>NC_064833.1:88132500-89606542 GCF_024166365.1 Elephas maximus indicus
CACCTCTGTCGGGAGCTGCCTCCTGGGTCTCTGCAGCAGTCTCCACCATGGTGCCCTCCCACGCATGCACCCAGGGCTGTGTGTGGTTCCCACTTTCTCCATCTCCCACCAAAGAAGCATATTATAATGTAAATGAGAGTGGTATTCCAGGGGTAAGTTTGAATGTGACAATTTTTTTTAGTAAATCATGTGCTAATATCAGTACTAGTATTAAATGCCTGGTGATGGTCACTCACTGTGGGCCCAGCTGCCTGGGGTTGTGCTGCACAAGCCGAAGGGACACATCTTCTTTGTTCCTGCACCCCATTCCCTGGAGATGCCTGACCGGTGGACAGGAGGCGTTTGATGTTGGGTGAATGATGGTAGCGGCCACAGTTTCAGTGCCCTGCTGGTTTGTGGGCTCTGTGAGGGCAGGGGCTGCTTCCTGCTCCCCTTCGTACTTCCCGTGCATAGCAGAATGCCTGGCACATAAGAGGCACATGATAAATATTTGTGGATAGACATTAGGTGTTTTCTTACACTCGTCTTAGAATTTTCTTCAGCAAGATTTGGATGTGTATTTTTGTACTTGGTAAACAGTATAGGGTTGCAATGAGTCGGAATTGACTCGACGGCAGTGGGTTTGGGTTTTTTTTGTTTATTTGTTTGTTTAAATAGTAATTATTGGAGCACAGGTTTAGGCGGGAGAGTGGGGATGGCCTTGGTCCCAAGACCTGGGTCCCCGTGCAGGTGGTGGCACACTAGGTCCTTAGGCTCCTTACTGAGCTCTAGGAGCTGGTGCATGAGGCCAGCTTGTGGGGGCACTTCATGAAGATGGTGAGAGTGTGGGCATTTGTGATTACCTTTCCACACAACGTTTTCTTTCTGGGAGTGCACTTTACTGAACTTGTGCCATGTAGTCCTCACAAGAGTCCAGTGAGGGGTTGTGCTCCAGTTCTCATGCCCATTTTATAGATGGTGAATGTCTTGCCCAAGGTCACAGAGCAGTGGGGGGTCTAGCCCACGTGTGGGTCAGGCAGTCAACCCGGAGCTGTCAGACTCACATGTAAGTCCAAGGACACAGACCCTGCAAACCAAAGTAACTTAGAAGGGAACCATTAGGAATCACCTAAATGCAACCTGCTGGGCTGTCTTATTTATTGGAGAGTCATTGCGAATGCTCTTTTAGCAGGAAACATGTAGTGTTGAGATCTCTCCTTGGGTAAGAAACTTCAGTAGTAATTTCCTTCCTTTGATGTTCCCTCTTCAAAGAGCCACACACTTCCCTTGGGGTTTGAGGTCCCGAATCTCTTTGCCAATTGCTCTGGTTGGAAACCCTGTCTTAAGGGACATTCTTGACAATACTTTCATGATTATGAAAAATAAAATTGTTCCGGGCGGGTTCACATAAGTTTCTGGAAAGAGAGTAAATTGCCACTTAAAAAGAATGTGCTAAGTCTTGGGAACAAGGTCGCTCAAAGAAGCAGGAATAAGCCCCTCCTTCCTTTACAAAAAAAGAAAAAAAATTTTTTTTTTTTACATAAACACTATTCTATTTTTTCAAACCTAAATAAGTTTAGAAGTAGGATTTGTGTTTTCCCTGTAGATTTTTTTTTCTGCCTGCCCGATGTTGCCTATCGTTTGTTTCCTGTCAAAGTTAAATCTTTTTATTGTCCTTTAAGGATGGGTTATTTTTTGTTTGTTTGTTGTCTATATATAATGAGCGTACAAGGAACCATAAACAACAGTAGAACAGTAAGTAAAAACAAAAAGCAACTATTTTCAACAATGCACCCACTCTATAGGGTCTGTATGAGTCAGAATAACTTGATGGCAGTTGGTTTGATTTGTTTCTTTTGATAATTAAAATGTGGGCGTAGACTTTCCTTGGATATAAACACTTGTGTATGTGCTTTTCTGCTCTGATTTATTTTTCTGTTGACATTATTTCTTAAAGACTTTCTCGTTTACTGTACACACTTCCCTTATTTTGCTGCCTTAGTTTTCTCTAATTTGAGGGCACATGGACTATTAGGTGTCATAGAGTCTTAAATTTGAAACTGGGAGGCCTGGATTGTGGTCCTGGTTCTGCTGCAGATACTACTAGATCTGGCCACGGATTTACCTGAAAAATGAAAGGACTGGACTAAATGACCTTAAAGCCTCCTGCAGTTTGAGGTTTTTTCTTTTCCTTTCTAAGTATAGTGAGGTGGCTTTTTTAGCTTTGTACAAATGGGCATTTTTTCCACTTGAACGTCTTTTCCTTAAGGGAAATAGTAAACCCGTTGTCTAAACAATGTTCTTACAAATAAACTTGCCATCTGTTTGCTAGGTATGATAACATGCATCTTTGATTAAGCAATAAAAGCATATCTTTGTAAGATTTCTACTAAAATAATGGGTCCTAATCATCTAGATTCTGATTTTTTTTTTCTTTACATAGAGCATTTTGAAAGGTCAAATACATTCTACAAAATATTTCCTTTGGAATAGTTACATTTTAGGAGGATAGAGCCTATTCTAATTATTGTTTGCTTAATCACTTTATTTCTTCTTGGTAACTGTGAACTGATACTTATTTTTATTAGCGATTTTAACCAAAAATTAAAAGAGATCATGACTTTTATTTTTATTTTAGAGGAAAGATTTTTTGAAAATCTGAGGTCTTAGTCCCAAGTCACACAAATCATAATTAGAACTTATTGCTCTCTATGGCCTAAAAGGAGCCCTGGTGGCACAGTGGTTAAGAACTTGGCTGCTAACCCAAAGGTCATCAGTTAGAATCCACCAGCCGCTCCTTGGAAACCCTATGGGGCAGTTCTACTCTGCCATATAGGGTCATTATGAATCGGAATCTAATTGACAGCAATGGGTTTGGTTTTGTTGTTTACGGCTTAAAAAGGGGGCCCTGGTGACACAGTATTTAAGCCCTAGGCTACTAACCTAAAGGTTGGAGGTTCAAACCTACCAGCTAATCCACAGGAGAAAGATGTGACAGTCTGCTCCCATAAAGATTCAAAACCAACCAAACCCACTGGCCTCCAGTTGATTCTGACTCATAGCAACCCCATAGGGTTTCCAGAGCTGTAAATCTCTACGGAAGCAGACTGAGACATCTTTTTTCCAGAAAGCTCCTCATAGTTTTGAACCGCCAACCTTTCACTTACCAGTGGATTGCATTAACCACTGTGCCACCAGGGCTTCTTCCTTAGAAACCTGATAGAGCAATTCTCCTCTGACCTATAGGGCCGCTGAGTTGGAATTCACTTGATGGCAATGGTTTGCTTTTTTTTTTTTTTTAAGGCTTAAAATGCTTATTCACTCCCTTATATATTTGATTCTTTTGCTTTAATATCATTAATTAATTTTGATACAAGGAGGTCTTTATATATTTATATGATTTAGTCTGGTTAAAATAGTTTGATACTTTATATTTTGCATAAGAACAATGAAGATAGTCGGGAAAAGTGTAAAAGAATTGGAATCCATGGGACGGCAATGGGTTTGGTTTTTTTCCTTTGGTTTTTATTTTCTCATCTTATCAGAATAAGAAAAAGATATGCAGAAATAAGGCAACTTGAACAATATCATGCACCCAAGCTTCAGTTTCTTCATTTTCAGCACAGCTACATAGTCATGAATCTTCAATGATTTAATTTTTTAATTAAAAAATACTTAAAGAATTTATGTGTCCAGGCTGAAAGAATATGGGATGCAGCACCAATAACATTCAAAGTGATACCATTAAACCAAACTAGACAACGTCCCCAGAACATCAGCCCTGTGCAAACACAGAAATACCAGAAGTAAAGAAAGGAAACATGTTCAAAAGAAGAAAAGTGGCAAACAAAAGAAGTTGCATAGTAAGTAAAAAATGAACTCCCCCACTAGATGATTATAATCAAAAAAAATGGGAAACAACAGGTATTGATGAGAATGTGGAGAAATTAGAACCCTCATTTATTACTGGTGGGAATGCAAAATGGTTGCCACTGTGGAAAACAGTTTGGTGGTTCCTCGAAAGTTAAGCATAGATCTGCCATATAACCCAGTTATCTCAATCCTAGGTATATAGCCAGAAGGAGTGAGGGTAGGAGCACCAACAGAAATCTGTCCACCAATGTTCGTTGCAGCACTATTCACAATAGCCCAAAAGTGGAAACAACCTAAATGCCCATCAACAGATGAATGGATAAACATACATACAACAGAACATAACTCAGCCGTAAAGAGAAATGAAGTCCTGATACATGCCATGACAGGGATAAGCCTTGAAAATGTTATGCCAAGTGAAATACGTCAGTCACCAAAAAACAAATATTGTATGATCCCCTTTATATAAAATAGGCAAATGTGTAGAAACTGAAATCTATTAGTTGTCCCCAGGGGAGGGTGAGCTGAGGGAGGAAGAGGAATCATTGTTTAGGGGGACACTGAGTTTCTGTTAATGGTGGTAGAATAATTTGGAGAAGAATAATGGTAATGGTGGCACAACATGATCAATGTAATCAATGTCACTGAATTATACATGTAAAAATTGTTGAATTGGCAAATGTTTTGTTTTATATATATATTTCCCACAATTAAAAAAAATGAACTGAAGCTTATTGTAGTTTATAATATGTTTCGAGACCAGGAAGTGTGAGTCTTTCTACTTTGTTCTTTTTCAAGATTGCTTTGGCTTTTCAAGGCCCCTTGCCATTCCATATAAATGTGAGAATTGGCTTTATGATTTGCATTGAATCTATAGATTACATTAGGACATCCTGACAATATTAAGCCCCGCCAATCCATGAGCATACAATGTCCTTCCATTTATTTGTTGTTCTTGTTGTCATCGAGTTGATTCCAACTCATGATGACCCCATGTGCTAAAGAGCAGAACTGCTTCATAGGGTTTTCTTGGCTGTAATCTTCACGGAAGCAGATCATTGGGCCTTTTATTCCTGGGTATTGCTAGATGGCTTTGAACTGCTAACCTTTAGGTTTCGGTCAAGTGCAAACTGTTTACACCACCTAGGGACCTCTTCCATTTATTTAAGTCTTCTTTAATTTCTTTAAGTAATGTTTTATAGTTTTCAGTGTACAAGTCTTTCACGTCCTTGGTTAAATTTTATTAAATTAAATTAAAAGCTATTTTATTTTTTAAGATCCTATTGTAAGTTGAATTGTTCCCTTAACTTCCCTTTCAGATTGCCCATTACTGCTGTATAAAAACCCAACCGATTTTTCTGTGTTGACCTTGTATGTATCCTGTCACTTCGCACAATTTATCTAGAACTGGCAAGTGTATTTGTTGTTGTTAGGTGCTGTACAGTCAGTTCCGATGCATAGCGACCCTATGCACAACAGAATGAAACACCGCCCAGTCCTGAGCCATCCTCACAATTGTTGTTATGCTTCAGCCACTGTGTCAGTCCATCTCGTTGAGGGTCTTCCTCTTTTCCACTGACCCTGTACTCTGCCAAGCATGATGTCCTTCTCCAGAGACTGATCCCTCCTGAAAACATGTCCAAAGTATGTAAGACACAGTCTCTCAGTCCTTACTTCTAAGGAGCATTCTGGTTGTACTTCTCTTAAGACAGGTTTGTTCATTCTTTTGGCAGTCCATGGTATATTCAATATTCTTCGTGAACACCACAATTCACGGGTGTCAGTTTTTCAGTCTTCCATATTCATTGTCCAGCTTTCACATGCATATGATGTGATTGAAAATACCATGGCTTGGGTCAGGAGCACCTTAGTCTTCAAGGTGACACCTTTGCTCTTCAACACTTTAAAGAGGTCGTTTTGCAACAGATTTACACAAATGCAATGCGCCTTTGGATTTCTTGACTGCTCCTTCCATGGCTGTTGATTGTGGATCCAAGTAAAATGAAATCCTTGACAACTTCAATCTTTTCTCCGTTTATCATGATGTTGCTCATTGGTCCGGTGGTGAGGATTTTTGTTTTCTTTATGTTGAGGTGCAATCCATACTGAAGGCTGTGGTCTTTGCTCTTCATTAGTACGTGCTTCAAGTCCTTTTTACTTTCAGCAAGCAAGGCTGTGTCATCTGCATAGCGCAGGTTGTTAATGCGCCTTCCTCCAATCCTGATGCCCCGTTCTTCTTCATATAGTCCAGCTTCTCGGATTATTTGCTCAGCATACAGATTGAATAAGTATGGTGAAAGAATACAACCCTGACGCGCACCTTTCCTGACTTTAAACCAATCAATATCCCCTTGTTCTGTCCGAACAACTGCCTCTTGATCTATGTAAAGGTTCCTCATGAGCACAATTATGTGTTCTGGAATTCCCGTTTTTTGTAATGTTATTCATAATTTGTTATGATCCACACAGTCGAATGCCTTTGCATAGTCAATAAAACCCAGGTAAACATCCTTCTGGTATTCTCTGCTTTCAGCCAGGATCCATCTGACATCAGCAATGATATCCCTGGTTCCACGTCCTCTTCTGAAACCGGCCTGAATTTCTTGCAGTTCTCTGTCGATATACTGCTGCAGCCGTTTTTGAGTGATCTTCAGCAAAATATTGCTTGCCTGTGATATTAATGATATTGTTCTATAATTTCCACATTCGGCTGGATCACCTTTCTTGGGAATAGGCATAAATATGGATCTCTTCCAGTCAGTTGGCCAGGAAGCTGTCTTCCATACTTCTTGGCACAGACGAGTGAGCACTTCCAGTGCTGCATCTGCTTGTTGAAACATCTCAATTGATATTCCATCATTCCTCGAGACTTGTTTTTTGCCAGTGCCTTCAGAGCAGCTTGGACTTCTTCCTTCAGTACCATCAGCTCCTGATCATATGCTACCTCTTGAAATGGTTGAACATCGACTAATTCTTTTTAATATAATGACTCTGTGCATTCCTTCCATCTTCTTTTGATGCTTCCTGCATCGTTTAATATTTTCCCCGTAGAATCCTTCACTATTGCAATTTGAGGCTTGAATTTTTTTCTTTAGTTCTTTCAGCTTGAGAAACGCCAAGCGTCTTCTTCCCTTTTGGTTTCCCATCTCCTTCTCTTTGCACATGTCATTATAATACTTTGTCTTCTCGAGAGGCCCTTTGAAATCTTCTGTTCAGTTCTTTTACTTCATCAATTCTTCCTTTTGCTTTAGCTGCTCGACATTCGAGAGCAAGTTCCAGAGTCTCCTCTGACATCTGTCTTGGCCTTTTCTTTCTTTCCTGTCTTTTTGATGAACTCTTGCTTTCTTCATGTACGATGTCCTTGATGTCATTCCACAACTCATCTGGTCTTCGGTCACTAGTGTTCAGTGCATGAAATCTATTCTTCAGATAGTCTCTAAATTCAGGTGGGACATACTCAAGGTCATATTTGGGCTCTGGTGGACTTGCTCTGATTTTCTTCAGTTTCATATGAGCAGCTGATGGTCTGTTCCACAGTCGGCCCCTGGCCTTGTTCTGACTGATGATATTGAGCTTTTTCCATCGTCTCTTTCCACAGATGTAGTCAATTTGATTTTGTGTGTGTTCCATCTGGCAAGGTCCATGTGTATAGTTGCCGTTTATGTTGGTGAAAGAAGTTATTTGCAGTGAAGAAGTCGTTGGTCTTGCAAAATTCTATCATTCGATCTCCAGCACTGTTTCTATCACCAAGGCCATATTTCCCAACTACTGATCCTTCTTCTTTGTTTCCAACTTTCACATTCAAATCACCAGTAATTATCAATGCATCTCGATGGCATGTTCGATCAATTTCAGACTGTAGCACCTGATAAAAATCTTCTATTTCTGCATCTTTGGCCCTAGTGGTTGGTGCATAAATTTGAATAATAGTCGTATTAACTGGTCTTCCTTGTAGGCATGTGGATATTATCCTATCACTGACAGTGTTGTACTTCAGGATAGATCTTGAAATGTTCTTTTGGACGATGAATGTGGCACCATTCCTCTTCAAGTTGTTATTCCCAGCATAGTAGACTATATGATTGTCCAATTCAAAATGGCCCATACCAGTCCATTTCAGCTCACTATTGCCTAGGGTATTGATGTTTATGCATTCCATTTCATTTTTGACGATCTCCAGTTTTCCTAGATTCATACTTCATACATTCCAGGCTCTGATTATTAATGGATGTTCACAGCTATTTCTTCTCATTTTGAGTAGTGCCACATCAGCAAATGAAGATCCCAAAAGCTTTACTCCATCCACGTCATTAAGGTCGACTCTACTTTGAGGAGGCAGCTCTTCCCCAGTTATCTTTTGAGTGCCTTCCAACCTGGGGGGCTCATTTTCCAGGATTGTATCAGACAATGTTCTGCTGCTATTCCTAAGGTTTTCACTGGCTAATGATTTTCGGAAGTAGGCTGCCAGATCCTTCTTCCTAGTCTGTCTTAGTCTGGAAGCTCAGTTGAAACCTGTCCTCCATGGGTGACCCTGCTGGCATCTGAATACCAGTGGCATAGCTTCCAGCATCACAGCAACACGCAAGCCCCCACAGTACGACATACTGACAGACATGTGGCAAGTGTATAGAGACCAAATTTATTAGTGGTTACCAAGGGCAGATGGGAGGGAGGACGAAAGGTGGGCTCATTGCTTAGAGGACGCTGACCTTCTATTAATGATAATGAAAAGATTTAGCAAAGAATATTGGTGATGGTGGAACAACATGATAAACATGTCACTGAACTGCACATGTGAAGAATGTTGAAACAGCAGATGTTGTGTTACATATATATTTACCACAAAAAAAAAGAAGGACCTATGAAAAGGAATGGAGTTCTGACACACTTTGCCATGTGGATGAGCCTTGACAACATGCTCAGTGAAAGAAACCAGACACAAAAGGTCATATATTGCCTGATTCCATTTATATGAAACATCCAGAATAAATAAATCCATAGATATGGAGGACAGGTTAGTGGTTGCCAGGAGCTAGGGGTAAGGAAGGGTGACTGCTTAATGGGTAAGGCTTTTTGTTTTGGGGGGGGGGTGGTGAAAATGTTTTGGAACTAGATAGTTACACAGCATTGTGAATGTACTAAATGCTACTGAATTGTACTTTAAAATGGTTAATTTTATGTTATAGTGAATTTTATCTCAATTTAAAAAGAAAATCAATTGATAGCCTAGAAAATGCTTACCATATTTTTATACGAATAATGGGCATCTTCTACATTTGTTTGCCAACTGCTCCCTCCTCCTCACAAGGTACTTTTGTCAGCGCTCTACACTATTTTTTTTACAGCAACATGTTTAAAAAAAAATTGGCATAGTGGCACTTGTGAAAATACCTCATGAGGGGAGGGAGCATTTGGCAAACAAACATGGAAGGCACCCATTATTTGCATAAAAGTATGGTATGCTGAGTTATGGAAATAGCTATACATGTTTCATAAGTCCAGGCAGATAAAAATAGCTTATAAATGGAACTTCTGGGCATAATTTTACATGTATCAAAAAGTCACAAGAATAGGGACTGAGAAAAAGATAGCAATTATTTAACATTGACTACTAAGGCCATTTTGGGAAACAAGGGCAGATTTATCTATTAAAATGGGCACCCCTCTAAATCACTTATCACCTTTATCTTTCAATGAAAGATCCTAAGATAAGAAAACTTAAATTTATATCTATTCTGTCCAATGTACATATCAGTGACACTGAAAATCAAGATGTTGATTAACCCATACAAAGGGAGAGCAGCTGACTGAAGAAAGGCTGGGAATACCCACTTGGTTGTCACAGGAAGGAAGAGGAATGAGAACCACGAACCACCTGAAAGATTCTATTTGAATTATGCAGGCCAAGATCACTGTCTTAACAGTTGCTTAGAAAAATTACCTATCCACCAGGTACTGAAGTAAAAAGTACTTAAAAGTTTTAGACTATGGTTGCTAATATTCACTAAAAAGAAATTCAGATAGTCAGATAATGTCTGCTTTTACTATAATCTTCATTTTTCTGTCTTTTCACTTATTCATTCGTTAACACAACACCATACTGTGGGCACAAATATATAGTCATGGTTCCAGGCCTAGAGGAGTGTACCATCTAGAGGGGAAGCAGTTTTGAAACAAATAATAACAATATAAGAAGATTTTTGCCATAGTGAGTGACTATCCCCTCATCTGCTTGCAGGAGTAGGCAAGGCTTCCCTGAGGAGGAAGTCTTACAGGTTAAGACTTTTAAGTTGGTGAAGTTTCTAGGCAGTCGCACGTGGGAGAACATTCTGGGTATAATGAGCTTACCACACATTGCACATTAGGAATCCATTTAAAAACTTATTTTCCAAAAACCTTCTTTTTAAGCAAAAATAGCCCTCCACCTAGGGGCCTACTGTTACTTTCTTCAGGTCCTCCAAAGCAGTTATTGTACTACTTAATAAAAGCCTGATTATTAAGTGGTGAAATCTGAACCAAAAGAAATGGTCAAATATTTTCATGGCCATGAAAAAAAATTTTTTTTTTTTGGTAGTAATCTCAAAAGTGGCATTGGTCTTCCTCTGCCACTACCTACTCCATGTAACCAAGGGTAAAGTAGAACCAAGTTAGCTTGGATTTATTTGACTATGTAGGCAAGGCTTATGCAAGGTGACTTGATGATTGAAAAACGAAACCATCCAGAGGAATCACTGAGGAGAGACAGCTGTGATCCAGTGGGAAAGCACTGGGTTCAAATCAATAGATCTGGATCATATATTGGCTTTTATGTTTGTGGGTTGACTGCAGGGCTTCAGACTGGTTAGTTTAGGTTCAACCCCCTGCTGAGAATTTACATTTCTAGCAAGTTGTTGTTGTTAGGTGCCATGGAGTCTCTTCCAAACTCATAACAACCCTATGTACAACAGAAGAAAACACTCCCCCGCCCTGTGCCATCTTCACAATCATTGCTATACTTGAGCCCATCCTGCAGCCACAGTGTCAATCCATCTGTCTGAGAGTCTTCCTCTTTTTTGCTGACCTTCTACTTTACTAAGCATGATGTCATTCTCCAGGGACTGGTCCCTTCTGCTAACATGTCCTCGCTTATAAGGAACATTCTGGCTGTACTTCTTCCAAGACAGATGTGTTCGTTCTTCTGACAGTCCATGGTATATTCAATATTCTTAACCAACACCATAATTCAAAGGCATTGATTCTTCTTTGGTCTTTCTTATTCATTGTCCAGCTATCCCATGCATATAAGACAACTGAAAATACCATGGCTTGGGTAAGGAGCATCTTAGACCTCAAAGTGACATCTTTACTTTTCAACACTTTAAGAGGTCTTTTGCAGATTTGCCCAATGAAATACGTCGTTTGATTTCCTGAATACTGCTTCCACGAGCATTGATTGTGGATCACAGTAAAATGAAATCCTTGACAACTTCAATACTTTCTACATCTATCTTGATGTTGCTTATGGGTCCAGTTATGAGGATATTTGTTTTCTTTATGTTGAGGTGTAATCTATACTGAAGGCTGTAGTCTTTGATCTTCATCAATAAGTGCTTCAAGTTCTCTTCGCTTTCAGTAAGCAAGGTTGTGTCATCTGCATATTGCAGGTTGTTAATGAGTCTTCCCCCAATCCTGATGCCACATTCTTCTTCATATAGTCCAGCTTCTTGGATTATTTGCTCAGCATACAGATTGAATAAGTGTGATGAAAGGATACAACCCTGATGCACACCTTTCCTGATTTTAAACCAAGCACTATCCCTTGCCTCTTGGTCTATGTACAGGTTCCTCACGAGCACAATTAAGTGATTTGGAATTCCCATTCTTCATCATGTTATCCATAATTTGTTAGGATCACACAGTCGAATACCTTTGCATAGTCAATAAAACACAGGTAAACATCTTTCTGGTATTCTCTGCTTTCAGCCAAGATCCATCTGACATCAGCAATGATATCCCTCATTCCACATCCTCTTCTGAATCCAGCTTGAATTTCTGGCAGTTCCCTGTGGATGTACTGCTGCAACAGCTTTTGAATGATCTTCAGCAAAATTTTACTCTCCTGTGATATTAATGATATTGTTTGATACCTTTCACATTCTGTTGGATCATTTTTCTTTGGAATGGGCCGGTCGGTTGGCCAGGTAGCTGTCTTCCAAATTTCTTGGCATAGACCAATGAGCACTTCCAACACTGCATCCATTTGTTGAAAACATCTCAGTTGGTATTCTGTCAATTCCTGGAGGCTTGTTTTTCGCCAATGCCTTCAGTGCGGCTTGAACTTCTTCCTTCAGTACCATTGGTTCTTGATCATATGCTACCTCCTGAAATGTGTGAACGTCAACCAAATATTTTTGGTACAGTGACTCTGTGTAATCCTTCCATCTTCTTTTGATGCTTCATGTGTCATTCAGTATTTTGCTGATAGAATCCTTCGATATTGCAATTCAAGGCTTGAATTTTTTCTTCAGTTCTTTGAGCTTCAGAAATGCCAAGTGTGTTCTTCGTGTTTGGTTTTCTAACTCCAGGCCTTTGCACATTTCGTTATACTTTACTTTGTCTTCTCAAGCCACCATTTGAAATCTCCTGTTTAGCTCTTTTACTTTATCATTTCTTCTATTTGCTTTAGCTGCTCTGCATTCAAGAGCAAGCTTCAAAGTCTCTTTTGACATACATTTTGGTCTTTTCTTTCTCTCCTGTCTTTTTAATGACCTTTCACTTTCTTCATGTATGATGTCCTTGATGTCGTCTCACAACTCATCTGGTCTTTGGTCATTAGTGTTCAGTGCCTCAAATCTGTTCTTAAGATGGTCTCTAAATTCAGGTGGGATATACTCAAGGTCATACTTTAGCTCTCATGAAGTTTTTCTACTTTTCTTCAACTTCAACTTGAAATTGCATATAAGTAATTGATGGTTTATTCCACAGTGGGCCCCTGACCTTGTTCTGACTGATGATATTGAGCTTTTCCATTGTCTTTTTCCACAGATGTAGTCTATTTGATTCCTGTGTATTCCATCTGGTGAGGTCTACATGTATAGTTATGTTGTTGATAAAAAGTATTTGCAATGAAGAAATCGCTGGTTTGCAAAATTCTATTATGCAATCTCTGGCATCATTTCTATCACCAAGACCATATTTTTCAACTACCGATCCTTACTCTTTGTTTCCAACTTGTGCGTTCCAATCACCAGTAATTATCAATGCATCTTGATTGCATGTTTGACCAATTTCAGACTGCAGAAGTTGGTAAAAATCTTCAATTTCTTCGTCTTTGGCCTTAGTAGTTGATACGTAAATTTGAATGATAACTGTATTAACTGGTCTTCCTTGTAGGCATACGGATGTTATCTTATCACTGTCAGTGTTGTACTTCAGGATAGATCTTGAAACGTTCTGTTTGACAATGAGTGCAACACCTTTCCTCTTCAACTTGTCATTCCAGGCATAGTAGGTCATATGATTGTCCAATTCAAAATGGTCAGTACCAGACTATTTAAGCTCACTAATGCCTAGGATAGCAATCTTTATGCGTTCCATTTTATTTTTGACTATTTCCAATTTTCCTACATTTATACTTTGTACATTTCACGTTCCTATTATTAATGGATATTTACAGCTGTTTCTTCTCATTTTGAGTCATGCCACATCAGCACATGAAGGTCCCAAAACCTTGACTCCATCCACATCATTAAGGTCAACTCTACTTTGAGGAGGCAGTTCTTCCCCAGTCATATTTTGAGTGACTTCCAACCTGAGAGACTCGTCTTCCAGAATTATATGAGACAATGTTTCAGTGGTCTTCATAAGGTTTTTACCAGCTAATTTTTTCAGAAGTAGACCACCAGGTCAGTCTTCCTAGTCTGGAAGCTCCTCTGAAACCTGTTCACCATGGGTGGCCCTGCTGGTATTTGAAATACCAGTGGCATAGCTTCCAGCATCACAGAAACACACAAGCCACCACAGTAGGACAAACTGACAGATAAGTGGTGGTCTTACAACTTACCTGCTGATAATTTGCATTTCTAACAAGTTCCCAGGAACTTTTTAACAAGTTTTAATTTTTAACAAGTTCCCAGGAAGTTATACATAAGAATCACCTGGTAATCTTGTTAAAATGTAGATTCTGATCTAGTATATCTAGGGTGGAAATGCAAATTCTCAGCAGCAGTTTGAAGCCATGTTTGATTGATACTAATCTTTAAGTGTTAGTTCCGGAACCCTGTGTTATCAATCGGGGTAAATAGTATCTGCCTGTCAAAGTTATTAGGATAATTTATGAGCTAATGCACATAAAAGTGCTTTGTTCACTATAAAACATCAAATAAATAGTGGTTCTTCTTCCCTTTCTCCTCTTTGTATCTCTTTTCTCATTAACAAAGAAAGTAGAAATCTGGCCAGAATAGATTCAAGACTTTATTGTTTTTTTTTTTTTTTTTTTTTTTTTTTGCAAACAAAATGGAAAGAGAAAGACAGTCAGGAGTAATTTAGAAGAAGAATAATTGCAAGTTGGAAGTGTTCCATTTTTTCCAGAGAAGAAAAAATACCCAGTTGGAAATTACTAGGTATTATCAACTAACTGATAATAACAAAAAAGGATGGATAATAAAGCAAGTGGGATTAAAAGTACAAAGAGGCTTTGTTAACACGGGACCAAAGAAGGTAGAAGGAAGATCACCTGATACAACAGCATAAAAACAGCCACTGCCTGACCCTTTGGGTTAGTAGTTTAACTATCCCAGGTTACTTAACTTACCTTGCAGCACAGTAATTCAGTAATTGGGCAGTTTTTTTTGTTTTTGTTTTTTTGTCTTTTTCATTCATTCTTTCTCTTAAAATCCCTTTTTCCCCTCTACTGTCTGTCTCACAAAAATCATATTATAGCTTATACCTAAAATACCAGTAGGTCAGTAGTTTTAAAACTTTTGGATTTTTTCAAACAGAAATCTAAAGAAGAAGCTCAGTATCAAATCAATGTAGAGCCGTTCTGTTTGATATTGAGAGAGGGCGTTTGGGCCCCCACAGCACCCACCCAGCCCCTGAGAGTTCCAGCAGCACAGTGTGAAAGCAACTTGTTGAAGATTAATTGCTCATTTAAACATTTGACATATTTGTTATATTTTCCTTTTTTTTTTTTTTTTTTCCTTTCTTTCTTTCATTACATAGGCAATAGTTATCATGGGTCCCCGGGCAGCAATGTGATTCAGAACCAGAATGGGACTGTTCCTTTGTTTACTTAGCCTGAAAGATGAAATCCAAATACATAATTTCAATATGCTTTTATTAAGTGCTTTCTCAAATTTGGAGAATCTTATAGATTTTGATTTTGGGTAGAATATTAAATCTTTACAAATTTGCCAATGAAATTTCTGTCTGTTAATATGGGATGCTGAACACAGAAAGAAAAGGCAGTTTTAGTATCACCGTAACCCGTTGCTGTCGAGTTGATTCTAAGTCATAGCAACCCTACAGTCACTCTATATATTCATTCACTTAACCCTCAAACTAGCTAGTACATTAGATACTGTAATGTTATTCAGTTTTATCAGGAGGAACCAGTCCTTGGAAAAGGGCATCATACTTGGTAAAGCAGAGGGTCAGTGAAAAAGAGGAAGACCTTCAGTTAGGTGGATTGACACAGAGGCTGCAAAAATGGGCTCAAACATAGCAACAAGTGTGAGGATGGCGCAGGACCTGGCAGTGTTTTCCTTCCATTGTACATAGGGTTGCTATGAGTTGGAACCAAATCAATGGCACCTAACAAATTCACTTTTTCAAATAAAGAACCCGAAGTTCCCTCAGATTAAGTAATTTCGCTCAACATGAGCTGGGCCTTGAGCCAGGCTCATCTAATTCCAAAGCCTGTACTTTTGGTACTATGCTGCCAGCTTAATTTTAATTTACAGTTTTAGGGGAATTCATTTCTGAAAATTTCCCGTTTGTCTTGTAGTTATAATCCCTGGCCCTCAAATCAGAACTCTGATCACTTCTTGTCAGTGGTTTTGGTATTAATTTAAACTCTCGGTATTTTCCATTGTTTTTGTTAACCAACAGCAGCATGCTTATCTATACTAAATTGTCTTGAGTAACCAGGAAAAGTACTAAATCCATAGTAAATACTGTAATTACAATGAATGCTTCAGGTTCAATTAGGGAAATTTTTTTTCTGTTCACCTAGACACATATTAATGAAAACATGAGTTTTTAAGGAAAGTAAGTTCCATTACTGATAAAAAAAAAAAAAAGAGGTGCCCTTGTCTCCTTAGAGTCTCCATCAAAGGGGGGATCATCAAGAAGGCCATGCAACATGGACCTCATGCTTGTAACAAGCTCACATTCATACTTGGGGGCATCTCCAAATGAGACAATAATACAGCCACTGCTTTTTTTTGGTTGGTATTCAAATAATTCGTAGAGTATAAAGGAAATTTTATACTCTCCTATACACCCCTTACCCACTGGGTTTTCACCCCAGTGAGGTAATCAACCCTAATAGCCTAGAATGTGATCTTCCATACCTTTTCCTTGATTGTAAATTTGTATATAAATTTATTTAAACAAATAACTATGGTTTGCTTTTTTTCCACTTAACAGTATGAGGATGTCCCTCTCCTGATGGACAGTCAGGCTGTTTCCAGTTTTTGCCACTTCAGAACAGTGCTGCAACAAACATCCTTGTGTGTGTGTGTGTGTGTGTGTGTGTGTGTGTGTGCATCTCCTTTATTTATTGCTACTTTATATTTAAACTTTTTGTCTACTGTGAAATATACAAACATGAAAGAACATGTAATTGTAGTGTGTAGCAAATGATTATAAAACACATCCATGAACCACCACCCAATCCAGGAAACAAATTGCCACAGCACCCCAAAGCCACCCCCTCGCCCCACATTACCTTCCTGATGACATCTCCTACCCCCTCCTGGAGATCGTCATGGTCCTCAGATCTCTTTATGTTTCTTTATAGTTTTGCCAATTTGTAGGCATCTCTTAAAAGGTACGTTTAGTTTTCTTGGTTTTGAACTTTATAACAATGGCATCATACTTAGGTATTCTTTGTGTTTACATCTTTCAGTCACCAAAGTGATGCTGCAGTGCATATAATAAGATCTGCCATTAATCATATGCCAGTGTGGGAGGCCATTCACACTTGCATGTGTGTGTGCGTGTGATGTGGGAGTGTGTAGTGTGTCTGAATGAGTATATGCGCATGAACACACATATGCACATAAATGTTGATATTTGGAAGATTCATCCATTTACTTCAGGTAACTGATTCCTTCATTTTTGTTCCATTTGACACATTTACCACAGTCTATTTTTTTTTTTTTTTATCCATGCAATCACTTAGGCATTTCTGGCTATACAGATGGCATGAGCACCCTGCTGTGTCTCCTTCCACATCTGAGAAACCTGTTCACAGGTAAAATGAGATTAACTCAAGCACCAAGAGAAATGGTAAAGGGCAAAGGAAGTCAAGCAATCACTTGAATGAGTGTATATAATAAGAGCTGCCACTAATCCTACTCCAGCACTGTCTAGGTGTGTGTTGTGTGTAATCCTCAAAGTAACCTCTCAAACCAGATAAGAGTTTATGCACTTCATATATGAGGAACTTGAAGCTCAACAAGATTGGATATTTTACCCTATACCATACAAATTGTAGGTGGGGAGGTGTGGATTAAAACCCACCTTTGAGTGGCTCCAAAGCAAATTCTCTTTCTATTATGGCAGCCCACAGCATAGTCCAGCTTGGCAGTACTAGTGGTAGGGCTGGCGGGGGCAGTCTTACACACTGCATGACTGTGAAGTCAGCTGCCACCCCTTCCCTTCTGGTACTCTCAGTTACTGAGGGCAGAGGCATGAGAGTCTCCCCACCACAGGCAGCTGGCTCTGCTGAGACTTAGACTTAGAAATGCCATTTTCAGAAGAAGGAGCTCACATTTGCTTCCCTCCCAGGTAGTGGAAAGTTCCTTGTGGTGCCCATCTTTCCATTCTTTGGGCTTTTCCTTTGAAGAGGTTCTAGGTAATTGTTCAGGTTGATTTATTAATTAGGTTAGATCCAGTAACTTCATAAAGGGGTGTTTTTTGCTGTTGTTTTCCCTTTAATTAGTTGAGGTATGTCAATATAAATCATTTTAATGGGACTAACAGCCTTTGAAAGAGTATATGAAGAGAGGCTACTTGATATGTGAATTCATGGTAATAGAATGAATCGCTACAGAGGCAAAAAAAAGTTAAGTATCAGAGAACAATTGTAATAATGTTAGGTAAAAACCATATGTCTCTATCCAGAAATGTGTGCTAACAGATTTTGAGTGGGGGTGGGGGTGTTTTTTGCCCCCACACTTGTTAATGAGCGATCGTAGGACATTTTGAAATGACAGGTACCATCTGGGACATGAGAAAAGACCAAGAACTGTTTGCAGAAATTTCAGGTGGCAACATGTTGCAGGAGTTCCTTATTTCCTGTGCAACTGACTGTATGTGGTGTGTCTGTGTGAGAGAGAGAGGGAGATTTCCTGCTGAGATAGAACAGAAATGTGCAAAGAACTTAGTTGTTCCAAAGTTGGATGAGCTGATATTTTTATATCCCAAGCTTTAAGGCAAGAGTTTAGGTTCAGGATATTTTTTAATATGACTAATGCAGTCCCTGTAAAATGTGGGGCATTCCACTTTTATACATTATCTTACATAATTACATAAACATATGCAATGATTTAAAGTTATTCAAAGGAATAATGTAAAAGGCTTAATTTCAAATGTGTGTTTTAATTTCCTTTATTAGTTTCTCCAACTAGCTACAGCTTGAAAAGTATCTTCTTGATATTCAGTGAACTAACTTTGAAAATCGTTTAGCGATTTCACACATCTATAGTGAAGCCCCGGTGGTACAATAGCTAATGCATTCAACTGCTAACCAAAAGGTCAGTGGTTCAAAACCACCAGTGGTTCTGAGGGAGAAAGATATGACAGTCTGCTTCCATAAAGATTTACCCTTGGAAATCCTTGCTGTCAGTTGGAATCAACTCGATGGCTGTGGGTTTTGATTTTGGTTTTTAGAATAAGGTCCTTGTAGGATATTCTAGCAGAGAATGGTCTCTGGGGTCAGAATGCCTGATTTGATGCCCCTCACTGGTGGTCTGACCTCAGGGAAGTTTGGTTTCCCCAAAGGATTGCTGAGTCTGTACAGGACGTCTCACTAAATATTGGCCACCATTATTGGCACCAGCATCAGCCTATCAGTATTACTGAAATACTGTTTTAAAGGGCTTCCTTGTGTGTTATTTTGTTTTACAATATCTACATCATCACAATAAAAGGTTTAAATCTGAAATATCTCCATGAAATCCAACAATCTATCAGAACAGATTATTCCGAAGTGTCCACACCTTTATATAGGTGTTTATATAAACTCCAGATGAAAACAATGTGTTTTTGTTAGCACCGGCACCATGTTCTCCTAAGCTCCCACAGACTCTGGGCACCAGCACATTTACAATCTGTCCTCTAAAGAGTGCCCAGGAGAGGGCTGACCTCTCCAGTCCACAGGTCAGCTCCTTGTGGGCTGGCAGAGGTGGCATGGGCAACAGCAGGCACAAATCTAGGCTCACCGAGGGCATGGGGAGCACATGCATGGCTCTTCAAGGAAGAGACAGACTCATAGTCAAGACTGGGGGTCACATGGAGTCAGTGCTCTGCCTGCCTTGACCTCTGAATGAAAACAGGAACCACTCCAAATGAGATTGGGGATTGCCTAGCTTTCCCTCAGCTTCTCTTTCCTCCTTTCTCCCAGACCTCATAGCTAACCACAGGATTCCATGTAAGCTTTCAAGTGAATGTAGCAGCATTATTATGTTATTTCTGGAGTCCTCAGCTTTTCGGTTCCTGGAAGTCTTGAGATTAGTTTCAGTGGGGCATGCTAGGAAAGGAGGAAAGATAATGTCTGCAGTGAAATCATTAAGCAGAGCTGAGGAGGCTGTAACAGAGGACTTATTTCAGGTCAGAGTCAGCTGGTGGCTTGCTGGAGACTCCTGTTTTGAGTTAATGATATGTTTTTTAATTAACAGCTTTATGGAGATATAATTTGGCCTTCTAAAGTATACAATTGAGTGGTTTTTAGTACAATCATTAAGATGTACAACCTCATCACTAATTCCAAAATATTTTCATCACCCCAAAATAAATGTTATCAGTCATTCCTCATCTCCCATTACCCCTCCTCAGACCCTGCAACTACTAATCTTTCTGTTTCTGTAGATTTGCCTTTTCTGGACACTTCAGAGAAGTGAAATCTGATAATATGTGGACTATTGTGTCTGATTGCTTTCACTTAGCATAATGTTTTTGAAGTTCATCCATGTTGTAGCATGTATCAATACCTCATTCCTCAGCTGATGGGCATTTGGGTTGCTTCTACTTTCTGGCTATCATGAATCATGCTGCTATAAGCATGCGTGTACGAGTTTTTGTGTAGACCTAAACTTTCAGTTCTCTTAAGAGTGGAGTGACTGGGTCCATGTCAAATGCTTTTCAAAGTGGCTACACCATTCACTACCTCACCAGTATAAGGATGCATTTAATCCCTGCTGGTCTGATCTTGTCAATGTCTCGGGGTTTCACTAGCTCCTGTTGATTGATGATGATTTTCTGGGCTGTTTAATTCATTCAAGGCTGTCTTTCCTGTGCATAAGAGTGACATAAAGGAGATGAGCCACCTTTTGGAAGGCATTCTCTTTTTTTCTTAATTCTGTCTAAACTGTATCTCCAACTAACATGGAGTCTGATACTACATGAATTAAAGGAACAAGCGAGGTTAGGTGAAAGAAAGTGTATTAGAAGCCCCAGGTTTCTTAAAAACTGATACAAAACTCTCACACAGAGACAGGGTATGACCTGTTTCTCTACCTTCTGCCTTCTGTCACCAAGTCAGCACAGCGGCTATTCTTTCCCTTGTCCGTCGCCTGTAAAAGCTCTTGCTGCAACTTCTTTGAGTCCCAGCATCACCTGATCCTCTCTGGACTCCATTCCGCAGGGGCCTCTGCCTCTGCCTGCAGAGGAGCTCCTGGGGACGGGTATCTCTCTTCTCCCTTAGCCTCTTTGGGGACCACCTGCTGCAAGCAGACAAGATGACCCCCATCACAAGAAAACTTCAAGATGGCACCCATGCTGGTGGGGCGGTAGGATCTGGAGATAGCATCAGCCTGCCCCATAAAAAAAAAAAAGAGCCCCTAAACCTCTGTGCCCTACGGGGACATGTGTGTGGATGGAAGACCTGCAGGACCCCCTGGGCTGGGGGGCTCATGGTGGCTCAGAAGACCCCTAAAGAAATGCCTTCTTGTCATTTCTCTGAGTCTAAAATCTCTGTGTGTTCCACCTCTGTTCTTCTGTTTGGCGCTGGGTTGGTGCTTTCCCTTGGAGGTGGACCCTCTTCCCTGGATGAGCTACGTGACAACAGCCCCCAATAGGGGTGCAAGCTATGCACCTCGACTGTACAGGTCACCCATCTGCAGAGTTTGCTTCCCACTCAGGAAGACATCTCCATCAGGATGCCATAGATCTTTCTCAGCACTCAAGTTTGCCTGCTCTTAAAACTGCTATTTTCTTGGTGGGTATTGGGCCACAGGAAAGGTGAAGTGATGGAAGCGATACATTATTGACAGATACCTAAAACACATTGACCTAATTTTTACAAATAGTAGAAAGTTATCTTTGCAACTCAAAATAGCACTCTTTAAGTTTATCAGACACAATGAATAACCTGTATATTTGAGCTGCATTGAGATTATACCTAAAATATGCAACCTACCAGAAATGCCTCCTTCTGATGAGTGCAATCATTAGTCCAGAGAGCAAGTGCTGCGTGGGGATGCTGGGGTCAATCTTGATCACCACTAAGGTCTGAAGAGCACTTTCAACCTTTTTGGTGTCAGGTTGCTTTTATACTCTTAAAAGTTATTGAGAACACTAAAGAGTTTTTATTTATGTGGGTTTTGTTTATCAATATTTACCATATTAGAAATTAAAATTGAAAATGTTTTGAATATTTATTAGTTCATCTACAAATAACAAAAGTAGCATATTTTATGAAAAATAACCATTTTTTAAAACAATTTAGTGAAAAAATGTTTTATGTTTTTGCAAATTTCTTTAATGTCTCGCTGAAGACAGAGGTTTCTTGTCTCTGTTCTGTATTTAGTCTGCTGAAATATCATGCATCATGTAGCCTCTGAAAAACTCCATGCATACTCATGAGAGAATGAAAGTGAATAAAGAAAATAAGGTCTTCGTAGAACTATGAAAATAGTTTTGGTTTGCAGGCCCCTGAAAGAGTCTCAGGTCCCCAGACCACACTTTGAGAAACACTGGTCTGCAGTATTACATTTTCCAGATGAACTATCTTGAAGAGTTGTTAAAAAAAGTACCATCATAATACTAAAACCAGAAACCCAGTTGCTTTTGAGCTGATTCCAACTCATGGCAACTCATGTGTAAGTAAAGACTAATTGGCAACTACATGGCAAATTTTAGGAACATTTTACCCCAAAATATATATTTTAGTTAAGAAAAAAAAAATCTGAACTCTCTGAGGATGAATTAACTCAATGGACCACGTTGCTTTCTTGTTATTTTCCTAGCATTTTAATAAAATGCACGATCTTTAACAGACATAGTAAACCATTGTGGCTTAAATCTCCTGGAGCAAATTCTGCTCTATCCACACCCAATAGGAAGTTGTTCAGGCAGTCTTAGGTTACCCAATGAAGACCTGAGATGTGGAGACGAACTTATGTGGAGACGAACTTCTAAACTAACTAAGAAAACAGGCAAGCCAGCAGGAACGATCAATTGACAGTTACCTGATGTGCAAAGGGAAAAGCTTTCCATATTTACTTTTTTTTATATATAATTTTTATTGTGGTTTAAGTGAAAATATATATATATTTTTTTAAGTGAAAGTTTACAAATCAAGTCACTCTCTCATCTAAAAACTTATATACACCTTGCTAAAAATATATATATACTCTCAATTACTCTCCCCCTAATGAGACAGCCCACTCCCTCCCTCCACTCTCTCTTTTTGTGTCCATTTTGCCAGTTTCTAACCCCCTCTACTTTCTCATCTCCCCTCTAGGCAGGAGATGCCAACATAGTCTCAAGGGTCCACTTGATCCAAGAAGCTCACTCCTCACCAGCATCCCTCTCCAACCCATTGTCCAGTCCAATCCACGTCTGACGAGTTGGCTTCGGGAATGGTTCCTGTCCTGGGCCAACAGAAGGTCTGGGGGCCATAACCACTGGGGTCCTTCTAGTCTCAGTCAGACCATTAAGTCTGGTCTTTTTATGAGAATTTGGCATATTTACTTTTTTACAGTGATCTAGAGCTCATAAAAATCCTGGTTTCCCTTACTTTGAGTGGTTGGTTTTCCAAGTGACATTAGTCATCTACCAGTCAAAATGAATAACACCAGATATAATGAGGCCAGAGGATGTCAATCATTTGTTGCACCAAAGAATCTATAAAATTTGTGTAAGTTATGTAAATTTAGCACTGTTTTAAACAGATTGAGGCAGGAGCCCCTTGTTATTCATCATCCATTTGTGTATGTTCCTGAAGTTCCTCTTTGATATTGTCCCCAGTCACATGCTCAGGGCCTTGTCTTCAGTCCCAGCAAAGGGCCCTGTGGTCATTGGCCCATTACCAGCCTCGGCAGAACTATGCTATTTTGTATGTCATAACGAATGAGAGTTTCAGTGATGGAGGGCCAGCCCCAAGCAAGGAAGGTGGTGGAGAGTGGTCTTTCTCTGCCAGAAATTCAAGAAGCAGTTGTGTCCATTTGTGGTTTTCATCCAGCCTCAGTTGTTAGTGAACGGAGTCTTGAATTGTGTGACTTCTTACTCCCA
Organism: Elephas maximus indicus; assembly: GCF_024166365.1. Taxonomy (NCBI): domain Eukaryota; kingdom Metazoa; phylum Chordata; class Mammalia; order Proboscidea; family Elephantidae; genus Elephas; species Elephas maximus. Next base: position 88,156,294 of record NC_064833.1, read on the forward strand.
TACACCTTCTTGTGTCAGGGTGGGAAATCTTGGTTCTTGTTAACCTCCAAGAGAAACATCTGTGCATTGACGTCATCTCAGAATTTTGAACCATCTTTCTGAGACTTCTGCAGATGACTACAAGGCAGCCCACACCCTTTGTGATTCATTTGGATGTTTTCTAGTGTTAAAAATAATCAAAACTCAAAGAATAAAACATAAGTTTTATTCTAAGCAGTCAGTCTATCTGCATACTGGGAGATCATTTCATCTCTAAAAACATGTGGCCCAAAGTAGGCATTACAATTGTTAAAAAAAAATAAATAAACCTTATAATTAGCTCCAAACAATAGTATAATATTTGATTTTTTCATAATTTAATAAAGAAGTTGCAAATTAATTAATTTAATTTAAAAAAATTAATGCTTTTGCAATTTAGGTCAGGCTTCTTAATGGTTAATTTTTTGTTTCATGGGTAACAAAAAAAACTCTTAAAATCAAAGTAAGATGTCTGTTATTATTTTTTTCTTTCACAATTCCCCCCTCTTGATCATGATTCAATTGGAATCTTTGATCAACTAAGTGTTGGCTGGGCACCATCTAGTTTCTTTGGGTCTCAGTAATCATAAAAAAGAAAACAAACCCACTGCTGTCGAGTCAATTCCTACTCATAGCAAACCTAGGTACCACTTTATGGGGTACTTTTTTGTGAAACATACATTCTTTTGGTTGGCTTCTTTTCTGCATTGTTCTTTTAGTCAGATGGAGACCATCTGCTGTACTTTAGATGGCTGCTTGCAAGATTTTAAGACTCCAGACACCAAAGAATTTAGTGGCTTAATAATAATATAGAAGATTGAAATGAGGAGAATGCATACATCAATGGTCTGCAAGGCTTCTCTGGCCCACTGACCCAAATTTTCTAACCATGAAAACAAATTACAAGAAGATGCAAAAGAAACATGCCTTGCATCGTTAGCATGAGCTTCTAAAATTATATCTCAATATACTTCTGCCTAGGTGTCATGGATACACATACAATTTGCTTTTACAAAAGCTCAAACCTCTCCTTAGGAAGCAAATAAATAATCCAGAGCCAACGTATGAGAAACAGATTTTTAATTCTCCTGGAATTCAGATTTCTGTGGTCCATGGAGTTGGGGTTACCCACCCAAGCCATTGCCCTGACGTAATCTTTTGAACCTTGAGCCTTGAGCAGACTGGTATCCTAAAAGTCACCTTTAAGAAAAGTTATCTTCTTAAAGATATTGAAGAATTCTCTATGTGCAGTCAGTTTCACCCCCACATGTCTGTTAGTTTGTCACACTGTGGGGGCTCATGTGTTGCTGTGATGCTGGAAGCTATGCCACTGGTATTTATATACCAAAAGTATCACCCATGACGGACAGGTTTCAGCTGAGCTTCCAGACTAAGACAGACTATGAAGAAGGACATGGTGGTCTACTTCTGAAAAGAGTTATCCAGTGAAAATCTTATGAATACCAGCTTAACATTGTCTGATATACTGCCGAAAGATAAGACCTTTGGTTGGAAGGCACTCAAAATATGACTGAGGAAGAGCCACCTCCTCAAAGTAGAGTCAACCTTAAAGATGTGGATGCAGTAAAGCTTTTGGGATCTTCATTTGCTGATGTGGCACGACTCAAAATGAGAAGAAACAGCTACAAACATACATTAATAATTGGAACTTGGAATGTATGGAGTATGAATCCAGGAAAACTGGAAATCATCAAAAATGAAATGGAACTCATAAAGATTGATATCCTAGGCATTAGTGAGCTGAAATGGACTGTTATTGGCCATTTTGAACTGGCCATATAGTCTACTATGCCGAGAATGACAAATTGAAGAGGAATGGCATTGCATTCATTGTCAAAAAGAACATTTCAAGATCTATTCTGAAGTACAATGCTGTCAGTGACAGGACAATATCCACACACCTACAAGGAAGACCAGTTAATACAACTATTATTCAAATTTACACACCAACCATTAAGGCCAAAGATGAAGAAATTGAAGATTTTTACCAACTTCTGCAGTCTGAAATTGATCGAACATGCAATCAGGATGCAGTGATAATTACTAGTGATTGGATGCGAAAGTTGGAAACAAAGAATGAGGATCCAAAAAAACAAAACAAACCCCAGTGCCTTCGAGTCAATTCCAACTCATAGCGACCCTATAGGACAGAGTAGAACTGCCCCATAGAGTTTCCAAGGAGCGCCTGGTGGATTCAAACTGCCGACCTCTTGATTAACAGCCGTAGCACTTAACCACTACACCACCAGGGTTTGAGAAATATGGCCTTGGTGATAGAAACAATGCTGGAGATCGCATGATTGAATTTTGCAAGACCAATGACTTCCAAAATAAATGGGGACTATACACATGGACATCACCAGATGGAATACACAGGAATCAAATCAACATCTGTGGAAAGAGACAATAGAAAAGCCCAATATCATCTGTCAGAAAAGGACAGGGGCCAACTGCGGATCAAACCATAAATTACTCATACTGTTCAAGTTGAAACAGAAGAAAATTAGAATAAGTCCATGAGAGCCAAAGTACAACCTTAAGTACATCCCACCTGAATTTAGAGACCATCTCAAGAATAGATTTGATGCATTGAGCACTAATGACTGAAAACCAAACGAGTTGTGGAATGACATAAAGGAAATCACACATGAAGAAAGCAAGAGGTCATTAAAAAGACAGGAAAGAAAGAAAAGACCAAAATGGATGTCAGAAAAGACTCTGAAACTTGCTCTTGAATGTCGAGTAGCTAAAGCAAAAGAAAAAATGATGAAGTAAGAGAGCTGAAGAGAAGATTTAAGAGGGTGGCTCAAGAAGACAAAGTAAAGTGTTATAATGAAATGGGCAAAGACCCGGATATAGAAAACCAAAAGGGAAGAACATGCTCGGCATTTCTCAAGCTGAAAGAACTGAGGAAAAATTCAAGCCTCGAGCTGCAATACTGAAGGATTGTACAGGGTAAATATGAAACAATGCAGAAAATATCAAAGTAAGATGGAAGGAATATACAGAGTCACTGTACCAAAAAGAATTCGTTGATGTTCAACCATTTCAGGAGGTAACATATGATCAGGAACCAATGATATTGAAGGAAGAGGTCCAAACTGCACTGAAGGTATTGGAGAAAATCAAGGCTCTGGGATTGGCAAAATACCAATTGAGATGTTTCAACAAACAGATACGGTGCTGGAAGTGCTTGTCTATGCCAATAAATTTGGAAGACAGCTACCTGGCCAACCAACTGGAAGAGATCTGTATTTATGTCTATTCCAAAATGAGGAAATTATGGAACACTATAAAAGAAAAAAAAAAAATTTTTTTTCTTATCTTAATATCACATGCAAGCAAAATTTTGCTGAAGATCATTCAAAAGTGCTGCAGCAGTATATCAACAGGGAACTGCCAGAAATTCAAGCCAGATTTAGAAGAGAACATGGAACCAGGGATTCATTGCTGATGTCAGATGGGCTGAAAGCACAGAATACCAGAAAGATGTTTACCTGTGTTTTACTGAGTATGCTAATGCATTTGACTGTGTGGATCATAACAAATTATGGATAACATTATGGAGAATAGGAATTCCAGAACAGTAAATTGTGCTCATGAGGAACCTGTACTTAGACCAAGAGGCAGTCATTCAAACAGAACAAAGTGATACTGGGTGGTTTAAAGTCAGGAAAGGTGTGCATCAGGGTTGTATCCTTTCACCATACCTATTCAATCTGTATACTAAGCAAATAATCTGAGAAGCTGGACTATATGAAGAAGAAGGGGGCATGAGGATTAGAGGAAGACTCATTAACAACCTGTGTTATGCAGATGATGCAACCTTGCTTGCTGAAAGTGAAGAGGACTTGAAGCACTTACAGATGAAGATCAAAGAGTACAGCCTTCAGTATGGATTACTCCTCAACATAAAGAAAACAAAAATCCTCACAACTGGACCAATAAGCAACATCATGATAAATGGAGAAAAGATTGAGTTTGTCAAGGATTTCATTTTACTTGGATTCATATCAACACCCATGGAAGCAGCAGTCAAGAAATCACAAGACACATTGCATGGGGCAAATGTGCCGCAAAGGACCTCTTTAAAGTGTTTAAAAGCAAAGATGTCACCTTGAGAACTAAGGTGCTCCTGACCCAAGCCATGATATTTTCAATCACCTCCTATGAATGCAAAAGCTGGACAATGAATAAGGAAGACTGAAGAATTGATGCTTTTGAATTGTCATGTTGTCAAAGAATATTGAATAGCCATGGACTGCCAAAAGAATGAACAAATCTGTCTTAGAAGAAGTACAACCAGAATGCTCCTTAGAGTGCTCCTGGAGAAGGACATCATGCTTGGTAAAGTAGAGGGTCAGCAACAAAGAGGAAGACCCTTAACAAGACAGACTGACACAGTGGCTGCAACAATGGGCTCAAGTACAGCAAGAATTGTGAGGATGGTGCAGGACCAGGCAGTGTTTCGTTCTGTTGTGCATAGGATCACTGAGTTGGAACCGACTCAATGGCACCTAACAGTCAGTTTCAAGAAACAGGTACTACAGGGTTGGAATGGAAGCTGTGCTTTGAGGTGAATTGTTATTATGAAAACACTATTCTAGCCCAGCTTCCATGGCAGTATCAATAACATGGTGTATGAGTCTTTGGAAGTTCTTCTTTCCTTGCAACATTTTGACTTTCTAGTCAGAAGTGTTGCCTGGTTTGCAAATCTTATATTAAATAGATTTCAAATCAGTTTCTTGGCTAATATAATTTTTGTTTTAACATATATTTGTGACTTAATTATCTTTATCTGTACTACTTTAGTAGAGAGGATATAGCATTGCTTAAATTATTAACAGAGGTTTTTTTTTTAAATCTAGGCCATCTTGTCTAATATTATTTGCAACCTTAAGAAAGTTTTTTTTTTTTCTATACAGGTTAAACCAATTCCAATAACTAAGAATACTATGGCTGCTGTAGGACAGCCAACTGATGCTTTCTTTGTCATTGGACCCTGATTTGATAACTGTGTAGTCAGTTGTTTGATGGCCTTTTCATAGCCGTTTTCAGTCTTAGTCTTTCTCATATTTCTAATTTTCCCTTTGGATAATTGACTATGTATAGATACACAGAGAACATCATAAACTCTGTAACAACCTGTAAGTAGAAAACAAATCCATTAGTTGTCTGTGGTTTCTGAAAAAAATGTCTTGAAGACAAGGAACAAAACCAGAATTCAATACCCAACAAGAGCGTGCCTTAATTTTCTATTGAGACATAAAATTTCTCTCTATAATCACCCTCCTCTTGATCAAAGACAAGCTCAAAGCAAAGTTTTTCTGGATCGAAAATACTGATGTTCATTATTATTTACATACGTGCAGCAAGAATGGTAATTTATCACATAGCCTTTAACTGGAAATTTTCATAAGTAACTTCAGATTAAACTTGTAAAAGCCTCTCGAGGCCAGGAAGCCAAGCCACCAGATCTCACCTATAGTCCATCCCCACAGGCTTGGCTGAATCCTCTTTTCTCAAGGCCCCAAAACATTATAAGATTTCTAGGCCTCCCAGGAAGTGACCTTCCTTACTCACCTGTAAGCCTGGAAACCTTGTAATTCAAGTATCAGGTTAAATTTCCTGGGAGGGCTTCATAAGCATTGGCTCCATAAAATCAATCATAGTTCCTTAAAAGTATCTGGTCATACCTGATTCTCTGAGCACTATTTTCACATATGATATTCTAGTCAATGCTTGGTTATATAACTGAGATTTTCAATTATGCCCTGTTAACAAGTGGGACAGATTCTTATTGAACTTATGCAAATAATTGTGTTTCCATAAAAATAACACTCAGTAAGAGTTCTGATTTTTTTTTTTTTTTTTTTAATTCTGGAGGGATCAGGCAGGGAGAAAAGAAATGTTTCATTTTTGTTTGCATAAACATAGCCTATTAAATTGTTATAAATTATACATAACCAAATACCTCACGGGACTGGATTTCTGGGTTTGAAGGATTAGAACCACATTCTCATGGGACATCTCGGACACTTGGCATATTTAAGATACAACTATTGGTCTTTACCCATCCAGGGCAAAAGAGAAAGAAGGACACCAAAGACTCAAAGAAGAAATTAGTCTACAGGACAGTCTGCATGAACCACAGCCTCATCTACCCTGACACCAGAAACAGATGGTGCCCGGCTACCATTACTGACGGTTTTAATTAGGGCCACAATAGATGCCCCCTGATAGAATGGTAGAAAAATGTGGAACAAAACCTCAAATTCCAAATAAATAAAGCCCGTATCTCTTGGACTGGTTGAGACTGAAGGACTCCCCAAGACTATTGCCCTGACATACTCTTAAAAACCATCCCCAGGGGTCAACTTATAGCCAAGTACAAATTGGCTCAAAAAATAATGAGTATCACCTGTAAGTACTGTGATTCTTTAAAAAATCACCTATATGAGACCAAACAGTCAACAATTACTTTAAAGCAAAGATGAGAATGTAAAGAGTCAGGGAAGCTAGGTTGATGGAAACAGAACAACCAGAACAGGAAACACAATAAATAATTTTTTTTTTAATGTTGTATGGGGGGGGGCCAAGATGGCGGAATCAACAGATGCTTCCAGCAAGCCCTCTTACAACAAAGACCCAAAAAAACAAGTGAAATGAGTATACCTGTGACAAGCTAGGAGCCCTAAACATCAAAGACAAGGTTAGAAAATGAACTGAGGGACAGGGGGAGGAAGAGACAGTTCAGAAGCAGAGAGGAGTTACCAGACCTGAATTGCCAGGAGCACTCAGGCACCATTCCCGGGAGCGGCTTCAGCATGCTGGTACCAGTGTTCGGCCACAGTTTCCTCAGGGAGAAGCAACCAGCCACACAGCCTACTCACACCTCCGGAACCAGAGAAGAACAGCACTTTTGGCAAGAGCTAAATACCTGCATATATTTTACTGTACCCTTTATCATCCCCATTGGCTTCAGTGGCCCTTGATGTCCCTGAGCCTGGGATAGTCCCTGTTGAGCACCTAGAGCCATCCTCCAGGCCCTGGAGAAGGAATGAATTTGCAATTGGGGGAAAAGAAAATTTGCCAGCTCCACTAACCAGGGAAGCTCAGGACAGAAGCAGCTCCTTCCCAGGGATTAGCAGTACGTGGACTTTCAGTACCTTTCCACTCTGCATGGACCTGTGTGGGTCTATTTCAGGAGAATAGACCCTTGTTGGCAGACTACAACTGTTTCAGCTGTGCAGTGGAGAGGTGTGTGTTTGATGTTTGACACCACTTTGCCTATTAAACAGGGTCCTCACATACCCACATCAGGGGCCTATGGACTGGTGGCTCCACTCAGGTCACTCAGCCACCCACGACAGGAGTCCAAGGACTACTGGTACCTCCCAGTCCTTACAACAAAAAACACTGGGTGCCCATGGTCCATCTGCAGAACCTACCCACCTGTATGCTCTAGGGAACAGGGACATGCTCTCCTCAGAGATAATTGGGGGATGATTCTCAGCCCCCTGCCTTGTTTAGCACATGAAACCCTGCTGCAACCACATACTGGTACCTACACCAGTCGCCCCTGCCCCTCTAGGACTGTAGGACAGAGGCTGTGCCACACACTTCATGATCAGCTACCTGGGCACCTGAGCAGAATTCATACAAGAAGAGTGAATGGACTCCTAGACTGATATACCTGATAACAGCTGTAGCCATTTGCTGACAGGATGTCAGAGCTCCAAAGGCAAAAATAATCAAGCTAGCTCACTCAAGCAACCCATTTGGGCATATCAAAACAAAGCAAGAAGCTAGGATACAGTAAGAAAACATAAAATAAATTAATACACTAACTTACAGATGGCTCAAAGACAGCAGTTAATATCAAGTCACATAAAGAAACAGACCATGATCGCCTCAACAAGCTCTCAAAACAAAGAATCAAGGGATCTTCTAGATCAAAGTGCCTTCCTGGAATTACCAGATGCAAAATACAAAGGGTTAATATACAGAATCCTTCAAGACATCAAGAAGGAAATCAGGCAGTATGCAGAACGAGCCAAGGAACACACGGATAAAGCAGTTGAAGGTATTAAAAAGGTTATTCAGTAACATAATGAAAAATTGAATAAGCTGGAAAAATCCATAGACAGACAGCAATCAGAAATTCAGAAGATTAACAATAAAATTACACAATTAAACAACTCAGTAGAAAGTTCAGAGCAGCAGAATTGAGCGAGTGGAAGGCAGAATTTGTGAACTTGAAGATAAAGCACTTGGCACCAATATTTTTGAAGAAAAATAAGATAAAAGAATTTTAAAAAATGGAGAAGCCTTAAGAATCGTGGGACTCTATCAACAGAAGTAACCTATGAGTGATTGGAGTAACAGAACAGGGTGGGATCACAGAAAATACAGAGATAATTGTTGAAGATTTGTTGGCAGGAAACGTCCCTGATATCGTGAAAGATGAGAAGGTATCTATCCAAAATGCTTATCAAACTCCACATAAGGCAGATTTTAAAGGAAAGTCACCAAGACATATTATAATCAAACTTGCCAAAACCAAAGATAAAGAGAGAATTTTAAGAGCAGCTAAGGATAAATGAAAAGTCACCTACAAAGGAGAGTCAATAAGAATAAACTCAGACTACTCTGCAGAAACCATGTAGGCAAGAAGGCAATGGGATAACTTATATAAAAAATTGAAGGAAAAAAATGCCAGCCAAGAATCATATATCCAGCCAACTGCCTCTCAAATATGAAGGTGAAATTATGACATTTCCAGATAAACAGTAGTTTAGGGAATTCGTAAAAACCAAACCAAAGCTACAAGAAACACTAAAGGGAGTTCTTTGGTTAGAAATTCAATAATATCAGGTATCAACCCAAGACTAGGACACTGGGCAGAGCAATCGGATGTCAACCCAGACAGGGAAATCACAAAAATAAATCAAGATAAAAAAAAAACACTCAAAACAGGGAAAATGTGATGTTATTACGTAAAAGAAGACAACATTAAAACAATAAAGAGGGACTAAGAAATGTAATCATAGATCTTTCATATGGAAAGGAAGACAAGGTAATACAAAGAAATAAAAGTTAATTTTAAATTTAGAAAAATAGGGGTAAATAACAAGGTAACCACAAAGGAGACAAACTATCCTACACATCAAAATAAAACACAAGAGAAAAATAGAGACTAAGCAGAAACAAAATCAACAACAACAAATATGAAGAAAAGACAATATATAATCTACTCAGCACATAAAATTAAGTGGGAAAAAAACTGCCAAAAACATACAAAAAAAGACATCAAAATGATAGCACTAAATTCATACCTATCCATAATTATGCTGAATGTAAATTGACTAAATGCACCAGTAAAGAGACAGAGAGTGGCAGAATGGATTAAAAAACATGATCTGTCTATATGCTGCCGACAAGAGACACACCTTAGACTTAGATTAGAAACACAAACAAACTAAAACTCAAAGGATGGAAAAAAAATGCATCAAGCAAACAACAATCAAAAACAAGCAGGAGTGGCAATATTAATTTCTGACAAAATAGACTTTAAAGTTAAATCCATCAGAAAGGATAAGGAAGGACACTATATAATGATTAAAGGGATAATATACCAAGAAGATATAACCATATTAAATATATATGAACCCAATGACAGGACTTCAAGATACATAAAATAAATTCTATCAGCACTGAAAAGTGAGATAGACAGCTCAACAAAAATAGTATGAGACTTCAACACACCACTTTCAGTGAAGGACAGAACATCCAGAGAGAAGCTCAGAAAAGACACGGAATATCTAAATGTCACAATAAACCAACTTGACCTTATAGACATATACAAAAAACTCTACCCAACAGCTCCAAAGTATACTTTCTTTTCTAGTGCATATGGAACATTCTCTAGAATAGGCCAAATATTAGGTCATACATCAAGCCTTAAATTAGCAGAATCCAAAACATCGAAATATTACAAAGCATCTTCTCTGACCATAAGGCCATAAAAGTGGAAATTAGTAACAGAAAAATCAGGGAAAAGAAATCAAATACTTGGAAACTGAACAATATCCTGCTCGAAAACGACTGGATTATAGAAGTCATTAAGGATGGAATAAAGAAATTCATAAAATCCAATGAGAATGAAAATACTTTCTATCAGAACCTTTGGGACACAGCGAACGCAGTACTCAGAGGTCAATTTATATCAATAAATGCACAAATACAAAAAGAAGAAAGGACCAAAATGAAAGAATTGTCCCTACAAATTGAACAAATAGAAAGAGAGCAACAAAAGAAACCCTCAGGCACCAGAAGAAAGCAAATAATAAAAATTAGAGCAGAACTAAATAAAACAGAAAACAGAAAAACAATTGAAAGAATTAACAAGATCAAAAGCTGGTTCTTTGAAAAAAATCAATGAAATTGATAAACCATTGGCCAAACTGACAAAAGAAAAACAGGAGAGGAAGCAAATAACCCAAAGAAATGAGATGGGCGATATTACAACAGACCCAACTGAAATTAAAAGAATCATATCAGATTACTATGAAAAATTGTAGTCTAACAAATTTGAAAACCTAGAAGAAATGGATGAATTCCTAGAAACACACTACCTACCTAACTAACACAAACGGAGGTAGAACAGCTAAATAAACGTATAACAAAAGAAGAGACTGAAAAGAAAATTAAAAAACTACCCCCCCCCCAAAAAAAAGCCCTGGCCTGGACAGCTTCACTACAGAGCTCTGCCAAACGTGCAGAGAAGAGTTAACACCACTTCTACTAAAGATATTTCAGAGCATAGAAAAATACAGAATACTCCCATTCTATGAAGCCAGCATATCCCTGATGCCAAATCCAGGTAAGGATGCCCCCCCCCAAAAAAAAGAAAGAAAATTACAGATCTGTATCCCTCAAGAACTTAGATGCAAAAATCCTCAAAATTCTAGCCAATAGAATTCAACAACATATCAAAGAAAAAAAATTCACCATGACCAAGTGGGATTCATACCAGATATGCAGGGATGTTTACCTGTGTTTTATTGACTATGCAAAGGCATTCGACTGTGTGGATCATGACAAACTATGGATAACACTGCGAAGAATGGGAATTCCAGAACACTTAATTGTGCTCATGAGGAACCTTTACATAGATCAAGAGGCAGTTGTTCGGACAGAACAAGGGGATACGGATTGGTTTAAAGTCAGGAAAGGTGTGCATCGGGGTTGTATTCTTTCACCATACCTATTTAATCTGTATGCTGAACAAATAATATGAGAAGCTGGACTATATGAAGAAGAACGGGGCATCAGGATTGGAGGAAGATTCATTAACAACCTGCATTCTGCAGATGACACAACCTTGGTTGCTGAAAGTGAAGAGGACTTGAAACACTTACTAATGAAAACCAAAGACCACGGCCTTCAGTATGGATTACACCTCAACATAAAGAAAACAAAAATCCTCACAACTGGACCAATGAGCAACATCATGATAAACAGGGAAAAGATTGAAGTTGTCAAGGATTTCATTTTACTTGGATCCACAATCAACACCCATGGAAGCAGCAGTCAAGAAATCAAAAGATGCATTGCATTGGGCAAATCTGCTGCAGAGGACCTCTTCAAAGTGTTGAAAAGCAAAGATGTCACCTTGAAGACTAAGGTGCTCCTGACCCAAGCCATGGTATTTTCAATCACATCATATGCATGTGAAAGCTGGACAATGAATAAGGAAGACCGAGAGGAGCTGACGCCTTTGAATTGTGGTGTTGGCGAAGAATATTGAATATACCATGGACTGCCAAAAGATCGAACAAATCTGTCCTGGAGGAAGTGCGGCCAGAATGCTCCTTAGAAGCAGGGATGGCAAGACTGCGTCTTACATACTTTGGTCATGTTGTCAGGAGGGATCAGTCCCTGGAGAAGGACATCATGCTTGGCAGAGTACAGGGTCAGTGGAAAAGAGGAAGACCCTCAACCAGGTGGGTTGACACAGCGGCTGCAACAATGAGCTCAAGCATAACAACGATGGTAAGGATGGTGCAGGACCAGGCAGTGTTTCGTTCTGTTGTGCACAGGGTCGCTATGAGTCGGAACCAACTTGACGGCACCTAACAACAACAACAACATACAGGGATGGTTCAACATTAAAAAAACAATGTAATCCATCATATAAATAAAAGACAAGAATCACATGATTTTATCAATTCATGCAGAAAAGGCATTTGACAAAGTTCAACACCCATTCATGATAAAAGCTCTCAGCAAAATAGGAATAGAAGGAAAAACCCTCAACATAATAAAGGGCATTTATGCAAAGCCAACAGCCAACATCATCCTAAACGGAGAGAGCCTGAAAGCATTCCCCTTGAGAACAGGAACCAGACAAGGATGCCCTTTATCACCACTCTTATTCAACATTGTGCTGGAGGTCCTATCCAGAGCAATTAGGCTAGATGAAGACATATAGGGCATCCAGATTGGCGAGGGAGAAGTTAACGTATCTCTATTTGCAGATGACATGATCTTATACAGAGAAAACCCTAAGGAATCCTCCAGAAAACTACTGAAACTAATAGAAGAGTTCAGCATAGGATCAGGATACAAGATAAGCATACAAAAATCAGTTGGATTCCTCTACACAAACAAAAAGAACATCAAAGAGGAAATCACCAAATCAATACCATTTACACTATCTCCCAAGAAGACAAAATAGGAGTAAATCTTACCAGAGATATAAAAGACTTATACAAAGAAAACTACAAAGCACTTCTGCAAGAAACCAAAAGAGACCTACCTAAGTGGAAAAACATACGTCGCTCATGGATAGGAAGACTTAACATTATAAAAATGTCTATTCTACCACAAGCGATCTATAAATTTAGTGCAATTCTGATCCAAATTCCAACGACATTCTTTAACGAGATGGCGAAACAAATCACCAACTTCATATGGAAGAGAAAGAGGCCCCAGATAAGTAAAGCATTACTGAAAAAGAAGAACAATGTGGGAGGGGAGGCCTCACTCCACCTGATTTTAGAACCTGTTATACCGCCACGGTACTCAAAGCAGCCTGGTACTGGTACAACAACAGATACATAGACCAATGGAACACTATTGAGAGTCCACACATAAATGCATCCACATATGAGCAGCTGATCTTTGACAAAGTCTCCAAATCAGTTAAATGGGGAAAAAACAGCCTTTTTAACAAATGGTGCTGGCATAACTGGATATCCATCTGCAAAAAAATGAAACAAGACCCATACCTCACACCATGCACAAAAACAAACTCAAAATGGATTAAAGACCTAAATATAAAATCTAAAATGATAAACATCATGGAAGAAAAAATAGGGACAACATTAGGAGCCCTAATACACAGCTTAAACAGTATACAAAACATTACTAACAATGCAAAAGAAAAAGTAGATAACTGGGAGCTCCTAAAAATCAAACACCTATGCTCATCAAAAGAATAAAAAGATTACCTACAGACTGGGAAAACGTTTTTAGGTATGTCATTTCTGATGAGCACCTGATCTCTAAAATCTACATGATACTGAAAAAACTCAACTACAAAAGACAAAAAACCCAATTAAAAAATGGGCAAAAGATATGAACAGACACTTCACTAAAACAGACATTCAGGTAGCTAACAGATACATGAGGAAACGCTCACGATCATTAGCCATTAGAGAAATGCAAATCAAAACTACAGTGAGATTCCATCTCACTCCAACAAGGCTGGCATTAATCCAAAAAACACAAAATGATAAATGTTAGAGAGGTTGTGGGGAGATTGGAACACTTATACACTGCTGGTGGGAATGTAAAATGGTACAACCACTTTGGAAATCGATTTGGTGCTTCCTTTAAAAGCTAGAAATAGAACTACCATACAATCCAGCAATCCCACTCCTTGGAATATGTCCTAGAGAAATAAAAGCCTTTACACAAATGGATATATGCACACCCCATGTCATTGCAGCACTGTTTACAATAGCAAAATGATGAAAGCAACCAAGGTGCCCATCAATGGATGAATGGATAAATAAATTATGGTATATTCACACGATGGAATACTGTGCATCAGTAAAGAATAATGATGAATCTGTGAAACATTTCCTAACATGGCAGAACCTGGAAGGCATTATGCTGAGTGAAATTAGTCAGCTGCAAAAGGACAAATATACTATAAAAAAAATCATAAGAAGTCAACAAATAGTTTAAACACAGAAGAATATATTCTGTGATGGTTACAAGAGGAAGGAGGGAGGCAGAGGGGTAGTCACTAATTAGATAGTAGATAAGAACTACTTTAGGTGAAGGGAAAGACACAATGCAGGTGAGGTCAGCACAACTGGACTAAACCAAATGCCAAGAAGTTTCCTGAATAAACTGAATGTTTCAAAGGCCAGCGTAGCAGTGGCGGGGGTTTGGGGACCATGGTTTCAAGGGACATCTAAGTCAACTGGCGTAATAAAATCTATTAAGAAAACATTCTGCATCCCACTTTGGAGAGCAGTGTCTGCGGTCTTAAATGCTAGCAAGCGGCCATCTAAGATGCATCAATTGGTCTCAAACCACCTGGACCAAAGGAGAATGAAGAACACCAAGGACACAAAGTAATTATGACCCCAAGAGACAGAAAGGGCCACATAAAGCAGAGAATACAACAGCTTGAGACCAGAAGCACTAGATGGTGCCTGCCTACAACTGATGACTGCCCTGACAGGGAACACAACAGAGAACCCCTGAGGGAGCAGGAGAGCAGTTGGATGCAGACCCCAAATTCTTGTAAAAAGACTAGACTTAATGTTCTGACTGAGACTAGAAGGCCCCCGGTGGTCATGGTCCCCAGACCTTCTGTTGGCCCAGGACAGGAACCATTCCCATAGCCAACTCTTCAGACAGGGATTGGACTGGACAATGGGATAGAAAAAGATGCTGGGGAAGAATAAGCTTCTTGGATCAAGTAGACACTTGAGACTATGTTGGCATCTCCTATCTGGGGGGAGATGAGAGGGCAGAGCGGGTTAGAAGCTGGCAGAATGGACATGAAAAGAGAGAGCGGGGGCGGGGGAGGAGCGGGCTATCTCATTAGGGGGAGAGCAACTAGGAGTATACAGCAAGGTGTATATAAATTTTTGTATAAGAGACTGACTTGGTTTGTAAACTTAACCTTAAAGCACAATAAAAAAAATTTTTTTAAGGTTGTAAGTTATAGATATTTTAAGAGAAAAGAAGAAGGGGTTTCTTATGCAACAGTAAAACATCAGCAGTATTCCATGTTTTTATTGTTAAGTGCTGTTGCCTTGGTTCCGACTCATAGTGACCCTATGTAAAACAGAACGAAACACCACCCGGTCCTGTGCCATCCTTACAGTCCTTGTTATGCTTGAGTCCACTGTTGCAGCCATTGTGTCAATCCATCTTGTTAAGGGTCTTCCTCTTTTTCGCTGACCCTCTACTTTACCAAGCATGATGTCCTTTTCCAGCAATTGGTCTCTCCTAATAACATATCCCAAGTACGTAAGACAAAGTCTCACCATCCTTGCTTCTAAGGCAAATTCTGCCTGTACTTCTTCAAAGACTTGTTTGTTCTTCTGGCAGCCCATGGTACATTCGATGTTCTTTGCCAACACAACAATTCAAAGACATCCATTCTTCTTAAACTGGCCTTATTCATTGTCCAGCTTTCACATGCATACGAGGCAATTGAAAACACCATAGCTTGGGTCAGGCTCACCTTAGTCCTTAAAATGACATCCGTGGTTTTTAACACTTTAAAGAGGTCTTTTACAGTAGATTTGCCCAGCGCCATACATCATTTCATTTCTTGACTGCTGCTTCTGAGGGCACTGATTGTAGATCTGAGTAAAATATAATCCTTTACAACTTCTGTATTTTCTCCATTTATCATAATGTTGTTTATGGGTCCAGTTGTGAGGATTTTTGTTTTCTTTATGTTGAGGTATAATTCATATGGAAAGCTGTAGTCTTTGATCTTCATCACTAAGTGCTTCAAGTCTTCTTCACTTTCAGCAAGCAAGGCTGTGTCATCTGCATAACACAGGTTGCTAATGAGTCTTCCTCCAATGCTGATGCTGCATTCTTCTCGTATAGTCCAGCTTCTCAGATTATGTGCTCAGCATACAGATTGAATAGGTATGGTAAAAGGATACAACTCTGACACACACCTTTCTTGACTTTAAACCGCCCAGTATCCCCTTGTTTTGTTCAAACAACTGCCTCTTGGTTTAATAACAAGTTTTTCGTGGAGTACGATTAAGCATTCTGGAATTCCCATTGTTCTCAATTTATCCATCATTTGTTATGATCCACATAGTCCAATGCTTTTGCACAGTCAATAAAGCACAGGTAAAGGTCTTTCTGGTATTCTCTGCTTTCAACCAGGATCCATCCAACATCAGCAAAGATATCCCTGGTTCCATGTCCTCTATTGAACGCGGCCTGAATTTCTGGCAGCTCTCTGTCGATGTACTGCTGCAGCCGCTTTTGAATGATCTTCAGCAAAATTTTACTTGTGTGTGATATTAATGATATTGTTCAATAATTTCCACATTCTGTTGGATCACCTTTCTTTGGAATGTGTACAAATACGGATCTCTTCCATTCAGTTGGCCAAGTAGCTGTCTCAAAATTTCTTGGCATAGACAAACTGAACATCTCCAACACTGCATCCATTTGTTGAAACATCTTGATTGGTGTTTTGTCAATTCCTTGAGCCTTGTTTTTCACCAATGCCTTCAGTGTAGCTTGGACCTCTTCCTTCAGTACCATCGGTTCTAGATTATATATTATGTCCTGAAATGGTTGAACATGAGCCAATTCTTTTTGGTACAGTGACTCTGTGTATTCCTTCCATCTCCTTTTGATGGTTCCTGTGTTGTTTAATATTTTCCCTGTAGAATCCTTCAAAATTGCAACTTGAGGGTTGAATTTTTTCTTCAGTTCTTTCAGCTTGAGAAATGCCGAGCGTGTTCTTCCCTTTTGGTGTTCTATATCCAGGTCTTTGCCTATTTCATTATAACACTTTACTTTGTCTTCTTGAGCCACCCTTTTAAATCTTCTCTTCAGCTCTTGTACTTCATCATTTCTTCCTTTTGCTTTAGTTAACCGACATTCAAGAGCAAGTTCCAGAGTCTCTTCTGACATCCATTTTGGTCTTTCTTTCTTTCCTGTCTTTTTAATGACCTCTTGCTTTCTTCGTGTCTCATTTCCTTAATGTCATTCCATAACTCATCTGGTCTTTGGTCATTAGTGTTCAACGCATCGAATCTGTTCTTGAGATGGTCTCTAAATTCAGGTGGGATATACTCAAGGTTGTACTTTGACTCTCGTGGACTTGTTCTTATTTTCTTCAACTTCAACTTGAATTTGCATATGACCACAGTTGGCCCCTGGCCTTGTTCTGACTAATGATATTGTCATTTTCCATCATCTCTGTCCACAGATGTAGTTGATTTGATTCCTGTGTATTCCATCTGGTGAGGTCCATGTGTATAGTCACCATTTATGTTGTTCAAAAAAGGTGTTTGCAGTGAAGTTGTTGGTCTTTCAAATTATGTTATGCAATGTCCGGTGTCATTTCTATCCCCAACACCATATTTTCCAACTACCAATCCTCTTCTTTGTTTCCAACTTCCACATTCCAATCACCAGCAATTATCAATGCATCTTGATTGCATGTTTGATCAATTTCAGACTGCAGAAATTGGTAAAATCTTCAATTTCTTTGTCTTTGCCAATTACTGGTTGTTTAGTAAATTTGAATAATGTTCATATTAACTGGTCTGCATTGTAGACGTATGGATATTATCCTATCAAAGACAGTGTTGCAATTCAGGATATATCTTGAAATGTTCTTTCTGACGATTAACGCATCACCATTCCTCTTTAATTTGTCATTCCAGACATAGCAGACCATATGATTATCTGATTCAGAATGGCCAATACCAGTCCATTTCAGCTCGCTAATGCCTAGGATATTGATGTTTATGTGTTCCATTTCATTTTTAATAATTTCCAGTTTTCCTAGATTCACACTTCATACTTTACAAGTTCCTGTTATTAATGAATGTTTGCAGCTGTTTCTGCTCATTTTGAGTCGTGCCACATCAGCAAATGAAGGTCCCGAAAGCTTGATTCCATCCACATCATTAAGGCCGACTTTGAGGAGGCAACACTTCCCCAGTCATCTTTTGTGTGCCTTCCTACCTGAGGGGCTCATCTTCCGGCACTATATCAGACAGTGTTTGGCAGCTATTCATAAGGTTTTCACTGGCTAATTTTTTTCAGAAGTAGACTGCCAGGTCCTTTTTCCTAGTCTGTCTTCGTCTGGAATCTCCACTGAAACCTGTCCACCATGGGTGTCCCTGCTGGTATTTGGAAATACTGGTGGAAAAACTTCCAGCATCACAGTAACACACAAGCTGCTACTGTAGGACAAACTGACAGACACATGGGGCATATTCCATCCAGAACCCATAATAATCCTTTAGTCCACTCAGTTCTGTATAATTAATTTCTCTTCCACTTGTCCTAGATCAGCAGTCTGTGAATCCATCAGCGTCTCCACAAGTGTTCTAGAAATCTGGATTCAGACCAGTGGTATAAACAGTGCCGTTTAGAAATCCATGCCCAAATATCTCACATAGTCCTTTTCATGGGTCCCTTTTGGTAAAAGACTCTGGCATATGGTTTATTATAAGCACATTCAGGACATCATCAAAGCAAGAACTATCTGCAGATGATAAGACTTAAAAATAGCCATGGTTAATGTATTACTAATAATAATTCTTGAAAGTGAAAGACCTGATGAAAATTTATTACAAAAGCAAAGGAAAATAGAGTCAATCCCCCTCAAGAAACTTTAGACAAAATATCTCTAAACATAATGATTAACCGTATTTTCAAAGAAGAGTGGACATTATATCTAATTCATGAAAATGGTGACCATAATCCTTGACAAGAAAATACATGTAATAATTTTGACACATAACATAATATGAATATGGGGCATGTAGTTAGAATATGCCAAGCTTTTCAAGTTTCTAAACATCTGAGTATTAATAGAACTCTATAGGTAAGTGGAAACCAATGTACTAAATTTAAATTAAAGAATGAAGTTGCAAACAAGTTAACAATTAAAAAAATTTGAAATTATTATTGGTAATATCATACTTTTGTTGTCTAATGTCAGACAAAGCAACACTTGATAGATAATGACCAGCAAGGCACTAACACTTATATATATTTTAACCTAACGAAAATTAAGCACAAACCTGATTTGGCAACACTTCTCAGGCAACTCATAACATTTTAATTAAAACTCATTATTGCTAGCATTTTTCCCCTTACAAAGCGAGAACTATTCTTTTGTGACTTTCCACGAAGTTTAAGAGTTGTCAGGAGTTTATCATACGTAACTGACAAATACTTGGATATCTAACCAAAGTGATAATGAAAGATTTTAAAAGTAGAAACTTGAGCTTTTTCAAAAGCCATGAGACTTGGTTTTCTTAGTCAAGGCATAAAAGTCAACAGAAACTCAACTTATTCTAATGAGACACAGAAACTTTGCCTCCTAGACAGATTACACAAGAAAAAAGAATTACTTATCATATCACAGGTGAAGGCAACAAGACCATCAAAACTGAGCAGACATTGCTAAGATTTTAACACATTTCATATCCTTTCAGACTCAGGTATTATAAACCAAAGCAAATAAAATTTGTTTAGAAGTTTCATCCTTTAGTATGCTCCTTTATATACTGGAACAAACTGACAACTTATTTTAGGTCTGATCTCAGAGGATCTGCAAGGTCAGAACTAATTTCACAATATTGTTAAGATGTTATTAACATCTTAACAATATGGTGAAAAAATGAGCATTTTAATTAAATGTTTCTCAATTTTAATTCCTGATATGGTTAGTGTCAATAATTATCCCTCCTAATCCAACACATACACAAATTATTTAAATGCTCAATAAGTTTGAAGAGTGCAAAAGCTTTTGGAGACATAACAAAATTAAACAAATGTTGCTTTAGGTAAAACAAATCTTTTCCTTGAAAAACAGAAGCATGTACACAGTTATATTCCTTCAAATTATTTCTCCTCAGCATAGTCTCAACCACTAATAAATATTATAACTTTTAAGAAAAGTAATTTT
The DNA here is from genome assembly GCF_024166365.1 of Elephas maximus indicus. Taxonomy (NCBI): domain Eukaryota; kingdom Metazoa; phylum Chordata; class Mammalia; order Proboscidea; family Elephantidae; genus Elephas; species Elephas maximus. The sequence goes on from NC_064833.1 coordinate 88,176,560, forward strand.
GCTCTATTTTATAAAGAAAACTCAGGGGCTGGATAATTATGAACTATGTGTCCCATACCAGCTTTTTTTTTTTTTTGCAGACCAGTAGAGCTCATAAATATGCATAACACAACTTCCCATAATCATTCATATAGTACAACTTATAAAAGTGGCAAAAATGAACACATTCATTAACAGACCCAGAGTTATAGCCTTTGTGTAACATATAAATATTGGAAGCAAAAGCATATAATTTAAAATTATGTTTAGTAACCAGTGTTTCAGTATTCTATGTTAGGAATGATTTAAGTATGCAACGATTACTCATTGAATCAAATTAATGTTAGTTCGAGGTTTTAAAGTTACTTAAAACTCTTAGTCACACAACATAATTACTGTTGAAATAAAGTGTGTCAGGATTATAAGATTTGGCTAAGCATCTTACATATTTAGTAGAAATAAGGCTAGCTTGTTCTATCAATAAACTTGCATAAGTTGGATAAAGCAAACTCAAGTAGAATAAAAATGTATGCTTATATTATACTTAACAATGGTAACTCAGAGAAAACAGCTATTTTTATTAAACAAAAGATTATTAAACTAATCTAGTTTTTGAAGAATCTAAATTATGTGAACTTCAGTTTTTAAAAAGTTTGTTGGTTTAAATGTCTATAACCTCTATCACAGAAAATATTTTAGGTTAAATTTCCTTAATTTTAGAGAATTTTAGGAATATTTAATTTATATAAGTGCTTATTTAATTCTAAACCAATCAGAATAAAGTTTGTGAAGAAATAGTATCATCTAATTTGATAATACCACTGGAGGAGGAAAATGTTATATTTTTATAACCCTATTTTCTAAATACTTTAAAGAATCTTTTGGAGAAGCAGATTTAGAATAATTTTTGTCTTTTTGAGGCCTCCTATGCCAGATTTACAGCCTTGGGAACTCTATGGGGTCCCTATGAGTTGGAATCAACTCAATGGCAGTGAGTTTGATTTTGCATTTCATGTCAATCAAAAGTTTACTTTGATTGGTATAATGAAGCCTCAGAAACAGTGTACCTTCTCAGTGTACTTTCCAAATGAACCAATTTATATCAAAAATTTCTTAAAAACCAATTTATATCAAAAATTTCTCAATTTATATCAAAAAGTACCTACTGAATACCCAAAGCGCAAGACAGGTGCAAGAAGCAGTTTTTGTTGGAAGAAAAAAGAGGTAAGACTTCAAATGACCTCATGAAGGATAATTCTGGAAAGATGGCAGCATAAACAGACCATCACTCTGACTATCCCCTACAAATACAAGGAATACAACAAAGAAAATGTGCTTGGCCTTTAGGAACTCTGAGTCAGGGAGCAGAGGATAGCATCAGTGACTGAAGACAGTCAAGAATCAATAAACCAATGACAAGTAGCATACGGTAGGAAATTCACTTTTCCCATTGTCCCTGCCCCTCCTAGGACACGGACTGCCAGCTACTGTAAACAGAGGAAGCAGGCCTAGCAAAAGAGCCTTCTTTCCTAACCACCACAACCTTACCTGTACAAAGAGACAAGACCTCAAGCTTCTGATCTAAAATCAACAAGGCAGACCTCCCCAGGGGTCTATTTGGAGCCTGCCGGACACTGTCAGCTGCAAGGCTGCTACGAATTGCTATAGGAGGCCCCTGCAGTGATGTCTGCTCTCAGGGTTAACAGTCTACCTGTGTCCCTGTACACCTTATAGCTCAGGCTTCTGTAACCAATAGGACAGCCCTCCCTGGGGTCAGTTCAGGTCTGTCTGCTCCTCAGTCTGCTCAGTGCTGAGGACTGCTGACTGAGGCTGTTGTGTGCTAGGGAGCAGATATTTTCAGTAGAGGCTACTCTTACTGCCAACATACTACATAGAGGGCTCTGATAGCAATAAGGCAGACCTCCCTGGGGATCCAATTGGAGCCTGACACTCTCTCCCCCAATCGGAAGACATTGTCAGCTGCAAGGCCGCTGTGAAGTGCTACAGATGGCCACCAGAGTGGAGTCTGCTCCCATAGGCAGCACTCTACTTGCTTCCCTGCACACTCCATAGCTCAGGCCCCCAAAACCAACAGGACAGACCTCCTTGCGGGTCAGTTTAGGTCTGTCTGTTCCCCCTTCTGGTTGGCACTGAGGACTACTGACTAAAGCTGCTGTGTGCTATAAAACAGGCATCTTGAGTGAATGCTGTACTCATAGGTAACAACCTACCAGGGAAACTCTGATAGCATAAAGGCAGACCTCCCTCGGGCTCCATTCACAGCATGACAACCCCTCCCACACCCAGTAATTGTCAGTTGCTGCACTGATATGAACTCCCACAGAAGATTCCCAACAGTGGAGCCAGTAGGCTGGTTACCTATGTAAGGCTACTCTCCAACCACCACAGGACCAATGGGGCTCTGAACAAACAAGACAGATCTCTTGCAGGACCTTCTGGGGAGTGCCAGCCCCTCCTCCTGCTGAAAGGGAGTAAAGTCTGGCTGCGCATCCCCTGAATGCTAATACAGATATAAGCAGCTGCCACAAAGCAGAAAAGGATGCCTCGGACAAAACCAGAGGGCAAACACAGTCCCAAAGGGGAATCAATGGGTGTGGGATTTCCAACTGAAAACACAGTTGCAGATACAAAGAGAAGGAGTAATAACCACAGAGAGGGGATTCTCTCCCAGTGGACAGATTCATTAGTGCACAATATCTCGCCTGAGTGACGATGTCCTCTAGTGGACAGATTAACCAAATCATGTTCTCTGATTTGTTTGGAAGACATCGAAAGTTGAAAACTCAAATCTGGAACTTTAGAATCCTAATTAAAAGGAGGAGGAGTTATCACTGAAAGGGAGAGGAAATGGTAAAACTAGAGTACAGGAAATGGAAAAACCAGAACCCAATTAAAGATGATGTTGACACATTGTGAAAAATGTAACTAATGTCACTGAACACTTTTCTTAGAAATTGTCAAATGGAAACGTAATTTGCTGTGTAAACTTTCACAAAAACACAATAAAAAAAGAGTTAGGGTGATACTAAAACATCCCCAGACAAACAGAATCTGTGACAGTTCATATCTACCAGACTGGCCCTATAAAAACTACTAATGGGATTTCTCCAGATGGAAGGGAAAAGACAGTAGAAAGTAATTCAAACACAAATATAAAAAGGAAGACCCATAATAACGGGAATTGCATGGACAAGTATAAGAGCTAGGAATAAGGTATTTATGTTTGAAAAGTCCAATTGTTTTGTCCTTTATGCTTTTTAATGACAAATGTGTAAAATGCAAGGATAAAATTATATTTCAGGGCAAATGAAATATAAAGACGTAATCTGTGATAAAACAATAAAATGTGGGTGGGGGAGGAATGGTATAAGTATAAAATTTCTTGAGTGTTACCTTGGGAACTCTATGGGGCAGTTCTATCTACTATGTCCTATAGGATCACTATGAGTCCGAATAGACTCGACGACACTGGGTTTTGAGTACTGAAGTTAAGCTGGCACCAACTTACCCTAGGATGTTATAAATACAAACTCTTAAATGTAATATTCATGGTAACCACTAAGAATTATCTAAAAAATATACACATACGCTAAAGGAAAGGGGAAGGAAACTAAAATGGCTCACAACAATAAACCAAAAAAACACAAAAGCAGGCAGTATTAAAGATAAAAGAGCATGAAGGGTTTAAGACACACAAAAAACAACGAAAGGGCAGAAGTTAGTCACTTTTTATTCATAATTACGGTGAATGTAAATGCTCCAATCAGAAAGCAGAGAGTGACAGAATGGATAAAGAGATCATGATCCAACTCTATGCTGTTTACAAGAGGCACACCTTAGACCCAAGGACACAAATAGATTAAAAGTGAAAGGATGAAAAAAAAATTCCATGCAAATAATAACCAAAGGAGAGTTGGGGTGGCAATCTCAATATGAGACAAAGTAGACTCTAAGACAAAATCTGTTAGAAGTGATAAAGATGGACATTACATAATGATAAGAGAGTCAATTCATCAATAAGATTTAATGATCATAAATATATATGCATCCAACATTGTAGCACAGAAATATATACAGCAGACACTGATAGAATTGAAGGGAGAAATAGCACTACAATAATAGTTGGAGACTACAATATACCATTTTCAATATCGAACAGAACATCTAGAAAGAATATCAACATGGAAACAGAGAACCTGAATGACACTAAAAACAAACTAGATTTAACAGGCATGTATAGAACACTTCACCCAACAACAGCACCATATATATTCTACTCCAGTTCACATAGATCATTCTCCAGGACAGACCACATGTTAGGTCACAAAGTAAGTCTCAATAAATTTAAAGGATTTAAATCATTCAAAGTATTTTCTCAGACCACAATGAGTAAAACTAGAAATCAATAACAGAAAAAAAAAAAACTGAAAAATACATAAACATATGTAAAATAAATCACACTATTAAAGTACCAATGGGTCAAGGAAGAAATCACAAAGTTCTCAGAGTCAAAGAAAATGACAGCACAACATACCAAAACTTATGAGCTGCAGTGAAGGCAGTACTCAGAGGGAAATTTATAGCAATAAATGCCTACATGAAAATTTAAGGAAGATCTAAAATCAATGGCCTAACTCTATAACTTGAGGATCTAGAAAGAGAAGAGCAAACTGAGCCTAAACCTACAAGAAGAAAGGAAATAACAAAGATCAGAGCATAAATAAATAAACAGAAAAACAAGAGCAAGAATAAAAAATCAGAAATTGGCTCTTTGCAAAGATCAATAAAATTGACGAACCTTTAGCTGGACTGACAAAATATGCAAATAACCAAAGTAAGAAATGAAACAAGAGACAATACAACTGACCCTACAGAAATAAAGAGAATTAAGATATTACGAACAACTATACAGCAAACAAACTGGATAACCTGGATGAAACAGACAAATCCTTAGAAGCATACGACCTACCCAAACAGGCTCAAGAGGAAATAGCCTTAACAGACGTATAACAAGTGAAGAGACTGAAACAGTGATCAAAAATCTTCCAACAACAACAATAAAAAATTCTGGACCAGATGGCTTCACTGGGGAGTTCTACCAAACATTTAAAGAAGAACTGACACACTCCTGTTTAAACTGTTCCAAAAGATAGGAAGGAAAGAGTACTCTTAATTCATTCTATGAAGCAAACATAGCCCTGATACCAAAACAAGGCAAAGACACTACAGGAAAAGAATATTATAGGCCTGTATCCCTTATGAATATACATACAAAAATTCTAAACAAAATACTAGTGAACAGAATTCAGCAGCATATTAAAAGAGTCATACATCATGACCAAGCGGGATTTATTTCAGGAATGCAGGAATGGTTCAACATTAGAATATCAATCAATGCAATATGCCAGATCAACAGAGCAAAGGAAAAAAAAAAAAAAAGCCACATGGTCATCTCTATGGGTACAGAAAAAGCATTTGATAAAATCCAACACCCTTTGTTAATGAAAAACCTCAAGAAGATTGCAAAAGAAAGGAAGTTCCTCAGTATGATTCAGTGAATATATGAAAAGCCAACAGCAAATATTGTGTACTAAATGGAGAAACAGTAAGAGCTTTCCCCTTGAAATCAAGAAAAAGACAGATGCCTGCTCTCCCCATTTCTATTTAATATTGTATTAGATAGCCTAACCAGAGCAATAAGACAAGAAAAAGAAATAAAAGGTATCCAGAGTGGAAAAGAAGTAATATTATTTCTAATCACAGATGGCATTATCCTAGGTACAGAAAATCCCAAAGAGTCTGTAAAATCGCTTCTAGAGCTAATAAAGAAATTTAACAAAGTTGCAGGGTACAAGGTCAACACACAAAAATCAGTTGGGTTTCTATATGCCAACAATGTGAAATCTTAAAAGGAAATTAAGGAAACTATTCCATTTACAACAGCATCTAAGGGAATAAAACACATTGGAATAAATTTAAACAGGAATGTGAAGGATCTCTATAATGAAAATTATAAAATACTGCTGAGAGAGATTAAAGAAGACTTAAATAAATGGAAAGATGCTCCATTTTTACCTTATAAAGATTTAATATTGTTAAGATGTCAGTGCTACCCAAAGTAATCTATAGATTCAATGCAATCCCAATTAAATTTCAACAACCTTGTTTACAGATTGGAAAAACCAATCCTTAACTTTACATGGAATTGCAAGAGGCCCCGAATAACTAAAGCAATGTTGAAAGTGAAAAACAAAGTAGTAGGAATCACACTTCCTGATTTTAAAACATATTATACAGCTACAGTAATCAAAACAGCCTGGTACTGGTGTAAAATAGACACATATACCAATGGAACAGAATTGGGAGCAACTTGAAAAATTAGATAGGAAACTTACGGAGCAGTCAGTTTGTGTTAATGAGGCAGGAACAACTCAGAAAAGGAGAGTGAGAATGGTTGCACAACTTGAAGAATGTAATCAATGTCATTGAATTTTGCACGTAGACATTGTTTAATTGGCGTATATTTTTGCTGTGTACATTCTCAACAACAACAAAAATAAATTATCAAAAAGAAACAAAAGCCATTTGAATAAAAAACCAACCTCATGAAAAGTTGGCAATGTTAATCTTACTGCCGGACAAGGGGCAGAAAAAAAAAAAAAACAACAGTCTGTCTAGACCAAAGCTAGCGTTTTCAAGAGAAAATCTCATCCAGTTTTATAGATTACACATTACAAAATTTGTCCAACAAATTCACCAGTCTGAGGCGCCAGCTCAAACAACAGGTTTATAGGGGCTATGCCTGTGTTCTACCTTATGATTTTCCTTTTTTATGAAAATTAACAATAGCTTTCCACTCTTAAAACAGCACAACACAAAATAAGGCAACACAAACACACACACACACACCCAAAAGTAGCTACTTAATTTCGACTTGTTTTCAATAAAGTCAACTCATTTCTACGGAAAGGAAAACAGATTCTATGTTCGTAATTTTATTAACTTGCCAGATTCTCACACTGAGCCCATTTTAAAAACTACCTGAGTCCTCTGTAGGACCCAGCCTGACTTCCTTTATCAGATCCAGCCCAATTTCCTTTGGACCCAGGCCAAGGGGAATATTCAAATAACACAAATAGGAATTCACAACAAAACCAATGGACCAAACAGAAATCCTCCAAAGTGGAAAGAAAAAGAGCAGATGGGAATCTAGTTCCCTAAATAGAGCAAAAGGGTGACCTACCGAGGAAAGGATGTCCAAAACTGCTCAGGTATAAACCCAGAGAGTTCAACACGAAAGGAGTAGAACTCAAACCCAGAAGAGAGATTCGCCATGTTCCCATCCGTGGTGAGGGAACAATTGGGTACAAAGGGCAAGTTGTCCTTGGTGATTGTCTTTGGGTCTTGCTTCTGACACCAAAATCTTTTTAAAGTAATCAAATCTCAAAGAAATTGAAACATAATGTTTATTCCAAGCAGTCATTCTATATGCATGAAAGGAGAACATTTCACACCTAAAAACAATTGGCCCAAAGTAGGCTAGTTACAATTGTTAAAAATAAACCTTTGAATTAGCTCCAAATGTATTTGATTGTTTCATAATTTAATAAAAGAATTTGCAAACTGAAGGAGCATGAGTCGCCCATGTATGACGGAAAAATGAAAAATAAGCATTTCCAAGGATTGAAGACTTCACAGAAGTTTAAATAATTTTTTTAAAAATGAATACAAGTTTCCATGGTGATGAAGCTACTCAGTTAACATTAAAATGCAGTTCCGGAAAATTTGGCCCGCCACCCAGCTGCAGCCATGAGACCTCTTGAAATTTAAATTAAGGAAGCCCAGAGTCTTTTTCATTACATCATGACTACCCTTTTCTAGCCAGAAGAGACAAATTCACAATGCTTCAGAGAGCAGCTTTTATTTAAAAGAAAAAAAAGTCAGTGCTTTTACAGTTTGGACCAGGCTTTTTTACGGTTAATTTTTGGTTTCATGGGTAGGAAAAAAACCCTTAAAAGCAGTGTGAGATATCTGGTACTAATTTTTTTCCTCCATACTAGTTATATTTTGACAGCTTCCAGAATATCCCACAAACAACAAAATCCAGGTCAAGAAAATAAATCTTTTCCAATCTAAGAAGTAACTTTGCTCCATATAAGTTTCTCCGTTTACTCCTAACCCATTGTAATCTTTGGAACATTTATTTTCTCTTGTAAGGATCTCATAATTATTGCAACAACAAATCAGAAAGTTTTTGAAGTTAATTGCTCTGTATTTATAATTTTGTGTTGGAGATGTTTACGTTTGATTTTGTTTTGTTTTAATCAATACCCAAAGCCCTTTGCAGCATAAAAAGAAGTCTTCAGTCATCCAAGCTTACATATCAGTTGCAGGAGATGTTTGTCATAGATGATTAGTTGCTTAATAGCCACTCCATTCTGCTGTATCCTATGGCAAGAGATGACCCTTTCTTAATCCTTTCCTTCAGCCTAATGTTGGAGACTGGAATCTCCACCTAACGTTGGAGACTGGAATCTCCCTTTTGGCTCAAGCAGAGACACATGGCATGCCACAAGCTAAGGAACTGCAGAAGCATTAGAAATTGAAGAATCACAGAATCCCACAATGGAGGAAAGGGAGGCCTAGAGAGATTTCAGGACTTGTACACATTGCAGATGAAAAGCATCCTCTCCACACCTCTCTGTCTCCAGGCACTCCCTGCCGATCTGTATGGTTGGGAATGTGTGACCCTATGCCCTGATGGACGTGAGTTGAAAAGATTCCCTTCTGAATGATCCTCATCTCTACTGCAGTCCTGACTCTCAATCAATCCATGGGGGCCTATATTAGATTCAAATAGTGCAGTACACCCCATCATTATTATATCTTTCTTGACGTTCTATCAAAAGAACTTTTTCAAAAGTAAGAATGTATTATAAGAAGGTTCTTCTTATACATCCAATAGCCAGTCACGCCTAGGTGTGGCCCTTGCCTTAAAGAGTGTGAAAGAGTTGAAAACCCTCTTAATAGAATTTTTAGCCCACATGCTGAGTATAATGCTGGTCATAGGGGTAACTTTCTTTGAAGAGAGCAAGTACTTTGCATCCATGAGTAACTAGATTGTTAGCTTTTTCTATTACAGTTCTTTGCATGTCTCTGTTCACCAGACTCTGTTCACCAGCTGTGTTTACTTTCTCTTTGCAAAGGTAATGTTTCAGGTTTACACACCTTATCTTTAAATCAATTAACATTTCTGACAGCCTATAGGATTTAATGAAGCCAACTGTAGGTAGCCTGTTGGTAGGTAAACTATAGCAGTGATAGAACCTATTTCTTGAGGAAATTAATTTTTTTTTGCATTATTGGTTTACAAATTTATATAGAAAACAAAAAGTATTTGAAATATTTTATTTCTACACTTAGCAAATTATTAGGTAATGAGAGAAAAATCTGGATCTTTCAGTAGTGTTTTGCCACCTTCCTTACTCACCAAAACAGCCAGTCCAACCAGGCATTTAGCCTCAAGTAAATGCACACAACAGATAAGTGGTGGGTTTGTTTTTTGTTTTTCTCTAGAGGCACATATTAATTTGTAGTTTCTGATAATCCCAGCCCAGCCTTTCTTTTAGTGTAGTTACAGTGTGTGTGTGTGTGTAGAAATGAAAGAAATGATTTTAGAGAAAACAGGGAAGATTGCAGTGTGAATTTGACCTTCAGATATCAGCCTGTACTCGTCATCTTGCCTTTACAATGTTGTTATCACCTTCATCACTTCCATTATATTCCCCATATACCAAACCCAAACCAAACCCACTGCCATCAGGTTGATTCCAGCTCATAGCAGCCCCATAGGGTTTCTGAGGCTATAAATCTTTATGGAAGCAAGCCACCATTTATTTCTCCAGTGGAGCAGCTGGTGGTTTCGAACCACCTGCCTTTTGGCTAGCAGCTGATCACTTTAACCACTATGCCACCAGGGCTTCTATATTCCCCATATACTCTTTATTGTAGTCACTATTCTTGATGAGTTTTTTTTTCTATATAAATGTTCGATTCTGATAAAGTGCTTTAAAAGTAAATGGATTAGCTAACATAATAAGCCAAGAAAAGGAAAGAAAGGGCATACAGATTAGAAAGGAAGAAATAAAACTTTCCCTATTTGCAGATGATTTAATAGTCTACTTAGAAAATCCCAAGGAATCTGCAAAGAAAAACTAGAACTAGTAAGTGAATTCAGCAAAGGTACAGGATATAGGATTAATATACAAAAATAAATTGTATTTCTATGTACTAGCAATGAACACAAAATATTAAAAACTTATGTATAGATCTAACAAAACATGCACAGGACTTATATAATGCAAACTACAAAATGCTGATGAAAGAAATCAGAGAATAAATAAATGGAGAGACATGCAATGTTCATGGACTCAATGCTGTAAAGATTTAGTTCTCCAGAAAAGGATTAATGAATTGAATGCAATTCCCATTAATATCTCAGGAAAATATTGGTAGATATACACAAGATTATTCTAAAAATTTATATGAAAAGGCAAAGGAACTAAACTAGCTAGAACACTTTTTTAAAAAAATAAAATGGAAGGAATCATTCTACAGTGTTGAATCAGTGGGGGTGTAGACACATAGAAAAATGAAACATCACAGAAAACCTAGAACTAGACATATACAAATATGCCCAACCTATTTTTTGACAAAGATGACAATTTCAACAAATTGGATATCTGTATGCAGAAAATGAATTTCAATCCAAACCTCACTTGTACAAAAATTAACTCAAAGTGGAACATAGATTTAACTATAAAATGTAAAACTATAAAACTTTTAGAATAAAACATAGGAGAACATCTTTGGGACCTAGGGCTAGGTGGAGAGTTCTTAGACATGACACCAAAAGCACTATCCACGAAAGAAAAAAATTGATAAATTGGACTTTATCAGAATATTTGCTCTGCAAAAGATCCCGTCAAAAAAATTTAAAACATAAGCTACAGACTGGAGAAAAATATTTGCAAACAGCATGACTAACAAAGGACTCAGATCTAGGATATATAACGAATTCTCAAAATCCAACAGTAAAACACACGTGCACACGTACATGCACACACTCACACCCACAATCAAATTAGAAAATGGGCAAAAGACATGAAGATACATCTCATCAAAGAAGATATATGATGGAAAATAATTCCATGAAAAGATGTTCAACATCACTATTGTCATTAAAAAACAACAACAAAAAAAAATTGTCATTAGTTGCTATTAAGTCGATTCCAACTCATGGTGACCCCATGTGTGCAAAGCACAACTCCATAGGGTTTTTAAGGTTGTGACCTTTCAGAAGCAGATCATCAGGCCTGTCTTCTAAGGTGCTTCCAAGGCACCTCTGGGTTAGTTCAAACCACCAACTTTTCAGGTAGTAGTTGAGCACTTAACTAGGGTTTGCGCCACCCAGGGATTCCTCGACATCACTAACCTGTAGGAAAAGGCAAATTAAGATTTCGATTAGCTATTACTAAACGCCTATTAAAACAACTAAAATTAAAAATAGTGACAACATCAAATTCTGGCAAGGATGCGAAGAAACTAGATGTCTCATACATTGTTGGAAGGAATGTATAATGAATGGTACAGAGATTCTAGAAGTAATTTGACAGTTTAAAAAAAAATGAAAAAACCCATCATACAACCCAGTAAACACACTCCCTGGGCATTTATCCCAGGAAAATAAAAACTTAAGTTCACACAAAAACCTGTACACTGTTGTTTATAGCAACATTATTTGTAGTGGCCAAAAACTGAAAACAACCAAAATGTCTCTCATTATCTCATTATGGTTTTCATTTCCATCTCCCTAATGACTAATGTTGTCAAGGATTTCATTTTACTTGGATCCACACTCAATGCCCATGGAAGCAGCAGTCAGAAAATCAAATGACACATTGCATTTGGCAAATCTGATGCAACAGACCTCTTTAAAGTGTTAAAAAGCAAAGATGTCACCTTGAAGACTAAGGTGTGCCTGACCCAAGCCATGGTGTTTTCAGTCACCTCATATACATGCAAAAGCTGGACAATGAATAAGGAAGACCCAAAGAAGAATCGATGCCTTTAAATTATGGTGTTGGTGAAGAATATTTAATATACCATGGACTGCCAGAAGAACGAACAGATCTGTCTTGGAAGAAGTACAGCCAGAGTGCTCCTTGGAAGTGAGGATGGCGAGACTTCATCTTACGTACTTTGGACATGTTATCAGGAGGGACCAGTACCCGGAAAAAAACATTATGCTTGGTAAGGTAGAGGGTCAGCAAAAAACAGGAGGACCCTCAATGAGATGGATTGACACAGTGGCTGCAACAATGAGCTCAAACATAGCAATAACTGTGAGGATGGCATAGGACCAGGCAGTGTTTCATTCTGTTGTACTATGTTGCTATGAGTAAGAATCGAGTTGACAGCACCTAACAACAACAATGACTAATGTTAAGCATCTTTTCATGTGCCTGTTGGCCATTTGTATATCCTCTTTGGTGAAACGTCTATTCTAAAGTCTTTTGCCCATTTTTCGATTGTGTTGTCTTTTTCTTGTTAAGTTCTTTGTATAGGAGTTCTTTGTATATTCTGGATATTGAACCCTTATCCAATATATGGTTCCCAAAACTTTTATCCCAGTCTGTAGGTTGTCTCTTTACTTTGTTAATTAAGATGTAAAGAAACTGAAACCCTCACCTATTCCTAGTAGGAACGCAAAGTGGTACGGCTGCCACGGAAGACGGTTTGGCAGTTCCTCAAAAAGTTAAACATGGGGCTACCATATGACCCAGCAATTCCATTCCTAAGAGACTTGAAAGCAGTGATGCAAATAGACAGATGCACACCAATGTTCACTGCAGCACTATCCACAATAAGCAAAAAGTGATAATAACCTAAATGTCCATCAACAGATGAATGGATAAACAAACTATGGTGTGTGTGTATATATACACAATGGAATATTACTCAGCCATAAAGACAGATGAAGTCCTCATACATGTTACACCATAGATGAACCTTGAAAACATAATGCTGAGTGAAGTAAGTCAATCACAAATGAACAAATATTGTATGATCTCATATATATGAAATACCTAGAATAGGCAAATGCATAGAGATCAAACTTTAATAGTGGTTAGCAGGGGCAGGAGGGAAGGGGAAATCATTGTTTAGAAAATGTTGAGTTTCTGTTTATAGTGATGGAAAATTTGGTAACAGATACTGGTGACGGTTGTACATGATTGATATCATTGGTGTCACTGAATTGTACACATAAAATATATTGAATTGGTAAATGTATTACATATACTTTTGCAACAATAAAAAGGGGATTGGGCTAAAACAAACTGGGAAATGAGAAAAAGGGCATGATTATACACACTGAGGGACATTCATACCATGGAACGCTACTCAGCAATATAAAGGAAAAAACTACTGACACAGGCAACAACTTGGATGGATCTCCAGGACACTTTCTTGGGTGAAAAAAGCCAATCTCAAAAGGTCATATACTTTATGATTCCATTCATTTAACATTATCAAAATAATAAAATTATAGTAATAGAAAACAGATCAGTGGTTGCCAGAGGTTAGGGATGGTGGGGAGAGAGGTGGGTGTGCTTACTAATGGATAGCATCTGGGAGGCTCTGTGGTGACGGAATAGTTCTGTATTTTGATTACCATGGTCATTACATGAATCTGCTCATGTGATAAAATGACATAAATCTACACACACATTGTACCAATGTCAGTTTCCTGATTTTGATATTTTACATAAGGTACTACCATTAAAAAGAAATAAAAGGCATCTGAATTGACAAGGAAGAGGTAAAACTAACCCTACTCACAGGTGATATGACCTTATACGTAGAAAATCCCGTATATTCCACAAGAAAGCTACTGAAATTGATAGAAGAATTAAGCAAAGTAGCAGGATACAGTATCAGCATACAAAAATTTGTTGGATTTCTCTACACCGACAAAGAGAACTTCAAAAAGGAAATCAAGAAAACAATACCATTCACAATAGCCACCCCCAAAGATAAAATACTTAGGAATAAATCTAACCAGGAACGTAAAAGACCTATATGAAGAAAACTACGAACGCTACTGCAAGAAACCAAAATAGACCTACATAAATGGAAAAACATACTATGGTCATGGATAGGAACACTTAACATTGTGAAAATGTCAATACTACCCAAAAGAAAAAAAAAAAAACTAAAGCACACTATAAATATAATACAATCCTGATCCAAATACCAACAGCATTCTTTAACGAGATGGAAAAACTAATCACCAACTTTATATGGGAAGAAAAGAGGCCCTGGATAAGTAAAGCATTATTGAAGAAGAACAACAAGATAGGAGGCCTCACACTACCTGATCTGAGAACCTACTATACAGCCACAGTAGTCAGAACAGCCTGATACTGGTACAACAACAGATACATAGACCAATGGAACAGAATTGAGAACACCGTCATAAATCCATCCACCTATGGACAGTTGATCTTCTACAAAGGGCCAAAGTCCATTAAATGAGGAAGAGACAGCCTCTTTAACAAATGGTGCTGTCAACACTGGATGTACATCTGTAGAAAAATGAAACAGGTACCTCACATTGTACACAAAAACTAACTCGAAATGGATCAAAGACCTAAAGATAAAGCCTACAACTATAAATATCATGGAATTAAAAATAGAGGCAATGCTAGCGGCCCTAAGACATGGCATAAATAGAATACCAAACATAATTAAAAATGCACAAACAGCAGAAGATGAACTAGATAAATAAGACCTCCTAAAAATTAAACACTTATGCTCATCAAAAGACTTCTCCAAAAGAGAACATACAGACTGGAAAAAAAATGTTTTGCTACAACATACCCAGCAGGGGTCTAATCTCTAAAATGTATAGAAAACTTCAACACCTGAACAACAAAAAGACAAATAATCCAATATAAAAAAAAAAAAATGGGCAAAGGATATGAACAGACACTTCACCAAAGAAGACATTCAAGTGGCTAACAAACACATAAAGAAATGCTCATGATCATTAGCCATTAGAGAGATGCAAATCAAAACTACTATCTCACCACAACAATAATGGCACTAATCAAAAAACAGAAAATAACAAATGTTGGTGAAGCTGTGAGATTGAAACTCTTATACACTCACTGCTGGTGGGAGTGTACAATGGTACAACCACTATGAAAAATGGTATGGTACTTCCGTAAAAAGCTAAAAATAGAAATACTGTATGATCCAGCAATCCCAGTCCTAGGTATATACCCTAAAGAAATAAGATCCATGACACGAACAGACATATGCACACCCATATTCATTGTAGCATTATTCACAATAGCAAAAAGATGGAAACTACCTAAGTACCCATAAATGGATGAATGGGTAAACCAACCATGGTACATACACACAATGGAATGCTATGCAATGATAAAGAATAATGACAAATCATCTCACAACATGGATGAATTTCAAGGACATTATGCTCAGTGAAATGTCAGTCAGCTTTCTTGTGGCATACACGGGATTTTCTATGTGTATACCCGTATAATAGGTGTATACCCAAGAGAATTGAAAACGTATGCCCACACAAAAACTTATACACACATGTTCATATAAGCATTATTAATAATAGCTAAGAAGTAGAAACAACCCAAATGTCCATCAACTGATGGATGTCTAAATGAATGTGGTATACCCATACAAAGGAATATCGTTCAGCCATAAAAGGGAATGGGGTCTTGATACATTCTACAGTGTCAATGAACCTGGAAAACATTATGCTGGGTGAAAGAGGCCAGACACAAAAGGCCATACATACCACACATTACATGAGTCTGTTCATATGAAGCATCCAGAACAGGCAAACCCACACGCACAGAAGGTAGATTATGGTTTCCAGGGCTGGGGAGACGGAAACGTAGAGTGACTGAGAACAGGTTCGGGGTTTCTTTTGGGGATCATAAAAAATGTTCTGAAATTAAATTGATGGTTGCACAACTCTGTGAATATACTAAAAACATTTAATTGTACACTTCAAAAGAGTGAATATTATGGTATGTGAAGTATATCTCAATTTTAAAATGGGATGTATACCGTTTACATCCCTATGGCATAGTAAAGAACTTGAGATGTTCCTAGTGGGTCATGCCTCATGCAGAAAAAAAAAAAAAGAACTTGAGATGTTCCTAGTGGGTCACGCCTCATGCAGAAGGGAAGTATAATTCTTTTAACAAATTATATCACCAGCCCCTAGACACATCACTCAAATACTTGGTATTCATTTTTCATGACAAATGTAAGTTTATACATGCATAAATGTTGATATTTTTCTGTTTAAAAAGTGCATCAGATACTGTAAATAAAAGCGTAGCTATAGAAGCTTTTGATTTCCTGAGACGAGAGTTTAGGAAAGCCCCACAGTGGAGTCTTCCAGCCCCCAGTGTCCTTCCCTTCCCATGGGTGTCTTCAGGTACAGCTGAGTTGTAGATGGCTACTTAAAGCATCAGGTAACATCCTGATAGATGTGGAGCAAAGCGTGGCTTTCCCTACGAAGACTATTAGCCTGCTTAGCCTATGTTATTTTGGAGGGACTTTGTCCAGGCAGAAACTGTTGTCAGAGAGTTCTGAAGACTGCAAAGCCCAGGGAACTAATAAGTAAGCAGAGAAAGCCGTAGTTTTGTCTACCTTCCCTCCTGTCTGCTCCACTTTCCAAATGCAGAAATAATGTGAAAGAATTTACTATTTAGTACCTGAAAACTTTTGTTATCACAGTTTAATAACCCAATTTTCTACAGATTTGTTTTACGGAATCTACAAATTAAGGTAAATCTCAGGTAATTCATTGTAGCAAAATCATGTTATCAGATTTTTAATCATAAGCATAATGTTTTCTGTCTTAATTAAACATTTATTTATTTTTAAATCTCTTTTAAAATAAAAATACAATTAAACTTACTGGAGCCTCTCTCCTGTAAGATAGCTTATGGCTGTTGTGAATAGTTTAAAGTGATTGCTTTTTAAAAAAAGAATGTGTTTTCTATGTAAGAAAATGAAACCTTATGCAAAAATGAATAGTAAGGAATGAATTGTAGTGCTGAAGCTAACTGAGCCAAAAGTTAGCTCCAGCACAAGTCTGTCCTAATCAAAGGTTGGAGTCATTTAAATAAATGCGTGAGCTAGTTCACAGGATAACAATAGCCATCTGAACCGTGTCTGTTTTTAAAGACAGTACAGAAATTGATTTCTTATTAGGCTGAACATGCTATTTAATGCGTGGTCATCCTTAATCTATGACTCTGCATTAAAATATCAATGTGTAATCTTTCCTAACTTTTAAAACCAGTCATTTGTGTCTTCTAAATAAATAAAAGCCGTTAAATTCAAATAAAATTTTCTAAGTCTGTGTCTGTAGTCCTGGTGGTCTAGTGGTTAAGAACTTGGCGGCTAACCAAAAGGTCAGCAGTTCAAATCCACCAGTTGCTCCTTGGAAACTCTATGGAGCAGTTCTACTCTATCCTATAGGGTCGCTATGAGTCGGAACTGACTCGACGGCACCTAACAACATGTCTGTAGTCCAGCATTCCTCAAAGAGAATTCCAGGGAACTTTAGTTCCTTCGGGATATTAAAAGTTTTTACACTAAAAGGGGCTGCACGGTTATAAACTGAGGAAACATTAAGTTTGACAGGACTTACAGGCTTCTTTAATACAGTGTTTTCCAGGCCCAGTAACATGCTGCAGTACACAGTGTCCTGCCAAGCCGGAGATATGCCATACACAGCAACCCTAATTGACCACAGAAACCTGTTTTCATGGAGTATTATGAGACTTCACAGAACACATTTTGAGAAGCTCCAAAATTTTAGGAAAATTGATAAGCATTCTGTCACTATCTTGAAAGAGTTGCTTGTTTTTCTGTTCTGTACAAAGAAGAGAATTGTTAGCATTTATCTTTATCATCGAAACCCTGGTGGCATAGTGGTTAAGTGCTACGGCTGCTAACAAAAGGGTTGGCAGTTCGAATCCGCCAGGCGCTCCTTGGAAACTCTATGGGGCAGTTCTACTCTGTCCTATAGGGTCGCTATGAGTTGGAATCGACTCGACTGCACTGGGTTTGGTTTTGGTATCTTTTATCATACTCTTCATTTTTCTCTGTTCATTCATGAAGTAACTCTGGGGTTAAAATCATGGCTTGAACTGGGGAGATTTTTGAGCAAAGGAGTTAATAGCCTTAATAATAGCGATATTAATTGGCTCCAAAAGACCTCCTTAACAAGCGAAGCTGTCACTCTGATGGATAAGGTGTTTCAGACCCAAGCTGTGGTCTTTTCAATCACCTCATATGCATGTAAAACCCAGACAATGACAAAAGAAGACAGAAGAATTGATGTATTCAAATTGTGGCGTTGGCAAAGAATATTGAATACCATAGACCGACAGCAGAACAATCAGTCTTACAAAAATACAACCAGGATGCTCCTTCAAAGTGAGGATGGCAAGACTTCAGCTCACTTACTTTGGATACATCATCAGGAAAGACCAATTGTTAAAAAAGGACATCATGTTTGGTAGAGAGTCAGTGAAAATGAGGGAAAAATCCTCAATGAGATGGATTGGCACAATAACCGCAGCAATGGACTCAAACATACCAATGATTGTGAAGATGGCACAGGACTGGGCAGCGTTCATTCTGTTGTACATAAGGTCACTGTTATAGATTGAACTGCATCCCCCAAAAATGTGTGTCAACTTGGCAAGGCCATGATTCATAGTATTGTGTGGCTGTCCACCATTTGGTGATCTGATATGATTATCCTATGTGTTGTAAATCCTAACCTCTATGATGTAATGAGGCAGGATTAGAGGCAGTTATGTTAATGAGGCAGGACTCAATCTACAGGATTAGGTTGTATCTTGGTTCGATCTCTATTGAGATATAAAAAAGAAGCAAGCAGAGAGGAGGCGAACCTCATTAACACCAAGCAAGAAGACCCAGGAGCAGAGCACATCCTTTGAACTCTAGATCCCTACGCAGAGATGCTCCTAGACCAGGGGAAGATTTATGACAAGGACCTTCCCCCAGTGCCGACAGAGAGAGAAAGCCTTCCCCTGCAGCTGGCACCCTGAATTTGGACTTCTAGCTTCCTAGACTGTGAGAGAATAAATTTTTCTTTGTTATAGCCATCCACTTGTGGTATTTCTGTTATAGCAGCACTAGATAACTAAGACAGGCACCATAAATTCGAGCCAACTCAACCACAACTAACAACAAGTATTAAGTACTTATTCTGAGCAAGTAGAAACCCTAATAGATACTGTAGGTGCGTTATTTCTTTTACTCCTTGCAACAACCCCAACAAGTTAATCTTTCCCTATTTTATAGGAGAGACTGAAGTCAAAGGAACTTAGTGACTTACTTAAGGTTTCAAGGTTTATAAAAGGCAGAGTTAAAGCTGAGACAGAGTCTGCCTCACTTCAAAGCCTATTCTGGCCACTTCTTTGTTAAACAAGGTCATAACTCTTCCTTGGGAATGCAATCAGATCTAAGGAAAGGACCAGGGGCATATGCATTAGTGTAAACTAGCATTTCTTAGGACTACAAGTGGGAAAAGAGCACATCCAGCATGCTGGTTTGGATTTCTGCAGGTAAATGTCGTTAGGTGCTGAGAAGCTGATTCTGACTCGTAGCGACCCCATGTGACAGGGTAGAATTGCCCCATAGGGTTTCCTAAGCTGTAATCTTTACTGAAGCAGATCGCCAGGTCTTTCTTCTGTGGAGCCGATGAATGGGTTCAAACTGCCAACATTTTGATTAGCAGTCCAGCACTTAACTGTCACATCACCAAAAGCAAAAAAAAAAAAAAAATACTCATTGCCATCAAGTCAATTCCAAGTTATAGTGACCCTACAGGACAGGATAGAAATGCCCCATAGGGTTTCCAAGTAGTGCTTGGTGGGTTAGAACAGCTGACCTTTTGGTTAGCAGCTGAACTCTTAACCACTATGCCACAAGGGTTTCCATCATGTCACCAGGGCTCAGTTAATGCCTAGTTGTCTGCAACAGTGTGTTGGCATTAGTCACTCATTCACCAGTTCTCTTGACCACCTACTGTGGGAAGGCCTGCTCTGCGCAGAGGAGGTACAGCAGGGCTGGGGGAGGATGGACCTGCCCTTGGGGGCTTGCACCCTAGCACTGAAACAGAGACACAGACAGTGGCTGGCCAAGGGTCAGGAAGTTGGCTGAGGGCCATTGTGGACAGAATATGCGACCTGAGAGCCTCTCTGCAAAGGTGGCACAGGAGGAAAGACTGACAGCGCAGGGGCAAGCTGACAGACACAGGGGAGAACTACAGAAAGGCCCAGCGCCTTGGCATTGGGAGGAAATGGCTGGTGGTCAGGCCGGCTGCCCCAGAGCCTTCCCATTTGGCTTTTCCTGACTCCGCTGGTCCCTGCTCACCCAGCCCTTTCCTTTCATTCACACAAACAGCTTCTGCAAGGCACTTCTCAAAAAATTAAAAAAGGAGGGAGCGAGAGTAAATTGCCATGAGACAGTTCCTTTTTTAGCATATGATTTCTCCCTTTGCCTATCATTTTTGTGCTTAATTTTTACCCCAAACCAAAAAAAACCCATTGCTATCAAGACAATTCCAACTCATAGCGACACTATAGGACCGAGTAGAACTGCCTCATAGGGTTTCCAAGGTTGTAATTTTTAGAGAAGCAGAACGGGTGGATTTGAACCACCCATCTTTCAGTTAGCAGCCGAGCTCTTAACCATTGTGCCACCAGGAGCCCTCAAATTACTGAAAATGCATCAGCATGACATTACCCTATTGAGGTTTGCCCTGGACTGTGCCCTGCATGTTATCTGTTGCGACTGATGTAACTGCCAAGTGATAGGGAAAGTGCTCACTTCTCTGTATTACGATGCCAAAACCCTAATTTACAGTTTCTGAGTTTTTCAATTTTGTTAACTGCTACATCCTAACCACCTAGAAGAGTGCCTATAATATAAATATTTATTTAAATAATATTTTATTGTGTTTAAGGTGAAAGTGTACACAGCAAATTAGGTTCCCATTTAACAATTTCTACACATATCAATCAGTGATACTGGTTACATTTTTCACAATGCGTCATCATTCTCATTCATTCCATTTTGGTTGTACCATTTCCAGTACTCTAGTTTCCCTACCCCTTTACCTTCTGATCTTTGCTTTAGAATAATTTTTGACCATTTGTTTTACTATAGATAATTTTTCAAAGCTCATTACTTATGGATGTTATTCTTTATTCTATGAGCCAAAAGGTGACTTCAAGGAATAATTTCGACTTAAGTTTTAAAAAGTATCTCATGGCAATAGTCTTGGGGAGTCCTCCAGGTTTAACCAATTCAGTAAGTCTGTACTTTTTAAGAATTTGAGTTCTGCTACACATTTTTTTCCCATTCCATAAGGATCCATCTATTGTGGCCCTGATCCGAATGGTCAGTAGTGGTAGTCGGGCAGCATCTAGTTCTTCTGGTCTCAGGTAGATGAGGCTTTGGTTAGTGTAGACTATTAGTCCTGTAGATTACTTTCTTCTCTGAGTCTTTGGTTTCCCACTTTCTCTTTTGTTCCAGACGAGTAGAGGCCGATAGTTGTATCTTAGATGACTGCTCACAAGCTTTTAAGACCCCTGACACTTCTCACCACTTTGGGATGTGGAACATATGCCTTATGAACTGTGTTATGCCTATTAACTGAGTTTGCTGTGTATGTATTTAAAAGGATAAGACTATGTAACATTAAATATTAAGCTCACAAACTTGTTTTCAAAACTAAATGGCATATTATGTACTACCATATTGAAAGTTAATGCAAAATCTAAGAAGCTTTTATTATAAATATTCTCTATTTTCATTTCTTATAATTTAGTTTCGTGTCATTGAGAATATACACAGCAGAACATATAGCAATTCAAGTTTCTACATATACAATTCAGTGACGCCGATTACATTCTTCGAGTTGTACAACCATTCTCACTCTCCTTTTCTGAGTTGTTCCTTCTCCATTGACATAAACTCACTGCCCCCTAAGTTTCCTATCTAATCTTTAAGTAGCTGTTGTTGGTTCGATCCCATATAGACAGTTCTTAAAAGAGCACAATGTTTAAGGCAGACGTTCTTTACCAGTTAAGCTAAACTCTTGTTTGGTTTCAAGAAGACTTAAAGGAATATTTTTGGTTTAAGATTTAAAGATTATCTTAGTACAATAGTTTCAGGGGTTCATCTAGCCTTCATGGCTCCAGAAAGACTGGATTCTATGCAAAGCTGAAATTCTGTTTTGCATTTTCTCCCTCTTGATCAGTTTTTTCTATAGAATCTCTGATCGAATCATTCAGTAATGGTAGCTGAGCACCATCCCGTTCTGGTCTCATGGTAAAGGAGTCATTTTTTTACGGAGGCAATTAGCCATGCATTCCATTTCCTCCTCCTGTTCCTGACTCTCCTTCCTCTGTTGCTCCAGGCAAATAGAGACCAATTGTTGTACCTTGAATGGTTGACCGCAAGCTATTAAGGACCTAGGCACTATGCAATAATCTAGGAAGTAGACCAAAAGCGCTAAACATGTTGTTCAGCCAATTAACTAGGATGTCCCATGAAACTATGACCCTAAACTTCAAAACCAAGGAACCAAATACTATGAGGTGTTTGGTTGTACATAAGCAGCCTCAGCAGCTACTCTTTTTTTTTTTTTTTTGTCATTATTGTAAATTTATCTATTATACAACTGCAACCCTACCCTTAATCAGTATAATTTTCCATCACAGTAAACCGAAACTGAGTACTCCATGAGGAATAACAATTCCCTTTTTCCCCCTCCCTCCTGCCCCTGGTAACCACTAATAAATTTTGGTCTCTATACATTTTGTCTGTTCATGTCTTTTTACATAAGCTAGGTCATACAATATTTGTACTTTTGTAATTGACTTATTTCACTCAGCATAATGTCTTCAAGCTCCACATTGTAGCATGTATCCAGGCTCCACTTCTGTTACAGTCTGAGTAGTTCGTATTCCATTGTATGTATGTACCACATTTTGTTTATCTATTCATCTGAGGTTTTTGGGTATTCATCTGCTGATGGGCATTTAGGTTGTTTCTACCTTTCAGCTATTGTGAATAGTGCTGCAATGAGCAAGTATCTGTTTTGAGTCTCTGCTTTCAAGTCTTTTGGGTATGGTTCATATGGTGGTTCTATTTGGAGTTTTTTGAGGTACTCCCGCAATGTTTTCCACAAAGGCTGTAACTTTTTGCATTCCCACCAGCAATGGATAGGGTTCCAGTGTCCTCACATTCTCGCCAACATTTGTCATTTTCTTTCTTTTTTTTTTTTAAACTGAACCATCCTATTGGGAGTGAAATGGTATCTCGTTATGGTTTTGATTTGCATTTCTCTGATAGCTAATGACATTAAGCAGCTTTTCATTCGTTTGGTGTTCATTTGAATGTCCTCTTAGGTGAAATGTCTATTCATGTCCTTTGCCCTTTTTATGATTAGGTTGTCTTTTTGTTGTTAGGTTGTCAAAGTTTTATATATATTTTGGTATTTAGGTTCTCATCAGATATATGGTTTTTGAAGATATTCTCCCCATCGGTAACTTATCTTTTCACTTTTTTGGTAAAGACTTTTGATGAACAAAATTTTTAATTTTTATGAGGTCTCATTTTGTGCTTTTATTATTATATTAAATAATCCATTGTTAAAAGCTCGGCCCAGCAGCATTGCCCTTGTACTTTCTTCTAGGAATTTTATGATTTGCATTTTCACATTTAGATCCTTAATCCATTTTGAAATTGTTTTATGGATGGTGCGGGGCAGGGATCCTATTTTATTTTTCTGCATGTGGAAATGCAATTTTCTCAACATCATTTATTGAAGAGAGTCTTCTTTCATCATCAGATAGACTTAGCAGCCTTGTCAAAAATCAGTTGACCATAGATGTGTGGGTTTATTTCTCGACTCTCAATTCTATTCCATTGGTCTGTGTCTATTGTTATACCAGTACCAGGCTGTTTTGATTACTGTAGCTGTATAATATGTTTTAAAACCCAGAAGTATGAGTCCTCCCACCTTGTTCTCTTTTTCCTTTGGCCTTTTATATATGTGTGTACGTAGGTATATACATCGAGAGAGAGATATTTTGTTGCTTTGTTTTTCACTCAGGTATCATAAACATCTTTCTGTGCCCTTAAATATCTTCCAGAAACCAATTTTGACAGCTGTATAACATTGCATCATGCAGATGCCTCATGATTTTGTGAGCAGCCCACACATCTTCTGCTGTCCGTCTGTGGGCTGCGCCTGAACCCCCCGCCCCCCCACCAGAGCTGCTGTTGACCCTAGTGTTCAGGTCTGGTGCTTATTGACCTCCTCAGCATAGGCTGATTCAGCTTATCGATGACAGGGTACTTAATACGGGATGTTTGATGATGAATACCTTTGCTACCACCTTTTCTGTTTTAGGACAATGGGGCTATTTAGTTTGATTGACACCATATGGCCTCCAGTAATGCCTCTGAAAACCCCTGGCCAAAGTCAGCCCTGTGAAGAGGTAAGCCAACACCTGGGGCCTGCCCTCCTCTCCTGTCTTCACTACCACCTACACAGTTGATGTGTGTTCCCGTGGTAGCCTCAAGGAGCTCGAAGTCCAGCTCATTCCTTTGTCTGTGGCAACACGTGACTGTGAGCCAGAGCTGGGCTTGAATCCAGCCTTGTCTTATTCCAAAGCCCACACTCTTCCTGTGCACCTGCTCTGCTACGCCAGATTTTTTTGACGTTAACTTATGATGAAGTGTTAAACCCACAGTCACCATACACCGTCAAAACAAGGAGGGTCTTAGAATTCTGCTAAAGCAAGACACAGACCACTTTTCTTGCCACCGTCCAGTTACTCACAAAACCCAACACTCAGTGACCAATTACAGTAGAAACTCTCATAAGCTGACTAAATAAAATCAATAGATTGTCTTATAGGCACAGGTTAGCCAGGAATTCCCATTTCCCTGCCTCAACAAATTGTTTGTGGTAGTTGCCTGCAAGTAGCAGAAGTGGCTGGTTAAAATATGTCCTCCCATCTCTGCCCTGAGCCTTACCCAGCATGGAGGTCAGCAGTGCTCTGGGCCAGAGCTTCCTCCCAAAGCTGACCCTGGGGACTGCCTTGTTCAGGCACCAGCTGACTTATCAGCACATACAAAGCTGTTACTGTCCCTGCCAGCCCAGCATGTTAGCTGTCAAAAGTGACCACGTCTGGATCATTTAAGAGGAAGTAGTTTCTAAATGATTTCCTCAGCATAGTCTGAAAAGTAGATTTCTAAAATAAAATTTTGAATTGGTAATAAACTCAGAAGTACAGGAGTTCCGGCACCTGGTTGCAGCCACCAGGCTCCTCCATCAGAGGTATGAACGGTGTCATCTCTTTCTGATTACAGCCTTCCACATAGATATCATGCAACTATAAGCACATATGTACATATTAACATATAGATTTTAATAGTGTATTTGAGTCTTTAAAAAATGTATTCACAGTCTACCTTTTCCTTCTTTTTAAACAGGTACAAGCTGATCTGCCTCCTCCTACCTTCTGTTACCTTCTCACAGCTCATCCAAATCTGGGACAAATTGATGTAATTGAGGAAGACCCAATTTCTAAGCTCTACCAGCCTCCAGTCTCCCACTGCTTAAAGGAGATTCTCCAGGTAATGTCTTTGTGTTTAACAAGTTCTGCAAGCACCTTCACTGTGTCTGTATGTGCTGTGTGACATGGCCCATCTTTCCCATCCCTCCAGGCTGGTGGTCTTGGCACACGCTGCACCTTCTATGCCAGAGTGATCTACCAAAGACTGCAGGTAACCAATCTCTCTCTCTCACTCTCAAAAGATGTTATAATGTATAAATGCCATAGTTTTATTAAAGGATAACCTGTTAGAAATTAATGGAGTGCTAAAACAGAAAACCATTTTTCAGCCCATTTAAGCAAGTTCACTGCTAAATTGGTACTAACCCTTTGCTTGTGCAGGCATGGGGTGTCCGCCAACTGCCAGCTCTGTACTGGGTAATAGGGATGAAAAACAGCCCAGTTTTTCAACAACCCCAAAACAGTTGCAAACTGAGTTCTCTCCTGATACACAGACAGGTCAAAGAGAGGAAGGAGAAGCTGACATCTTGTTTGTGGGGAGGATGTGGAAATCTCAGGATGAGCTCAGCTACTTCTTAGAACTTTGAGGTCCCTGCACTGCAAAGGAAGCCCCACAGTCCCCAGGTAGGCCCTATGCTGCAAAGGAGGCCCCACGGTCCCCAGATAGGCCCTGCACAGTAAAGGGGCCCCGCGGTCCCCAGATAGGCCCTGCAATGTAAAGGGGCCCTATGGTCCCCAGATGGCCCTGCACTGCAAAGGAGGCCCCACGGTCCCCAAGTAAACCCTGCACTGCAAAGGGGCCCCCACAGTCCCCAGATAGGCCCTGCACTGCAAAGGGGCCCCCACAGTCCCCAGATAGGCCCTGCACTGCAGAGGGGGCCCTGCGGTCCCCAGATAGGTCCTGCACAGTTCTAGGGTTCTGCAGCCAAGATGAGCTTCTCCTTTGCCTCCTTGCTACTCAATAGATCAGCTAGGAGTAGGTGAGAAAAAAAAAGATGGTCTTGGCAAGCTGAACACATGACCTACATTCTGCCAGAAACCTTTGCTGGCCCTTAACTTCTTGAGGAGCGTCCTGAGGTACATATAACATCCTGGTTTTAAAATCCTTTTATTTTTTAATCTCCCCTACTAATGGGCCACATCTATGGTGATGTAGAAAGAATTAGTACCTCACAGAAGCCTCCTGGGTGTGTGTGCCTAAGACAGGTGTTGGGGTCAGTATGGCCCTGCTGACAGCCAGCATCACACACCAGTGCTCTTTGAAGGGAACACCTACTGGGGGTCTTGGAAGAAGGCAGGAAGCTGGAGCCTGGAAAGATGGGCTGCACAGGCCAGTCAGATGCCCCAGTCCATCTCTGGAATACAGAGGGACAGGAGAGTCACCCAGGACTATATTTTAACCATGCTATACCAAAAAAAAAAAAAAAAATTTTTTTTTTTTATACCTGGTTATCAAGATTGTACACTAACCCCACCCTCCCACCCCCATTTTTCTCTTTGTGGCTGAAGAATTTTAAAGCAAGTCCTGGATTTCACATCATTTCATCTCATCACGCTTAATACAGCTCTCTAAAGAATGTGCACACTTCATATAGAGTCATGATTCAGGCGACAGCCTCAGAGCCGTTTTCTGCTGAAGTTGTCCAGAGCGGACTTCTGTTGTTCATACATTGTCAACAATTTCTCTGCATTTCTCCGATCATCCATGGGTGGTCAAACAGTTATAGAATGATGGAAGGAATATGCTTCTTAACCTCCAATGAAGTGGCTGCTGAGTTGCATGTATATAAACATTGCTAACCCTGGCTAATCACACATTTACTGTATCAGCCTATCCTTCATGTAGAGGGAGGATGGCAGATGGTGTCGATAAAGGGCCCAGAGTGAGCATTCCAGGCTTTGTGAGCTGCCTGATTTCTGTCACAGCTCCTCAACTCTATGTCACAGTCCAAAAGCTGCCATGTCACTCATCCACAAAAGGGTGGGGCTGTGTTCCAGAAGACTTACTTATGGACACTGAAGGTTTATTAGTATTATTTTATTCTGCAATAAAAATTGCTTTGTTGTGGTAAAAATATGTATAGCAAAACCTTTGCCATTTCGACATGTTTTACATGTACAATTCAGTGACCTTGTTTACTTTCATCATGTTGTACAATTATCACCACTACTCATTTCCAGATTTTTCCATTACCCTTAAAAGAAACTCAGTACCCCCTAAGGAATGATTCCCCCTTCTCTCTTCCCACCTGCCACTGGTAACAGTTAATAAACTTGGGTCTCTATACATTTGCCCATTCTAGATATTTCATGTAAGTGGGATCATACGATATGTGGCCTTTTGTGACTGACTTATTTCACTCAGCATATTTTCAAGTTTCATCCATGTAGTAGCATGTATCAGGACTTCATTCCTCATTATGGCTGAATAATATTCCATGTATGAATATACCACATTTTGTTTATTCATTCATCTGTTGATAGACATTCAGATTATCTTCACCTTTTGGCTACTGTGAATACTGCTGTGATTAACACTGGTGTACATGTGTCTGTTTGTGTCACTGCTTCCAAGTCTCTTGGGTATATATCCAGGAATGGGAAATAATATATTTGTCTCATACACTCACACATATATTTGTATCTATTTCTGTGTTCCTGTCTATCTACCTAACTATCTAAAATCTTTATTTCACTCTGATACCTACAATTCTAGGCTGTTACCACAGAGTTTACTCTAGGTTTTTCCATTTTCATATTTGTAACTCCCTTCTCCGACAGTGCAAAACCTAGTTCCCACTTTCCTCAATATGTCTTCTCACTTGCTCAAACTTCCTGTATGTACTCAGCCTCAAACCATGCAAGCTGCCCCCTCAGCCCTACCGGACCCTGTGAGTGCTTCCTTTGCCCCAACCCCACAGCTCCTGACCGTGTAGGTCACCTTCTCTGCCCAGCCCTTCTAGCCAGCCACATGGAATCCTCAGCCTGACCATGCATCCATGCCAGCCACACCAACTGAAACCTCAGCCTTGGCCACCCAGCATGCTAGCCAAACCCTCAGGCCCTGCCCCTACTGACCCTGTGGGTCTTGCCAGGCAAATTCTTGGCCCCATTTGCTTCTACTGAATCCTAAGCCCTGCCCAAGAGGAAGAGTAGAATATCATTTTCACAAAAAGACATTAAAATTATACCTTTTGCAAATTAAACAAAAAGAAAAAGAAAGGAAACCATAATAAAATAAAAGAAAAATGAATAAACAAAGTGTTACAATAAATATATGACATCTGCTTTATACCATGGCACTGTACAAAATCTGGAGGTGAGTATGATATATTCCTAACACTCAGGAAAAGCACACCCAGCAGGAGAGAAGAATGCCTGTGCACTATTATAAAGCAATGTGGTAATGACCATTCTAGGTATATAAGCATGAGATGAGGAGGAAGACAGCAATTAATTCCACTTAGGTAGGCCAGAAGTCTTCAAAACAAGAGGTTACATTTGAACTAGACATACAGAGTGGTGCCAGGGCAGGGTGGGATTGGATGTCCCATAAGGGTTGTAGGACTGAGCCCATGGTGCCCTGTGGTACCTCTGTGTTCATCAGTGTAGGCTGATGACTGGACATGCGAGTTTATTTTGTGTTTTAGAAGCACTGTATTTGTTTAAATGCTTCTAAAATTGTAGTGTTAATAATAATGATCTAAGATTTTTGCATTAATTTTTTTGTCGTAAGGAAAGCTATTAAGTTAATGGTCTTTACCATGTTTTAAAATTGCAGGTCAGAAGTTTCCTTTCTGTGGAGCAAAAGGAGATCTTGCTGATGGTGACTGATGTCACCCTGCAGGGGAATAATGAGAGTCACTCTAGCCTCCCCAAAACAGTGCCCGTCTATGTGACCTCCTCGTGTGTGCTGGGCCCAGAAGTCCTGGAAGCGCTCACTGTGGCTGCCCCTCACAGCATCCTCTTCAGAGACGCTCTGCGAGACCAGGGTATGCTTTTTTTCTTCTTGACAGTTCTGGTCCAATGGCAGTGATAGATGCCCATAAAATGACTTGTTGATCCTGCATGCCACTGTCTTAACTCTAGAGTTGCTGGTACCTCCACGAAGCCGGTCGTGGCCACAGCCTTTTGGGCAGACGAGGGCTGCAGAAGCAGCCTTGGCTTCCATTGGCCCCTGTCATGGCTGGGAGTTAGAACCAGTCACCTTAGCAGGACGAGCACCCTCTGTGGAGTTGACACCCACTGTGAGGGATGCCCCCTTTCACTCAAGAACTGTCTGATTGGGGGCCATGCTTGAAAGGTGCAGAAGCCCCTGAAGTTATTGCCTAAAAGATCAATCTTTAAAACAAACACAAAGCTACAATATATAAGTGCATAAGCTTAGGTCAGCCAGTCCATTCTTTAAGGAATCAAAGTAAAAGCCTTTCTGAATTGTATTTTTTCTTATTGAGCTATGCTTCACATACCGTAAAACCCACCCTGGGCTGTGCTAACAGAACCTGGCTTTGGAGGGAGCAGGCCTGCCCCATGCCTGCACACTTCTTCCATATGGCACATCGGAAGCTGGCAAAGGTGATGGCTGTTCCTCAGGAGAAGCTGCTTTTCTTCAGCTCTATAGTAATCTTAACTGTCTGTGTTGGCAGGTCGTATGGTTTGTGTTGAACGAAGTGTCCTCTTGCTTCAAAAGCCCCTTTTGTGTGTGGCCTCTGGTGCTTGTGCCTCTGACCTGACCGGCCCAGTGAGGCTGGATGAACTGGGTTCCAGAACTCAAGCAAACTCCATTTGCAGTGTCCGAGGTGGGTAGTCATCTTGTTGGAGATGGCATTTATATTTCATTAAATACCTTATTCATTTAAATGCATTTACTCATTTATTCATCAAAAATTTTTGAGTACCTACTCCATCTCAGACATTGGATACAGTAAGGAACAAATCAGAAGTGGTCCCTTGTCTCTTGAAGCTTACAGTTTGTCACACCCGCCAGCTGTCATGGAATTGACTCCAGTTCATGGCGGCCGCATGTGTGTCAGAATAGAACTGTTCTCCATAAGGTTTTCTTTCTTTCTCCCTTTTAATAATATTTTATTGTGTTTTCAGTGAAGTTTCACACACAGTTTAGGTTTCCATTCAACAATTTCTACACAAGTTGTTCAGTGACATTGGTTACAGTCTTCACAATGCGTGAATATTCTCATTATTTCTATTCTGGTTGTTCCATTTCCATTAATGTAGTTTCCCTGTCCCGTTATTTCCTCATCTTTGTTTTAAAGTAATTGTTGAACACTTGGTCTCATATATGTGATTTTTTAAAGGAGCACGGTATTCACGGGTGATATTCTTTATTTTGTGGGCCAATCTGTTATTTAGCTAAAAGGTGATCTCGGGCTAGTTTCAGTTCAAGGTTTTAAGAGTACCTCAGGGCAGTAGTCTCGAGAAGTCCTCTAGTCTCAACTGATCCATTAAGTCTTTTTTTTTTTTTTTTCTTCTTTTAAGGAACTGGAGGTTCTGTCCCACATTTTTCTCCCATTCTATCAGGATCTATCTATTGTAGCTCTGATCAGAATAGTCGGTAGTGGTAGCTGGGTCCCATCTAGTTCTTCTGGCCTCAGGGTAGATGAGGCCATGGTCTGTTTAGACATTTAGGCCTATAGGCCAGTTCCTTCTTTGAATCTTTGGTTTCCTTCTTTCTCTTTTGCTCCAGACGAGTAGAGACTGACAGTTGTATCTTGAATGGCCACTCATTAGCTTTTAAAACCCCAGACACTACTCATCAACTTTATGAACTGTAATTATGCCAATTGATTGAGTTGTTCCATGAGACTATGGTCCTAAGCCTTCAAACCCAGAAAATCAATCCCAAAAGGTATTTGATTATGTCTAATCCATTGGGTTTTCAATGCCTGGTTTTTCAGAAGTAGATCTCCAGGCCTTTCCTCTAAGGTATCTAC
Organism: Elephas maximus indicus; assembly: GCF_024166365.1. Lineage (NCBI taxonomy): Eukaryota > Metazoa > Chordata > Mammalia > Proboscidea > Elephantidae > Elephas > Elephas maximus. The sequence goes on from NC_064833.1 coordinate 88,208,271, forward strand.
AGGTGGACTCAAACCTCCAACCTTTTGGTTAGCAGCCGAGCGTGTTACCACCCAGGGACTCCCACAGTCTATATAGAAAGACATTAAGCAAATAAGTATATAAACAAGCATAAAACCGCAGCATGCCAAGTGCTCTATGAGCCAATAATCAGGAACCTCACCTTGTAGGGGAGGTCCTGGAAGACTCCCTAAACACAGTGGGGGCAGGAGGAATGAATTGTGGGAAGAGACCAGAAAAGAGAGGGCAAACGAGACACAGTGGGGAGATGAGCTGGAGCAGGCCAGACCTTGGCAAGGAGCAGCAGGCAGCTCAGGCTGCTGGCCCCACCCTGCAAGGAGATGACACTGTGGGGACTCTGTGCCTGAGGAGCAGAGTGCAGTCCACAGTGGCAGGGTAGCCAGCTGGTAGGCCTTGTGGCAGTCCAAAGGGAGTGATGGGAGTGCAGACTAGGGGAGGTGGCAGAGATGTATATCAGTGAATGAGTTATGGAGGAGGTGAAATTGGCAGGTCCTAGTGAAGGTGGAAACCCTGGTGGCATAGTGGTTAAGTGCCACGGCTGCTAACCAAAGGGTTGGCAGTTTGAATCCGCCAGGCGCTCCTTGGAAACTCTGTGGGGCAGTTCTACTCTGTCCTATAGGGTCACTGCGAGTCGGAATTGACTCGACAGCACTAGGTTTGGTTTTTGGTTTTTAGTGAAGGTCAGAGACAGAGGTCAAGGTGAAGTTTGTAGGAGAAGGCAGTAAATGCAGAGACAGTGAGGTGGGTAGGACCGCTGCTCACTGAAGTAGGAAATGGTGGGAGAGCCGGGGGAGGGGCAATCTCAGTTCTTTCTGGGAGAGCTTGGGTGTTCTGATACATATGAGAAGGAGATGGTTGGCTATATGAGTCAGAAGCTGAAAATCACATTAATACCTTTTCTCTTGATAAAATTTTTCACTGGTAAAAGTAATATGTGTCCACTGGAACCAGTGAAAGGTGAATAAGGAAAGGTAAGCTCTCTCACACCCTCTTTCCATCTCGCCTCTCCTGGGGCATCACTCTGCTCCTTCCACGTACACAGGAGCACACAGCACATCACCTCCAAACAAGTGTCGTCCTCACAAAAATGTGATCGTTCACCATACATTATTCTGTCACTTGCTTTTCTCATTTAATACTCTAGGGGCAGATAGGAACCTAACTCAGTAGTTAATTAAATAGCCCACGAGTAGACTATTCCTCCACTAAGGGACAAACAGGGCTGTAAAGTTTCCCTACCGATGGAAAGTGCACTGACCACAGTACAGGCAACACTCCCTCGTCCTCCCGCCCTCTGGCTCCCAGCACCTGACCACAAGCATTCCAGTCATTGGGTAGGAAGAGCTCTCCCTAGAGGCTGCTGCTGTTTGTGCTCAGTCAGTACCTGCCAGGACCTACAGTGTGCACTTAAACACCATCCCCTCTACCCTTGCCATCACAAGGAATGTTCTTGCTGCTGTGTGAGGTAGCTGTTGGTACATGGAGGGAGCTTTGTTCCAGGGGGGTCAGGTGCACCCACACACGTCAGTGCATGGTGGAACTGCCTCTTGGGTATGGTGACAATCACAGTCAGCGTGAATGAGGCTTAGTTCCCAGTGGTCCTTAAGCCCCTCTTCACTCAAACTGGAGCCTTCGTGTAGGGTAAGGACTAAGTATTTTTTTTTAAGTAATTTTTATTGTGCTTTAAGTGAAAGTTTACAAATCAAGTCAGTCTGTCACATGTAAGCTTATACACACCTTACTACATACTCCCATTTACTCTCCCCCTAATGAGTCAGCCCGCTCCCTTCTTCCAGTCTCTCCTTTCGTGACCCTTTTGCCAGTTTCTAACCCTCTCTACCCTCCCATCTCCCCTCCAGACAGGAGATGCCAATACAGTCTCAAGTGTCCACCTGATACAAGTAGCTCACTCTTCATCAGCATCTCTCTCCAGCCCATTGTCCAGTCCCTTCCATGTCTAATGAGTAGTCTTCGGGAATGGTTCCTGTCCTGGGCCAACAGAAGGTTTGGGGACCATGACCGCTGGGATTCTTCTAGTCTCAGTCAGACCATTAAGTCTGGTCTTTTTATGAGAATTTGGGTTCTTCATCCCACTGTTCTCCTGCTCCCTCAAGAGTTCTCTGTTGTGTTCCCTGTCAGGGCAGTCATCAGTTGTGGCCGGGCACCATCTAGTCCTTCTGGTTTCAGGATGATGTAAGGCTCTAGTTCATGTGGCCCTTTCTGTCTCGGGCTCATAGTTATCGTGTGACCTTGGTGTTCTTCATTCTCCTTTGATCCAAATGGGTTGAGACCAATTGATGCATCTTAGATGGCCGCTTGTTAGCATTTAAGACCCCAGACGCCACACTTCTATGTGGGATACAGAATGTTATCATAATAGAGTTTATTATGCCAATTGACTTAGGAGTCCCCTTAAGCCATAGTCCCCAAACCCCTGCCCTTGCTCCGCTGACCTTCGAAGCGTTCAGTTTATCCCGGAAACTTCTTTGCTTTTGGTCCAAGGACTAAGTATTTTTAAGTAAACAATAGGCAATTCAATGTGTCGCAAAGCTCTGTTCCAGATAGTACTAGGAAAAGTTAGATGGCCCAGAGACCATGACTTCAAACTCATAAGCACCTTAGGAGTGGAAGGAGACACACACAGAATCCCTTACATAATACTGTGTACCAGAGACACTTAATGTTTGTAGATTTTCCTGGATATACCACTTCCCTAAAGAGAAAGAGTCCCTGAGTGGTCCAAATGGTTAACAGTTAAAGTTCTTGACTGCTAACTGAAAGACTGGTTGTTCCAGTTCATCCAGAGGCACCTTGGAAGAAAGGCCTGGTGATGACTTCCCAAAAAATCAGCCACTGAAAACCCTATGGAACACAGTTCTACTCTGACACACATGGGGTTCCCATGAGTCATAGTCAACTCTACAGCCTTCCTGCTGTATACCCTCCATGGTCCACACTGTAGTCCCCCTTCACCCTAACATGGCCCCTTGTGCCGTGTTCCCTCCATGCTATGCCCCCGTGCCTACCCCCACCCCACACCCCCCATGTTCCCTCTGCACTGTGGTCCCCCATGCCATACCCCACTGCACCGTGTCCCCCATGCCATGGTCCCCATGCTGTAATCCCCCACACTGTGCCCCCCCATGTCCTGCATCCCCCTGCATCATCCCCCACCTGCACCATGCCCCCCTCCCATGCCGTGCATCCCCCTGGGTCGTCCCCTACCTCACAGTGACCTGGTGGACTGCACCGGCCAGCACAGCAGCCTGATCCTGGCTGTCCGGACCGGTGCTTTCGTTCCAGTGCTTCATCAGTGTGGTTCCACACCACCAACGTGGCAGTCATTGCTTTTATCCTGCAATGAAAAGCGTATTCAAGCTATAAAAGCCCCTCCCTGGTGGTCTGTTCTTCCTAACTTAAAGCGAAGAATCCGGGAAATTGCATGTTTTATCTATGGCTAAAATGCCTTGTGATACTATCAGTGGAGGGGAGAACAGTATTTCTAACAATGAGTGAGCAGGGACTGGCTGGGCTGCCACCCCCTCTTATTGAGATGTTTTCTGTATTCTCATCTTATAAATGGTAGATGCCATTCGTGATGAAGTCATTTCTCTTAGGCACTTTTTCTTTTCTCATCCTGTTTGATAAAATGTTATTATAAATCGTTGTATTTACCTTTGGATTTTTTTAAAAGGGAAAAGTTGGAGCCCTTGGCAGATCCTTCCTGTAAGATGGCTCTGTGAAAGCGTGAAGGGTAGCGAGCTAGACCTTGCGATAGGTGATGAGTCCACAGATACAGAGCTGAGCACAGGCCATGGCATTTTGTTCATGTGCAGTTCTAAGGGACTTGTTAAAAACCAAAAAATTACGAGTCAGTTAATATCTTAGCAACACCAGATGGCTTCAGGTGCCCTGAGCAGAGAGGCAGCCCCACAGGTCCTAAGATTTATGAACAGGGTGGTGAGCGTGTCCTTAGTGTCCAGCCCAGCATGGCAAGCCAGCGCCAGCACCAAGAGCAGCAGTGGGGTCCCTTCCCTGGGCAGCCACGGTCTGCCGGGTCCGGATGGTGGAAGTTCCTGGGGGCTGGCTAGAGTGGTCTCCGGTGCTGATACCTGGGCAGTGTTTCTGTGTGTGCTTCCCTTAGGTCCACACACATACTTCGTTTTTAAACCCTGAAAACCCCGGCCAGCAGGTGTTCCTTCCTCTGAGCAGTCCTGGGACCAGAGCGCTGTTTTTGGATGTGGCCTAGTGGCAGGAGCTGGGAGTGGAACCTGGAGACAGTAGAGACCCTCCCAATCTCAGGGGTGTGGCCCAGCTCTGAGCTTCAGTGAGCTCACCGTATGATGGGAATAAGACAGACCTTGTACAAAAAAAAAAAAAAAATTTTTTTTTTTTGTAAGGCTGGCGTGGGGAATGAATGAGATCATGAGAGTGTAAGCCTTTGAAAACTGTTAATAATTATACACAGGTAGGACTTTAGCCATAATAACAAATGCTAATAATATCGCACATAAGCTTGCCTTAAGAAGAACGGTACTTGGACTTCACCTGTGGAGAATGATTAACTCTGCTTTCTCTTTGATATTAATCTAGATTTTCTTTTACAAGTTGCACAAAGTGAAGCACACCCTAAGTGGACACGAGACACCCGGCTGTACACAGTTTGAGGCACCAAACGTCGTGTGGGGAGGGGGGTGGAGGTGGCAGCAGGCCGAGGTGCGGGCCTGAGAGCGGGTCTTCGCGACAGAGGCAGGAGTTCAGCGTGGCCGCTACCACCGTTAGATTTCAGGGAGGAAATCACCGCGGAGCACGGGAAGACCTCGCCCGTTACGTCAGGTTTCCCCTCGGGTCCTGGGGTGCGCCCAGCCCACTCTGAAGCTGCCCTGCAGCCTGGGAGCGGTCACGGAGCAGCCAGCCCGGGCAGACCGGTGGCGGTGGGCCTGCGCCTTGGCGCCTCGCCGGCCACGCTGCAGTCCCCGCGGCTTCGCAGTCCGGCAGCAGCGCCCCTTGTCCCCCTCCCCCGGCCGCGCGGGAGCCAGCTCAGAGACCCGCGGCCGGCAGGCCGGCCGGCCCGCGGACAGCAGCCAGGTCTCCGGGCCGGCTCGAGGCCCTGCCTCCCTCGGTAGGCTCGTCCTGGCCTGGCGGCCCGGGCCGGGACTGCGCCGGCTTCCGGGAGTGCGCAGCGACGCCTTTCGGGCTTGCTCTCCGGAGAGGTGGTTTTGCAGCACGGTCTTCCCCGCCATTGCTCACCGCTTCTTCCAGAGCCGGGCGCCCGCCGCGGCTGGGAATGAGTGCCTGGGCTGGGACCGGCCGAGCACGGGCCTCTTACACAGAAGGAAAAATTCTGAGCCCCAACTTCTTTCAGTCAGGAGACAGGGGGGAGGCGGTCCTAAGAAAGAGTTAAAAGGTTACTGAAGAAAAATTTCAGCTTGTTTAAGGGGCCAGGCCAACCCGGCCTGGGAGTGTAGCCGGCCAAGTGGCACAGAGCTGGGCCGGGAGGGGCTCCTGCTGCTGGTATGGCCCTTGGAAAGAACCCTCTGAAAAAGATTACTTCACTAAGCACCTTTCCCAAACCGAATCATAACATAATTTCTGTACAGAAGATGAGCAACGTAAAGGCTTTTAATGCAAAGCGAAGCCAATCGATGAAGTGTGTGTCACAACAAACTCAAGCCTTAATGAAAATGAAATTTTTCCTACCAGTACTCGTTTAAGTGGATGTTCTAGGTACTAATAGTTTAATATATGCTTCCCAGCCATCCTCTGGAATTCATTTAAAGTTGCTAGAAGGGAAGTGATGTGTAGACCCCAAATGAGATACGTTTCTCATCTCTCTCCTCCACTTGCTCCCTAATTGGAAGGAAATTGCTTGATGCCATAAATTGTAAATTCCATTAACACCCATATATATCCTAGGGGGAAAAACACTTTGATTTGGTAGAAGTCTATTTTTTATTAATTCATTTAACTAACTTTTAACAAGCACTACTGTGAGCCAGGCTCTCTGCTGGGCAGGAGCAACTGGAGGGATCCCTGGCATAGGTCATGGTCAGGGTCCCTGTGTGTGGACCCAGCCACTGCTTCTCCACTTGAGTATACTTATGTGTCTGCCTGTGGTGAAGTAATAGATACTCCTTTCCAGCTGCATTGTAACCCATTATTGACTTTACTTTTCATCCCTTTGACCCACTTTTGGATTAGATTTGCAAGGATAATGTCATTAGTTGTGGTAGCTTTTTCAAAATCACCATCTATTGTTTTCATTTTTTAAAAGTCATTCAAGTATGCAGTACATGAATGCATTTTAATAAACCCAGCCTACTTAGTTCTTATAATTCTGTTTTATGCTCCCCAGATAAATTTTCTCCTAATGCTTGTTCTAGTGGGAATGAAATTCATTACTGCAAAAATGGAAAGGATAACTCAGGGCATGTCTTACTTTTTCTTCAAACTTCTCGTTTCACCACTTTCAACAAAGGCTGGTCTGAGATTCGCTAGTGCATCTAAATGGTATCCGTAATGCCTCATATCCAATAACACCAGGCCACCTCAATCCCCTGCTTTAAATTCTTCACTGGTGTCTCTTCCTTTCCAAGATTAAGGCTAAAATCCCCAACCAGCCCTAAATGATCTCAGTTCTGCCTTTCCGTGGTGCCATGGGCCACACTGGCTGCTGCGCACTGCAGCCTCCCTTCCCTCCTGGCCTGCAGAGCATCTCAGGCCCCTTCCTGCTCGATGCCTCCCCTGGCCCCTTGAGCTGGACCTTTGTCCTCTCTGCTGTACTCCCAGGGGTCTTTTTCACACTGCAGCGTCTGTGACAGCAGGGACTATCTGTCCCTGCACCTCTCATACAGCCCCCACTAGGTAGCATCCTATACACCATAAAGGAATGTGCAAGTGTTAGAGCAAAAAAGAAATCTTTATATCCTTAATTGCAATAAGGAAACCAAGAAAATTATTTGTAACAAATAAGACAGACAAAAGGTTATATAAGAGTCCAACTAAATTGATGAACAGAAAAAGGCCACCAGCCAAGAAATCACATAAGAAGACATGTTATTAACAAACAAATAAGAATATTGATCTTTCCTTCTTAAAGAAGTGCTAAAATAGCAATTGTACCTATTAAGGAGACAGATATTTAAGCTGATGTTAACACACAACATAGTGAAACTAGTACACTATGAATTAATGGTGACAATGTAAATCAGAAAGCCCTTTAAGGAAACACTTTCTAAAAGGGTTTTTCCACATCTCTAATATTCATACTTTTTGACATATTCCTCTTCCAGGAATCTACCGTAAGGAAAGGGTTTCGGTACAGAAAAAGACTTCTTGTGCAAAAATATGCACTACCTCACTACTAATGTAATTGGGAAAACTAAATGTCCAATGACGAGGAACATCTAAGTGAGCTACACTGTATCAGCTCAGTGGAATATCTACGAGATACACAAAACAATTCTTATAGCAACCTAAAAAGTAGAGTGAGACATTGCATGTATGGTTTGATTGTAACTATTTAACTATGTATATACCTGACAAAGACTGGAAAAGATGAAGCAAAAATGAAAATACTTGGTTAAATAGTGACATTATAGTAAGTGTGAAAATTTTCTTTTTAATTATTTTTATAATTTTGTTTGTACAATAAATGGAAATTATAAAAAGCTAAGGAACATTTATGTAAACTCACAAGCGAGAAAAAATCAAAGGCCCATCACTGCGTACCTCCTGGGGAGCAGAAACTCACTGGGAGTCCTGCAGAGGGAGAGGGCCAGCTCCCAACTCTGAGAGTCCATGGCTTTCTTCACTTGGCCTAGGCACTGTGGCTGGTGTGGACGAGAGCACAGCTTTTTCATGGCCTGCTTGTGACCGATGTGGCAATGGGAGATTGGAACAGAGCCCAGAGCACAGGTAAGAGGGGCTGGGCCAGGTGGAGCGCTTCAGCCAGAAGCCCCCAGAGCATGGGAAGCAATCACAATGCCTGCGGCTGCCTCTGCAGCCCAGGGTCGGGCCCACTCGGGCTGGCTTCCTGCAGGTGCCCAGGGAGACAGAGGAATGCTTGGAGCTGCCCTGGCAGAAGGAGAAACCATGCCTGCCCAGGTGAATGGCAGGGACAAGGCCAGGGCAGTGTGCATCCTTTCTGCATAACAGCGGTTCCTGCTATGTCTTGCATCTCCTCCAATCTTAAAAAAGAAAGGAACACTTTGAGCTGTTTTTGCTGTTTTTGTTCTTTATTATCAGTCAAGAGAATAAAGAAAAACTCAGAGCAAAAGCAGGTGAGTGAGGAGCTTGGTACTGTGCAGTTAGTCACTTTGTGAGTGGTGAAGACTCTTCCACAGGGATCAGTAAAGAGGAGTAGACATTCCCTCCTGCCCTGCCTTGAACACAATGCACCAGCCCCCGGGGGTTCCTGGTCTGTGGCTGTGTATCCGGGCACTGCATTCCCTTCTGAGTCAGTTCTCTTGGCCACCAGTGTGACTTTGTCATGTGACAGACAAGAAACACTATGTTCATTACTTTTCTGATTGTTCGGAAGCAAAGAACAAATGTCTCCTCCTGTTTGGTGGCCCTGTGCATGAAGTCATTACTAGACTATACTTAAGACAGAAAAGCAGCATGTATCACAGGTTTACTTGGTAGCAATTCATGATTGTGGAGACTGGTGATTACAAATAAGCTTTCTTTTCAGGCAGGGTGAGGAGCCTGACCAGGACCTGCCTAGTCTCATGGGCTTTGCCTGTCCTTCTGCCTTTGAGAACTTCACCTGCCAGGAGGCTGCCAGTCCCGAGCTAATGTTTGTCCTATGGAACCTGCTACGTGCAGGGCTTATTCTGGCCTCCTCATGAACGTTATTCCTGAGAACAAAACCCTTTTTCTATCTCAGCACACCCTGGTGTTTAGAAGAAGTCTGTCCACTATGAGGACTCTTCATACTAGTGTCCTGTCTGGTTCTTACTGCAGAGAAGAAGCCTTTTACTGCGGCCAATGCTCCCATGTCGTCACATCTCCTGCTCTCAGAAGGCACCTGCAGGTCTTCCTGGACTGTCCATCCAGATCTGGGTGCTCCGTGAAGGTCAAGGTAGGGATCAGTCATCTGGCCATGTGCTTGCTCCTCCACACCCACCATGTGAACAGTGAGGGGGTCATGCTAGGGGTCAGTGCACTGGCCATGTGCTTGCTCTTCATGCTCGCCACGTGGACAGTGAGAGGGTCATGCTAGGGGTCAGTGCAATGACTACTGCTCGCTCTCGCACACCCACCACATGCAGATCTTGTGGACTGGTGGGCAGAGGTCTTGCCTGAAGCTCTCATTTGAACTCTAAGGTGAGTCCTTGGAACAGGGGAGGAAGCTGCCCTCTGCGTGCATAAGCCTGGCCCGTGGTCTGGAAAAGAGAAGACAGGTGGTTCCAGACTTAACCTCCTGGTTTTTGGGACATGACTACTTTTTGCATGAGACTCCTTCACTGGTGGAAGGTCACAGCCAGGTTCACTCTTGTTGCAGCTCCTGCAGAGCAGTATTTCCTCCCTTCTGCGGTTGGCCACCTGTGAGGATGGGGTAAGTGCAGGCCCACCCCCTCCGGCCTAGTTGTCCAGCACTTCCAGTGCCCTTGCCCCGCTCAGGTGTGCCATTGCTCAGCCCAGGCTGCTGACCCTGTGCGGAAAGCAGCCTTTCACACTGTCTAACTTCATGGTGGGCAGCGTGAATCAAGATTAGCCCAAGGCTGATCTCTATGAGGGGGGGGTTAGATGCACCTACACTCTCCAACCTTTACCAGTTCCGACATCAGCCATCCCTCCCATGGCACTGTCCACTTCTGGGTTCAATAATCCATTTCAATGGCCACACAGAATTTACAGACTATACTTAACGGTTAAGTGCTTTATTAAGGAACGGGGTACAACTTGGGATCAGGATCAACAGGCTACAACTCAGGATCAGGATCAGGAAACATGTAGACAAAGTCTCCCTTCTTCAGTGCAGGACAGGTCTCTCAACCCCTCTCGAACACGCAGGCCTCCTCTCAGCCCCCTGAGGATAGGCTCCCCTTGGCCCTGCCATCTGTCATCACTGACTCTACTGCAGGGCCCCTTCCAGGCCTGTTACTGTCTTCAGTGTTACAGCCCTTGACTCATGTTACAGCTCTTTTAGGAGGTTCCTAGTCTCCTATCTCTCTGCTTCTCTCTCTTTTTTTCCTGCTTCTTTATGTCTGAAAAACCTCGGTGGAGCTGGCTGCTTATATCTACATAACTCTGTATCAATTTCAAGGCATGGCCCCTCCCAGCAGGGCCACAAACTGACCAATCCCCTCTTGGTAGGCCACAGACACTTCATTTGCGTAGTAGGCTATAGTCACCTCATTTGCATAATTCATAGTCACTTCATTTGCATAGTATATTGACCAATCCCTGCAAGGCGCATACCAGTCACAGAGTAGACAGCAGCCCAGGGCCAGACAGAAAGTATCAAACCAAGTTGTTTATAGCTTACCCAGGAAATGTAACAAACACCGTGGTGTAAAAAACTAGGGCAAAGGTTTATCCCCTAGGGGATAAATCTCTCGAGCTGCTTTTCCAAGAAACCAAGGCAAAAGGCCACAAAAATTGTTTCAGTACACCAAGTGCGAAGTGAATGGGAACACAGATAAATCCACAGACGGAATCTTTGAGAATCACTAATCTGAGCAGCTGTTCTCACGCTGATTTCACAGGGCATCACCTGCAGAGCTTTGACTGGTGTCCCAGCCTTCTCTGTGTGAGCCCTGCCCGTCCCCACAAGCCGCTCCGCACCGTGCCCCAGTGCCCAATGCCTTCCAGCTAAGGCCTTTGTCTCAGAGACTGCCCTGCACGCTGAACAGGTTTTAGGCCAGGCTATAGGTTTTTTTTTTTTTTTTTTAATAGGACAGGGCCTCGCAGTGTGTGGTCTATAAACACACATACCCTTCCCGTGTGAAAATTTAAGTGTCAAGAAAGTCCATGTGCTGAGAACTATGTTCACTGCATTTTCACCTCATTTAATCTCCCCATCACCCCACTTTACTGCTGAGGACACAAAGGGCGCAGGGCTCATAGCTGTAACCTGTGTTGGATGAGGCCCGTAAGGGAACTCTCACTGCCACCCCCAGAGAAGTTACCACCTGGCAGAGGTGGCAGCCCGCCCAGATGGGGGTGTGATGAGCCTTTTACTCTGTTTTTCTGCATGCGTTTAAGTTGATGTGTCTAAAGGTGATGAGGCAGCAGTACTTGCTGATTGGTTTCTGGTGTCTTTTTACTTGGTCCTTGGGGGAGGGAGGAAGGAAAGAAGGAGGCCCTGCCAGTAAGGGAGGAAACTGCCCAAGCTGAGGGGTCAAGGTTTAAGCAGGTGCCTAAGATGACAGGTCTAGGTTGTCAGGGACCAGGCCTTTGTAAAGACTCCTGCTTCAGGCAAGGCATGACAAAATGAACCAGATCCTGCCACCTAAACAAAATGAACCAAACACACCTGGCTTACAGTTTACAAGCTGTCTTCATGATCTTTATTTAGGATTTGAGAAGTTGAAGCTCTAGAGGGTGATGCCTTCCCTGTGGCTTCATGGAGGTCCAGAGCTGGGCCTCCAGGAGCTGGGCTTGATCTTCCCACTTGGCCCCAAAGGCCCCAGGAGGACAGCCTTGGGGGACTGCCGCCCCACAACTCACCTGCCGAGGGCCCCACACCCACCCAACCTCTTTAGGGCTGGGACCCAGAGACTAGGAGGAGGCCCTGGCAGAAACCTCTCATTCGCTGGGTTTCCTTCTGGCTGAGGCTGGCTTGTTCTCCCCACAGAGTTCATTTCTCAACTAGGATGCTTCACTAGGTAAAACCCTGTTTATAAAGAGCTCAAAAGCACGCATGTGTGTGCGTGTGTGAGCATGTGTGTTCAGTCGTGGACACTCCAGTGTGTCAGGGCTGATGCCCGTGGAGCCCCGAGGTTCACACCTTAGGAAGTCCCAGTCCTTGCCCCGGCTTGACTCGTAGCAGATAATCACAGCTGAGTTTTCCTGTGTATTTTAACCTGTCCATGTTAATGTAAAGAAAAAAGATTTCACCCAAATAAAGAATATTCATTACTTAAGGTCCACTCATAGGTGATGCAGTTATTATGGAAGACTGCGAAACCTGACATTTTAACAAGAAATGATTATTTGCTGACTTTTAAAAGTCAGAATTCCGTATTTTTACCCTAAATGAGCATAGGAAAGCCTGGGCCATTTTACACACACAAACACACAAGGCTGACGAACCTAGCTAGCTCTTCTTCTTGGGTTTTCCCAGCTCCAAATGGTCATCCTCCCCTAGTCTGCTCCAGTTGCCACTCTTCCTCTAGACCAGCATCCTTGAAGCTCTGTCCTGTCCAGTGCTGTTTCTTCAATGTCTGGCCCTCTGGGCTCTTAATGAGCTCTTATGAATGAGTGAGTGAATTCCTGTCCACATCATGCAGGAAGCTAGGCCCCAGGGAAGGACTTTACCACACTCTAGAGTCAGATGCCTTTAGTTCCATCTCTAACCAATCTTGACCAGTAATTCTCACTCTTCCCCACCACTCCATTAAACCACTGCCAACCTTGCTCTGCCTCTTTTTTTTTTTTTTTTTTTAACTAAGAAAGCTGGAACTTTAGCACCATGACTCCTCACAGATGGGAAAAGCAAAGTCCCATGGTGAGTGGGCCTCAGGCCAGGCCCAGACTGCAGACTGACCTGATATTCGTTGTTCTAGAAGAACCACATGAGCCTCGTGGCTGGCACATGCGTTCTCACACACTTCCGTGTTCTCACACACATCCGTGTTCTCACACACTGGCAGTCTGCACAGGGCCTGGCTAGGACAGCCCTCTCTGCTGCACTCAACACAGCTGTGGGGCTCAGGGCTGGGCTCGCTCACCCACACATTCAGCTGCCTGTGTGGCTGTCAGCTGTGACCTTTGGGCTTTCTGGCCTGGACCCCCACACAGACCTTCCTCACAGCACAGTATCTGGGCCCTGAAAACCGGCCAGGCAAAGCTGGAACACTTCTCTAACCAGGCTACAGGCCACGCCCCCTGCCCACCCCTCACTGAGCTGGTTATGGAGGCAACCAGATAGGCCCACCGGCTGGGCTGCCTCCCCAAGCCTCTGTCTCCTTAGCTGTGACGGATGGAGGGCCGAAGGCCTGCTGTAGAGGCATGTCAAGTGCCTTGTACAGAGACAGGTAAGTGGCACCACTGATACTCCTGACAAGTGCCAGCAAGGTCGGTTTCTGGAAGAACACATTGCCTTCAGGGCTTCCATCTCCCAGAATTCAGGGATGTAGTCGGCTGGTGATTTGTCACAAACGCTTTTGAGCCTTTCTTTATTTTCAACCCACTCACAGAGGAAGCCGTTTTCAGTTGAGGGCAGGTCGCACCTTATCAGCCTTGTGGGGGACACATACTTCAGTTCCCAGTGCCCTGTGTTCCCATCAGGAAATGAAATTTGCCCTAGATTAACCAGTAACCATAAGATAAACCCGTTGCCGTCAAGGCAATTCCAACTCATAGTGACCCTACAGGACCGAGTAAAACTGCCCCACAGGGTTTCCAAGGAGCGGCTGGTGGATTCAAACTGCCGTCGTTTTGGTTAGCAGCTGAGCTCTTAACCACTGCACTACCAGGGCTCCCAACCATAACTCATCAAGAAAAAGTTTTAGTCTCAATACTACGCGTACGTTAAGAGGTCTTTAGCCCACTTTAACTTGAGAAGAAGAAATGGGATCCTATTAAGAAGGAAGTTGGGGGCAAAGTACCAGGAAATCCTTTGTTGCTAGATTGGGGAAGTGTCCCAAAGGAAGTGGGAGACAGCTGTGAGCGCTGCACCCAGCCCCAGCCTCCAGCTAGAGAACAGTCCCTTTTATGTGTCTATTTCCCCAATTCCTTTCCTAGGATAGTAGCTGGAAGATGCTTATCGTTACCTTCACTAACACAGCAGTAAGAGAGATTCTAAATTTTTCCTTATGTAAAAACAGAATTCAGTTATCAGAGTAAAGCATCCCCTCATTTACCATAATGATAGGGCTTGTACTGCGGTTCTTCGTTTTTGTTTTTGTTTTTTCTCCTTACCAATGTTCTCACCATTTGAGCAGTAGAAGGTCATGTCCTGGGGAAAAGCTCTCCTACTCTGGCTCTTTGGTGTTGTGCTGTTGGGAACAGAACGTCCAGAGCTACTGTGTTTGCTTTAACCGGCATGCCTTTATCACTGCAGAGTTATGAAGTGAAGAGTGTCCTTGCAAAGGAGGTGGGGCCGTTAAACTGCTTTGTCCGGTCCGTAGCCAGCCATCCGACGAGCTGCATTGCACTGGAGGAAATCCAGCTCCTGAGCGCAGGGCCAGCCCCTGTCGGGCACCCTTTGCTGCCCGAGAGTCTGTGAACTTTTCGTGTATTTGGTGGTGGTGGTTATTCCTTAACAATGGACAGGGTGAATGTACTGTATAATCTTGAAATGGAGTTTACTTGAATTTTTCTGGGACAAATATTAGTAAAATGGCTTTGTAAACTATAAATGAAATACTTTTCTACAATCTTATACTTTTATTACCTTCCTGTGGTCATCTACAAACTTAAGAATATGTTAGTGAAACTTACATAAGTTTAAGGTCTTCATTTTGTCAATAATAGATCAGAAAAATGATTTTGTGTGGTTGTAATTCTAATGTGTTTGAAATTTTACCATGATTCAGCATGTTTTTCTTACACTGTTTGTTTTAAACATTCCTCTAAAAAATACCCTGGAAAGCTTAAGCCTTTGTCCCATATTGTAATATTACCGTTCTATAATAAATGTTCCACCCTTTGCAGTTCAATATTTTTGGGAAAATGTGCTAGGAAACTATGTCAGAGGTGAAATTGTTACTTATAAAGTTTAGATAAGCTAACCAGTGTGATTGCGGCTATACCGAGTAGAGATATAGATAGCTCACTCTACAATGTGCCTGTAATGTAATCAGGCTGTGTAATGTGCAGAGAGAGCAAAGATTACACAGGCTCAAGTAGCCCTTCTAGTGGGTTATATTACCTAACTAAGGACAATCCCTTATTCATATGTAGATAAGGATGTGGTTATCTTTTGCTGTGTTGGCAGAGATTTCAATTGGCATAAAACTATGAATTAGCTTTGGACACTGAAAATTTTCCATGTTTCCTTCCTTATAGCGATATAATCATGACAGTCCCTGGTTAATTAATTACCTAACTTAGCAGCTTAGCAGCCTAGACCAAGAAAAGGTGTCTGGTACCCAAACTGGGGGGGGGGGGGGGGGGGCGGGGAGGGCAGATGGCTTTATTTATTTGTTAGTATAAGCCTTGAAACATGATCATTACCGGTAAGATATCCGGTTTTAAGTAGACTTTTCACCAACTACATGACTGCTTTGTATTTGTACTTGCTTTGAAAATCTACGGGTAGTTGTCCGTAAGACCGGAAAGTGAAAGCAAGGTCCCCTGAAAGCCAAAAAAATGCAAACAGCCTTCTCTGATCACTCAGCCTTCCTCTGCCCCTCATTCCTGAAAAGGGCCCCCATGTCCACCCGCGGGGGCCGCCCCTCTCCGGGTCGGGCCTTGGGTTTGACGCACCTCCAACCTGAAAACACTCCCTTATCCTGATTTAGTCACGCCTTACTGACCTCGAGCCAAGTTCAAGGGAAAAATTCGGAAGTAGCCCTTGGCATATTTCAAACGCAAGCCAGACCCCTTCTCTTCTGAGAAGCTAGGTTCCCCCATGGGGGCACATCCCTTGTCCCGTGGCCTCCCTATGTGACCCACTGCACGCTCCAGGATGGGGGATGGACCCTTCCTCAGAGGGGTCCCGGGCCACCGGCGTGCGGGAGTCACTGCGAACACAGGAGGCAGGGCTGCTTTTAAATGCTTTATTCTTAAAAAATATTGTAAAAATTAATATAAAAAGGTGAGCATGCTCAGTCTTTTCCTCTTAGCTACAATATAAAGGGTTTGAGACCTCACTTTTACAAATGTACCTTAGCTGCATCGATAGGAGTAAGATGTAGAAAAAGCCACCATTATAAAAATAATTTACGACAAAATAACCAGTCCTAGCTTCTGGCGCAGTTCCGGGCGGTGAGTGCCGGCGGGCTCTGGACCGCGCCCCGCCCGTCGGGCTGAGGTATGGGTCGTTGGCGAGTCTCTGTGGCCGGCAGGCCGGCGTCACCGGCCGTCAACGGCCCCGGCCGGGAGGAAGGGCGCGCCGGGCAGCTGCTTGAAGAACTGCCGCAGGCCGGCCAGGTCCCGCGTGAGCTGCTCCACGCGCCGCTGCAGCTTCTCGTTCTCGGCCGACAGCTCCACCAACTTCTGCTGCATCTCCTGGTTGCGCCGCTTGGCCTTGTCGCGGCTCTTGCGCACGGCGATGTTGTTGCGCTCCCGCCGTTGCCTGTACTCGGGGCTGCCGCGGTCCGGTCCCCTCTTGCCCGCTCCCTTGTCGCGCACTGGCGCAGGCGGCCCGGGACTGCCGCGCGGCGGCTCGGGAGACGCAGGCGGCGTGGGCTGCGCGGCCGCCGCCAGGCTCACCACAGTCTGCGCGCACGCGGCCACCTGCGCTGGCAACAGCGAGCCGGGCGCGTCGCCGTCACCCCAGTCTGGCTCGCGCTTGAGCGGGCGCGGGATCGGGCCCGGGAGTCGCGCGGGGCCGCCGGGCAGCAGCTCGAGGCCGCCCGCGCTCGCCGCGCCGCCCGCCTTGTGGTTGCTGTTGAAGAGGTCGGCGAAGAGCTCGTCGTGGCACAGCTCCAGCGTGGGCACAGCAGCCATGGAGTCGATGTAGGCGCTGAAGTCGATGGCGCTCTCGTCGTCGTACATGGCCGGCGCGGCGGCGCCCAACTCAGCCAGACCCCCCGGTTCGGCGGCGCGGCCCGGCTTGCCCGAGCGGCCTGCCTCGTAGAAAGCCGCGGGCTCTGTAGGCCAAGGTGCGCCCCGCGCCGGGCCGTCCAGGCTGAACAGCGCGGCGCTCATGGCGGCGTCAGGCCGGGCTCTGCCGTCGGGGCGGCGGTTGTCACCTCTCTTGCCTAGGCTGGCCCCGCGCCCTTTTCTACCCCAAACTACACGCAGGCCCCGCCCCGGCCCCGCGGGGGCGCGCCGGGCCGGGGGGCGGGCAGGCGGGGGGAGGGGCGGACCCCCGGGCCTCCAGTAGCCCCGCCCCGCGCTCCCCCACCCTATCCCCGTGTCCCGGACCCACCGTCCCGAGTTTCCCCTGTTTCGTCCCCTCCAGCCCCCACCGAGGTGCCCTCTGCCAGCCCCCTGCCCCTTCCCGGTGCCTGGGCGTGGCCCCGGCGCGCGAGGAAAGGCGGTGCGGGCTCCCTAGGTGTCCGCCCCAGCCGGGAAGGCTCCGCCCTCCGCCCCGTCGCGGGTGGGGGCCACCCCGGGGCTGGGCGGCGGGAGAGGAATCCAAACGTCCCAGGCCGGTTCCCGCCGCCGGGTACGCGGGGAGGGGCGCCTGAGGGGTTGCGGACGCGGAGTCGACCCACTAGAGTTCCCGCCCCGGGCGCTCCGCCACCTCTGCGTGTCTGGGGCTCCGTCGCACACGCTTGCTCGTCTGAACCAGCGCAGACGCGTGTGCCTCGGGAAATTCGGGGCCCGACCTAGCCGACCTCCCCGGGGTCCTGGGTCTAGCGAGATCTGCTCACCGAGAGCAAAAGGGGCGAAGGTGGGGGTCCACGCCGCCGCCCTCAGAGAGCGCAGCCGGCTGCAGCCTTAGGGAGCCCCTGGCGCCGGGCTTCGCGAGTCTTTCAGGTGCGCTAAAGCAGTGCCACCTTGCGGTTGTACGGTGCTGGAGCCGTAATTTTACTTCCAGGCTTTTTTTCCCCTGCTGAATATTCCCAAGAGTCTTGGAGGCGCAGTGGGTAAAACGAAAGGTGGGTGGTTCGAACCCACTAGCTGCTGTGGCAGTCTGCATCCGTAAAGATTACGGCCTTGGAGACCCTATGGGGCTGCTTTACTCCGTCCTATTGGGTCGCTGAGCCGGAATCAGCTGGGCGGCCAAGGGTTTTTTGTTGTTCTGTTTTTGGTAAATATTCCAAAAAGAAGTGCTCTTGAATGGACAGGGTAATCTAAAGGGTCCACTTGGGTTTTCGGGGGAAAAGGATAACATAATACGTAGTACCCACGCGTGGTAAATTGCTCACTATTCATGTTGTAAACGCATCAAGAGACTGCAGGAATCTGGATGGATTTTGTTCTCACTTTACCTACAATTTGGGGCAGGCGTTTTTGGTCAGTTTCATTTTTGAAATCATTGCCCTGTACAAACCGGCCTCCAGCTCCCGTCCCTTCTTCGCTTAGGTTTCTCCAGCACCCAGACGCTCAGGACAAGCACTGAACCCTCCACAAATAGCTGAGCGGGTGGCTGCGGTGATGGTTTAGAATTACTTAGGGAGAGTAATAATGTTGACGTTACACTAGTAATGAATTACCTACTAGAAATAAAATCCAGGAATGCATATGGTGTGGCTCACGCACGCCCAGAGAAAAGGCCTAGAACAAAGTAACAATCACTTTTTGATTTAAAGGTTTTCTTCCTTTCTCCAGAGAGAGAGAGGGGAGAGGTCATAGAACACAACAGAGCATGGATTTATCCTAAGTGGAGGACAGTAAAAGACTTTTTAAAAAATAATAAAACAATTAAAACAGTTTCATTTTTGTGACAGTGGTTGTTCATAGTTGTTTTTTAAATGTCTGCCATTTCCTGCTATTAATTTATTCAAGATACATATAAAATTGTTTTAATGATTTTTCATTATTAGAATCAGTTTCAGATAATTATTTGCGCTTTCTTGACTTTGTTTTGGTATCCTGAGTAGAACCTTTGATTCCCCCATGTCTGCTGGGACAGTTGTGTTGTTCAAACAAAGTCCATGACTGAATCTGAGTTTAGAAATTCAGGAAGCTGAAAATGCATAAGATGTGTTCTAGTATTGTTAAGCTCTGTCGGGCTTAAAAAGTAGGTCTGCTTTCTCCCTGCTCATTCATAACATGGAGTGACCATACCTCAGCACTTTTCTTGGGATGCCTAATATGACTCAAGAACAGTCCTGCTCCAAGTTAAAATTTGAAGTAGTGAAAATGTTTTTTGAGAAGTTCTATCTTTTTTTTTTTTTTTTTTTATCAGAACTTAAAACGAGCCCTGGTGGCACAAACAGTTAAGCGTTTGACTGTTAACCAAAAGGTTGGCAGTTTAAACCCACCCACTGGCTCCATGGAAGGAAGACCTGGTGATCAGCTTCTTTAAAGATTATAGCCAAGAAAACCCAGTGGGGCAGTTAGGAGGCCTGGTGGCACAGTGGTTAAAGCACCCAGCTGCTAACGACATTTTGAAGGTTTAAACCCACCAGCCACTCCATGAGAGAAAAGACTTGACAGTCTGCTCCTGTAAAGATTACAGCCTAGGAAAACCTTGTTGTGGGCAGTTCTACTCTGCCATATGGGGTCACTAGGATTTGGAATTACTTGATGGCACACAACAATACAACCGAAATTATATGAAATGAACTCTCAGGACATGAGAAGCTTCACTGACTTTAGCGTCGTCTTCAGACTGCTGTGCTCAACTATCAGATTCCATACTTTTGTTTACTTTCTGCCTTAGGGCTAATTTTAAGTTTACCGTGTATCTTCATGTGTTTTGTGACAGTCAACGGAGAAAATATAGGTACAGATTTTTTTTGGAAAACCTTACGCCTAACATATGAGATTGGAAAAGACAGGACACTGGCCAAAAAGAATAAAAAAAGTGGGCATTGGGGCCATCCGTTACTATGGGTAAAAATTTCCACGTGGACTTCAGACTGTGAAATTTAAGATACTGATTTCCCAGATTATGAAGTGGCCATAGCTGAGAACAGGTATTTGATTCTTACGGTACGATTAATTACCTTTGTGTGCGGCCTTTCTAGCCATGCTCTTGTAACTCCCACCCAGGTGATTGTGTGGTAGTGACCACTGCTAAGGAAGGAGAGACCCAGCAGAAGAGACCTGGCAGCAGGAGACAGCGCTTTGGGCTTCCCAGCCCACGGAGAGAGAAAGCGGAGTGCATTGCGCACAAAATGAAGGGAAAGCAGAGACCAGTGAACACTGACTGAGGGGAAAGCGGAGTGCGGTGGGCACAGATTGAGGGGAAAGCGGGGTGCGGTGGGCACAGACTGAGGGGAAAGCGGAGTGCATCGGGCATAGACTGAGGGGAAAGCGGAGTGCGGTGGGCCCAGACTGAGGGGAAAGCGGAGTGCGGTGGGCCCAGACTGAGGGGAAAGCGGAGTGCGGTGGGCACAGACTGCGGGGAAAGCGGGGTGCGGTGGGCACAGACTGAGGGGAAAGCGGGGTGCGGTGGGCACAGACTGCGGGGAAAGCGGGGTGCGGTGGGCACAGACTGAGGGGAAAGCGGAGTGCGGTGGGCGCAGACTGCGGGGAAAGCCGAGTGCATCGGGCACAGACTGAGGGGAAAGCGGAGTGCGGTGGGCACAGACTGAGGGGAAAGCCGAGTGCATCGGGCACAGACTGAGGGGAAAGCGGAGTGCGGTGGGCACAGACTGAGGGGAAAGCCGAGTGCATCGGGCCCAGACTGAGGGGAAAGCGGAGTGCATCGGGCCCAGACTGAGGGGAAAGCGGAGTGCGGTGGGCACAGACTGAGGGGAAAGCCGAGTGCATCGGGCACAGACTGAGGGGAAAGTGGAGTGCATTGGGCACAGACTGAGGGGAAAGCAGAATGCATCGGGCACAGACTGAGGGGAAAGCGGAGTGCGGTGGGCACAGACTGAGGGGAAAGCCGAGTGCATCGGGCACAGGCTGAGGGGAAAGTGGAGTGCATCGGGTACGGACTGAGGGGAAAGCGGAGTGCGGTGGGCACAGACTGAGGGGAAAGCCGAGTGCATCGGGCACAGACTGAGGGGAAAGCGGAGTGCGGTGGGCACAGACTGAGGGGAAAGCGGAGTGCATCGGGCACAGACTGAGGGGAAAGCGGAGTGCATCGGGCACAGACTGAGGGGAAAGTGGAGTGCATCGGGCACAGACTGAGGGGAAAGCAGAATGCATCGGGCACAGACTGAGGGGAAAGCGGAGTGCGGTGGGCACAGACTGAGGGGAAAGCGGAGTGCGGTGGGCACAGACTGAGGGGAAAGCGGAGTGCGGTGGGCACAGACTGAGGGGAAAGCGGAGTGCGGTGGCACAGACTGAAGGGAAAGCGGAGTGCGGTGGGCACAGACTGAGGGGAAAGCGGAGTGCGGTGGGCACAGACTGCGGGGAAAGCGGAGTGCATCGGGCATAGACTGAGGGGAAAGCGGAGTGCGGTGGGCACAGACTGAGGGGAAAGCGGAGTGCGGTGTGCACAGACTGAGGGGAAAGCCGAGTGCATCGGGCATAGACTGAGGGGAAAGCGGAGTGCGGTGGGCACAGACTGCGGGGAAAGCGGAGTGCATCGGGCACAGACTGAGGGGAAAGCGGAGTGCGGTGGGCACAGACTGCGGGGAAAGCGGAGTGCATCGGGCATAGACTGAGGGGAAAGCGGAGTGCGGTGGGCCCAGACTGAGGGGAAAGCGGAGTGCGGTGGCACAGACTGAAGGGAAAGCGGAGTGCGGTGGGCACAGACTGAGGGGAAAGCGGAGTGCGGTGGGCACAGACTGCGGGGAAAGCGGAGTGCATCGGGCATAGACTGAGGGGAAAGCGGAGTGCGGTGGGCACAGACTGCGGGGAAAGCGGAGTGCGGTGGGCACAGACTGAGGGGAAAGCGGAGTGCGGTGGGCACAGACTGAGGGGAAAGCGGAGTGCGGTGGGCACAGACTGAGGGGAAAGCGGAGTGCGGTGGGCACAGACTGAGGGGAAAGCGGAGTGCGGTGGGCACAGGCTGAGGGGAAAGCAGAGTGCGGTGGGCACAGACTGAGGGGAAAGCGGAGTGCGGTGGCACAGACTGAGGGGAAAGCGGAGTGCGGTGGGCACAGACTGAGGGGAAAGCGGAGTGCGGTGGGCACAGACTGCGGGGAAAGCGGAGTGCATCGGGCATAGACTGAGGGGAAAGCGGAGTGCGGTGGGCACAGACTGAGGGGAAAGCGGAGTGCGGTGGGCACAGACTGAGGGGAAAGCGGAGCGCGGTGGGCACAGACTGAGGGGAAAGCGGAGCGCGGTGGGCACAGACTGAGGGGAAAGCGGAGCGCGGTGGGCACAGACTGAGGGGAAAGCGGAGCGCATCGGGCACAGACTGAGGGGAAAGCGAAGTGAGTCGGGCACAGACTGAGGGCCAGAGAGAGGCTCTCCTGATGGAGGAGGTATATCCACAGCGTGCTTGAACCTGACTGAAATGTAACTGTTACTTCCCTAATAAACTCCAGAACTGTAGGGTCTGTGAGTTCTGTGGGGCCGTTGCAATGAATTCCCTAACCCAGTAGAGCGCGCTGTGGGAGGGACAGGTGGTGTCAGAACTGGTGGAGATGGGGAGACAGGAGGCGTGTCTGAGGCAGTCTCACAGGAATCATCCTGGACTGTTGCGTCTCCTCCCGCTTCTTGAAGTTGGAGGAGGTCAGTCCCTGCCCCCAAGCCATTTTTACAGTTCTGAAGATCAAGTGTCCCAGCTGCCGAGTACTTGCTCACAACCCCAGTAATAAAAACACAAAACAGAAGCAATTTGTTTCTCCACCACCAGCATCAGCAACACAGGACATCAGGCAAGTACGTAATGAACCTTTATATCTCGGTTACTCAGTCCAGTATAAAAAACCCGTTGCCATCAAGGCGATTCCGACTCAGAGCGACCCTATGGGCAGAGTAGACCACCCCATAGGTTTTCCAAGGAGTGGCTGGTGGATTCAAGCTGTCAACATTTTGGTTAGCAGGTGAACGGTTTACCACTGTACCAAGAGGACTCTTAATGCCGCTGAGGGGAATGAAAATTGGTTGAGGGGGGAAGCTATTTAAAGGATTTATGGCCCTCCGTAGCTCAACCCTACTTGATAAAATTGTATTCCTTAGAATTTATCTCATTAGGGAGAAAATGAAATAATGCATATAATTAATTAATTTTTCTTTTTAAAAAAATTAATTATTTTCAGATGGCAGTAATTTTAAAAAAAGGTTGAGAAATGCTGAAAGAGCTAATGCACAAATGCATCTTCTATTGGAATTTTCAAGTTTGGATAGATACACATTGGAAAATAGTGACACCCAAAATCAAAACACAGGATGAAGAATGATACTGGTGAATTAATTTTTTTTTAAGTTCAAGAAACTTAAGAGTGTTCTTCTTAGTTCAAGCAGATACACCAGGCCAAATGGGTGGCTCCTGTCTGGAGGCAGAAGAACGCAGGAAAGGACAGGAGCTGGTTGGAGAGACACGAGAAACTCAGGGTGGGAAGGGGGAGCGTGCTGTCACATTATCGGGATTGCAGCTATGATCACATAACGATATGTGTATAAATTTTTGTATGAGAAATTAACTTAAGCTGTAAACTTCCACCTAAAGCACACACACACAAAAAAAAAGATTTAAAAAAAAAAAAAACTCCTCTTAAAAGGACATTATTTGGTAGATTTTCAGCTGTAATACAAACCCAGAAAAGGATGTTGGTGTTTCCACCTAGAGTCTTCTTCTTCCTCCTCCCCACTGTTCACCTGGCAAGACCATTCCATCTGGCTAAAATAGCAACTTTCTGTGGCTTATTTGAGCTAAATTAATAATTTCCTCATCTGGTTTTGTGGAACAGATACATCCTATGTATTGTCAATTATTTGATGTACTTTTTCTATTTTTTATTAAAATTAGCATGCATATTACAATCATCCTTGGCCAAGGTGTCAGTTTTATGTTTGCTATTGTCTGCTCATGCTGTCAGTAGCTTGGGATGAAATCCCAAGGACAATAACCCAGAGTGCTCTCTTAAGAAATGCGACATAAGCAACCGGAAGCTCTGGTGGTGCAGTGTTTGAAGTGCCCAGCTGCTAAATGAAATGTGGCAGTCTGCTTCTGTAAAGATTTACAGCCTTGGAAACCCTATGGGGCAGTTCTGCTCTGTCTGATAGGGTCACTATGAGTCAGAATTGACCGACGGCAGTGGGTTTACATAGCCAACACTCTTTTTTATCTGTTCTATTTCATTGTTGTTGAGAATATACACAACAGAACATATACCAACAACTCAGTGACATTGATTATATTTTTTAATTTGTGCAACCATTCTCACCCTCCTTTTTTGAATTGTTCCTTCCCCATTAACATAAACTCATTGCCCCTAAGTTTCTTATCTAATCTTTTGAGTGGCTGTTGTCAGTTTGATTGCATATAGATAGCTCTTAAGAGAGCACAATGCTCCAGGAAGATGCTCTTTATTAATTATTACTTAATAATTAATAACAATTATTATTAATTATTATTTGATTAAGGAGCCTTAGTGGCCCAGTGGTTAAGCACTTGGCTGCTAACCAAAAGGTTGGTGGTTTGAACACACCACTAGCTCCACAGGAGAAAGATGTGGCAGTCTGTTTCTGTAAAGATTACAGCCTTCGAAACCCTATGGGGCAGTTCTACTCTGTCCTATAGGGCCACTATGAATCAGAATCAGCTCGATAGCAATAGGTTTGGTTAACTGATTTAAAGAAGACTTCAGGGAATATTTTTGATTTAAGGTTTAAAGACTACCTCACGGCAATATTTTGGGAGTTCCATTTATCCAGAGTGGCTACAGAAAGTCTGGCTGCCATGAGAATTTTATATTCTATCCTGCATTCTTCCCTTTTGATCAGGATTTGCCTATTGAATAACTGATCAAAATGTTCAGGAATGGTAGCTGGGCAACATCCAGTTCTTCTGGTCTCATGGTGTTATAGATTGAATTGTGTCCCCCCAAAATGTTTGTCAACTTAGCTACGCCATGATACCCAGTATTGTGTAGTTGTCCACCATTTTGTGATCTGATGTGATTATCCTATGTGTTGTAAATCCTAACCTTTATGCTGTTAATGAGGCAGGATTAGAGGCAGTTACATTAATGAAGCAGGACTCAATCTATAGGATTAGGTTGTATCTTAAGTCAATCACTTTTGAGATAAAAAAGAAAGAAGGCAGTAGAGAGGACAGGGACCTCTTACAACCAAAAACGAAGTGCAAGGAGCAGAGCAGCATGTCCTTTGGACCTGATGTCTCTGCTCTGAGAAGCTCCTAGCCAGGGGAAGATTGATGATAAGGACCTTCTCCCAGAGCCAACAGAGAGAGAAAGCCTTCACCTGGACCTGACGCCCTGAATTCAGACTTCTAGCCTCCTAAATTGTAATAGAATAAATTTCTGTTTGTTAAAGCCATTCATTTGCGTTATTTCTGTTATAGCAGCACTAGATAGCTAAGACACATGACAAAGGAGACAGTTGTTTATGAAGGCAATTAGCGACACATTCCATTTCCTCAGTCTAGTCATTCCTCTCCTTCTTCCTCTGTCGTTCCAGGCAAAGAGACCAATTGCTGTACCTTGGATGGCTGCTTGCAAGCCATCACCAACATTCTTTTTTTTTCTTTTTAATTGTACTTTAAGTGAAAGTTTACAGTTCAAGTTATTTTCTCATACAAAAATTTATACGTACATTATTATGTGACTCTAATTGCTCCCCCTGTAATGTGACAGCAAATTCCTCCTTTCCACCCTGTACTTCCCATGTCCATTCAACCAGCTCCTGTCCCTCTCTGCCTTCTGATCTCATCTCCGGACAGGAACTGCCCGTTTAGTCTCATGTATCTACTTGAGCTAAGAAGCACAATCTTCACAAGTATCATTTTCTGTCCAGTCTAATCTTTGAAGAGTTGGCTTCAGGAATGGCTTTAGTTTTGGGCTAACAGAGAATCCAGGGGCCATGTCCTCTGGGGTCCCTCCAGTCACAGTCAGACCATTAAGTCTGGCCTTTTTACTAGAATTAGAGTTCTGCACCCCACTTTTCTCCTGCTCTGTCAGAGACTCTCTGTTGTATTCCCTGTCAGGGTGGTCATCAGTGGTACCCAGGTACCATCTAGTTCTTCTGGTCTCAGGCTGATGAAGTCTCTGGCTTATGTGGCCATTTCTGTCTCTTGGGCTCATATTTTCCTTGTATCTTTGTTGTTTTTCATACTCCTTTGCTCCTGGTGGGTTGGGACCAATTGATTCATCTAATATGGCTACTTGCTAGCTTTCAAGACCACAGACGCCACTCACCAAAGTGGCATCACCAACACTCTTGATGGAACAGAGGTCAATATTGTTTGAAAACTCAAACATCAATGACTACGAGTTGACAAATGATTCAGAGGAGCCAGACACTGAATGGAAAGAAGTTTAGGAGTATTTCAATCAATATGTGGTTGGTAGGTGCCATCGAGCCCTTTCTGACTCGTAGCGACCCTATGTACAATGAACAAAACACTTCCTGGTCCTATACCATCCTCACAATCATTATGCTTGAGCCCCTTGTTGCAGACACTGTGCCAATACATCTTGTTGAGGGTTTTCGTCTTTTTCGCTGACCCTCTGCTTTACCAAGCATGATATCCTTCTCTAGGGACTGATCCCTCCTGACATGTCCAAAGTACATGAGATGAAGTCTCCTCATCCTTACTTCTAAGGAGCATTCTGGCTGTACTTTTTCAAAGACAGATTTGGTCATTCTTCTGGCAGTCCATGATATACTCAACATTCTTCGCCAACACCATAATTCAAAGGTGTCAATTCTTCTTCAGTCTTCCTTATTCATTGTCCAGCTTTCACATGCCTATGAGGAGATTGAAAATACCAAGGCTTGGGTCAGGTGTATCTTAGTCTTCCAGGTGAATTCCTTGCTTTTTAACACTTAAAAGAGATCCTTTGCAGCACATTTGTCCAATGCAGTACGTCGTCTAATTTCTTGACTGCTACTTCCATGGGTGTTGATTGTGAACCCAAGTAAAATGAAAGCTTTGACAATTTCAGTATTTTTTCCGTTCATCATGATGTTGCTTATTGGTCCAGTCGTGAGGATTTTTGTTTTCTTTATGTTGAGGTGTAATTCATACTGAAGGCTGTAGTCTTTGATCTTCATTAGTAAGTGCTTCAAGTCCTCTTTACTTTCAGCCAGCAAGATTGTGTCATCTGTATATTGCAAGTTGTTAAAGAGTCTTCCTCCAATCCTGATGTCACATACTTCTTCATATAGTCCAGCTTCTCCGTTTTTCTGTTCAGCATACAGATTGAATAAGTATGGTGAGAGGATACAGCCCTGGTGCACACCTCTCCTGACTTTAAACCACACAGTATCCCCTTACTCTGTTTGAACAACTGCCTCTTGGTCTATGGACAGTTTCCTCATAAGCACAATTAAGTGTTCTGGAATTCCCATTCTTTGCAATGTTATCCATAATTTGTTACTATCCACACAGTCAAATGCCTTTGCATAATCAATAAAAAAAAATAGAATACAAGTAAACCTCTTTTTGGCATTCTTTGCTTTCAGTCAAGATCTATCAAATTTCTTTCTTTCCTGTCTTTTTAATGATATCCCTCCTTTGTATAGTCAACAGAACATAAATAAACATCTTTTAGTATTCTTTGCTTTCTGTCAAGATCCATCTGAGATGAGCAGTGATATTTCTCGTACCACATCCTTTCTTCTATCCGGCTTGAATTTCTGGCAGTTCCCTGTTGATGTACTCCTGCAACCACTTTCAAATGATCTCCAGCAATGTTTTACTTGTGTGTGGTATTAATGATATGGTTCAATAGTTTCTGCATTCTGTTGGATTCCTTTCTTTGGAATGGGCACAAATATGGATCTCTTGCAGTTGGTTGGTCAGCTAGCCATCTTCCAAATTTCTTGGTATAGACAAGTGAGCACCTACAGTATAGCATCTGTTTGTTGAGACATCTCAATAGATATTCCATCCATTCCTGAAGCCTTGTTTTTCACCAGTGCCTTCAGTGCAGCTTGGACTTCTTCCTTCACATCAGTCAGTTTTTGGTCATATGCTACCTCCTGAAATGGCTGTATGTCAACCAACTCTTTTTGGTACGGTGACTCTATGTATTCCTTCCATTTTCTTTTGTTGTTTCCTGTGTCATTTAATATCTTCCATGTAGAATTCTTCAATATTGCAACTCGAGGCTTGAATTTTTTCTTCAGTTCTTTCAGCTTGAGAAAGGCCTAGCACATTCTTCCCTTTTGATTTTCTAATGCCAGGTCTTTGCACATTTCATTATACTGCTTTACTTTGTCTTCTTGAGCTGCTCTTTGAAATCTTCAGCTCTTCTACTGCATCATTTGTTCCATTCACTTTAGCTACTCTACATTCAAGAACAAGTTTCAGAGTCTCTCCTGACATCCATTTTGGTCTTTTCTGTCTTTTTAATGACCTCTTAATTTCTTCATGTATGATGTTCTTGATGTCATTCCACAACTCGTCTGGTCTTTGATCATTAATGTTCAGTGCCTCAAATCTATTCTTGTGATGGTCTCTAAATTCAGGTGGGATGTACTTAAGGTCGCATTTTGGCTTTTGTGGACTTGTTCTAATTTTCTTCACCTTCAACTTGAACTTGCATATATGCAATTGATGGCCTGCTCTTCAGTGAGCCCCTGGCCTTGTTCTGACTGAGGATATTGAGCTTCTCCAACATCTCTTTCCACAGATGTAGTCAGTTTGATTCCTGTGTATCCCTTCTGGTGAAGTCCATGTGTGTTGTTGAAAAGGTATTTGCAGTGAAGAAGACATTGGTCTTGCAAAATTCTATCATGCCATCTCTGGCATAGTTTCTATCACCAAGGCCATATTTTCCAACTACTGATCCTTCTTCTTTGTTTCCAGCTTTTGCATTTTTATATATTTGGCTTATATTTTCATTTATACAGATGCACAAGAGTAATATTCAAATCAATGTCTAAAGGATATTAAGTTCTTTCCATGAGTACAAAATAGTAATTTTAAGAAATACAAGAAGAGCAACATCACTAAAAATGGCAGAGTAGGAAACTTCAAGAGCTGCATTGCTCCACAAAATCAACTGGCAAAAGCTGTGCAGATCAATTTTCTCAGAACTCTGAAATTTATTCACAAACTTACAACAGAAGCTGCTGCATTGCAGTAAAAGAGCTCTGTGACATTTTAAATTGCCAACTTACTGTCCCCCATGTCCTATATCAGTCGTAGCCATTAAGATAGCAGCTTACATTCCTAGTGCAGGATGCCACTGCCAGGAGGAGCAATATGGACCTTAATCTCATAGAATTATGGTATTGTGTGTCAGACCTGTCTTAGAGCTCCATGTAGAATCATTGCAAGGGCTTGCCTTTGTTTCATCTGACTTGTAGCCTTTCCAGGTCTGGGGTGGCTCCCTGGGTGGTGTTTGCTGAAAGCATTTAAAGTCAAAAGTATTGGCTGCAGCAGCCTGGGGCAAGCAAAAGAAAGGCTGAAATGCAAAGAGATTGGGAAAGGAGATGTGTGTTTACCAGAGAATTGAGTAGGCCACACACATGCCCAGGTGGGCTGCATGCTCAGAAAAGGCCTGAGAAGGCTCTAAACTTTCACGTCTGGCTGAGCTTCAGGCTCTATGAAATTAAGAAGTGAAGTCTTGGCAGATGTGTAAAAGGCCTAGCTAAGCACTGAAGAGTGCCTCAACACAGAGCCAATCTGCAAAGGCTGGAAGATTATTTCTTTCTCTTTTCTATTTACGATTCCAGGCATTTAAGATAACCCTGTCAAAACATCAGCTAACCACTAATCTAAAGGAACAAGTACTTCAGTGGCCACATATAATGCAGAATACAGACTTTATAAAATTAATTTAGAAAAGTCAGTAACAAATGACTAAAACCCACAACAAGCAACAAAAACCCTGGGGATGGGGGAGGGGAGCGGGATTTCCAGTCTTAACAGAGTTGTCTAGTTTTCAGCAAAAAATTACAAGGCATGCAAATAAACAAGAATTACAATTCATTCACAGGAAAAGGAAAATTAATAGAAACCCTCCCTGAGGAAGTTCAGACATGGAATTTACTGTCTTAAATATACTCAAAAAACTATAGGCAAAGAACTGAAAGAAACCAGAATAATGTGTCATCAAATAAAAAAAAAATAGAGAATATCAATAAAGAGACATAAAAAGGAACTGAAAAGTACAAAACGTGAAATGAAAAATTCACTAGATGGGTTCAACAGCAGGTCAGAGCAACAGAAAGAATCCGCAAACTCGAAGACAGGTCAATTGAGATTGTCCAGTCTGAAGATCAGAAACTGAAAATAATTAAGCAAAACGAACAGAGCCTAAGACGTGGAATATCATCAAGCATACCAACATACACATAATGGGCACACCAGAAGGAAAACACAGAGATGGGGCAGAAAGAATATTTAAAAAATTAATGGTTGAAAACTTCCTAAATATGATCCAAGATATGAATCTATGCATCAAAGAAGTTCAATGAAATTTAACAGGAGAAACTCAAGACAGATTTACACTGAGACACAGTATAGTCAAATTATTGAAAACCAAAGAAAAAGAGAAAATCTTAAAAGTAACAAGAGAGAAGCCACTCATCACATACAAGGAACCCTCAAAATTATTAGCAGCTAATTTTTCTTCAGAAACCGTGGACAGCAGTGGGATGACTTATTTAAAGTGCCAAAAGAAACAAAATTGTCAATTCTATATCCAGCAAAATTATTCTTCAAAAACGAAGGAGAAATTAAGACATTCCTAAGTGAATGAAAACTGATGAAGTAGACCTGTCTTACAAGAAATGCTAAAGGGAGTCCTTTAAGATGAAAGAAAGAATACTAGAGAATAACTCAAAGCCATGTGAAGAAATAAAGGACAATGGTAAAAGTAGCTATAGTTAAATATAAAAGGCAGTAGTATTGTTTTTTGGTTTGTAACACCTCTTTTTTGTCTATATGATTTAAAAGACAAGTTCATAAAACAGTAATAATAGATCTATGTTAATGGACACACAACGTATAAAGATATAATTTGTGAAAATAACAACAAGAAGAGTTTTTATAAACTATTGAAACTCAGCTGGTATTAATTCAAACATGATTGTTAAAAAGTTAAGATGTTAAATTGTAATTGATATAGCAACCACTAAGGAAAACACTAAAAAATATATATGGTAAAATAAAGGAGAAAAGAATCAAAATGCTACACTAGGAAACATCAGTTATTCCCAAGGAAGGCAGTAATGGAGGAACTAAGGAACAAAAAAATATAAATACTTACAGAAAACAAACGGCAAAATTGCAAATGTCCTTCCTTATAAGTAATTGCTTTTAATATAAATTCATTAAACGCTCCAATTACAAGGCAGAGATTGGCAGAAAAAATTACATATATATGTTTTGTTAGATGCTGTTGAGTCAGTTCTGACTCACAGAGACCCTATGTAAAACAGAAACACTGCCCAGTCCTGCACCATCCTCAAAATCATTGCTATGTTTATATGTATACTATGTACTGTCTTCAAGAAACTCACTTTAGGGCAAGGCCTCCCCAGTTATATGCTGCCCCTGCTGGCCTTTTATTGTTGTTTGTTTCTTCTCTTTTTCTTCCTTCCTTTCTTCCTTTCCTTTTTCCCACCCATCTAGCTCCATGTGCCATACCTGCCCCTTTTCAATGGGCTGTGTTGCACCACTTGGCTAGAAAGCCACTAGCACTCAGCCTCCCTGGGTCTGTGTTGCCCCCACCAGCTGGCTCCTTCAGCGCAAAATTTTTTTGTTTCTTTCTTCTCTCTCCCTTCCTTTCTTTCCTTTCTCCCACCTGTCTAGCCCTGTATGCCATCCCCACCCCTTCCTGAAGAGCCATGCTGCATTACTCGGCTAGACAGCCACTGGCACACAGCCTCCGCAGGTCAATGCTGCCCCCTCAGCACTGTATGTTTTTAGTTTTTTTTTCTGTTTCTTCTCTCTCTCTCCTTTCCTTCCTTTCCTTTCTCCCACCCACCTAGCCCTGTGCATTGCCCCTGCCCTTTCACAAAGGGCCATGCTGCACTGCTTAGCTAGAGATCCACTGGCACATGACCTCTCCAGGTCTGTGCCACCCCCATAGGCTCGCTCCCTCAGTGCCATTTTTTTCCACTTGTTTTTGTCTCTCTCCCTTCCTTCCTTTTCTTTCTCATGCCCACCAGCCCCGTGCACTGTCCAGGGCTGTGCTGCACCACTCAGCTAGAGAGGCACTGGCACATGGCCTCCCCAAGTCTGCACCGAACCCACTGGCCAGCTCCCTCAGTGCCATATTTTTTTCTTTTTCTTTATCTTTCTTCTCCGTTTTCCTTCTCCCTCCCACCTAGGCCCTGCACTGCCTCCACCCCTTCCTGAAGGTCTGTGCTGTGCTACCCAATGAGAGAGACACCATCTTGCTGCCACCTCAATTACACTCTTCCCCCAATGGCCAGCTCCCTCAGCACTGTACTTTTTTGTTATTATTATTTTTGTTGTTGTTTTGGTTTGTTTCTTCTCTCTTTCCTTTTCCTTTGTCTAGAACACCTAGTCCCGTACATGGCCTATATCTCTTCTCAACAGGCTGAGCTGCCCTGCTTGGCTAGAGAGCCATTAGCACACAGCCCCCTGGGGTCTGCTCTGCCCCCACCCACAAAATCCCACCATGCCACCATTTTATTTACTTTTTTCTTCATTTTATCTGCTTGTATTTGCTTCTGTTTCTCTCCCTTCTTTAACCCACTTGCCTACACATATCACATCCTCTCCCTCCCCTCTTGCCTATATGTACCCCAAGTGGCAATGGTGCAGACCCCTGGACCCAAGGACCCTACCCCACACTACCATCCAGCCCCACCAGACACAATTCATGCCACAAACGATCCATCCCTGCCCCTCCTCCATTGCTGGACCTGCCCTGCTGCACCATAGTTGAGCTACTGGCCCTGCCCACCTGGACAAGATAGTAAGAAGCATCATGTCCACAGATGAGAAAGCAATAAAACATCCTCAGCCTGCCTTCCTAGACATAACCAAATAAAACAAAAAAGCAGGAGAAAACAAACAAATGTACAATCAATAAGTGAAGAAAATACTTACTGAATGCCCCAGATCCAGGAGACAATATCAAAAAATGTATTTTAAAAAAGGACAGGATTGCTCTAATAAGAGACCAAAATGAAACACAAGATGACCCTCTAGTACAAGAGAAGGCACTGGAACTACCTGATAAGGGAATCCGAAAGTCTAATATTCAGGACTCTCCAAGAAATTAGGAAAGAGATGAAGGAAAACACAGACAAAACTAAGGAAAAAATAGACAAAACCATGGAAAATAGAAACAAAATCAGGGAAAACACAAAGCAACTAAAGAATTCAGGAAAATAACACAGGAATAAAAAGTCAAAATAAATAACTAGAAATCATACAAAAACAGCAATTAGAAATCCAAAAGATAAACAACAGGATTTCAGAAATTGACAGTGCAATAGAAGGTTTTAGGAGCAAAGTTGAAATATCAGAAGACAGGATCAGCAAAATTGAAGACAAATTCTTGGATACCACTTTGAGAAAAAATCAGAGAAAAGAATGAAGAAAACCTGAGAATGATGTGGACTACACCGAAGAGCAAAAGTTTGTGCATGATTGCGTCCCATACCGGGGGGGGGGGGGACTGAAAACACAGAGAGGATCATTGAAAATTTGCTGACAGAAAACTCCAAGTATCATGAAAGATGAAAAGGTGACCATACAAGAAGGTCAACAAACCCCATATAGGGTAGACCCCAAAAGAAAATCAGCAAGATATATCATAATCACACTCACTAAAACCAAAGACAAAGAAAGAATCCTGAAAGCAGCTTAAGAAAAACAAAGAGTCACATACTAGGGAGAACAATAAGACTAAGTACTGATTGCTCAGCCGAAACTGCAGGCAAGAAGACAATGGGATGACACCTACAAAACCTTGAAAGAAAAAAATTTCCAATCAAGAATAATATATCCTGCAAAACTCTCACTGAAATATGATGGCAAAATTAGGACATTTTTAGAAAAACAGAAATTAAAGGAATATGTAAAAACTAAACCAAACTTACAATATTACTAAAGGAAGTCCTTCAGTTAGAGAACAAACATCAGACAACAACCTGAATCTGGGACACAGGACAGCCTCAGTCAGATACCAACCTCAAGGATAAACTAAAACTAAAAGATTTACAACACAGAAACAGAGACATCAATCTGTAAATGACAACAATCTCTGAATCTCTGAACAACAAAAGAGGGAATAAATGGTGTAGGTGTACAGCTTTAAAATGGAGAGGAAGCCAAGGTGATACCAAATAATAAAAGCCAGGTTTAAACTTGGAAAAATCGGGGTAAATTTCAAGGTAACCACAAAGAAAGTTAACAAGCCTAGTCATCAAAATGAAGAAAAACATAAAGTCTCAGTAAACACAAAATCTACAAAAAAAAAAAAAAAAAAAAAAAATCCACAAACAAAAGGAATTCAGCACCGGAGAATAAGAGGAACAAAGAAAACCCCAGTACCACAAAAAAAAAAAGCACTACAAAATGACAGCAATAAACTCACACCTATCCCTAATGACACTGAACTTAAATAGATTAAATGTACCCTTAAAAAGACAGGCAGAATAGATATAAAAACAGGACCCATCAATATGCTGTCTACAAGAGCCAGTTAGCAAGACACAAGATAAACATAGAAAAAATCATTTGGATTCCTATACACCAATAAAGAGAATGTCAAAAAGAAAATCACCAAATCAATAGACACAAGGGTATAAATATATTAAAAATCAAAGGATGGGAAAAAATATATTAAGCAAATAGCAACCAAAAAAGACCAAAGGTGGCAGCACTAATCACAGATAAAATAGACTTTATAACAAAATCCATCATAAAAGACAGGAAACGACATTATATAATAATTAAAGGGACAATCCTCCATGAGGACATAACCATAATAAATATCTATGCACCCAACGGCAGGGTTCCAAAATACATAAAACAAATTCTAACAGCACTGAAAAGAAAAATTGACAGTTCCACAAAAATATTAAAAATATTAGGGGGCTTCAATATGCCCTCTTGGTAAAGGATGGAAAATCTAGAAAGAAACTCAACAAAGATACAGAAGATTTAAAGACCACAATCAAACTACTTGATCTCATAGACATATATAGAACTGTCCACCCAAAAGCATCAAAGTATACATTCTTTTCCAAAGCACATGGAATGTTCTCCAGAATAGACCACATCTTAGGCCACAAAGCAACCCTCAACAAAATCCTAAACAGTGACATAATACAAGGCATCTTCTCTGATCACACCACCACAAAAGTAGATACAGGAAGAGCAAAGAAAAAAAAATACATGGGAACTGAACAACGCTTTGCTTAAAAGCCACTAGGTAATAGAAGAAATCAAAGATGGAATAAAAAAAAATTCCTAGAATCAAATGAGAACAAAAACACATCATACCAAAACCTTTGGAACACAGCAAAGGCAGTGCTCAGAGGTCAATTTATAGCATTAGATGCACACATCATAAAAGAAGAAAGAGACAAAATAAAAACATTAGCTATACAACTAGAACAAATAGGAAGAGAACAGCAAAAGAAGCCCACAGTCACGAAAAGAAAGGAAATAATAAAGATCAGAGCATAAATAAATGAAATACAAAATAGAAAACAATAGAAAAAATCAACAAAACTGAAAGTTGGTTCTTTGAAAGGATCAACAAAATTGACAAACCACTGGCCAAACTCACAAAAGAAAAATAGGAGAGGGAGAAAATAACCCAAATAAAAAGTGAAATGGGGGACATTACAACAGACCCACTGAAATAAAAAGAATCATAACAGAGTACAATGAAAAATTACACTCTAACACATTTGAAAACCTAGAGGAAATGGACAAGTTTCTAGAAACACACTACCTACCCAAACTAACACAAATGATGTTGAAAATCTGAACAGACCCATAACAAGATAAGAGATTAAAAAGGTAATAATAATAATAAAAAAAAAAATCCCAACATAAAAAAGTCCTGGCCCAGGTGGCTGCACTGAAGAATTCTACCAGACATTCAGATTGCACACACCAGTACTACTCACACTATTTCAGAACATAGAAAAGGGGTATTTCTGAATTCCTTCTATGAAGCCAGCATAACCAATACCAAAACCAAGCAAACCAAAAAAACCAAACCCACTGCCATCGTGTCGATTCCAACTCATAGCGACCCTATAGGACAGAGTAGAACTGCCCCATAGAGTTTCCAAGGAGCGTCTGGCGGATTAAACTGCTGACCTCTTGGTTAGCAGCCATAGCACTTAACGGCTACGCCACCAGGGTTTCCAAACCAAGCAAAGACACCACAAAAAAGAAAATTATAGGTAATATCTCTCATGAATATAGAT
The DNA here is from genome assembly GCF_024166365.1 of Elephas maximus indicus. Lineage (NCBI taxonomy): Eukaryota > Metazoa > Chordata > Mammalia > Proboscidea > Elephantidae > Elephas > Elephas maximus. The sequence continues at coordinate 88,244,662 of NC_064833.1, forward strand.
ACAAAACTTCTCGACAAAATTCTAGCCAATAAAATTTAGCATCATATAAAAGAATAAATATGCCACAACCAAGTGGAATTCTTATTTTTTTATGCAAGAATGCTTCAACATTAGAAAATCAATAGATGTAATTCACCACGTAAATTAAACAAAAGAATCATATCATCATCTCAATTGAAACATAAAAGGCATTTGATAAATTCCAACACCCATCCCTGATAAAAACTCTCAATAAAATAGGAATAGAAGCAGAATTCCTCAACATAATAAAGGGCATGAGTCGGAATTGACTCGACGGCACTGGGTATACAAAACCAACAGCTAACATCATTCTCAATGGAGAGAGGCTGAAAACATCCCCCCCGGGAACAGGGACAAGAAAAGAATGCCCTTTATTACCACTCCTATTTAACATTGGCTGGAAGTCCTAGCTGGAGCACTAAGGTGAGAAAAAGAAATGGGGCATCCAAATTGGAAAGGAAGAAATAAAACTATCCCTATTCATAGATGATATGATCCTACACATAGGGACTCCAAAAGACCCCACAAGAAACTACTGGAACTAATAGAAAGATTCAGCAGGTTAGCAGAACACAAGATAAACATACAAAAATCAGTTGGACTCCTATACACCAATAAAGAGAACGTCAAAAAAAAATCACCAAATCAATGCCATTTACAATAGCTCTCAAGAAGATAAAATACTTATGAATAAATCTAACCAGGGACGTAAAAGACCTATACAAAGAAAACTACAAAACACTGCTGCAAGAAACCAAAAGAGATCTACATAAATGGAAAAACATGCCATGTTTAGGGATAGGTAGACTCAACATTGTGCAAATGTCAGTTCTACCCAAAGCAATCTACAAATGCAATGCAATCCTGATCCAAATACCAAGAGAATTCTTTAATGAGATGGAAAAACTAATCATCAACTTTGTATGGAAGGGAAACAAGTAAGTAAAACACTATTAAAGAAGAATAAAGTAAGAGGCCTCCCACCTCCAGACCTCAAAACCTACTATATGGCTACGGTATTCAAAACAGCCTGGTACTGGTAAAATGACAGACACACTGACCAATGGAACAATTGAAAACCCAGATAAACTTATCCACCTAAGGTCACCTGATCTTCGACGAAGACCCAAAGACCATTAAATGGGGAAAAGACAGTCTTTTTAACAAATGTTCTGGCAAAACTGGATGTTCATCCGTAAAAAAATGAAACAAGACCCAATCCTCACACCATACCAAAAAAAAAAAAAAATCAAAAGGATCAAAGACATAAATATATAAAAACAAAAGCTATAAAGATCATGGAAGAAAAAATAGGGTCAATGCTACCCATTAAACCCAGTGCTGGAGACCCTAATATACGGCATAAACAGGATACAAACCATAACAAACAATACACAAACACCAGTAGATAAGCTAGATAACTAAGATCTTCTAAAAATTAAACACTTATGCTTCCCAAAAGACTTTACCAAAATAGCAAAAAAGAACCTACAGACGGGGAAAAAAATTTGGCTATGGAGTACCCAACGAAGGTATAAGCTCTAAAATATATAGGAAAATCCAATGCCTCTACAACAAAAGACAAATAATCCAGTAAAAATGAGCAAAGGATATGAACACACACTTCACCTAGGAGGGCATTCAGGCAGCTAACAGACATAGGAAAAGCTCATGATCACTGGTGATTAGAAAAATACAAATCAAAACTACAAAGAGATACTATCTCACCCCAGCATTACTGGCACGAATCAAAAAAAAAAAAAACAGAAAATGCCAAATGTTGGAGAGGCTGAGGGGAAATTGGAACTCTTGTGCACTGTTGATTGGACTACAAAATGGTGCTGCATTAAAAAGCTAGAAATAGGAATACCATATGATCCAGCAATCCCACTCCTAGGACTATATCCTAGAGAAATAAGAGCTGTCACAAAAATAGACACATGCATACACATATTCATTGCAGCATTATTCACAACAGCAAAAAGATGGAAAGAACCTAAGTGATCATCAGCAGATGAATGGATAAACTATGGTACATACACACGACACAATGGAATACTAAGTAACAATAAAGGACAATAATGAATCTGGGAAACATCTCACAGCATGGATGAATTTGAAGGGCACTAGGCTGAGAGAAATAAATCAATCAAAAAAGACAAATACTGTATGAGACCACTATTATAAAAACTCATAAAAAGGTTTACATACAGAAATAAACAATCTTTGATGGTTCCGAGGGAGGGGAGAGGTGGAGAGGGAAAAACACTAACTAGACAACGGATAAGCAGTTACTTCGGTGAAGGGTGAGACAGTACACAATACTGGGGAAGTAAACATAACTTGATGAAGGCAAAGTCATAAACTCTTCATAGACACATCCAAACTCCCTGAGGGACCAAATTACTGGGTTGAAGGCTGGGGACCATAGTCTCAGTGGACATCTAGCTCAACTGGCATAACATAGCTTATAAAGGAAATGTTCTATGTCCTACTTTGGTGAGTAGCATCTGGGCTCTTAAAAACTAGTGAATGGCCATCTAAGGTACTCCACTGGTCCCACCCTATCTGGAGCAAGGGAAAAATGAAGAAAACCAAACACAAAAGGAAAAGATTAGTCCAAAGAACTAATGGACAACTACCACAGCCTCCACTAGACTGAGTCCAGCACAACTAGATGGTGCCCAGCTACCACCACCAACTGCTCTGACAGAGATCACAGTAGAGGGTCCCAGACAGAGCTGGAGAAAAATGTAGAACAAAATGCTAACTCACAAAAAAAGGCCAGACTTACTGGTCTGACAGACTGGAGAACCCCCAATAGTATGCCCCCCACACCCTTTTAACACAGTACTGAAGTCACTCTTGAGGTTCACCATTCAGCCAAAGATTAGACAGACCCATAAAACAAACATTAATACACATAGCTCAACCATGTATACGAGACAAAATAGGCACACCAACCCAGGGGCAAGGACTGAGAAAGCAGGAGGGGACAGGAAAGCTGGATGAATGGAAATGGGGAACGAAAGGTTGAGAAGGGGAGAGTGTTGACATGTCGCAGGGTTGGCAACTAATGTCACAAAAAAAGTATGTGTATTAATTGTTTAATGAGAAAATAATTTGCTCTGTAAACCTTCATCTAAAGCACAATTTAACAAAAGAAAGAAACTCACTTCAAATCCAAACACAAAAATAAAGTGAAAGGGAAAGGATGGAAAAAGATATTTTACATAAATAGTAACCAAAATGTAATTGGGAAAAAAAATGGCTACACTAATATGGGAGCCCTGGTGGCACAGTAGTTAAGAGCTCTGTTGCTAACCAAAAGGCCAGCAGTTCAAATCCACCAGCTTCTGTTTGGAAAGCCTACAGGGCAGTTCTATTCAGTCCTATAAGGTCACTGTCTTAGTCATCTAGTGCTGCTATCACAGAAATACCACAAGCGGATGGCTTTAACAAAGGTAAATTTATTTTCTGTCTAGTAGGCTACAAGTCCAAATGCAGGGCGTCAACTCCAGAGGAAGGCCTTCTCTCTCTGTCGGCTCTGGAGGAAGGTCCTAGTCATCCATTTTCCCTTGGTCTGTGAGCATCTCAGTGCAGGAATCTCAGGTCCAAAGGACTAGCTCGTCTTCCAGCACTGCTTTCTTGGTGGTATGAGATCCCCTTATCTCTCTACTGTCTTCTCTCTTTTATATCTCAAAAGAGATTGGTTTAAGACACTACCTAACCTTGTAGACCTCATCAGCATAACTGCCACTTATCCATCTTACTGTATCATAGTGATAGGATTTGCAACAGATAGGGATATCACATCAGGGAATCATGACCTCGCCAAGTTGACAGATATTTTGGGGGAACACAAATCAATCCATGACAGTTGCTATGGGTCAGAATCGACTCAGTGGCAATGAGTTTTGTTTTCTTTTGTTTGGTATACTAATATTAGGAGCCCTGGTGGCTCAGTGGTTAAGTGCTTGGCTGCTAAACAAAAGGTGGCGGTTTGAACCCACCAGCCACTCCACGGGAGAAGGATGTTGCAGTCTGCTTCTGTAAAGATTTATAGCTTTGGAAAGCCGAAGTGGATAGTTCTACTTTGTACTATGGAGTCACCCTGACTCAGAATTGACTCAACAGCAACGGATGTGGTTTTTTGGTTTATACAAATACAGACAAATTCAGATGGGATATACTCAAGGTCATATTTTGGCTCTGGTGGACTTGCTTTGATTTTCTTCAGTTTCAGCTTGAACTTGCGTATGAGCAATTGATGGTCTGTTCCACAGTCGGCCCCCGGCCTTGTTCTCTCTGATGATATTGAGCTTTTCCATTGTCTCTTTCCACAGATGTAGTCAATTCGCTTTCTGTGCGTTCCATCTTGTGAGGTCCATGTGTATAGTCACCGTTTATGTTGGTGAAAGAAGGTATTTGCAATGAAGAGGTCGTTGGTCTTGCAAAATTCTATCATTTGATCTCTGGCATTGTTTCTATCACCAAGGCCATATTTTCCAACTATTGATCCTTCTTCTTTGTTTCCAACTTTTGCATTCCAATCACCAGTAATTATTGATGCATCTTGATTGCATGTTCGATCAATTTCAGACTGTAGCAGCTAATAAAAATCTTCTATTTCTGCATCTTTGGCCCTAGTGGTTGGTGCATAAATTTGAATAATAGTCGTATTAACTGGTCTTCCTTGTAGGTGTATGGATATTATCCTATCACTGACAGCATGGTACTTCAGGATAGATCTTGAAATGTTCTTTTTGACGATGAATGCAACGCCATTCCTCTTCAAGTTGTCACTCCCAACATAGTAGACTATATGATTGTCCAATTCAAAATGGCCAATACCAGTCCATTTCAGCTCACTAATGCCTAGGATATCAATGTTTATGTGTTCCATTTCATTTTTGATGATTTCCAATTTTCCTAGATTCATACTTCATACATTCAACGTTCTGTTTATTAATGGATGTTTGCAGCTGTTTCTTCTCATTTTGAGTCGTGCCACATCAGCAAAGGAAGGTCCTGAAAGCTTTACTCCATTCATGTTGTTAAGTTCGACTCTACTTTGAGGAAACAGCTCTTCCTCAGTCATCTTTTGAGTGCCTTCCAACCTGGGGGCTCATCTTCCAGCACTATATCAGACAATGTTCTGCTGCTATTCATAAGGTTTTCACTGGCTAATGCTTTTCAGAGGTAGACTGCTGGGTCCTTCTTCCTAGATATTGCACAAAAAATTGTTACAAGAGGCAAAGAGGAACATTATATTATTGAGAAAAGGGCCAATCTATCAAAAAGGTATTACATTTATAAACATATACACAGCTAACAATGCAGCCCCCAAATACATGAAGCAAATGCTGATATAATTGAGGAGGGAAATACACAGCTGTGCCATTATAATTGAAGACTTCAGTACAGGTAGTCCTCGACTTATGACTTATTCGAGTTACAACAAACCGCACTTACAACTTTTTTTTTTGTTTGATACATCTTATCATTAGTAATAGGTATGTGTTGCAATACAAAATTTACTGATGTTATTCTCAGATGTTCAGTTGCAGATATCTATTTTCCTGATTTACTGTTCAAAACACTGCATTTTAGAAGGCTATGTAAACGACTCGATGGCACTAGTTTTTCTTTTTATTATTATTATTTTTATGGCCTGGTCTACAATGAAGTCAGCATTGGAAGTCGTAATGGATAGAAAGTTAGGTGGTGTTCAATTCTAAGAACATACGACGATTTAACTGTACATGCACCAGACAGCCATTACTGCTCTGACTTCATTGTTAGGGCACCAATGCTGACTTTATTGTAGACCAGACCTATAGCGTGATCTTATTCAGTGCTTCATACCATAAGAAGCATCAGTTGTTAATCTGAAGCTGAGTTGTTCAAGTTTTTCTAACTGTAATGTCTGCACTGCTTATACCCCCAACAATATGTCTAGCAAAAGAAGTTGTCTTAGTTATCTAGTGCAGCTATAACAGAAATACCGTAAGTGGGTGACTTTAACAAACAGAAATTTATTTACTCACAGTTTAGGAGGCTAGAAGTCTGAATTCAGAGTGCTGACTTTAGGGGAAGGCTTTCTCTCTCTGTTGGCTCAAGAGGAAGGTCCTTGCTTCTTTGAGCTTCTGCTCATGGGGCATCTTCATGTAGCTCAGCATCTCTCTTTCTTCATCTCTGCTTCTCTTGTTTGTTTGTTTAATCTCTTTTGCATCTTAAAGATATTGACTTAAGACATAGCCTACACTAATCTTGTCTCATTAACATAACAAAGATAACCCGGTCCCAAATGGAGTTATAACTACAGTAAAAAGGTTAGGATTTACAACAAAAATTCTTTGGGAACACAATTCAATCCATAATAGAAGTCATCCCACTGACAGTTCTAATCCAAAAAAGAAGATGAGGAAGACTCTAGATATGGATATAAAGATGAAGATCATTAAGCACTTGTTATTGTTTTTTGTTAGGTGCCGTCAAGTCAGTCCCGACTCATAGAAACCCTATGTACAACAGAAAGAAACACTACCCAGCCCTTTGTGATCTTCACAGTTGTTGTTATGCTTGAGTTCATTGTTGCAGCCACTGTGTCATTTCATCCCATTGGCAGTCTTCCTTTTTTTTGCTGACCGTCTACTTTACCGAACATGATGTCTTTCTCCTGGGACTGATCCCTCCTGAAAACATGTCCAAAGTATGTGAGACATTCTCACCATCCTTGCTTCTAAGGGGTATTCTGGTTGTGCTTCTTCCAAGACAGGTTTGTTCATTCTTTTGGCAGTCCATGGTATATTCAATATTTTTGGCCAACACCACAATTCAAAGGCATCAATTCTTCAATCTTCCTTATTCATCATCCAGGTTTCGCAAGCATATGAGGCAATAGAAAACACCATGGCTTGGGTCAGCTGCACCTCAGTCTTCAAGGTGATATCTTTGCTTTTCAACACTTTAAAGAGGTCTTTTGCCCAATGCAATGTGTCATTTGAGTTCTTAACTGCTGCTTTCATGGGTGTTGATTGTGGATCCAAGTAAAACGAAATCCTTGACAAACTCAATGTTTTCTCCATTTATCATAATGTTGCTTATTGGTCTGGTTGTGAGGATTTTTGTTTTCTTTCTGTTGAGGTTATTACCCATACTGAAGTCTGTAGTCTTTGATCTTCATCAGAAAGTGCTTCAAGTCCTCTTCACTTTCAGGAAGCAAGATTTTGTCATCTGAATAATGCAGATTGTTAATGAATCTTCCTCCAAACCTGATGCCATGTTCTTCTTCATATAGTCCAGCTTCTCGAGTTATTTGCTCAGCATACAGATTGAATAGGAATGGTGAAAAGACACTACTCTGACGCACACCCTTCCTGACTTTAAACCATGCAATACCCACTTGTTCTGTTGGAATGACTGCCTCTTGATCTATGTAAAGGTTCTTCAGGAGCACAATTAAGCATTCTGAAAATCCATTCTTCACAATGTTATATGATACTGGAAAGAAAGATACTGGTGAAATAGTACCTAAGGAGGACTGTCTTATTGAACCAATTCGACAATCATTAAGAGTAAGAATAGGATTTTGGACACAGTTAAAGGACAGACTGGCATAAAATCAATATTTTAACAAAGAAGATGCAAGGGCCAATCCATGATATGGAGACCAAATCCAGAAGAATGTCCCTATGAGTTTACTGACGAAGAAACAGCAAGACGAAGACTACTGGGAGTACCTTGGTGCCAGCAAAGGCTGGTTTCTTCACTTCAAACACAGATTTGGCTTACATAATGTGTGTATAACCAGAGAAACAGAAACACCAATGTTGAAGCTGTAAAAAAAAAAAAAAAAAAAAAAAAAAAAAATTCAAGAATAAGCCAGACAAGATGGAAAATGAAGAAGTTGTCAAAAATTTTTACAATGCTTGTCAACAGATGAATGAATAAACACAACATGGTACATATATACAATGAAATACTACTTAGCCAGTAGGAGAAATGAAGTCTTGATATACCCTACAATATGTATGGAGCTGGAAGACATTATGCTGAGTAAAATAAGTCAATCACAAAAAGACAAATATTGTAGGACCTCATTTATATAGAAAGACAAGAAAAGGCAAATGTATAGAGAACAAAGTTTATTAGTGGTTACCAGAGGCTGGAGGGAAGGGAAAATGGGGGGGGGGGGCTAGTGGTGATGGAAATATCACTTTAATTAAGGGAAGTGTTGCACAACTGATTATTACAATAGCTGTCAATAAGTTGTACACCTGTAAAAAGGCTAATTGCCAAAAATTATGTGACAAATATATTTAAAACAAGGACAAAAAAGAATACCAGCTGAGAGTGCTTATATGTGCCCCAAAACCTCATGGGATTTGGTTTTTTTTGTTTGGAGGTTTAGGGTCATGGTTTCATGGGAAATCCCAATTAAGTGGCCTAATAACATGTTTAGTGCTTCTGTTCTACCTCTTAGTTCATTGAGTAGTGCCTGGGGCCTTGAAAGCTTGTGAGAGTCCGTCCAAGGCACAGCAATTAGTCTCTATTTGCCTGGAGCAACAGAGGAAGGAGGGGAGTCAGGAATAGGAGGAGGAAAGAGAATGTGTGGCTAATTGCCTCCATGAACAACTGCCTCCTTTGCCAGGAAACCAGAAGAGCTGGGTGATGCCCAGCTACCATGACTGAATATTTTGATCAAAGATTCTATGAAAGAGTCCTGGTCAAGGGGGCAGAGGATACAGAGAGAATTTTAAATTCTCATGGACTCCAGACAACCTGGAATCATGGTTTGGATGAACTCCTGAAACTATTGCTCTGAGGTAATCTTTAAAACATAAACTAAAAATGCCCCATGAAGTCTTATTAAAACAAACAATAGTTTAGCTTAACTATTAAAAAAAAAAGTCTGCCTTGAGTATTATGCTCTTTTAAGAACTATCTATACAGAATCACGTATTCGTGGAAAATACAGGCAAAAAAAAAAGAGTGGAAGAATTCAGGAAATAATATAGGAACAAAATTCCAAACGAAATTCACAATCTAGAAATCATAAAAAAACAACAATAGGAAATCCAAAAGATATACAAAAAAAAATTCAGAAATGGACAGTGTCATAGGGCAGAGGAGCAGGTTTGAAACAATGGAAGAAAGGATCAGCAAAATTGAAGACAAACACTTGGATGCAATTTTGAGGAAAAATCAGAAAAAAAGAATGAAGAAACCCTGAGAATTATGTGGGACACAATCAAAAGCAAAAATATATGAGTAATCAGAGTTCCACAACAGGGGGAGAAAATGGAAAACAGAGAAGATCAGTGAAGAATTGGTGACAGAAAACTCCCCTAATATCATGAAAGATGAAAATCTGTCCATCTAGCAGCTGAATGAACTGTATATAGGATAGACCCCAAAAGAGAATCATGAAGGCATATCATAATCACACTCGCTAAAACCAAAGACAAAGAAAGAATCCTGAGAGCAGCTTCTGAAAAAGAAAAGTCACATACATAGGGGAAATAATAAGACTAAGCTCTGATTATTCAGCAGAAACCATGCAGGCAAGAAGGCAATGGAATGACATATAAAACCTCGAAAGAAAAAAATTTCCAACCAAGAATAACATACCCTGCAAAACTCTCATTCAAAAATGATGGTGAAATTAGGACATTTTCCGATAAGCAAAAATTAAGGGAATATGTAAAAACTGAATCAAACTTACAAATTAAAGAGAGTCCTTTGGTTTGAGAACAAACAACATCCTGAATCTAGGATGTAAGATTGTACCAGCCAGATACCAACCTAGGAAATGAACCCTCAAGGACTATCCAAAAGTAAAAGAATTACAACAGGGAACCAGAGAGGTTAATCCACAAATGACAACAATGCCAGAACAATAAAGAGGGAGTAAATGGTGTAGGTATAGAACTTTCTAATGGAGAGGAAGGCAAGGTGATACCAAGTAATAATAGACTGTGTTCAAACCTAGGAAGATAAGGGTAAACTTCAAGGTAACCACAAAGAAAATTAACAAACCTACTCATCAAAATAAAGAAGAAAAACATAAAGTCTCACTAAAAACAAAATCTACAAAAACAAAAGAAATGAAAAAAAAATCCACAAACAGAAAGAATTCAGAACAGGAGAGTAAGAGGAACAAAGACAATGTCAGCACCACATAAAAAGAACACTACAAAATGACAGCAATAAACTCACACCTATGGATAATGACACTGAATGTAAATGGCCTAAATGCATGAATAAAGAGACAGAGAGTGACAGAATGGATTAAAAACAGTTCCATCAATATGCTGTCTACAAGAGACACACCTTAGAAACAAAGACATAAATTTATTAAAAATAAAAGAATGGAAAAAATATATCAAGCAAACAGCTACCAAAAAAGAGCAGAAGTGGCAATACTAATCTCAGATAAAATAGAATTTAAAACAAAATCCATCATAAAAGACAAAGATGGGCACTATATAATGATTAAAGGGATGATCCATCATGAAGACATAACTGTAATAAACATCTATGCACCCAGTGACAGGGCTCCAAAATACAAAAAACAAACTCTAACAGCACTGAAAAGAGAAATTGACAGTTCCACAATAGTAGTAGGAGACTTCAACACACCACCCTTGGTAAAGGACAGAACACCTAGAAAGAAACTCAACAAAGATACAGAACAGCTAAAGGGCAGAGTCAGCCAACTTGACCTCATAGATATATATAGAACACTCCATCCAACAGCTACAAAGTACACATTGTGTTCCAATGAACATGGAACGTTCTCTAGAATAGATGACATCTTAGGCCACAGAGCAACCCACAACAAAATCCAAAACACTGAGATAATACAAAATATCTTCTCTGACCAAAATGTCATCAAAGTAGAAATTAACAACAGGAAGAGCAAGAGAAAAAAAAAAATCAATTACATGGAAACTTAACACCTTACATAAAAACCACTGGGTAGTAGAAGAAATCAGAGATGGAATTTTAAAAATCCCTACAATCAAACAAGAATGAAAACATATCATACAAAAACTTTAGCAAAGGCAGTCCTCAGAGGTCAATTTACAGCAACAGATGCATAAGTCAAAAAGGAAGAAAGGGCAAAATCAAAAAGTTAGCTAGACAACTTGAACAAATAGAAAGAGAAGAGCCAAAAAAAAAAAAAAAAAAAAAGAGGCCACAGCCACCAGAAGCAAGGAAATAATAAAGATCAGAGCAGAAATAAATGCAATAGAGAATAGAAAAACAACAGAAAGAATCAACAAAACTGAAAGTTGGTTCTTTGAAAGGATCAACAAAATAGGCAAACCACTGGCCAAACTGACAAAAGAAAAACAGGAGAGGATGCAAATAACCCAAATAGGAAATTAAATGGGGGACATTAAAACTGACCTAACTGACATAAAAAGAACTATAACAGAGTATTATGAAAAACTATACTCCAACAAATTTGAAAACCTAGAGGAATTGTACAAATTTCTAAAACACACTGTCTACCCTAACTAACACAAAATGACGTTGAAAACCTGAACAGACCCATAACAACAGAAGACATTGAAAAGGTAATTAAAAAAACTCCCTCCTCTCCCCAAAATAGCCCTGGCCCAGATGGTTTCACTGGAGAATTCTACCAAACATTCAGAGAAGAGCTTACACCAGTACTACTCAAACTATTTCAGAGCGTAGGAAAGGAAGGGATACTTCTGAATTCATTCTATGAAGGCAGCGTAACCCTGATACCAAAACCAAGTGAAGACACCACAAAAAAAAAAGAAAATTACAAACCAGTATCTCTCATGACTACAGATGCAAAAATTCTCAACAAAATTCTAGCCAATAAAATTTAGCATCATATCAAAACAATAATACACCATGACTAAGTAGGATTCATACCAGGTATGCAAGGGTGGCTCACCATCAGAAAGTCAATCAACTTAATCCACCACATAAATAAAAGGAAAGAAAAGAATCACATGATCTCTCAATCGAAGCAGAAAAGGCATTCAACAAAGTCCAACACGCATTCCTGATAAAACTCTCAAAAAAATAGGTACAGAGGGGAAATTTCTCAACATAATAAAGGGCATCTATGCAAAACCAACAGCCAACATCATTCTTAATGGAGAGAGGCTGAAAAAAATTCCTCTTGAGGGCAGGAAAAAGACAAGGATGCCTTTTATCACCACTCCTATTTAACATTGTGCTGGAAGTCCTAGCTGGACCAATAAGGCAAGAAAAGAAATACAGGGCATCCGAATGGGTAATGAAGAAACAAAACTGTCCCTATTTGCTGATGATATAATACTGTACATAGAAAACCGAAAAGACTCTATGAGAAAACTACTGGAACTAATAGAAAGGTTCAGCAGAGTAGCAAGATACAAGATAAACATACAAAAATCAGTTGGATTCCTATACATCAACAAAGTGAATGATGAATAGGAAATCAGGAAAAAAATACCATGTATAATGTGCCTGAAAAAATAAAATACTTAGGAAAAAAATCTAACCAGGGATGTAAAAGACCTATACAAAGAAAACTACAAACACTACTGCAAGAAACCAAAGAGATCTACATGAATGGAAAAACATATCATGCTCATGGATAGGTAGACTCCACATTGTGAAAATGACAATTCTAAGCAAAGCAATCTACAAATACAATGCAATCCCAATCCAAATACCAACAACATTCTTTAAAGAAATGGAAAAACTTATCATTAGCTTTATAAGGAAAGGGAAGAGGCCCTGGATAAGTAAAGCTCTATTAAAGAAGAAGAATAAAGGAGGAGGACTGGCACTACCCGACCTCAGAGCCTACTATACAGCTATGGTATTCAAAGCGGCCTGATACTGGTACAATGACAGATACACTGGCCAATGGAACAGAATTGAGAACCCAGATATAAATTCATCCACCTAAAATCACCTGATCTTCAACAGGGCCTGAAATCCATCGAATGCGGAAAAGACAGTCTTTTTAACAAATGATGCTGGCAAAACTGATTGTCCATCTGCAAAAAAATGAAACAGGACCCATACTTCACACCATACACAATAACTAATTCAAAATAGATCAAAGATTTAAATATAAAGCCAAAACTATAAAGTTCATAGGAGAAAAAATAAGATAATTACTAGGGTCCTAATATATGGCATTAATAGGATACAAACCATAACCAACAACACAAACTCCAGAATATAAACAAGATAACTGGTATCTTTTAAAAATTAAACAGTTATGCTCATCAAAAGACTTCACCAAAAAAGTAAAAAGAGAACCTCCAGATTAGGAAAACACTTTTGGTTATTACAAGTCAGACAAATGTCTAATCTACAGGAAAATCCAACACCTCTACAACAAAAAGACAAATAAACCAATTTAAAAAATGAGCAAAAGAAATGAACAGACACTTCACCAAAGAAGACGTGCAAGCCGCCAACAGACACATGGAGAAATGCTCTCGGTCACTAGCCATTAAAGAAATGCAAATCAAAACCAAATTGAGATACCATCTCACCCTGGCATTACTGGCACTAATAAAAAAAAACAGGAGATAACAAATATTGGCAAGGCTGCAGGGAGATCGGAACTCTTATGTGCTGCTGGTGGGAATGAAAAATGATACAATCATTTTGGAAAATGATATGGCCCTTACTTAGAAAGCTAGAAATAGAAATACCATATGATCCAGCAATCCAACTCCTAGAGAAATAAGAGCCGTCACACGAATAGACATATGCACATCTATGTTTGTTGCAGCATTGTTCACAATAGCAAAAAAGATGGAAACAACCTATCCATTCAGCAAATGAATGGATAAACTATGGTACATACACACAATGGAGTATTACAAAACGATAAAGAACAATGATGAATCTGCAAAGCAACTCATTACATGGATGAATCTGAAGGGCATTGTGCTGAATGAAACAAGTCAAACACAAAAGGACACATATTGTATGAGACCACTACTGTAAAAAATCATGGAAAAGTTTACACGCAAAAAGAGACAATCTTTGATGGTTATGAGGGAGGGCGGGGTGGGGATGGAAAAACTAAATAGACAACAGATAAGTGGTAACTTTGGTGAAGGTTAAGACAGTACACAATACTGGGGAAGTCAGCACATTTTGTACAAGGCAAAGTCATGGACACTCCACAGACATTTCCAAACTCCCTGAGGGACAGAATTGTTGGGCTGAGGGCTGTGGGGACCATGATCTCAAGGAACACCTAGCTCAATTGGCATAACATACTTCATAAAAAATGTGTTCTACATTCTACTTTGGTGAGTAGCATCTGGGGTCTTAAAAACCTGTGAGTGGCCATCTAAGATTCTCTTCTGGTCTCACCCCTTGAGCAAGGGAGAATGAAGAAAACTAAAGACACAAGGGAAAGATTAGTCCCAAGGACTAATGGACTGCAACTACCACCGCCTCCACCAGACTGAGTCCAGTACAACTATTTGGTGCCCAGCTACAACCACTGACTGCTCTGACAGGGATCACAATAGAAGGTCTCAGGCAGAACTGGAGAAAAATGTAGAACAAAATTCTAACAAACAAAAAAAAAAACCCAGACTTACTGTCCTGACAGACTGGAGAAACCCCGAGAGTATGGCCCTCAGACACCCTTTTAGCTCAGTAATGAAGTCACTCCCATGGTTCACCCTTTAGCCAAAGATTAAACAGGCCCATTCAGCAAAACGAGACTAAAGGTGCACACCAGCCCAGGGGCAAGGAATAGAAGGCAGGAGAGGACTAGAAAGCTGGTAATAGGGAACCCAAGGTTGAGAAGGGAGGGTGTTGACGTGTTGTGGAGTGTTAACCAATGTCATGAAACAATACGTGTACAAACTGTTTAATGGGAAGTTAGTTTGTTCTGCATACCTTCATCTAAAGTACAACTTAAAAAAAAAAAAGAACAAAAAAGATCTATATGGGATAAAATTGACCACAGCCACTTGAAAGCTTAGACAGGAACCTTAGGGGCAGTGAATTTGTGATGATGAGGGAGGAACAACTCAAAAAAGGAGGGGGAGAATGGTTGCACAACTTGAAGAATCTAATCAATGTCACTAAATGGTACAGACTGTTGAATTGGTGTATGTTTTATTGTGTATATTCTCCAAACAAGAACAACAAAATAAATTTTAAAAAATTTAAATTTACAGTGAAAGGATTAGCTGGAGTTTTTTCTAAACTAAATCAGGGGCTTTAGCTGTTTGAAAACATGGACCCAAAAGCTGATTGCTTTGCTAAAGTTGATGGTCAGTTTCTGGAAGCAGTGAGATGTTACTGTGAAACACATGAAGAAGAAAAAAAGAAAAGGACCATACAGACAACTCTCAGTAATTTTCTGATTGTAAATGTCATCCTCATTCCCAAAGATAATTCAGATGCTCCAAAACCATCCAGAAGTCCAGTTATTACCGCAACTGACAAAATGCCAGTGTCATCCAACTCTTCTTCATCGCCCAAGTAAATTTTTAGGATTTGTGTATTTTTTATGTGTGTATGTATTCATTAAAATATATCTGTGAGTTTATTTGTAATGTTTCTAACCCCCCAGAACAAATAAATATTGGATTTATAAAGAAATTGATAATAAAAGGCAATAATATTGAAACAACAAAAAAAAAAGTGAAGTATTCAACTTACATCAGAACTGACTTATGATGGAGTCATTGGAATGGAAGCCCACTGTAAACTGTGGACTACCTGTATACCACTTTCAATAATGAATAGAACATCCAGACATAAGATCAATAATGACACAGAGGATGTGAACATTATAAACCAACTATACCTAACAGATATATGTAAAACACTCCACTCAACAACAGCAGAAGACACATTCTTCTCAAGCTCACATGGAACATTCTCAAGGATAGATAATATGCTAGAGCACAAAACAAGCCACAATATAAACTTAAAAATGTTGAAATTTTACAAGTATCCCTTCTGACCATAATGGACTGAAACTAGGTATACATAACAGAAAGAAAACTGGAAAATTCACAAAATACGTGAAAACCAAACAATACATCCTTAAACAACCAATGGGCCAAAGATGAAATTACAGGTGAATTTAGAAAATAGTTTGACATCAATAAAAACAAAAACACAACATACCAGAATATGATAAAGCAAAAGAAATGTTCACAGTGAAATGTACAGCTGTAAATGCTTACATTAAAAGAAGAAGAAAGATGGGGAGCATCTAGCTCAATTTCTTTGTAAAGAAAATGTTCTACATTCTACTTTGGTGAGTAGGATCTCGGGTCTTAAAAACCTGTGAGTGGCCACCTAAGATATTCCACTGGTCTCACCCTGTCTGGAGCAAGGGAGAATGAAGAAAACCAAAGACACAAGGGGAAGATTAGTCCAAAGGACTAATGGGCCACAACTACTACAGCCTTCACCAGACTGAGTCCAGCACAACTAGATGGTGTCAGGGTACCACCACCGACTGCTCTGACAGAAATCACAGTAGACAGTCCTGGACAGAGCTGGAGAAAAATGTAGAACAAAATTCTAACTAAAAAAAAAAAGTTGGGGGGGGGGAGCAGACTTACAGGTCTCACAGAGACTGGATAAACCTCAAGAGTATGGCTTCTGGACACCCTTTTAGTTCAGTAAGGAAGTCACTCCTCAGGTTCACCCTTCAGTCAAAGATTAGACAGGCCCATAAAACAAAACAAGACTAAAGGGGCACACCATCCCAGGGGAAAGGACAAGAAGGCAGGAGGGAACAGGAAAGCTGGTAATAGGCAACCTAAGGCAAGAAGAGGAGAGTGTTGATATGTAGTGGGGTTGGCAACCAATGTCAGAAAACAATATGCATATTAATTGTTTAATGAGAAGCTAGTTTGCTCTGTAAACCTTCATCTAAAGTACAATAAAAAAAAAAAAAAAAGTACTCAGCTGCTAACCAAAATGTCGGCAGTTTGGATTCACCAGCCACTCCTTGGAAACCCTGTGGGGTGGTTCTGCTCTGTCCTATAGGGTCAGTATGAGTCAGAATCAACTTGATGGCATCAGGGTTTTTTTTTTTTTTTTTTTTTTTTTAAACCTTATGGAGTACAGTTCTACTTGACACACATGGGGTCATCATGAGTCAGAGACAGCTTGATAGCAACTGATTTTGTTTGTTTTAAAGTACTGGGTAATAAAGAGTGATAGGTTGTTCAATTAAAAGGTTATGGTTAAACCCTCTTCCCCCCCCAAAAAAAAGGAGGAAGAGAAAGAGGAGAGAAGAAGAAAGACCCCGAAATCAATAACTGAGCTTTACACCTTAAGGAACTAGAAATAGAAGAGCAAGATAAACACAAATCTAGTAGAAAGAAATAATAAACAATAAAGCAGAAATAAATGAAATAAGGTAGAAAAACAAAATAGAAACTAACAAACCAAAAGTGATTCTTTGACAAGATCATCAAAATTGACAAATTCTAGCTATACTGACACACTACATAAACTAATGCTAGAAGAAATAGAACATCTGGACAAACCTGTAAGTTCAAATCAGTAATCAAAAACCTCCCAACCAAGAAAAGCTCAGTACCAGATGGCCCCAGTGGTGAATTCTTCCAAATTTTTAAAGGATTAACACCAATCCTTCTCAAACTCTTCCAAAAAGTAGGAAAGGAGGAACCATTTCTTAACTAATTATAAAGCCAGCATTACTCTAATACCAAAGCCAGATAAAGACATTGCGAGAAAAGAAAACCAGCAAAATATTAAGAAGATTATACCGATGAGGATTCTGAGAAGATGGTAGCATAAACAGATCATCGTTCTGACCCTCTCCCACAAATACACCAGGAAATACAAGAAAACAGTTCTCAGCCTTGAGGGACTCAGACTCGAGGAGCAGAGGACTGTAGCAAAAAATTGCAGATTGGCTAGAGTCAACAAGTAAATGACAATTTGCTTATGGTAGGAAAATTGCTTTACCCACCATCCCTGCCACTCCCCCTAGACACACACGCTGCCAGATGGTCTGAACTGGGGAAGTAACCCCAGCAAAACTGTCTGCTTCCCTAACCCCCTGCCACTGCAGAGACAAGGCCCCAAGCTGCTTCTCTAAAATCAACAAAGCAGATCTTCCTGGGGTTCTGTTTGGAGCATTCCAGCACCTCTCCCATCTGGTAACTGTTGGCTGCCAGCCTGCTGTGAATTGCCACAGAAGGTGCCCTGCAATGGAGTCTGTTCTGACAGCCAGCACTTTGCCTGTCTGTCTGCACAGCTCATGCCTCTGAAATCAATAACACATATCTTCCTGGGGGTCAGTTAAGGTCTCTTTGCCCCCACTTCTGGTCAGCACTAAGGACTGCTAACTGAGGTTGCTCTGTGTTAGGAAGTAGGTGCTTTGAGTGGAGCTTGCATCTACTGTCAACATACTTCTGATAGGGCTCTGATATTAACAAGGCAGACCTCCCAGGGGTTTGTTGGTGCATGCCAGTTCCTTTCCCCACCCAGTAATTGTCAGCTGACAGACTGATACAAACTTCTACAGAAGGCCCCCTGCAATAGAGCTGTGAGGTGGGTCACTTAAGTGGAGACTGCTCCTTCCAACTACCACAGGGCCTCTGGGGCTCTGAAATCAACAAGAGAGATCTCTTGGAGGTCTTTCTGCAGAGTACCAGCCCCTCCTCCTTCTGATACAGAAGGAAGTCGCCTGTCTTTCCCCTGAATGCCAGCTCAGATATAAATGTCCCCCATGGAGCAGGAAAGGGAACCTCAGGCAAAACCTGAGGGCAGCAACTAACCCCACAGGGGGCTCACTGGATATTTACATTCTGACTGAAAACATGTTTGCAGAAATAGAGCAGGGATAGGAGTAATAACCACAGAGAGAGAGGACTGTGAACCCTGGTGGACAGACTGATTAGTGCACAATATCTCACCTGAGTTATTGCACCCTCTAGTGGATGAACTGATCACTGCATGTTCCCTGGTGTGTTTAGGAGACATAGAAAGTTGAAAACTGAAATCTGGAAATTCTGAATCTTAATTAAAGGAGCTATCGCAGAGAAAAAGGAAAATTTCTGTTGTTATTTCTGCAAATATTCTTTGTGTCCCTTTCTCTCATCCCCTCTGGAATTCCCATGATGCATATATTATTTCTCTTGATTTTGTCCCATAGTTCCATTACATTGTGCTCAGCAGTCAAGTGAGTCTGCAAGGGCCAAACACTCTGTCTGCCTAAGAGCTTCTTGCAGACAGTAGTGATGGCTAAAACACCAAATACTGGAAGGACTGAGAAAGTTAAAGCCCTCAAAGATTCCAATGCCCCAACAAAAAATCACAAGACACACAAAGATCAGACAAATGATGGCCCATCCAAATGAACAAGGTGAAAGCAGTGAATTCACGTCTATGGAAGCCCAAATAATGAACAGAATGGAAGAATATAATAAAATAATGTTAAACATAATCAGAGAACTAAGGGAAAACATCAACTAATATCTGAAAGAAATGAGGAAAAAAATGCATGAAAAAATGAGGATATAAAATAAAAAGCAATAGACTCTCTAAAAAGAAACCAAACAAAATATTGCAACTGAAAGAGACAGTAACTAAAATGAGAAACACAAGGGAAGGATTTAAAAACACATTTGATCAGGCAAAAAGAAAGAATCAGCAAATTAAAGGATAATATAGTCAAAATTATGAAGGTTGAAGAACAAGAAGGACAGACTCACTCGACTGCTGAGCACAGTTTAATAGAACTAAGGGACAATAACAAGAGAAATAATATATGCACCATGGGAATTTCAGAGAAGAGAGAGAGAAAGGGAAGTAAAGAATATTTGAAGAAATAATGACAGAAATTTTCCCTAATCTGACAACAGACATGAATCAACAAATCCAAGAAGCTCAAAGTACTCCAAGCAGGATAAATACAAAGAGACCTACACAGAGACACATCACCATCAGGCTTTCGAAAGGTAAAGATAAAGAAAGAATCCTGAAAGCACTGAGAGAGAAGCAAATAGTCACATATAAAGAATCCTCAGTAAGATTAGGTGCCGATTTCCCCTCAGAAACATTGGAGGACAGAAGACAATGGAAAGATATATTTAAATGTATTTAAAGTGCTGAAAGAAAAAAACTGTCAACCAAGAATACTATAACCAATGAAACTATCTTTCAAGAATGAGGATGAAATTAAAACAGTCCTAGACAAATAGAAGCAGAGAGAGTTCATATCCACCAGACCAGCCCTACAAAAATTACTGGTTGGAATCCTGCAGACGAGAGAAAAAAGACACCAAAATTAATTCAAAGCCACACATACAAAACAGATCTCTAGGTAACTGCATGCACAAGTATAAGGATTAGTAATAAGGTACTCATGCTTGATAATTCTACTTCTTTTGTCTTTCATGCTTTTTAATGACAAATGTGTAAAGCACAAGGATAAAAGTATGTTACAGAGCACATGAAATATAAAGATGTAATCAGTAATAACAGCAACAAAACGGTGAGGAATGATAGAGGTATAGAATTCCTTATAGGCCACTGAACTTAAGTTAGTATCAGCTTACCCTACGATATTATAAATGCAGGATGTAAAACGTAACATTTATGGTAACCACTAGAGAATATCTTAAAAAAAATACACACAAAAGAAGGGAACTAAAATGGCTCACTATGATGAGCCAAGAAAACACAAAAGCAGGCAGTATTAAAGAAAAAAGAGAATGAAGCCTTAACACACACGAAAAACAACTAAATGGCAGAGGGTGATATTTCCAAGAAAGGCAATCCAACCAAACGCAGAAATTATAGAACAATATCATTAATATCACATGCAAGCAAAATTTTGATGAAGATCATCCAAAAATAGCTGCAGCAGTATATCGACAGGGAACTGCCAGAAATTCAGGCTGGTTTCAGAAGAGGATGTGGAACCAGGGAAATCATTGCTGATGTCAGATGGATCCTGGCTGAAAACAGAGAATGCCAGAAGGATGTTTTCCTGTGTTTTATTGACTGTGCAAAGGCTTTCGACTGTGTGGGTCATAACAAATTATGGATAACATTGCAAAGGATGGGAATTCCAGAACACTTAATTGTGCTCATGAGGAACCTTTACATAGATCATGAGGCAGTTTTTCGGACAGAACAAGGGGATACTGATTGGTTTAAAGTCAGGAAAGGTGTGCATCAGGGGTGTATCCTTTCACCATACCTATTTAATCTGTATGCTGAGCAAATAATTCAAGAAGCTGGACTACATGAAGAAGAATGAGGCATCAGGATTGGAGGAAGACTCGTTAACAACCCACTTTATGCAGATGACACAGCCTTACTTAATGAAAGTGTAAAGGACTTGAAGCACTTACTAATGAAGATCAAAGACCACAGCCTTTTGTATGGCTTGCACCTCAACATAAAGAAAACAAAAATCCCAACAACTGGACCAATGAACAACATCATGATAAACGGAGAAAAGATTGAAGTTGTCAAGGATTTCATTTTACTTGGATCCACAATCAACAGCCATGGAAACGGCAGTCAAGAAATCAAAAGACACATTGCATTGGGTAAATCTGCTGCAAAGGACCTCTTTAAAGTGTTGAAAAGCAGAGATGTCACCTTGAAAACTAAGGTGCTCCTACCCGAGCCATGGTATTTTCAATCGCACCATATGCATTGAAACCTGGACAATGAATAAGGAAGACCGAAGAAGAGTTGACGCCTTTGAATTGTGATGTTGGTGAAGAATATTGAAAGAACCAACAAACCTGTCTTGGAGGAAGTACAACCAGAATGCTCCTTAGAAGCAAGGATGGGGAGACTGTGTCTTACATACTTTGGAAATGCCAGGAGGGATCAGTCCCTGGAGAGGGACATTATGCTTGGCAAAGTACAGGGTCAGCAGAAAAAAGGAAGACCCTCAATGAGATGGATTGACACAGTAGCTGCCACAATCAGCTCAAGCACAGTAACAATTGTAAGAATGGCTCAGGACAGGGCAGTGTTTCGTTCTGTTGTGCATAGGATCGCTATGAGTCAGAACCAACTTGACGGCACCTAACAACAACAACAACAAATGGCAGAAGTCCTTTTTTAGTGGTAATTACAGTGAATGTAAATGGACTAAATGCTCCAATCAAAAGGCAGAGAGTGGCAGAATGGATTTTGAAAAAATGAACCAACTGTATGCTGTTTCCAAGAGACACATCTTTGACTCAAGGACACAAAGAAGTTGAAAGTGAAAGGATGAAAAAAATTCCATGCAAATAATTACCAAAAGAGAGCTGGAGTGTCATTCTTAATATCAAAGTATAAGACAAAAGTATTAGAAGAGATAAAGATGGACATTATATAGTGATAAAGGGTTAATTCATCAAGAAGATTAAACGATCGTAAATACATATGCACCCAACATTGGTGCACATAAATATATAAAGCAAATACTTATAGAATTAAAGGAGGAAATAGATGGCACTACAATAATAGTTGCAGACTTCAATACACCCCTTTCGGTGTTGGACAGAACATCTAGAAGGAAGATCAACAAGGAAACAGAGAACCTGAACAACTCTATAAACCAACTAGACTTAACAGACATATATAGAACACTTCACTCAATATATTTTCTACTCCAGTGCACATGGATCATTCTCCAGGATAGACCACATGTTAGGTCACAAAGCAAGTCTTGGTAAATTTAAAAATATTGAAATCATACAAAGTATTTTTACTAAATGTGAATGTAGTGAAACTAGAAATCAATAACAGAAAAAGAATGGAAAGTACACAAACATACAGAAATTAAACAACACACTTTTGAACTACCAATGCCTTAAGGAAATCAAAAGAGAAATCACAAACTACTTAGGGTCAAATGAAAGTAAAAACATAATACACCAAACTTATGAGCTGCAGTGAAGAAAGTACTCAGAGAAAAAATTAAAGCAATGAATGCCTACAGGAAAAAAGAACATCTCAAATCAACAGCCTATGTCTACAACCTGAGGTACTAGAAAAAGGCCTAAACCTACAGAATCAATGAAAAAGAAGGGTCAGAGCTGAAATAAATGAAATAAAAAACAGAAAAACAATAGAGAGAATGAAAAAAATCCCAGAAGTTAGTTCTTTGAAAAGGTCAATAAAATTGACAAAACTTTACCTAGAATTACAAAGACAAAATATGTAAATAACCAAATGAATGAAAGTGAAGACATTACAACTGACCTAATAGAAATAAAAAGAATGTGACAGAATACTATGAACAATTGTACACCAACATGCTAGATAACCTAGATGAAATGGAAGAATTCTTAGAAGAACACAATCTACCTAACTGACTCAAGAGGAAATAGAAAATCTCATCAGACCCATAAAAAGTGAGGTGATCAAACCAGTTATCAAAAGCCTCCCAGCAACAAAAAAGTCCTGAATCATATGGCTTCACTGGGGAATTCTACTAAACATTGATGTGAACAAAATTCACACCAATCCTATTTAAACTCCTCCAAAAGGTAGAGAAGAAAGGAATTCTCGCTAATTCATTCCATGAAACAAACATAACCCTTATACCAAAACAAGACAAAGACACAAGAAAACCACAGACCTATATTCTTTATGAGTCCCAGTGCCATCGAGTCGATTCTGATTCATAGCGATGAATACTGATGCAAAAATACTCAAGAAAATATTAATGAACAGATTCCAAGAGTATGTTAAAAAGTCATAACCAAGATCAAGTGGAATTTATTCCAGGGATCCAGGGATTGTACATTATAAAATCAATCAATGAATAAATGTAATTTACCACATCAATAGAATAAAGTAAAGGAACCACACGATCATCTGTATGGCTACAGAAAAGACATTTAATAAAATCCAATATGCTTTCCTGATGAAAGCCGTCAACAATATTGGAAAAAAATGGAAGTTCCTCAGTATGATTAAGGGCATAGATAAAAAAAATAACAGCCAATATTTTACTTGATGGAGAAAGACTAAGAACTTTACCCTTTAAATTGGGAACAAGACAAGAGTGCCCACTCCCACCTCTGCTATTCAATATTGGACTAGAACTCATAGCCAGAGCAATAATACAAGAAAAAGAAATAAAAGGTATGTGTCTTGGTTATCTAGTGCTACTATAACAGAAATACCACAAGTGGATGGCTTTAACAAAGAGAAATTTATTCTCTAACAATCTCGTAGGTTAAAAGTCCAAATTCAGGGGATCAGCTCCAGGGGAAGGCTTTCTCTCTTTGTCAGCTCTGGAGGAAGGTCCTTGTCATCAATCTTCCTCTGGTCTAGTAGCTTCTCAGTTCAGGGACCCCAGGTCCAAAGGATACGCTATGTTCCCAGTGCTCCTTTCTTGGTGGTATGAGGTCCCCGTGTCTCTCTGCTCGCTTCTCTCTTTTATATCTCAAAAGAGATTGGCTTAAGACACAACCTAATCTTGTAGATTGAGTCCTGCCTCCTTAACACAATTCTCTAATCCTGCCTCATTAACATCATAGAGGTAGGATTTATAACACGTAGGAAAATCACATCAAATGACAAAACAGCAGACAATCACACAATACTGGGAATCATGGCCTAGCCAAGTGGACACACATTTTGGGGGGACACAATTCAATCCATGACAGTAGCCAAATCAGAAAAGAAGTATCTCTGTTCATGAATGACATGAGTATATATTCATAGACAATCTCAAAAAAGCCACAGAAAGCTCCTAGAGCTAATGGAGAAATTTAGCAAAGTTGCAGAGTACAAGGTCAAAAACCAAAAATCCATTTTTCTAAACACCAGCAATGAGAAATCTAAAAGAGAAATTAGGGAAACGATTCCATTTACAATAGCATTGAAGAAAATAAAATACCTGTGACTAACAGAAGGTGTAAAAGACTTATACAATAAAAATTAGAAAGCATTGCTGCAAGAGGTTAAAGAAGATCTACATAATTGGAAAGATGTTCTGTGTTCATGGATTGGAAGACTTAACATTGTTAAGATGTCAATACTACTTGTTAAGGTTGTGTGTCAGCTTGGCTGGGTCATGAGTCTCAGTAGTTTGGCAGTAATGATGTAATTTAGCAGTTTTGTAATGAAGTAATCAGCTCCATAATGAGATCTGATATAATATAATCATCTCCATTATGAGATCTGCTATGAGCAGCCAATCAGCTAAAACGAAGTTTCCTTGAGGGTATGGCCTGCATCCAATATATATGGACTTCCAGGCAAAGCTCACTGGCTTTTGCTCTCCTATGGATCCTGCATTTGGCTTGTCATTATCTGACCTCCAGTTCTTGGAACTCGCGCCAGCAGCCTGCCATCTGACATGCTGATCTTGGTTCGTCATCCCCTGCAGCTATGTAAATCAGGAGAAGCCTCCAGCCTGATGCCTGACTCATGGACTTGGGACTTTTCAGCCTCTACAACCACATGAGCCATTTCCTTGATACAAATCTCTCTACATATGTGTATATATGTATATGTGTGTGTGTATATGTATGTATATATTTGTGTGCATGTATATATTTGTGTATATGTACATATTTGTGTGTATATATATATATATAGAGAGAGAGAGAGCCCTGGTGGTGCAGAGGTTATGGAGATGAAGTGCTAACCAAAACTTGGTGGTTCAAAACCACCAGCGGCTCCACAGAAGAAAGATGTGGCAGTCTGCTTCTGTACAGAAGCGTTGGAAGCCCTATGGGGTTGCTATGAGTTGGAATCCACTCGATGGCAGTGGGTTTGGTTTTTTTTGTTTCATATTATATATACTTATATGCTTCACTGTTCAAGACATATGTTATCAAGAGTGGTTCTAAAGAAAAAAAAAATTGTAAGGATGAGTTTTCTAAATTGGTTCTCAACCCTGGTTAATGTTAAAGATGTTGATGACTCTGCTTTCAGTAGGAAAGAGGGCAGTGCTAATCCATGGCATGAGGTGGCAATATAAATGTGCAAAATACCACCACCAATAGATCAAGTATTGGTGAGAGGTGAAGATCTGGATGATCACATGTCTGATACTTTTCTACAATTTTGTCAAAATGAGAAGTATAAGGAAGCTTGTTGGTTGGTTCTACTTTCCCTAGACAAAGTGGTGAAACAAAGACATGAGCTCCAATCATGCCACATAAACAACCTCAAAGTTGCCAATTGTACCCTGAAAGAAAGCCTTATTGCTTTTGGTAAAAGAACTGATATCACTGAAAACCAAATCTAGAGTCTTATTGTAAGAGTGACTGATTACAACACAAATTGAATTCTTAACCTTGAATGGTGTCTGAAGTTAAAGTGAGGGCATTGATTGGAAAGAAATGGGATCCTGAAACTTGGGATGGGGATGTATGGGCAGATAATCAGGAAGCTGGGGACATTGAGCCCTTAAGTTCTGTTGAATCACTCCTACCAACAAAATCATTACCCCCTCCACACCCGTCTGATGAGATGATCCCAGCTATATCTGAAGAGCCTTTGTCTGCCTCTGCCTGAGGAGGTGTCTGAGTCATTGCCTGGGGCATCACCTGAGGCAGATGCCTCACAAGACATTGCTGAATGTTCTCAAAACATATCCCACCACCCATTTTTACTTCTAGACCTGCAACTAGGCTTAAGACCTAGCGAGTCTCAAAAGGTGGAGTACAAAGTGTGACACAGGAGGAGGCACAATACACTCCTAAAGAATTGCTTGAATTTTCCAATATATACAAACAGAAACCTGGGGAATATTTGTGGGAATGGATATTAAGGACATAGGATAATGGTTTAAGGAACATAAAGTTGAATCAGTCTGAATTTATTGATATAGGCCCACTAAGCACGTATTCATCATTCAATGTTTCAGCTCAAGAAGTTAGGAAAGGATCTAATAGTTTATTTGGTTGTGTTGCCGAAGCATGGTAAATCAGGTTGAAGTACCGGACCTGCCTTGGTATACTGTAGAAGAAGGTATCTAAAGGCTTAGGGAAATTGGCATGTTAGAGTAGACTTATCAAATTAGACCCACAGATCCATACATGGAGTGCCCAGAGGACACACCTTTTACCAAAAAAGTGAGGAACAAATTTGTGAAGGAAGCTCCAGCATCCTTGAAGACCGCTGTAATTGCTATTTTATGTAAGTCAGATTTGACAGCGGGAGCTGCCCCAACTGATTTAAGACACTTAACTACAATGTGAGTAGGACTTGACTCGATAGCACTGGGTTTGGTTTTTCGTTTTAACTACAATGGGGCTGATTTGACCTCGTGGTGGTAGGGGCCAAGGGGCAATACTCAACTGACAAAGACAAGGCGGAGTCAAAGCAGTAATCAGGCTAGTCTGACTCATACAGACTTAAAGCATTGGCTACTTAGTCATGGTGTCCATAGGAGTGAAATAGATGGGAAACGTACTAAATATTTACTTGATTTGTACAAGTGGAAGAATTCTAGGTTAAGTGAATGGCAGTCTAACTTGAATTGCCAGAATATAGAATCACGGTCTCTCAATCAATTCCCAGATTTGAGCCACTTTACAGACCCACAACCTCTTGAATGAAGGAGAGGCCAGGTCCCCTTGAGAAAGGACTCCACTACACTGTCACAAATGTACACAGTTAATCTTTCTCAGCCTTCCCCAAAGGGATCTACAGCCTTTTATGAGAATGTTCATTGGGGAAAAGGAATAATTAGACATTTTGGGGATTACAGAATATTGCCTCTGAACTGATGCTAACTCTACGAGACCCAAAACGTCACTTTGGCCCACACG
This sequence comes from Elephas maximus indicus, assembly GCF_024166365.1. Lineage (NCBI taxonomy): Eukaryota > Metazoa > Chordata > Mammalia > Proboscidea > Elephantidae > Elephas > Elephas maximus. Next base: position 88,272,465 of record NC_064833.1, read on the forward strand.
TAGGAGTGGAGGAGTATATGGAGGTCAGGTTATTAACAGAGTCATAGCTCTGGCTCATCACACAGTAGGTCCAATGAATCCCTGAACCCATCCTCTAGTGATTTCCCAAGTTCCAGAGTGCATAATTGAAATAGATAAACACTCAGCAACCAGCAAAACCCACCTATTGGATCCCTGACAAGTGGAGTAAGGCTATTCTGGTAGGAAAAGCCAAGTGGAAACCATTAGAACTGTCCCTATCCAGGAAAATATTAAACAAAAAGTAATACTGCATTCCTGGAGAAACTGCAGCGATAACTACCATGACCAAGGACTTGAAGGATGCAATGCGGGGTGGTGATTTCCAACACATTCCCATTCAACTTGATTATTTGGCATGTGCAAAAAAGAGATAGATCTTGCAGAACGACAGTGGATTATCAAAAACTTAACCAGGTGGTGACTCCGATTGCAGCTGCTGTCCCAGATGTGGTTTCATTGCTTAGAGCAAATTAATACATTTCCTGGTACCTGGTATGCAGCCATTGATCTCCCTGATGCCTTTTTCTCCATGCCTGTTTCAAAGGACCACCAGAGCAGTGTTCCTTCAGCTGGCAAGGCTGGCGGTATACCTTCACAATCCTACCTCAGAGGCATATCAACTTTCCAGCCTTATGTCATAATTTAGCCCACAGGGACCTTGATTGCCATTTCTTTCCACAAGATGTCACACTGTCCATTACATTGATGACATTATGCTGACTGGCATTAGTAAGGAAGAAATGTCAATAACTATGGACTTTTTGGTAAAACATTTGCATGTTAGAGGGTGGGGGATTAATCTGACAAAAATTCAGGCACCTTCCACCTCAGAGAGATTTCTAGGGGACCAATTGTGTGGGGTGTATCAAGATATTCCTTCTAAAGTGAAGTGTTAAGTTATTGCAACTGGCCCCTCCCACAACAAAAAAGGAGGCATAATGCCTAGTGGGCCTCTTTGGATTTTGGAGGTAACATGTCCCTCATTCGGACTTGAAAAGCTGCTGGTTTTAAGTGGGGCGCAGAACAAAAGAAGGCTCTGCTACAACTTCAGGCTGCTGTGCAAGCTGCTCTGCCACTTGGGCCATATGATCCAGCTGATCTAATTGTGCTTGAAGTGCCAGTCTGTCTGGAGTCTTTGGCAGGCCCCTGTTGAATTGCAGTGCAGACCCTTAAGATTTTGGAGCAAAGTCCTGCCATCCTCTGAAGATAACTACTCTCCTTTTGAGAAACAGCTTTTGGCTTGTTACTGGGCCTTAGTAGAGAATGAATGCTTAACCATGGGTCACCAAGATATCATGCAGCCTGAGCTGCCTAACATGAACTGGATGTTGTCTGATCTACGGAGCCATAAAGTCGGACATGCAGGACAGCACTCCATCATTAAAACCACTCACTGCTGTCAAGTCAATTCTGACTCATAGCAACCCTATAGGACAGAGAACTGCCCCATAGAATTTCCAAGGAGTGCCTGGCGGATTTGAACTGCCAACCTCTTGGTTAGCAGCTGTAGCACTTAACCACTACACTACCAGGGTTTCCCCAGCATTAAAGGGAAGTGTTATATATGAGATCGGTCCCAAGCAGGACCTGAAGCCATAAGTAAGTTGCATGAGGAAGTAGTCCAAATGCCCATGGCCTACACTTTTGTCACATTACCTTTCATCTTCCAGTCTTCCCCTATGGACTCATGGGGAGTTCCTTATGATCAGTCGACTAAGGAAGAGAAAACTTGTGCCTGGTTTACAGATGGTTCTGCACAATGTCCAGGCACCACTTGAAAGTGGACAGCGGCAGTACTACAGCCTTGTACTGGGACCTCCATGAAGGACAGCAGTGAAGGGACAACCTCCAAATGGGCAGAACTTTGAGCAGTACACCTGGTTGTTCACTTTGCTTGGAAGAAGAAATGGCCAGATGTGCAACTGTACACTGATTCATGGGCTGTGGCCAGTGGTTTGGCTGGATCGTCAGGGACTTGGGAGGAATTTGACTGGAAAATTGGTCACAAGGAGGTTTGGGGAAGAGGATGTGAATTCTCTGAATGGGCTGAAGAAGTGAAGATATTTGTGTTTCATGCAAATGCTAACCAACAGGTGACCTCAGCAGAGGAGGATTTTAACAATCAAATGGATAGAATGATGGGATCAGTGGATACCAGTCATCCTCTTTCTCCAGACATTCCTGTCATTGTCCAAGGGGTTCATGAACAAAGTGGCCGTTGTTGGCAGGGATGGAGTTTATGAATGGGCTCAGCAACATGGACTTTCACTCAGCCACTGCTGAGTGCCCAATCTGCCAGCATCAGAGACCAACACTGAGTCCCTGATACAGTACCATTCCTAGGGGAGATAAGCCAGCAACATAGTTTCAGGTTGATTACATAGGACCACTTACATCATGGAAAGGGCAGCATTTTTGTTCTTACTGAAACAGACACTTACACTTACACTGGATAAAGGTTATCCTTCCCTGCATGCAATTGTTCTGCCAAAACTAACATCTTTGGACTCACAGAATGCCTTTTCCACCATCATGGTATCCCATACAGCACTGCCTCAGATCAAGGAACTCACTTCACAGCAAATGAAATGCAGCTATTGGTCCATGCTCATGGAATACACTGGTGTTACTATGTTCCCCATTATTCTGAAGCAGCAGCTTGATAGAACTATGGAATGGCCTTCTAAAGACACAATTATGATGCCAGCTAGGTGGCAATTTCTTTCAGTGTTTGGGCAATGTTCTCCAGGAGGCTGTATATGCTGTTTCTCTCATAGCCAGGATTCACAGGTCCAGAAATCAAAGGGTGGAAATGGGAGTGGCATCACTCACTATTACCCCTAGTGGCCCACTTGCAATAATTTTGCTTCCTGTCCCCGCAACCCTATGTTCTGTGGGTCTAGAGGTCTTAGTTCCAAAGGAAAAATGCTCCCACCAGAAGAGACATTAATTCCATTGACCTGGAAGTTAAGAATGTCACCCAGCCACTTTGGGTTCCTCATGTCTCTGGATCAACAGGCAAAGAAGGGAGTTACCATTTTGGTTGGTGTGATTGATCAAGATTAACCAAAAAACCCACTGCCTCCGAGTTGATTCTGACTCATAGCGACCCTCTAGGACAGAGTAGAACTGCCCTGTAGAGTTTCCAAGGAGTGCCTGGTGGATTCGAACTGCCAACCTCTTGGTTAACAGCCATAGCACTCAACCACTATACCACCAGGGTTTCCTGATCAAGATTACCAAGGGGAGATTGGATTGATATTACATAATGGAGGTAATGAAGAGTATGCTGAAATACAGGAGATACTTTAGGAAGTCTCTTCATATTACCATGGCCTGTGATTAAAGGCAATGGAAAACTACAGCAACTCAATTTCAACATGACACCTAATGGCTCAGACCCTTCAGGAATGAAGTTTTAGGTCACCCCACCAGTCAAAGAACCATGACCAGTTTAGTTCTTTGATGAGGGCAAACAGACTGTGGAATGGGCAGTGGAAGAAGGTGGTTTTAAATACCAGCTCTGACCACGTGACCAGTTGCAGGAATGTGGACTGTAACTGTTTATAAATATTTCTTCCTTGTTTTGTTATGCATATGTGTACATAGATATGTATATATAGTTGTCATGGCTTGAATTGTATCCCCCCAATATATCCGTCAACTTGGATACACCCTGATTCCCAGTATTGTATGACTTCCTGCCATTTTGTCATCTGATGTGATTTTCCTACAAGTTGTAAATCCTGCCTCTATGATGTTAATGGGGCAGTCATGTTAATGAGGCAGAACTCAATTTACAAGATTGGGTTGTGTCTTAAAAACCGATCACTTTTGAGAAATAAAAGAGAGACGTGGGGACCTCATACCATCAAGAAAGCAGTGCTGGGAGCAGAACATGTCCTTTAGACCCAGGGTCCCTAGGTGAAGAAGCTCTTGACCAAGTGAAAATTGATGACAAGGACCTCCTCCAGAGCCAATAGAGACAGAAAGACTTCCCCTGGAGCTGATGTCCCACATTTGGACTTCTAGCCTCCTAGGCTGTGAGAGAATAATCTGTTTGTTAAAGCCATCCATTTGTGGTATTTCTGTTATAGCAGCATGAGATAACTAAGACCATAGTAAATAGTTTTGTTTTCTTCCCTCCATTACCCCATTACTCTTTATAAGATGTAAAAAGGGCTAGTGCATTTTTGGTTGTATGTGTGTTAGCTGTATTATGTTAGGTGCAAATATGACTTTATAATTGTCTTTATTTAGAGATTATGTAAGGAGATGTGTAGGAAATGTATGGTCTAAGGAGATGTATACTGGTCCGAAGTTGACAAGGGGTGGGCTTGGATGGTTAATGTTATGTGTTAACTTGACTAGGCCATGATTCTCAGTGGTTTGGCATACATTATGTAATCATGCACCATTTCATGATCTGATGTGAGTAGCCATCATTTGGAAGGGGAGTTTCCTTAAGGATGTGGCTTGCATTCAATATACATGGATATGCTGGCAAAGCTCATGGTCTCTCTCGACCCTGAATCCATCTTGTCACCCTCTGACCTCCAGTTCTTGGAATGTGAGCCAGCAGTCTGCCTCCTGAACTGCAGATTTTGTATTCCCCAGCTCCTGCACCCTGCAACCTGCAGCCTGAATCCATCTCGTCATCCTCTGAACTCAAGCTTTTGGGATGTGAGCCAGCAACCTGCAGCCTAACCTGCAAATTTTGGGTTCATCAGCCCCTGCAGCCACATGAGTCAGGAGAAGCCTGCATCCTGCACTTGACCCATGGTTTTGGTACTTGCCAGCACCCACGATTGTGTGAGGCATTTCCTTGAAATAAATCTCTCTGTACATATATTTTTATATACACTTCACTGGTTTTGCTTCGTTAGAGAACTCAGCCTAAGGCAGAGAATATCTTTGAAAGTTATATATTCAATAATAATTTAATAATAAAAAATATAAAACTTTTACACCATAACAACAAAGAAGCAAATATCCCAATCAAAACTGGGGATGGACTTGAATAGACATTTTACCAAAGAGGATATTCAAATGGCCAAAAAACACATGAAAAGATGCTCAAAGTCCTTAGTCATCAGAGAGATGCAAATTAAAACCATAATGAAATACCATTTCACTCCCACTAGAATTGGCTGCGATTTTTAAAAAATGGAAAATAAAAAATATAGCAAGGATGTGGGGGGAATATTGAACTCTTATTCACTGCTATGGGAATGCAAAACTGTACAGCTGTTGTGGAAAGCAATGTGGCAGTTCCTCAGCACTACAACAACCACAGTCATTGACAACACCACCAGGTCCACCACCAGAACCACCATCACCACCACAATAACCAACATCAGCACCATTACTAGTAGTACCACCACTAGCAGCAGCAATACCACCACAAACACCACCAGGACCACCACTAGAAGCACATCACCATGGCCCACAACACCACCCTCATCACCACCACCCACACCACCACTATCATCACCAACACCAACAGAAACAACAATACTACTGGCCACCACACCACCACCATCACCGCCAACACTAACACCAATATTACCACCACCACCATATCACAACCATCACCATGAGCATCAAAACTACCACCTCACTAACACCACACCATCACCACCAGGATCAACGCTAGCACCACCATCATGATCACCACCATTACTAGCACCAAACTCACCCTCACATCATCACCATTACCACCCCCACCACCATCACCAACACCAGGACCAGCAGCACCACCAGCACTGATACCACCACAACCATACCCACCCAACCATCACCATTCTTACTACCACCATCACAAACATAACCACCACAAACACCAACATCACCACCACTACCACTTTTACCAAAATCATCATCATTATCATAAACAACATCAGCTCCACCATCAGCACCACCATTACCATCACCACCATTACCACCACTGCCAAGGCTCATCACACCATCACCATGATCACCACACCATGACCAAAACCACCATCATCACCACCACCATCGTTGCCATCACCATGACCACCATCACCAACAACACCAGCATCAGCACCACTACCATCATCACCACCACTACCATCATCACCACCACCATCCCCATCCCCACAATAACCACACCCACCAGCAGCAACACCGTTGTCATGGAGCCCCTAAAATTATAGGACACTTTGAGTAAAGTAAAATGGCTGATCCAGAGTTTGGTCTCATACCCTACCTTAACTTTTGCTTCTTGCTGACAGGCAGTTAATCTTTTACAGAGATCCAACCTTATCACTAAGAAACCAACCCTATCACTAAGTAAATGTTTTTCTCTGTGGTTAAACTAAACAATGTGCCCAGGGAGTCTTGATTCAAATGGTAATGGAAACCCATCGTGTAAAATGTCTTCAGGATATTTTAACAATCTGTTCTCAGAACAGGTGTTTTGTACCACCTAACAACAGCTCCCCAGCATGAACTTTTGCAATTATACTCTGTATCAAATCCCTAAAAGCCAACAATGTAATCATTTTGGAAGCCCTTGCTTTGCTAAGTCCTGCCTTCCACTCAACTGTTGGTTGATTCACCAATGGTAGCTGTACCCTGTTAGTTCCTGATTTTGCCCTGTATCTGCGGGAAGGCATGTGCCATTACTCAGATTCATTGGCTTCACTAGTTAAGGTCTCCACATCTCCCTATTCAAATGATTCTGGCTTTCAGTAAATGCTTTGTTTTACTTTGACAGAGTCTCAGAATTTTTCCTCTGCAACATTTTAGTGTAGTCCAGCAGGATCTGAAGAGAGCTTGTCTTTAAAGGATCCTAAGGTGACAAGGACCCCAGAGCCTGGTGTCAGCAAAGAACCTTTTGTGCTCATTTGTCTCTCAGATCCTCAGACCTGTTTTAGGTAAGCTCCTCTTAGATAGTGCCCTCTATTTTACAGCATGGCTTTCTGGAATATATTGTTTAAGACTTTATTCTCATTTCTCTTTTCGATCTGCATTTTTTGCAGAAGTTCTCCTTCCATCACTGGTTTGAGGATTTAATGTGATAAATCCATGGCAAAAAGTTAAAGCTCACTGCATGAACTCCTTTCTTTGTCTCTCTAGGGGCACATAAGGCTTTGTACACCTTTCGCTTATTGGAAGGTGCTGTTACTTAGTAAGATGGGGAATGCCACCTCCAGAGACCATGGCAGACCTCCCTCCAGGACTCCCACAATCTACATATTCAAAAATTATGGCCCCAATTCAGTTAAATTTCTTGAGCAGGGTATGAATACTCGAGAGAATTTAGAAAACCAATGGCTGATAAGGGGCAGCTTTGAGCTCACTAAAAGAATTTTGCTGCACAGCAAGTTAGAGGCTAAAGATTCCCGGATCAATAAAAAACCAGTGGGAAGCCTATTTTAGGTGGTATTTGGAAGTTTCCAAAAGACAACAGAATAATAATCTTACATCTTTACAGGACACAGAGTCTGGACAAGCCAAACAAATAAAAGATTTGCAATGCCAGAGCTCCACTGATGTTATGATCCCTTCTTCCTCTTTTCTCCCTCCTGCACCTCCAGAGGCTACCTCCCTTTATCCCTCTCTATGGTCTTACTCTTCTGAAAAATATGACAATCCTTTGTTAGAAATAACTTATCTCCCTAAGGGCTTTCTGACCCTCCTTGAGCTATCCCTGAGATGTCTTCTAAAGTCCACCTTGTGCCACCAGGAATGGGCACCAGGGAAAACTCCAAAAAGGCTGGCTTGCCTTTGTCCTTTGGGCTCACAGTGAATTACATAGTATTGTTAAGCACTTTCCAGATTTACGAAAAGACCCCTGTAAGTTTGCTAAGGAATTTAAGATCCTTACGGATGCTTATCAACCTAGGCTACCTGAGCTGGTACATATGTTAGTAAGCCCTGGTGATGATAAAGTGTGGTTAGAACATATCAAATGGAAATGCCCAAGCCAGTTTTGTTTTAGATCTTAACAAAACTAGCGAGACAATATTAAAGAAGCCCAGGAGAAGGCTGATAAGTTGCATAAGACTTTAAAAGATGCCTTCCTTTCCTTCATTAATAAAAAAATATATATATATAGGCTGGACAAATATTCATTCTTGTGTACAGATAAAAGATAAGGCCATTTTTGACTATCAAAACAGGTTGTACCAGACGTTTGTTGAACGTTCAGGGCTGGATCCAGACATCCCAGGACTATGGGAGCTTTTAATGCAGCATTTGTATCTGGCCTTAATCCTGAACTTTCCACTTTGGTAAAGAGAAAAAGCTTAACTTGGAAATGCACTCCTGTAAACAAATTAACTGATCTGTCCCATGAATCGTCCCAAACTATGGAAAATAAATGACTAAAACAAGAAAATTAATGGTTTTACAACTGCAAAAACTGCAATCTCCTGGCTATAACAATAGGTATAAGCACTCTGCTGGGAGAAGACTTCAAGTTCCACAATCGGGGTCCCTGGAGTCTGCTATTACTGTAAGAAACCTGGACACTTTAAGAAAGATTGCCATAAACTGAAAAATAAAATGGGCCTTTTGCCATCTGCTCCACCCAAACTTGAATGAAGGGGCTCCAGGGATACATTAGAGGCTTTTCCAGTGGTGGCACTAAATTCACAGGGAGAAGCCACTACTCAAATTAATGGGAGGTCACTTTCAGCTATTAACCCCATAAGTTTACAAACACCTCTACCTCAGAGTACAAAAACTTCCAAAGTTGTGGGGAGTTTTGAATAAGGAACAAATTCTAGTTCACTCTCAACCTGTATCTGTTTCCTTGGGATCTATGGAAGATATGCATCCCTTTTTATTAAACTTATATACACCTGTTAACTTACTAGGTAGGGTCTTTTTATGCAAATGGAACTGTCATTTGCAGTTACTGAACAAGGAAAGATACTTTTAGAAATATCTGATAACTCCCAATTGGAATGAAAAGAATTGTGGATGATGAAGAAACCCTTTGTTATTTACAGGAAGACAGCCCCCCTTTGGCCACCACATCTGATTGTCTCTCCGTCAGACCAGAAGTGTTATGGGCCACATCATCCACAGATGATGGTCCAAGCTGATACCTCTAAACCATTACATAAAATTTCTCAATACCCTTTAAAATGATAAGCTAGGGAAAGAGTAATTTACATAATTCAAGACCTTGTACGAGTCCCTGCAACACTCCAGTTTTTCCTGTAAAGAAACCAAATAATTGGGGTTGGAGTTGTGTGCAAGATCTATGTTCCATTAACCCCATTGTTATCTGCACTTTCCCCTTTTTCCTAATCTCCATTTCCTTTTTTCCAAGGTACCCCCTAAAGCTACTCATTTTACTGTAGTGGACTTCTGTAGTGCATTTTTCAGCATTCCAGTTAATCCTGAAAGTCAGTACTTACTTGTTTTTACTTGGGGTGACCAAAAATATACATGGACTGTCATGTCTCAGGGATTTATGGAAAACCCTACTTATTTTCCCCAGATTTTACGTACTGATTTACAGCCCTTGCAGTTTTCTCATGCTTCACCACACAAATGATTTGTTCTGAGTCATAGAAAGTCTGCTTACAGGATGTTGTTTGGTGCCATCTAGTCATTTCTGACTCATAGCAACCCTCTGTACAACAGAACAAAATGCTGCCCCATCCTGCACCATCCTCACAATCTTTGTCACGCTTGAGCCCACTGATGGTCTGTTCCACAGTTCGCCCTGGCCTTGTTCTGACTGATATTATTCTGCTTTTGCATCATCTCTTTCCACAGATATAGTTGATTTGATTCCTGTGTATTCCATCTGATAAGATCCATGTGTATAGTCACCGTTTACGTTGTTGAAAAAAGGTATTTGCAATGAAGAAGTTTTTGGTCTTGCAAAATTCTATCATTTGATCTCCAGCATTGCATCTATTACCAAGGCCATGTTTTTCAATTACTAATCCTTCTGCTTTATTTCCAACTTTTGCATTTCAATCACCAGTAATTTTCAATGCATCCTGATTGCATGTTTGATCAATTTCGGACTGCAGAAGTTAGTAAAAATCTTCAGTTTCTTCATCTTTGGCCTTAGTGGTTGGTGTGTAAATTTGAATAATAGTTGTATCAAGTGGTCTTCTTTGCAGACATATGGATATTATCCTGTCACTCAGAGCATTATACTTCAGGATAGACCTTGAAATGTTCTTTTTGATGATGAATGCAAAACCATTCCTCTTCAAGTTGTTATCCTGGCATAGTAGGCCATATGATTGTCCAATTCAAAATGGCCAATACCAGTACATTTTAGCTCACTAATGCCTAGGATATCTATGTTTATGCATTCCATTTCATTTTTGGCAATTTCCAATTTTCCTAGTTCATACTTCATACATTCCAGGGTCTGATTATTAATGGATGTTTGCAGCTGTTTCTTTTCATTTTGAGTCATGCTACATCATCAAATGAAGGTTCCAAAAACTTGACTCCATCCACTTTATTAGGGTTGCTATGAGTTGGTATCAACTCGATGGCAAAGGGTTTGGTCTTTTACCCCCGTGTCTGTCAGTTTGTCCTGTTGTTGGGACTTGTGTGTTGCTGTGATGCTGGAGTCTATGCCACTGGTATTCGAATACCAGCAATGTCACTTATGGCAGACAGGTTTCAGCTAAGACAGACTAGAGAGAAGGATCTGGCAGTCTACTTCTGAAAATAATCAGTCAGTGAAAACATTATAAATAGCAGTGGAATATTGTCTGATATAGTGTTGCAAGATGCACACCTTAGGTTGGAAGGCACTCAAAAGGTGACTGTGGAAGAGCTACTTATAGGATAGTGTCTTGCTATTAGAATATTTAGCCACCAGAAGGCATAAGGAATCCAAGAAAAAATTACAATTGGCCTTGCCTTTCTGTAAAATATGTAGGACACATTATTTCAGCTGAAGGAGTTTCTATTGACCCAAAGAGAAAAGATGCTATTAAGGCATTTCCAACCTGAGTTACTAAGAAACAACTTAGGGGATTTCTAGGTCTTTGTGGCTGCTGTCAAGCCTGGATAACCAATTTTTCTTTACAGGCTCAAACTTTATATAAGTTTTTAAAAGGCTCTGGACTTGATCCTTTTGAATTATCAGTAGAAGGCCTTCATGCTAACCAAATTGAATGAATCATTACTTACTACCCCTGTTTTAGGCTTCTCCAACTACGGATTGGATTTTTCCCTTGAGACAGCTGTTAACATTTTAAGGGTCCTTACTCAGTGTAATGTTGGACAGCAATGTCCTATGGGCCGTTATAGCCTCCATGTAGACCCTGTACCTTGGGCTACTCCCCCCCCTTGCAGTGGGGAAGTTGCCACCACTGCCCAGCTAGTTGAAGCCATTTCAGGCTTAATACTTGGAAATTTTCTTGATGTTTATGTCCCCCATGCAGTCTTGGCTTTTTTGAATTCCACATCATTAGTTCTGCACCTGTCAGCCAGTAGGTTAACCTTTTATGGTATCTTTCTGTTAGCTGCCTTAAATATTCGGTTTCATAGTGTGAAGTCTTTAGGGCCTGCTACCTTCTTTTCTCTTCCTGAAGATATTGAAACTATCTGTCATGATTGCCTTGACCTGACTGATAAGCTGTTAACTCCCAGATGGAATTTACAAGAGACACCTCTCCCTAAATCCTCTTTAATTCTTTTTGTTGATGGGTCCTACCTTAAACCAGACCCTTCCAGTTCTCCTTACCAGGGAAGATACATAGTTACTACCTCTACAGAGATTTGGAAAGTGTCACCCTTTCTGAAGTTACTTCAGCTCACAAGCTGAGTTAGTTGCTCTCGCCAGGGCTTGCATGTTGGCCTCAGGACAGTCAGTAACCATTTATATGGACTTGAGGTTGTTTATGATTTTGGAATGTTTTGGAAACAAAGGGGGATCCTAACATCTTTTGGAATCCAGATTAAAAATGGCCCTTTGGTCTCTGACCTCCTAGAAACACTTTTGCTCCTTTCTGAGGTTGCTGTAGTTAAAATACAAACTTGTCAATCTAAGCAGTTACCTAAAACTGAAGAAATCAAAGGCAATACCTAAGCTGCTGCAACCACCAAACAGGCTACCTCACAAAGTGTCATTCATGCTTGCAACTGTCCTCAGTGCAACCATGATCAAAGGAGGGAAAACAAATGCTTGAGGCAGAAACATTTTCTTTCCCCCTGAAATTGGACCCCCAAATCACTTTGAATTCACTTCTTAAAAATTCGCAGCCTCAGGGGAGGAAATACAAGGATGGTTACAAGCTGTTTACTATCAGGACCCCGCCGCGGGTCCATGGACAGGCCGAAACAAGAAATCTGTCTTACCAGAATGTGTACACATTCCTGTAATAAGGAATTGTCTTTAGGACAATGTAGATGCTGATGTTAATTTCCTTAGTTACCTAGTGCTGCTATAACAGACATACCACAAGTGGATGGCTTTAACAAACATAAATTTTTTCTCTCAGTCTAGGAGGCTGTAAGTCCAAATTCAGGCTGCCAGCTCCAGGGGAAGACTTTCTCTCTGTCAGCTCTGGAGGAAGATCCTTGTCATCAATCTTTCCAAGGTCAAGGAGTTTCTCAGCACAGGCGCCCCATGTCCAAAGGATGCATTCCCTGCTGGTTCTTCATTCTTGGTGGCATGAGTACCATTTCCTTTCTGCTAGCTTCTCTCTTTTATATCTCAAAAGTTATTGACTCAAGATACAGCCTAAACTTCATTGCAGAGTTCTACCAAACTTTCAGAGAAGAGAAGAATTAACACCACTACTACTAAAGGTATTTCACAGCATAGAAAAGGGTGGAATACTCCCAAACTCTTTCTATGAAGCCAGCATATCTCTGATACAAAACCAGGTAAAGACACTGCAAAAAAAGAAAATTACAGATATATATTCCTCATGAACTTAGATGCAAAAATCCTTAACAAAATTCTAGCCAGTAGAATTCAATGACATATCAAAAAAATTATTCACAACTACCAACTGGGATTGATACCAGGTATGCAGGGGTCATTTAACATTAGCAAAACAATAAATGTAATCCATCATATAAGTAAAAAAAATGACAAGAACCGCAGGATCTTATCAATTGATGCAGAAAAAGCATTTGACAAAGTTCAACACCCATTCATGACAAAAGCTCTCAACAAAATAGGAATAGAAGGAAAATTCCTCAACATAATAAAGGGCATTTATATAAAGCCAACATCATCCTAAATGGGGAGAGCCCAAAAGCATTCCCCTTGAGAACAGGAACCAGACAAGGATGCCCTTTATCACCACTCTTATTCAATATTGTGCTGGAGATCCTAGCCAGAGAAATTAGGCTAGATAAAAAATAAAGCCCATCCAGATTGGTAGGGAAGAACTAAAAGTATCTCTATTTGCAGATGTCATGATCTTATACACAGAAAACCTTAAAGAATCCTCAAGAAAACTACTGAAACTAATAGAAGAGTTCAGCATAGGATCAGGATACAAGATAACTGATACAAAAACCAGATGGATTCCTCTACACCAACAAAAAGAACATCAAAGAGGAAATCACCAAATCAATACCATTTACAGTAGCCCCAAAGACAATAAAATACTTAGGAATAAATCTTACCAGAGATGTAAAAGACCTATACAAAGAAAATGACAATACACTACTGCAAGAAACCAAAAGAGATCTACATAAGTGGAAAAATATACCTTGCTCATGGATAGGAAGACTTAACATTGTAAAAATGTCTATTCTATCAAAAGCGATCTAAAGATACAGTGCAATTCCAATCCAAACTCCAGTGACATTTTTTAATGAGATGGAGAAACAAATCACCAACTTCATATGGAAGGGAAAGAGGCCCTGGATAAGTGAAGCATTACTGAAAAAGAAGAACAAAGTGGGAGGCCTCATTCTACCTGATGTTAGAATCTATTATACCGCCACAGTAGTCAAAACATTCTGGTACTGGTACAACAACAGATACATAGACCAATGGAACAGAATTAGACATAAATCCATCCACATTTGAGCAGCCAATATTTGACAAAGGCCCAAAGTCAGTTAAATGGGGGAAAAGACAGTCTCTTTAACAAATGGTGCTGGCAAAATTGGATATCCATCTGCAAAACAATGAAACTACCCATACCTCACACCATGCACAAAAACTAACTCAAAATGGATCAAAGACCTAAATCTAAAATGATAAAGATCATGTAAGAAAAAATAGAGACAATGCTAGGAGCCCTCAGACATGGCACAAACAGTATACAAAGCATTACTAACAATTTACAAACACTAGAAGAGAAACTTGATAACTGGGAGCTCCTAAAAATCAAACACCTATGCTCATCCAAAAAAACCTATGCTCGTCCAAAGACTTCACCAAAAGAGTAAAAAGATTACCTACAGACTGGGAAAAAGTTTTTAGCTATGACATTTCCGATCAGCACCTGATCTCTAAAATTACATGATACTGCAAAAACTCAACCACAAAAAGACAAATAACCCAATTAAAAAGTGGGCAAAGGATATGAATAGACACTTCACTAAAGAAGACATTCAGGCAGCTAACAGATACATGAGGAAATGTTCACAATCGTTAGCCATTAGAGAAATGCAAATAAAAACTACAAGGAGATCCCATCTCACTCCAACGGGGCTGGCATTAATCCAAAAAACACAAAATAATCAATGTTGGAGGGATCGTGGAGAGACTGGAACACTTTTACTTTGCTGATGGGAATGTAAAATGGTACATCTACTTTGGAAATCAATTTAGCACTTCCTCCAAATGGTAGAAATAGAACTACCATAGGATCCAGCAATCCCACTCCTTGGAATATATCCTAGAGAAATAAGAGCCCTCACACAAACAGATATATGCACACCTGTGTTCATTGCAGCACTGTTTACACTAGCAAAAAGATGGAAGCAACCAAGGTGCCCATCAGTGGATGAATGGATAAACTATGGTATATTCACAGAATGGAATACTACGCATTGATAAAGAACAGTGATGAATCTGTGAAACATTTCATAACATAGAGGAATCTGGAAGGCATTATGCTGAGCGAAATTAGTCAGTTGCAAAAGGACAAATATTGTATGAGACTACTAATATAAGAACTCAAGAAACAGTTAAAACAGAGAAGAAAATATTCTTTGATGGTTATGAGAGTGTGGAGGGAGGGAGGAAGAGGGATATTCACTAATTAGATAGTATGCAAGAACTATTTTAGGTGAAGGGAAAGAAAACACACAATACAGGAAAGGTCAGCACAACTGGACTAAACCAAAAGCAAAAGAAGTTTCCTGAATAAACCGAATGCTTTGAAGGCCAGCATAGCAGGGTCGGGGGTTTGGGGACCAAGGTTTCCGGGGATGTCTAAGTCAATTGGCAAAACAAAATCTATTAAGAAAACATTCTGCATCCTACTTTGGAGAGTGGCATCTGGCGACTTTGGTCTCAACCTACCTGGATCAAAGGAGAATGAAGAACATCAAAGACACAAGGTAATAATGATCCCAAGAGATTAAAAAAAAAAAAAAAAGAGAAAGGGCCATATAAAACAGATACTACATCAGCCTGAGAGCAGAAGAACTAGATGGTGCCTGGCTACAACCGATGACTGTCCTGACAGGGAATACGACAGAAAACCCCTGAGGGTGCAGGAGAGCATTGGGATGAGGACCTCAAATTCTCATAAAAAGACCAGACTTAATGGTCTGACTGAGACTAGAAGTGACCGGAGGTCATGGTCCCCAGACCTTCTGTTAGTTCAAGACAGGAACTATTCCCAAAGCTAACTCTTCAGACAGGGATTGGACTGGACTACTGAATAGAAGGAAACCCTGGTGGCGTAGTGGTTAAGTGCTACAGCAGCTAACCAAAGCGTCAGCAGTTTGAATCCGCCAGGTGCTCCTTGGAAACTCTATGGGGAAGTTCTACTCTGTCCTATAGGGTCACTATGAGTTTGAATCGACTCGATGGCACTGGGTTTGGTTTTGATTGGATAGAAAATAATACTGGTGAAGAGTGAGCTTCTTGGATGAAGTAGACACATGAGACTATGTGGGCAGCTCCTCTCTGGAGGGGAGATGGGAGGGCAGAGGGGGTTAGAAGCTGGCCGAATGGACACGAGAATAGACGATGGAGAGAAGGAGCATTCTCTCTCATTAGGGAGAGAGCAGTATAGCAAGGAGTATATAAATTTTTGTGTGAGAGACTGACATGATTTATAAACTTTCACTAAAGCATGATAAAAATTAAAAAAAAAAAAAAGATACAGGCTAATCATGTGGATTGAGTTCTGCCTCATTGACATAACTACCTCTTATCCTGCCCCATTAACATTATAGAGGTTAGGATTTACAACACATAGGATAATCACATCAGATCACAAAATGGTGGACAACAACACAATACTGGGAATCATGGCCAAGCCAAGTTGATACACATTTTTGGGGGACACAGCTCAATCCATAACACTAATGAATTGATTTCTCTTATAGACCACCACTTTTAGGGTAGCTTTTCTGATGCTGTGGAATATATCTTACATTACGACTCTACTCCATCTCCCATTATTCAGGCTTCGTTGTTGCTAATGACCCCTGCCACCCTTGTAGTGATGCAACTGGTGGCCCTGATCTCCTGTTGGTTGAAGAAAACATACCTGATGGTGTTACATGGCACAATATTATGAGTCACCAGATCATGACCCCAGAGGAAGAAAAAGGACATGGAAAAAGGAAGGCTGCTGAGTAAACTGGGATACAAACTATTGGGAAGGTCCCAGTCAGAAACCTGTCTTCCCTAGGTCCTTACATGTCCCGTTTATCCAAGCCCTACACAGGAATGATCATTTGGAAATAGACAAATTGATTGAATTATTGAAGAAATATTGGTGGGGACTATTCCCAGGAAAACCATATAAACCCCACCTGGAAGGACCCTTTGCTCACAGGCCCTATGCTTGTGTGGAAAATAGAGTTCATCTGACTACTGCCCTCTCATGGCTATAAGTACATTTTGGTAATGAAATTCAGGTTTTTCACATTGAGTTGGGTCTTTCCCCAGCCATCAAGCCTCAGCCATTTTTGTGGCTAAAAAACTTTTAGAAAACATCATTCCTATCCAGGGAGTCCCTAAGACTCTTTGTAGTAACATGGGTATTCATTTCACTGAAAAAGTGGTTAAAGGAGATTTTTTTTTTTCCAATTTCTCAAAGTCTCCGCTGTCCTTACCATCCCCAATCATCTGGATTTGTGTAAAGCACAAATGCAATCATCAAGATCCAGCTCTCTAATCTTTTCTCTTCTTTGAATTTACCCTGGGTCAAAGCCCTCATTCTTGAGTTGTTGAATTTAAGGTCTACACCTTTCAGGCCACATGAAATAGTTACTGAAACGCCCATGACTTTACCTTAGTGGTCTGCTCTAGCTGACTCTAATTTGATTCAAACCAACATGTTGAAGTATTGTCAGGCCTTGGTCCCATATTTTAAAAAGCACGCCTTCTTCATAAGAAGCACCTTTGACTCTCAGAAGTCAGATAAGTCCACATTGCTTTCCATTTTGCCTGGTGACTGTGCCTATTGGAAAAGGCATCAATTAAAGGATTACTTTGAGCCTTCATGGAAAGGACTTTACCTGGTCCTTCTCACTAATTCATATGCTGCTAAATTACAGGGGGTTAAAACTTGGATCCACCTCTCCCAGGTAAAGAAAGCTGCTGCTCTTGTTTGGACAGCTCAACTGACTGAAGGTCTCAAACTAAAATTCAAACATCGCCGAGATGAAAAGCAGACAAAATCTGGTGTAAACAGCTCCACCCAAGATCCAGGACCAGGCCCGTAGACACTTTATTTCTAAACACTGGACTGCATGAGTAGTGATAGAGTTCCTGGACTTTGCATATTTCGTTTTCTAGTATCTGCTATCCTTTGGCCTTACATGCCTTTAAGGTCTGTGGACTAATAACTTTCCCTTGGTGAATGGATGTTATTGAAGTTTTTGCTTTGTGCCTAACCCTCATTGTTTTTTTGAAGTAGCTTTGTTCTGTCAATTGGGTTTTATTGATTGGTAAGACAGATTTGTATAGGAGAACCTATCCATGTCTTTTAACCTAGGAACTTTTGTTTATTAGTATTTTAATAATCTTTGGGTTATTTGCTGTATCCATCACTGTTTACTCATATATGCCCTTTTTAGAGGAATCTTGCTTCATTTTATTGGCAACTTGTATAGTAATTGCTTTTGTTTATTTATTTTTTTATTGTGTTTTAAGTGGAAGTTTACATTCTCTCTTACAAAAACTTGTACACACCTTGCTATGTAACCCTAGCTTCTCTCCCCCTAATGTGACAGCACACTCCTCCTCTCCACCTTGTATCCCTGGTGTCCATTCAGTCAGCTCCCATCCTCCTCTGTCTTCTCAGCTCACCTCTAGGCAGGAGTTGCCCACATAGTCTCAAGTGTCTACTTGAGCCAATAAACTTACTCCTCACCAGTATCATGTTCTGTCTTATAGTCTATTCCAATCCCTGTCTGAAGAGATGGTTTCAGGAATGGTTCCAGTCTTGGTTTAACAGAAGGTCCAGGGGCCATAACCTCTAGGGTCCCTCTAGTCTCAGTCAGACCATTATCTTGTCTTTTTACGAGAATTTGAGGTCTGCATCCCACTGTTCTCCTGCGCCATTAGGGATTCTCTCTCTTGTTCCCTGTCAGGGCAGTCATCGGTGGTAGCCGGTCACCATCTAATCTTCTGGTCTCCAGCTGATGGAGCCTTTTACTAGAACTTGATGTCTACATCTCACTGTTCTCCTGCTCCATTAGGGATTTTCTGTTTTATTCCCTCTCAGGGCAGTCATTATAGAGCAACATCATTAATATCACACGCAAGCAAAATTTTGCTGAAAATCATTAAAAAACGGCTGCAGCAGTATATCGGCAGGGAACTGCAAGTAATTCAGGCTGGTTTCAGAAGAGGATGTGGAACCAGGGATATCTTTGCTGATGTCAGAAGGATCCTGGCTGAAAGCAGAGAATACTAGAAGGATGTTTACCTGTGTTTTATTGACTATGCAAAAGCATTCGACTGTGTGGATCATAACCAACTATGGATAACATTGCAAAGAATGGGAATTCCAGAACACTTAATTGTGCTCATGAGGAATCTTTACATAGATCAAGAAGCAGTTGTTCGAACAGAACAAGGGGCTGCTGATTGGTTTAAAGTCAGGAAAGGTGTGCGTCAGGGTTGTATTCTTTCACCATACCTATTTAATCTGTATGCTGAACAAATAATACGAGAAGCTGGACTATATGCATCATATGCATGTGAAAGTTGGACAATGAATAAGAAAAGACAGAAGAAGAAATGACACCTTTGAATTGTGGTGTTGGGGAAGAATATTGAATATACCACGGACTGCCAAAAGAACGAACAAACCTGTCTTGGAAGAAGTGCAACCAGAATGCTCCTTAGAAGCAAGGATGGCGAGACTGCGTCTTACATACTTTGGACATGTTGTCAGGAAGGATCAGTCTCTGGAGAAGGATATCATGCTTGGCAAAGTGCAGAGTTGGTGGAAAAGAGGAAGATCCGCCACAAGGTGGATTGACACAGAGGCTGCAACAATGGGCTCAAGCATAACAATGATGGTGAGGATGGCGCAGGACTGAGCAATGTTTCATTCTGTTCTGCATAGGGTGGCTATGAGTCAGGACCTACTGGACGGCACCTAAGAAAAACAACAACAACCTCCAGTTATGCCAGAAACATTTGTTAAAGAGACTGTCTTTTCCCCCTTTAACAGGCTTTGGGCATTTGTCAAATATCAGCTGCTCATATGTGGATTGATTTATGTCTGGATTCTCAATTCTGTTCCATTTGTCTATGTATCTGTTGTTGTACCAGTACCAGGCTGTTTTGACTACTGTGGTGATGTAATAGGTTCTAAAATCAGGTAGTGTGAGGCCTCCCACTTTGTTCTTCTTCTTCAGTAATGCTTTACTTATCCAGGGCCTCTTCCCCTTCCATATGAAGTTGGTGGTTTGTTTCTCCATCTCATTAAAAAATGCCATTGGAATTTGGATTGGGATTGCGTTATATTTATAGATCACTTTGTACAATAGATATTTTCACAATATTGAGTCTTTCTAACCATGAGCAAGGTATGTTTTTCCATTTATGTAGGTCTCTTTTGGTTCGTTGCAGTAGTATCTTGTAGTTTTCCTTGCATATTGTCTTTTACATCTCTAGTTAGATGTATTCCTAAGTATTTTATCTTCTTGGGGGCTATTGTAAATGGTATTAATTTGGTGATTTCCTCTTCGACGTTCTCTCTATTGGTGTAGAGGAATCCAACTGATTTTCATTTATCTTGTATCTAGATTCTCTGCCAAGCTTTTCTATTAGTTTCAGTAGTTCTCTTGTGGATTTTTTCTGTGTATAAGATCAAATCATCTGCAAATACTTTTCCTTCTTCCTTACAAATTTGGATGCCCTTTATTTCTTTTTCTAGCCTAATTGCTTTGGCTAGGACCTCCAGCACAATGTTGAATAAAAATGGTGACAAAGGGCTTCCTTGTCTGATTCCTGTTCTCAAGGGGAGTGCTTTCAGATTCTCTCCATTTAGGATGATGTTGGCTGTTGGCTTTGTATAAATGACCATTATCTTCAGGAATTTCCCATCTATTCCTATTTTGCTGAGAATTTTTATCACGAATGGGTGTTGGACTTTGTCAAATGCCCCTTCTGCATCATTTAATAAGATCATGTGGCTCTTGTCTTTTGTTTTATTTATATGATGGATTACACTGTTTTTTTTTTTTTAATGTTAAACCATCCCTGTATACCTGGTATGAATCCCACTTGGTCTTGGTGACTTATTTTTTTGATATGTTGTTGAATTCTATTGGTTAGAATTTTGTTCATGATTATTGCATCTAAGTTCATGAGGGATATATGTCTGTAATTTTCTTTTTTTGTGGAGTCTTTACCTGGTTTTGGTATCAGGGTTATGCTGGCTTCATAGAATGAGTTTGGGAGTATTCCATCCTTTTCTATGCTTTGAAATACCTTTAGTAGTACTGGTGTTAACTCTTTGAAAATTTGGTAGAATTCTCCAGTGAAGCCGTCAAGTCCAGGGCTTTTTTTTTTGTTGGGAGTTTTTTTTATTACTTTTTCAATCTCTTCTTTTGTTATGGGTCTGTTTAGTTGTACCTCCATTTGTGTTAGTTTAGGTAGGTAGTGTGTTTCTAGGAATTCATCTATTTCTTCTAGGTTTTCAAATTGGTTAGAGTACAATTTTTCATAGTAATCTGATATGATTCATTTAATTTCAGTTTGGTCTGTTGTGATATTGCCAATGTCATTTTTTATTTGGGTTAGCTGCTTCCTCTCCTGTTTTTCTTTTGTCAGTTTGCCCAGTGGTTTATCGCTTTTGTTGATCTTTTCAAAGAACCACCTTTTGGTCTTGTTAGCTCTTTCAATTGTTTTTGTGTTCTGTATGTCATTTAATTCTGCTCTAATTTTTATTATTTGCTTTCTTTCAGTGCACAAGAGCTTCCTTTTTTTCTACATTAAAAAAATTATTTATTTTGCTTTATGTGAAAGTTTACAAATCAAGTCAGTCTCTCATACAAAAAGCTATACACACGGTGCCGTGCACTCCCAGCTGCTCTCCCCTCAATGAGACAGCTCATTCCTCCTCTCCACTCTGTATTCCCCGTGTCCATTCAACCAGCTCCTGCCCTACTCTTCCTTCTCATCTTGCCACCAGGCAGGAGTCCCCCACATACTCTCAAGTGTCTACTGGAGCCACGAAGTTCACTCCTCACCAGCATCATTGTCTCTTATAATCCAGGCCAATCCTTGTCTGTAGAGTTGGTTTTGGGAATGGTTCCAATCCTGGACTATCAAAGGGTCTGGGGGCCATGACCCTCAGGATCCCTCCGGGTTCAATCAGACCGTTAAGCCTGGTCTTCTTGTGAGAATTTGAGATCTGCATCCCACTGTTCTCCTGCTCCGTCAGTGATTCTCTGTTATGTTCCCTGTTAGGGCAGTGATCGGTGGTAGCCGGGGACCATCTAGTTCTTCCGGTCTCAGGCTGATAGAGTCTTTGGTTTATGTGACACTTTCTGTCTCTTGGGCTCATATTTACCTTGTGTCTTTGGTGTTCTTAATTCTCCTTTGCTCCAGGTGGTTTGAGACCAATTGATGCATCTTAGATGGCCGCTTGCTAGCATTTAAGACCCCAGATGCCTCTCACCAAAGTGGAATACAGAACAGTTTCTTAATACATTTTGTTATGCTACTTGACCTAGATGTTCTCTGAAACCATGGTCCCCAGACCCCCATCCCTCCTACTCTGGGCTTTGAAGCATTTGGTTGTATGCAGGAAACTACTTTGCTTTTGGTTTATTCCAGTTGTACTGACTATCCCTCTGTTATGTTTTGCCCTTTCCTTCACTAAAAAAAATTTTTGTCTGCTATCTCATTAGTGAATATCACAAGGGCTTCTTTTGTTGCTCTCTTTCTATTTGTTCAAGTTATAGGGATAATTCTTTTATTTTGGCACTTTCTTCTTTTTGCATGGTGTGAGGTATGGGTCCTGTTTCATTTTTTGCAAATGGGTATCCAGTTATGCCAGCACCATTTGTTAAAAAGACTATCTTTTCCCCAATTAACTGATACTGGGCCTTTATCAAATATCAGCTGCTCCTATGTGGATGGATTTATATCTGGGTTCTCAATTCTGTTCCACTGGTCTTTGTGTCTGTTGTTGTACCAGTACCACGCTGTTTTGACTACTGTGGCTGTATAATAGCTTCTGAAATCAGGTAGAGTGAGGCCTCTCACTTTCTTCTTCTTTTTCAGTAATGCTTTGCTTATCTGACGCTTCTTTCCCTTCCATATGAAGTTGGTGATTTGTTTCTCTATCACCTTAAAAAATGACATTGGAATTCGGATCGGAAGTGCATTTTATGTATAGATGGCTTTTGGTAGAATAGACATTTTTACTATGTTAACTCTTCCTATCCATGAGCAAGGTATGTTTTTCCACTTAAGTATGTCCTTTTGAATTTCTTGTAGTAGAGCTTTGTAGTTTTCTTTGTATAGGTCTTTTACATCCTTGGTAAGATTTATTCCTAAGTATTTTATCTTCTTGGGGGCTACTGTGAATGGTATTGATTTGGTTATTTCCTCTTCGATGTTCTTTTTGTTGAGAAGCCAGGTGATTTTTGTATGTTTATCTTATAACCTGAGACTCTGCCAAACTCTTCTATTAGTTTCAGTAGTTTTCTGGTGGATTCGTTGGGGTTTTCTGTGTATAAGATCATGTCATCTGCAAATAGAGATAATTTTACTTCCTCTTTGCCAATCCGGATGCCCTTTATTTCTTTGTCTAGCCTAATTGCTCTGGCTAGGACCTCTAGCACAATGTTGAATAACAGCGGTGATAAAGGGCATCCTTGTCTGGTTCCCGTTCTCAAGGGAAATGCTTTCAGGTTCTCTCCATTTAGAGTGATGTTGGCTGTTGGCTTTGCATAGATGCCCTTTATTATGTTGAGGAATTTTCCTTCAATTCCTATTTTGCTGAGAATTTTTATCATAAAAGGGTGTTGGACTTTGTCAAATGCCTTTTCTGCATCAATTGATAAGATCATGTGGTTTTTGTCTTTTGTTTTATTTATGTGGTGGATTACATTAACGGTTTTTCTAATATTAAACCAGCCTTGCATACCTGGTATAAATCCCACTTGGTTGTGGTGAATTATTTTTTTGATATGTTTTTGAATTCGATTGGCTAGAATTTTGTTGAGGATTTTTGCATCTATGTTCATGAGGGATATAGGTCTGTAATTTTCTTTTTTTGTCATGTCTTTACCTGGTTTTGGTATCAGGGAGTTGGTGGCTTCATAGAATGAGTTGGGTAGTATTCCGTCATTTTCTATGCTTTGAAATACCTTTAGTAGTAGTGGTGTTAACTCTTCACTGCAGAGTTTGGTAGAACTCTGCAGTGAAGACGTCCGGGCCAGGGCTTTTTTTTGTTGGGAGTTTTTTGATTACCGTTTCAATCTCTTTTTTTGTTATGGGTCTATTTAGTTGTTCTACTTCTGAATGTGTTAGTTTAGGTAGGTAGAGTTTTTCCAGGAATTCATCCATTTCTTCTAGGTTTGCAAATTTGTTAGAGTACAATTTTTTGTAATAATCTGATATGATTCTTCTAATTTCAGTTGGGTCGGTTGTGATGTGGTCCTTCTCGTTTCTTATTCGGGTTATTTGTTTCCTTTCCTGTTTTTCTTTAGTCAGTCTAGCCAATGGTTTATCAATTTTGTTAATTTTTTCAAAGAACCAGCTTTTGGCTTCGTTAATTCTTTCAATTGTTTTTTTGTTCTCTAATTCATTTAGTTCAGCTCTAATTTTTATTATTTGTTTTCTTCTGGTGCCTGATGGGTTCTTTTGTTGCTCAGTTTCTATTTGTTCAAGTTGTTGGGACAGTTCTCTGATTTTGGTTCTTTCTTCTTTTTGTATGTGTGCATTTATCGATATAAATTGACCTCTGAGCACTGCTTTTGCTGTGTCCCAGAGATTTTGATAGGAAGTATTTTCATTCTCGTTGCATTCTATGAATTTCCTTATTCCCTCCTTGATGTCTTCTATAACCCAGTCTTTTTTCAGGAGGGTATTGTTCAGTTTCCAAGTATTTGATTTCTTTTCCCTAGTTTTTCTGTTATTGATTTCTAGTTTTATTGCCTTGTGGTCTGAGAAGATGCTTTGTAATATTTCGATGTTTTGGACTCTGCAAAGGTTTGT
This sequence comes from Elephas maximus indicus, assembly GCF_024166365.1. Lineage (NCBI taxonomy): Eukaryota > Metazoa > Chordata > Mammalia > Proboscidea > Elephantidae > Elephas > Elephas maximus. The sequence continues at coordinate 88,297,294 of NC_064833.1, forward strand.
TTTATGACCTAATACGTGGTCTATTCTAGAGAATGTTCCATGTGTGCTAGAAAAAAAAGTATACTTTGCAGCAGTTGGGTGGAGAGTTCTGTATAAGTCAATGAGGTCCAGTTGGTTGATTGTTGTAAGTAGGTCTTCCGTGTCTCTATTGAGCTTCTTACTGGATGTCCTGTCCTTCTCTGAAAGTGGTGTGTTGAAGTCTCCTACTATAATTGTGGAGGTGTCTATCTCACTTTTCAATTCTGTTAAAATTTGGTTTATGTATCTTGCAGCCCTGTCATTGGGTGCATAAATATTTAATATGGTTATATCTTCCTGATCAATTGTCCCTTTTATCATTATGTAGTGTCCTTCTTTATCCTTTGTGGTGGATTTAACTTTAAAGTCTATTTTGTCAGAAATTAATATTGCTACTCCTCTTCTTTTTTGCTTATTGTTTGCTTGATATATTTTTTTCCATCCTTTGAGTTTTAGTTTGTTTGTGTCTCTAAGTGTAAGGTTTGTCTCTTGTAGGCAGCATATAGATGGATCGTGTTTCTTTATCCAGTCCGTGACTCTCTGTCTCTTTATTGGTGTGTTTAGTCCATTTACATTCAGCGTAATTATAGATAAGTGTTTAGTGTTGTCATTTGATGCCTTTTTATGTGTGTTGTTGACAATTTCATTTTTCCACTTACTTTTTTGTGCTGAGACGTTTTTCTTTGTAAATTGTGAGATCCTCATTTTCATAGTATTTGACTTTATGTTTGTTGAGTCATTATGTTTTTCTTGGCTTTTATTTTGAGTTATGGAGTTGTTATACCTCTTTGTGGTTACCTTAATATTTACCCCTATTTTTCTGAGTAAAAACCTAACTTGTATTGTCCTATATTGCCTTGTATCCCTCTCCATATGGCAGTTCTATGCCACCTGTATTTAGTCCCTCTTTTTGATTATTGTGATCTTTTACATATTGACTTCAATGATTCCCTGTTTTGAGCTTTTTTTTTTAATTAATCTTAATTTGTTTTTGTGATTTCCCTATTTGAGTTGATATCAGGATGTTCTGTTCTGTGACCTTGTGTTGTGCTGGTATCTGATATTACTGGTTTTCTGACCAATTTCCTTTAGTATTTCTTGTAGCTTTGGTTTGGTTTTTGCAAAGTCTCTAAGCTTGTGTTTATCTGTAAATATCTTAATTTCGCCTTCATATTTGAGAGAGAGTTTTGCTGGATATATGATCCTTGGCTGGCAGTTTTTCTCCTTCAGTGCTCTGTATATGTCATCCCATTCCCTTCTTGCCTGCATGGTTTCTGCTGAGTAGTCTGAACTTATTGATTCTCCCTTGAAGGAGACCTTTCTTTTATCCCTGGCTGCTTTTCAAATTTTCTCTTTATCTTTGGTTTTGGCAAGTTTAATGATAATATGTCTTGGTGTTTTTCTTTTTGGATCAATCTGAAATGGGGTTCGATGAGCATCTTGGATAGATATCCTTTCGTCTTTCATGATGTCTGGGAAGTTTTCTGTCAGCAGATCTTCAACTATTTTCTCTGTGTTTTCTGTCCTCCCTCCCTGTTCTGGGACTCCAATCACACGGAAGCTATCCTTCTTGATAGAGTCCCACATGATTCTTAGGGTTTCTTCATTTTTTTTAATTCTTTTATCTGATTTTTTTTCAGCTATGTTGGTGTTGATTCCCCGGTCCTCCAGATGTCCCAGTCTGCATTCTAATTGCTCGAGTCTGCTCCTCTGACTTCCTATTGCGTTGTCTAATTCTGTAATTTTATTGTTAATCTTTTGGATTTCTGAATGCTGTCTCTCTATGGATTCTTGCAACTTATTAATTTTTCCACTATGTTCTTGAGTAATCTTTTTGAGTTCTTCAACTGTTTTATCAGTGTGTTCCTTGGCTTTTTCTGCAGTTTGCCTTATTTCATTTCTGAGGTCATCCCTGATGTTTTGAAGCATTCTGTAAATTAGTTTTTTATATTCTGTATCTGATAATTGCAGGATGGTGTCTTCATTTGGGAAAGATTTTGATTCTTTTGTTTGGGGGGTTGTAGAATATGTCACGGTCTGCTTCTTTATGTGGTTTGATATCGACTGCTGTCTCCGAGCCATCACTAAGATATAGTAGTGATTTATTCTATAATTGCTCACTGAGTCTTATCTTGTTTTGTTTTCTTTCAATATACGTGGATGGGCTACTAGATTGTGCTGTCTTGTTTATTGTAGCCCTTGACTTACTTATGACCTATTACCAGCTGGTTTGGGCTGTTGCCAGATATACATGCCTGAGTCTATTCACTATTCTTGAGTAGAATCTGATTTTGGGTCATCAAGTGTGTGCTGCACCCTAACGCCTATCCACCTCAAGAAGTAGTGGTGATATTTGTGTGCACCAGATTCTATTAGCAGCTGGGGTTCACACTCCAGGGGGGGCAGGATGCTGACAGGCTTCCCCCAAGTGTCAGTGAGGTAGGTGTGTCTCTATTCCTATAGCACCTTGGTGGGAGGGCTCTGCAGCTGTACCTTAGGCCCCCAATGCAAATACCTCTACTGATTGGTAGGTGTCACCCTCCTTAGACCCCTAAGGCAAGAGGCTAGGTGGTCTGGGGGGAGCTTCAGCCCTCAGTTCCCTGTTGTGGGTCAGTTAGGGCTCTGTTGAATAAGCAGAGATAGCAGACCTGGGAAAATTGTTTTTCCAGTAAATCCACTAAAAAAAATGCAGTCAGATCCCTATCAGAACTGCCTTTGCATTATAACAGCCACCTTGTTCCCTGTAAGGATGAAAGCCCGAGATTTGGAGCATATATACTTGGCTGGAGCTGGTTCTGTGTTTTTAGTCCAATTAGGGAAGGATTTTTGGTCCCTGGGTTTTTTGTTGTTGCTTCTCTCAGGCCGGAAGAATGGGTTAGGAAAAGACCAAAAAAAAAAAAAAAAAAAAAGCGGAGCCAGAGCCATTCTCCCTCTGGCTCAGGAAATTCCAATGTTAATGAAGCCGCCTGGGAAGGGGAGGGGAGGGGAGGGTTCAGAAAACAGGAGACAGTAGCACCCCGGAATATAGCCAAAGTTGCTTATCTTGCTTGGGATGACTATTTTATCTGAGATTCCCAAGGGGCGTGTCGCCTATGTGTGCTGGCTGTGTGGAGAATGTCCCCGAGGGTCTGGCCCGCTGAAGCAGGGGTCAGATCCTCCTCTGCCAGTCCAAAGCCCAGTGTCAAGGTTCCCCTGGTGGGACGCTGCACTCCTGGCTCCAAAATCAGTCGCTGCCTCCCGGGGACTTCTCGTCCCGCCAACCGCGTTGCCGCGCCACCTCCGCGGACCGGCTGGGCCCTCTCCCGGGGTTAGTTCAGGGGAGTAGGGCTGCGCCCAGTGTTTGCGCCGTGACCGGATGCCGTGTTCAGCTCCCCTGTGCCCAGTCCAAAGCCCGGCGCCAAGGTTACCTGACTGGGACGCTGGCTCCACGCTCCGAAAACCGTCGATGCTTCCCCGTAGTTGTTCGTTCTCCGTCTCTGTCACTCAGGTCAACTCTTTAAATCTGTGTTTGTTTTTCAGCGTTCGTAGATTGTCATGCATGTGATCGATTCACTTGTTTTTCTGAGTCTTTGTTGCAAGAGGGATCCGAGGTAGTGTCTACCTAGTCAGCCATCTTGGCCCCCAATCTCCCTTTCTTCTTTTTGGATGTGTGCATTTATTGCTATGAATTGACCTCTGAGCAATGCTTTAGCAGTGTCACAAAGGTTCTGGTAGGAAATGTTTTCATTCTTATTGGATTCTATGAATGTCTTTATTCCATCCTTCATTTCTTCTATAACCCAGTAGTTTTGAGCAAGGGTTTGTTCAGTTTCCATGTTTGATTTCTTTTCCCTGCTTTTTCTGTTATTGATTTCTACTTTTATGGCTTTACCATCAGAGAAGATGCTTTGATGTGGTCAGTTCTGGAGAATGTTCCAAGTGCGTTGGAAAAGAAAGTATACTTGGGTGCTTTTGGGTGGAGTGTTCTATATATGTATGTGAGATCAATTTGATTGATTGTAGCATTTAGATCTTCCGTGTCTTTATTAAGCTTCTTTCTGGATTCTCTGTCCTGTGTTGAAAGTCATGTGTTGAAATCTCCTTCTGTTAACCCAGAGCTGTCTAGCTGTCTTTTCAATGCTGTTAGAGTTTGTTTTATGTATCTTGAAGCTCTGTCATTGGATGCGTAAATATTTATTACGGTTATATCCTCCTGGTATATTCACACTTTAGTCATTGTATAGTGTCCTTCCTTATCTTTTGTGGAGCATTTAACTTTAAAGTCTATTTTGTCATAAATTAATATTGCCACTCCTGCTCTTTCTTGATTGTTGTTTGCTTGACACATTTTTTCCATTGTTTGTGTTTTAGTTTGTTTGCATCTTTAAGTCTAAGGTGTGTGTCTTGTAGGCAGCATATAGATGGATCATGTTTTTTTTTTAAACCCATTCTGCTACTCTCTATCTTTCTATTGGTACATTTAGTCTATTTACATTTAGTGTAATTAGGGATAGGTATGAATTTTTTTATGAATTTTTTTATTAGCGCTGTCATTTTGATTTTTTTGTGTGTGTGCTGTTGACAGTTTCTTTGTTCCAGTTAATTTTTTGTGCTGAGTAGTTTTTCTTTATATATTGTCTTTTCCTCTTTTTCATTGTTGCTGATATTGTTTTTGCCGAGTCTTTATGCTTTTCTTGTATTTTATTTTGATATGTAGGATTGTTAGCCTCCTTTGTGGTTATCTTACTATTTACCCCTATTAAAACTTTTATCTCTTTATATTGCCTTGGCTTCCTCTCCACATGAAAGATCTATGACTATATTTTTAGTTCCTCTTTATTAATTTAACATTGTCATCTTTTATATAATGACATTGCTGTATCCCTGCTTTGAGTGTTTTTTAATCTGGATTTATTTTTGTGATTTCCTTATCTGGGTTGATATCTAGTTGCTCTGTCCTGTGTTCTAGTCTTGGGTTGATATCTGATGTCAGTGATTTTCTAACCAGGGGACTCCCTTTAGTATTTCTTGTAGTTTTGGTTTGGTTTTTCAAATTCCCTAAACTTCTGTTTATCTGGAAATGTCCTAATTTCACCATCATATTTCAGAGACAGTTTTGCTGCATATATGATTTTTTGCTGGTGATTTTTTTCCTTCAAGGTTTTATATATGTCATCCCATTGCCTTTGTGCTTGCATGGTTTCTGCTGAATAGTCTGAGCTTATTCTTTTTTAATTATTTTTTACTGAACTTTAGTTGAGGTTTACAGAAGAAACTAGTTCGTCATCAAACAGTACACACATTGTTGTATGACATTGGTTAACAACCACACAACATGTCAACTCTCTCCCTTCTCAACCCTGAGTTTCCTATTACCAGCTTTCTTGTTCCCTTCTGCCTCCCAGTCCCTGCCCCAGGGCTGGTGGGCCGCTTTAGTCTTGTTCCGTGGGCCTGTTCAATCTATGGCTAAAGGGTGAACCTCAGTAGTGGCCTCATTACCGAGCCGAAAGGGTGTGTGGGGGCCACAGTCTCATGGTTTCTCCAACCTTCGTCAGGCCAGCAAGTCTGGTCTTTCTTTTTGAGATAGAATTTTATTCTACATTTTTCTCCAGCTCTGACCAGGGCTCTCTATTGTGATCCCTGTCAGAGCAGTAAGTGGTGGTTGCCAGACACCGTCTAGTTGCACTGGACTCAGTCTGGTGGAGGCCATGGTAGATGTGGTCCATTAGTCCTGTGAACTAATCCTTCCCTTGTGCCTCTAGCTTTCTTCATTCTTCCTTGCTCCTGAAGGGGTGAGACCAGTGGAGTATCCTAGATGGCCGCTCACAGGCTTTTAAGACCCCAGATGCTACTCACCAAGGTAGAATGTAGAACACATTCATCATAAACTGTTATGCCAATTGAGCTAGATGTTCCCGAGACCATGGTCCCCACAGCACTCAGGTCAGCATTTCAGTCCCTCAGGGAGTTTGGGTATGTCCATTGAGCTACCATGGCCCTGCCTTCTACAGGTTGTGCTGGCTTCCCCAGTATTGTGTACTGTCTTACTCTTCACCAAAGTTGCCGCTTATCTGTTGTCTGTTAAGTGTTTTCCATCTCCACCCTTCCCCCCCTTGTAACCGTCAAATAATGTTTCTTTTTGTATGCAAACCTTTTCATGAGTTTTTACAGTAGGAGTCTCATACAATATTTGCCCTTTTGTGACTGACTTATTTCACTCAGTATAATGTCCTCCAGATGCATTCATGTTATGAAATGCTTCACAGATTCACTGTTGTTCTTTATTGTTGTGTAATACTCCATTGTGTGTATGTACCACAGTTTGTTCATCCGTTCATCTGTTGATGGTCCTCTAGGTTGTTTCTACTTTTTTCTACTGTGAACAATGCTGCAATGAGCATGGGTATATATATATCTATCTGCGTGATGACTCTTATTTCTCTAGGATATATTCCTAGGGGTAAGATTGCTGGATCAAAAGCTACTAAAGAAGTGCCTTATTGTTTACCAAAATGGTTTTATCATTTTGCATTCCCACCAGCAGTGCTTAAGAGTTCCTATCTCCCCTGCAGCCTCTCCAACATTTGTTATTTTCTGTTGTATTGATTCTTGCCAGTAATGCCAGAGTGAGATGGTATCTCCTGGTGGTTTTGATTTGTATTTCTCTGATGGCTAGAGAACGTGAGCATTTCTTCATGTGTCTCTTGGCCACTTGAATGTCTTCTTTGGTGAAGTGTCTGTTCCTTTTCTATGCCCCCTCCTTTTTAAATCATATTTCTTTTTTATTGTTGGTGTTTTGACAGTCACTTATTCTCATCCATTCTTTTTTAAAAAATTTTATTCTGCTTTAAGTGAAAGTTTACAAATCAAGTCAGTCTCTCACAGAAAAATTTACATACACCTTGCTATATACTCCTAGTTGCTCTCCCTTTAATGAGGCAGCACACTCCTTTCCTCCACTCTCTATTTTTGTGTCCATTCAGTCAGCTTCTGACCCCCCTGCCCTCCCATCTCCCCTCCAAACAAGAGCTGCCCACATAGTTTCATGTGTCTACTTGATCCAAGAAGCTCACTCTTCACCAATATCACTTTCTATCCGTTAGTCCAGTCCATTCCCTGTCTGAAGAGTTGGCTTTGGGAATAGTTCCTGTCTTGGGCTAAGAGAAGGTCTGGGGACCATGACCTCTGGGGTCCTTCTGGTCTCAGTCAGACCATTAAGTCTGGACTTTTTATGAGAATTTGAGGTCTGCATCCCACTGCTCTCCTGCTCCCTCAGGCCTTTGTCCATTTTTTTACTGGATTATTTTTCTTTTCTTTGTTGAGGTGTTGCATTTTCTTGTAGATTTTAGACTGGATCTTGTCTGATTTGTAATAGCCAAATTTTTTTTCCCAGTCTGTAGGCTCTCTTTTTACTCTTTTGGTGAAGTCTTTTGATGAGCATAAGTGTTTAATTTTTAGAAGATCCCAGTTATCTAGCTTATCCTCTGGAGCTTGTGCATTGCTGGTTGTGATTTGTATCCTTGTTAATGCCATGTATTAGGGCCCATAGCATTTATCCTATTTTTCTTCTATGAACTTCATGGTATTTGGCTGTATACTTACGTCTTCGATCCATTTTGAGTTAGTTTCTGTACATGGTGTGAGATATGGGCCCTGTTTCATTTTTTTGCAGATGGACATCCAGTTTTGCCAGCATCACTTGTTAAAAAGACTGTCTTTTCCCCATGTGATGGATTTTGGGTCCTTGTCGAAGATCTGGTGACCATAGGTGGATGGACTTACATCTGGGTTCTCAATTCTGTTCCATTGGTCAATGTACCTGTCTTGTACCAGTACCAGGCTGTTTTGACTAAGTAGTGCGAGCCCTCCTACTTTCTTCTTCTTCTTCAATAGTGCTTTACTTATCCAGGGCCTCTTCTCTTTCCATATAAAGTTAATGATAAACTTTTCCATCTTTTTAAAGAATGTTGTTGGTATTTGGATCAGTATTGCATTGCATTTTTAAATTGCTTTGGGTAGAATTGTCATTTTCACAATGTTGAGTCTACCTATCCATGAGCATGGTCTTGTTTTCTATTTAGGTAGATCTCTTGGTTTCTTGCAGTAGTGTTTCGTCATTTTCTTTGTATAGGTCTTTTACATCCCTGGTTAGATTTATTCCCAAGTATTTTATTTTTTTAGGGGCTATGATAAATGGCATTGTTTTCTTGATTTCCTTTTCATCGTTCTCTTTATTGGTGTATAGGGATCCAGCTGATTTTTGTATGTTTATCTTATATCTTGCTAATGTGCTGAATCTTGTTATTAGTTCCAGTAGTTTTCTCACGGAGTGTTTTGGATTTTCTTAGTATCATATCTTCCACAAATAGGGATAGTTTAACTTCTTCATTACCAATTTGGATGCCCTTTATTTATGTTTCTTGCCTTTTTGCTCTAGCTAAGACTTCCAACACAATGTTAAATAGGAGTGGTGATAAAGGGGTTCCTTGTCTTGTTCCCGCTCTCAAGGGGAATGTTTTCAGCTTCTCTCCATTGAGAACGATGCTGGCCATTGGTTTTGCATAGATGCCCTTTACTGTGTGGAGAAATTTCAATTCTATACCTATTTCATTGATAGTTTTTTTTTTTTTTATCAGGAATCGGTATTGGACTTGTCCAATGCCCTTTCTGCATTGATTGAGGTGATCATATGATTCTTTTCTTTCCTTGTACTTATGTGGTGGATTACATGATTGATTTTCTAATGTTGAACCATCCTTGCATAACTGGTATGTGCTGTATTATTTTTTTGACATGATGCTGAAGTCTATTGGCTAGAATTTTGTTGAGAATTTCTGCATCTGTATTCATGAGAGATATTGGTTCTTAATTTTCTTTTTTTGTGGTGTCTGCCTGGTTTGGCATCAGGGTTATGCTGGCTTCATAGAATGAATTTGGAAGTTATTACTTCCTTTTCTACTTTCTGAAATAGTTTGAGCAGTGCTGGTGTAAGCTCTTCTCTGAATGTTTGGTAGAATTCTCCAGTGAAGCCATCTGGGCCAGGGCTTTTTTTGGTTGGGAGTTTTATTATTATTACCTTTTCAATCTCTTGTTATGGGTCAGTTCAGATTTTCAATGTTATTTTGTGTTAGTTTGTGTAGGTAGTATGTCTCTAGAAATTTATGCAATTCCTCTAGGTTTTTGAATTTGTTGGAGTATAGTTTTTCATAGTACTTTGTTATGATCTTTCTTAGTTCAGTTGGGTCTCTTGTAATGTCCTCCATTTCATTTCTTTTCTGTGGGGGGGTGGGTATTTGTGTTCTCTTCTGTTTATCTTTTGTCAGTTTGGCCAGTGGTTTGTCAATTTTGTTGATCTTTTCAAAGAACAAATTTTTGGTTTTTTTGATTCTATTGTTTTTCTGTTCTCTATTTCATTTATTTCTGCTCTGATCTTTATTATTTCCTTTCTTCTGCTGGCCGTGGGCTTCTTTTGCTGTTCTCTTTCTATTTGTTCTAGTTGTATAGCTAATGTTTTTATTTTGTCTCTCTTTATTTGATGTATGCATCTATTGCTATAAATTGACCTCTGAGCACTACCTTTGCTGTGTTCCAAAGGTTTTAGTATGATGTGTTTTTGTTCTTACTTGATTCTAGGAATTTTTTTAATTCCATCTTTGATTTCTTCTATTACCCAGTGGTTTTTAAGCAAGGTGTTGTTCAGTTCCCATGTATTTGTTTTTTTTTTTTTTTTTCCTTTGCTCTTCCTGTATCTACTTTTGTGATGGTGTGATCAGAGAAGACGCTTTGTGCTATCTCATTGTTTAGGATTTTGTTGAGGTTGCTTTGTGGCCTAAGATGTGGTCTATTCTGGAGAACATTCCATGTGCTTTGGAAAAGAATGTATACTTTGATGCTTTTGGGTGGAAAGTTCTATATATGTCTATGAGATCAAGTAGGTCGATTGTGGTCTTTAAATCTTCTGTATCTTTGTTGAGTTTCTTTCTAGATTTTCCATCCTTTACCAAGAGTGGCATATTGAAGCCCCCTAATATTTTTGTGGAACTGTCAATTTTTCTTTTCAGTGCTGTTAGAATTTGTTTTATGTGTTTTGGAACCCTGCCATTGGGTGCATAGATATTTATTATGGTTATGTCCTCATGGAGGATTGTCCCTTTAATTATTATATAATGTCGTTTCCTGTCTTTTATGATGGATTTTGTTATAAAGTCTATTTTATCTGTGATTAGTGCTGCCACCTTTGGTCTTTTTTGGTTGCTATTTGCTTAATATATTTTTTCCCATCCTATGATTTTTAATAAATTTATGTCTTTGTTTCTAAGGTGTGTATCTTCTAGACAGCATATGGATGGGTCCTGTTTTTTTATCCATTCAGTCTCTCTGTGTCTCTTTATGGCACACATGGGAACTGAACAACACCTTGCTTAAAAACCACCGGGTAATAGAAGAAATCAAAGATGAAATAAAAAAAAAATCCTAGAATCAAATGAGACAAAAACACATCATACCAAAACCTTTGGAACACAGCAAAGGCAGTGCTCAGAGGTCAATTTATGGGTGCATTTAGGCCATTTACCTTCAGTGTAATTATTGATAGGTGTGAGTTTATTGTTGTCATTTTGTACTGCTTTTTTTGTGGCACTAACATTTTCTCTGTTCCTCTTACTGTCCTGTGCTGAGTTCCCTCGGTTGTGGATTTCTTTTTCATTTCTTTTGTTTTGTAGATTTTGTTTTTATTGAGACTTTATTTTTTTCTTCTTTATTTTGATGAGTAAGTTTATTAACTTTCTTTGTGGTTACGTTGAAATTCACCCTTATCTTCCTAGGTTTGAACCAGTGTATTATTACTTGGTATCGGGTTGCACTCCTTTCCATTAGAAAGTACTGTACCTATATCGTTTATTCCCTCTTTTATTGTTCTGATGTTGTTGTCATTTACAGATTAACCTCTCTTCTTCCCTGTTGCAATTGTTTTGGTTTTAGTTTGTCCTTGAGAGTTCATTTCCTAGATTGGTATCTGGCTGCTACAATCTTGCATCCTAGATTCAGGCTATCATCTGATGTTGTTCTCAGATCAAAGGACTCCCTTTAAGATTTTTTTTTTTTTTTACTCATCTTGAGCCTATAGGACAGAGTAGAACTGTCCCATAAGGTTTCCAAGACTGTAAAACTTTTTTTTTTAATTGTGCTTTAGGTCTAAGTTTACAAGTCAAGTCAGTCTCTCAAACAAAAAGTTATACACATCTTGTTGTGTACTCCTAGCTGCTCTCCTCTTAATGAGACAGCATATTTCCTCCTCTCCAGCCTGTATTCCCCATGTCCATTCAACCAGCTCCTGTCCCTGTCGTCCTTCTCATCTTGCCACCAGACAGGAGTTGCCCACATAGTCTCAAGTGTCTTCTTGAGCCAAGAGGCCACTTCTCACTAGTATCACTGTCTATCTTATATTTCAGGCCAATCCCCGTCTGTAGATTTGGCTTCGGGAGTGGTTGCAGTCTTGGGCTAACAAAGGGTCCAGGGACCATGACCATCAGGGTCCCTCAATTAAGTCAGACCATTAAGCCTGGTCATTTTACTAGAACTTGAGATCTGCATCCCACTGTTCTCCTGCTCCATCAGGGATTCTCTGTTGTGTTCCCTGTCAGGGCAGTGATTGGTTGTAGCCGAGCACCATCTAGTTCTTCCAGTCTCAGGCTGATGGAGTCTCTGGTTTGTGTGGCCTTTTCTGTCTCTTGGGCTCTTCTTTACCATATGTCTTTGGTGTTCTTCATTCTCCTTTGCTCCAGGAAGGTTGAGACCCGTTTATGCATCTTACATGGCCACTTGCTAGTGATTAAGACCCCAGACGCCTTTCACCAAAGTGGAATGCAGAACGTTTTCTTAATACATTTTGTTATACCAATTGACCTAGACTCCCCTGAAACCATGGTCCGCAGACCCCCATCCCTGCTACTCTGGCCTTCGAAGCATTTAGTTGTATTCAGGAAACTACTTTGGGTTTAGTCCAGTTGTGCTGACATCCCTTTGCTGCGTGTTGCCCTTTCCTTCACCTAAAAAAATTTATGTCTACTGTCTAGTTAGTGAACATCCTTCTCCCTCCATCCCACCGACGTAACCATCAAAGAATATTTTCTTCTGCGTTTAAACTTTATCTACCGTTCTTATAATAGCAGTCTCATACAATATTTGTCCTTTTGCAATTGACTAGTTTCACTCAGCATAATGCTTTTCAGATTCCTCCATGTTACGAAATGCTGCACAGATTCATCATTGTTCTTAATCACTGCATAGTATTACATTGTGTGGGTATAACATAATTTGTTTATTCATTCATCTGTTGATAGGCACCTTGGTTGCTTCCATCCTTTTGCTATTGTAAAAAGTGCTGCAAGGACATGGGTGTCCATGTATCTGTCCGTGTGAAGGCTCTTATTTCTTTAGGGTATATTCCAGGAGTGGAATTGTTGGGTCGTATGGTAGTGCTATTTCTAGCTTTTCAAGAAAGTGTCAAAATTTTATGGTAGTTCTATTTCTAGCTTTTCAAGAAAGTGTCAAATTGATTTCCAAAGTGTTTGTACCATTTTACATTCCTACCAGCAGTGTATAAGTGTTCCAGTCTCTCCACAACCTCTCCAACATTTATTATTTTGTGTTTTCTGGATTAATACCAGCCTTGTTGGAGTGAGATGGAATTTCATTGTAGTTTTGATTTGCATTTCTCTAATGGCTAATGATCATGAGCATTTCCTCATGTATCTGTTAGCAGCCTGAATGTCTTCTTTGGTAAAGTGCCTGTTCATATCCTTTGCCCATTTTTAAATTGGGTTACTTGTCTTTTCATTGTTGAGTTTTTGCAATAACATGTAGATTGTAGAGATCCGATGCTGATTGGAAATGTCATAGCTAAAATTTTTTTCCCAATCTGTAGGTAATCTTTTTACTCTTTTGGTGAAGTCTTTGAATGAGCATAGGTGTTTGATTTTTAGGAGCTCCCAGTTATCTAATTTCTCTTTTGCTGTTTGTACAGTTCTAGTAATGTTTTGTATACTGTTTATGCCATGTATTAGAGCTCCTAGCATTGTCCCTATGTTTTCTTACATGATCTTTATCTTTTTAGATATTATATTTAGGTCTTTGATTCATTTTGAGTTAGTTTTTGTGCATGGTGTGAGGTATGGGTCTTGTTTCTTTTTTTTCCAGGTGGATATCTGGCTATGCCAGCACCATTTGTTAAAGAGACTGTCTTTTCCCTATTTAACAGACTTTGGGCCCTTTTCAAATATCAGCTGTTCATATGTGGATGGATTTATGCCTGCATTCTCAATTCTGTTCCATTGGTCTCTGTATCTGTTGTTGTGCCAGTACCAGGCTGTTTTGACTACTGTGGCGGTATAATGTATTCTAAAATCAGGTAGTGTGAGGCCTACCACTTTGTTCATCTTTTTCAGTAATGCTTTACTTACCTGGGGCCTCTTTCCCTTCCATATGAAGTTGGTGATTTGTTTCTCCATCTCATTAAAAAATGTCACTGGTACTTGGAATGGGATTAAATTGTATCTATAGATTGCTTTAGGTAGAATAGACTTTTTGACAATATTGAGTTTGCCTATCCACAAACAAGGTATGTTTTTCCACTTATACAGGTCTCTTTTGGTTTCTTGCAGTAGTGTCTTATAATTTTCTTTTTATAGTTCTTTTATGTCTCTGGTTACATTTATTCCTAAGTATTTTATCTTTTTAGGGGCTATTGTAAATCTCATTGATTTGGTGATTTCCTCTTCGATGTTCTCTTTGTTGGTGTAGAGGAATCCAACTGATTTACGTATGTTTATCTCGTATCCTGATACTCTGCTAAACTCTTCTATTAGTTTCAGTAGTTTCCTTGAGGATTCTTTAGGTTTTCTTGTGTATAAGATCATGTCACCTGCAAATAGAGATAATTTTATTTCTTCTTTGCCAATTTAGATACCCTTTATTTCTTTATCTAGCCTAATAGCTCTGGTTAGGTCCTCCAGCACAATGTTGAATAAGAGTGGCAATAAAGGGCATCCTTGTCTGGTTCCTGATCTCAGGGGGAATGCTTTCAGTTGCTCTCCATTTAGGATGATGTTAGCTCTTTGTTCTGTATAAATGCCCTTTATTATGTTGAGGAATTTTCTTTCTATTCCTATTTTGTTGAAAATTTTTATCATGAGTGGGTGTTGGACTTTGTCAAATATCTTTTCTCCATCAATTGATAAAATCATGTGGTTATTTTCTTTTGTTTTATTTATGTGATGGATTACTTTGATTATTTTTCTAATGTTGAACCATCCCTGCATACATGGCATGAATCCCACTTGGTCGTGGTGAATTTTTTGATTTGTTCTTGATTTCTATTGGCTAGAATTTTGTTGAGGACTTTTGCATCTAAGTTCATGAGGGATATTGGTCTGTAATTTTCTTTTTTGTGTGGTGTCTTATCTGGTTTTGGCATCAGGGTTATGCTGGCTTCACAGGATGAGTTTGGGAGTATTCTATCCTTTTCTATGCTCTGAAATACCTTTAGTAGTAGTGGTGTTAACTCTTCTCTGAAAGTTTGGTAGAATTCTCCAGTGAAGCCATCCGAGCCAGGGTTTTGTTGTTGTTGGGAGTTTTTGAATTACTTTTTCGATGTCTTCTTTTGTTATGGGTTTATTAATTTGTTTACCTCTGTTTGTGTCAGTTTAGGTAGGTTGTGTGTTTCTAGAAATTTGTCGATTCCCTCCAGATTTTCAAATTTGTTTGAGTACAATATTCATGGTATTCTTTTATGATTCTTTTAATTTCAGTTGGTCTGTTGTGATATTGCCCATCTCATTTCTTATTCGGATTCTTTGCTTCGTCTCCTGTTTTTCTTTTGTCAGTCTGGCCAGTGGTTTGTTGATTTTGTTAATCTTTTCATAGAACCAGCTTTTGGTCTTGTTAACTCAATTGTTTTTCTGTTCTCTATTTCATTTAATTCTTCTCTAATTTTTATTATTTGCTTTTTTCTGGCACCTGAGGATTTCTTTTGTTGCTCTCTTTCTATTTGTTCAAGTCGTAGTGATAATTCTTTGATTTTGGCCTTTTTTTTTTAATGTGTACATTTATTATTATAAATTGACCTCTGAACACTGCTTTACCTGTTTCCCAAAGGTTCTGAATAGGAAGTATTTTCATTCTCATTAGATTCCATGAATTTTTTATTCTATCCATAATTTGTTCTGTAATCCAATCGTTTTTGAGTGAAGTGTTGTTCAGTTGCCATATGTTTGATTTCTTTTCCCTGGTTTTTTTTTGTTGTTGTTATTGATTTCTAATTTTATGGCTTTATATTCAGAGAAGATGCTTTGTAATATTTTGGATTCTGTTAATGTTTGCTTTATGGCCTAATATGTGGTCTATTCTAGAGAATGTTCCAAGTGCATTGGAAAAGAAAATATACTTGGATGCTGTTGGGTAGAGTGTTCTGTATATGTCTAAGAGGTCAAGCTGGTTGATTGTGGCATTTAGCTCCTCCAAGTCTTTATTGAGCTTCTTTGTGGATGTTCTGTCCTTCACTGAATGTGGTGTTTTGAAGCCTTCTACTATTATTGTGGAGCTGTCTATCTCTCTTTTCAATGCTGTTAGAGTTTTTTTATGTATCTTAAAGCCCTGTCGTTGGGTACATAAATACTTAATATGGTAATATCCTCCTGGTGTATTGTCCCTTTAATCATTATATAGTGTCCTTCCTTATCCTTTGTGGTAGATTTAACTTTGAAGTCTGTTTTGTCGGAAATTAGAGTTACCACTCCTGCTCTTTTTTGATTGTTCTTTGCTTGATATATTTTTTCCATCCTCTGGGTTTTAGTTTGTTTATGTCTTTAATTCTAAGGTGCATCTCTTGTAGGCAGCATATAGACAGATCATTTTTTTTAAATTCATCCTGCCACTCTCTGTCTCTTTATTGGTGTGTTTAGTCCATTTACCTTCAGCATGATGGTAGATAGGCATGAGTTTAGTGGTGTCATTTTGATGTCTTTTTCTGTGTGTGTTGTTGATGGTCTCTTTTTTCCACTTAATTTTTTGTGCTGGGTAGTTTTTCTTTGTAAATTGTGTGTTCCTCTTTTTCATTGTGGTTCATTTTGTTTTTGCTTAGTCTTTATGTTTTTCTTGTATTTTATTTTGATGTGTAGGAGTGTTAGTCTCCTATGTGGTTACCTTAATATTTTCCCCAATTTCCAAGTTTAAACCTAACTTTTATCTGCCTATTATCACCTTGATTTCTTCTTTGTATGAAAGGTGTATGAAGAGTTTATTTAGTCCCTCTTTATTGATTTAATGTTGTCATCTTTTACATAATTACATCACTGATTCCCTGTTTTCAGCATTTTTTTATCTTGATTTATTTTTGTGATTTCCCTATCTGGGTTGATATCTGGTTGCTCTGTCCTGTGTTGTAGTGTTGGGTTGATATCTGGTATTACTGATTTTCTAACCAGAGAATTCTCTTTAGTATTTCTTGTAGTTTTGGTTTGGTTTTTGAAAATTTCCTAAACTTCTGTTTATCTGGAAATGTCCGAATTTCACCTTCATTTTGAGAGACAGTTTTGCTGGCTATATGATTCTTGGCTTGCATTTTTTTCCTTCAATTCTTTATATATGTCATCCCATTGCCTTCTTGCTTGTGTGGTTTCTGCCGAGTAGTCCAAACTTATTCTTATTGACTGTCTTTTGTAGGTGACTTTTTATTTATCCCTGTCCACTCTTAAAAGTTTCTCTTTATCTGTGCTTTTGGCAAGTTTGATTATAATATGCCTTGGTGACCTTCTTTTGGGATCTACCCTGTATGGGGTTCGATGATCATCTTGGATAGATATCATCTCATTTTTCATGATGTCAGAGAGATTTTCTGCCAACGAATCTTCAACAATTATCTCTGTATTTTCTGTCTTCCCTCCCTGTTCTTGTACTCCAATTACTCTTAAATTATTTCTCTTGATAGAGTCCCACATGATTCTTAGGGTTTCTTCATTTTTTTTAATTCTTTTATCTGATTTTTCTTCAAATATATTGTTGCCAAGTGTTTTAACTTCAATCTTGCTAATCTTGACTTCCATTTCCTCAATTTTGCTCCACTGATTTTCTACTGAGGTGTTTAATTCTATAATTTTATTGTTAATCTTCTGAATCTGGTTGCTGTCTCTCTATGGATTCTTGCAGCCTATTAAATTTTTCATTATGTTCTTGAATAATCTTCTTAATTTCCTCAACTGCTTTATCTGTGTGCCCTTGGTTTGTTCTGAATTTTGCCTGATGTCCTTCCTGATGTCTTCAAGGGTTCTGTATATTAATCTTTTGTAAAAAAAACAAAACAAAACAAAACAAAACTTTTTTTTTCATTCTACACCTGATAATTCCAGAATACATCTTCATCCAGAAGATTCCTTGATTCTTTGTTCTGGGAGTTTGTTGACGCAATTGTGGTCTGCTTCTTTATGTAATTTTACATCAACTGTTGTCTCCAAGCCATCTATAATTTATTGTATTATTTTATGTTTGCTTACTGCATCCTAGCTTCTTGCTTTGTTTTGTTTTGATATACCCGAATAGGCTGCTAGAGTGAGCTAACTTGATTATCAGAGCCTCTGAAGCACTAATGTTTTGTCACCAGATGGCTAGAGATGTTACCAGGTATATGAGCTTAGGAGTTCATTCACTATTCTTGTATAGATTCAGCTCAGGTTTCCAGGTAGTTGGTCACCTAGTGTGTGGTGCAGCTCTCACCTACAGTCTTAGAGAAGCAGGGGTGATTGGTGTATGCACAGGTTTCTGGTTGCAGCAGAGGGTCACACTCTGGGGAAGGCAGGAGGCTGACAAACTTCCCCTGAGTGTCTGTAAAGAAAGCGTGTCCCTGTACTCTAGAACATTATGCTGTGTTGGCTCTGCAGCCTTACCATAGGCACCCAGTGCCTTTAACTGTAAGGACTGGGAGGCACCACTTATCCTTGGACCCCTGTTGTGGGTGGCTAGGTGACATGGGTGGACCCACCAGTCCTCAGGCCCCTGCTGTCAGCAGGTGAGGGCCCTGTTTTATAGGCAGAGCGGTATCAAACGTCAAAAACCTGCCTCTTCACTGCACAGCTGAAACAGTTACAGTCAGACCTCAAACAGATTTTCCCTTGCAATATAACAGCCAGGTCCTATCTGCTGTAACAGGGCCACCTGGGTCCACGCAGCAGTGAATGACAAAGTCTGTGGACTACTCGTGCCTGGACAGGAGCTGCTTCTGCTCTGAGTTTCCAGGTTAGGGGAGTTGGTAGAGTACTTTTCCCCATTTGTTAATTTATTCCTTCTTCAAGGCCAGGAGAATGGCTCAGAGCACACAGCAGTACCTATCTCAGACCCAGGGAAATCAACTGTTACTGAAGTCAGCTGGGGCAGAGGGAGGAGGGTTCAGGTAGATGGGAAAGAGTTCTTTCAAAAGGAGGAGCTATTAGATCCACACAGTAAATTAGGCAAAATCACTTATCTTGTGCTGAGAGTGCTGCTTTATCTCAGATTCCAGAGGCTTGCGTAGATTCCATGTGCTGGCTTGGTCCTGCTGCAGTTGTACCAGGGAATCAGGGCTTTGCCACCTTGCTTGCCTTCTTTCGCTGAAGCATCCACATCCTAAATGCCACCACCAGCCCTGCCGTGGTCATGCCAGGGGATCAGGGGTGTGTCACTTTGCTGCTTTCTTTTGCTGAAGAAGCCACATCCCCAAACACTACTGCCAGCCCACCACAGTCATACCAGGGGATCAGGGCTGCGCCACTTTGCTTGCCTTCCTTCCCCAAAGCAACCACGTCCTGAACACTACCACCAGCGCCCCCCTCCCACGAGTTGTGCCAGTGAATCGGGGCTGAGGCATTCCCACTGACTCAGCAACTCCTTGCTGCTTCTGCACTGTCTATCCTTCCCCCATCAGTCTGATTTCTTAACTTTGCCTTTGATGATCAGGGTTCCCAGCTTGTCATGTATATAATTGATTCACTTGTTTTTTGGGGTCTTTGTTATAAGAGGGACCACCAGAAGTGTCTGACTACTCTGCCCTGTCCCCTATAAAAATTCTTGTAAGTTTGGTTTGGTTTTATATATTCCCTTAATTTCTATTTATCGGTTTGGTTTTATATATTCCCTTAATTTCTATTTATCTGGAAATGCCCTAATTTCACCATCAGATTTGAATGAAAGTTTTGCAGGATATATCATTCTTGGTTAGCAATTTTTTTCTTTCAACGTTTTATATATGTCTTCCCATTGCCTTCTTGCCTGCAAGGTTTCTGCTGAATAATCAGAGCTTAGTCTTAGTCTTATTGTTTCTCCTCTGTATGTGACTTTTTGTTTTTCTTGAGCTGCTCACAGGATTTTTTCTTTGTCTTTGGTTTTAGTGAGTGTGATTATGACATGCTTTTATGATTTTCTTTTGGGGCCTATCCTATATTGGTTTCGTTGAGCTTCTTGGAAGGTCAGCTTTTCATCATTCATGATATTAAGGAAATTTCTGTCAGCAGTTCTTCAGTGATCCTTTCTGTGTTTTCCATTTTCTCTCTCTGTTCTGGAACTCTGATCACTCGTAAATTTTTGTTTTTGATTGTATCCCATGTAATTCTCAGGGTTTCTTCATTTTTCTTTGTTCTTTTTTTCTGATTTATCTTTTACCTTTTGGATTTCTAATTATTTTTGTATGATTTCTTGTTGTGAGTTTATTTTGGTATTTTGTTCCTGTATTACTTTCCTGAATCGATCCATTTTTTTGTCTGTGTTTTCCATTAATTTGTCTGCCTTGTCCACAAATTTTTCAATTTTTTTCCTTATTTTTGTCTGCTTTTTGCTTCAACCCTTGGGTTGCTCTGAATATTGGAGGTTTGAATTCCCTGTCAGGTAGTTCTAGCACCTTATCTTCTACTGGAAAGTCAACTGGCGTTTTATTTTGGATGCTTACTGGAACCATCCTCTCCTGTTTTTTTTGTGTGTGTGTGTGTGTGTGTGTTTTGATATTGTCTTCTGTCTTTGGGACTTTCAGTAGTTATTTTCTTCATTTCTTGATTGTAGATTTGTTTGTTTCATCCTGCTTCTTTATTTTATTTGGTTGTGTCTGAGCAGGTGGGCTGTGCATTCTTTGTTGTTTGCTCATCTGTAGTCACAATATTGTTCACCTCCTTTTCCAATGGGCAGGCCCAATCATTCAGCTATGGTACTGCAGGGCCTGTCCAGCTGAAGTGGAGGGGCTGGGATGGGTTGTTTGTGGCATGTACTAGGGCCAACAGGGTGGGTCAGGAGTCAGTGCTGGGCAGGTCCCAGTAGGCTATGACTGTGCTGTTCAGGAGTGTGATTTCAGTGCATGGTGCAGGTAGGCAGGAAAGAGGGGGGACCTTGTGATGTGTGGAGCTAATAGTGGCATGGAGAAGAAGAGAGAGGAGAAAGAAACAGGAACCAAAAACAAGCAAAGAAAGAAAGAGAAAAAAAGAGGGCTAAGGGAGCTTGTTGTTGGAGTGGAGAGATGAGAAACTGAGAAATGCAGAAAAGCAAAAAGGGGAAAAAGAAAGAAAAAACTAGATAGAAATTTGGAAAAGAAAAAAGAAAAGTCCCCATGAGGCCTGGAGTCTCACCAGTGGGGCTGCTAAAACAAGGGAAGTGGCTCCCAGGCTGCGCAGTATAGCCTGGCTAGAAGGGTTATAGATGTCACATAGCACCAGGTGTTCAGGAGACAGGAAAGGAAGACAAATGTAGAGAGATGAGAACTGAGAAATGAAGTGAGACAGAAAGCAGAAGAGAGAGAGAAAAGGGGAAAAAAGAAGAAAAAATGCCCCCAGGTATCCCACCTACGTGGCTGCAGGGCAGATTGGGGGAGTGGCTCCTAAGCCATGCGATACAGCCAGGCTAGAAGGGGCTCCTGAGCTGTGAAAAGAAAAAGAAAACAAACAGAACAAAGCAAAACAAGGGGGGAAAAAGCTCCAGGGATCCCACCAGCATGGTGTCACAGGCCAGGGGAGTGGTTCCCCAGTTGAGCATGGCTTCACAACCCTTCAAGAAGAAGCAAAGATAGCACATGGAGCCAGGTGTTCCAGAGAAAGGAGGGAGAGGTCGTAGGAGGCACAGAAGAAACCAAAAGAGAAGGAAAGAACCAACACCACCAGCGCAGGGGTCCACCCTGTGTGGGCAGGGTAAATGCAAGCAGCCTGAGGTCAAAGCAGTTGCCTCCCAGCCAAGAGACTGTGGCTGGTGGGAAGCGGAGGGGGCTGAAGGCGGGGGGGGGGGTGGAGGTGAAGGGAGGGAAAGTGTATATTGCTCATTACTGGGTGTTCTATCTCCTGCTGGGAACTTCATGAAGCTGCCTTCCCATACTCCCTGTCTGCAGATCTGAGATGTGGGTGGGGTGAATCCAGGTAGCACTGATGCTGCACTTCTTGGCTGGCGGAGCCACTGCAGCCAGCCAGGAAGCTTGGAGGTAGAGCAGTGGGGAGAGAATGAGGGGTGGGAAAGTTTGTACCGCTGGGTGCTCTGTCTCCTCCTGGGAGTTCTGTGAAGCTGCTTTCCCTTGCTTTCTGTCTGTGGGTCCCCAGCAGGAGCCCAAGATGGCAGATATGTGCTGCATTAGCTGATGGGGCCCTCTGCACGTTTCTCTCTTCAATCTCTGTCCTCTGTCAGTTTCTTATTCCATTCAGTGGTTGGCTGAGTTCTTTATCTCTTCATTTGACACTTCAGGTTCCAGGAATGACATTTGTCTCTGTTTTACTTAGTTTTTCAGGTCTTTGCTGTGGAGCAATGGTGTGGTGCTTCTGTCTATGGTGCCATGTTGGCCAGAAGTCTCACCAAGCTTATTGTCCTTTGTAGGTGACTTTTCGTTTATTCCTAGCCGTTCTTAAAAATTCTCTCTTTATCTTTGGTTTTGACAAGTTTGTCTTGGTTTTTCTTTTGGGGTCTACCTCGTGTAAGGTTCAATGAGCATCTTGGATAGATATTTTCTCATCATTCACGGTATCAAGGAAGTTTTTTGCCAACAAATCTTCAACAATTCTCTCTGTATTTTCTGTTATCCCCTGTTCTTGTACTCCAATCACTCACAGGTTATTTCTCTTGATAGAGTCCCACATAATACTTAGGGTTTCTTCATTTTTTTTTAATTCTTTTATCTGATTTTTAATCAAATATGTTGGAGTCAAGTGCTTTATCTCCAATCTCACTAATTCTGACTTTCATTGCCTCAATTCTGCTCCTATGACTTTCTGTTGAGTTGTCTGATTCTGAATTTTTTTCTTATCATCTGAATTTCTGTTTGCTCTCTCGCTATGGATTATTGCAGCCTATGAAATTTGTCATTATGCTCTTCTCTAATCTTTTTAAGTTCCTCTAATTCTATGTCTGTGCATTCCTTGGCTTGTTCTTTGTTTTTCCTGATCTCCTCCCTAATCTCTTGAAGAGTTCTGTATATTAATCTTTTGTATTCTACCTCTGGTAATTCCAGGAAAATATCTCCAACAGGAAGATCCCTTGATTTGTTGTTTTGGGAGCTTGTTGAAGTGACCATGGTCTGCCTTTTTATGTGGTTTGATATTGACCGTTGTCTCCAAGCCAACTATAAGTTATTGTATTATTTTATGCTGCTTACAGCATCCTAACTTCTTGCTTTGTTTTGTTTTGATATGCCCAAATAGGCTGTTCGAGTGAACTAGTTTGATTATTAGCACCTTTGGACCTCTAACATCCTGTCACCAGATGTCTACAGCTGTTACCAAGTATATGAGCCCAGGAGTGCATTCACTTTTCTTGTATGGCTTCAGCTCAGGTGTCAAGGTAATCGGTCACCAAGTGTGTGGTGCAGACTCTCACCTACACTGTTAGAGGAGTAGGGATGATTGGTGTAGACACAGGTATCTAGCTGCAGCAGGGGTTCATCCTCTGAGCAAGGCAGTGGGTTAACAACCATCTCCCTGAGTGTTTGTGAGGAAAGCGTGTTTGTGTTCCCTAGAGAACACAGGTGGGTGGGCTCTGCAGCTGGGCCATAGGCACCCTATTATTTTGCATGTAAGGACTGGAAGGCACACCTTATCCTTGGACCCTTGTTGTGGCTGGCTAGGTGGCATGGGTGGAGCTACCATTCCTCAGGCCCCTAATGTGGTTAGGTGAGGGCCCTGCTTAATGGACAGAGTGGTGTCACACATCAAAAACCCGCCTCTCTACCACACATCTGAAACAGTCAAAGTCATACTCAGGCATATACACCATTGCACTGTGCCAAGGAAGGCCTAAGCTGCTGAAATGGGCCTACACGGGTTCATGCAGGGGTGAAAGGCATTTAAAGTCCGTGGACTGCTTGTGCCTGTGCCCAGATAAAATTGCGAATTCTGGAGGCGGAGCCAAGATGGCGGACTAGGCAGACGCTACCTCGGATCCCTCTTACAACAAAGACACGGAAAAACAAGTGAATCGATCACATACATAACAATCTACGAACCCTGAACAACAAACACAGATTTAGAGACGGAGAATGAACTAATACGGGGAAGCAGCGATTGTTTCAAGAGCCTGGAGCCAGCGTACCAGTCAGGTACGGCACAAGCACAGAGACCTGCTCCACCCCCCTGAACTAACCCCGGGAGGGGGACTAGCCGGTTCCACGGGCGGCGTGGGACGCAGCCGTTAGGAGAAGTCCCTGGGAGGCAGTGACTGATCTTGGAGCAGAAAGAGCACCATCCGAGCCAGGGAACCGTCCCGCAGGGATTTGGACTGCACGCAGCGGATTTTCTGGAAAAACTAGTTTCCCAGTGATGGCTCGGAGACAACAATCCATATCAAACCACTTAAAGAAGCAGACCGTGACAGCTTCTCCAACCCCCCAAACAAAAGAATCAAAATCTTTCCCAAATGAAGATACAATTTTGGAATTATCAGATACAGAATATAAAAAACTAATTTACAGAATGCTTAATGATATCACAAATGAAATTAGGATATCTGCAGAAAAAGCCAAGGAACACACTGATAAAACTGTTGAAGAACTCAAAAAGATTATTCAAGAACATACTGGAAAAATTAATAAGTTGCAAGAATCCATAGAGAGACAACATGTAGAAATCCAAAAGATTAACAATAAAATCACAGAATTAGACAACACACTAGGAAGTCAGAGGAGCAGACTCGAGCAATTAGAATGCAGACTGGGACATCTGGAGGACCAGGGAATCAACACCAACATAGCTGAAAAAAAATCAGATAAAAGAATTAAAAAAAATGAAGAAACCCTAAGAATTATGTGGGACTCTATCAAGAAGGATAACCTGCGGGTGATTGGAGTCCCAGAACAGGGAGGGGGGACAGAAAACACAGAGAAAATAGTTGAAGAACTTCTGACAGAAAACTTCCCTGACATCATGAAAGACGAAAGGATATCTATCCAAGATGCTCATCGAACCCCATTTAAGATTGATACAAAAAGAAAAACACCAAGACATATTATCATCAAACTCACCAAAACCAAAGATAAACAGAAAATTTTAAAAGCAGCCAGGGAGAAAAGAAAGGTTTCCTTCAAGGGAGAATCAGTAAGAATATGTTCTGACTACTCAGCAGAAACCATGCAGGCAAGAAGGGAATGGGACCACATATACAGAACACTGAAGGAGAAAAACTGCCAACCAAGGATCATATATCCAGCAAAACTCTCACTGAAATATGAAGGCGAAATTAAGATATTTACAGACAAACACAAGTTTAGAGAATTTGCAAAAACCAAACCAAAGCTACAAGAAATACTAAAGGATATTGTTTGGTCAGAGAACCAATAATATCAGATATCAGCACAACACAAGGTCACAAAACAGAACGTCCTGATATCAACTCAAATAGGGAAATCACAAAAACAAACAAATTAAGATTAATTAAAAAAAAAATACACATAACAGGGAATCATGGAAGTCAATAGGTAAAAGATCACAATAATCAAAAAGAGGGACTAAATACAGGAGGCATTGAACTGCCATATGGAGAGTGATACAAGGCGATATAGAACAATACAAGTTAGGTTTTTACTTAGAAAAATAGGGGTATATAATGAGGTAACCACAAAAAGGTATAACAACTCTATAACTCAAGACAAAAACCAAGAAAAACGTAACGACTCAACTAACATAAAGTCAAACACTATGAAAGTGAGGATCTCACAATTTACTAAGAAAAACGCCTCAGCACAAAAAAGTATGTGGAAAAATGAAATTGTCAACAACACACATAAAAAGGCATCAAAATGACAGCACTAAAAACTTATTTATCTATAATTACCCTGAATGTAAATGGACTAAATGCACCAATAAAGAGACAGAGAGTCACAGACTGGATAAAGAAACACGATCCATCTATATGCTGCCTACAAGAGACACACCTTAGACTTAGAGACACAAACAAACTAAAACTCAAAGGATGGAAAAAAGTATATCAAGCAAACAATAAGCAAAAAAGAAGAGGAGTAGCAATATTAATTTCTGACAAAATAGACTTTAGACTTAAATCCGCCACAAAGGATAAAGAAGGACACTATATAATGATAAAAGGGACAATTGATCAGGAAGACATAACCATATTAAATATTTACGCACCCAATGACAGGGCTGCAAGATATATAAATCAAATTTTAACAGAACTGAAAAGCAAGATAGATACCTCCACAATTATAGTAGGAGACTTCAACACACCACTTTCGGAGAAGGACAGGACATCCAGTAAGAAGCTCAATAGAGACACGGAAGATCTAATTACAACAATCAACCAACTTGACCTCATTGACTTATACAGAACTCTCCACCCAACTGCTGCAAAATATACTTTTTTTTCTAGCGCACATGGAACATTCTCTAGAATAGACCACATATTAGGTCATAAAACAAACCTTTGCAGAGTCCAAAACATCGAAATATTACAAAGCATCTTCTCAGACCACAAGGCAATAAAACTAGAGATCAATAACAGAAAAACGAGGGAAAAGAAATCAAATACTTGGAAAATGAACAATACCCTCCTGAAAAAAGACTGGGTTATAGAAGACATCAAGGAGGGAATAAGGAAATTCATAGAAAGCAACGAGAATGAAAATACTTCCTATCAAAACCTCTGGGACACAGCAAAAGCAGTGCTCAGAGGTCAATTTATATCAATAAATGCACACATACAAAAAGAAGAAAGAGCCAAAATCAGAGAACTGTCCCTACAACTTGAACAAATAGAAAGTGAGCAACAAAAGAATCCATCAGGCACCAGAAGAAAACAAATAATAAAAATTAGAGCTGAACTAAATGAATTAGAGAACAGAAAAACAATCGAAAGAATTAACAAAGCCAAAAGCTGGTTCTTTGAAAAAATTAACAAAATTGATAAACCATTGGCTAGACTGACTAAAGAAATACAGGAAAGGAAACAAATAACCCGAATAAGAAATGAGAAGGACCACATCACAACAGAACCAAATGAAATTAAAAGAATCATTTCAGATTATTATGAAAAATTGTACTCTAACAAATTTGAAAACCTAGAAGAAATGGATGAATTCCTGGAAAAACACTACCTACCTAAACTAACACATTCAGAAGTAGAACAACTAAATAGACCCATAACAAAAAAAGAGATTGAAACGGTAATCAAAAAACTCCCAACAAAAAAAAGTCCTGGCCCGGACGGCTTCACTGCAGAGTTCTACCAAATTTTCAGAGAAGAGTTAACACCACTACTACTAAAGGTATTCCAAAGCATAGAAAATGACGGAATACTACCCAACTCATTCTATGAAGCCACCATCTCCCTGATACCAAAACCAGGTAAAGACATTACAAAAAAAGAAAATTATAGACCTATATCCCTCATGAACATTGATGCAAAAATCCTCAACAAAATTCTAGCCAATAGAATCCAACGACACATCAAAAAAATAATTCACCCTGATCAAGTGGGATTTATACCAGGTATGCAAGGCTGGTTTAATATCAGAAAAACCATTAATGTAATCCATCACATAAATAAAACAAAAGACAAAAACCACATGATCTTATCAATTGATGCAGAAAAGGCATTTGACAATGTCCAACACCCATTCATGATAAAAACTCTTACCAAAATAGGAATTGAAGGAAAATTCCTCAACATAATAAAGGGCATCTATGCAAAGCCAACAGCCAATATCACTCTAAATGGAGAGAACCTGAAAGCATTTCCCTTGAGAACGGGAACCAGACAAGGATGCCCTTTATCACCGCTCTTATTCAACATCGTGTTGGAAGTCTTAGCCAGGGCAATCAGGCTAGACAAAGAAATAAAAGGTATCCGGATTGGCAAGGAAGAAGTAAAGTTATCACTATTTGCAGATGACATGATTATATACACAGAAAACCCTAAGGAATCCTCCAGAAAACTACTGAAACTAATAGAAGAGTTTGGCAGAGTCTCAGGTTATAAAATAAACATACAAAAATCACTTGGATTCCTCTACATCAACAAAAAGAACACCGAAGAGGAAATAACCAAATCAATACCATTCACAGTAGCCCCCAAGAAGATAAGATACTTAGGAATAAATCTTACCAAGGATGTAAAAGACCTATACAAAGAAAACTACAAAGCTCTACTACAAGAAATTCAAAAGGACACACTTAAGTGGAAAAGCATACCTTGCTCATGGATAGGAAGACTTAACATAGTAAAAATGTCTATTCTACCAAAAGCCATCTATACATTTAACGCACTTCCGATCCAAATTCCAATGTCATATTTTAAGGGGATAGAGAAACAAATCACCAATTTCATATGGAAGGGAAAGAAGCCCCGGATAAGCAAAGCACTACTGAAAAAGAAGAAGAAAGTGGGAGGCCTCACTTTACCTGACTTCAGAACCTATTACACAGCCACAGTAGTCAAAACAGCCTGGTATTGGTACAACAACAGACACATAGACCAATGGAACAGAATTGAGAACCCAGACATAGATCCATCCACGTATGAGCAGCTGATATTTGACAAAGGACCAGTGTCAATTAACTGGGGAAAAGACAGCCTTTTTAACAAATGGTGCTGGCATAACTGGATATCCATTTGCAAAAAAATGAAACAGGACCCATACCTCACACCATGCACAAAAACTAACTCCAAGTGGATCAAAGACCTAAACATAAAGACTAAAACGATAAAGATCATGGAAGAAAAAATTGGGACAACCCTAGGAGCCCTAATACAAGGTATAAACAGAATACAAAACATTACCAAAAATGATGAAGAGAAACCCGATAACTGGGAGCTCCTAAAAATCAAACACCTATGCTCATCTAAAGACTTCACCAAAAGAGTAAAAAGACCACCTACAGATTGGGAAAGAATTTTCAGCTATGACATCTCCGACCAGCGCCTGATCTCTAAAATCTACATGATTCTGTCAAAACTCAACCACAAAAAGACAAACAACCCAATCAAGAAGTGGGCAAAGGATATGAACACACATTTCTCTAAAGAAGATATTCAGGCAGCCAACAGATACATGAGAAAATGCTCTCGATCATTAGCCATTAGAGAAATGCAAATTAAAACTACGATGAGATTCCATTTCACACCAGCAAGGCTGGCATTAATCCAAAAAACACAAAAGAATAAATGTTGGAGAGGCTGTGGAGAGATTGGAACTCTCATACACTGCTGGTGGGAATGTAAAATGGTACAACCACTTTGGAAATCTATCTGGCGTTATCTTAAACAGTTAGAAATAGAACTACCATACAACCCAGAAATCCCACTCCTCGGAATATACCCTGGAGATACAAGAGCCTTCATACAAACAGATATATGCACACCCATGTTTATTGCAGCTCTGTTTACAATAGCAAAAAGTTGGAAGCAACCAAGGTGTCCATCAACGGATGAATGGGTAAATAAATTGTGGTATATTCACACAATGGAATACTACGCATCGATAAAGAACAGTGACGAATCTCTGAAACATTTCATAACATGGAGGAACCTGGAAGGCATTATGCTGAGCGAAATGAGTCAGAGGCAAAAGGACAAATATTGTATAAGACCTCTATTATAAGATCTTGAGAAATAGTAAACCTGAGAAGAACACATACTTTTGTGGTTACGAGGGGGGGAGGGAGGGAGGGTGGGAGAGGGTTTTTTATTGATTAATCAGTAGATAAGAACTGCTTTAGGTGAAGGGAAAGACAACACTCAATACATGGAAGGTCAGCTCAATTGGACTGGACCAAAAGCAAAGAAGTTTCCGGGATAAAATGAATGCTTCAAAGCTCAGCGGAGCAAGTGCGGGGGTCTGGGGAACATGGTTTGCGGGGACTTCTAAGTCAATTGGCAAAATAATTCTATTATGAAATCATTCTGCATCCCACTTTGAAATGTGGCGTCTGGGGTCTTAAATGCTAACAAGCAGCCATCTAAGATGCATCAATTGGTCTCAACCCACCTGGAGCAAAGGAAAATGAAGAACACCAAGCCCACATGACAACTAAGAGCCCAAGAGACAGAAAGGGCCACATGAACCAGAGACCTACCTCATCCTGAGACCAGAAGAACTAGTTGGTGCCCGGCCACAATCGATGACTGCCCTGACAGGGAGCTCAGCAGAGGACCCCTGAGGGAGCAGGCGAGCAGTGGGATGCAGACCCCAAATTCTCATAAGAAGACCAAACTTAATGGTCTGACTGAGACTGGAGGAATCCCGGCGGTCATGCTCTCCAGACCTTCTGTTGACACAGGACAGGAACCATCCCTGAAGACAACTCATCAGACATGAAAGGGACTGGTCAGCGGGTGGGAGAGAGACGCTGATGAAGAGTGAGCTAATTATATCAGGTGTACACTTGAGATTGTGTTGGCAACTCTTGTCTGGAGGGGGGATGGGAGGATAGAGAGAGAGGGAAGCCGGCAAAATTGTCAAGAAAGGAGAGACTGAAAGGGCTGACTCAAGACGGGGAGAGTAAGTGGGAGTAGGGAGTGAGATGTATGTAAACTTATATAAAAAAAAAAAAAGTTCAGCAGTTCGAAGCCACCAGCTGCTCCGCAAGATAAAGGTGTGGAAGTCTGCTTCCGTGAAGATTCACAGCCTTGGGAACACTATAGAGCAGTTCTACTCAGTGCTGAAGTGTCACTGTGAGTCAGAATCCCGCAATAATGGGGGATTTTTAAAGAAAGTGGAAAATATTAAGAACTGATACTGAAGAAAAACAATGTATAATCAACAAAATGGTAGCTTGTCAGCAGATACGTTTCCTGATTTATACAAGGGTATCAATTTTTTTCCCAGAAATGTCATAGATTTGAGATATAGAAAAAATCTTTTTTTTCTATCCACTAAATACAAGTTTTTTAAAGCAATATCAATGATAATTAGTTACTCTTGCTCATGTGACTATGGATATACACTATTTTAAAATATGGCCGTCTTTAAATACTTCATTTGCTAACATTGGAAATATCACTCATGTTTTAAGTTCACAAGAAAGAGCTGCGATGAGAAAGAAATCATTCTATACAAATTAGATCAAATGTACTTATCACAGGAAAAAGTGAACAGATAAATGTATTGTTTTCTATAATGGGAAATGGGCAGAAATCTGCATTGATTGTTATAAATATGTCTTATAGCTTCATTTTAAAGATTGTAAGGTAACATAAAAATATAAAATATTTACTTTTAGAACAATTAACAAAAAAAAAAAAAATTGCGAATTCTGCCCTCAGTTCCCAGCTTACAGAAGCTGGTAGATTATTTTTTCCCCATTTGTTAGTTTGTTCCTTCTCCAAGGCTGGGAAAATGGCTCAGTTCCCAATTCTGCCCTACATCTGTGGGAAGGCATCCACCATTCCTTGGATTTGTGGGCTTCCCTGGCTGGGGTCTCCACATTTGAATGATTCAATAAATGTTTTGTTTTACTTTGACAGTGTTTCAGAACTTTTCTTCTGCTACACCATTACCACCCCCACCCCCAACATCACCATACTCACTACCACCACAGTCACGAAGATTGTCACCATTAGTACCATCATCACTACCAGGACCACCACCAGAGCCACCAGCACCACCATCATAACCACCACCATTACCAGCAGAACTTCTACAAGACCACCAGCACCAACACCATCATCATTGGTTACCTAGCAGCTTTAACAGAAATACCAAAAGCGGTGGCTTTAACAAACAGAAATTTATTTTCTCTAAGTTTAGCAGGCTAGAAGCCTGAATTCAGGGTGTCGACTTTAGGGGAACAATTTCTTTCTCTGTTGGCTCTAGAGGAAGGTCCTTGTCTCTACTGAGCTTCTGCTTCTGGGAGATTTTCATGCGACTTGGCATGTCACTTCCCCCTCTCTGCTTCCAAGCTTGCTTGTTTAATCTCTTTTATATCTCAAAAGAGACTGACTCAAGATACATCCTACACTAATCCTGCCTCATTAACGTAACAAAGACAACCCATTCCCAAATGGGATTGTAACCACAGGCATAGAGGTTAGGATTTACAACACATATTTTTGGGAGACACATTTCAATCTATAGCATTGCACCTTTTGGTCCCCCAAAATTCATGTCTTTGGCACATGTAAAACACATTCACCCCATTGCATCATCCCAAAGTCTTAAATCAACTCCAAGTCCAAAATTTCATCTTCTGAATCATCTAAATCAAACATGCGCAAGACTTTGGGCATATTTCATCCTCAGGCAAATTCGTCTTCATCCGTGAACCTGTGAAATCTATCCTACAAGTTATCTGTTTCCAAAGTACAATGGTGGAACAGACGCAAGGTGGACATTTCCATTAAAAATGGGAGAAATTGGAGGGAAAGAAGGAATAAGATGCACCAAGCAAGTCCAAAACCCAGCAGAACAAACTACACTAGCTCTCAAGTCTTGGAAGTACTTCTCTTTTCTCTGGGACCATCTAGATAATGGCCCTACTCTACAGACTCTAGGTGTTGGCCACACCCTCTGGATTCTGAGTGGAGGCTCCTCACCCCTGGGCTTCACCTCCACCTTCCAGGCTCACTGGAATGGCAACTTGTTCTCTTGGCTTTGGGTGACCCCATTCTCCTAGTCCATCACCACCTCCACCATACCATCACCAACCACAACACCAGCGCTACCATCAATCATCACATCTCACCACACCACCACCATCACTACCACTGCCACCAACATCACCACCCTCCATCTGTCTTAGTCTGGGTTCTCTAGAGGCGCAAAACCAGTGAAGTGTATGTATAAATATATAGAGAGAAATTTACTTCAAGGAAATGGCTCATGCAATTTAGGAGTTGGTAAGTCCTAAGACTGGTGGCAGGCTGAAGAATTCTGCTGGCTCATGTGGCTGCAGGAGATGACAAACCCAAAATCTGCATGCCAGGCATCAGGCTGAAGATTTCTGCAGGCTAATGTCCCAAGAACTGGAGGTCAGGAGATTAGGAGGGTGCAAGGCTGAGAGAGAGCGAGCCTTGCTGGAACATCCATTTATATACTGGAGGTAGATCACACCCCCAAGGTAACTCCCTTTCAGCTGATTGGTCACATCAGATTCCATCATGGAGGTTAGTACAATATTTTACTTTATGGAAGAGAAATCAGTCCAATATCTGCCAAACCACTAAGAATCATAGCCTAGCCAAGTTGACACAAAACATTAATCTTCACACCACCATTATCATCACCATTATCATCACCACCACCATCTCTACCACCACAACCACAATCACCACCACCAGCACCAATATTACCACTGCCACCACCATCATCTTCAGCATCATCACCACAACCACAACTACCAGTACCACCACCGGCACCACCATAACCAACACCACCATTATCAGCACCACAACAGCTAACCATCACAACCACCATCATCAATGCTACCACCACCATCGCCACCAGCACCAGTACCAACACCACCACAGGACCACCATCACCACCCTCAGCACCACCAACGCCAACACCAGTAGCAGCACCTGCAGCACCCCTGCTAGCACCACAAGAATCAGCATGCTCACCACCATGACCACCATTACCAACACCACCAGCACCACTACCATCACTACCACCTACACGATCATTACCACCAGCACCACCACCAAGAGAACTACCAGCACCACATCCATAACCTCACCATCATCACCATCACTACCATGTTTCACCATACCCCCACTGTCCCAACCACCACTCCTGCCACCAGCACTATCACCACGATGACCTCCAGCACCACCACTAGCACTACCATTGCCACCAGCCCCATCACCAACATCACCACCACCGCACCTAGCACCACCATAATCACTACCATCACCACCACCACCGCTACCATTACCACTATCACCACCAGCACTACTACCATCACATCACCACCACTACCACACCAGCACCACCAGCAACACCACTAGCAACACTTGTAGCACCACCATTACCACCGCCACCATTACCATTACCACCACTAATGCGGTACCATTATCACCACCATCAGCACTGCCACCATCTCCACAATCATCACCACCATTGCCACCACCAGCACCACTGCCACCACCAGCACCACTGCCACCACCAGCCCCACTACCACCACCAGCCCCACTACCACCACCATCACCATCACCATCACCAACATCAACATCACCAGCAGCACCACCATCACCTCCACTATTTCTTTTCCCACCATCAACATCATCCTTACCACCAGCAGCACCACCAATATCACCACCACCCCCATTACCACCAATGCCACCAAAGCACTACCACCATTACCACAAGCACCACCAACACAATCACCTTAAACACCACACCATTACCACCAGCACCATTCCCACCACAAATGCACCACCACCAGCACCCCCATTATTACAAACTTCATCACTACCTCCATCATCACCACCATCAGCAGCACAACCACCACCATCACCACCATTACCACCACTAGCACCACTACCAACATCACCAGTACCAGCACCACCATTTTACCAACACCACATCTACCTCCATCACCACCACTGTCATGAATTGAATCATGTCCCCCCAAAAATGTGTGTATCGATTTGGCTGGGCCATGATTCCCAGTATTGTGTGGTCATCCTCCATTTTGTGATTGTAATTTTATGTTAAAGAGGATTAGGGTGGGGTTGTAACACCCTCAACCAGGTCACATTCCTGATCCAATGTAAAGGCAGTTTCCCTGGGGTGTGGCCTGCACTTCTATTTTTTATTGTGCTTTAAGTGAAAGTTTACAATCAAGTCAGTCTCTCATACAAAAATTTATATACACCTTGCTATACACTCCTAATTGTTCTCCCCCTAATGAGACAGCACACTCCTTCCCTCCACCCTTTCTTTTCATGTCCATTTAGCCAGCTTCTGACCCCCTCTGCCCTCTCATTTTCCATCCAGACAGGAGATGCCAACATAGTCTCCTGTGTCTACTTGATCCAAGAAGCTCGTTCTTCACCAGTATCATTTTCTATCCCATTGTTCACTCCAATCCTTGTCTGCAGAGTTGGCTTTGGGAATGGTTCCTGTCTTGGGCTAACAGAAGGTCTGGGGAATGTCTTCCTTGGTAAAGTGCCTGTTCATATCCTTTGCCCATTTTTTAATTGGGTTACTTGTCTTTTTGTTGCTGAGGTTTTGCAGTATCTTGTAGATTTTAGAGATGAGACACTGATTGGATTTATCATAGCCAAAATTTTTTTCCCAGCCTGTAGGTTGCCTTTTTACTGTTTTGGTGAAGTCTTTGGATGAGCATAAGTGTTTGATTTTTAGGTGCTCACAGTTATCTAGTTTCACTTCTGGTGTTTGTACATTGTTACGAATGTTTTGTATTCTGTTTATGCCATGTATTAGGGCTCCTAATGTTGTCCCTATTTTTTCTTCCATGATCTTTATCCTTTTAGGTTTTTTTATTTAGGTCTTTGATCCATTTTGAGTTAGTTTTTGTGCATGGTGTGAATTATGGGTCTTGTTTCTTTTTTTGCAGATGGGTATCCAGTTATGACAACACCATTTGTTAAAAAGACTGTCTTTTCCCTATTTAACAGACTCTGGACTTATGTCAAATATTAGCTGCTCATAGGTGGATGGTTTTACTCTGGATTCTCAATTCTGTTCCATTGGTCTATGTATCTGTTGTTGTACCAGTACTAGGCTGTTTTGACTACTATGGTGATGTAATAGGTTCTAAAATCAGGTAGTGTGAGGCCTCCCACTTTGTTCTTCTTTTTCAGTAATGCTTTACTTATCTGGGCCTCTTCCCTTTCCACATGAAGTTGGTGATTTGTTTCTCCATCTCATTAAAAAATGCCATTGGGATATGGATTGGGATTACATTGTATCTATAGATCACTTTTGGTAGAATAGACATTTTAACAATGTCAAGTCTTCTTATCCACGAACAAGGTATGTTTTTCCACTTATGTAGATCTCTTATGGTTTCTTGCAGTAGTGTCTTGTAGTTATCTTCTTGGGGGCTACTGTAAATGGTATTGATTTGGTAATTTCCTCATCGATGTTCTTTTTGTTGGCATAGAGAAATCCAACTGATTTTTGTATGTTTATCTTGTATTCTGACACTTTGCTGAACTCTTTATTAGTTCCAGTAGTTTTCTTGTGGATTCTTTCTGTGTGTAAGATCATATCATCTGCAAATAGAGATACTTTCACTTCTTCCTTCCCAGTTTGGATGCCCTTTATTTCTTTTTCTAGCCTAACCGCTCTGGCTAGGACCTCCAGCACAATGTTGAATAAGAGTGGTGATAAACGGCATCCTTGCCTGGTTCCCGATCTCAAGGGGAATGCTTTCAGACTCTCCCCATTTAGCATCATGTGGGCTGTTCGCTTTGTATAATTGCCCTTTATTATGTTGAGGAATTTTCCTTCTATTCCTATTTTGCTGAGAGTAGTTAATATGAACGGGTGTTGGATTTAGTCAAATGCCTTTTCTGCATGAAATGATAAGATCATGTGGTTCTTGTCTTTTGTTTTATTTATGTGATACATTACATCGATTGTTTTTCTAATGTTGAATCATCCCTGCATACTTGTTATGAATCTCACTTGGTGAAAGTGATTTTGTTTTTTATATGTTGTTAAATTCTATTGGCTAGAATTTTGTTGAGGATTTTTGTGTCTAAGTTCATGAGGGATATAGGTCTGTAATTTTCTTTCTTTTTTTTGTGGTGTCTTTACCTGGTTTTGGTATCAAGGTTATGATGGCTTCACAGGATGAGCTAAAGAGTATTCCATCCTTTTCTATGCTCTGAAATACCTTTAGTAGTAGTGGAATTAACTCTTCTCTGAAAGTTTGGTAGAATTCTCTGGTGAAGGTGTCAGGGCCAGGGCTTTTTTTTGTTGAGAGTTTTTTAATTACCTTTTCAATCTCTTCTTTTGTTATTGGTTATTTAGTTGTTTTCCCTCTGTTTATGTTACTTTAGGTAGGTTCCGTGTTTCTAGACATTTGTCCATATCCTCTAGGTTTTCAAATTTGTTAAGAGTACAATTTTTCATAGTATTCTGTTACGATTCTTTTAATTTCATTTGGGCCTTTTGTGATATCACCTATCTCATTTCTTATTTGGGTTATTTGCTTCCTCTCCTGTTTTTCTCTTGTCAGTTTGGTCAACGGTTTATTGATTTTGTTGATCTTTTCAAAGAACCAGCTTTTGGTCTTGTTAATTCTTTCAATTGTTTTTCTATTCTCTATTTCATTTAATTCTGCTCTAACTTAGTATTTGCTTTCTTCTGGTGCCCAAGGGCTTCTTTTCTGCTCTCTTTCTACTTGGTTGAGTTGCAGGGTTAATGCTTTGATTTTGGCCCTTCTTTTTGGATGTGTGCATTTATTGCTATAAACTGACCTCTGAGCACTGCTTTTCCTGTGCCCTAGAGGTTCTGGTAGGATGTGTTTTCAATCTCATTTGATTCTGTGAATTTCTTTATTCTGTAGTTAATTTCTTCTATAACGCAGTAGTTTTTGAGCAAGGTGTTGTTCAGTTTCCATGTGCCTCATTTTTTCCCCCTCACCTTTTCTGTTACTGATTTCTACTTCTATGGCTTTATGGTCAGAAAAGATGCTTTGTAATATTTTGATGCCTTGGGTTCTGTTAAGGTTTGCTTTATGGCCCGATATATGGTCTATTCTGGATAGTGTTCCATGTGTGTTAGAAAAGAAAGTATACTTGGCTGGCTGTAGGGTGGAGTGTTCTGTATACGTCTGTGAGGTCAAATTTGTTGACTATGGAATTTGGATCTTCCGTGTCTTTATTGAGCTTCTTTTTGATGCTCTATCCTTCACTGAAAGTGGTGTGTTGAAGCTTCCTACTATTATTGTGGTGCTGTCTATCTCACTTTTCAATGCTGTTAGAGTTTGATTTATGCATTTTTGAGCCCTGTCATTGGGTGTGTAAGTATTTAATGTGGTTATGTCCTTCTGGTATATTGACCCTTTAATCATTATATAGTGTCCTTACTTATACTTTGTGGTGGATTTACTTTAAAGTCTATTTTGTCAGAAATTAATATTGTCACTCCTGCTCATTTTTGTTTGGTTGATATATTTTTTTCCATCGTTTGAGTTTTAGTTTGTTTCTTTAAGTTTAAGGTGTATCTCTTGTAGGCAGCATTCTGCCACTCTCTGTCTCTTTATTGCTGCATTTAGTCCATTTACATCCAGTGCAATTATTGATAGGTATGAATTTAATGTTGTCTTTTTGATGCCTTTTTTGTGTGCTGTTGACAGTTTCTTCATTCTGCTTATCTTTCTGAGCTGAGTCATTTTTCTTTATGTATTTTCTTTTTATTTTTTTCATTGTTCTTGATTTTGTTTTTTCTGGGTCTTTATGTTTTTCTTGTATTTTGTTTTGATGTATATGACTGTTAATCTCCTTTGTGGTTACCTTAATATTTACCCCTATTTTTCTAAGTTTAAACTAGTTTTTTATTTCTTTATATCACTTTGACTTCCTCACCATATGAAAGATCTATGACTGCATTTTTTTAGTCCCTCTTTTTTTGTCTTATGTTGTCATCTTTTACATAATGACATCTGTTTCTCTATTGTGTTTTAGCTTCAATTTATTGTTGTGATTTCCCTACCTGGCTTGATATCTGGTTGCTCCAGCCTGTGTTCTAGTCTTGGGTTGGTATCTGATGTTATTGATTTCCTAACCTGGCAGGCTCCCTTTAGTATTTCTTGTAAATTTTGTTTGTTTTCGCAAATTCCCTGAACTTCTGCTTATCTGGAAATGTCCTATTTGAGAGACAGTTTCGTTGCATATATAATTATTAGCAGGCAATTTTTTTTTCCTTCAAGGCTTTATATATGCCATCCCATTGCCTTCTTGTCTGCATTGTTTCTGCTGAGCAGTCCAAAAAAAAAATTTTTTTTTCCAAGCTTAGTCTTATTGACCCTCCTTTGTAGATGACTTTTTCTTTATTCCTAGCTGCTCTTAAAATTCTGTCTGTATGTTTGATTTTGGCAAGTTTGATTATAATATGTTTTGGTGACTTTCTTTTGTTGGGCTTGATGAGCATCTTGGGTAGATATCTTCTCATCTCATGATATCGGGGAAGTTTTCTGCCTACAGATCTTCAACAAATCTCTATTTTCTATTATCCCCCCATTCTGGTACTCCAATCACTCGTAGTTATTCCTCTTGATAGAATTCCACATAATTCTTAGTGTTTCTTCATTTAAATAAAATTCTTTTATCTGATTTTTCCCCAAACATTTTGGTGTCAAGTGCTTCATCTTCAGTCTCATAATTTTGACTTCCATTGCCTCAATACTGCTCCTATGACTTTCTATTGAGTTGTCTAACTCTGAAATTTTATAGTTAATAATCTGGATTTCTGTTTGCTGTCTCTCTATAGATTCTTGTAGCCTGTTAAATTTGTCATTATGCTCTTCTCATCTTCTTAAGTTCCTCTATTGCTTTGTCTGTGTGCTTCTTGGCTTGTTCTGTGTTTTGCCTGATCTCTTGAAGAGTTCTGTGTATTAATCTTTTGTATTCTACCTCTGGTAATTTCATGTAGTTCTCTTCATCTGTAAGCTTTCTCGAGTCTGTATTTTGGGAGCTTGCTGAAGGCATCATGGTCTGCCTTTTTATGTGATTTGATATTGACTATTGTCTCCGACAGAAAATTGTCAGTTTTTCATGCTGTGGGGGCTTGCATGTTGATGTGATGCTGGAAGGTATGCCGCCAGTGTTCGGATACCAGCAGGGTCACCTATGGAAGACAGGTTTCAGCTGAGCTTCCAGACTAAGACAGACTAGGAAGAAGAACCAGGCAGTCTACTTCTGAAAAGAATTAGCCAGTGAAAACCTTATGAATAGCAGTGGAACATTGTCTAACATAGTGCAGGAAGATGAGCCCCCCCAGTTTGGAAGGCACTCAAAATATGACTGGCGAAGAGGTGCCTCCTGAAAGTAGTGGTGTGGAAGTAGAGTCAACCTTAATGACTTGGATAGCATAAAGCTTTTGATACCTTCATTTCCTAATGCAGCATGACTCAAAATGAGAAGAAACAGCTGCAAACATCCATTAATAATTGGACCCTGGAATGTACGAAGTATGAATCTAGGAAAATTGAAAATCGTCAAAATGAAATGGAACACACAAACATCGATATCCTAGGCATTAGTGAGCTGAAATGGACTGGTATTGGCCATTCTGAATTGGACAACCATATAGTCTACTATGCTGGAAATGACAACTTGAAGAGGAATGGTGATGCGTTAATCGTCAGAAAGAACATTTCAAGATCTATCCTGAAGTACGACACTGTCAGTGATAGGATAATATCCATAAACCTACAAGGAAGGCCAGTTAATACTACTATTATTCAAATTTATGCACCAACCACTAAGGCCAAAGATGAAGAAATAGAAGATTTTTATCAGCTGCTGCAGTCTGAAATTGGTCAAACATGCAATTGGGATGCATTGATAATTACTGGTGATTGGAATGCGAAAGTTGGAAACAAAGAAGAAGGAGCAGTAGCTGGAAAATATGGCCTTGGTGATAGAAACAATGCCGGAGATCAAATGATAGAGTTTTGCAAGACCAATGACTTCTTCGTTGCAAAAATCTTTTTTCACCAACATAAACGGTGACTATACACATGGACCTCATGAAATGGAACACATAGAAATCAAATCGACTACATCTGTGGAAAGAAACGATGGAAAAGTGCAATATCATCAGTCAGAACAAGGCCAGGGGCCGACTGTGGAACAGACCATCAATTGCTCATATGCAAGTTCAAACTGAAGCTGAAGGAAATCAGAGCAAGTCCACAAAAGCCAAAATATGACCTTGAGTATATCCCACCTGAATTTAGAGGCTATCTCAAGAATAGATTTGATGCATTGAACTCTAGTGATCGAAGACTAGATGAGTTGTGGAATGACATCAAGGACATCATACATGAAGAAAGCAAGAGGTTATTGAAAAGAGAGGAAAGAAAGAAAAGACTAAGATTGATGTCAGAGGAGACTCTGAAGCTTGCTCACAAACATCGAGCAGCTAAAACGAAAGGAAGAAATGAAGTAAAAGAACTTAACAGAAGATTTCAAAGGGCAGCTTGAAAAGACAAAGTATTATAATGACATGTGCAAAGAGCTAGAGATAGAAAACCAAAAGGGAAGAACATGTTTGGCGTTTCTCAAGCTGAAAGAACTGGAGAAAAAATTCAGGCCTTGAGTTGCAATAGTGAAGGATTCTATGGGGGAAAATATTAAACGACACCGAAAGCAGCAAAAGAAGATGAAAGAAATACACAGAATCATTATGCCAAAAAGAACTAGTCAACGTTCACCCACTGCAAGAGTACCATTTCAGGAGCCAATGGTACTGAAGGAAAATGTCCAAGCTGCACTGAACGCATTCGTGAAAAACAAGGCTCCAGGAATTGACAGAATAGCAGTTGAGATGTTTCAACAAATGGATGCAGCGCTGGAGGTGCTCACTCGTCTATGCCAAGAAATACGGAAAACAGCTTCTGGGCCAACTGACTGGAGGTGATCCAACCATACTTATGCCTATCCTATACTCAAGAAAGGTGATCCAACTCAATGTGGAAATTACAGAACAGTATCATTAATATCACACACAAGCAAAATTTTGCTGAAGATCATTCAAAAGTGGCTGCAGCAGTATATTGACAGGGAACTGCCAGAAATTCAGGCTGGTTTCAGAAGAGGATGTGGAACGAGGGATATCATTACTGATGTCAGATGGATCCTAGCTGAAAGCAGAGAATACCAGGATGCTTACCTGTGTTTTATTGACTATGCAAAGGCATTTGACTGTATGGATCATACCAAATTATGGATAACATTGAGAAGAATGGGAATTCCAGAACACTTAATTGTGCTCATGAGGAATCTCTACATAGATTGAGAGGCAGTTGTTCAGACAGAACAAGGGGATACTGATTGATTTAAAGATCAGGAAAGGTGTGCGTCAGGGCTGTATCCTTTCACCACACCTATTCAGTCTGTATGCTGAGCAAATAATTCCAGAAGCTGGACTATATGAAGAAGAATGGGGCATCAGGATTGGAGGAAGACTCATTAACAACCTGTATTATGCAGATGACACAACCTTGCTTGCTGAATGTGAAAAGGACTTGAAGCACTTACTAATGAAGATCAAAGACCACAACCTTCAGTATGGATTGCACCTCAACATAAAGAAAACAAAAATCCTCACAAATGGACCAATGAGCAACATCATGATAAATGGAGACAAGATTGAAGTTGTCAAGGATTTCATTTTACTTGGATCCACAATCAACAGCCATGGAAGCAGCAGTCAAGAAATCAAATGAAGCTCTGCATTGGGTAAATCTACTGCAAAGGACCTCTTTGAAGTGTTGAAAACAAAGGACCTCTTTGAAGTGTTGGAAAGTAAAGATGTCACCGTGAAGACTAAGGTGCTTCTGACCCAAGCCATGGTATTTTCAATCACATCATATGCGTGTGAAAGCTGGACAATGAATAAGGAAGAACGAAGAAGTGTTGACGCCTTTGAATTGCGTTGCCAAAAGAACGAACAAATCTGTCTTGGAAGAAATGCAACCAGAATGCTCCTTAGAAGCAAGGATGATGAGACTGCATCTTACATAGTTTGGACATGTTGTCAGGAGCGATCACTTCCTGGAGAGGGACATCATGCTTGGCAAAACACAGGGTCAGCGGGAAAGAGGAAGACCCTCAATGAGGTGGATTGACAAAGTGGCTGCAACAATGAGCTCAAGCATAGCAGCAATTGTTAGGCTGGTTCAGGACCAGGCAGTGTTTCATTCTGTTGTGCATAGAGTTGCTATGAGTCAGAACCCACTCGATGGCACCTAACAACAACATTGTCTCCAAGCCATCAATAAGTTATTATATTTATTTATTTTATATATTTTATCGTTGCTTTTATGTCCTAGCTTCTTGTTTTGTTATGCCCAAATAGGCTGCTCGTAAGAGTTACTTTGATTATTGGTGCCTTTGAAGCTCTAACATCCTATCCCCGGGTGATTAGAGCTGTTATTAGGTATGTGAGCCCAAGAGTCCATTGTGTGGATTCAGCTCAGGTGTCCAGGCAGTCAGTCACCAAGTGTGTGATGAAGGCTCTCACCTACAGTCCTAGGTGGGCAGGGGTGGTCGGTGTAGGCACAGGTGTCTGGCTGCAGTAGGGGGCCATGCACTGAGCAAGGCAGGAGGCTGACAGCTGCCCCTGAGTGTCTGGGAGGAAAGCATGTTCCTGCTCCCTAGAGTACATAGGTTGGTGGGTTTTGCAGCCAGAGTATGGGCAGCCAATTCTGTTGGCTGTAAGGACTGGGAGGCTCTGGTTATTATTGGACCTCTCTTGTGGGTGGCTAGGTGACATGGGTGAGCCACCAGTCCTCAGGCCCTTGATGTGGGTAGGTGAGGACCCTGCTTACAAGGCAGAGTGGTGTCAAATATTACAAACTTGCCACAGCTGTTGAAATGGGCCCACACAGGTCTCTGAAGTGGTGCAAGGCCTTCAAAGTCCATGGACCCCTTATGCCTGTGAGCTTAGGGGAGCCAGCAGATTATTTTTTTCTGTTTGTTAGTTTATTTGCTCTTGAAGGCTGGGGGAATGGCTCAGGACATGTGGTGGGTCCTACTTCTGGCCCAGGGGAAGTGGGAATCTCTGAAGCCAGCTCAGACCCAGTGCAGAGCAGGAAGGGGGCAGGTAAATGGGACAGAGGCTTTTCCTAAAGAGGTGTTTTTTGATCCGTACGGTACGTTAGAAGCATGTACTTATCTTTTGCTGATTGAGCACCACTTTTCACTGATTCTGGAGGTGGGAGTGGACTCTCTGCTGCTTGGTCTCTCCCAATGTGAAAAACATGCCCCGAATGCCACTGCTTGCCTCACCATGCTTGCACCAGCAGATCCGGCTTGTGGGGTGCAGATTCCTGTTGAGTCAGGTCTGGCAACTCCTACCTGCTTCTGAACCATCTCCCCTTCCCCCTGCCGCTCAGTCCAATTCCTTAACTTTGCCTTTGATGTTCAAGGCTCCTACATTGTCATATTTAATGGATTCACTTGTTTTTCGGGCCTTTGTTGTAAGAGGGATCACAGGAAGCTTCGGACTACTTGGCCGTCTTGACTCTGCCTCCTCAGTACAATTTTTACATCACCATAACCCAAAACTCAGTATTCCATAAGCAATAACTCCTGCTTTTCTCCTTCCTCCCACCTCTAGTAACCACCAATAAACTTTGGTCTCTATACATTTGCGAGTTTATCTTTTTATATAAGTGAGGTCTTACAATATTAGTCCTTTGGTGATTGACTTATTTCACTCAGCATAGTGTCTTCAAGCTCCATCCATATTGTAGCACGTATCAAGAGGCAGTAACTCATGGAGGCAATTCGATCTGCAGTGCAGTTACTTCCCCAGTTTCTGGGTCTCCTGCCTCTGCTGCTCCA
Source organism: Elephas maximus indicus (assembly GCF_024166365.1). Classification (NCBI taxonomy): domain Eukaryota; kingdom Metazoa; phylum Chordata; class Mammalia; order Proboscidea; family Elephantidae; genus Elephas; species Elephas maximus. Next base: position 88,341,265 of record NC_064833.1, read on the forward strand.
GGCAAATACGGATCAATTGTTGTCTCTTGGATGTACCATAGCAAGCTGTTAAGGACCCAGGCACTGCTCACCAAATGGGGGGGGGTAGGGAGTAGAACAGAAACTAAAAACAGCATTAGACCAATTGCCTGGACAGTCCCACAAAGCCATGACCCCTAAACCTTCAAACCAAGAGAACTAATCCCATTAGGTGTTAGGTTGTACCTAAGTACTCTCCCCAACTATATCCTTTTTTTCTTTTTGCTGTTGTTGTAAAATCATATGCAACAAAATATTTGCCTTATTCTGGTGTAAAACTTAGTGATATCAGTTACATTAGTCAAGTTGTGTAACCATTGCCCTTAATCTTTGCTAATTTTCCCATTTCTGTAGACATAAACTCACTACTTTTCAGAGAATGATTCCCTTTCTCCCTCCCCACCCCTTACGCCAATAATCACCATTAACTTTGGTCACTCTACATCCACCTAATTCTTGTCCTTTCATATATGGTATTTGACCTTTTGTGATTGACATATTTCACTCAGCATAATGTCTTTGAGGTTCATCCGTGTTATAATATGCATCAGGACTTCATTTCTCTTTATAGCTGAGTAGTATTCCATTGTATATATGTACCACATTTTGTTTATCCATTCATCTGTTGATAGGGACTTAGGTTGTTTCCACCTTTCTGCTATTGTGAATAGTGTTGCTCTGAACACAGGTGTAAATATGTCTGTTTGTGTTGCTACTTTTAGATCCCTAGGGTATGAGTCGGAATCAACTCAATGGCAACGGGTTTTTGGTTTTAGAGTATATACCTAAGGGTGGAAATGCTGGGTCATATGAAAGTTTTATTTTTAACTTTTTGAGGAACAACCATACTGTTTTCTGCAATGGTTGTACCATTTTGCACCCCTACTAGTAATGGGTAAGTGTTCTGATCTCCCCACATCCTTGCCAACATTTGTTATTTTTTTGTTTTTTGATATTTCCAAGTGGGTGAGGTGGTATCTCATCGTAGTTTTGATTTGCGTCTCTTGGAATTGACTCATTGCAATGGGTTTGGTTTGGGTTTTTTTTTTTTTAATAGCTAAAAACACTGACCGTCTTTTCATGTGTTTGTTGGCCTCTTGGAGATCCTCTTTGGTGATGTGTTTGTTCACCTCCTTTGCCCATTTTTTGGTTGGTTCATTTGTCTTTTTGTTGGTAAGTTGTAGCAGTTTATATATATTTCGGATATGAGACTCTTATCAGATATATGGTTCTGAAAGATTTTTTTCCCCCCAGCCTTTAGGTTGTCTTTTTACCCTTTTAATAATGTCCTTTGATGAACATAAGCATGTAATTTTTATGAGGTCAGTTATCTATTTTATCTTTTGTTACTCACGGATTTATTGTTGTATTTGGTCATCTGTCATTAAAACAAAAACAGGTCCCTTAGTTTTGCCCCTATATTTTCTTCCAAGAACTATGTGGTTTTAGATTTAACATTTAGGTCTCTGAATTTGTGAGGTATGGCCCTCGCTTCATTTTTCTGCATGTGGAAATCCAATTTTTCCAGCACCATTTGTTGAAGAGACTGTTCCTTCACCCATTGAATTAACTGAGCATCCTTGTTGAAAATCAGTTGACCATAGATGTATGGTTTTATTTATGAGTAGTTGATTCTATTCCATTGGCCCACGTGTCTATCATTAAACCAGTACCAGGCTGTTTCGATTACTGTAGCTGCTTATTATGTTTTTTAACTGGGAAGTGTGAGGCCTTCTACTTTTTCAAAATTGCTTTGGCTATTTGGGGCCTCTTACCTTTCCATATAAAGTTGAGAGTTGGTTTTTCCATTTCTGTGAAGAATGCTTTTGGGAGGAAGGAGAGCCAGGAATAGGAGGAAATGGTATATGTGGCTAATTACCCCCATAAACAACTGCCTCTTTGCCATGGGACTAGAACTGGATGGTGCCCACCTACCATTACCAAACATTTTGTTCCAAGATTGTATAGAAGAATCCTGATTAAAAGGGGGGAAAATGTGAATTTTTCAAAAGTTTCAATAGAATCCAGACTTTCTAGAGCCATTGAGGCTGAATGAACCCCCAAAACTATTGCCTTGAAGTAATCTTTAAAACTTAGACCAAAAATAATTGCATCATTTCACCATTTCTTCCCACCCTAAAACTTCCACTCCCCAAAACTGGCGCTGTTGTTGGCTGATTAGCTCAGGGTGAGGAGCTGTCAGGTACAACTGTGTCCGGCAAGTGGTCTCTGGGACTTCTCTCACACAGTCTGAGGCAGAGGCTGTGACTAGTTCATACCTGGATTTCAGGAGGCTGATCTACCAATATGATCTGGGGTCTGCGATGACACGGGCCTTAACCATAGGCATTTGATACTTGCTGAGGTAGGCCCCAGGGTGTGTCTGCCCTGGGGACTAGACCTTGGTGGCTTTGGGTGATCACCAGCCATGTGAGGGGGAGGTACCCTCCCACCACACTCCCAGGGTCGTCTTCCTATGGGATTTTGGAGAGCCAAAGTCCACCCAGGCCACCAACCCAAGAAGGTTTAACAATGGCCCTTGTTGCCTGTGAAGGGTGTAGTTCATGCAGGAGCCCTCCAGACTCCCTGGGTGGCCCACACTCCTGACCCCAATGTAGGCCAGGTCTCTGTGGAAAAGGGCAAGGAACAAGTTATTCATTTTTGCTGTGACAGAACTGTGGTGGCCTAAGATGAAAAGTGGGCTCGTGGAGGGCTGAAGCTCTCAGTTATTAATTGACAATGCCCAGTAACAAGATCACAAGCTTTTATTTACTTACATAGTGGTTAGAACGCATTGCTGTGTGTGTCTTCCTCAGATCCCTCCAACTGGTGAGTTGACACAGGAAATTTCTTCTGCACACATAAGGCTTTAAGATTACATTATGGGGGAAAGACGGGACGCAAAGGGGTCTAGGGGTTTTATACCTTAGAGTGCGTGAGAACAGGGAAAGGGAGTAAGAGGAAGGGGCCTTTTTTCAGTTGCACTGGCCTGACTATCCTGTTGCTAAGCTTTGGTTAAACTCAAACACCATGGCAGTCCTGTGACCATGGGTGCATGACCATAAAGAAAATTTCTTCCCCCACTAGCGACAAGATTAATTACTTTAGTACAATTAAGTAGTCATAGGTAGTCACAGAGACAGAGAAAGTTACTGTGGGTCCAGGACAGGCCAGAACTTTCTCTGACAAGCAGAAGGGACTGCGAAAAAGAGAGAGAGACCCAATTCCCAGCCTCCCTATCAGAGAATGCTCTGAAGCCAAAGCCTCAGCTTAGGCAGCCTGGATGGGAATCATAAAGGCATACCACCCTCCCAGCATCTGTATTCTTTGTTGTGTGGCTGCTAAGCCCTCTGGTTAGCTCTTGTTGTTGTTGCTAGGTGCTGTTGAGTTGGCTCCAACTCATAATGACCTTATGTATAACAGGAAATATTGCTGAGTCCTGCCCCATTCTCACAATCATCGCTATATTTGAGATAATTGTTGCAGCTACTGTGTCAATCCATCTCATTGAGGGGCTCCCTCTTTTTTCACCGACTCTCTGCTTTACCAAGCATAACTCCTTGCCCAGCAATTGGTCCCTCCTGATGATGTGTCAAGAGTAAATGAGAAGAAGTCTTGCCATCCTCACTTCTAAGGAACATTCTGCCCATACTTCCTTCAAGACCGATTTGTTCATTCTTCTGGCAGTCCATGGTATATTCAATATTCTCCACCAACACAATTCAAATGCGTCAATTCTTCTTCAGTCTTCCTTTTTCATTGTCCAGCTTTCGCATGCATATGAGGCAATTGAAAATACCATGGCTTGGGTCAGGTGCACTGTCATGGATTAAATTGTGTCCTCCCAAAAATGTGTGCCAATTTGGCTGGGCCATGATTGCCAGTATTGTGTGGTTGTCCTCCATTTTGTGATTGTAATTTTATGTTAAAGAGGAGTAGGGTGGGATTGTGACACCCTTACTAAGGTCACATTCCTGAGCCAATGTAAAGAGAGTTTCCCTGGGGTGTGGCCTGCACCGACTTTAATCTTAGAAGAGATAAAAGGAAACAGAAGCAAGCAGAGAATCAGGGACCTCATACCACCAAAAAAGAAGCACCAGGAGTAGTGCGTGTCCTTTGGACCTGGGGTTCCTACACAGAGAAGCTCCTAGTCCTGGGGAAGATTGAGAAGAAGAACCTTTTTCCAGAGCTGACAGAGACAGTAAGGCTTCCCGTGGAGCTGATGCCTTGAATTTGGACTTCTAGCCTACTAGACTCTGAGAAAATAAATTTCTTTTTGTTAAAGCCATCCACTTGTGGTATTTCTGTTATAGCAGCAATAGATACCTAAGACATGCACCTTAGTCATAAAAGTGACATCTTTGCTTTTTAAGATTTTAAGAGGTCTTATGCCACCAATTTGCCCAATGTAGTACATTGTTTGGCTTCTTGACTGTTGGTTCCATGGGCGTTGATTGTTGATCCAAGTGAAATTAAATTCCTGACAACTTCAATGTCTTCACCATTTATCACGATGTTGTATATGAATCCAGTTGTCAGGGTTTTTGTTTTCTTTATGTTCAGCTGTAATCCATACTAAAGGCTATATAGTCTTTTACCTTCATCAGTAAGTGCTTCAAGTCATCTTCATTTTCACCAAGCAAGGTTGTGTAAGTGGTATATAGACCCAAACCAAAGCTGTTGTCATCAAGTCATTTCCAACTCATAGTGACCTTATAGGACAGTGTAGAACTGCCCCATAGGGTTTTCAAGGATTCGAACTGCTGACCTTTTGGTTAGCGGCCAAACACTGAAGAAATACTGATGGCAAATTCTCATTATATTTGAAAAATGAGTTATTTTTGCTTTCACACTTGAATTGTAATTTAGCTGGGTTTAAGGTACCAGATTGATAGAGACTTTCACTCAGCAGCTTGATAATTTCATTGTCTTCTAACTTCTACTGATCTTTTTGAGAATTCACCTGTCTTTTCCATTCCTGTATAGACAATGCATCTTTTTTCTGTCTCTTTTTCTCTACAGCAGTTGCAATTTCACTGTAATGTGTCAAGCATCACTTCTCTATTTTCCTCACAGTGCTCCTTGAATCTTAGGATTTATATCCTTCATTGAGCCTGAAAAAGACGGCAACAAGTACAGGTAACTTTCAGATATACATTGACTACACGTGTCTTAAACTCTTTCATAGTTTTGCATCTATCCCTTTTCTGCCTTTAAGGTGATTTCTTCAAATCAGTCTATAGTACAAATCTTCAGTTCAATTTAATATGTTATTTAAACATCTATACAGTGTTTCATCTTAATGACTTGCATTCTTCAAACTTCTTCTTGGTCCTTTTTTCATATCTGCCTTTTTTGTTATTGTCCTGTTCTTGTCTCATGTTTTGATTCCTCCTTTTACATTTTTATTCATTTAAAAAGCTTTTGTAGGAAGTGGGGCCAAGACGGTAAAGTAGTCAGACACTTCCAGTGATCCCTCTTACAACAAAGACCTGAAAAACAAGTGAATAGATTATATATATGACAAGCTAGGAACCCTGAGCATCAAACACAAAGTTAAGGAATTGGACTGAGTGACAGGGGAGGGAGAGATGGTGCAGAAGCAGTAAGGAGTTGCTGACTCCGCGGCAGTGCCTCAGCTCCAATTCCTTGGTGCGTTCCTTGGAGCAACTGAGGTGGGCTGATTGATGGTAGTTTCCTAGGGCATGGAAGCTTCAGGGAAAGAAGGCGAGCAGAAAGGTGCACCCCTGGCCCTATGGTATGTCTACAGTGGGGCTGGCCGTGGTGTTTAGGAAGCAGCTGCTCCAGCGAAAGAAGGCAACCGAAGTGCTGGCACCCCAACCCCCTGCTGTGATGGCCTCGACACTGGAGGTGAAGTTTAGGACACAACTGCTTCAGTGAAAGAAGGCAAGTGCAGCACACAGCCCTAGTCCCCTGGGGCGATCTTGGCAGGGACCCAGCCAGCACACACAAGCTACACATGCCTCTAGAATCTGAGAGAAAACAGCACTCTTGGCACAATATAAGTGATTTTGTCTAATTCACCACATGCAGATTTAATATCTCCTTCTTTTGAAAGAACTCTCTCCTAACTAAGCCCTCATCCCTCTGCCCCAGCTGGCTTCATTAATGGTTGATTTCCCTGGGGCTAAGATAGGCCCTGCTGCACTCCCTGTGCTATTCTATTGGCCTTGGAGAAATAACAAGTTAACAAACGGGAAAAATACTCTGCTGACTTCCCTAACCTGGAAGCCCAGAGCAGAAGCGGTTACAGCCCAGGCACAAGCGAGCCACAGACTTTGTCTTTCACCCCTGCATGGATCCAGATGGCTATTATATTGCAAGGGCGAATCTGTTTGAGGCCTGGCTGTAACTGTTTCAGTTGTGCGGTGGAGAGGCAGGTTTTGGAGGTTTGATACCACTCCGCCTATTAACAGGGCTTTCATCTACCCACAGCAGGGGCCTGAGGACTGGAAGCTCCATTCACACCACCTAGCCACCTGCGAAAGGGGTCCAAGGATAGTGGTGCCTACCAGTCTTTATAGGTATAAGCACTGGGTGCCTAAGGTAGAGACGCAAAGCCCACCCAGCAGAGCGCTCTAGAGAACAGGGATGCTCCTTCCTCATTGAAACCTGGGGGAAGGCTGTCAGCCCCCTGCCTTCCTCAGAGTGTGACTACATTGCTGTTACCAGAAACCTGTGAATACACCCATCACCACTGACCTCTAAGATAGTAGGTGAGAGCCCATACCACACACTAGATGACTGACTATGAGGAGAGCTGACCTGAATCTATACAAGAATAGTGAATGGATTCCTAGGCTCATATACCTGGTAACAGCTCTGGCCATCTGGTAATAGGACATTATTGCTTCAAAGGCTCCAATAATCAAGTTAGCTCACTCTAGTAGCCTATTTGAGTATATCAAAATAAAACAAAGCAAGAAACTAGGACACAGTGAGCAAACATAAAATAAATTAATACAATAACTTACAGATGGCTCGCAGACAATATTTGATATCAAATCACATAAAGAAGCAGACCATAATTGCTTCATCAAACTCCCAGAACAAAGAATCAAGTACTCTCTCAGATGAAGACGTATTCCTGGAATTGCCAGATGTAGAATACAAAAGGTTAATATAAAAAACTCTTCAAGACATCAGGAACGAGATCAGGCAACACACAGAAAAAGCCAAGGAACACACAGATAAAGCAGATGAAGAAATTAAAAAGATTTTTAAAGAACATAATGAAACATTTAATAAACTGCAAGAATCCATACAGAGACAGTAATCAGAAATTCAGAAGATTAACAACAAAATTACAGAATTAGACAACTCAATAGAAAGTCAGAGGAGCAGAATTGAGGGAGTGGAATGCAGATTTAGTGAGATTGAAGATAAAACACCTTGCAACAATATATTTGAAAAAAAATCAGATAGAAGAATTAAAAAAAAAAATGAAGAAACCCTAAGAATCATGAGGAATTCTATCAAGAAAAATAACTTGCAAGTGACTAGGATATCAGAACAGGGAGGGATAACAGAAAATACAGACAAACTTGTGGAAGATTTGTTAGCAGAAAACTTCCCTGACATTTTAAAAGATGAAAGGATATCTATCCTAGATGCTCACTAAACACCATACAAGGTAGATCCCCAAAGAGAGTCACCAAGCTATATTATAAACAAACTTGCTAAAACCAAAGATAAAAAGAAAAATTTAAGTGCAGCCAGGGATGAGTGAAAGTCATCTACAAAGGAGAATCAATAAGTTCAGACTACTGGGCAGAAACCATGAAGGCAATGGGATGACATATATAAAGCAATGAAGGAGAAAAATTTCCAACCAAGAATCGTATATCCAGCAAAACCGTCTCGCAAATATGAAGGTGAAATTAAGACATTTCCAGATAAACAGAAGCTTAGAGAATTTGCAAAAACCAAACCAAAACTACAAGAAATACTAAAGGGAATTCTCTGGTTAGAAAATCAATATCAGATATCAACCCAAAACTACAACACAGGACAGAGCAACCAGATATCAATTCAGATAGGGAAATCACAAAAATAAATCAGGATAAAAAAAAAAAAAAAGCTCAAAACAGGGAATCAGTGATGTCATTATGTAAAAGATGACATTAAATCAATGAAGAGAGACTAAATAAAGTAGGCATAGATCTTCCATATGGACAGGAAATCAAGGCAATATAGGGAGATAGAAGTTAAGTTTAAACTTAGAAAAATAGGGGTAAATATTAAGGTAACCACAAAGAAAACTAACAATCTTACACTTCAAAATAAAAAATGAGAATAACATAAAGACTCAGCAAAAACAAATTTAACTACAAAGAAAAAGAGGAACACACAATTTACAAAGAAAAACTTCTCAGCACAAAAGGTAAGTGGAAAAATAAAACAGCTAACAACAAACAAAAAAAGACATAAAATGACAGCACTAAATTCATATTTATTGATAATCACGCAGAATGTAAATAGACTAAATGCACCAATAAAGAGACAGAGAGTGGCGGAATGGATTAAAAAAAAAAAAAAAAACAGGAATTTGTCTATATGCTGCCTACAAGAGACACACCTTAGACTTAAAGACACAAACAAACTAAAACTCAAAGGAATGAAAAAAATGTACCAAGCAAACAAAAATCAAAAAAGAGCAGGAGTGGCTATACTGATTTCTGACAAAACAGACTTCAAAGTTAAATCTACCATAAAGGATAAGGAAGGACATGATATAATGATTAAAGGGACAATATACCACGATGATATTATGATCTTAAATATTTATGCACCCAACGACAGGGCTTCAAGATACATAAAACAAACTCTAACAGCATTGAAAAGTGAGATAGCTCCACAATAATAGTAGAAGACTTCAAAACACCACATTCAGTGAAGGACAGAACATCCACAAAGAAGCTCAATAAAAACACGGAAGATTTAAATGCCACAATTAACCAACTTGACCTCATAGATATATACGGACCACTCCACCCAATAGCATCCAAGTATACTTTCTTTTCCAATGCACATGGAACATTCTCTAGAATAGACCACATATTAGGCCATAAAGCAAGCCTCAACAGGTTTCAAAACATCAAAATATTACAAATCATCTTCTCTGACCATAAAGCCATAAAACTAGAAGTCAATAACAGAAAAATCAGGGAATAGAAATCAAACACATGGAAATTGAACACAACTTTGCTCAAAAATGATTGGATTATAGAACAAATTAAAGGCAGAATAAAGAAATTCAAAGAATCCAACGAGAATGAAAACACTTCCTATCAGGACCTTTGGGACACTGCAAAAGCAGTGCTCAGAGGTCAATTTATATGAATAAATGCACACATAGAAAAAGAAGAAAGGGGCAAAATCAAAGAATTATCCCTACAACTTGAACAAATAGAAAGACAGCAACAAAAAAAACCTCCAGGCACTAGAAGAAAGCAAATAATAAAAATTAGAGAAGAATTAAATGAAATAGAAAACAGAAAAACAATTCAAAGAGTTAACAAGATCATGAGCTGATTCTTTGAAAAGATTAACAAAATCGATAAACCATTGGCCAGACTGACAAAAGAAAAACAGGAGAGGAAGCAAATAACCCAAATAAGAAATAAGACGGGCGATATCACAACAGACCCAACTGAAATTAAAAGAATCATAATGGAGTACTATGAAAAGTTGTACTCTAACAAATTTGAAAACCTAGAAGAAATGGACAAATTTCTAGAAACACACTACCTACCTGAACTAACTCCAACAGAGGCAGAACAACTAAATAAACCTAAAACAAAAGAAGAGATTGAAAAAGTAATAAAAAAAAAAAAAACTCCCAACAAAGAAAAGCCCTGACCTTGATGGCTTCACTGGAGAATTCTACCAATCTTTCAGAGAAGAGTTAACACCACCACTACTAAAGGTATTTCAGAGCATAGAAAAGGATGGAATACTCCCAAACTCATTCTATGAAGCCAGCATAGAATGGTAACCCTGATACCAAAACCAGGTAAAGACTCCACACAAAAGGAAATTACAGACCTATATCCCTCATGTACTTACATGCAAAAATCCTTAACAAAATTCTTTCCAAAAGAATTCAAGAACATATAAAAAAGAAAATAATTCTCCACAACCAAGTGAGATTCATACCAGGTATGCAGGAATGGTTCAATATTAGAAAAACCATCAATGTAATCCATGATGTAAATAAAAGACAAGAACCACATGATCATATCAATTGATGCAGAAAAAGCATTTGACAAAGTCCAACACCCATTCATGATAAAAACTCAGCAAAATGGGAACAGAAGGAAAATTCCTAAACATTATAAAGAGCATTTATACATAGCCAATAGCCAACATCATCCTAAACAGAGGGAGACTGAAACCATTCCCATTGAGAACAGGAACCAGACAAGGATGCTCTTTATCACCACTCTTTTTTTTTTTTTTTGATTAATTTTTATTGTGCTTTAAGTGAAAGTTTACAAATCAAGTCAGTCTCTCATACAAAGATTTATATATACCTTGCTATATACTCCTAATTGCTCTCCCCCTAATAAGACAACATGCTCCTTCCCTTCACATTCTCTCCTCGTGTCCATTTGGGCAGCTTCTGGCCCCCTCTGCCCTCTCATCTCCCCTCCATGTAGGAGACGCCAACATAGTCTCATGTGTCTACTTGATCCAAGAAGCTCCTTCTTCACCAGAATCACTTCCCATCCCATATTCCAGTCCAATCCCTGTCTGAAGAGTTGGCTGTGGGAATGGTTCCTGTCTCAGGCTAACAGAAGGTCTAGGGACCATGGCCTCTGGGGTCCTTTTAGTCCCAGCCTGACCATTAAGCCTGGTCTTTTTATGAGAATTTGGGGTCTGCATCCCACTGCCCTCCTGCTCTCTCAGGGATTCTCTGTTGTGTTCTCTGTCATACCAGTCATCGGTTACGGCCAGCCACAGTCTAGTTCTTCTGGTCTCAGGCTGATGTACTCTCTGGTTTATGTGGTCCTTTCTGTCTCGTAGGCTCATAATTACCTTGTGTCTTTGGTACTCTTCATTCTTCATTGCTCCAGGTGGTCTGAGACCAATCGATGCATCTTAGATGGCTGCTTGCTAGCGTTTAAGATCTCAGATGCCACTCTCCAAACTGGGATGCAGAATGTTTTCTTAATAGAATTTATTATGCCAATTGACTTAGATGTTCCCTGAAACCGAGGTCCCCAAACCCCCGCGCCTGCTATGCTGGCCTTCAGTGTTCAGTTTATTTGAGAAACTTCCTTGCTTTTGGTTTAGTCCAATTGTGTTGAGTTCTCCTGTATTGTGTGTTGTCTTTCCCTTCACCTAAAATAAAACTTACCTACTATTTAATTAGTGAGAACCCCTCTCCATCCCTCTCTCCCTCCCACCCCCCTCACATAACCATCAAAGAATATTTTCCAGTTCTTATAATACTGGTATTATACAATATTTGTCCTTTTGTAACTGACTAATTTCACTCAGCATAATTTCTTCCAGATTTCTCCATGTTATGAAATGTTTCATGGATTCATCGTTGTTCTTTATTGATGCAAAGTATTCCATTGTGTGAATACGCCATAATTTATCCATTCATCCGTTGATGGGCACCTTGGTTGCTTCCATCTTTTGCTGCAATGAACTTGGGTTATCACCACTCTTATTCAACATTGTGCCAGAGGTCCTAGCCAGAGCTATTAGGCTAGATAAAGAAATAGAGGGCATCCAAATTGGCAAAGAAGAAGTAAAAGTATCTCTGTTTGCAGATGACATGATCTTAAACACAGAAAACCTTAAAGAATCCTCAAGAAAACTACTGAAACTAATAAAAGTGTTTAGCAGAACATCAGGATACAAGATAAATATGCATAAATCAGTTGGATTCCTCTACACCAAAAAAAGAAAGCAAAGAAGAGGAAATTACCAAATCAATACCATTTAAAATAGCCCTTAAGAAGATAAAATAATTAGGAATAAATCTTACCAGAGATGTAAAAGACCTATACAAAGAAAACTGTAAGACACTACTGCAGGAAACCAAAAGAGAACTACATAAGTGGAAAAACATATCTTGCTCATAGATAGGAAGACTCAACATTGTAAAAATGTCTATTCTGCCCAAAGCAATCTACAGATACAAGGCAATCCCAATCCAAGTACCAGTGATATTTTTTAATGAGATGGAGAAACAAAACATCAACTTCATATGGAACGGAAAGAGGCCCTGGATAAGTGAAGCATTACTTGAAAAAGAAGAACAAAGTGAGAGGCCTCACATTACCTGATTTTAGAACATATTATACCACCACAGTAGTCAAAACAGCATGGTACTGGTACAACAACAGATACGTAGACCAATGGAACAGAATTGAGAATGCAGACATAAATCCATCCACATATGAGCACCTGATATTTAACAAATGCCCAAAGTCTGTTAAATAGGGAAAAGACAGTCTTTTTAACAAATGGTGCTGGCATAACTGGATATACATCTGCAAAAAAATGAAACAATACCTATACCTGACACCATGCAAAAAAACTAACTCAAAATGCATCAAAGAATTAAATACAATATCTAAAACAATAAAGATCATGGAAGAAAAAATAGGAACAATGCTAGAAGCTCTATTAGAGCATAAACAGTATAGAATAAATGGTAGAAAAAACATTACTAGAACCGTACAAACAGCAAAAGAGAAATTAGATAACTAAGAGCTCCTAAAAGTCAAACACCTATGCTCATCAAAAGACTTCATCAAAAGAGTAAAAAGATTACCTACAGACTGGGAAAAAGTTTCTAGCTATGACATTTCCGATCAGCGTCTAATCTCTAAAATCTACATGATACTGCAAAAACTCAACAATGAAAAGACGAGTAACCCAATTAAATAATGGGCAAGGGATATGGACAGGCACTTGACTAAAGAAGACACTCAGGTAGCTAACAGATACATGAGGATATGCTCACCATCATTAGCCATTAGAGAAATGCAAATCAAAACTACAGTGAGATTCCATCTCACTCCAACGACACTGGCATTAATCCAAAAAACACAAAATAATAAAAGTTGGAGAGGTTGTGGAGAGACTGGAACACTTATACACTGCTGTGGGAATGTAAAATGGTACAATCACTTTGGATATCGATTTGGCGCTTCCTTATTTTTTTTTTTAGAAAGCTAGAAATAGAACTACCATGTTGTTGTTAGGTGCCGTTGAGTCGGTTCCGACTCATAGTGACCCTATGCACAACAGAACGAAACGCTGCCTGGTCCTGCACCATCCTTACAATCGTTGTTATGCTTGAGCTCAATGTTGCAGCCACTGTGCCAATCCACCTCATTGGGGGTCTTCCTCTTTTCCGCTGACCCTGTACTCTGCTAACCATGATGTCCTTCTCCAGGGGCTGATCCCTCCTGACAACATGTCCAAAGTATGTAAGATGCAGTCTTGCCATCCTTGCCTCTAAGGAGCATTCTGGTTGCACTTCTTCCAAGACAGATTTGTTCGTTCTTTTGGCAGTCCATGGTATATTCAATATTCTTTGCCAACACCACAATTCAAAGGTGTCAACTCTTCCTCGGTCTTCCTTATTCATTGTCCAGCTTTCACATGCATATGATGCGATTGAAAATACCATGGCTTGGGTCAGGCGCACCTTAGTCTCCAGGGTGACATCTTTGCTCTTCAACGCTTTGAAGAACTAACATACAATCCGGGAAACCCACTCCTTGGGATATATCCTAGAGGAGTAAGAGCCATCACCTGAACAGATATATGCACACCCATGTCCACTGCAGCACTGTTTACAATAGCAAAAAGATGAAAGCAACCAACGTGCCCATGAATGGAATAAATTATGGTATATTCACACGATGGAATAGTATGCATCAATAAAGAACAATGATGAATCCATGAAACATTTTGTAACATGGAGGAATCTGGAAGGCATTATGATGGGTGAAATTAATCAGTTGCAAAAGGACAAATATTGTATGAAACCACTATTATAAGAACTCAAGAAATATTTTAAACAGAGAAGAAAATATTCTTTGATGGTTACTTGAAGGGGGAAGGAGGGACGGAGGGAAAGGGGGATTCACTAATTAGGTAGTAGACAAGAACTGATTTAGGTAAAGAGAAGGACAACACACAATACAGGAGAGGTCAGCACAACTAGACTAAACCAAAAGCTAAGAAGTTTCCTGAAAAGGCCAGTGTAGCAGGAGTGAGGATTTGGGGACCGTGGTTTCTGGGGAGATCTAGGTCAATTGGCATAGTAAAATCTATTAAGAAAACATTCTGCATCCCATTTTGGAGAGCAGCATCTGGGGTCTTAAACACTAGCAAGTTGCCATCTAAGATGCATCAGTTGGTCTCAAACCACATGGAGCAAAGGAGAATGAAGAACACCAAAGACACAAGGTTAAGTATGAGTCCAAGAGTTAGAATGGGCCACATAAATCAGAGATTACATCAGCCTGAGACCAGGAGAACTAGATGGTGCCTGGGTAAAACCAGTGGGATGTAGACCTCAAATTCTCATAAAAAGACCAGTCTTAATGGTCTGACTGAGACTAGAAGGGCCCTCGAGGTCATGGTCCCCAGACCTTCTGTTAGCCCAAAACAGGAGCCATTCCCAAAGCCAACTCTTCAGACAGGGACTGGACTGGACTATAAGACAGAAAGTGATATTGGTGAGGAATGAGCTTCTTGGGTCAAGTAGACACATGAGACTGTGTGTGCAGCTCCTGTCTGGAGGGGATATGTGAAGGCCGAGGGGCCAGAAGCTGGCTGAATGGACATGGAAATACAGGGTGGAGAGGAGTGTAGTGTCTCGTTAGAGGGAGAGCAAATAGGAGTATATAGCAAGGTGTATATAAGGTTTTGTATGAGAGACTGACTTGATTTGTAAACTTTCACTTAAAGCACAATAAAAATATTTTAAAAATATGTGGAAATGGTTTTTTAAATAAAAAAGTTACAGCTTAATTGAGGTATATTTGTCATTTAATTGCATATATTTCAAATGTACAATTTGACCTGCATACACCTATGAAACCATAACCACAATCAAGACAATACCCAAAAGTTTCCTCATGCCCTTTGTAGTCCCCTCACCCCTCCCTACCATAGCCCAAAGCAACAAATGATCTGTCTCTAAAATTAGCTTGCATTTGATAGACTTTTCTATTAACTGAATCATATATGTTTCTTTTTGTCTTCCTTTCACTTAGCATAATGATTCTCAGGTATATTCATTTTGTTACCTGTATCAATATTTCATTCATTATTTCTTAACATTACTCCATTTTATGGATATACTAAAATTTGTTTATCTACTCACCTGGATGGACGTTTGGGTTGTTTCCAGTTTTGGACTGTTGTAAGAAAAACTTCTATGAATTTTTGTGTACAAGTCTTTGTGTGGACATATGTTTTCTTGGGTGAATAACCATTCAAAGAATGGCTGTAGGAGTATGTTTAATTTTTTCTAAACCGGTTGTATCACTTTACATTCCCACTACCAGTGTGTGAGTTCCAGTTGCTCCATATCTATACCATCACTTGATATGGTCAGTCTTTTTAATTTCAGCTATTCTAACAGGCGTTTAGTATTTCATCATGGTTTTAATTTGTATTTCCCTCATCACTAAATGCTCATCTCACAGCATTATAAAAATTTAACTCAAAGTGGACTATAGACCAAAACAGAATGAAAACTATAAAACTTCTAGGATAAAATATAGAATATCTTCATGACCTTGAATTTTTCAAAGATTTCTTAAGTGCTCTTAAAGATGATGCAAAATGCACAAAATGAAAAAGTAAAAATCAATAAATTTGACTGCATCAAAATTGGAAACCCTTGCTCTTTGTAAATCACTGTGATAAAAATTAAAAGGCAAGCCATGGATGGAAGAAATATTTTCAAATCATATATACAACAAAAGACTCATAACTAAAATATATAAAGAATTCTTACTACTCAATAAGACAAGAAATATTCCAAAAAAAAAAAAAAATGGGCAAAAGATTTAAGCACTTACCAAAAAAGGATGATAAATAAGCATGTGAAGTCTTTATTCATTTTGAATATTCTTACCTCATGTTTTGATCAGAAAATTCTTCTGAAATTCTTATAAATCTAATCCAGCAGTTGTGTTTGACATTTGTTCATTGTGTCGTGATTTGTGATGTGTTCTGAAATTTTGACTTGTACATGTTTCTTTTTTTATAATTTTTATTGTGCTTTTTAAGTGCAAGTTTGCAAATCAAGTCAGTCTCTCACACAAAAACTTACATACACCTTGCTACATACTCCCAATTACTCTCCCCCTAATGAGACAGCCTGCTCTCTCCCTCCACTCAGTGCTGCAATGAACATGGGTGTGCATCTATCTGTTCGTGTAAAGGCTCTTATTTCTCTAGGATATATTCCGAGGAGTGGGATTCCTGGATCGCATGGTAGCTCTAAGGAAGTGCCAAATCGATATCCAAAGTGGTTGTACCATTGGACATTCCAACCAGAGCGTAGAAATGTTCCAATTTCTCCACAGCCTCTCCAACATTTATTATTTTATGTTTTTGGATTACTGCCAGCCTTGTTGGAGTGAGATGAAATCTCATTGTAGTTTTTTTAAAAATAATTTTTATTGTGCTTTAAGTGAGAGTTTACAAATCAAGTCAGTCTCTCACACAAAAACCCATATACACCTTGCTACACACTCCAAATTACTCTCTCCCTAATGAGACAGACTGCTCTCTCCCTCCACTCTCTTTTCGTGTCCTTTTCACCAGCCTCTAACGCCCTCCACCCTCTCATCTCCCCTCCAGGCAGGAGATGCCAACATAGTCTCAAGTGTCCACCTGATTAAGACGCTCACTCCTCACCAGCATCCCTCTCCAACCCATTGTCCAGTCCAATCTATGTCTGAAGAGTTGGCTTCAGGAATGGTTCCTGTGCTGGAGCAACAGAAGGTCTGGGGGCTATGACCACTGGGGTCCATCCAGTCTCAGTCAGATCATTAAGTCTGGTCTTATGAGAATTTGGGGTCTACATCCCACTGCCCTCCTCCTTCCTCAGGGGCTCTCTGTTGTGTTCCCTGTCAGGGGAGTCATTGGTTGTAGCCGGGCACCATCTAGTTCTTCTGGTCTCAGGATGATGTAGTCGCTGGTTCATGTGGCCCTTTCTGTCTCTTGGGCTTGTAATCACTTTGTGTCCTTGGTGTTCTTCATTCTCCTTTGATCCAGGTGGGCTAAGACCAACTGATGCATCTTAGATGGCTGCTTGCTAGCGTTTAAGACCCCAGATGCCACTCTTCAAAGTGGGATGCAGAATATTTTTATAATAGATTTTATTATGCCAATTGACTTAGATGTCCCCTGAAACCATGGTCCCCAGACCCCTGCCCCTGCTACGCTGGCCTTTGAAGCATTCAGTTTATTCAGGAAACTTCTTGGCATTTGGTTTAGTCCAGTTGTGCTGACCTCACCTATATTGTGTGTTGTCTTTCCCCTCACCTAAAGTAGTTCTTATCTACCATCTAATTAGTGAATACCCCTCTCCCACCCTCCCTCCCTCCCCCCCTTGTAACCACAAAAGAATGTTTTCTTCTCAGTTTAAACTATTCCTGAAGTTCTCACAATAGTGGTCTTATACAATATTTGTCCTTTTGCAACTAATTTCACTCAGCATAATGCCTTCCAGGTTCCTCCATGTTATGAAATGTTTCACAGATTCTTCACTGTTCTTTATCGATGCATAGTATTCCACTGTGTGAATATACCATAATTTATTTACCCATTCATCCGTTGATGGGCACCTTAGTTGCTTCCATGTTTTTGTTATTGTAAACAGTGCTGCAATAAACATGGGTGTGCACATATCTGTTTGTGTAAAGACTCTTATTTCTCTAGGATATATTCTGAGGAGTGGGATTTCTGGGTTGTGTTTTTTTTTT
The DNA here is from genome assembly GCF_024166365.1 of Elephas maximus indicus. Classification (NCBI taxonomy): domain Eukaryota; kingdom Metazoa; phylum Chordata; class Mammalia; order Proboscidea; family Elephantidae; genus Elephas; species Elephas maximus. The sequence continues at coordinate 88,359,288 of NC_064833.1, forward strand.
ATGTTACTTCTATTTCTAACTTTTTTAAGGAAATGCCAGATAGATTTCCTATTTGTCTTTTTGTAGTTGAGTTTTTGCAGTATCATGTAGATTTTAGAGATCAGGCGCTGATCGGAAATGTCATAGCTAAAAACTTTTTTCCAGTCTGTAGGTAATGTTTTTATTTTTATTTTTTTTTAATTTTTATTGTGCTTTAAGTGAACGTTTACAAATCAAGTCAGTCTGTCACATATAAGCTTCTATACACCTTACTCCATACTCCCACTTACTCTCCCCCTAATGAATCAGCCCGCACCCTCCTTTCAGTCTCTTTCATGACAATTTTGCCAGTTTCCAACCCTCTCTACCCTCCTATCTCCTGTCCAGACAGGAGATGCCAACACAGTCTCAAGTGTCCACCTGACACAAGTAGCTCACTCTTCATCAGCATCTCTCTCCAACCCATTGTTCAGTCCCTTCCATGTCTGATGAGTTGTCTTTGGGAATGGTTCCTGTCCTGGGCCAACAGAAGGTTTGGGGACCATGAACGCCGGGATTCCTCTAGTCTCAGTCAGACCATTAAGTCTGGTCTTTTTATGAGAATTTGGGGTCTGCATCCCACTGATCTCCTGCTCCCTCAGGGGTTCTCTGTTGTGCTCCCTGTCAGGGCAGTCATCGGTTGTGGCTGGGCACCATCTAGTTCTTCTGGTCTCAGGATGATGTAAGTCTCTGGTTCATGTGGCCCTTTCTATCTCTTGGGCTCTTAGTTACCGCTTGACCTTGGTGTTCTTCATTTTTACTCTTTTGATGAGCATAGGTGTTTGACTTTTAGGAGCTCCCAGTTATCTAGTTTTTCTTCTGCATTCTTAATAATGTTTTGCATACTGTTTGTGCCATGTATTAGGGCTCCTAATATTGTCCCTATTTTTTCTTCCATAATCTTTATTGTTTTAGATTTTATATTTAGGTCTTTGATCCATTTTGATCTCGTTTTTGTGCATGGAGTGAGGTATGGGTCTTGTTTCATTTTTTTGCAGATGGATATCCAGTTATACCAGCACCATTTGTTAAAAAGACTGTCTTTTCCCCATTTAACTGTTGTGGGGCTTTTGCCAAATATCAGCTGCTCATATGTGGACGGATTTATGTTTGGATTCTCACTTCTGTTCCACTGGTCCATGTATCTGTTGTTGTACCAGTACCAGGCTGTTTTGACTACTGTAGCAGTATAATAGGCTCTAAAATCAAGTAAAGTAAGGCCTCTCACTTTGTTCTTCTTTTTCAGCAACGTCTTATTTATCCGAGGCCTCTTTCCCTTCCATATGAAGTTGGTGATTTGTTTCTCCATCTCATTAAAAATGTCGTGGGGATTTGGATCGGAATTGCATTAAATGTATAGATTGCTTCTGGTAGAATAGACATTTTTATAATGTTAAGTCTTCCTATCCATGAGCAAGATATGTTTTTCCACTTATGTAAGTCTCTTTTGGTTTCTTATAGAAGTGTACTGTAGTTTTCTTTGGATAAGTCTTTTACACCTATGATAAGATTTATCCCTAAGTATTTTATCTTCTTGGGGGCTACTGTAAATGGCATTGATTTGGTGATTTCCTCTTCGATGTTCTTTTTGTTGGTGTAGAGAAATCCAACTGATTTTTGTATATTTATCTTATATTCTGATACTCTGCTGAATGTACACTTATCTAAAATAGGATTTTATCTCTGGGAATCCTATAATGTCTTAGGTATGAACGATTCCCTCCAGAGCAGCTTTGCATTTACTTCTGCCAGGAATTCCCAGGCTGCTATCAGATAGACCAATTTTTATTCATTTTTCAACATTAGCATTCCTAGATCATTCATGGTGGTGTAGGTTCAGACACCAAATCTGTATGAAAGTAGGAAAGTGGTTAAAAAAGCTTATGGAGACATTTTTCCCTGACCCAGGATCCAGGATGAACTAGAGAAGGCTCACTTCTCTATGTCTTTTAATTATGATAATCTTAAATTATAAATTATAATTCTTTACTGTATTACCCATATCAATATTTTATCCTTATTTCTCCATAGTATGGATATACCTGAGAATAAAACTTAGAGGAATGCAGCTTTATGCCAGGGTCTCATTTTCAACTTCAATTGTTCCTCAAGTCCATTGTGTGGCTGTTATCAAGACTCAGCAACAGTGTTCTATCCTATCTCAGGAAAAGACAACTTTCAGTGCAGTCAGTGAGACAAAGGCATGATATGCTGACCATGCTATCTAATTTTAATCTGGATTTCTAGACTAACAGCCCATATGCCCTGAGGGGTCTTAACCAAATGATCATGAAAATACACCATCATGAAGAGTACTGTCTGGGTGTCGTTGCCAACAAGATACTTCTACAAGATAGTCAAAAAGATACAGGTAACCATCTTGTGACCATGGTCTAAGCATCCTGTGAAACTGTCTGTAATCACTAACTATACTATTAATGATCAGTAACCAGTTGGAGTGTGATTGTTACAATAGTCACTGATTTTCTTGTAACCGGCCTCCCTATGGTTTGATTCCTCTTTTTACCCCAGAATACTTGCATAACAAAACTGCCTCAGGACTCCCTGGCCCCATTTTCAATGGGCCATGTAGTTCCCCAATTTCAATTGTTTTAAACCCTTAATAAGCCTCTCTTAACTTTAAACAGTGTCCAAGTTTTTCTCTATAACAATCCCCAACATCCACATCAACAGTCTCAATTCTGTTTGTGCTTCCTGCTTTTTTTTTTTTTTTTTAAATAGTATTTTATTGCATTTTTGGTGAAGGTTTACACAGCACTTTAGGTTCCCATTCAACAATTTCTGTACAAGTTCTTCAATGATACTGTATGCACTCTTCACAATGCGTGAACATTCTCATTATTTCTGTTCTGGTTATTCCATTTTCATGAATCTAGTTTCCCTGCCCCCTTACATTCTCTTCTTTGTTTTAAAGTAATTATTGACCATTTGGTGTCATATGAGTGATTTTTTAAAGGAGCATAGTACTTATGGGTGATATTATTTTTTGAGCAAATTTTTTTTATCAAGCTACAAGGTGATCTCAGGGGTTAGTTTCAGTTCAAAGTCTCAAAAGTACCTCAGGGCAATAGTCTTGGGGAGTCCTCAGTCTCAACCAGTCCAGTAGGTCTGTTTTTGTTATTTTTTTTTTTAGGAGTTTGAGGTTCTGTTCCACATTTTTCTCCCATTCCATTAGGGTTCATCTATTTTGGCCCTGATTAGAATGGTCGGTAGTGGTAGCAAGGCACCATATAATTCTTCTGGTCTCAGGGTAGATGAGGCCATGGTTCATGTAGACTGTTTGTCCTGTACATTAGTTTCTTCTTTGAGTCCTTGGTTTCCTTTTCTCTTTTACTCTAGATAAGTAGAAACCAATAGTTGTAACTTAGATGGCCACTCACAAGCTTTTAAGACCCCAGACAGTACTCACCAAACTAGGATGTAGAACATAACTTTATGAACTATATTATGCCAATTGACCAAGATGTTCCATGAGACTATGGTCCTGAATGAATAATTTCTTTTACAAAGATCAGCACAAAGCTGGTTCCTATAAGGAGGTTAAAGGTGTCCCAGATGTCTAACTTTTCCAAACTGTTGTCTCACTCCATCATCTTTTAACAGCAACTACTCTTCCTCCCCTCGGTACTCTCTCACCTGTCTTGGGTTCTGTAATTGGTGCAACGTCTCAGAAATCACAAACCGTATCCCAAGGAAAAGGCTCTTGTGGTCGTGGAGGTTGGCAAATCTCAAATCCGTGGGTCAGGTGTCCGGCTGGAAGGCTTTCCCAACCCACATGGATTTGGGGGCTGATGAAACCTAATTAACAGGCAGGCCAGATGACAGGCTGCTGGCTCACAAGGCTGTGGAAGCTGGAGAATCAGGTCAGCTGGTAGGCTGCTGGCTCAAGGGGCTGTAGAAGCTGACAAATCCCAGAATCAGCAGGACAGACAGCAGGCTGCTAGCTCAAGATCCAAGAACCAGAGATCAGATGATTATGAACCCGATGCAGAATCTAGAGTGAGAGAGAGAGCACTTCCGCAGAGCATTCATATCTGTTTGATGCAGACCATACCCTCAAGGAAACTCCCCCTACTTGAGAAGGTGGTGCTTTGAGTCACGGTTTTTAGTAACGGTAGTGACTGGGCTAAGGATTGTGACTTGAGTCACACCCCCTAGTAAGGTGGTGACTCAAGATGCATCTCTAATTCTGTCTCATTAACACAACCACAGGCATAGAGGCTAGGATGCACATCACTAAATGGAGGATAATTACATCAGATCACAAAATGGAGGTCATACAATACTGGGAATCATGGTCTAGCCAAGTTGACACATAATCTCAACCATCACAGTTTCCATACACCTTATTTGCACAGTCCCACTCAATCATTGTGTGAGTCATACAATGACTCATATTAAGGGCCATATTAAGTAATTCATTGCACTGCAGATCCTAATCTTTCAGAAATCCAATCCCACAAGGTATTTGGTTATGTCTCAGAAGTATCTGTCACTTTGTCATACTGTGGGGGCTTGTGTGTTGCTGTGATGCTGGAACCATGCCACTGGTATTCAGATACCAGCAGATACCATTGAGCATAGGTTTCAGCTGAGCCTCAAGACTAAGACAGACTAGGAAGAAGGACCAGGCAGTTTACTTCTGAAAAGCATTAGCCAGTGAAAACCTTATGAATAGCAGCGGAACATTGTCTGATATAGTGCTGGACGATGAGCACCCCCCAGGTTGGCAGGCACTCAAAAGATGACTGGGGAAGAACTGCCTTCTCAAAGTAGAGTTGACCTTAATGACGTGGATGGAGTAAAGCTTTCAGGACCTTCATTTGCTGATGTGGCACGACTCAAAATGAGAAGAAACAGCTGCAAACATCCATTAATAATCGGAACCTGGAATGTACAAAGTATGAATCTAGGAAAATTGGAAATCGTCAAAAATGAAATGGAATGCATAAACATCAATATCCTAGGCATTAGTGAGCTGAAATGGACTGGTATTGGCCACTTTGAATTGGGCAATCACATAGTCTACTATGCTGGGAATAACAACTCAAAGAGGAATGGCGTTGCATTCGTTGTCAAAAAGAACATTGCAAGATCTATCCTGAAGTACAACGCTGTCAGTGATAGGATAATATCCATACGCCTGCAAGGAAGACCAGTTAATACGACTATTATTCAAATTTATGCACCAACCACTAGGGCCAAAGGTGCAGAAATAGAAGATTTTTATTAGCTGCTACAGTCTGAAATTGATCGACCATGCAATCAAGATGCATTGATAATTAGTGGTGATTGGCATGTGAAAGTTGGAAACAAAGAAGGATCAGTAGTTGGAAAATATGGCCTTGGTGACAGAAACAATGCCAGAGATCAAATGATAGAATTTTGGAAGACCGATGACTTCTTCATTGCAAATACCTTCTTTAATGAACATAAACGGTGACTATACACACGGACCTCGCCAGACGGAACACAGAGAAATCAAATTGACTACATCTGTGGAAAGAGACGATGGAAAAGCTCAGTATTATCAGTCAGAACAAGGCCAGGGGCTGACTGTGGACAGACCATCAATTGCTCATATGCAAGTTCAAGCTGAAACTGAAGAATATCAGAGCAAGTCCACGAGAGCCAAAATATGACCTTGAGTATATCCCACCTGAATTTAGAGACCATCTCAAGAATAGATTTTATGCATTGAACACTAGTGACTGAAGACTAGATGAGTTGTGGAATGACATCAAGGACATCATATATGAAGAAAGCGAGCATTCACTAAAAAGTCAGAAAAGACAAAGATGGATGTCAGAGGAGGCTCTGAAACTTGCTCTTGAGCGTCGAGCAGCTAAAGCAAAAGGAAGAATTGATGAAGTAAAAGTACCGAACAGAAGATTTCATAGGGCATCTCGAGAAGACAAAATAAAGTATTACAATGACACGTGCAAAGAGCTGGAGATGGAAAACCAAAAGGGAAGAACATGCTTGGCATTTCTCAAGCTGAAAGAACTGAAGAAAAAATTCAAGCCTCCAGTTGCAACACTGAAGGATTCCATGGGGAAAATATTAAACGATGCAGGAAGCATTAAAAGAAGATGGAAGGAATACACAGAATCATTATACAAAAAGAATTAGTCGATACTGAACCACTTCAAGAGGTGGCATATGATCAGGAATCGACGGTACTGAAGGAAGAAGTCCAAGCTGCTCTGAAGGCACTGGCAAAAAACAAGGCTCCAGGAATTGATGGGGTATCAATTGAGATGTTTCAACAAACAGATGCAGTGCTGGAGGTGCTCACTTGTCAATGCCAGGAAAAATGGAAGACAGCTTCCTGGCCAACTGACTGGAAGAGATCCATATTTATGCCTATTCCCAAGAAAGGGGATCCAACTGAATGTGGAAATTATAGAACAATATCATTAATATCACATGCAAGCAGAATTTTGCTTAAGATCATTCAAAAACGGCTGCAGCAATATATCAGCAGGGAACTGCAAGAAATTCAGGCTGTTTTCAGAAGAGGACGTGGAACCAGGGATATTGCTGATGTCAGATGGATCCTGGCTGAAAGCAGAGAATGCCAGAAGGATGTTTACCTGTGTTTTATTGACTATGCAAAGGCATTCGACTGTGTGGATCATAACAAACTATGGATAACATTGCAAAGAATGGGAATTCCAGAACAATGAATTGTACTCATGAGGAACCTTTGCATAGATTAAGAGGCAGTTGTTCGGACAGAACAAGGAGATACTGATTGGTTTAAAGTCAAGAAAGGTGTGCATCAGAGTGGCAGTCTTTCTTCATACCTATTTAATCTGTATGCTGAGCAAATAGTATGAGAAGCTAGACTATATGAAGAATGGGGCATCAGGATTGGAGGAAGACTCATTAACAACCTGCAATATGCAGATGACACAACCTTGCTTGCTGAAAGTGAAGAGGACTTGAAGCACTTACTGGTGAAGATCAAAGACCACAGCCTTCAGTATGGATTGCACCTCAACATAAAGAAAACAAAAGTCCTCACAGCTGGACCGGTAAGTGACATCACGATAAACGGAGAAAAGATTGAAGTTGTCAAAGATTTCATTTTACTTGGATCCACAATCAACAGCCATGAAGGCAGCAGTCAAAAAATCAAAAGACACATTCCATTGGGTAAATCTGCTGCAAAGGACCTCTTTAAAGTGTTGAAGAGCAAAGGTGTCACCTTGAAGACTAAGGTGCTCCTGACTTCAGCCATGGTATCTTCAATTGCATCATATGCATGTGAAAGCTGGACAATGAATAAGGAAGACCGAAGAAGAACTGACACCTTTGAATTGTGGTGTTGGCGAAGAATATTGAATATACCATGGACTGCCAAAAGAATGAACAAATCTGTCTTGGAAGAAGTACAACCAGAATGCTCCTTAGAAGCAAGGATGGCGAGACTGTGTCTTACATACTTTGGACATATTGTCAGGAGGGATCAGTCCCTGGAGAAGGACATCATGCTTGGCAGAGTACAGGGTCAGCGGAAAAGAGGAAGACCCTCAATGAGGTGGATTGACACAGTGGCTGCAACAATGAGCTCAAGCATAACAATTGTGAGGATGGCACAGGACCGGGCAGTGTTTCGTTGTTGTGCATAGGGTCACTATGAGTCGGAACCGATTCGACGGCACCTAACAACAAGAAGTATCCATAACTGTGCCCCCTATGTGCTTTATTATAGATATGAATATATGTGCAGTCACATATGTGCATATACATACATATCTATACACATATATGCATACAAAAATACATATATACCTGCTGTCTTAGTTATCTAGTGCTGCTATAACAGAAATACCACAAGTGGGTGGCTTTAAGAAACAAAAAATTAATTTTCTCACAGTTTAGGAGACTTGGAGTTCAAATTTAGGGTACTGGCTGTAGGCGAAGGCTTTCTCTGTCAGCTCTGGTCTTTGTCTCTTTTGAGCTTCTGCTCCTGGGCGATCTTCATGTGGCTTGGAATTTATCTTCCCCCTTCTCTTCTTTTCCTTGCTTGTTTAATCTCTATCTCAAAAGAGACTGATTTAGGATACACCCTGCGCTAATCCAATTCATTAACATAACAAAGACAACCTATTCCCAAATGGGTTTATAATCACAGGCATAGAGGTTAGGATTTACAACACGTTTTCGGAGGGCACAATTCAATCCATAACACCCTCACATTTATTTTTTGGGTTGTTTTTGCTGTTCCTTCAAAATTGTGTATGTGATAGCAATTACCAACAGCACCCTAGCTCTCTTTTGATTACTATTTGCATAGAATATCTTTTTCCATCCTTTTACTTTCAAACTGTTTTGCTGAATCTGTCTCTTGTAGACAGCACATAGTTGGGTCATGGTTTTCAATTTAGACAATCTCTGCCTTTTAATTGGTGGATTTAATCCACTTACATTCAAAGTAATTACTCATAAGAACTTACTTCTGCCATTTGCTATTTGTTTTCTGTCTTATATATTTTGTTCAATTTCTCTACTACTGAATTTTATGTTTAATAGATTTATTCTAGTGTACCATTTTGATTTTCTTCTCTGCAAATATTTATTAGTGATTACCCAGGGATTTCTATTAACATTTTAAATTTCTAAAAATCTAGTTTAAATTAATACCCATTTAGCTTTAAAAACATACAAAAACTGCTCCCATACAGTTTCACCATTCCCGTTTTCACAAATTACATTATACGTTGTATGTCCATTAACGCATAGGCACATTTTTTTAAACCCTTTTGTGTTTTATATCATGTAGGAAATAAAAAGAAGAGGTACAAAACCATATATACAACAATACCAGCTTTTATATTTACCTATGTATTTTTTTTTTATGTAGTTACCTGTACTGGATTTTCTTATTTCTTCATATGGCTTTGACATACTGTTTACTGTTCATTCATTTCAGCCTGAAGGACTCCCTTTAGCGCTCCTTGTAAGACAGATCTACTAGCAACCAACTCCCTCAGCTTTTGCTTATCTGGGAATATCTTAATTTCTCCTTCACTTTTTGAAGGATAGTTTTGCCAGATAGTTTTTTTTTTTTTTTTCATTCAGCACATTAAATACGCCATCCAACTCTCTTCTGGCCTCCATAGTTTCTGATGAGACACTGGCTGTTAATCTTAAAGAGGGTTATTAGCAACAAGTCGCGTTTCTCTTGCTGCTTACAAGAGTCTTTGTTTTGACTTTCAAGTTTTTTTTTTTTTTTTAAATAATGTGTCTCTGAGTTTATCACATGAAATCATTGAGTTTCTTGAATGTTTTTCTTCAAATTTAGTAAGTTTATGGCCACTGTTCATCAACTATTATTTATGCCCCTTTCTCTTTCTCTCCCTCTGGATTCCCATAACATGTATGTTAGTACTCTTGATGGTGTCCCATAGGTTTCTTAGGCTCTGTTCACTTTTCTTCATTACAGGAAATGGAGAAGTAGTGTGCTCAAAAAATCAGTCCCTCTGCTGAAACAACCATATGCTAGCAGAGACAGACAGAATCAACATATCCAGAACTCTGAAATCTAATCCCAAACTTATAGCAACCAAGGTACTCCTTAATGAAGAAAAAGGCAGGGGAATATCAGAAAGAGAGCACTGTGGCATTTTCACCAACAAGCATACCATTTCTCACTCCCTAGCACAGCAGCAACAGTCCCTGTCCCTGGTGCAACTTTCTGGAGCCAGGGTGCTAACACAGATCTTGTTCTTAAAATACTGTGGTCATGAGTTTTGATCTGCCTGGTGGCTCTGTGAGGACTGGCACAGCGACTAACCTTTATTCCCCCACCCCTTGGGCTGGAACAACTTTACAGGTGGTGATGGTGTCTGTTGAGAGATTTAAAGACACACTGTGCCCTTCTAGGGCAAGGCATGGCAGATGGGGCAAGCAGTAAAAAAAAAGACAGATCAAAAAACCCAATAAGGCTGAGAAATTTTTTGAAGGAATAATGACTTGGAAAGTCCACTGCATATACTGGGGAAAACTGAGTGGAACACACATGCTCACGACCAGAAGCATGCTCAGAAAAGATCTGAGAAGATTCTAGGCTTGCACTCTAGTTAATCTGTGGGCTCCACAAAAGCAGGTAGTATTGGCTAAGGCAGAGTTACAGGTGGTCTGGCTTAGCAGGGAAAGAGAGACCCAGCTCACAGCCAAGCTGCAAAGACTGAAAATAATAGCTTAATTCCTTCTTTTTCTGGCTACAGGCATTTAAGGAAATCTGTCAGATCACACAGACTTCAGTGACCACTTAAAACAAGGAATACAGTCTTTGTAAAAATAGTCTGAAAAGTCACCGAATGTCTGCATCCCTCATAAATCTGCACCAGTAAATCTTGTGTAAGGGGTAGAATCAGATGTTCAGAGTTACAACATTCAACATGTCCAGTTTTCAATCATAAAGTATACAAAAACAAAATACAACAGGAAACTATGGCCATTTATTGGAAAAAAAATTGATAGAAACCACTCCTGGTAAGTCCAGACGTTGGACTTACTAGGCAAAGACTTTAAATAAAGTGCCTTACAAATGCTCAAAGAGCTTCAAGAAGCCATGGACGAAGAACTAAAGGAAACCAGGAAAATGACCTACGAAGAAAATAAGAATATCAGTAAAGAGACAGAAATTATAATAAGAAACCAAATAGAAATTCTGGAACTGAAAAGTACAAAACTGAAACAAAAAATTCACTAGAGGGGTTCAACAGCAGATTTGAGATACCACAAGAAAGAATCAGTGAAATTTAAGACAAACAATTGAAATCATCCAGTCTGAGCAGCAGAAAGAATGAAGAATGTTCTTTCATTTTAATATAAAGCCAATACTCCAAAGTTTTAAAAAATATATTAAAAAAAATACATAAATATACATATTGGCAGAAGTTACTAGTCATTAGCCAATGAATTCTTGTTGCTCTTGAGTGGATTTTGACTCTAAAAATTCTCTAAAAAAATTCTCTTAGGTCACTAAACAATAATTTATTTTAGGAATAGTTAAAAAATTTAAGTCTACTATTTTTCCTTTTATTTTATAATGCTGATTGTCTGCTGTGCGCCAGGCACTGTGGTAGGTGCTAAGACAGTGATTAGTGACATAATTCTTCTCCTAAAGGAGTTTATATTATACTTATTTTTAGTTGAATAAAATACCCAAATTAATATTCATAAGCATGGATTTATAATAGAGTTTAAATCTGGGCATTTTGGAGTTCAAAATGTTTGTTTTATATGCAACCTGAGTGTAATGTCAAAATCAGTTTATAATGTAAATATTATTATTCATATTCTATTTGTAAAACTTAAAAAAAAAAAACTGCACTGAACAATCATAAATATATCCAACAGTACATGTTGCATATAAAATGTATGTTTTCCTAAAGCTTCACCCATCTCTTTCAGGCCTGTCTCACCTTCCTTAGTGGATAGGGTTAATAATAGTGTACTCTAGATACACTGTTATATTTCCCTAGGGTGTATAGTTTCATATGTCTTTGAATGGTTCTATGTGTCCTACTTCTGGGAAAAAAATCCCTGTTTGTCTTGTACTGTTCCATTTCTGAAAATGTATCTGACTTCTACTTAAAGAAATGTATTAAAATCTTAATAATTTAATAAAATGATTAAGAAAAATATTCTTAATATTCTTCATATTTCCTCATATTTAAAATCAATAAGGTTATCTTGTTTTAATTCCAAGTTTCCAAACCAAAAGTCCTTACTCGGCAAAATCATAGGATTGAAGTCTGGGCCCCAGTCAGACATGCAGTTAAGTGTGTAGTGAGGACAATTTACCATCTAAGAGTAACCGTACAAATGTCTTCTCAATGCTGTATACAATAGTAGTTTTTTTTACTGCTTTTTCATAAGCTATGATGGAATTTTCAAGCACACAACTTTGATACTGGACTCATATACACAATTTATAACAAAAAACTTATTTACATGAAAAAACCAAACCAAACCAAACCCGTTGCTATCAAGTCGATTCCAACTCATAGTGACCCTATACGACAGAGCAGAAATGCCCCATAGGGTTTCCAAGAAGTGGCCGGTGGATTTGAACTACCGACCTTCTGCTTAGCAGTCAAGTTCTTTAACCACAGCACCACCAGGGCTTCATTTATATGAAAAGTAGTCATTAAAGAACAAAAAGTAGTCATTAAAGAATGAAGTTTCCCATAATGGGGGAAATCAAGTTGATGAATACAGCCTGCATTGTCAGAACTCAAGTGGAAAATTATGGTTAATTAGTAGCTAGAGAAAATATAATCAACTCAACTGCAAAGTAGGCTTGCTTTGGTTGTTTTTATGCTATAGAAAAAATATTTTAGGATATGTATACTGGGTGTTCACATAAAAGATCACTTATTTTTCTTTAAGGATGAAATTTCCTTGGTTGAATAGATGCCACTTGTTGAAAAAACAAATGTTTCCTTTTAATGTCATAATGCATTCAACTTGTATTTATCAGAATAAATTTGGCAAGAAATATAACAAATTATTTTGTAAAATGAACACTCTGCCCTTGAAACTGCATAAAAATAGTATACACTGATTTTTAACTTTAATGTTGACCTTTAAGAAACAAAACTTTAGTGCTCCATATTCTTATGATCATTTATTGCCCCAAATCACACACAAGTTTCCAAATATAAATGTTAGAAGAAAAGAAAAACAACACAAAGCTAAAATCAAACCTGAAAACACTTATCTTTAGTGCTTCAGGAAAACCAACTCATTGATTGGTGTACATGAAGGTTTGGGAGATTCTTTAAACAATAGCTTCTATCTGTGGACTCTCACAGACCTCACATCCAAGGCTCCCATCCTCCCCAAGTTCTGCCAAGGATATTGGGGTCTGTTGCCTGGTCAATTAAGCACTTTACTTGAATTTCTTCTGAAAGTCCACTCTCTGTCTCTTGAGCACGAATGTTGTGATCTTTGCTTCCGCGTGCCACAGCCATATAATCCCCAAAGACAGGTTCCTTCTCATGGCCCAGACGTAATTCATCACTGGAAAAAAAGATTGAAGAAATATTCAAATCCAGACCATGCATTCCTAGCTGCACTATCCAAACATTCTCTTATCAGTTACAGGATATTTTCTGTTGCTCATAACCTTGAAGTGAAGATACTGAATTTGTAGGAAAAAAGAACATGAATAATGATGAATAATGGATATTAGAACATGAACATTCGTGTACAAGTTTTTGTGTGGACATATGTTTTCATTTCTCTTCATTTCAATTCTCCTAGGAGTGGAATTAGAGGGTCAAATGGGAACTTCCTGAGGAACTGTCAGACTATTTTCCACAGTGGCTGCATCAGTTTAAACGCCCACAAATTAACACATGAGGGGGCCAATTTCTCCACATCCGCATTAACACTAGTTATTGTCCATCTTTCTGATTACAGTCATCATAAAACCAGGTGTAAAATGGTATCTCCCTGTGGCTTTGATTTGCATTTCCATGATGACTAATGATGGCAGGCATCTTTACAAGTGCGTATTGGTCACTTATATATTTTCTTTGGAAAAATATCTACTGAAATATTTTGGCCATTTTTTAATTGGGTTGTCTTTTAATTCCTCTTAAAAAACACAAGTCCTTATCAGATGTATGATTTGCAAATATTTCCTCCCATTCTGTAGGTTGTTTTGAACTTCCTTGTTAGCATCATTAAAAGCACATATATTTTTAATTAAAAAAAAAATTACATTTCAGGTTTAAGGAATTCCTATGAGCAATTTTCCCATACCAAGATCTGGAAATTCTTTATCTTGATTCTCAAACTCTCAACAGGGTTGTTAATTCAGAACATACTAGAATAAGGTGCCTTATGTTGTAACTCATGGCTTGGAAAAAGTCCCTAGGATAACTTCAATTCTCAAAACAGTGAAATATTTATCAAGTTCATTCCTTGCCTATAAGATTTCGACAAATAGAAATCAGTCATTTTGGTTTGTATTCAAGGGCCTCCACAGTGATGTATGAACCAACTTTCCTAGTCTTATTTCCCAATTAGAATCTTTTTTGCTTTTAATAATTTATTTTATTATTATTGTTGTTGAGAATATACACAGCAGAATGTACACAAATTCATTAATTTTTACATGTACAATTCAGTGACATTGATTACTTTCTTCAAGTTGTGCAAACATTTTCACACTCCTTTTCCAAGTTGTTGCTCCCCCATTAGCATAAACTCACTGCTCCCTAAGTTTCTTATCTAAACTTCCAAACTGCCATTCTCTAAAGACTTCAGGGGATATTTTTGTTTTAAGGTTTAAAGATTCTCCCGGGGCAATAGTTTCAGGGGTCTACTCAGCCACCATGGCTCCAGAAAGTCTGCCTTCCATGACAATTTGAAATTCTGTTCTGCATCTTCCCCCTTTTGATCAGGATTCTACTACAGAGTCTTTGATCAAAATATTCAGCAATGGTAGTTGGGTACCATCCAGTTCTACCGGTCTCACGGCAAAGTAGGCAGTTGTTTGCGGAAGCATTTAGTCACACATTCCATTTCCTCCTCCTATTGTGCTTCCAGGAAGATTACAGCCTTGAAAACCCTATGGGGCAGTGCTACTCTGTCCAAATGGTTGCTATGAGTCAGAATTAACTCGACAGCAATGCACTTTTTGTTTTGTTTATTTTATTCCTGACTCTCTTTCTTCCTCTGTTGGTCCAGGTGAATAGAGACCAATTGTATCTTGGAGGTCCACTCTCAAGCTTTTAAGACCCCAGGCACTACATACCAAACAGCAGGCACAACAGAAGAACAAGTTGTTCCTGTGTTTTCTTCTAAGAATTTTATGGTTTTAGTTTTCACATTTAGGACTTTGATCCATTTTTGTGTATGGTGTGAGGCATGGATCCTATTTCATTTCTCGGAAACCCAATTTTCCCAACACAATTTATTGAAGAGACTCTTCTTTTCCTATTGAATGGACTTAGGACCCTTGTGAAAAATCAGTTGACCACAGATGCGTGAGTTTATTTCTGGACTCTCAATTCTATGCCATTAGTCTATTTGTCTTTTGTTCTACCAGTACCAGGCTGTTTTGGCTACTATAGTTGTATAATATGTTTTAAAATCAGAAAGTGTGAGTCCACCTATTTTGTTCTTCTCTTTCAAAATTGCTTTATCTATTTGGGGCCTCTTGCCATTCGATATAAAATTGAGGATTGTTTTTATCATTTCTGTAGAGAAGGCTGTTGGAATTTTGATCAAGATTGTGTTGAATCTATAGATTGCTTTGGGTAGTATGATATCTTAATAATATTAAGTCTCCCAATCCATGAGCACAGAACATCTTTTCATTTATTTAAGTCTTAATCTCTTTCAGCAATATTTTCTAATTTTCATTGTATAAGGCTTTTACATTCTGAGCAAAATTTATTCCTAGGTATTTTATTCAGGGTGCCAGCTCCAGGGGAAGGCTTTCTCTTTCCGTTGGCTGTGGGGGAAGGTCCTTGTCTTCAGTCCCCCCGTGGTCTAGTAGCTTATGAGAAAATAAATTCCTCTTTGTTAAAGCTATCCACTTGTGGTATTTCTGTTATAGCAGAAGATTAAGACACTTTTTTATTAATTTTTCTTGTCTTAATACTCTGGCTAGGACTTCTAATACAATATGGAATAGAACTGGTAGAGTAGGCACACTTGTCTTGTTCCCGATCTCAAGGGGAAAGTTCTTAATATTTCTCCATGATGTATAATGTTCACTCTTGGCTTTTCATATATGCCCTGAATCATATTGACGAACTTCCTTTCTATTGCAATTTTCTTGAGGGTTTTCATCAATAAAGGGTGTTGAATTTTCTGCATCCATAGAGATGATCATGTGGTTTTTTTCCTTTATTACATTGATTGATTTTCTAATGTTGAACCACCCTTATACTCCTGGAATAAATTCCACTTGGTTATGGCGGTATGCCTCTTTTAATACGCTGTTGGATTCTGTTTGCTAGTATTTTCTTTAGGATTTTTTGCATCTATATTCTAAGAGATATTGGCATATAGTTTTCTTGTGTTGTCTTTGTCTGCTCTTGGTATCAGGGTTGTTTCCTTCTCAGAATGATTTAGGGAGTATTTCTTCCTTCTCTGTCTTTTCGAAGACTTTGAATAGGATTGGTGTAATGTTTGCTAAACTATCCCAGTGAAGCTGTCTGCTCCAGGACCTTTTCTTGGTTGGGAGGTTTTTGATCAGTGACTCAATTTCTTGTTTTGGGTCTGTTGAGACTTTCTATTTCCTCTTGAGTCAGTGTGGATAGGTCGTATGTTTATAGGAATTTGCCCATTTCACCTAGGTTAACCAGTTTGTTGGCATACAGTTGTTCATAGTACACTGCCATAATTGTGTATTTGTATCAGGTCAGTTGTAATGTTTATTTCATTTTTTATTTTGGTTATTTGCATCTTTTTTTTCTTTGTCAGTTTAGCTGAAGTTTTGTCAGCTTTACTGACCCTTTCAAAGAATCAACTTCTGGTTTTGGTGATTCTATTGTTTACTTCATTTA
Organism: Elephas maximus indicus; assembly: GCF_024166365.1. Lineage (NCBI taxonomy): Eukaryota > Metazoa > Chordata > Mammalia > Proboscidea > Elephantidae > Elephas > Elephas maximus. The sequence continues at coordinate 88,375,877 of NC_064833.1, forward strand.
TTTCTTCTCTGATCTTTGTTATTTCTTCTGGTAGGTTTAGCCTTAGTTTGCGCTTCTCTTTCTAGTTCTAGATCTAGACAGGCTGTCGATTTGAGATCTATCTTCTTTTGTCCATATAGGCTTTTACTGCTATAAGTTTCCCTATGATTACTGCCTTTGATGCAGCCAGTAAGTTTGCTATGTTGTGTTTTCATTTTCATTTGACTCTAAGTAATAGGTGATTTCTCTTCTGATTTCTTCCTTGATCCATTGGTAGTTCAATATTATGTTCTTTATTTTCCATGTGTGTGTATTTTTTTTTTTTTTATTGTTATTCATTTCTAGCTTCATTCTGCTGTGGTCAGAGAAAATACCTTGTAAGCTTTCAATCTTCTTAAATTTACTGAGACTTGTGTTTTGACCTATCATGTTGTCTATCCATGTGCACTAGAGTAGAAGGTATATTGTGTTGTTGGGTGGCCTATATATGTCTGTTAAGTCTAGCTGGTTATAGTATCAGTCAGGCCCTCTGTTTCTTTGTTAATCTTTTTTCTAGATGCTTTGTTCAATATTGAAAGTGGTATAATTAAGTCTCCAACTATTATTGTAGTGCTATCTATTTCTCCCCTCAATTTTATCAGTGTTCGTTTTATATATATAGGTGCTCCAGTGTTGGGTGCATATATATTTGATTGTTGAATCTTTTGGATGAATTGGCCCTTTTATCACTATATAATCTTTATCTCTTCTAATAGATTTTGTCTTAAAGTCTACTCTGTTTGATATGAAGACTGTCACCCCAGATCTCTTTCGGTTATTATTTGCATGGAATATTTTTTCCCCACCCTTTCACTTTCAACCTATTTGTGTCCTTGGGTCTAAGGTATATCTCTTGTCAACAGCATACAGTTGGATCATGTTTTTTAAAATCTATTCTGCCACTCTTTGCCTTTTGATTGGAGCATTTAGTCTAATTACATTCACTGTAATTACCGATCAGAAAGGACTTCTGCCATTTTGTGATCTGGTTTTGTGTGTCTTAAGACTTCTGTTTTTTTTCCTTTACTACCGCTTGCTTTTGTGTTTTGTTGGTTTACTGTGGTGAGCCATTTTGGTACCCTTCTCATTTCCTTTTGTGTATGTTTTTTAGATATTTTGTTAGTGGCTATCATGTATATTACATTTAACAGCTTGTACTTATAATAACCTAGGGTAAGTTGATACCAACTTTAGTAACATATACAAGAAATCCTATACCATTCCTCCCCTCCCCCACACTTTGTTGTTGTTATCATTAATTACATCTTTATATTTCATGTGCCCTGTAACATAATTTTATCCATGCTTTTTATATATTTGTCATTAAAAAGCATGAAGGACAAAAAAATTAGAATTATGAAGCATGAATACCTTATCACTAGCTCTTATACTTGTCCACGCTTTTACATTTATTAGGCATCTTTCTTTTTATGTATGGCTTTGAATTACTTTCTAGGTGTCTTTTCCCTTCCATCTGCAGAACTCCTATTAGTATTTTTTGAACAGCTGGTCTAGTCGATATGAACCCTCTCGGTTTCTATTTGTCTGGGCATGTTTTAATTTCACCCTCGTTCTGGAAGGACAGTTTCACTGGGCATAGTATTCTTCGTTGACTTTTTTTTCCCTTCCAGCACATTAAATATATCATTTCATTGCCTTCTGGCCTTGTTCTGGCTGGGTTCTCTAGAGGCACAAAACCAGTGATGCATATAAATAAATAAATAAAGAGAACTTACTTCAAAGGAACGGCACGTGTAATTGAGAAGGTTGCAAAGTCCCAAATCCATGGGTCAAGTGGAAGTCTGGAGGCTTCTCCTGATTCATGTGGTTGCAGGGGCTAATGAAGCCAAAATCTGCAGGTAAGACGGCAGGCTGCTGGCTCATGGGCAGGTGGAGCTGGCTAGTTCAAAATCTGCAGATCAAGCAGCAGGCTTCTCACACCCCAAGAACCAGAGGTCAGAGGATGACGAGATGAATGCAGGACCAAGAGTAAGCGAGCTTTGCCAGAACATTTGTTTTTATCATGAATGCAGGCCACACTCCCAAAGAAACTCCCCTTCCATTTGATTGGCTGCTCTCATCAGATCACAAAATGGGAGGTGATATATACTGTCTGCCAAACCACTGAGAATTACAGCCTAGCCAAGTTGACCCATAACATTAGCCATCACAGGCCTCAAATGTTTGTGAGGAGATATCGGTACCCAGTCTTACTGAGAATCCTTTATATGTGACTGCTTCTCTCTCACTGCTTTCAAGATACTCTCCTTATCTTCTTGAGACCCTGATTATGATGTGTCTTGGTGTAGATTTCTTCAGTTTACCCTGCTTGGGGTTCTTTGTGCTTCTTGGATTTGTAGATGAATGTCCTTCATCAGATGAGGGAAATTTTGTCATTATTTTTTCAAATATTTTTTGTCTCAATTCTCTCTCATTTCTTTCTGCAATTCCCCTGATGCATATATTAGGTCTATTCATGAAGTCCCATAATTTTACTAAACTGTGCTCAGCCTTCTTGAGGCTCCATTCTTGTTGCCCATCAGCCTCTGTAACTTTGCCCACTGTATCCTCTAATTCACTGATTCTTCTGCCTGTTAAATCTGTTGTTAAATCCTTCCATTATGGTTCTTCTTTCAGTTATTGTCCCTTTCTCTTGCAATATTTTTGTTTTATTTCTCTTTATATCTTCTTTTAGATCCTTATTTTGTATTTGGATTGTTTTCCTTATTTCTTTTAGCTCTGTGTCTGTTTTTCATTAGCTCTTTAATTATGTTTAATGTTGTTGTATTATATTCTTCCATTGTTTTGTTATTCAGTTTTCCACAGATGCGATTTCACTCCCTTTGTCAAATGCTCATATGAATTGGCCATCACTTCTCTTTTCTTTATGTGTCTTGTCATTTTTTTTGTTGGGGTATTAGAATTCTCAAGTGTGTTAAATTTCTAAGTTGTCCCCAGTATTTGGTGTTTGTGCTTGAACTACCGTATTTTAACGCAAATAATACATGCTTTCTACGTTTGTTTGCCAACTGTGCCCTCTCTCCGTGAGGGCATTTTGTAATTGCATTATGCTAATATTTTACAGCAACATGTAAAAATGAGTTGGCATAGTGACGCTTATGAAACTACTTCATGGGGGAAGGGTGTGGTTGGCAAACAAACGTAGAAGGCACGGGTTTGTGTAAAAATATGGTACTTGCTGCAAAAAACTCTTAAGCAGGCAGAGTCTTAGGCTTTTGCTTGATCCTTTTCCATCTTTGTGGTAGCTCCTTCTCCCACCCTGTGCCACCAGACTACTTAAGATTGCCACTTACTTAATTCTAAAGTTCAACTTTTTCTCATTCCTATGAATCATCTCTATATATTTCTATTTGCTTTCAACTGGAACAAGAAATATTTTAAAAGTTAACCAAAAAGCCAATGCAATTTGGATTTATACCTAACAGGTCCATACTATATTCTCTACACCTAGGTTTCATGCCCACCAAGATTCCCTTAAAAGGACAAAAGCAAATTTAAAACCTAAATTTCCTGAGGTGTATAAAGTAAAATAATTCTTGAAATAGTCTAAGAATGTTCATTTCCCTCTCAGGCTACCCTACAGCACATGCTATTCCACTTACTAACCTGAAGTCTGAAGACTCCAGTGAGTGTGTAGGTTACATATACAGGTCTGTTACTAGCCTTCCTTTGAAGGCCTCATCCCTAGCCTTGCAGAAGTAAATCTCTTGAAACTATGACTTTCTACAATGAGGATAATACTAACATCATCGGATAAATGAAAGTACTTAGCACTTTATATGGCATATAGTAATTCTTCAATAAATGGTAGCATATTGGTATTTTGTTTGTTTTTTTCCAGAAATAACAATCTTACCAAGTAATAACTGCTGGATTGGCACCTGCTAACTTTCTCTTAGCATAATTTATTTTCTGCCGGGGATACCAATTTTTTTCAGTTACGTTTACTTCTTGAATCCATGATCCTCCTTTCTTCAGCATTTTTTGTTCAAAGTTCTAAAGGAAAAGAACATGATTTTCTCGACTCACTATAAAATTATGTATGATCACATTCAAGCAGATTAAATCCTCAAATGATCTTAAAATAAACAAATATCAACAACTGGGAACAGCTCTATAGCTCTTTACACAAATTCTAATGATATAATGAGAATATATATAAAAGAATGACAAAAAGCTGGAGTAACTGTAGTTAGGCTTAAATTAACATAGGGAGCTATGAAGGATGAGCATCACGAGGCTTAATTATTTTGGCGCTGGTTATTATGAAGAACTTTTGAAATTTAAGCAAACAATTTCTCTCTTTATGATCAAGGAAAACCTCTTGTGGAACTGTACCTAAATTAAAAGTTGTCTCAGAAAAATCAGACCCATCCTCACCTCACCTCTCCCAGTTACTTGCTGTTGTTGTATGCTGCAAGTGGATTCCACCCCACAGGGTTTCCAGGGCTATAATGTTAATGGGAGCAGACTGCCAGGTCTTTCCTTTCGTGGAGCAGCTGGTGGGCTTGAACTGCCGACCTTTTAATTAGTAGCCAAGTACTTAACTACTGGGCCATGACTGCTCCCTCCCTCAGTTAAAAATAAACTCAAATGAAACAACAGTTTTCGCCAAATAAAGACTTTGTTTCTTATCTGGTTTTCAGGCCAATTGACCCCAAATGTTAATTTTGAGAAATGCTGTACAAAATAATGTAAGTATTTTACTAGACATGACTTGGTGCATTTCCAAATCTCATAAGAGAAGAAAATTCTCTGAAACATTATAATAAAATGAAAAATGTATAAAACAAAGCATACTTTCCAGTCAAAGGAAGGGTCCTTTACAAAGACATCCATGGTGTTAGTGAGTAGGTCTGGGTGTGAGCGAAAGGCTCTCAGTGCGTGCACCATTACATTGTACATCAGACCTGTTTCTTTCATGGGTAACATCAGATTGGTAAATTGGCGAGTTAGACGAAAAGGCATCAACTCAGGGACTGGCAGAAACTAAACAAGAACAAAAAATACAATCAAGAAGTAGAATGTGTGAACTAGAAATTATAAAGTAGCAGGCACAAATGAAACATTTTATCATAGTTATTATTCACATTTAGAGGACACGAACTCCACTTTTCTTGAAATCAGCTATACAGATGTGAATTTACCATGTCAAAGAGTAATCAACACAGCTAACAAGATTCCTTCAGTGCAATAACCTATGTGCATAGCACCATATTGCCCTCACAGATTTTTAAAGTATAACCTAAAGTGTTCAGAGTTTAATGTCAGAGAAAAGATTCGGATCACATTTTGTGAGAGACATTTGGATCATGGGACTTCACAAAATCTCTGTATAGTAATAAAGCTTTTGACATAGGCATACATTTTATTTTAGGCTCTGGTAACCTAATTTACCATTACAACTTTCATAATCTGTCTGAACAAGGCCAAAACGAAAATGAGATTATCCACTTCTGCAAGAATGTTAGGTTTAATGACCATGACAAAACTGACCTAAGTAATGTATCATTTCTTCTTTAAAAATTATTCTTTTCATGAGGGTATTATAAAGTCGTATGACAGATCTAAACTAGACAATGTGAGTGAAATAAGCATACCTGAGTAGCTGATCCAAATGCATGCCCAAAGTCAATTCCAACCACGCCACCAGTTTCCATATTCACCATGAAATTGTTCAGATGTCTGTCTCCAATCCCAAGAATCCAGTGGCTGATGCACAACAGAGCGTGAGAGCTAGCAAAGTGGGAGCGAAGTGCCAGGAAGGCCTCTGGGCCTGTGCTCATCTTCACAAAAGCACGCCTGAAAGGGCAGAGACATAACTGTGGTCTTTGCTACTACACACACCTGCTTGTCAGGAAAGTCAGACGTCTACTTACTTTAAGAGATCACCTGGCACTCTACTTTCTCTTTTTCTGAAAGACGTGATGGTTTCAGTACGACTAGCTCCCCTATGATGTAATAACAGGAAACATTTTATTACAACAAACTTCTCATGAGACTTCAAACTTAAATTTTAAAATACTTTGCTTATATTGAAATATCAACTGGATTAAACACTTTTTCTTATTGCGGCAAAATATATACATAACAAAATATTTTCTGTTTTAAGAATTGATGAGGCAGGGCCAAGATGGCAGAGTAGTCAGATGCTTCCCGTGATTGCTCTTACAACAAAGATCTGAAAAAACAAGAGAAACGATTATATTTATGACAAGATAGAAGCCCTAAACTTCAAAGGCAAAGTTAGAAAACGGACTGAGTGGAAGGCAGAGGGAGAGACGGTTCAGAAGCAGAGAGGAGTTGCCAGACCTGAATTGCCGGGAACCCTCAGGCACCATTCCCTGGAGCAACCGAGGCAGGGCTGGTGGTAACGTTCCAGATGCAGTTTCCTCAGGGAGAGACAGCAAGCCGCACAACCAACTCACACCTCCGGAACCAGAGAGGAATGACGCTCTCAGCAAAAGCTAGGTACTTGCATTTTTATTTTAACGTGGCCCCAGCCTCCAAACCAGCCTCAGTAGCTTTCAATTTCCCTGGGACCGAGACAGCCCTGCAGAGTGTCTTGAGCCATTCTCCTGGCCTTGGAGGAATAAATTTACAATCGAGAAAAAAGATAATCTGCTAGCTCCGCTAAGCTGGGGAGCTCAGGACAGAAGTGGCTTCTGTCCAGGCACAAACGGTCTGTGGACTTTGAATACCTTTCACCCCTGCATGGACCCATGTGGGCCCATTTCAGGGGAATAGGCCCTTGTTGGCAGACTGCAACTGTTTCAGCTGTGTGGCAGAGAGGTGGGTGTTTGATATTTGACACTGCTTTGCCTATTAAACAGGGTCCTCACCTACCCACATCAGGGGCATAAGGACTGATGGCTCCACCCACGTCACCTAGCAACCCATGACAGAGGGCCAAGGATAAGGGGTACATTCCAGTCCTTACAACAAAAAGCATTCGGTGCACATGGTCCAGATGCAGAAGCCACTCACCTATTCTAGGGAACATGGATGCGCTTTCCCCACAGACATTTTGGGGGCAGTTGTCAGCCCCCTACCTGGTTCAGAGCGTGAACCACTGCTGCAATCAGATACCTGTACCTACACCAACCACCCCTGCCCCTCTAAGACTGTATGACAGAGGCTGTACCACACACTTGATGATCAACTACCTGGACACCTGAGCTGAATCCATACAAAAGAAGTGAATGGACTTATAAGCTCATATACCTGATAACAGCTCTAACCATCTGGTGACAAGAAATTAGAGCTTCAAAAGCAATAATAATCAAACTAGCTCACTCAAGCAGCCTATTTGGGCATATCAAGACAAAACAAAGCAAGAAGCTAGGATACAGTAAGCAAACATAAAATAAACTAATACAATAAGTTACAGATGGCTTGAAGACAACAGTCAATATCAAATCACATAAAGAAGCAGACCATGATCTCTTCAGTAAGCTCTCAAAACAAGGAATCAAGGAATCTTCCAGATGAAGGTGTATTCCTGGAATTACCAGATGCAGAATACAAAAGCTTAATATTCAGAACTCTTAAGGCATCAGGAACAAGGTCAGGAAGGAGATCAGGCAAAATGCAGGACAAGCCAAGGAACACACCGATCAAGGAACTCAAGAAATTAAAAAGGTTATTCAAGAACATAGTGAAAATTTAAGAGGCTGCAAGAATCCATAGAGAGACAGCACTCAGAAATGCATAAGATTAACAATAAAATTACACAATTAGACAACTCAAAAGAAAGTCAAAAACCAAAGCCAAACCCAGTCCCGTTGAGTCGATTCTGACTCATAGCAACCCTATAGGAAAGAGTAGAACTGCCCCATAGAGTTTCAAGGAGTGCCTGGCGGATTCGAACTGCCGACCCTTTGGTTAGCAGCTAATTGAGGAAGTGGAAGGCAGAATTAGTGAGACTGAAGATAAAACAGTTGGCACCAATATATTCAAAGAAAAAACAGATAAAAGAATTAAAAAAAAAAAAAATGAAGAAATCCTAAGAATCATGTGGAACTCTATCAAGGGAAATACCATCAAGTGATTGAAGTACCAGAACAGGGAGGGATAACATAAAATACAGAGAGAATTGTTGAAGATTTGTTGGCAGAAAACTTCCCTGATATCATGGAAGATGAGAAAATATCTATCCAAGATGCTCATCAAACTCCACGTAAGGTAGATCTTAAAAGAAAGTAATCAAGACATATAATCAAACTTGCTAAAACCAAAGACAATGGGAGAATTTTAAGAGCAAAAAGTCACCTACAAAGGAGAGGCAATAAGAATAAGCTCGAACTACTTGGCAGAAACCATGCAAGCAAGAAGGCAATGGGATGACTTACATAAAGCACTGATAGAAAAAAATTGCCAGCCAAGAATCATATATCCAACAAAACTATCTCTCCAAAATGATGGTGACATTAGGACATTTCCAGATAAACAGAATTTTAGGATATTTGTAAAAACGAAACCAAATCTAAAACGAATATTCTCTGGTTAGAAAATCATTAATATCAGATATTAACCCAAGACTAGAACACAGGACAGAGCAACCAGATGTCAACCCAGATAGGGAAATCACAAACATAAATCAAGACAAAAAAAAGCTCAAAACAGCGATGTCATTATCATTATGTAAAAGAAGACAACATTAAAACAATAAAGAGGGACTAAGACATGTAGTCATAGATCTTTCTTATGGAGAGGAAGGCAAGGTGATATAAAGAAATAAAAGTTACATTTAAACTTAGGAAAATAGGGGTAAATATTAAGGTAGCCACAAAGGAGACTAACAATCCTACACATCAAAATAAAATACAAGAAAAAAATACTCAGCAAAAACAAAATCGACAGCAATGATTAACAGCAAAAGGCAATATATAAACTACTCAGCACCAAAGTTTAATTGGGAGAAAGAAACGGTCAACAACACACAAAAAGAGACATCAAAATGACAGCACTCAACTCATACCTATCCGTAATTATGCTGGATGTAAATGGACTAAATGCACCAATAAAGAGACAGAGAGTGGCAGAATGGATTAAAAAACATGATCTGTCTATATGCTGCCTACAAGAGACACACCTTAGACTTAGAGACACAAACAAATTAAAACTCAAAGGATGGAAAAAATATATCAAGCAAACAACAATCAAAAAACAGCAGGAGTGGAAATATTAATTTCTGACAAAATAGACTTTAAAGTTCAATCCATCACAAAGGATAAGGAAGAACACTTTCTAATGATTAAAGGTACAATATACCAGGAGGATATTACCATATTAAATATTTATGCACTCAATGACAGGGCTTCAAGATATATAAAACAAACTCTAACAGCATTGAAGAGTGAGACAGACAGCACCACAATAATAGTAGGAGATGTCAACACACCACTTTCAGTGAAGGACAGAACATCCAGAAAGAAGCTCAATAAAGACAAAGACCAGTACACATTCATGATAAAAACTCTCAGCAAAATAGGAACAGGAGGAAAATTCCTCAGCATAATAAAGGGCATTTATACAAAGCCAACAGCCAACATTATCCCAAATGGAGAGAGTCTGAAAGCATTCCCCTTGAGATCGGGAACCAGGCAAGAGTGCCCTTTATCACGACTCTTATTCACCATTGTGCTGGACATCCTAGCCAGAGCAATTAGGCTAGATAAAAAAAATAAAGGGCATCCAGATTGATAAGGAAGAAGTACCTCTATGTGCAGATGACATGATCTTATACACAGAAAACCTTAAAGAACCCTCAGAAAACTACTGAAACTAGTAAGAGTTCAGCAGAGTATCAGGATACAACATAAACATACAAAAATCAGTTGGATTCCTCTACACCAACAAAAAGAACATCAAAGAGGAAATCATCAAATCAATGCCATTTACAGCAGTCCCCAAGAAGATAAATACTTAGGGATGAATCTTACCAGAGACGTAAAAGACCTATACAAAGAAAACTACAAGACACTACTGCAAGAAACCAAAAGAGACCCACATAAGTGGAAAAACATACCTTGCTCACGGATAGGAAGACTTAACATTGTAAAACTGTCTATTCTATCAAAAGCTATCTATAGAGACAAGGCAATTGTGATCCAAATTCCTAAGACATTTTTTAATGAGATGGAGAAACAAATCATCAAATTCATATGGAAGGGAAAGAGGCCCTGGATAAGTAAAAAAAAAAGTAAAGCATTATTGAAAAAGAACAAAGTGGAAGACCTCACAATACCTGATTTTAGAACCTATTATACCACCAAAGTAGTCAAAACAGCCTGGTACTGGTAAAACAGACACATAGACTGATGCAACAGAATTGAGAATCAAGACATAAATCCATCCACATATGAGCAGCTGATATTTGACAAAGGCCCAAAGTCAGTTAAATGGGGAAAAGACAATTTCCTTAACAAGACCTATACCTCACACCATGCACAAAAACTAACTCAAAATGGATCAAAAACTTAAATATAAAATCTAAAATGATAAAGATCATGGAAGAAAAAACAGGGACAATGCTAGGAGCCCTAATACATGGCATCAACGGTATATAAAACATAACTAACAATGCACAAACACCAAAAGAGAAACTAGATAACGGGGGGCTCCTAAAAATCAAACACCTATGCTCATCCAAAGACTTTACCAAAAGAGTAAAATGATTACCTACAGACTGGGGAAAAGTTTTTAGCTATGATATTTCTGATCAGCGTCTGATCTCTAAAATCTACATGATACTGCAAAAGCTCAATTACAAAAAGACAAAAAACCCAATTTAAAAATGGGCAAAGGATATGAACAGGCACTTCACTAAAGAAGACATTCAGGTAGCTACCAGATACATGAGATGCTCACTATCACTAGCCATCAGAGAAATGCAAACCAAAACTACAACGAGAGATTCCATCTCACTCCAACAAGGTCGGCATTAATACAAAAAACACAAAATACTTAATGTTGGAGAGGCTGTGGAGAGACTGGAACACTTATACACTGCTGGTGGGAATGTAAAATAGTACAACCTCTTTGGAAATTCATTTGACGCTTCCTTAAAAAGCTAGAAATAGAACTACCATACAATCCAGCAATCTCACTCCTTGGAATATATCCTAGAGAAGTAAGAGCCGTCACACAAACGGATATATGCACACCCATGTTCACTGCAGCACTGTTTACAATAGCAAAAAGATGGAAGCAACCAAGATGCCCATCAATGGATGAATGGATAAATTATGATATGTTCACACAATGGAATACTACGTATTGATAAAGAACAATGATGACTCCGTGAAACATTTCATTACATGGAGGAATCTGGAAGGCATTATGCTGAGTGAAATTAGTTGCAAAAAGACAAATATTGTATAAGACCACTATTACAAGAACTCAAAAAATAGATTAAACAGAGAAGAAAATATCCTTTAATGGTTATGAGAGTTGGGAGGGAGGGAAGAAAAAGGGGCATTCACTAATTAGATAGCAGACAGGACTATTTTAGGTGAGGGGAAAGACAACACACAAAATAGGAGAGGTCAGCAGAATTGGACTAAATCAAAAGCAAAGAAGTTTCCTGAATGAACCGAATGCTTCCAAGGCCAGAGTAGCAGGGGCAGGAGTTTGGGGACCATGGTTTCAGGGGATTTCTAAGTCAACTGGCAGAATAAAATCTATTAATAAAACATTTGCCTCCTACATTGGAGAGTGGCGTCTGGCATCTTAAATGTTAGCAAGCGGCCATCTAAGACATTACCAATTGGTCTCAACCCACATGGAGCAAAGGAGAATGAAGAACACCAAATACACAAGGTAATTACGAACCCAAGAGACTGAAAGGGCCACATAAATCAGAGACCACATAAGCTTGAGACCAGAAGAACTAGATAGTGCCCAGCTAAAACTGATGGCTGCCCTGACAGGGAACACAAGAGCAAACCCCTGAAGGAGCAGAGCAGCAGTGGGATGCAGGCCTCAAATTCTCGTAAAAAAGACCAGATTTAATGGTCTGACTGAAACTAGGAGGACCCTGGAGGTCATGGTCCCCAGGTCGTCTGTTAGCCCATTACTGGAACCATTCCCAAAGCCAACTCTTCAGACAGGAATTGGATTGTACTATAGGATAGAAAATGATACTGGTGAGGAGTGAGCTTCTTGGATCTAATAGACATATGAGACTAGGTGGGAAGCTCCTGGCTGGAAGGAAGATGAGAAGGCAGAGGGAGAAAGAAGCTAGCTGAATGGACATGGAAATACAGGGTGGAGAGAAGGAGTGTGCTGTCTCATTAGGAGGAGTGCAACTAGGCGTACATAGCAAGGTGTATATAAATTTTTGTATGAGACTGACTTGATTTGTAAGCTTTCACTTAAAGCACAATAAAATTAAAAAAAAAAAAAAAGAGGATTAGAATGGACTGTAAATCCTTGCTCAGGCCACATCCCTGATCCATTGTAAAGGCAGTTTCCCTGGGGTGTGGCTTGCACCACCTTTTACCTCTCCAGAGATAAAAAGAAAGGGAAGGAAGCAGAGAGTTGGGAACCTCACACCACCAAGAAAGCAGCACAGGGAGCAGAACGTGCCCTTTGGCAGAACGCGCCCTTTGGATATGAGGTTACTGCACCGAGATGCTCCCAGGCCAAGACTGATGCAAGGACTTTCTTCCAGAGCTAACAGAGAAGGAAAAGCCTTCCACTGAGCTGGCGCCCTCAATTTGGATTTTTAGCCTACTGGACTGTGAGAGAATAAACTTCTCTTTGTTATGTTAAAGCCAAAGGGGAAAAAAAAAGGATATATAAGTGTACAATTCAGTGACATTAATTACATTCACCATGTTGTGCTACCAGAACCATTACCTGCTTTCAAAAGTTTTTCATCTCCCTAACAGATTGAGGACTCCTTAAGCAATAACCCATTTCTCCTCCCCCAGCCCCTGGTGATCGCCAACAGACTTTTGTCTCTATGCATTTACCAATTCTAAATATCAGACAACTAGATTTTGATGATATCTGAAGCAAAACGTTCTATGAATCAAAAGTTTTCAAATTTGAAAACAATGAGCTAGTTAGTAGAACAAAAAATCAAAACAAAACTTACTTATACATTAGCATGTAAGCGCCAACATCACGTTTTCCAGACATCTTTGTCAGCCAGTCTCTATACTCAAACATTGGTGCTTTGGGATCACTAAGTAGGAAAAAGGGAATTAGAATTAAAAAATTAGAATTAGAAAGATGTAATTTCAGAGGCAAAAATAGCCAAGAACTTCATACATATTATATGAATTCATTGAACAGTGGAGCAGGGAAAAACAGGCTTTTAATATATTAGTAGATCATATTTAATATTAACATTGAACCCATGTTACTTTGATCTAGAACGTCAATATACAATTATTCACTCTTAATTACTTCCAAAGAAACTGCACTAAGCGAGGGTGACAGTGGGCAAACCCTACCTTCGCTGCTAACTTCTGCTAAGGATCAGCATGAATCCAATTTCCAAAATGTGGAAATGGATACAGTTCTCACTTTTCCCCTTCTCCATCCTCAGCGCCAGCTGCTCACATGGCACTCTCTCTTCAACCCTTGTCACCCATAGCTGGGTCAGAGTTCACAATTTAGATGGACACCATCTTTCAGCCCTAGCCACCCAGAGTGAGTTAGGTCAGAGCTCACATGTTAGAAGGGCATCTTTCAGACTGCCAAATAGGCAGACACCATTTCCCGCTGGCTCTCACTGCCCCTGTAGGTTTGTTAAACTGCTGGAATGGCTCACAGAATTCATGGAGTGTACACCATACTTTTGGCTACAACTATATTACAACCAAAAAGTATATAAACGAAGATGGCTGACTAGGTAGAAGGTACCTTGGATCCCTCTTGCAACAAAGACTCGGCAAAACAAGTGAATCGATCACATACATGACAAGCTATGAACCCTGACCATCAAATACAGATCTAAAGAGTTGGCCTGAGTGACAGAGACTGAGAACGAACAACCATGGGGAAGCAACGACTGCTTTCGAAGCCTGGAGCCAGCACCCCAGTCAGAAAACCTTGGCGCCGGGCTTTGGATTGGGTGCAGGGGAGCTGAGCATGGCATCCTGAGATGGCACAAACACAGGACGCAGCCCTAGCCCCCAGAAGTGACCTCAGGGGAAGCCCAACCAGTGCACGCAGGCAGCGCAGTGACGCAGCTAACAGGAGGAGAAGTCACCGGGAGGCAGCAACTGGTTTTGGAACCTGGAGTGCGGTGTCCCAGCCAGGGAACCTTGGCACTGGGCTTTGGACTGGGACCGGAAGAAATGACCACGGCTTCTGAGACAGCACATGCACAGAATGCGGGCCTGATACTCGGGGGCAACCTCGACCCAGCCAACGCAAACAGGCTACACGCCCCTCAGGAATCTCAGATAAAACAGTCCTCACGAAGCAAGATAAGTAACTTTGTGTACATTCTGGGGTGCTACTCTCTCCTATTTATCTGAGTCTCTCCTATTTATCTTATTTGCTCACTGAGTCTTATCTTGTTTTGTTTTCTTTCAGTATACATAGATGGGCTTCATTAACATTGGAATTTCCTGAGCCAGAGAGTGAACTGCTCTGTGGTTTTTCTTTTTTTTGGTCTTTCCCTAACCCATTCTCCTGGCCTGAGAGAAGCAGCTACAAAAAACCCAAGGACCAAAGATCCTTCCCTAATTGGACTAAAAATACAGAACCAGCTCCAGCGAAGCATATGAGATCCACTGTCTTGGGCTTTCATCCCTACAGGGAACAAGGTGGCTATTATAATGCAAAGGCAATTCTGATAGCGATCTGACTGTAATTGTTTTAGTGGATTACTGGAAAGACAAGTTTCCCAGGTCTGATATCTCTGTGTATTCAACAGAGCCCTCACTGACCCACAACAGGGAACTGAGGGCTGAAGCTCCCCCCAGACCACCTAGCCTCCTGTCTTAGGGGTCTAAGGAGGGTGACACATACCAATCTGTAGAGGTACTTGCATTGGGGGCCTAAGGTACAGCCGCAGAGCCCACCCACCGAAGTGCTTTAGGAAAAGAGACACAGCTACCTCACTGGCACTTGGGGGAAGCCTGTCAGCATCCTGCCCTCCCCGGAGTGTGACCCCCTGCTGCTACTAGAATCTGGTGCACACAACTATCACCACTACTCCTCTAGGTGGATAGGTGACAGTCTGCACCACACACTGGATGACCCAAAATCAGATTCTACTCAAGAATAGTGAACGGACTGTTAGGCTTATAAATCTGGTAACAGCCCAAACCAGCTGGTAATAGGACATAAGTGATTCAAGGGCTACAACAATCAAGACAATGCAATCTAGTAGCCCATCTATGTATACTGAAAGAAAACAAAACAAGATAAGACTCAGTGAGCAAATACAAAATAAATCATTACAATATCTTATAGATGGCTCAAAGACAGCAGTCGATATCAAACCACATAAAGGAGACCATGATTGCTTCTACAACTCCCCAAACTAAAGAATCAAAATCTTTCCCAAATGGAGATATAATCCTGGAATTGCCAGAGGAAGAATATAAAAAACTAATTTACAGAATGCTTCAAGACATCAGGGATGACCTCAGAAATGAAATAAGGCAATATACAGAAAAAGCCAAGGAACACACTGATAAAGCAGTGGAAGAAATTAAAACGATTATTCAAGAACACAATGCAAAAATTAATAAGCTGCAAGAATCCATAGAGAGACAGCATTCAGAAACCCAAAAGATTAACAGTAAAATTACAGAATTAGACAGCACAATAGGAAGTCAGAGGAGCAGAATCGAGCAATTGGAATGCAGAGTGGGGGACCTGGAGGACAAGGAATTTGACACCAATATAGCTGAAAAAAAATCAGATAAAAGAATTAAAAAAAATGAAACCCTAAGAATCATGTGGGACTCTATCAAGAAGAATAACTTGCGTGTGATTGGAGTTCCAGGACAGGGAGGGATAACAGTAAATACAGAGAGAATAGTTGAAGATCTGTTGGAAGAAAACTTCCCTGACATCATGAAGGACGAAAGGATATCTATCCAAGATGCTCATCGAACCCCATATAAGATTGATCCAAAAAGAAAATCACCAAGACATATTATTATCAAAATTGCCAAAACCAAAGATAAAGAGAAAATTTTAAAAGCAGCCAGGGATAACAGAAAGGTCTCCTACAAAGGAGAATCAATAAGAATAAGTTCAGACCACTCAGCAGAAACCATGCAGGCAAGAAGGCAATGGGATGACATACATAGAACACTGAAGGAGAAAAATTGCCAGCCAAGGATCATATATCCAGCAAAACTCTCTCTGAAATATGAAGGCGAAATTAAGATATTTACAGATAAACACAAGCTTAGAGAATTTGCAAAAACTAAACCAAAGCTACAAGAAATACTAAAGGAAATCGTTTGGTCAGAAAATCAATAATATCAGATACCAGCACAACACAAGGTCACAGAACATCCTGATATCAACTCAAATAAGGAAATCACACAAAAAAATTAAGATTAATTTTAAAAAGAAAAAAATGCTCAAAACAGGGAATCATTGAAGTCAATATGTAAAAGATCACAATAATCACAAAGAGGGACTAAATACAGGAGGCACAGAACTGCCATATGGAGATGGAAACAAGGCGATATACGACAATACAAGTTAGGTTTTTAGAAAAATAGGGGTAAATATTAAGGTAACCACCAAGAGGTATAACAACTCCAGAACTCAAAATAAAAACCAAGAAAAACGTAACGACTCAGCAAACATAAAGTCAACTACTATGAAAACGAGGAACACACAATTTACAAAGAAAAATGTCTCAGCACAAAAATGTAAGTGGAAAAATGAAACTGTCAACAACACACACAAAAAGGCATCAAAATGACAGCACTAAACACATATCTATAATTACGCTGAATGTAAATGGACTAAATGCACCAACAGAGACAGAGACTCTCAGGCTGGATAAAGAAACACGATACGTCTATATGCTGCCTACAAGAGACACACCTTAGAGACACAAACAAACTAAAACTCAAAGGATGGAAAAAAATATATCAAGCAAACAACAAGCAAAAAAGAGCAGGAGTAGCAATATTAATTTCTGACAAAATAGATTTTAAAGTTAAATCCACCACAAAGGATAAAGAAGGATACTACATAATGATTAAAGGGACAATTGACCAGGAAGATATAACCATTTATGCTTATGTAATATTTATGCACCCAATCACAGGGCTGCAAGATACATAAAACAAACTTTAACAGAACTGAAAAGTGAGATAGACACCTCCACAATTATAGTAGGAGACTTCAACACACCACTTTTGGAGAAGCTCAATAGAGACACGGAAGACCTAATTGCTACAATCAACCAACTTGACCTCATAGACTTATACAGAACACTCCACCCAACAGCTGCAAAGTATACTGTTTTTTCTAGCACACATGGAACATTCTCTAGAATAGACCACATATTACGTCATAAAACAAAACTCTGCAGAATCCAAAACATCGAAATATTACAAAGCATCTTCTCAGACCACAAGGCCACAAAAGTGGAAATCAATAACTGAAAAATTAGGGAAAAGAAATCAAATACTTGGAAACTGAACAATACCCTGCTCAAAAAAGACTGGGTTATAGAAGACACCAAGGATGGAATAAAGATATTCATAGAATCCAATGAGAATGAAAACACTTCCTATCAGAACCTTTGGGACACAGCAAAAGCAGTGCTCAGAGGTCAATTTATATCAATAAATGCACACATACATAAAGAAGAAAGGGCCAAAATCAGAGAACTGTCCCTACAACTTGAACAAATAGAAAGTGAGCAACAAAAGAATCCATCAGGCACCAGAAGAAAACAAATAATAAAAATTAGAGCTGAACTAAATGAATTAGAGAAAAGAAAAACAATTGAAAGAATTAACAAAGCCAGAAGTCGGTTCTTTGAAAAAATCAACAAAATTGATAAACCATTGGCCAGACTGACTAAAGAAATACAGGAAACCAATAATCCAAATAAGAAATGAGATGGGCCACATCACAACAGACCCAACTGAAATTAAAAGAATCATATCAGACTATCACGAAAAATTGTACTCTAACAAATTTGCAAACCTAGAAGAAATGGATGAATTTCTAGAAAAACACTACCTAACACAATCAGAAGTAGAACAATTAAATAGACCCATAACAAGAAAAGAGATTGAAAAGGTAATCAAAAAACTCCCAAGAAAAAAAAGCCCTGGCCCGGACGGCTTCACTGCAGAGTTCTACGAAACTTTCAGGGAAGAGTTAACACCATTACTACTAAAGGTATTTGAAAGCATAGAAAATGATGGAATACTACCTAACTTATTCTATGAAGCCACCATATCCCTGATACCAAAACCAGGCAAAGACACCACAAAAAAAGAAAATTACAGACCTATATCCCTCATGAACATAGATGCAAAAATTCTCAACAAAATTCTAGCCAATAGAATTCAACAACATATCAAAAAAAATAATCCACCATGACCAAGTGGGATTTATACCAGGTATGCAAGGCTGGTTTAATATTAGAAAAACCATTAATGTAATCCCTCATATAAATAAAACAAAACACAAAAACCACATGATCTTATGAATTGATGCAGAAAAGGCATTTGACAAAGTCCAACACCCACTGATGATAAAAACTCTCAGCAAAATAGGAATTGAAGGAAAATTCCGCAACATAACAAAGGGCATCTAAAAAAAAAAAAAAAAACAGAACACTTTTTTTATACAAAGCCAACTGCCAAAATCATTCTAAATGGAGAGAGCCTAAAAACATTTCCCTTGAGAACGGGAACCAGACAAGGATGCCCTTTATCACCGCTCTTATTCAACATTGTGCTAGAGGTCCTGGCCAGAGCAATTAGGTTAGACAAAGAAATAAAGGGCATCCAGAATGGCAAGGAAGAAGTCAAAGTATCTCTATTTGCAGATGACATGATCTTATACACAGAAAACCCTAAGGAATCCTCCAGAAAACTTCTGAAACTATTAGAAGTGTACAGCACAGTATGAGGATACAAGGTAAACACACAAAAATCAGTTAGATTCTTCTACACCAACAAAAAGAATATCAAAGAGGAAATCACCAAATCAGTACCATTTACAGTGACCCCCAAGAAGATAATATACTTAGGAGTAAATCTTACCAAAGATGTAAAAGACCTATACAAAGAAAACTACAAAGTACTACTGCAAGAAACTAAAAAGGACCTACATAAGTGGAAAAACATACCTTGCTCATGGATAGGAAGACTTAACATAGTAAAAATGTCTATTCTACCAAAAGCCATCCATACATACAATGCACTTCCGATTCAAATTCCAATGACATTTTTTAATGTGATGGAGAAACAAATCACCAACTTCATATGGAAGGGAAAGAAGTCCCGGATAAGTAAAGCATTACTGAAAAAGAAGAACAAAGTGGGAGGCCTCACTCTACCTGATTTTAGAACCTATTATACAGCCACCGTAGTCAAAACAGCCTGGTACTGGTACAACAAAAGGCACATAGACCAATGGAACAGAATTGAGAACCCAGGTATAAATCCATCCACGTATGAGCAGCTGATATTTGACAACGGCCCAGTGTCAGTTAATTGGGGAAAAGATAGTCTTTTTAACAAATGGTGCTGGCATAACTGGATATCCATTTGCAAAAAAATGAAACAGGACCCATACCTCACACCATGCACAAAAATTAACTTCAAATGGATCAAAGACCTAAACATAAAGACTAAAACGATAAAGATCATGGAAGAAAAAATAGGGACAACCCTAGGAGCCCTAATACAAGGCATAAACAGAATACAAAACATTGCCAAAAATGACGAAGAGAAACCAGGTAACTGGGAGCTCCTAAAAATCAAACACCTATGCTCATCTAAAAGACTTCACCAAAAAAGTAAAAAGACCACCTACAGATTGGGAAAAAATTTTCACCTATGACATCTCCGACCAGCGCCTGATCTCTAAAATCTACATGGTTCTGTCAAAACTCAACCACAAAAAGACAAACAACCCAATCAAGAAGTGGTCAAAGGATATGAACAAGCACTTCACTAAAGAAGATATTCAGGCAGCTAACAGATACATGAGAAAATGCTCTCGATCATTAGCCATTAGAGAAATGCAGATTAAAACTACGACGAGATTCCCTCTCACTCCAACAAGGCTGGCATTAATCCAAAAAACACAAAATAATAAATGTTGGAGAGGCTGCAGAGAGATTGGAACTCTTATACACTGCTGGTGGGAATGTAAAATGGTACAACCACTTCGGAAATGTACCTGGCGTTACCTTAAACAGTTAGAAATAGAACTACCATACAACCCAGAAATCCCACTCCTCGGAATATACCCTAGAGAAATAAGAGCCTTCACACGAACAGATATATGCACACCCATGTTTACTGCAGCTCTGTTTACAATAGCAAAAAGCTGGAAGCAACCAAGGTGTCCGTCAACGGATGAATGGGTAAATAAATTGTGGTATATTCACACAATGGAATACTACGCATCGATACAGAACAGTGACGAATCTCTGAAACATTTCATAACATGGAGGAACCTGGAAGGCATTATGCTGAGCGAAATTAGTCAGAGGCAAAAGGACAAATATTGTATTATAAGATCTTGAGAAATAGTATAAACTGAGAAGAACACATACTTTTGTGGTTACGAGGGGAGAAGGGAGGGAGGGTGGGAGAGGGTTTTTTACTGATTAGTTAGTAGATAAGAACTGCTTTAGGTGAAGGGAAGGACAATACTCAATACATGGAAGGTCAGCTCAACTGGACTGGACCAAAAGCAAAGAAGTTTCCGGGATAACGTGAACGCTTCAGAGGTCAGCAGAGCAAGGGCAGGGGTTTGGGGACTACGGCTTAAGGGGACTTCTAAGTCAACTGGCAAAATAATTCTATTATGAAAACATTCTGCATCCCACTTTGAAGTGTGGCGTTTGGGGTCTTAAATGCTAACGAGCGGCCATCTAAGATGCATCCATTGGTCTCAACCCACCTGGATCAAAGGAGAATGAAGAACACCAAGGTCACAGGATAACTATGAGCCCAAGAGACAGAAAGGGCCACATGAACCAGAGACTTACATCATCCTGAGACCAGAAGAACTAGATGGTGCCCGGCCACAACTGATGACTGCCCTGACAGGGAGCAAAACAGAGAACCCCTGAGGGAGCAGGAGAACAGTGGGATGCAGACCCCAAATTCTCATAAAAAGACCAGACTTAATGGTCTGACTGAGACTAGAGGAATCCCGGCGGTCATGGTCCCCAAACCTTCTGTTGGCCCAGGACAGGAACCATTCCCAAGCACAACTCATGAGACATGGAATGGACTGGACAATGGGTTGGAGAGAGATGCTGACGAAGACTGAGCTTGCTACTTGTGTCAGGTGGACACTTGAGACTGTGATGGCATCTCCTGTCTGGAGAGGAGATAGGAGGGTAGATAGGGTTAGAAAGTGGCAAAACCATCACGAAAGGAGAGACTGGAAGGAGGGAGCGGGCTGACTCAGGGGGAGAGTAAGTGGGAGTATGGAGTAAGGTGTATATAAGCTTGTATGTGACAGACTGACCTGGTTTGTACACTTTCACTTAAAGCATAATAAAAATTATTTAAAAAAAAAGTATACAAACAAAGAACACATTGGGTAAGGTTTGGGACCAGTCACAGCATGAAGCTTCCATGTCCCAAGGAGGGGCACATTATCCTATCACGTACATGGTCACCAACCAGGAAGCTCATCTGAGCCTTAGGGCTCAGGGCTCTTATAGGTCTCACCACCTGGCAATAATAAATTACACCATGCCTCATGAGGCTTAGTCAGCTTCAGGCCCTCAGGTGGTCCCTCTTGTGCTGGTCAGTCCCCATTTGTTAGCCTCAGGTGTTGGTACAACTTGAAAGAACAAAGGACAAAATGCTCTCTGCAAGGTGATTCTATACCCTGCAGAAATCCAAGCTATTTTCTATGCAAACATTCAGGCAAAGAACGATCAGATACAACAAATTTCTCACTTCATATAAAGAGGAATAACTGAAAAGACTAAGATGAACTAAACCTAAGTGTTATTACCTAGGCATATAATTCAACCCAAACATCTGCAGACCTTGAAAAGGACCATAGCAACAGGAGCACAATACTAGATGATACTAAAGTGGGCAAGAAATGCTAGGTCAGCTTACTATTAACAAAAAAGCCTACAGATTATTTATAGACTAGTTAAGTTTCTTTTTATGCTTAGTCAGAATGTTGCCACCCCTTTCTTCACCATTACCAGTAGTGCAGAAAGGTACAAAATCCATATTAAGATAAAGTATTTTTTTATGACAATTGCTACTTAAACTGAATTTGAAAAGCTGTTTTCAACAATGTTTCATTGGAAACAGCATCTGGGAAGCTGGAAACAATGATATTTGTATTTTTAGCCACTTTGGGGTTTGTGCCAAAAGCTTTAATAAGTTTTCCTAAAAAAAAAAAAAAAAAAACACACACAAAATGTTGTTCTCACAACATGTTACTTAGCAATTCAATCACACAAGGCAAATTTTTTCTGTCATTACTAAGTTAATTTCACAAATAGACTACTCCGTTTCCACCTAAATTGTCTCCTCTTAGTCCCTGGGTGGTGTAAATTGTTAAACACTTGAGTATTAGCTGAAAGGACGGTGGTTTGAACCCACCCAGAGGTACCTCAGAAGACAAGCCTGGCCATCTGCTCCTGAATAGTCACAGCCTTGAAAACCCTATGGAGCAGTTCTGCTCTGCACACACAGGATCGCCATGAGTCAGAATCGACAAGATGGCTGCTAAGAACAACAGTTTAAACTAGGATGAAAATCCTTAGGTTTTAAAACTGCATAACTTTTGCCAATTCAACTGTTTGCAGGTGCACAGCTTGACACTGATGTTGATTATATTGGCTGTGCAACTCTACTCTTAATCAGTGTGATTTTTTTATCACTCTAAACTGAAATTCAATATTCCATAAGGAATAACTCCTCTTTTCCACCTCCCTCCCGCCCATGGTAACCGCTAATAAACTTTGGTCTCTACGCATTGCCTTTGCTTGTCTATTTTTATCTATATAAGTGAGGTCATATACTACTTGTTCTTTTGTGATTGACTATTTTATTCAGCATAATGTCTTCAAGCTTCATCTATACTGTACCACTTATGAAGACTTCACTTCTCCTACTAAGCATTATTTCATTGTATGTACATAGCACATTTTGTTTAGTAATTCATCTGTTGATGGGCATTTAGGTTGTTTACAACTTTTCACTATTGTGAATAAGGCTGCAATGAACACTGGTATACAAGTATCTGAGTCTCTGCTTTCAAGTCTTTTGAGTATAATAAACCTAGGAGTGGAATTGCTGGGTCATATGGTAGTTGTATGTTTACTTTTTTGAGAAACTGCCACGCTAATTTTCCACAATGGCTGTACCGTTTTGCATTCCCACGTGCAGCAGACAAGGTTTTCAATTTCCCACATCATTGTCAACATTTGCCATTTTCTGTTTTTTTGTTTTTGTAATCTTAGCCATCTTAAAAACCCAACCCAGTGCCCTTGATTTGAGTCTGACTCACTTATAGGATGGATGAAATGGTATCTCTTTGTTGTTTTGATTTGTGTCTCTCTGATGGCTAATGAGCACGTTGAGCACCTTTCCATGTGTTTGGTGCCCATCTAATTGTCCTCTTTTGTGAAAAAAAGGTCTCTTCAAGTCCTTTGCCCCTTTTATGATTAGGTTTTTTGTTTTACTTTTAAATTGTTGAAGTTTTATGTATATTCTGATAGATTCTTATTGAATATATGGTCTCCGAAGATATTCTTCTAGCCAAGTGCTTTTCACGTTTTTTTAGTAAAGTCTTCTGATGAACAAAAAATTTTCATTTGTATGAGGTCCCATTTATTTATTTTTTTGTCTTTTGCTCTTTGTGCTTTTACTAAACAATCCATTGTTGAAAGCTAGGCCCGACAGTGTTGTCCCTGTACTTTCTTCCTAGAATTTTATGGTTTTAGTTTTCACCTTTAGGTCTCTGATTCATTTTGAATTTGTTTTTGTGTATGGTGTTAGGCACTGCTCTTATTTCAGTTTTCTGCATGTAGAAATCCAATATCACCAACATGATTTAGTGAAGAGACTTTTCTTTCTCTATCAAATGGATGTAGCACACTTGTCAAAAATCAGTTGACTACAGACGCATGGGTTTATTTCAGGACTCTCAATTCTATTCCATTGTTCTATCTGTCTACCGTTATATCAGTACCAGGTTATTCTGATTACTGTATACAACATGTTTTAAAATCCCCAAGTGTGAGTCCTCCTGCTTTGTTTTTCTCTTTCAACATTGTTTTCTGGCTATTCAGAGACTCTTGCCATTCCATATAAAGTTGAGGATTTGTTTTTCCCTTTCTGTAAAGAAGGCTGTTGGAATTTTGATTGGGATAGTATAGAATCTATAGATCGTTTTGGGTAGTACTGACATCTCAACAATATTAAGTCTTCATGAACATGGAACATCTTTCCATTAATTTAAGTCTTCTTTAGTCTCTTTCAGCAGTGTTTCATAATTTTCATTGTATAAGTCTTTCACATCCTTGGATAGATTTAAGTCCCTCGCACTTAATTTTGTTTAGTGCTTGTGTTAGTCATCTAGTGCTGCCATAACAGAAATACCACAAGTAGATGGCTTTAACAAAGGGAAATTAATTTTCTCACAGTCTAGTAGGTTACAAGTCCAAATTAAGGGTGTCAGCTCCAGGAGAAGGCTTTCTCTCTCTGTCGGCTCTGGAGGAAGATTCCTTGTCCTTAAACTTCCCCTGGTCCAGGAGTTTCTCAGGCGCAGGGACCCTGGGTCCAAAGGACATGCTCTGCTCCCGGTGCTGCTCTCTTGATGGTTTGAGGTCCCCAACTCTCTGCTTGCTTCCCTTTCATCTCTTGAGAGAGAAACGGTGGTGTAGGCCACACCCCAGGAAAACTCCCTTTACATTGGATCAGGGAGGTGACCTGAGTAAGGCTGGTGTTACAATCCTACCTTTAACCATAGGCAGAGATTACAATTTATAACGCATTAGGAAAATCACAAAACGGAGGACAACCACACATGGCCTAACCAAGTTGACACATATTTTTGGGGGACACAATTCAATCCATTACAGTGCTATTGTAAATGGAATTGTTTCTTTCATTTCCCTTTCAGATTTCTCATTGCTGACGTATAGGAACCCAACTGATCTTTGTTGACCTTGTACCTTGCAACTTTGCTAAATTCCTCTATTAGTTCTAGAAGTTTTTTTTCTAGTTCTTTGGAATATTGTATGTATAAAATCATGTCATCTGTAAATAGAGATAACTTGACTTTTTTTTCCAATCTGGATGCCTTTTATTTCTTTTGTCTTGTCTTATTGCTCTGGCTAGGTTTCCATGTCTTTTAGTAGTACTTTTACTTTTTCCCTTTTTTTTTTATTCTTTCTCTTGCATTTGGGTAATTCCCTTCAATCTACTAGCTATCTAAGTCTCTCTTTAGCTGTATCTACTCTGTGCTCAACTATTCAATGGATTTTTAATTTTAGTGCCTATATTTTTCATTTAAGTTCTATTTTATAATACTTCAAATCTTTCTGTTCTTTATATAGGCTTTTTTCTTTCATTGTATTTGTTCTTTTATGTCTTTAGTAATTTTGTGGTTGTTAGTTGTCATTGAGTTGATTTAGACACATTTATTTTATAGTTCCTATAATCCAAAAAAAATTTTCTTTTTTTTTTTTTTTATAATCCCAGTTACTTAGGGGGCTGATTCTCTTGTTTGTTCTATCTGCTAATTTTAATGGATTTTTTTTTAAATAATGAATTTTTAAATTTTATTGTGAGCTGAGGGTGTTTTTTTCTGTGGGAATCTTTTGTGTCCTAGACTGTGAAATTCATACTAATGAAAGGTAGTTAGCAGGCTGGTTTCTGGCAATATAAAGTAAGATCCAATGTCCCTAAGTAGAGCAGGACTGAGTACTGTTGTTTTGATTATTTGCTTTTGACAATAGCCCTCTAAAGTCTTAAGACACAGGCAGCTGGTTTCGCTACTACTTCTCTGGACTGGTGGTTAGAGTATCAAGTGCTCACCAAAGCATCTGTACTCAGTTGTAGTTCCTCATCAGGCCATATAGCCACATTTCCTGTTCTCCATAGGTCCTATGCCTAATTCCTGTCTGAAAAATTTGGTCTGCAATGTCACTGTCCACTTCTCCTCATAAATCTGGCTATAATCTTTGTTTCTGGCACATGGGCTACGTGTTTAAACAAACATGTTATAGTCTATCCAGCCTTTCCATGTGTGAAAATGGCCCACAGGATGGTGCTCTCCATGCCTGATCGGTCTACTATGTCAGAACTTCCCCTTTTGTGTACTATGGCATATATGCTATTTATTCTAGTGTAATACTAATATTATCTATGTGTGGCATGATGTTAAAACAGTTATGAAGTACTACAATGCATTGTTAGATTCCTAGGTGGTGCAAACGGTTTGTGCTCAAATGTTAATCCAAAGGTTGGCAGTTTGAACCTACCCAGCAGTACTGTGGAAGACAGATAGGCCTGGTGATCTGCTTCTGTTAAGATTACAGACACGAAAACCCTATGGAGCAGTTCTACTCTGTAACACATGGGGTTGCCACAAGTCAGAATTAACTCAACAGTAACTAACAATAATAAAAACATACTACATTGCAGACATCCTTTTAGTACTGCTACAGTTTCTATTTTAATTTTAAAAATCTTTGAACCATCTAGAATTTATTTTCATGTAAGAAGTGAGGAAGGATTCCTACTTATTTTATTCCCATATGGCTACCTAGTTGGCCCCAAATCATTTATTGAATAATTTACTTTTCCACCACTGATATGTAATATCACATTTAGCATAATAAATTACTGTATGTAGTTGGTCCTATTTCTGGATTTGTGCTGGTCAATTTATTCATGTACTAGTGCATACACTGTTGTAATTATCTTTTCTTACTTAAAAGTAAAAAGAATTATTAACCTGAAACTACTGGTCTGATATAATCCTTAAACCTTAAATCAAAAATATCCCCTGAAGTCTCCTTGAAACCAAACAATAGTTTAGCTTAACTAGTAAAGAATGTCTGCCTTGAGCATTGTGCTCTTTCAAGATCTATCCATATGGGATCAAAATGACAGCAGCAACTTGAAAGATTAGATAGCAACCTTAAGGGACAGTAAATCTACATTAATGGAGGAGGAACAATTCAGAAAAGGAGAGTGAGAATGGATGTACAACTCACAAAGAATGTAAATTGGTGTCACTGGATTGCACATGTTAAAGTTGCTGAACTGGTGTATTGTTTCCTGTGTATATCTTCAATAACCCAGTAAAGCCAAACCCAGTGCCGTTGAGTCGATTCCGACTCATAGCGACCCTATAGGACAGAGCAGAACTGCCCCATAGAGTTTCCAAGGAGCGCCTGGCGGATTCGAACTGCCGACCCTTTGGTTAGCAGCCGTAGCACTTAACCACTATGCCACCAGGGTTTCCATCTTCAATAACAACAATAAAATAAATAAAAAATTTTAAAAGTCACTAAGTTATGTTTTCTTTTAAAAAATAATTGGAATACTATTTTTGTTATAGATTTCAAGACCACTTTATCCACCATATTTTGAGTTTATTTCTATGGAAGCCAAAATACTTCATAAACAGTTTTTCATGGCTATATATACTCCATTGTTTTAACTACTGTGCCCTCATTTTTAATCCCTGATGCCAGCACTAGAGGTCCAACGTTTTTCATCTCATGCTTGGCCTAAGTAGCCTCTCATACCCCCATGCCTCCAGTTTCCACCTGTGCCACCCACTGTACTTCCTGTCTGTACAGTAATGAATCATCTTATAAAAAAATAATCTGACCTTTGTCCTTGGTTCCTGAGAGATAACCTTTGGCATTTTCTCAGTACCTGAGGTGCCTTTATTATCTAAAAATTCCAGATCACATCTAAAGATCTGTGCAGAGCAGGGGTGGGCCAGGCCAGAAGACCCCAAAATCAATTAACCTCACGAGGCCTCAACCATGACTATGTATGTGGTGAAGCCAATAAAGGCTCTGAACACTGAAGCCCCAAGAGCTCCCTCACGAGCAAAGGGAGGACGAGGCACCCCTCCGGGATATGGAAGTTCTCCTTTGGAAACCCTCCCAGACCTTGCCCAGATGTATCTTACTTACGAGGATCCTGATCTGTATTCTATTGGTATAATAAATCTGTAATTTTATGTACAGTACTTTCTGTAAGTTCTGTGACTAGTTCTAGCTAATTATCAAACTCAAAAGAGTTGTGGGAGCCAGCAGGTCAAAGTGAGGGAGCCTGAGCTTGCAGCTGGCATCCTGAAGGGGCAGTGGGAAAACCCCAAATTTGTGGCCAGCAGGTCAGAAGTAAGGATGTTGTATGGACTTCCAAGCTTGTGGCTGGTGCCTGCCTATTGACAGTCTGAAAGGCAGTGTCCTTTCTACTTGTGAGCTCTGACTTAGCTCCGAATGGCTAGGGACAGAGAGAAGAGAGCGCTGCCTGGGTGGCTGGTGCCAGAGATGATGGAGAAGTGGAGAAGTGGGGGTTTGATTAATTTTGGTCATTGTATTTATGTTGATTCTTATCCAATATAATAATTGTCTGATAATAAATGGCTATAATACGGATGTTTTCATTAAAAATTTCCCTGTTCAAGTATTTCAGCAATTCCTCACTTTAGCAGTATTTTTATATGGCAATAATTATTATTATAACAACAATGGCTATCTAGTGTTCAGGGCAAGCTATATACCAAGCACTGAGTCTGGCGCTTTAAATATGTTTAATACTCTCATATCATAGTAGCCCCACTTGAGGGCTACTATGATCCCCATTTTTGGATTAGAAAACTGAAGCTCAGATAAATAATTTGCTCCACGTCAAACACAAGTAACTGGTAGTGAGGCACAAATTTTAACTCAGGGTTTTTTGTTTTTCTTTAATCCAAAGTCTGTGAAACCCACTGCCTAGCATTCCAATACCCTGCCATCTCGTGAAAACCTGTTACTCCATCTTTATCTGTAAGTACTTTTTAGTAGCCTCCACTGCATTTAGTTACTCACCCAACCAGAGCAGTTTAAAGGACTACCAATCAGGCTGTGGCTTAGAGCGCATTAGAAGGAATCTTAAAATGTCATTGGAAACATGAGATGGAGAACACTGAACATCTCCACTCAGGGAGGAGATCAGCATGGGTGGAAGGAGACTAGACGTAGCAGGAGAAGGAGGAGTTAAGACTTCACGTTACCTCAGGTAAAGTGTTTTCTCATCTTGTGACATGTTATTGCAAAGAAGTTCCTTCAAGGTAAAAGTATTTTCAATCCATTCAATTAATCCTAATCTGAAAAGGAGAACAAAAACGTTATAAATAAACACAAATCCAAACTGCCTTCTCTTCTCTGGAAAAAAGAGATTGGTAGATGCAAAGCAGAAGAGATTTCTTCATGTCAATTCTTCACTTACATTCTCCACATAAAGACAGAAGTCACAGGTTTAGTGTTAATTAGTTCTGTTTCGTTCCATTTCTTTGTGAAATCTAAAACACTGAATTGCCAAGTGACCTCCAACCCCATCTCAGGAAAATGAAACAAGGATTTGGCACAGTGCTGGAATTCCCACAGACATAAATCTACTTCAGGATGACTACCTGGTGGTCATGGGTATGACCTGGTAAGTCTTTAACTGCATGTTTCTCTGACTACAGGCGGCATTGCGGGAAAGAACAACATTCATGACTTCAAAGAGCTGCTCGATGCGCTGGTCCTGCCGCAGATCCTCTCCCCCCTTCACGAGAAAAGGGTACTCTCGCTCATCATGCCCTCGGATGACGATGCGCTTAGGTTTTCTGAGAGAAGGCATTACTTTTACCTTTAAAAATTAAGAAAATATTTTAGATGCAGTCAGAAAAATTGGGAGAATAGCCTGTCATATTATTATCAAAGGAGGAAAAGTAAGGCTGATTAGCATGCATTCGTCAAGGAGAGATTGGCCTCTCCTGTAAGAGAGAGAGACAGCTGATAGAGAAACAGAAGTCACGTAGTTGGTGAGAACAGACAACGGCAGCAGACTTCAGGGCCAGTGAAGTATTTCTGATCCCTGTTCATTCCCTACTGCTGTGTCCACAAAAATTTCATATTCATGATTACAAATAATTGCTTATAAATTTGGGTATTCTTAGTAATGGCCAATATTGACACTCTAACTTTCTATACCAAATTAATTTTACATGTATTTAATAACGGACGTGCACACACACACACACACACACACACACACCTCTCTTACTCCTGCAGCTAATTAAATCCTTAAATATGACTGATGTTAAAACTTGGAAAACATATTAAGATATTCAGTAAATACAGGAATACCTCAGAGATATCGTGGGTTTGGTTCTAGACCTCTGCAATAAAGTGAATATAGCAATAAAGCAAGTCCCGCGAATTGTCAGTGCATATAAAAGTTATGTTTACAGTATACTGTAGTCTATTAGGAGCCCTGGTTACGCAGTGGTTAAGCCTTCAGCTGCGAAACAAAAGGTCAGCGGTTCGAATCCATCAGCCACTCCTTGGAAATCCTATGGGGCAGTTCTACTCTGTCCTATAGGGTCGCTATGAGTCGGCATCAACTGCACGGTAACAGGTGTCCTATTAAGTGTGCAACAGTATTATGTCTAAAAACACAATGTATGTATCTTAATTAAAAAATACTGCTGAAAAATCCTAACCATCATCTGAGCCTTCAGCGAGTCATAATCTTTTTGCAGGTGCAAAGTCTTGTCTAGATGTTGATGGCTATTGACCAGGGTGGTGGTTACTGAAGTCTGGGGTGGTTGTGGCAATTTCTTAAGACAAGACAACAATGAAGTTTGATGCAATGATTGACTCTCCCTTTCATGAAGGATTTCTCTGCAGCAAGTGAAGCTGTTTGGGAGCATTTTACCCACAGTAGAACTTCTTCCAAAACCGGAGTCCATCCTCTCAAACCCTGCCACCGCTTTGTCAGCTGTTTATGTAACATTCTAAATCCTTTGTCGTCATCTCAACAATGTTCGCAGCATCTTCACCAGGAGCATATTCCATCTCAAAAAACCACTTTCTTTGCTCATCTATAAGAAGCAACTCCTCAACCATGAAAGTTTTATCACGAAATTATAGCAATTCAGTCATGTCTTCAGGCTCCACTTCTAATTCTAGTTCTCTTGCTATTTCCACCACATCTGCAGTTACTTCCTCCACTGAAATCTTGAACCTCTCAAAGTCATCCATGAGTGTTGGCATCAAATTCTTCCAAACTCCTGTTAATGTTGATATTCTGGCCTCCTCCTGTGAATTACAAATATTCTTAATGGCATCTAGAATGATGAGTCCTTTCCAGAAGGTTTTCAATTTACTTTGCCCAGATCCATCAGAGGAATCACCATCTGTAGCAGTTGTAATTTTAAGAAATGTATTTCATAAATAATAATACATTGGGAAAGTTGAAATCACTCCTTGATTCATGGGCTGCAGAATGGATGTCGTGACAGCAGGCATGAAAACAACATTAATCTCCTTGTACGTCTCCATCAGAGCTCTTGGGTGATCAGATGCAGATTCAATGAGCAGTAATATTTTGAAAGGAATATTTTTTTCTGAGCAATAGGTCTCAACAGTGGGCTTAAAATATTCAGTAAACCATGCTGCAAACAGATGTGCTATCATCCAGGCTTGTTGTTCCAATTACAGAGCACAGGCAGAGCAGATGTAACATCATTCTTAAGGACCCTAGGGTTTTCAGAACGGTAAAATGAGCACTGGCTTTAACTTAAAGTCACCAGCTGCATCAGCCCCTAACAAGAGAGTCAGCCCGTCCTTTGAAGCCAGGCATTGACTTCACCTCTCCAGCTATGAAAATCCTAGATGATATCTTCTTCCAATATAAGGATGTTTCATCTACATAGTGTAGCCACCTCCATCATTTATTTTAGCTAGATCTTCTGGATAACTTGCTGCAGCTTCTACATCGGCACTTAATACTTCACCTTGAGGTTTTATGCTATGGAGACGCTTCTTTCCTTAAACCTCATGAACCGGCCTCTGCTAGCTTAAAACTGTTCTTCTGCAGCTTCCTCACCTCTCTCAGCCTTCAGAGTATTGAAGCGAGTTAGGGCCTTGTTCTGGGTTAGGCTTTGGCTTAAGGGAATGTTATGGCTGGTTGGATCGTCTATCCAGACCATTAAAACTTTCTCCGTATCAGCAATAAAGCTGTTTCGCTTTCTTACCATTCATGTGTTCACTGAAGTAGCACTTTTAATTTCCTTCAAGAACTTTTCCTTTGCACTCACAACTTGGCTAAATGTTTGGCACAAGAGGCCTAGCTTTCAGCCTATCTTGGCTTTTGACACACCTTCCTCTCTAAGTTTAATAATTCCTAGCTTTTTTTTTTTTTTTTTGATTTAAAGTGAGAGACGTGCGACTCTTCCTTTCACTTGAATGCTTAGAGGCCATTGTAGGGTTATTAACTGGCTTAATTTCAATATTGTCATGTCTCAGGGAATAGGGAGGTCTGAGAGAGGGGAAGAGCCATTTGGTGGAACACCAAACGCACACAACATTTGTTGATTAAGTTCACTGTCTTATACGGGCACAGTTTGTGGTGCCCCAAAACAATTACAATAGTAACATCAAAGATCACTGATCACAGATTGCCACGATAGATATAAACCAATAAAAAACCAAACCCGATGCCACAGAGTCAATTCCAACTCATAGCCACCCTATAGGACAGAGGAGAACTGCCCCGTAGAGTTTCCAAAGAGTGCCTGGAGGATTTGAACTGCCACTGACCTTTTGGTTAGCACCTGAGCTCTTAACCACTGTGCCACCAGGGCTCCATGACAGCTATAATAATAACAAAAAAGGATGACATACAGTGAGAATTACCGAAAATGTGACACTGAGGCAAGAACTGAGCACATGCTATTGGAAAAATGGCGTCGACAGGCTTGCTCGATGCTGGGTTGCCACAAGCCTACGAAATTTGTAAAAAACTCAGTATCTGCAAAGTGCAGTAAAATGAGGTATGCATGTAATTGAATCAGAAAACTCTTTCATACAACTGAGACCAAAACGAGGAGCTGTTTTTTCTTTAGTAAATATATCACTCCCACATCTGAAGAACTGAACATTTTCACACTGACCATCCTAACCAGGAAAATTAAGGTGACTGGAGTTGCGAAAACATACACCTACCCGTTCATCAAAACCAGTGATGCGTGCGTGGTATTCAGGCAATGGCTTTCCTTTGCCATCATACTGACCTAGAACAAACCAAAGAAGTCTTAGATATAACCTGTTATAGAACCCCTGTATTTTAAAACATATCTGTTGATATAATTAAAAAAAAACTAATCTAGCATGATAAAAAAAATTTTAGTAGAAGTTTTTATTTAAAGAAAATGGACTTATGCAGCTATTGAATGGAATTATCAAATTCACTGGTTAATGGCAGTTAGCTTTCTCTTCTAATATACTAGACAAATTCTAAATAGGAAAAATAATGCACTGAACTAGAATACTGTATTATCCCAAAGTGGATCAAACTGCACATTGGGAGGCTTGCATCTTCAGGGTTTTTCTTGTAACTGATTATATGCAGTGGCACAACTATTAACAGTAACAAAGAAAAGTATATCTCTAATAATGTTTTTTATTTACATTCACTGGAATGAGAACGAGTAACTAGATTAAAACACTTTTTCTCCAGCAAGCTCCAGTTTGACAAAAATGGAATGTTCATAATTTCCTTTGAAAAATCTATGCCATGTTCACATCCAGCCAACGTGCTTGTGTCTCCATATTCGATGTCATAATCCTTCTTCTCCCAACCTTTTTCTGAAGATAAGTCATTTATCATCATCTCTTCACTCTTACTGGGACCAAAATGCGCATGCCAGGAAGTGTGTGGACCCGTGTTGCATTTTTGAAAAAAAGTCATTCAGGAGCAAAGCATGTGTATGTTCAGAGGAAATCCATAATTAGCAGTTACCATTATTATTAGTGAGAAACTCTAACACGTCTCAAAATTAATAACTATAATCTCACTAGACATTTAGTACATTGTACTGATGTGTAATATTTAGATTTTCTTAATGAAAAACAATATGATAAAATTTAAAATTCTTTTTTTAGAAAAGGGTAACTGTTGGGGGCAGTGAGTTTATGTTAGCGGTGGTGGAATAATTTGGAAACGGACAGCAAGCACGGCTGCTCAACTTGAAGAACGTAATCTGTGCCACTGTATGCAGAAACTGTTGGATTCAGTCTGTTTTCAACACACACACACGCGCGCGCGCGCGCGCAACTGCTGAGATGCCAAAGAACCCAGAAGTACTTGTTACAGCACTATTCCCCTTTGTATCCTTTTGTCACTCCTGAAGGGAACTGACCAGGAATCTCCAGCTCGTTTCTCAAAAATTCCGATTTGAAGTTGCTCATCCAGGGTGAGCACTCGCTCAAATTCCTGGGCGTCTTTGATGCTTCGCTCATTTTTGAAAGCAGCGAGGCAGTGATGTTGTTGAAGTCGCTGAGCCTCATCGTGGGTAGCTTGGAACCTCCTTTCCCAAAATGCTTATCAAATTCTTTTCCAAAGGCCTGAAATTAACAATAATCTTCATTAAAGATAAATGCTTAGTTTCAACTTTGGAAATGCTCTAGGCTTATGAATGTTTATAATAAACAAGTGTCTAATTATATAGGTTTCTTCTGTGCTTTTAAAATTTATAGTGTTGTTTTTCTTGATTATTTCACCACTCCAAAACCTTGAGCCCGCCTTTTGTTTGTTTCTTTGTATTTCTTTGAAAAGATAGAAAGGACATGGTTAGTACTGACTTGTAGTCAAAAATTCTAATAAAGGCTTTAATATCTCACCGTGGATCTTTAGGGAAGTCATTTAACCTCTTTGTGCCCACTTCCTAGTTACTGACCTAGCTCTTTATGATGATGTGAGTAACTAGTAACAAAGTAATAAAACCCAACAAAATAAAGAGAGTAATTCAATAGTAATGAACAGGCCATAATTCTTCATAAGAGATGAAGAGACAAATATAAGAATGTTACTTTCCTTAGTAAGGGTCTTTCAAGCCATTATTTTGGATCATAAACCAGTATAAACACAATTTACTTAATCTGTATTTCCAGAAGCAATTATCATTAGAAGTACTCTCTTTTGAAATGTAACAGTTTTTTCTTCGTAAGAGTCTCTACTATAACATTTATTTGAATTACAGTCCTGATACCAAACAAATAAAAACTAAACAAAACACAAGAGTATTACTAACAATGACTTGATAGTTTAACAAAGGCATAACGGCCTTAAGGTCTGCTGAAGTATAATATCAAGCAATTTTGTTTTGGTGGATTATTACTTCAATGAATTAATGCAAATTATCTGATTTGTTACTAGATGGAAAGTTCTAGACAGATTTTCCAAGGCACTAGAAATTCAACTCAAAAAAGAATCATGCCTAGCAGGAACGCTGCGCTGTTCCTGCCACCCTGCTGCAGCCTCCCGTTCAGACGTGCTCTGTGGCAGTTAGGAAGCACGGTGGGTCCACACTGACAGTTCTGATCCACACTGACAGTTCTGGAGCGGTCTTACAGCCTCCAGTATGCGAGAAAGGATGTGACCACAAATTCAAAGGGAGAGTGTGCAGTGTTTATGGGGGACTGTGTAGAAATTTTTTCCACCTGAGGGGATGAACGAGAACGCCATAGATGTTCATTCTCAGGCTGCTGAGAAGAGAGAGGTGGAGCACACTACAGTGACACACACCTTCCCTCCTTCCAGGTGAACATGAACAGTTAAAGAACAGGGTAAATTAGGGAAGGCTTCAGAAAAGAGATGATTCTGCTAGGCTAGGAAACTGGGGTTCTAGTTTCCTCTCTGCCATGCTCCATCTGGCAATGAACAAGTCACCTGTTGGGCAGCAGGTTTGGCAAACTATGGCCTGCAAGCCAAATCCAACACACTCGTTTCTATAAATATCTAGGTATTGGAATGTGCCAGCCACACCATTGGTTTACACATTGTCTGTGGCTAACTGGCACTCTGATGGCAGGCGTGAGCACCTGCAACAAGAGGTGGCCTATATACCTTTATAGAAAATGTGCTCTAACCACTGGTATACGAAAAGCAAACAAACCTGACACATTTTTCCAAATTTAATATTCTATAATTTTATAAATTTTATTGAAGTGGGCATTTGTTTTAAGAAAAACTTATCTAGTTTATGTAACTGCAGTAAGTATCCTTCCTGTTCTGGGGATTCTCACATATTCAGCATGTAGCAGGGCGGTGAGTCAGGTTTGAAGGGATGTGGAGTCTAACATGGGCCATAAAAAGCAGTACAGAGGTTTATAGTTTTATCTGCACATATTAGGCTTATTTTCACCAACATCTTGATGAGGAAGGCAACTGTTTTTATGAAAGAATCAAATACAATTTTCAGGAACATACAGGTAAAAAGTGAGAACTGCACACAAATCCTAAAGAAACCAATTTAATCCAACTTGCAAATTTATGAATCTGTTAATTAATGTATATTACATATGTAAATAGAAAAATAAGTTATTTCAAAATAGTTGTAAGTACTATGCAACTAATAAAATATTTTTATTTTAGGTAATTTAAGTTGGCTTATTATTGTTTGTAATTTCAAATCCATTAGATGCAGGGTACATAAATAATAAATGGACTTATTAAATTTAATAGTCCTAAGCATTATGACATGTAAAGAGAGTGGAAGTTGGCACTCCTGTCCTCGTGACAAGAAAAAAGCTAAACAAATTGAAAATCGACAACTCTTCTTAAATCCTTCAGAGAACTGAGGTGACAGGGCAAACCACTGCCTCTAAAACAAAACAAAAACCAAACCCACTGCTATCAATTCCAATTAATTGTAACCCTACAGGACAGAGCAGAACTGCCAGATAGGGTTTCCAAGGAGCAGCTGGTGGCTCTGAACTGCTGATCTTGTGGTTAACAGCCAAGCTTTTAGCCACTGCGCCATAAGGGCTCTGCCCCTAAAACCAAACCCCATTGCTGTCGAGTTGATGCCAACTCGTAACAACCCCACAGGACAGAGTAGAACTGCCCTATAGGGTTTCCAAGGAGCAGCTGGTGTACTCAAACTGCCAACCTTTTGGTTAGCAGCTGTAGCTCTTAACCACTACACCGCTAGGGCTTCCTTGGCTCTAAAGCAGGAGAGGTGAATACAGAGAATCAGGGCTGACTGGAGCAGAAGGCCACCATGCCTGGAGCCAGTACTGGTAGGAACAATTAAACTACAACTGACAAACTGCTGAAAGCTCGACACGGGCAAGCTTGAGAATTAAAAACTCCTGGGCCCAGTCTTAGGGAGGCCACATTTTTGTGAGTTTCACCTCCAGGAGCTCCACGAGGTACTTAAGAGTGAAGACTGGAGAAAAATCACCTCATGCTTCCACCAGGAGAAGAGGAAGAGTAACCATTTTTACACAATCCACAAGCATTTTGTTCTTAACACAGAAATGCCCACAAAAGAAATTACTTTACCAGAGCCTAACCAACTTCATTTTACCAAATCCAAACTGACCTTGGGGAAGGAAACAGCTAACACCAGTTCCCTCTTGTCTTCCAAGTAGGAGAAGGGAGATACCCAACTCCAGTCATCCTCCCCCTGGCCTGACTCCAGTCTTTAACCTTCCTGTCTCACTCAGAGCAGGGAAAGCTGAGAAGCACTTGAGAAGGTCGGCGCCCAAGAACATAAGCCCACTAAAAGACCAGACCTAATTAGGGTTAGAGAACTCTTCCAGGCCTCCTTCACCTTACTACCACATCAACAGGGCTGCTGTACAATAACAGACGATTAGAGCTAAATGAACTGTAAATCTCAGATCTTATTTAAGAAGGAGGCACTAGGGAAAACCAAAGACAACAGGGACACGAGAACAAGGACATCAAGAAGTTTCAGCCTCTGACACCTAGAGATAAAGCAAACAGTATATACAGTTTAATTCACACCCAGATGAACATAAAATCTCACAGTAAATGGCCATTTACCTCAGTTCCTTTTACCTCATACATTATGTCCAATTTTCAACAAAATATTAAAAGGCATGCTAAAAGGCAAAAACACAGTTTAGAGAGGAAAAGCATCAGAATCATACACAGATTGCACAGATCTTGGAATTATCCGACTAGTAATTTAAAATAACTATTATAAATTCTTAACGTTTCTAATGGAAAAGGTGGACAACATGCAAGAATAGATACGTAATGTCGGCAGAGAGATGGAAAGAATTTCAGCAGAATATTCTTCAGAAAGTACAGAAGCAAAAAGAGAGTAAATACTTTAAGTGCTGGAAAAAACCCCACCAACCCAGAGTTCTGCATCCAGTGAAATTATCCTCCAGAAGTGAAGGAATTCTCCAGAAGGACAAAGTGTGAGGGAATTCGTTGCCAGCAGGCCTGTCTTGCAAGAACTATTAAAAAGAAGTTCTTCAGGGAGAAAAAGAAAATGATCGAGGTCAGAAAATTGGATCTACATAAAGAAGAGCACAGAGAAAGAATAAAGGAAGGTAAAGTCTTTCACTGTTCTTATTCTTAATTGATCTAATAGATAACAATTTGTTCAAAACAACAACAATGCACTCAGAGATTATAGCTTACAAATAAGTGAAACGAATGGCAGCAACGTTACAAGGGACAGAAGAGAGAAACGAGGAATTCACTAGCTATGAAGTGGTGTAAGTTTATTTGAAACTAGACTTAAATGTATATTGCAAACTCTAGTGCAACCACTAAAATAACGTTAATTTTTTAAAAGAGCAATTGACATGTTAAGAGAAGAGAAAAAAATACAATCACATAAAATGCTCAATTAAAACCAGAGAAGGTACAAAAGAGTGAAAGACAAAAAAAAAAAAAAAAAAGAATGAGGGCAACAAATAGAAAATGGTTACAAATACAGTAGCTACTAAACTACTTATATCAATAATTGCTTTAAATTTAGATTAAAAGACAGACCATTGGAGTGGATAAAAAATGAGACCCAACTATATGTTGTTTACAAAAAATCCATTTTCAATACAAGGACACAGACAAATTCAAAGTAAGGCATGGATATTCAATGTCATTAGTTATTACAGAAATGCCAATCAAACCACAATGAGCTACTTCACTCCCTCTAGGACAGCTGTTAACAGAAAAATGAAAACTAACAAGTTTTGTAGAGGATGTGGAGAAAATGGAACCCATAGGCACTGTTGGTGAGAATGTAATATAGTCCAGCCACTGTGCAAAAGTCTGGCAGTTCCTCAAAAAGTTAAACATAGAATTACCATATGACCCTGTAATTCCATTCCTAGGTTTACAACCAAGAGGCTTAAAAGTTCAAACAACCAAAATGATACATGAACATCAATGTACACTGCAGCATCTTTTACAACAGCCAAAAGGTAGAAACAATCCAAGTGTCTATCAACAGATAAATGGATTAACAAAATGCGGTACATCCATACAATGGAATATCACTCTGCCACAGAGAAATGAAGTTCTGATATTTGCTATTACATGGATGAACTTTATAAACATTATGCTGAGTAAAATCAGTCAGACACAAGAGGACAAATACCATATGATTCCAATTATATGAAATACCAGAATAAGCAAATGCATAAAGACAAAAGTTTATTAGTGGTCACTAAAAGTTTATTAGGGGCTGAAGGGCAAAATTGGAGTTAATGCTGAAGGAGTATTGGGTTTCTGTTTGGGATGAAGAAAAACTTTTGGAAATGAAGTGTGAATGTAATTAATGTCACTGAACTGTATATTTAAAAATGGTTAAAATGACAACTTTTTGTTATATACATTTGACCACAATAAAATTTAAAAATTAAAAGAGCAAAACAAAACCAAAAAACCTTACACCTAACATCATACTTTAGGGTGAGAAACTCGAAGCTCTTCCCTTAAGATATGGAGCAAGTCAAGGATGTCCCCTCTCACCTCTCCTATCAACATTTTAATGGTGAGGCAGAACAAGATGGCGGCGTGAACAGTCACACGCCCCAAACTCCCATGACTATTATAAAACAAACAAATATTGGAAAATTAAATACCCTCAGAATTGCAGACACTGGATTAAGGATTGGAGGACCAAAGTAAGCTCTGAATCAAAAAAAACGTAACACACTGACCATGGGAGGGTGGAGTTCACAGAGCATTTTTACTCCATTTTCCTCCCAGGCACAGCGCCTCCATCCTGGGATGGTGGCATCAAGTGCAGAGCTCA
The DNA here is from genome assembly GCF_024166365.1 of Elephas maximus indicus. Classification (NCBI taxonomy): domain Eukaryota; kingdom Metazoa; phylum Chordata; class Mammalia; order Proboscidea; family Elephantidae; genus Elephas; species Elephas maximus. The sequence continues at coordinate 88,416,416 of NC_064833.1, forward strand.
GTGAGGCTTGCACTGTGTAGGCAGCCAAGCCCTGGTGGCACCAATGGTGGGAAAAGCCTAGGAAAGTAGACAAAGGAAAAGGCCCCCTGGTGAACTGCTAGCTTGGTGCCGTGCAGGTCCCGGCAGGGAGTGGCGTGGAGCGCACAGTGAGACCAGACCTCTGCAGGCAGCCAGTCACCAGTGAAGACATCACAGGCAGAAAAGCCTCTCAGTGCAGAACAAAGAAGGGGCACCCAAGCACATGTCAGATCTGGGGCTGTCAGTCCTGGAGAAGAGCAGCATGCAGCACGCAGCGAGACACGGTGTCCACAGGCAGCCAGCTACCCATGAGGATACCTTGGGCAGAGAAGCCTCTGGCATGCAGGCCAAAGAGGAGGTATGCAGGCACATGTCAGATCTGGAGCTGCGTGGGTGCCGGTGCACGGTAAGACCAGACTCCACAGGCAGCCAGCTACTCACAAAGGCACTGTGGACAGAGAAGCCTCTGAGCAGAGACTTAAGAAGGGGAACCCAAAAAAAAAAAACTTTCTCTACAGAATTTTAGAGAGTCACTCCTACCGATCCTCTGTCTAAGCTGGGAATCTCAAACACAGCCTAAAGAAGGCTGAGACTTGCTGCAAAAAATAAACGGAGAACAAGCTCCTGAAGGCAAGGAGATAAGTGAAGAAGTTTAAATTTTACCAATGGTCTGAAAGATCAAACTTCAGATACCTCTCGGGCAACCAGGAAAACAGAATTGCAGGGAGAAAACAGTCCCTACTAATCTTACAAGGCAGGAAAATCTTTCCAGCACTTAGGAATGTTCCCTCCTGCCCTGCCCCCATCCAAACAGAAAACTCCAGCACAGGCCACAAAATACAAGGAAAGTACCAGGGGCCCTCCCACAGAAGAGGAGAGGGGGCGCAAGTTCCCAGAACTGCTGAGTGAGTGAGTGCTGGAAAATTTAAGGGCAAAAGTGCACCCTCTAGGGGTTTAATGGGGAAGAGGGAGGAAAAAAGGGATGGGGGGGTGGGGAGAAAAAAACCAAAAACCAATGAACCTGAGAAAAGAGAAGATTCTAAGTGCCAGAATTAACAAAATAAAACATTAAATGCCTCAGGTCCCAACAAAAAATTGTAAACTATACAAGAACAGAACAGAAGACAAAAGGCTCAATTAAAAGAAAACCATGGAGTGGAAATTAATCTTACGAAGACCAGATTAACGGGAAAAATAGAGGCTCTCCAGACAACGCTAAATATATTCTAAGAAAGCAAAGAACACATGGAAAACAAAGTAACGGAGATCAAGAAACAGAATGAGAAACTCAATGAGGAGACAGAAAACATTAAAAAGAATCAAAGAGAAATGCTGGGATTGAAGAATAAAATAACTGAATTGGAAAATGCAACGGAAAAATTTAACACTAGCTTCGAGCAGACAGAAGATGCACTAAGTAAACTAGGAGACAGAGTAGCTGAACTTATCAAGTCTCAAGAGAAAAGAACAAAGAAAAGCAAACAAAGCAAAATGGACTTGTGGGAAACAATTAAGAAACCCAGCATTAGGATTTTAGGGTTCTGGAAGGACAGGGAAGTAAGAAAGGGAAAGAAAAAATTATCCAAGACATAATGAAAGAGAATTTCCCAGACTTGAATAAGGAGTTGAGCCTGCAAATCCATGAAGCTAGGCTAACTCCAACCAGAAGGAATACAAAGTTGTCTACACTAAAACACACTGTAATAAAATTCTTGAAAATAAAAGACAAGGAAAGAGTTCTGAAAGCAGCAAGAGAAAAGCACAGTATAACATATAACGGGGTCCTTGATAAGAATTAGTGTGGATTTTGCCTCAGAAACCCTACAGGCCAGTAGGCAATGGAATGACACATATAAAGTATTAAAGGAAAAGAACTGTCGACCAAAAATTCTTTACCCAGAAAAACTGCTACTCAAACATAAGGGTGAAATCAAAACATTCCCAAATAAATAAAATTTGTAACTACGAGAACTGCTCTGCAAGAAGTACTTAAGGAAAATAAAGAGAATTATGACAGAATATTATGAACAACTGTATGGCAAAAAACTGGATAACACAGATGAAATGGACAAATTTTTAGAAGCATAAAACCAACCCAGACTGACTTAAGAGTAATTAGAAAATCTCAACAGACCCATAACAAGTGAAGAGATTGAATCAATAATCAAAAACATCTCAACAAAGGGCCTGAAACTGACTGCTTCACTGGGAAATTCAACCTAACACTTACAGAATTGACATGAGCACTGTTTAAATTCTTCCAAAAGATGAGAAGGAATACTCTCTAATTCGTTCTAAGAAGCAAACATAACCATGATACCAAAACCAGACAAAGATACCACAAAAATCATCAACAAAACATTAGTGAACAGAATCCAACAATATGTTAAAAGAGCTCTACAATGAAAGCAACCTATCTACAGATAAAACACAATCTTGATCAAAATTCCAACAGCCTTCTTTACAGAAACAGAAAAACCAATCTTCAACTTTATATGGAATGGCAAGAGGCCCCAAATAGCTAAGACAATGTTGAAAGAGAAGAACAAAGTAAGAGGACTCACACTTCCTGATTTAAGAGCTCAGGCTGCTAACCAAAAGGTCGGCAGTTTGAGTCCACCAGCTGCTCCTTGGAAATCCTACGGAGCAATTCTACGCTGTCCTATAGGGTCACTATGAGTCAGAATCGACTCAACGGCAATGGTTTGGTTTTTTGGTTTGATACAGCTGCAGTAATCAAAACAGCCTGGCATTGGTATAACAACACACACATAAAACAACTGGATAGAACTGAGAGTCCAGAAATAAACCCACACATCTATGGTCAATTGATTTTTGAAAAGGGGCTAAATTCATGCAATGGGTAAAGAAGAGTCTATTCAATAAATGGTGTTAGGACAATTCAATTTCCACATGCAGAAAAATGAAATTGGATCCATGCTTCACACCATACACAAAAACAAACACAAAATGGATTAAGGACCTAAATGTGCAAATTAAAACCATAAAACTCTTAGATGAACAGGCAGGGGCAACGCTGTCAGGCCTAGCTTTTAACAATGGATTATCTAATATAGTAACAAAAGCACACATAGCAAATGACAAAATAAATAAATGGAACTTCATAAAAATTAAAAACTTTTCTTTAACAAAGACTTCACTAAAAATGTGAAAAGATAAGCTACCAAGTGGGAGAATATCTTAGGAAACCATACATCTGACAAGAATGTAATAACCAATATATATATAAAACTTTGACAAGTTAACAACAAAAAGACAAATAACCCAATCGTAAAATGGACAAAGCAGCTGAACTGACATTTCACAAAGAGGGCATTCAAATGACAACCAAACACATGAAAAGATGCTCAAGGTCATTAGCCATCAGAGAGATGCAAATCAAAACCGCAATGAGATACCATTTCACTCCCACAAGGATAGCTAAAGGACCCTGGTGGCGCAGTGACTAAAGCACTCGGTTGCTAACCAAAAGGTCGGCAGTTCGAATCCATCAGCCACTGTGGGAAAAAGATGTGGCGGTATGCTTCTGTAAAGATTTACAGCCTCAGAAACCCTATGGGGCAGTTCTACTCCGTCCTATAGGGCTGCTATGACTCAAAATCAACTCTGTGGCAGTGGGTTTTGGTTTGGTTTAGGACGGCTAAGATTAAAAAACAAACAAACAGAAAATTACGAATGTTGGCCAGGATGTGGGGAAATTGGAATCCTTATCACTTGAAGGTGGGAAGGCAAAACAGTACAGCTGTTATGGAAAACAGTATGGCAGTTCCTCAAAAAAACCACAATTAGAACTATCATATGACCCAGCAATTCCAGTCCCAGGTATATATCCAAAAGACTTGAGAGCAGAAACTCGAACAGAATTGTATACCAGTGTTCACTGCAGCACTATTCACAATAGCCAAAAGGTGGAAACAACCTAAATGCCCATCAATGAATGAATGATAAACAAAGTGTGGAACATACAGACAATGGGATACTGTAATGAAGTAAGAGAAATGAAGTCTTAATATATGCTACAATATGGATGGAACTTGAAGATATTATGCCGAGTGAAATAAAAATAAGTCAACCACAAAAGAACAAATATTGTATCATCTCATTTATATAAAGAGAAAAGAAAAGGCAAATGTACAGAGATCAAAATTTATTAGTGGTTACCATGGGTGGGAGAGAGTAGGAAAGGGCGGCGGGGGGTGGGTTACTGTTTACGGACTCCTGAGTTTCTGTTTATGGTATATAAATAGTGTTGATTAAAGGTAGGGCTGCATAGCTGTAAAAAGTTGAATTGGCCAAAGTTGTGTGATAGACATATTTACAACAAGGACCAAAAAAAAAAAAAAGAGTAGCTGCTGAGGCTGCTTATGTACAACCAAACACCTGGTGGGATCTGCTTCCTCTGTTTGGACATTTAGTGTCATGGTTTCACAGGACATCCCAGTTAACTGGCCTAATAACGTGTTTAGTGTTTACGTTCAAACTCCTAGTTTGCTGTGTAGTGCCTGGGGAGTTAAATGATTGCAAGAAGCCATGCAAAGTACAACCATTGGTCTCTATTCAGCTGGAACAAGAGAGGAAGGAGGGAAGTTGGGAATAGGAGGAGAATATGGAATGTGTGGCTAACTGCCTCCATGAACAAATGCCTCCTTTGCCATGAGACCAGAAGAACTGGATGGTGCCTAGCTACCATTACTGAACATTGTGATGAAAGATTCCATAGAAGAGTTCTGATCAAAGGGGAAAATGCAGAACAGAATTTCAAATTCTCAAGGAATTCAGACATCCTGTAGCCATGCAGATTGCATGAACTTTTGAAACTATTGCCCTGAAATAAAAAAATACATGGAGGTAAATGAAAATGAAAACACAACACACCAAAACTTATAGGACTGGCGAAAGCAGTCTGGGGAGGGAAATTTATGGCAATAAACGCTTATATCAATAAAGAGGAAAGATCTAGAATAAATAATCTAATGTTACATCTTGAGGAACTAGGGAAAGAAGAACAAGCTGAACCTAAAGTTACTAGAAGAAAGAAATTAACAAAGATCAGAGCAGAAATAGACAAAATTTAAAACAGAAACAACAACAGACAAAATCAACAGAACCAGTTGGTTCTTTGAAAGGACCAATAAAGCTCACAAACCTTTAACTAGATTGACAAAGAAAAAGAGAGAAAAGATACACATAACTAAAGTAGAAATGAAAGTGGAGACATTACATCTGACTTGACAGAAATAAAAAGAATTACTACAGAATACTACAAACAACTGTACAATAACAGACTGGATAACCTCAATGAAATGGAAGGAGCCCTAGTGGCACAGCAGTTAAGCACTTGGCTGCTAACTGAAGGGTCAGCGGTTCAAACCCACCAGCCGCCTCGTTGGAGAAAGATGTGGCAGTCTGCTTCTGTAAAGATTACAGCCACAGAAACCCTATGGGGCACTTCTACTTGTCCTACAGGGTTACAATGAGTTGGAATTGACTCGGTGGCAACGGGTTTAGGTGGAATGGACAAATTCCTAGCAGCATACAAACTACCTACACTGACTCGAGGAGACAGCAAATCTCAACAGACCCATAAGAAGTGAAGAGATTTAATCAGTAATGAAAAACCTCTCCCCAAAAAAGTCCTGGACCAGAAGGTTTCACTGGGGCATTACACCAAACGTTTAGAGAAGAACTGACATCGACCCTGTTTAAACTCTTTCAAAAGACAGTGAAGGAAGGAATAATCCCTAATTCATTCTACGAAGCCAACATCACCTTGAAACCAAAATCGGAAAAAGACACTGTGAGAAAGCTACAGACAAATATCCCTTATGAACACAGGTGCAAAAATAGTCAACAAAATATTAGTGGACAGAATCCAACAGTATATTAAAAGAGTTATATACCATGACCAAGTGGGATTTACTCAAGGAATGCAAGGATGGTCCACCATTAGAAAATCAATCAATGTAATACACCACATTAATAGAACCAAGGAAAAAAACCACATAATCATTTCTATTGATGTAGAAAAGGCATTTGATAAAACCCATCACCCTTCCTTGATACAGACCCTCAACAATATTGGAATAGAAGGGGGAGGTTCTTCAATATGATTAACAGCATTTATGAAATACCAACACCCAATATTATAATTAACAGAGAAAGGGTGAAAGTTTTCCCCTTGAAATTGGTAACAAGAAAAGGATGCCTGCTCTCACCACTCCTATTCAATATTCTACTGCAAGTCCCAGCCAGAGCAATAAGACAAGAAAAAGAAATAAAAGATATCCAACCAGAAAAGAAGTACAATTATCTCTATTCCTAGATATCATTATTCTATACATAGAAAACCCCCCCAAAAATTCACAAGAAAGCTAACAGAGGAACTTTAGCAAAGTGTCAGGGCATGAGGTCAACAAACAAAAATCAGTCGGGTTTCTACACATGGCCGAGAGGAGCTGTCCTGCAGTGAAGGAAGGAGGGATGTGCTCTCCTCTTTGGGGGGCCTTATGGACTCTGCCTATATGCTTCCTGAGTTGAAGCCTATTGATCCTGATCTCAAGTTGTACCATTACTTCTTTAATAAATCATTTAACTGGAAGTACACTTGAGAGTTCTGTGAGACGCTGTAGTGAATTGTGGAACCCAAACAGGGGAGGAAAGAATGCTGAAAGGGAGGAAGAGTGGCTGGTGTCAGAGATGGAGTTGCACAACAGCTTGGAGAATTTGGAAACCTGAGATATAGTTGACCTCCACCTCATAGGAACTGACTTTGTGCAAATTCTTATATTTGAAATTATTTGTATAAGGAGGAACAAAACAGAAAAGGAAGGTGAGAATCGTCACAAAATTCAAAGAATGTATTCAATGTCACTGTATTGTACATGTAGAAATTGTTGAATCAGTGTGTGTTTTGCTATGTACTATTTCCAACAACAATAAAAAAAATTTTCATGGACGTCTTAGAAAATGCAACAAGACAAATAAAGGTATACAGATTGAGAAGAAAGCAATAAAACTGTCTCTGTTCACAGATAATATGGTCATCTATATAGAAAATCCCAAAGAATCGACAAGAATTATCTTAGGTAAAGGGAAGGACAACACGCAATACAGGGGAACTCAGCACAATTGGACTAAACCAAAAGCTAAGAAGTTTCCCGGATACAACCGAACACGTTGAGGGACAGAGTAGCAAGGACAGGGGTCTGGGGACCATGGTTTTAGGGGACATCTAGGTCAACTGGCATAACAAAGCTTATTAGGAAAATGTTCTGCATCCCACTTTGCTGAGTGGAGTCTGGGGCCTTAAAAGCCTGTGAGCGGCCATCTAAAGTGCATCAATTGGTCCAACCACTGCAGCAAAGGAGTGAAGAACACCAAGGACACAAGGAAAATATTAGCCCAAGAGACAAAAGGGCCACATAAAACAGAGACTCTATCAGCCTGAGACCAGAACTAGAATGGTGCCTGGCTACCACCAGGGAACACAACAGAGAGTCCCTGATGGAGCAGGAGAAAACTGGGGTGCAGAACTCAAATTCATGTGGAAAGACCAGATTTAATGGTCTGACTGAAACTAGTGGAACCTCAGAAGACATGGCCCATGGACTCTCTGTTAACCCGGAGCTAAAATCATTCCTGAAGCCAACTCTTCAGGCAAAGATTAGACTGGACTATAAGACATAAAATGATACTTGTGAAGAGTGTGTTTCTTAGTACAATAGATACACAAGACTAAATGGGCAGCTCCTGTCTGGAGGCGAGATGAGAAGGCAGAAAGGGATAAGGGCTGGTTGAATAGACATGGGAAATCCGGGGTGGGAAGGGGGAGTGTGTTGTCACATTATAGGGATTGCAGCTAGGGTCACATAACAATATGTGTGAACTTTCACCTAAAGCACAATTAAAAAAAAAAAAAAAGTAAGAAAATCCCAAAGAATCAACAACAAAAACTCCTGGAACTAATATGCGATTATAGCAAGATTGCATGCTAAGATATTATTACACAAAAGTCAATAACTTCTTTGTATACCAGCAAAAAACAATTGGAATTTGAAATGAAAAAACACCATCATTTACATTTACATTAGTACCCCCCAAAATGAAATACTCAGGTGTAAATCCAGCAAAATATGTACAAGATCTATAGGAGGAAAGCTACAAATTCTGATGAAAGAAATCAAAGAAGACCTAAATAAATGGAGAGATATTCCATGTTCATGAATAGGGATACTCAATATTGTAGAAATGTCAGTTCTTCCCAATTTGATCTATAAATTCAACACAATCCCAATCAAAATCCTAGCAAGATATTTTATAGATTTTGACAAAACTGCTTCTAAAGTTCACATGGAAAGGCAAAGAACCCAGAATAGCCAACACAATACTGAAGGTAAAGAACAAAGTCAGAGGACTGACACTCTCTGACTTCAAAACTTACTATAAAGTGGAAGTAATCAAGACAGTGTGGCACTAGCAAAAGAACAGACAAATAGAACAAAGAGACAGAATAGAGAGCCCAGAAACAGACCTACACAGATTCTAACTGATCTTTGATAAAGGAGCAAGGGGTAATTCAAGGAGAAAGGATAGTCTTTTCAATAATGGTACTGAAACAACTGGACATCTATGTGCCAAAAAAATCTAGACAAAGACCTTATATCTTTCACAAAAACTAACTCAAAATGGATCAGAGGCCTAAATGTAAAACACAAAACTGTAAGATTTCTAAATGATAACAGAAGAAAATCTAAGTGACCTTGGGTTTAGCAATGATGACTTTTTAGATACATCAAAAGCACAATATATGAAAGAAAAAAATCGATAAGTTGGAGTTCATTAAAGTTATAAACTTATGCTCTGTAAAACACACAGTTAAGAGAATGAGAACACAAGCCACAGACTGGGCGAAAATATTTGTAAAACGCATATCTGATAAAGGACTTATATCTAAAATATACGAAGAATTCTTAAAACTCCACAATAAGAAAATAAACAACTCCATTAAATAATGGGCAATGGATCTGACCTGGAAAATAAGTATATGAAAGACGCTCAACATCATATGCTATTAGGGATCTGCAAATTAAAAACATGACTAAAATCCAAAACACTGACAACACCAAATGCTGACAAGGGCATGGAGCAACTCTCATTCATTGGTGGCGTGAATGCAAAACAGTATAGTCCCTTTGGAACCCAGTTTGGAAGCTTACCATACTATTAAGCAATTGCGCTCCTAGGTGTTTACCCAAATGAGTTGAAAATTTATGGCTACAAAAAAACATGTACACTGATGTTTATAACAGCTTTATTCATAACTGCCAAAACTTGGAAGCAACCCAGATGTCCTTCAATAGGTGAATCAATGGATAAACAAACTGTGGAATATCAGACGATGAAATATTACTCAGCAAGAAAAAGAAATGAGCTACCAAGTCACAAAAGACATGGAGGAACCCTAAAGGCATATTCTAAGTGAAAGAAGCCAGTCAGAAAAGGCTACATTATGCATGATTCCAACTACATGACATTCTTTAAAAAACCTGTTGCTGTAGAGTCGATTCTGCCTCATAGCAAACCTATAGGACAGAGTAGAGGGTTTCCAAGGAGCGCCTGGTGGATTCAAACAGCTGACCTTTTGGTTAACAGCTTGAGCTCTTAACCACTGTAACCAGGACTGCTGACATTCTTTATAGACAGTAAAAAGATCAGTGTTTGCCAAGGGTTCAGGGAGGGGGAGGCAACAAGGAGTGAATAGGTGGCACACAGGGCAGTGAAACTATTCTGAATGGTGCTGTAATGGTGGACACATGACATTAAACATCTGTCAAAACCCCTAAGACTGTACAACACAAACAATGAACCCTAATGTAAACTATGGACTTCAGTTAATAACGATGTGTCAATACTGGTCCATCAACTGTAACAAATGTACCATAGGAATGCAGGCTGTTTAAAGGGCAAATTGTACATGTGTGGTGGGAGGGTATATGAGAACTCTGTACTTCTTGTTAAAATTTTCTGTAAACCTAAAACTGCTCAAAGAATCTATATAGGAAGGCAGAGTCAATGTGGCACTGTAGACAGAATCACCATGCCGTCCCTCTGCAGCAAAGACTTAAAAAACTAAGTAAAACAGATATAAACGTCAAGCCTGGAGCCCTAAGTATCAAATGAAGGAATAAAGAACAGAACGGAAAAAGAAACTGAAAGATAACAGAGAACGAGGAGAGCTAAAGAGTGGAGGTCCAATACCAGCCTACATGGCCGGATTCACCATTTTGGGCTACAGCCACCGAAGAACTCAGCTAGGGAATATGGGAAGGCAACTTCATGGAGCTCCTGGCAGGAGACAGAGCACCTGGTAACCAAGGATACATGCTTTCTCATCCCCCATCCTTCTTGCCTATACAAGACCTCCGCTGCTTGCGAACAGGCCATGGTTGCTTGGCCAGAGACATACTAGCTCACTGCAGCCGAGGTCTGCGTGGCACACACTAGCTGGCCCCTTCAGTGCCATTTCTTGTTTATTTATGTATTTTGATTTGTATTTTTGCTTCTTTGAAATTTTTTTTGGCATTTTTTTAGATCCTTCTCTCTCCCCCTTCCCTCCTTTTCTTTCTCCCACCCATCTAGCCCCATGTGCTATCCCTTCCACTTCTTGATAGGCTGTGGTTTTTTGGTTTGTCTTCTTTGCTCTTTTAAATTTTTTCTTTTTTCCTTTTTTTCTGTTTCTTCTCTCTCCTTTCCTCTCCCCCGCCAACCCAGCTCTGTGCACCACCCCCATGCTGCACAGTTCAGACAAGGATTCACTGTGTGCATCCTCCCTGGGCATGTGCTGCCTTCACCAACCGGCTCCCTCAGTGCCATTTTATTTATTTATTCTTTTTTCTTTTTTTTGGTAATTACTTTTTCTTCTCTTTCTCTCCCTTCCTTTCCTTCCTCCCATCCACCCAAACCCATGTGCCGCTCCCAACTTCTTGGTAGGCTGTGCCCTACCGATCGGCTGGAGAGCCTCTGGCACATGGCCTCCCTGGATCTGCACCATCCCCCACAGGCCAGCTCCCTAAGTGCCATACTTTTTATTTTATCTTTCCCCTTCTCTTCCTTCATCCTCCCACCTAGGCCTTGCGCTGCCTCTGCTCCTTCCTGACACGCCATGCTGTGCCAGCCAGAGAGACAGACATCAGCTCACTGCCACCCCAATTCCACCCCGCCCCCAATGGCTGGCACTCCTGAAGTAGAGAAAATATGTTTCTTTTGGTGTTTTAGTATTGGAATAGAGAAAAGATATTTCTAGTGTTTTAGTATAGCTGTATAAACTGTGATTAATTTCTAGTTTTTGAAACATAATTACTTGCTCTGAAATCTGTCTCATGATTGTTTCTATAAAGAAGAATAAGGAAATCAATTTTTGTTGTTGATTAAACTATGTTTCTCTCTCAAGGAAAAAAACACACAAAACCAAGGTAGTTGAACAAAGCTTAGATCCATCTTGTGACAGAAACCAGGGCGGAATGAAGGGACTTGCAGGACTCCAGGATGACAAGCAGATCCTCGCAGGATTTCAATAACAGATCACTTTATCATCATGTCTAACTCAAACAGAAACCAACATTCCTGAAAACCTCTAAACCCTGAGCTTCCCCCTATAAAAACCCTCCAATTAGTCCTCTAGTTTAGACAGAATTTGGGAGAAATTTAACCCTGTCTCTTGTATACCAGTATTCAATAAAGCCCTCTTGCTGCTTACCTCCTCCTGTCTCAGAATTGGCTTTGCGGCAGGTGGTACAAATCTGCAATTGGCTGTAACACTCCCACCACCATAGTTCTTTTTGCTGTTGTTTTTATTTTTTAATAATTATTTATTTTTATTTGTTTGATTGTTGGTTTCTTCTCTCTTTCTCCTCTTTCCTTCCTCCTGCCTACCCAGCCCTGTGCACCAGCCATACTGTGTGTCAACAGGTTGAGCCACACCATTTGGCTCAAGAGCCACCAGGACACGGCCATGCTGGGTCTGCCCTGCCCTACTCACCAAATCCTACCACACCATTTACTTTTTTCTATTTTTAAACTTCATTTTTGCCTTTTTTTTTTTACTTTCTATCTCTTTTCTTTTTTTATCTCTTCTTTCTCTTCATCCACTTAGTTCTGCACATCACATCATCTCCCTTCACTCCTGCCTTTCTGCACCAAGTGCCATGCCCCTGAGCAGAATTGATGCAGTCACCCTGACCCAGCCCTGCGCTGCCCCTTACCCTGCCCCGTTGCCCTCAGTTCATGCTGCAAACTACCTATCCCTACCCCTCCACCCCTACTAGACCCACCCTGCTGTTCCATAGCTGAGAGACCAGCGCTGCCCACCTGGACAAGGGGGCGAGAAATATCATGCCCACAGACGAGCAAGCAACAAAACACACCCAACATACCTGCCCAGACATAACCAAATAAAACAAAAAAAAGCAGGAGGGAACAATCAAATCTACAATCAGTAAATGAAGAAAATAATTCCTGAGTGTTTCAGAGACAGCAGACAATATCAAAACATATAAAAGGAAAGGATGGCTTCAGAAAGTGACCAAAATAAAACATCAGATGACCTTCCGCGAGAAGAAAAGGCACTGGAGTTACATGATAGGGAATTCAGAATGCTAATGCTCAAATTCTAAGTTCTAACAGATAAAGGAAAATGCAGCCAAAGAAAAGGAAAAGAGTAGACAAAATCATGGAAAAGACAGAAAAAACAATGGAAGAAATCAGGAAAATAATGCAGGAACAAAATGTGAAAATAAACAACTAGAAATCATACAAAAATGGTAATTAGAAATCCAAAAGATAAATAAGATTTCAGAAATGGACAGTGCAACAGAAGGTTTTGAGCAAATCTGAAACAATGGAAGATAGGATAAGCAAAAGTGAAGACGAATTCTTGGATACCACATTGCTGGAGGAAAAATCAAAGAACAGAAAGAAGAAAAAAACAAAGAAACCCTGAGAATGATGTGGTTTACAATCAAAAGCAAAGCTCTGCGTGTGATCGGAGTTCCAGAACATGGGGAGAAAACAGAAAACACAGGATTATTGAAGATTTGCTGACAGAAAACTTCCCCAATACCATGAAAGACAAAAAGCAGACTATCCAAGAAGCTCAACAAACCCCATGTAGGACAGACCCCAAAAGAAAAAGACAGCATAATCATACTCACTTAAAACAAAGACAATGAAAGAATCCTGAGAGCAGCTCGAGAAAAACAAAAAGTCACATATAAAGGGGAAACAGTAAGACTAAGCTCTGGTTACCTGACAGAAACCATGCAAGCAAGAAGGTAAGGGGATCACATATGTAAAATCTTGAACGAAAGCAACTGCCAACCAAGAATAATATACCCTGCAAAACTCTCGCTCAAATATGATAGTGAAATTAAGACACTGCCAAATACACAGAAATTAAGGATATGTAAAAACCAAACCAAACTTACAACAATTATTAAAGGGTTAGAGAACCAACAAAATGAGACGACAACCTGAATCTAGGACACAGGGCATCATCATCCAGATACCAACCTAGATAGTGAACTCTGAAGGATACGAAAAAAAACTAAAATGTTTACAACAGGGAACCAGAGAGGTCATTCTGTAAATGACAACGGCAGAATAATAAAAGAGGGAATAAACAGTGTTGGTATAGAACTTTTAAAAGGAGATGAAGTCAAGGTGTTATCAAGTAATTAGAGATTGGCTTAAACTTAGGAAGACAGGAGGAAATTTCAAGGTAACAACAAGGAAAGTCAATAAACCTACTCATCAAAATAAAGAACAAAAACAAAGTCTCAGTAAACACAAAATCTACAAAAATGAAAGAAATGGAAAGAAATATACAAAAAAGGAATTCAGCACAGATGAGTAAGAAGAACAAAGAAAATGTCAGCACCACAAAAAAAAAGCACTATTAAGTGACAGCAATAAATTCACACCTATCAATAATCACACCGAACATAAATGGCTTTGAGGAACCCATAAAGAGACAGTAACAGAATGGATAAAAAACAGGATCAATCAACATGCTGTCTACAAGAGACACACCTTAGAAACAATGACATAACCCAAGTCTATTAAAAAGCAAAGGATGGAAAAAAAATATCAACCAGATACCAAAAAAGAGGAGGAATGGCAATATTCATCTCAGATAAAATAGAATTTAAAAGAAAAGCCACCATAAAAGACAAAGAAGGGCGTTATATAATGATTAAAGGGACAACCCACCATGAAAACATAATCATAATATCTACGCAGCCAATGCCAGGGCTCCAAAATACATAAAACAAACTCTAACAGCACTGAAAAGGGAAATGATAATTCCACAATAATAATAGGAGGCTTCAACACACCACTCTTGGTAAAGGACAGAACATCTAGAAAGAAACTCAACAAGGTACAGAAGATCTAAAGGCCACAATCAATCAACTTGACACCTTAGACATATACAGACACTCCACTGAACGGCAGCAAAGTACACATTGCTTTCCAATGCACAAGGAACATTCTCCAGAAAAGACCACATTTTAGGCCACAAAGCAACCCTCAACAAAATCCAAAACACTGAGATAACATGAAGCATCTTCTCTGACCACAATGCCCTCAAAGCACAAGTTAATAACAGGAAGAGCAAGGACGAAAAATCGAATACATGGAAACCAAATGACACCCTGCTTAAAAATCCCTGGGTAAAGAAGAAATCAAAGATGGAATAAAAACATTCCTAGAATCAAATGAAAATGAAAACACATCATACCAAAACCTTTGGGACACAGCAAAAGCAGTGCTCAGAGGTTAATTTATAGCAACAGACCCCCACATCAAAAAGAAGAAACAAAATCAAAACATAAGCTATACAACTCGAACAAATACAAAGAGAACAGCAAAAGAAGCCAACAGCCACCAGAAGGAAGGATATAATAAAGATCAGAGCAGAAATAAATGAAATAGGGAATTAAAAAACAATAGAAAGAATCAACAAGACGAAAAGTTGGTTCTTTGAAAGGATCAACAAAATAAAAAATCCTTGGCCAAACTGACAAAAGAAAAACAAGAGAGGGTGCAAATAACCCACATAAGAAATGAAATGGGGTACATCACAAAAGACCCAACTGAAATAAAAAGGATCATAACAGAGTACAATAAAAAACTATAGTCCAACAAATAGGAAAACCTAGAGGAAATGGACAAATTTCTAGAAACACACTACCTACCCAAACTAACACAAACTAAAGTTGAAAACCTGAACAGACCCACAACAAGAGAAAAATTGAAAAGATAATTTTAACAACTCCAACAACAACAAAAAACCCTGGCCCAGATGGCTTCACTGGAGAATTCTACCAAACATTCAGAGAAGAGCTTACACAAGTACTACTCAGACCATTTCAGAATATGGAAATGAACAGGATACTTCTGAATTCATTCTATGAAGCCAGCATAACTCTGATACCAAAACCAGGCAAAGACACCACAAAAAAAGAAAATTACAGACAAGTATCTTTCATAAATATAGGTGAAAACATTCTCAACAAAATTCTAGCCAATAGAGTTCAGCATCATATCAAAAAGAATACACCACAACCAACCGGGATTCATACAGGTAAGGACAGTTCAACATTAGAAAATCATTCAACATAATCCACACCACATAAATAAAAAAAATCATACTATCATCTCAATCAATGCTGAAAAGGCAATCGAAAAAGTCCAACATCCATTCCTGATAAAAACTCTCAATAAAGTAGGTATAGAAGGGAAATTCCTCAACATAGTAAAGAGCATCTACACAAAACCAACCAAAAACCAAAAACCAGTCAAGTCGATTCCGACTCATAGCGACCCTATAGGACAGAGTAGAACTGCCCCATAGAGTTTCCAAGGAGCACCTGGCGGATTCGAACTGCCGACCTTTTGATTAGCAGCCATACATAGCACTTAACCACTACGCCACCAGGGTTTCCAGAAAACCAACAGCCAACATTATTCTTAATGAAGAGAGGCTGAAAACGTTCCCCTTGAGAACAGGAAAAACAAAAGGATGCCCTTTATCATCACTCCTATTAAACACTGTGCTGGAAGTCTTACCTAGAGCAATAAGACAAGAAAAACAAGAAAAGGGCATACAAGTTGGTAAGGAGGAAGCAAAAGTGTTCCTAGTAGTGAATGATATGATACTATACATAGAAAAACCAAAAGACTCCATGAGAAAACTACTGGAACTAATAGAGAAATTCAGCAGAGTAGTAGGATACAAGATAAACACACAAAAATCAGTTGGATTCCTATACACCAATAAAGAGAACTAAGAAAAGGAAATCAGGAAAACAATACCACTGATAACAGCCCCTAAAAAAATAAAAAGCTTAGGAATAAATCCAACCAGGGATGTAAAAGACCTATACAAGAAAATTACAAAACACTACTGCAAGAACACAAGAGAGACCTACATAAATGGAAGGACGTACCATGCTCATGGATAGGTAGTCTTAACATTGTGAAAACGTCAATTCTGCCTAAAGCAATGTACAAATACAATGCAACCCAAACCAAATAACAGAATTCTTTAAAGAGATGGAAAAGCTAATAATTAATTTTATATGGAAAGGGAAGAGGCCCAGATAAGTAAAGCACTGTTGAAGAAGAATTAAATAGAAGAGCCCACACTACCTGACCTTGGAACCTATTAGACAGCTATGTTAGTCAAAACACCCTGGTACCGGTACAACGACAGACACAATGACCAACGGAACAGAATTGAGACCCAGATGTAAACCCATTCACCTATGATCACCTGATCTTCGATAAAAGCTCAAAGTCCATCAAATGGGGAAAAGACAGTCTTTTTAACAAATGGTGCTGGCAAAACTGGATATCCATCTGCAAAAAAATGAAACAGGACCCATACCTTGTGCCATACACAAAAAATAATCCGAAATCGATCAAAGCCTAAATATAAAACCACAAACTATAAAGATCATGGAAGAAAAAACAGGATCAATGCTGGAGGCCCTAATCCACAGCATAAAAAGGATACAAACTATAACTAATGTGATGGTTAAGACTGTGTGTCAACTTGGCTGGGCCATGATTCTCAGTGTTTTGGCAGTTGTATAATGTTGTGACCACTTCCCTGTTGAAATCTGATATGTGATCACCCCCATGATGGAATCTGCTGAGTGGTACTGGTGGGGTGGGGCTTGTGGCAGCTCACCTCCCCCTCAGCCTTAATCTCTCTGCCTTCCTGCTCGCCTTGCCAAGGTCACTGGCTTGTTCTGTATCCAGCAGCTGTCTCTTGTCTGACCTCTGGTTCTTGGGACTTGAGCTAGCAGCTACCCTGTCCATCTTGGGATTCACAGATCTTCACAGACTGCGAACAAAAGCCCTGCTCACCGACCTGCCAATCTTGGGTTCACCAGCCCCTGCAGCCATGTGAATCAGGAGAAACCTTGTGGTCTTGCCTGCTGACCTTGGGGATTCCTCGACCTTCATAGCTTGAGAGTGGGAGCCCTGCTCTCCGACCTGCTGATTTGGGGTTCACCAGCTTCTGCGGCTCTGTGAATTGGGAAAGGCCTCTATCCTGATCCAAAGACTTGGGACATTCCAACCCCTACAACTGCGTGAGCTGTTTCCCTGATATAAATCTCTCTCTGTGTATTTATGCCCTTTACTGGTTTTGTTTCTCTAAAGAACCCAGGCTAAGACAACTAACAATACATGAACAGCAGAAGATAAGCTAGGTAACTGGGATCTTCTAAAAATTAAACACTTACGTTCATCAAAATCTTCATCAAAAGAGTAAAAAGAGAACCTACAGACTGGGAAAAAAATTTTGGCTATGACAAATCTGACAAAGGTCTAATCTCTAAAATCTAAAGGAAAATCCAACACTTCAACAATAAACGGCAAATAATCCAATTAAAAAATGGGCAAAGGATATGAACAGATATTTCACCAATGACATACAAGCAGCTAACAAATACATGAGGAAATGCACTTGATAACTAGCCATTAAAAAAAAAAATACCCTTGCTCTTGAGTTGATTCTGACTTATAGCAACTTGCAAATCAAAACCACAGTGAGATATCATTTCACCCCAACATTACGGGCACCAATAAAAAAAAAAAGAAAATAAATGCTGGAGAGGCTGCAGGGAGATTATACACTGCTGGTGTGAATGCAAAATGGTACAACCATTTTGGAGAAAAATACGGTGCTTTGTTAAAAAACCAGAAATAGAAATACCACATGATCCAGCAATCCCACTTCTAGGAATATATTCTAGAAAAATAAGCCATCACGTGAATAGACATATGCATTCCCATGTTCACTGCAGCACTGTTCACAATAGCTAAGAGATGGAAACAACCTAAATGCCCATCAACAGATGAATGGATAAACAAACTATGGTACATATACACAATGGAGTACTACGCAACAATAAAGAACAATGATGAATCTACAAAGCATCTCATAACATGGATGAATCTAGAGGGTATTATGCTGAGTGAAAAATCACAAAAGGACAAATATTATATGAGACCACAACTATAAAAACTCATGAAAAGGTTTACACAAAAAAAGAAACAACCTTTGATGGTTACAACAGAGGGGAGGGGTGGAAGGGAAAAACACTAAATAGACAATAGGTAAGTGGTAACTGGTGAAGGGTAAGGTGGCACACAATACTGGAGAAGCCAGCACAACTTGTCCAAGGCAAGGTCATGGAAGCTCTATAGACACATCCAAACTCCCTGAGGGACCAAATTACTGGTCTGAGGGCTGCAGGGACCATGGACTTGGGAAACATCTAGCTCAACGGGCATAACATAGTTTATAAAGAAAATATTCTACATTCTACTTTGGTGAGTAGCATCTGGGATCTTAAAAGCTTGTGGGCGGCCATCCGAGATACTCCACTGGTCTCACCATGTCTGGAGCAAGGGAGAACAAAGAAAACCAAAGACGCAAGGGAAAGATTAGTCCAAGGGACTAATGGAACGTAACTACCACATCCTCCACCGGCATGAGTCCAGCACAACTAGATGATGCCCAGCTACCACCACCAACTGCACTGGCAGTGGTCACAATACAGGTTCCCAGAGAGAGCTGGAAAAAAATGTAGAACAAAACTCTAACTCACAAAAAATAAAAAAAAGATTACACTTACTGGTCTGACAAAGACTGGAGAAACCCCAAGAGTATGGTACCCGGACACTCTTATAGCTCAGTAATGAAGTCACTACTGAGGTTCACACTTCAGCCAAAGATTAGACAGGCCTATAAAACAAAATGAGACTAAATGGGCACACCAGTCCAGGGGCAAGGACTAGAAGGCAGGAGGGGGCAGGAAGGCTGGTACTGGGTAACTCAGCGTCAAGAAGGGGAAAGTGTTGACATGTCGTGGAGTTGGCAACCAACACCACAAAAAAATATGTGTATTAATTGTTCAATGAGAAACTAGTTTGCCCTGTAAACCTTCATTTAAAGTACAATTAAAAAAAAAAAATCTATATAAGAAACAAAAAGACCAGGCAAGGTAATTGTTAAGGATGGAAATCTAAAAGAATCCTATAACCGGACTGTTTCACAGGTGTCTAAATTCTTGCTCTACTTTAAAGAATCCAAAACTGAAATGTTAATGATATATTTACAGGTACAATCCAGGCAAAAAAGACAAAGGAGCTCTAATCAGTGGCCCATATTAAAGAAAGCTTCAGCTTTACATCGGCAGATTAAGAAAGGCACTTTTAGATGTTTTAAGCTAAAATAAAGTGTTTAATGTATATAATATTCTTATGATTCTCCACCTTAATAACTTTTTTGATTAACCACCATTGGTCTGCATATGGATTGAAGTGGGTTCCCCAAAAATATGTGTTGCAAATCCTAACCACTATGCCTGTGGGTATAATCCTAACTGGTAATGGGTTTCTTTGTTAAATTAATGAAACAGTATTAGTGTAGGGTGTGTTTTAAGTCAATCTCTTTTGAAATATAAAAGAGCAGATTAAACAAGTAAGCAACTAAGCAAAAATGGAGGGGAAGATACATGCCATTTGATCAGCAAGCAACCTAGGAAGGAAGCTGAAAAGAGACGAGGACGTTTCCCTAGAGTGGACAGAGAGAAAGAACCTTCCCTTAGAGCCATTGCCCTGGATTCACACTTCTAGCCTCCTAAACAGTGAGAAAATATATTTCTCTTCATTAAAGATACCCATTTATGGTATTTCTGTTATAGCAGCACTAGATAACTGAGTCTGATAAGAGGACTTCTACTGGCATAGTGGTTAAGAGCTACAGCTGCTAACCAAGAGGTCAGCAGTTCAAATCCACCAGGGGCTCCTTGAAAAGCCTATGTGGCAATTCTACTCTGCCCTATAGGGTCACTATGAGTCGGCACTGACTTGAAGACAACGGGTATTATACTAAATTTCAGGAACCCATTATCAATGCTTTGACTTAATCTAAACAAACATTGCTCTCTTTCTTAGTAAAATCTTCAAGGTCAATAGAATCAAGCAATAAAACAGGCTTCAAGTTTACAACGACTAAATCAGAAAACTCCAGAACTAAAAGTTATCTCATATATTACCAGTCAATCACTCGCATTAAACATAACCTTCTTAGCCTGGCATTGGAGCCCTGGTGGCACAGTAGTTAAGAGCTTGCCTGTTAACCAAAAAGTCAGCAGTTCAAATCCACCAGCCAGTCCTTGGGAACCATATGGGGTAGGTCTACTCTGTCCTATAGGGTTGCTATGGATCAGGATCGACTCGACAGCAACCGGTTTTGTTTTTGGTTTTGGAGCTTAGCATTGAAAGACTTTTGCTTCATCTCTGGGACCTACGTTGAGTCTTACGTTCTACAACTCTTTTACTGGTAGTGGGGCTTGGGACCTCTGACAAAATGAGTCCCAGGACTTCTCCTTTATGCCTTTAAACTTCCTGGGGTTTAATAAATAAAGGTAGTTTGACCAAAACTGCAACAACAACAGTAACAAATGCATGTGATGAATGCTAGAAGAGAGGCAGGTGTACACAGGTGTTTTGGGCAACAGAGGAAGCCGTACCTAATTCTTCCTGGGGACAGTTGGGATGAGGATGTTGGCGGAAGGCTCTAAAGAACTGATGTTTCAGCCAATTCTCTATGGGCAAGTAGTCCACCAGCTGGACTAGGGAGGGAAGGCAAATGCACTCCAAGGGGCACCCTACACCTGGCCTGGAGCTATGAGGTCTGGGTGTTTCAAAGCCCGTTCACATTTCTACTCGCTACCTGAGGCTTCTCCTGATTTCCTCAGAACTGAGGTGTGTTCCTTTCAACACTAGAGCAACTTTTAAAATAGCTCTCACATTGCTCACATCTGTCCTTACGCCCTTGTTCTTTATACAGGGTATTTATAGGAGAATCCCTGGAATTCAGGAAATGGGTCTGCCTCCTTTGTATCTTTGGTAGCACTCAGGACTGGGTCTTGAACAGGGAACAGTGTTCAAAAATATTTATCAACTTATATACAACAGAAATATTTTCTTGATTCAGTATTCAAATCACTCTGAGAAGTATAAACTAAGTATAGCTAAGAATCTGAGCACGAAGAACAGAGTGTAATAAAAAACCTAGGCTTGGCATACTCACTCACCTGCCATTGACTGATCTAAAAATATGCTATCAATATCTTGGAAAAGGCATCAGGCCTAAGGCAAGTTTAAAAATTCAGTAGACATTTAAAACCAAAATTATTAAAAAACCACTGGATGTAAATATTTATCTTTACAATGACTCCTTTATCATAAAGGATACTGCCATCCATCCATACCTGAGCAAACCTCCTTCTGAAAGCTCCAAGACCTGGAACCTTTGAGTCTCCCAAGGCTGCATACATTCTGTCGTACATTTTTTCAATACTTTTTTTATTAACAGGGTTTTTTGCTAGTTCAGCTTTGGTATCATCGGTCCAATCCTGTGTAGATTAAAAAAAAAATCAAGCTCCTTTGCAAGTAGACTATACCTAAGATCTATGTTTTATGTGTTAGAAGCTGTTATATTACCTTAAAGAGCATTTCAGGATTGGAGAGCTGTTCTAGGGCATTAACGAATTCTTGAATCACTCCTCCTTGATCCAACTTACTTTTTATCCTATCAAAATTTTACCAAGTTAAAAAAAAAAAATTTACCAAGTTTAGGTAATCAAACATCTTTCAAAGATACACACACACACACATATACACACACATACATACAAACACACACACACATATTCTAGGGAACTGCACAGTCTAGGGAAGGAGCAACTTAAAAATTCCCCAACATTAGAAGAAGCAAAAAGTTATCAATTCAATCAAGAGGTGAGGTTTTTAGATATAAAAGCAAATCTTCTTGCAAATGATTTTGTCATTTGGTCTTTTGACACATATAATTTGCTATATGTGAAGTTACGCTATCAAAGAAAGGGTTACTTTCTCGACACACTTTCCTCCTGACCTTTTTCTTTTCTCTCCTTTTGAAAAGCCCTCCCTCTGCAGTGGTCTGCCTGGGCAAGTCCCCAGATGGTAAACAAAAACTCTTGATACAGAAAGTTCGCCAAAGTACCACACATTTATAAAACATCCTTGCAAAACTAATATGCCATCACTAGTTGAGTCAACTGTCTCTACTTTTAAATCAGTTGAAGCCCTGAAAAGTGTGACTCTTCAGGCAGCTTACCATGTCCTAATGAAGGAGAGAGGCCTCCCTGTATATTTTAAATGGAAGAACAATTTCGGGAGCTGATTTCAAAAAGCATCTCATCTAGTCTGTCTCAACCAACAGATTAATGACTATGAGAGTAGGGGTCAACATTTCCTGAATAACATTCTAATATAAAACGTATTTTTAAACAGAAAGAAACTAACGCAATCATAAGGTTCCATGTGTTTGCTTTTACCACACACATTTTTCATAACCTGCAGATTTTGACCAGATTAATTTATGTCTAATGTCACCTTGCCACAAACTCTTTGTTCTTATGACCAGCAGAGGTGTCTTGGAAGGCATAGCTCTCACTGCTTATCATGAAGGGGTAGACGATCGCCTGTGGGTAGTTGTCGGCGATCTCCTCCACGGTGTGCTGCACAGCCACGGCCTCCTCCTTGTCCAGTAAGGCCACCAGGTGGCTGATCCAGCCGATGAACTGCCAGCAAGGAATGGAAGAAATCTGAAATACAGAGAGCCATGCCTGAAGCATGAAGACCTCCAACCAGGTTTTATTACAAAGTCATATGCGTCCAATATGAAAAAACGAGGAGTATAAAAACAGAAGTATAAAATAAAAACTCTTGTATCCCCAGCCCTCTCAGTCCCGTTGCCGAGGCAACCATCTGACTCTTCCTGACGCCGTCTATGCACTTGCATATATACCCTCTTTCACCAGAGTGAAATCACATCCTTCTGAGATACGCAGACAGACCTACTTCGTTCCCTTTAAAAGCTGTATAATGTTCCATTTATTTAACCACTGCTCTATAATTAATATTTAGGATGTTTTCCAAATTTTTACTATTACAGGCAACCTTACAACGGACATCCCTATACATGCTCCTCTTTGGACTTGTGCTATATGCTATAGTGTAAGTTCCTAGAAGTATAATTACTGTGTGAACATTAAAAACTGTAATAAACATTACTGAAGTTCCCTCCAAAATGATTTTTCAAATTTTCATTTCTAAAATTTATGAGAGTGACTATTTTCCAAAATCATTAACAACACTGGACAAACCATTTTTTTAAATCATCGCCAATCTGAGAAGTAAAAAATACATAAATCTAATTTCTGTGTTTCATTATTAGAAAGGCTGAACATTCCATGTTTATCTGCCTCATATACTTAAACTATGTGTGCATTTCCTCTGACCATTCTCTAGTAGACATTTATTTCCAGTATAAATTGCATTTGCCTTTTCTCATCTATTTGTGACAATTTACATTCTAGACTGGAGAAATTAGCCTTCTGTCTCCCATATGCACTGCAAATATTTTTCTCCCACTTTTTTCTTTTTAAACTTTGTTTATGGCAATTTTTCGGTACACAAGTAACAAATTATTTTCTTTTATGGCTTCTGTTTTTTTGTCTCTTTACTCCAAGACCATTTAAAAAATTTTACTCATGTTTTCCTCCAACGCCTTTACGGTGTTATTTTTAAGATAAAATCTGTCCCATGTGGAACACTAGCCTAAGGAACCTGGGCAAGCTCCCTAACTTCTACACAGCTATGCTTCTTCCTGCAATAGCTCTGAGGGTAAGAGAAGCCCGTTCACATAAATCTGCAGGCACAGCGTGCGGCTCGTGGCATTACTCAGGAAGCGGCAGACTAACGCCTACCTGGGGTACGACCATACTAAGCGGTACTCCACTTTACTTCCTCACAAATTCAAAATGTTACCTTTACCCTACGTACACACTGGGAGAAATTAAAACATAATAAACTTACTTGTCTCCTCACTTGTATTTAGGAAAGACACACGTAGGCTACGTTTACTTTAACCTCCTGTTTCAGGACTTCAGAGAACCTGCCATGCAGACCATCTGAGACCAGAGAGGGTGAAGGCACTGACAGGCCTTCGTGTACCCCACAGCTCACATACCACCACTGTTCACGCTGACCATTGCTTTTTCAGCTCAAAGCTTGGCCCTATTTTCCAGTTAAATATCTCTAACAGTCAGAGTTTCAAGGAGTCTTGCAACTGACCCTACACTTTTCACAGATAAAGAAAATGGAGTCTTCCCTGCTAATAACATAGCAGCCTGATGACACGCGAGCAGAGGCCCATGCAGGAGAGGATCAGCGAGGCACATGCAGCTCTGTACAGAATATGCCGAGAAGTCGTCCAGGCTGCACCTGACAGCTGCTCTCCAGGCCTGGACCCACAAACGCCAAGGTAACTGCCTGATATGGGGCCCTCAGCCCCCTTCTTGGCCTGGGTGCAGGCGGGTACAGCAGTCACCAGGAGGTGGGGTACAGCTAGAGCGCACCGGTCTCCCTCGTTGCGTAGTAAACAGGGCACACAGTACCAAAGACGTTATAACTGCAGCTGAGCTCCGTGGACAGTCAACGTGCTAAAGAAAAGGCCCTCTGTCCTCAACACCCCCATTCCTCCACTCCTTTGGGTTCTTATTAGGCCCAGTGCTCCTATAATGTCCACAGAGGACCATGGTTAAGTGTGAACATTCTATTATATGGTTTTACATTACATATGCTCTTCGGATATAGTAAGATTCATTGCTGGTTGGGAAAAGCTATGATATACACGCTGTGCAGGCTAGTAAATCTGGGTATGAATTCCAGTGTGTCTTTAAGTTCTGTAAAGTTCTTCACTAGAATGTAGATACTAACCTCTTTCGTCATTAGGCTCAAGGTCTCCTCTGGATACTGTTCTATAATTTGTAGTAGTCTGGGAAATTTTAGCCTGGCTTCAGTAGAATTTAATTTTAAAGCTTTCAACATTTTCTCCACCACAAGTGCTGGATATGTCTGTAGTTCTATAGGATCAATAACTACAACAAATAAGGAAACAATAGTAAATATATCCATTTAAATATAAATTACAAATTTAACAAATGAGTACATTTTCTCTTTTGGTTTAATATCTTTGTAGTATGCCATTGTTCTCGTTTCAACTGCTACTTTAGATCAACAAACACGAGACAGGTTTTTGGATGATAAGTAAAAGCTTTTATCTTGAAGCCGAATTCTTCTTTTATATTACCAATTCTGCATGGAAACATAAGGGACATCTGCTGGCTATGGAATTTATTCCAGGAGCAAGAGGCAGGCCGATAGCACCAAAGCTGCAAGCAAAACATGGAAAATGCAAAATGGAAAGACAGAAAAGAGCCTGACTTCATTCAGATGCTGGCATATTGTTGGAGATGTCATGGTCACTTAAAAAGGTAACAGACTTCCCTCAGAGCACCTGTCATGGAAGAATCTGGAAACGGGTAGCGGTGATGACTGCATAACACGATGGATGTAATTAATGTCAATGAATTATACATGTAAAAATGTTGAAATGGGGAATGTTTTGTTACACATATACTTACCACGTTAAAAAAGTTAGTGAATTAATAAAGGGTGGATAAGTGGATGT
This sequence comes from Elephas maximus indicus, assembly GCF_024166365.1. Lineage (NCBI taxonomy): Eukaryota > Metazoa > Chordata > Mammalia > Proboscidea > Elephantidae > Elephas > Elephas maximus. The sequence goes on from NC_064833.1 coordinate 88,442,616, forward strand.
ATAAATGAAGAAAATGAAAACAAACAACAGACTTTATACTACCAAAATGAGACTCACCTGATGCATTCTCTTCCTTCTTACGGAGCTCCTGATCACAGAAATCTACCAAAGTCATGTAAGCATCTATAGCTCCAGCCACATGGGCACAGTGCTTGGTGGAAGACTGGGTCCCCTCTTCAGCGGTCTGCACAGCTTTAGAAAGGAGATGGAATGCCTTCTCATACAGACCCACCATCACCTGGAATTCACAAACACCTTAGAGACCTGGGAGTGCAACTGATGCTTTCTCAGAGAACTCTGTTTTCTACTTGTAACTTATTATTCATGAACCCATCAATAATGGCTAGCTCTCTAGTTAAATGGGGGACGGAAGGACTGCCCTGACTGGGAAGGAGCCACTCCAATCAGATCCTGAGCAGAGCAAAAGCCAAGCAAACGGAACAGAGCAGGCCAAGTGTGGGCCAGACGACAGCATGCTAGTCACCTGCCCTGGCACTGAAGGCTTCACAAGGGCTGGCAGCTCCGTCAGGAATTTAAGAAAGAGAAGAAGGCATTTTAAGGTAAATCCCTGAAAAATGTTATCTCTTATGAAAGTGGTACAGGATGACTCATATCCCACCATGACTCACCTCAAATATTTGGATTCACAGCATAGATGTTAATCATTGTTGGACAGAAACTTCTACAAATTGCCTCCCAAGAATTACAGGGATAACAAGCTTTCTCTATTAAAGGAAGCCAGCTGCTGTAATGACACTCAAACCCTGTTTCCAAGTTCTTCTTTTCTTATAAGAGTTTAAAAAATTCTCAGAGGCTAGATATACTAACTGCTGTCTCCAATGTTCTCAGGGGAAGACCTGTCACCTGTCACCATGCACAGCCCTGCTTGCGCAGATGGTGGCAACCCTGAGGGAGGTGGGGGAAGGCTGGCAACTGTGCGAAGTACAAAACACCAGCAAAGTGATGACCACTCAGGCACTGACTGAGAAAGTCAGAAAGAAAGGCTAATCTGCCCCACAGCAAGTGGGGTGTGAACGGTGACTGGTGGTGAAATTTCATTAACAAAGTCCATGGGAGAACTGTCAACATCAAGTCAGAGAAATTTCTCACTTCTTATGCCAAAAATGATTATCGTTCAAATAAACTGGAAACACACGGAATATGTCAATTTTTCTAAGGAACTCAGCTGTGCACAATTGTCAGATGTATTTTAAAAATACAAAATGATACCCTCATTATTGTTCTGTACAGCCAAAAGGTTACATATTAAAAACAGACAGCAAGCAGACATAAAACGTTCATTCTTCCGATATTCATTACCTTTTCTGCATCCTCTGAACTGGATCCAGAAAGCTCCAAGATTCTTCTAACCTTGCTTTCCTCGATTTGGGCAAGGCAGGTTGGCTCACTGCTGAGGGCGCTAGCTATGATCTGGTAAGTGGTACCCAAGAGAATGTTCTGATCACGAAAAGCCAGAATATTTTTGTTTAAGTAGCTTGATGTGTTCTCATCTGTTAGATTAAAAAAAAAAAAAATTTTTTTCTGAAGTAAATGAATACCATGTTAAAAAAAAGAAATTCATAGTGTACAAATAAATCTTGCTTCCCCAGAAAATACAAGAAACCAACTTCATAATGATTTGAGAACTCCTTGAACTGACTTATTAATAAAAAATGTTCTTTGTTAGAAGCAATTATATCAAAACCCATAGAGGGTAAGAAACTAAAACTCAAAAATCAGTTTTTATTCCAAGTCAGTCTTCTGTATTCTGTCAAAGCACTGGGTGCTGTCTGTTGCAAAGAATAGGCAATGGCTCTGTGCACGTGTTCAGATTGACGCTGTGGATTAGGGCTGATACAGCAATAGAAGTTGCTGCATTTAAAATAATTCTCGTTCTGCTTCTTACTGACCGCGTGGCTTTGGGCAAGGAGCTGGCCTAGCCCTGACCAAGCCTACAGTTTCCAGAGGTGCATTAACGGTGCACAAAAGAGGATGGGTAGTCTCCTAGCAAGTCCAGTCAACCACACCACCCTGGTTATCCATGGATGACAATTCTCTGCAGATTTCTCTCAGATACCTGATAATAACCACTGGCCCTGTTTATTTCACAAGGTTGTTAAAAACTATTAAGCATACTATAACTGTAGAATTACTATTATGAATGGTAACAAACCAACGAGGTCACACGGTACTAATCTAATATCAGCAAACTCCTCCTCCTCCTCTGGAAGAAAATTATTTAAGCAATCATAAGACTGATTTTCTGATTCTGGAATCAACATGGAAGGACTGTTTCCCCCCTCTGCACCTTTCCTGCAGCTGACACTCTGCAGAATGCCCTGTCTTGCTGAAGAGCCCAATTTGGCAGTGTGGCTGGGAACATGTCCAGTAATGGTGCTCCTGTATACCTTGGACAAATGGCCAACACAGCAGGCATATCAGACCCAAAACCCACACAAGAGAAAGTTCTTCTCCCTTCAGTCTAAAAGGCTACTGTGAAAGAGAAGAGCTAAAGAGGACAAAGGCTGCCTGTTTAATTTTATAAGGCATTTTTGCATGCAACTTAGCTTTTTAGAACAAACTATTAGACCCATTATTTTGTTAAGTATGAGAAAGAAAAAATTTCATTTCTATTTTATAAAGAAATAAAAGCTCCAAAAGTCATATTGAATAGCATTAAATCTTCCATTCTATTCCCAAGGAAATGACATTGTTTTCTCTAGCACTCTTGGCTATATTTTCAAAAATTACTACCAAGATTTAATTCCCAAATGTCTGATGCAGCAGTACAAAGAACAGGTTTAGAAGACACAGACACCATAAAATAACATTCGACAACTTATACGGAGTAAAGCACAGTCTAATACCCAACAACGAGACGGTTTTCAGCACAGTGAGAATCTGCTCCGCACGGTGCTGAGTCTGGCTGCGGCAGTGGCTCAATCGACAGTAGCTATGCACCCATCTCACCAGCCAGTCTTCTCTCGTTTTTGACTCTTTATGCAGCTGCTTCAACAGTTTCAAGGCAAGTGAGAAGCTGTTCTACAATGAGAGGAGAAAACGAGAGAAGATGGTATGATGACATACAGACAATATTTCAGAAATAAAATGATTTTACAAAAAAGTTTAATTGGACTGCTTCTTGTTTTGCATGGCACAACCTACCTTAGAGCAGCTAATCCATCTCCTCAATTTCAATTATGTGGATTTCTTTTCCTTTATTATTGGACTATAACTCACATTTAAATGTACAATTCAGTTGTTCTAGTATATTCACAAAGTTGGACTACCGTCACAGCTATCGAATTCCAGGCGTTTTTATCGCCCCAAGGAAAAACCCCATAGCCATCAGCAGTCATTCCCCATTGCTCCCAGGCCCTGGCAACCACCCACGCACTCTCTGTCTCTGTGGATTTGCCATTCTACATTTCACAGAAATGGAACCATACAATATGTGACCTTTTGTGTCTGGCTTTTCTCGCTTAGCATAGTTTTTGCAAGGTTCATCCATGTTGTAGCATGTATTAGAACTTCATTCCTTTTTATTGCTAAATAATAGTCCATTGTATGTATATAGCATATTTTGTTTATCCATTCATCCACTGATGAACATTCGGCTGTTTTTACCTTTTGGCTATTATAAATCATAACGCTATAACATGCGTATACAATTTTTGTGTGAATGTACGTTTTTATTTCTCTTGGGTATATACCTAGGAGTAGAATTGCTCAGTAACTCTATGTTTAACTTTTTGAGAACTACTAATTTCCCACAGTGACTGCACCAGTTTGCATTCCCACCAGCAATGTATGAGAGCTCCAATTTCTCCACCTTGTTTTACATACAGTCCTCATCAACACTTGTTATTTTCCATTTTTATGGTAACAGGCATTGTAGTGGGTGTGAGGCTGTATCTTGTTGTGGTCTGGATTTACATTTCAGTAATGATTAAAGATGTTGAGCATCTTTGCATGTGTTTATTGACCATATTTGTATGCCTTCTTTGGAGAAGTGTCTATTCAAGTCCTTTGCCCATTTTTTAATTGTTTTTTTTTTTTTTTAATTGTTGGGTTGTAAGAGTTCTTTATACATTCTGGAAATAGGGTCGCTATGAGTCAGCATCAATTCGACAGCAATGGGTGTGTGGGTGAGACCCTTACTGGAGCCCTGGTCGCACAGTGGTTAAGTGCTTGGCTATTAACTAAAACGTCAGCAGTTCGAATCCACCAGCCACTCCTAGGAACCCTATGGGAACCCTCTGTCCTACAGGGTTGCTATGAGTCGGCACTGACTCCACACCAATGTGTTTGGTTTTTTAGACTCTTTTCAGATACGTGATTTTCAAGTATTTTCTCCCAACCTTAGGTTTTTTTTTTTAGGTTGTCTTTCACTTTGATACTGTCCTTTGATGCACTAAATCTCTTAGATGAAGTCCAATTTATCTATTTTTGGTTTGGTTGCTTGTAATGTAGTTCTTTTTAAATACACTCCTCTAATTCTCTCTAAAATTTCAAAAGACATTTTCATCAGTCCTGGACCTGCCTAATTACTACCTTTTCAATGGTCCTTAAAAATTCAAGTCATCCTCAGCTGCAGTCTCTCTATTACTCCTCACATCGCAGATCATTTTATCTGTACGTGTGGAACATCTCTCATCTTCTTTCCATCCCTACCACTGCTTTCCTGATTCGGGGCTGTGTGGTCTCTCTCCCTGCCTCTGTTCTTTTCCCTGAGCAGTCAACCCTCCACATAGCTTGCAACATACCAACAAGACTGAGAACCCTCCACTGACTTCCCAATTCCCACAGGACTGCCTCCTAAGCCATGCCTATGCTCTGTCTCAGACCTACCACCATGAGCCCCTCACAGTCCCTCTTCTCAGGGCAGCATTTCTGTCTTAATATTTTGTATGCCTGTATCTTAGGCTGGGTTCTCTACAGAACTCTACAGAAGCAAAACCAGTAACGCAGATAAAGAGATTTATATCAAGGAAACAGCTCACATGATTGTAGGGGTTAGAACATCCCAAGTCCTTGGATCAGAATAGAGACCTTTCCCAATTCACGAAGCTGCAGAAGCTGGTGAACCCAAGATGAGTAGGTCAGAGAGCAGGATTGTTGTTCAGAGGCCGAGAAGATCAACAAATCCCAAGATGGACAGGTAAGCTGCCAGCTCAAGTCCCAAGAACCAGAGGTTAGACAAGAGACTGCTGCAGGATCCAGAACAAGCCAACAACCTTTGCAAGGCGAGCAGGAAGGAAGCAGGCAGACGGCGGAGAGATGAAGGCTGAGGGGGCAGTGAGCCACCACAGGCCCCACCCTCACCAGTACCACTCAGCAGATTCCATCATTGGGGTGATCACATATCAAATTTCAACAGGAAAGTGATCACAACATTATACAACTACCAAAACACTAAGAATCATGGCCCAGCCAAGGTGATGCACAACCTTAACCATCACAGCCTGGAATGTCCAGATCCTACCATTTCCATAAAATCTTCTCCGTGAAGCCTTCTATCCCAGACAGAATTTCTCTCTTCCTCCTCATGCTCTCTTAGCACTGGTGTTTTCTTTGCCTTCCTTGTACTATGCATATCCTCTTGCTAGACTGGGATCATGACACAGGCATGGTGTCTTTCCCGTTTACAATGCCTGGCTCAGTTTCTTAACTGCACAGTGATCCTCATTATTACCCAAAACTCCCCAGGAGATTCTCAATTCAAATTATTCTATTCTAACCACAACCTGTTTTTCTGTTGACTAAATTCCTACTATGCTTGCTTTATAACCTACATAAGACCTCTAGTAACCTGACCTCCCTTCTTTCTGCTTTTACTTCCTTCCACATTTAATTCACAAAGCCAGTCATGTCTGCATTCTCTCAGCAATACTCTCATTCATCAGCCTTTATCTCCGCATCATAGCCACCTGCCATACCCCTGGGATCCTCAGACTGCATGCTCCTCTACTCCTAACGTGGGCCCCTTGGTATCATTACTACTGGAGGCAACTCCAACTGGGTTCTCAATGCTGCCTGGCATTCTCTATTTCACGCATCAGCTTTCTCCAACGCACTCCAGTTATTCAGAACAACTTCACTTTCCTCAATTCTCCTTCCTTACCACCTCCCCTTCTACCCCTCAGAGAATAGGAGATGTCCTGCAGTGTACTACTGTTTTGCCTGTGTCTAAACCCATTCTTACCTTCCTTCCAGGAGGGGGCTCGTCTCCTGTTGAAGACAGATTGATCCCCTGTGCTCTGAATCCTGTTCCTTCCCCTCTCAACCTCCACAAGAAATCTTATTTTGCTAATCATTCCTCCCTCTGCGTGTCTAGCCTTTCCTAATCTACTAGTTACTTCCACTAGTATTTAAACATAACCAAGTCCTTCATGTTAAAAAAAATAATTTTTCTCTCAGTCTCACGTGCTCCCTCTATAGAGAGGAGAGCGGGCTCCTCACATCCTCACTTTCATGCATTCATCCGCCCACTGTAATCTGGCTCCTTTTGTTCTGGTGAAGTGGTTCTTACCAAAACCAACCTCCTTCTTTTACATTCAAGGACACTTTTCCATCCTTCCGTGCCTTCCCTCTCTTTGTAACTGACACGGATGGTTCAGGCTCTTCCCTTGTGGTTTCATAATCCTTTGGTCTTCCTCTGCTCTTCTCCTCATAGTTTCAGTTCCCGTGCAGGCTCCTCCTCCTTTGCTCATCCTGTACCTGTTGGTTTTTGCCAGGGCTGAGGCTGGCCATCCTGCCCACCTCATGGTTTCAGGGATTACTGACATGCCTACCACATTTATACCTTCCTCTCCAGCCTCACTCTTCCTCTACAGCTCCAAGTTTCTGATGTACAAACTACCTAACGGAAACCACAACTCGGCTGTCTTAAAGGCCTTTTGGATTCAACATGTCCCAGATTGAATGCACTGCCTTCCCCATGGACTGCTCTTTCTCCTGCATTGCTGTCCAGCTACTCAGGTCAGGTGCCTCCTCTCCCTTCTCCCACACATAACAATTAGCATGTCCTCTCGGTATCTCATCCCTCTCCTTGAATTAGTCCACTTCTCCCAGCTCCCTGACCTCTATACCTCTACATGGCCAGCATCCGCCTTCACATGGATTAGTGAGAAGTTTGCTAATTGCTGGTCCCTCCTCTGATCCAATACTCTTGAAATTGTTCCCAGGGCAACCCTGCACCATGCTATCCAGACATGTAGTAGAGGCTGAAGCCCCATCTTCAGTCCACGGATGAAATCAAGGGCACTGGGTCATTCTTGAGTCTTACATGTGATTCTCTCTGCCCTATTTCATCCTCTAGTTCCCAGTTTAGACATGACTTCTTCCTTCTCCCTGTTCTACAAGTTTGGGTCACATGCCCTCCACATGGCTTTCCTTTAGTACCTACCACAACATAGTGTATTATAATTGTTTGCCTACTTGTATATATTTTGTCTAACACAGCCTCTCAAGCACCTCACAAAGTGCTTGGCATTGAAAAGAGGTAAAATTCAAATTTCAGATCTGCAACTTCTGAATAGTTCTAGTGCAGGCAGATAAAATACAACGAAGGTTTATATAATCTTCACATTTGGATTATTCTTTTACTCTCCATCCCCAATATTACTGGTATTGATAGTGAACTCTATTTAGCTTACACTTATATATGACTATATTGCTGAAAAACGATGAAGAAAAGCCATTGTACTATTTTTTGAGAGATTTTTAGTTATCTTTGTGATTATCACAGGATTTCTGAATAATGTATCCAAAATCAATGCTCTCCCTCTGCCCTCATCGTTTGAATAGCAGCAGGGAGCTTCAGTTGCTTCTCCTTCTGGGACGAGCACCAGGGATTTCTTCTAAAAGGCCCCCTGTCCCTATCCTTGGCCAAGAGTTCAGATGGTCCTTCCTTATCCAGTGAGGCAATGGATGATAATGGCTGGAGCCTTCTGGTAAAGAAAACACCTTTTTTTTTCTGGAGGAGATAGTCAAAAGGAAACTGTTTCTATTCCAGGAAGACATGGTGTGGAGGAAGTAAGATCTAAAACCTCCATAGCCATTTCTGCCAGAGACAGTCATGATGCTGAACCCAAGTGGGAGCCGACATGTGGAAGGCAGGGCCCACGGGCAGCCTTGGTGATAGTATCTGAGGCGTGCCTATCTATGCCAGTCCTTCCAGGCCTTTCCTTTGAGGAAACTGACCAATCTCCTTTCTTCACTTAGGCAGCTCTAGATGGGTTTTCTGTGACTTGCAACATAAAAGTTCCTGACTGATACAACTCTCATCCCAAAGAAAAGTTACTCATGAGCAAGTAAACCTACAGAACAGAAAACTGTTTCTATTTAACTTCTTTGCTTTACAATAACCAACACTATCAGACCTTTAAAATAGCAAGCTCCCTAAGGCATATGGATTTAATGCATTGAAATAGTTTGTCTGCAACTTCTAAGAAATATCAAGAAAGGATCATACTACCAAATGATAGATTGCAACAAACTGAACCTTCGTAAAATGAAATAAAATCTGATACTAGATTTATTTTCCTTTTAAATAACAGATTATAATTTAAAATGATTTATAGGTATATAATAAACTTTAGAGGCTTTCTGGAAAACTTTAAGGAATATAAAGTGTTTCTTCAAGTTTGCTTTCTTACGAAGAGAAAAAATACTAACTTGGTAATTTTTAAACTTCATATTTTAAAGAAATAGTAAATTAAGAAAAAATGGTAATTTAAGAAAATTCACTGATAACATAGAGGACCATGAATATGGGTACCTACCTGTTTTCGTGCACTTTCTATCATCTTCATTTTCATGGAAAACTTACAGCTCTTAATCAGAGAATAAATATCTTCTCCCTGCTCTTGCATTTCCACCGTGTCACTGGAGTCTCCATCTCCATCCACTTTCATACTATGATCATCTGGAAGAAAGCGAAGTTTCTCCTCTATTTTGCTGAGGAAGAAACATCTACACAAAACAGAGAAGAATGATTTAACGCCAGAGACTCTGAAAGGAATCTCTGACACGAAGGGAGTCACTGGATGGCATGCGGAAGAAATCCTAGAGCTATTGGCTTCTGCTCACACTCAGTTTGTAAATTTACACTCACCATGGACAGGGTTGAATCTCCATTTTAATAAGACAAGTAGATTTTAATAGAGTTTTCCAGACCTCATCTGTTGCCTCTACCATCACAAAATAAAGCATTTAAAACACAATTTTCTCTCTTAAAGATGGAGTAACATACCCTGTGTTGGGTAAAAAGACATTTTTCTCCTTAAATACCTAATTTAATGTCTTACCCCTTCCCCAAAGTGCAAAATATAAAGGAGCAAACAGGCTATAAATAATCACTAAGAGTTTATATGATAAGGCTGGGCTACTTTAATTTACTATTATTTGTACCATATTTACATATAAAGGTTTGTTCCAGTGTTTAATTTTCATTAATATCAGTAACAATGACAAAGGACCTTAACATAAAAGATTCACTCCTGATTAATAATCAAGGAACTATCTGTTCACAAAGGGACTGGTTTCTAACTTTCGTAGAAATGCTGTGCCTAGATAAACCCTTATACCTACATCTTTCTTCTTTTTTTGGTTACTCCCAAGATACAAGGCCCTCTGGTAGTCTATCTACTTCTGTTCTCAGCACCCCCAACCCAATACTCCACTGTCCCTCCCCAAAATAGCTGCTATCTTTTTTTTTTCTTTTCTCAGTTTGGCTGATGATTTATCAGTTTTGTTGACCTTTTCAAAGAACCAGTTTTTGGTCTTGTTAACTCTTTCAATTATTTTTCTAATCTCTATTTCTGCTCTAATTTTTATTATTTCCTTTCTTCTGGTACCCATGGGCTTCTTTTGCTGCTCTCTTTCTATTTGTTCGAGTTCTGGGTTTAGGTTTTGATTGTGGCCCTTTCTTCTCTTTAGATTATGCATTTATTGCTATAAATTAACCTCTGAGCACTGCGTTTGCTGTGTCTCAAAGTTCTGGTAGGATGTGTTTTCATTCTCATTTGATTCTGTAAATTTTTTTTACTCTGTCCTTGATTTCTTCTATAACCCGGTAGTTTTTGAGCAGTTGCTATCTTTTAAGTTTTTACTGTTTCTACTGTCTCTACAACGGAATTAATTCAGAAATCAACAAAAATAAGATAGTCAAAAATCCAACTATTTGGAAATTAAACAACATACTTTTCATGGATCGAAAGAGAAATCACATGAGAATTAGAAAATATTTTAACTGAATGATGATGAAAATACAACATGCACAAATTTGTGGAATGTAGCTAGAACTGAGAGGGACACCTATAGCTTTAAATAATTATATTGGAAAAAAAAAGGAAGTTATAAAATCAGTGACCAAAATTTCCACCTTAAGAAACTAGAAAAAGCAAACTAAATCTAAACTGAGTAGAAGGAAGGAAATAATAAAGGTGAGACTAGGAATCAATGAAATAGAAAGCAGACAAACAAAAAGGAATATTAGCAAAGCCAAAAGCTGGCCCTTTGAAAAGATAAAGAAAACTGGCAAACCTCCAGTTAGATTAAAAAAAAAAAGCACATAAATGACCAATATCAGAAATGAAAAAGGAGCCCTGGTGGCACGGTGGTTAAACAGCTTGGTTGCTAACAGAAGGTTGGCAGTCAGAATCCACCAGCCACTCCTTGGAAACTGTACGTGGAAGTTCTACTCTGTCCTATAGGGTTGATGTAAGTCAGAATCGACTCGACAGCAACGGGTAACGGGGATAGTGGGACAGTGGTTAAAAGGTCGGCAGTTCAAATCCACCAGCTGCTCCTTGGAAACCCTAGCGACAGTTCTACTCTGTTTTATAGAGTCACTCTGAGTCGGAATTGACTCAATTACAATCTTTTTTTTTTAATGAAGATCCTAGAAATAACAAAGAAGGATATAAGAGAATCTTATAAACAACTTTATGCCAAGAAACTGACAACCTCAATGAAATGGAAAAATTTTTTGAAAACACAACTTAATCAAATTGACACAAAACAGAACAGAAAACTAAAATAGCACTATAACTATTCAGGAGCCCTGGTGGCATGGTGGTTAAGAGTTAAGGGGCTAACCAAAATGGCTGGCAGTTTAAATTTACCAGCCACTCCTTGGAAACCCTATGGGGCAATTCTACTCTGTACTATAGGGTCAATATGACTCAGAATCGACACAATGGCAACAGGTTTGTGTTTTTTTTTTTTTGGTTTTATAACTATTGAAGAAATTAAATGTGTTACCAAAAATCTTCCCCAAATTCTCCAAAACTTCAGTCTCAGATGACTTTCACTAGCAAATTCTATCAAATATTCAAGTAAAACACATTTTTGGAAAAGCGGGAGGGGAACATATTCCAACACATATGAGGCCCCCAAAAAACAACAAAACAAAACCTGTCACTGCTTAACCATTGCGCAACCAGGGGTCCTTTAAGAGACCAGCATATCCATAATACCAAAACCTGACAAAGACAATACAAGAAAGAAATCTACAGACCATTATCCCACGTGAACACAGATGCTAAAATCCTTAACAAAATGTTAGCATATCAAAGAATACATTAAAAGGATAATAAACCATAACCATATACAGTTTAGGCCAAGAATGCAAGATTGGTTTCATATTCAAAAAGCAATCAATGCAATTCACCAAAAACACATGTAAGGAGGAGAGCAATGCAATCAATTCAATAGATACAAAAAAAGCACCTGACAAAATTCAACACTCACTCATGATAAAAAATTTTAAAAGCTATTAGAAAACCAGGAACAGAAGGGGAGCTGCTCAATCTGTAAGCAGCATCTACGAAAAACTACAACTAGTATCATACCAATGTTGAAGTCAAAGAGATGAACAGAAGATTTCAAAGGGTGGCTCAAGAAATCAAAGTATTATAACGACATGTACAAAGACCTGGAGTTAGAAAAGGGAAGAACACTCTCAGCATTTCTCAAGCCAAAGGGACTGAAGAAAAAAATTCAAGGCCTGAGTTGCAAAACTGAAGGGTTCGACAGGGAAAATATTAAACGATACAGGATGCATGGAAGAAATACACAGAATCACTATACCCCAAAAAATTGGCCAACGTTCAGCCATTTCAGGAGGTAGCATATGATCGGGAACTGATGGCACTGAAAGAAGAGGTCCACCCTGCACCAAAGGCACTGGTGAAATATAAGGCTCCAGAAACTGACGGAATGCTAATTGAGATGTTTCAACGTATCGATGCAGTGCTGGAAGTGCTTACAGATCTGTGGCCAACGGACTAGAAGAGATCCATATTTATGCCTATTCCAAAGAAAGGGAATCTAAGCAAATGCTGAAATTACTGAACAATATTAATATCACACACAAGTAAAATTTTGCTGAAGATCATTCGAAGGCAGTTACAGCAGTACACTGACAGGGAACTGCCAGAAATTCAACCTGTATTCAGAAGAGGACGTGGAACCAGGGATATCATTGCTGATGTCAGATGGATCCTGGCTAAAAGCAGAATACACCAGAAAGATGTTTACCCGTGTTTTATTGACTATGCAAAGGCATTTGACTATGCGGATCATAACAAACTATGGATGTCATTGCAAAGAATGAGGATTCCAGAACACTTAATTGTGCTCACGAGGAATCTTGACATAGATCAACAGGCAGTCATTCCACAGAACAAGGGGATACTGCATGGTTTTAAGTCACAAAAGGTGTGTGTCAGGGTTGTATCCTTTCACCATACCTATTAAATCTGTATGCTGAGCAAATAATCTGAGAGCTGGACTATATGAAGAAGAACAGAGCATCAGGATTGGAGGAAAACTCATTAACAACCTGCGTTATGCAGATGACACAACCTTGCTTGCTGAAAGTAAAGAGGACTTGAAGCACTTACTGATGAAGATCAAAAACCACAGCCTTCAGTATGGATTACACCTCAACATAAAGAAAACAAAAATCCTCGCAACTGGACCAAGAAGCAATATCATGATAAATGGAGAAAAGACTGAAGTTGTCAAGGATCTCATTCTACTTGGATCCACAATAAACAGTCATGGAAGCAGCAGTCAAGAAATCAAACGGCACATTGCACTGGGCAAATGTGCTGCAAAAGACCTCTTTAAAGTGATAAAAAATCAAAGATGTCACCTTGAAGACTAAGGTGTGCCTGACCCAAGCCATGGTATTTTCAATCGCCTCATATGTATGTGAAAGCTGGACAATGAACAAAGAAGACTGAAGAAGAACTAATGCATCTGGATTATGGTACTGGTGAAGAATACTGAATATACCATGGACTGCCAAAAGAATGAACAAATCTGTCTTGGAGGAAGTACAGGCAGAATGCACCTTAGAAGCAAGGCTGGCAAGACTACATCTCATGTACTTTGGACAGGTTATCAGGAGAGATCAGTCCCTGGAGAGTGACATCATGTTTGGTAAAGTAGAGGGGGAGCAGAAAGAGGAAGACCCTCAACAAGATGGGTTGACACAGTGGCTGCAACAATGGGCTCAAGTGTAACAAAACTGTGAGGATGGTGCAGGACCTGGCAGTGCTTTATTCTATGGCACGTAGGGTCACTACGAGTCAGAACCAACTCGACAGTACCTAACAACAACAACTACAACATCATACTTAATGGTGAATGACTGAATTGTTTTTCCTAATAGTAGGAATAGGACAAGGGCACTGGCTTCATCACTTTTATTCAAGATTGCACTGGAGGGCTTCATCATTGTAGAAAGAAAATGAAACAGAAAGTATAAAGTTTGGAAAGGAAGAAGTAAAACTGTTCCTATTTGCGGATGATGGGATTATTCACATAGAAAATCCCAGGGAATCTGGAAAACAAGAATGAGAATTAGTAAGTGAAGTTAGCAAGAATACAATATAAAAAAATTTTATATGAACAGAAAATAACAGGAAAATTAAAAAATTTAAAACCTCCATACAACAGTGCAAAAAGCCATAAAATAATTAGAAATAAACTAACAAAAGACATTCCAGATCTCCACACTAAAAGACACCAATCATTGCTAAAAAAAATTAAATTCATATTCCTGAACTAGAAAACTCTATATTGATAAGAACTTGTCTGTCAGTTTGTCATACTGTGGTAGGTTTTGTGTCGTTATGATGCTTGAAGCTATGCCACCAGTATTTCAAATACCAGCAGGGTTTTAGCAGAGCAGCCAGACTAAGATGGACTAGGAGGAAGGGTCTGGAGACCTACTTCTGAAAATAAGCCAATGAAAACCTAATGAACAATAACAGAACATTACCAGATATAGTGCTAGAAGATGAGCCTCTCAACTTGAAAAGCAGTCAAAATACAACTGGGGAAGAGATGCCTCCTCAAAGTAGAGTTGACCTTAATGATGTGGGTGGAGTAAAGCCTTTGGGACCTTCATATGCTGATGTGGCACGACTCAAAATGAGAAGGAACAGCTGCAATTAGTAATCAGAACATAGAATGTATGAAGCAAATCAAGGAAAACTGGATGTCATCAAAAATGAAATGGGACACTTGAAGATCAATATCCTAGGAACTGTATAGGTGAGCTGAAATGGATTCATTAGCCATTTTGAATCCTATGATCATATGCATGGTCTACTATGCCAGGAACAACAACTTGGAGAAGAATGGCGCTGCATTCTTCATCAAAAAGAATATCTCAATGTCTACCCTGAAGTACAACACAGCCAGTGGTAAGTTAATATCCATATGCCTACAAGGAAGACCAGTTAATAAGACTATTATTCAAATTTATACACTATCCACAAATGCTAATGATGAAGAAATTGAAGATTTTATAAACTGCTACAGGTTGAAATTGATCAAATATGCAATCAAGATGCATGGATAATTTACACAGGAATCAAATAAACTACATCTGTGGAAAGATATGATAAAGAAGCTCAATATTATCAGTCAAGACAATGCCAGGAGCCAACTGTGGAACAGACCAGCAATTGCTCATGTGTAAGTTCAAGCTGAAGCTGAAGAAAATCAAAACAAGTTTAGTAAAGCCAGAGTATGACCTTGAATACATCACACCTAAATTTAGAGACAATCTCAAGAATAAATAGGATGCACTGAACACTAATGATCAAAGCCCTGAAGAACTGTGAGAAGACAACAAGGGCATCAGAAATGAAGAAAGTGAAAGATCATTAAAAAGGCACTGTGCCTCTAGGGCTCCAGATAACGTTACAAAGAACGGGAACTATAGAACACTTAATTGTGCTCATGCAGAACCTGTACATGCATTAAGATGCAGTTGTTCAAACAGAATAAGGGAATACTGCATAGTTTAAAATCATAAAGGTGCACATCAGGGTTATATCCTTTCACCTCACTTATTCAGTCTGTACGCTGAACAAATGATCTAAGAAGCTGGACTGTATGAAGAAAAACAGGGCATCAGGATTGGAGAAAGATTCGTTAACAACCAGCAAAATGCAGATAACATAACCTTACTACAATTGAAGACGACTTGAAGTACTTACTAATGAAAGTCAAAGACTACAGTCTTCAGTATGGATTACCAGAATATAAAAAAAGCTAAAATCCTCACAACTGGTCTGATAATCAGAATCATGATAAATTGCAAAGAAATTGAAGTTGTCAAGATATCTTTCTACTTGTATCAACAAGGAGCCCTGGTGGTACAGTGGTTAAGAGCTCAACTGCTAACCAAAAGGTCGGCAGTTCAAATCCACCAGCAGTTCCTTGGAAACCCTATGGGGTAGTTATACTATGTCCCATAGGATCGCTATGAGTTGGAATTGACTGGATGGCAATGGGTTTTTTTTTTTTTGGTTGATGCAACAAGCAATGCCCATGAAAGCAGCAGTCAAGAAATGACATACTGCATTGGGAAAATCTACTGCAAAAGACATCTTTAAAGTGTTAAAAAGCAAAGATGTCACTTTATTGACTAAGGTGTGCCTGCCCCAAGCCATGGTATTTTCAATCACCTCATATGCGTGTGAAAGCTGGACAATGAAAAAGAAGAATTGATGCATCTGAATTTGGTTTTGGTGAAGAATGCCGAGTTTACCATGAACTGCCAGAAGAACAAATTCGTTTTAGAAGAAGTACAGTCAGAATGCTCCTTAGAAACAAGGATGGTAAGACATTGGCTTACTTACTCTGCACACGTCATCAGGACAATCGCTAGAAAAGGACACAAGGCTTGGAAAAGCAGAGGGTCAGCAAGAACGAAAGAAAACCTCCTTGAGAGACTGATACGTCAGCTGCAACATACCAACAACTGTAGGGATGGCACAGGACCGGGCAATGTTTCGCTCTGTTATATATAAGGTCCCCGTGAGTCAGATCAGAGTTGACTGCTACTAATTAACAACATTGTTAAGAATGCAATTCTCCCTTAAATTGATCCACAGAGTCAATGCAATCCCAATCAAAATCTCAGCAGGTTTTTCTTTTGTAGAAATCGACATGCTGATTCTTTTAATATGTAAGTAAATGCAAATAACCTAAATTAATTTGCAAAAAGAACATAGAGCCCTCACGCTACCTACTTTCAACACTTATGCAACGCTTACTATAAAGCTACAGTAATCGAGATTGATATTGTGAAAAGATATACATATACATATAAATCAAGGAAAAGACTAGAGAATTCAAAAAATAATCCACACATATAAATGGTCAACTGATTTTCAAGTTAGGTGCCAAGGCAATTCAATTGTGGGGGAAAAAAAAACTTCAATAAGTGCTAGGATACTAGATAGTTACACAGAAAAAAACGAATGTTACTATCTCACACTATTTACAGAACTTATCCTGCGGTGGCTCATAATATGAACTAAAGCTATCCAATTTCTAGAAGAAAACAGAATAACTTTGAGGGATAAGCCTGGAATATCTTGTTGTGACATCAAAAAATATGACGGAGGCATGTCAAAAGGACTCAGAAGCCATCTTTAGGGGCTTCCACCCACCAAAACTGAGACAATTTGAACATGAAACAACAGCAGAAACAGCAAAAAATACATGTGCAGGTATACATGTATGTATGTAGGCATATATGTGTATAGGTATGTATATACGTGTATACATACAGGTGTATGCATATGTAAATGTATATGCACCTATGTGACTATATACACATACATTCACATACATAATAAAGCACATACGGTCATAGTTACAGAGACTTCTTAGACATAACCAAATACCTCACAGGATTGGATTTTTGGGTTTGAAGGATTAGGACCATAGTCTCATAGGATATCTCAGTCAACTGCATAATACAGTTCATAAAGTTATGTTTTACATCCCAATTTGGTGAGTAGTGTCTGGGGTTTTACAAGCTTGTGAGCGGCCATCTATGATACAACTATTGGTCTCTACTCACCTGCAGCAAAAGAAAAAGAAGGAAACCAAAGACTCAGAGAAGAAACTAGTCTACAGGACAAACAGTCTATGTGAACCATGTCCTCATCTACCCTAAGACCAGAAGAACTATATGGTGCCCAACTACCACTACTGACTGTTCTAATCAGGGCCACAATAGATGGATCCTGACAAAATGGGAGAAAAATGTGGAGCAGAACCGCAAATTCCTACAAAAAAAAAAAAGCCTACCAGACTGGTTGGGACTGGGGGACTCCCCGAGATTATGGATCTGAGATACTTTTCAAACCTTGAACTGAAACTAACTTGAGGTTCCTTTGTAGATAAATACTAAATTGGATCACAAAAAAATGAGTATCACCTGTGAGTACTGTACTGCTTTAAAAAATCACCTATTTGAGACCAATGGAGTCCTGGTGGCACAGTAGTTAAGCACTCAGCTGGTAATGGAAAGGGCGATGGTTCTAACCTACCAGCGGCTCTGCAGGAGAAAGATGTAGCAGTCCTCATCCGTAAAGATTTACAGCCTTGGAAACCCTGTGGGGCAGTTCTACTCTGTCCTATACGGTTGCTATGAGTTGGACTTGACTTGATGGCAATGGATTTTTTTGAAACCAAATGGTCAACAATTACTTTAAAACGAAGATGAGAATGTAAGGGTGCAGGGAAACTAGATGAATGGAAAAGGAACAATCAAAATGGAAATACAGAAAAGTTCATGCATTGTGAAAAATATAACCAATGTCACTGAACAACCTGTGTAAGAAATTGTTGAATGAGAACCGAAACTGCTGTGTAAATCTTCATCGAAAATACAATAAAATATTACTTAAAAAAAAAAGAAGTCTGAAAGACAAAGAAAGGCTGAGTAATCATTCTTGAATAAAGGAGACTAAAAAGACTTATCAACTAAATGAAGTATATGCTCCTGGACTGGGCCCTGTCCTAGAGGGGAAGAAAATGCTATGAAGGATATTAGCGGGACAACTGATAAAGTGAAATTGGGCTGTAGATTAAATGAAAGCAGTGAAGTTGATAACCGTACTGGGGTTACATAGAGGACACTCTTTGAAGTAAAGGAATATGAGGTTTGCAACTGTCCCTCAAATGGTTTAGAAAATAAATAAGACATGTATGTGTGGAGAGAATAAAAAAGCAAATGGGGCAAAATGTTAGAAATTGATGAATTCTGACAAAGGATATACAGGAAAGTTCTACTTCTAACTTTTCTATAGGTAAGAACTTATCACGAAATAAAAACTGTGTAGGAGGAGAGGAAGCATGGCATAATGGAAAGAAGATACACCTCTCTGATTGTACTGCCTCCTCTCTCCAATATGCAGTTAAAATCTGCCCAGGGTTGTTACAAGGTTAAGATGCAAATAAAAAAATTATATCAGGCCTGGTTAAGTGATAAAAAAAAAATTATGTAATGGAGTTGGGAGGAAGAAGATGGAGTGTCAAAAATTCAAGTTATAGTAATAAGAATAATAAAGACCATTCCATGGTATTTTCTTTGCTGTCATTTCACGACCTAAAATTCAGTCCGGAGAGAAGTAATGTGCCGCTGTCCCCACTGATCCCCGACTTCTCTTGCTGCCACAAGTATGAATCCAAAGTGAGTGGAAGAACTTCTGTAGGGGCCATGGGAGTCAGGGGCACACGCTGACGCAGGTCCTTTGTCAGGATAACTTAAATGTGACATTGACAAAGTGACAGGCTCTACACTAGACTCAAGCCTCACGTTTTTCTAAACTATGGTTTAGGTGAAAAAACATTCTGACAGTTTCAGAAAAGAGCCCATATTTTACTCAGCAGGGTCATATCTTACCGATTTGTGATGATATCATCCCAGATGCTCATTGGGTCCATTTTAGCATCAGGGTATCTGTTCGTCCAGGTTTTTAGAAGTCTCTTAAGGGGAACTTGGGATGTTAAGTTACCTAAAAATAATATTAAAGGATGACTGTATTCATTGCTTAATGACAAGACCAACTGACAAAGCCACTAGTAAACAGAAATATAAATTTCTTATCCAAATTAAAAACAAAACCATGAAAAAAAAAAACTTGCATTTTATTCCACAAAAAAATGTAAAGTTATTGTGCTAAATCTAATATGTTCTGACATTAAACTCAATTACTAAGGGATGTAAAGATGGGGAAATAAGCATGTGTAATTCATTTACTACATTAACAAGCTTAGAAGAGCTGGGCTCAAAATTTGGATCTTTTACTTAGTAGCTTAGGCCAATCATGTAATCCCTCTAAACCTCTAGAAAAGGAGGATAAAAAAACCTACAAAAAACTAACATAAAGAGATTAACATAGCCCCTGGAAAATGAATGATACCTCAGTAGTGACACATACTTGCAAAATAATTCTCCAAGTTTAAAACAGAGTACAATTATGTAGACAGACGAATACTAATTTTCTGTTACTACCCTGAAAAGTATCTTTCATATTTAACTATTTGGGACAAGGAAACCCTGGTGAGGTAGTGGTTAAGTGCTATGGCTGCTAACCAAAAGGTCGGCTGTTCGAATCCACCAGGCGCTCCTTGGAAACTCTATGGGGCAGTTCAACTCTGTCCTACAGGGTCCCTATGAGTCGGAATTGACTCAGCAGCACTGGGTTTGGTTTGGTTATTTAGGACAAAATTAAAATTCAGAGTTACAACTAATGAATTTCACCTTTGCAAAGACTGACTCTTTCCTTTAACGTCTTTGATGGTTTCCCATAGGTACCAGGATAAAATCCACCCTCTCCTGACACAAAGACTTTCGTGGTCTGGGCATTGACACCGTAGCCTCACTTCCCCACAGGCCCTGGACACCTGGCACCAGTTACAGTTACCTCTGGAGACACTGGAGCAGACACGCTGCAAACCCCACTCCATTTCCACATTCAACTGAGAACTTTCCTCCAGGAGGCCACTGCCAGCTCAGGCCAGGTGAGGCCTCCTCACTTGTTTCACATGGTACGCCTTGCACTCTTCCTCAGCAGGAGCCACACTTAGTCAAAACCACCCATCTGCTTATCTCTTACTTGGCTTTACATCCCCAGTGCCCACAATAGTGCTTAACCATTTTAAACATTTAGTTCATTGACCTCAAAAATAAAATTCATTGAATGAACTCAAAACAGTTTCTTACCCATACGTTAAGAAATATGCACTTTCACTGAGCAAAAAATCACCTGTTAAAACTCTCTCAGTTACAAAAGAAGAACATAATGGTAGTTTAAAAATTTACCTGGTTTGCTTATAAAGCTGATAAACTCCTGAATTTCTGTTAAAGCTTGTACAGACTGCAACTTGGTAAGTCTACTTCTGTGTAAGAGGACATCAATACTGGAATAAGTCTGGAAAAAAAGCATGTTTATCATTCAGTTTACTATTTTAATTTTTTTTTTAAATAATTTATGGAGGTAAAATTCAAATAACATAAAATTAACCAGTTATTTAGTACATCACAATGTTACACAGCCCCCACCTCTATCCAGTGGTGGCAAAACACTTCCATCATTACCAAGAAAAATCCTTTACCCTATGGCATAGCCACTTCTCCCCATTCCCTACACTCCCACCATTCCCTACACTCCCAGCCCCTGGCAACCACCTCTGTTTTCTGTCTCTGTGGATTTATCTATTATGGATATTTAATGTAAATGGAATCGTACAATATATAACCCTTTCTGTCTCTGTGGATTTATCTATTACGGATATTTAATATCAATGGAATCGTACAATATATAACCTTTCTATCTGCCTGCCTTCACTTAGCATAATGTATTTGAGGTCCACCCATGTAACAGTGTGTACCAAGACTTCACTTCTCTTTATGGATAAATAATATTTCGGACATACGACAATTTGTTTATCCATACGTCTGCTGATGGACATTCAGGCTATTTCCACCTTTTGGCTATTGTGAATAGTGCTGCTGTAAACATGTGCATACATGTACTTGTTTAAGTTCCTGTTTTCAGTTCTTTGGGGTATGTACCTAGGAATGGAATTGCTGGGTCATTTGGTAATTCTAAGTTAAGCTTTCTGAAGAGCCATCAAACTGTTTTCCGCAGTGGCTGCATCATTTTACATTCCCATCAGCAATGCACGAGGGTTTCCACATCCTCACCAACACTCGTCAATTTTTCTTTTTTTTATTCTAGTCATCCTAGAGTGTGAAACTACACCTCACTGTGGTTTAGATGTGCATTTCCCTAATAACTAACGATGCTGACCATCTTTTCATGTGCTTTTTGGCTGTTTGTATATGTTCTCTGGAGTAATGTCTACTCAAGTCCTTTGCCCACTTTTAAATTGGGTTGTTTGTCTTTTTGTTGGTAAGTTGGAAGCGTTCTTAATATTTTCTGGGTGCTAGGTCTTTATCAGATATGTGCTCTGCAAATATAGTCCGCCATTTTGTAGACTGTCTCTTCACTTTCTTGACAGTGTCCTTAATTCACTGAAGTTCTTAATAGATGAAATCCAAGTTATCTATTTTTGTTGTTGCTGTTGCTCATGCTTTTGGCGTCATATGTAAAAATCCTACTACTTTAACTTTTAAGATAGTTCTCTAAAACATGAAATACATCAAATACCCTACAAGTGTATTAGTCATACAATATGTCTCATAGTGATTAAAAATTAAGTCAAAGAAGCAATCAACAAATAGCTTAAATTTTTGATTATAATTAAGATTTCAAATTATATTTCATTCCAATGAAATCAATAAAACTGATACAATCAGCTATCATTGCCTCTATTTGTCACCAATTTTTAAAAATCAGAGTATCCATTAATTGGGAGAAGCAGAGCCAAGACATCATACTAGTCAGACACACTAAGCCATCCCACTGCAACAAAGACCCGAAAAATCAAGTAAAATAGATACAGATATCAATCCTGGAACCCTGAAGCTGGAATGAAAGGATAAACTATTAGATGGAAAGCCACTCAGAAGGAGAAACTAGAAAATGTCAAAGAAGTAGAGATATGGAGTGGAGGTTCCCAGTCAAACAGCATGACAGAGTGTGGCCATCTTGGAATAAAGCTAACAAATCCCTCATGCAGAAAGGTGCCTCAACTGAATTCCCAACAGGAGATAGAAATACAGCATGAACATACGTAGGGCTAAGTAAGATCATGTTTCCTGGCTGCAACTCAAGGAGGAGCCCAGACTTCCTCACCCAGTAACAACAAGAGCATGTGCCTTCAACCCGTTACCCCTCTGGTGAACAGTGGCAAGAACCAGCCCATCCTCACAGCCTCAACTGCTGGGAACAAAAGTATCAAGACATCCTATTACCCTCCTCCATATAACGCCTCTGCCCCTGCCTTCACCCCCCTCCTACCTCTTTCCTCCACCCTGCTGGGTGGACCCCAGAATCCTCCACACTGGCTTGGGTCCTGCCTCACCACACCCCATGGCAAGGAGGTGAACCTGCCCATAACCCAGGCCCCTCCCTGCTGGTCTTCGCCTCAGCCTGCTATGGCCCTGTTTGAGACCCTGCTCCAAACCAGTTCATGCTGCAGACAACCAACCCTACTTCATCCTTTCCCTGCCTGCTGGGCATGCCCTGCTGCACCATACCTAAGTGACCAGCCCTGCATACCCAAATAAGATGATAGGAACTATTATGCCCATAGATGAGCAAACAATAAAGAACGGCCAGCCCACATGCCCAGATATAACCAACCAAAACAAAAAAGCAGGGCAAAACAAACAAACCTACAATCAATAGATAAAGAAAATAATTCCTAAATGTCTCGAAGACAGCAGACAATATCAAAACATTAAAAAACTGGGATAAGATGGCTCCAGTAAGTGACTAAAATAAAGCACTTGATGGCCTTCCAGCAGAAGAAAAGGCACTGGGACTGCCTGGTAGGGAATTAAAAAAGTCTTTAATATTCAGAGCTTACTAAGAGATTAGGAAAAGGGTTAAGGAAAACACAGACAAAATCATGGAAAACACAGACAAAACCAACCAAAACAGCCAAAATCAAGGACAACACAAAGCAACAAAAGAATTCAGGAAAATAATACATGAACCAAAAATTGAAATAAATAAACAATTAGAAATCATAAAAAGCAGCAATTACAAATCCAAAAGATAAATGACAAAATTTCAGAAAGGTTTTAGGAGCAAATTTGAAACAATGGAAAATAGGATCAGTGAAATTGAAGACAAATCCATGGACATCACTTTGAGGAAAACTCATAAAAAAGAATGAAGAAACCCTGAGAATGATGTGAGATACAATCAAAAGCAAAAATCTGTGAGTGACCAGAGTCCCAGAACAGGGGGAGAAAATAGAAAACACACAGAGGATCACTGAAGAGCTGCTGACAGAAAACTTCCCTAATATCATGAAAGATGAAAAGCTGACCATCCAAGAAGCTCATCAAACCCCATATAGGATAGGTCCCAAAAGAAAATCACCAAGGTATATTATAATCACACTCACTAAAACCAAAGACAAACAAAACCTTGAAAGAAAAAAAATTGCCAACCAAGAAAGACATATCCTGCAAAACTCTCAATATGTGAAATTAGGACATTTCCAGATAAACAGAAAATAAGGAAATTTGTAAAAACCGAAATGAAAGAATTATTAAAGGGAGTTTTTTGGTTAGAGAACCAACATCAGACAACAATCTGAATATACGACAAAGGCCAGTATCAGCCAGATACTGACCTAGGTAAAAAAACGTTCAAGATTAAAAAAAAAAAAAACTAGAAGATTTAAAACAGGGAACTAGAGATGTCATCTGTAAATGACAACATCAGGAGAGTAAAAAGTGGAATATGTGGTTAGGTATAAAACTTTCAAACGGAGACAAAGGCAAGGCAATATCAAATAATAAAAGACCGATTAAAACTTAGCAAGATTAAGGGTAAATTTCAAAGTAACCACAAAGAAAGTTAACAAACCTACTCATTAATATGAAAAAGAAAAACATAAAGTCTCAGTAAACATGAAATCGACAACAAAAGAAACAAAAAGAAATTCCACAAACAGGAGGAATTCAGCACGAGCGTAAGAAGAACGGAGAAAACGTATACCACAAAAAAGCACTACAGAATAACAGCAATAAACTCACACCTATTGATAACCACACTAAATGTAAGTGGCTTAAATGTACCTGTAAAGAGACAGCGACAGAACAGAGAAAAAAAACATGACTCATCAATACGCTGCCTACAAGAGAAACATTTATACACAAAGACATAAATATATTAAAAATCGAAGGATGGAAAAAAAGATATCAAACAAACAGCAATCAAAAGAGCAGGAATGGAATACTAATCTCAGATACAATAGACTTGAAAAGAAAAATCCATCACTAAAGACAAGGAAGGACATTATATAATGCTTAAAGGGACAATACACCATGAGGACATAACCATAATAAATATCTATGCACCCAACGACAGGGTTCCACAATACATAAACTCTAACATCACTGAAAAGAGAAACTGACAGTTCCACAATCTTAGGAGACATCAACCCACCACTCTCAGTAAAGCACAGAATATCTAGAAAGAAACTCGGCAAAGATACAGAAGACCTAAAGGCCATAATCAACCATCTTGACCTCACAGACATATATGAAACACTCCACCCAACAGCAGTAAAGCATACATTCTTCTCCAATGCACGTGGAATATCCTTCAGAATAGACCACATCATAGGCCAGAAAGCAACCCTCAACAAAATGCAAAATATTGAAATAAAGCATATTCTCTGATCACAATGCCACAAAAACAGAATAACAGAAATAGCAAGAACGAAACGAAAACAAAAAACATTAAGACTGAATAACACCTTGCTTAAAAACCACTGGGTAATAGAAGAAATCAAAGATGGAAATAAAAAATTTCTACAATCAAATCAGAAGGAAGGGACATAACACCAAAACCTCTGGGACATAGCAAAAATAGTACCAGAGGTTAACTGACAGCAACAGATGCACACATCAAAAAAGAAGATAGGGATAAAATCAAAACATTAGCCCTACAACTTGAACAAACAGAAAGAGAACAACAACAACAAAAAGCCCACAGCAACCAGAAGAAAGGTAATAATATAGATTAGAGCAGAAATAAATGAACTAGAGAATAAAAAAATAATAGAAAGAGCCAACAAAACCAAAAGTTGGTTCCTTGAAAGGATCAACAAACTCGACAAACCATTAGCCAAACTGACAAATGTAAAACAGGAGAAGCAAATAACCCAAATAAGAAATGAAACGGGGGACATCACAAGAGACCCAACTGAAATAAAAAGGATCATAACAGAGTACTATAAAAAACTGTACTCCAACAAATTGGAAAACCTACAGGAAATAGAAAAATTTCTAGAAACACACTACTTACCTAAACTAACACAAACTGAGGTAGAAAATCTGAACAGACCCATAACAAGAGAAGAGATTGGAAAGGTAATAAAAAACACTCCCAACAAAAATTAGACCTGGGACACATGCCTTAACTGGAGAATTTTATCAAACATTCAGAGAAGAGCTTACACCAGTAGTACTCAAACTATTTCAGAACATAGAAAAGGAAGCAATACATCCAAATTCATTCTATGAAACCAGCATAATCGTGATACCAAAAGCAGACAAAAACATCATAAAAAGAAAATTACAAACCAGTATCTTTCATGAATATAGATGTAAAAGCTCTCAACAAAATTCTAGCCAATAGAATTCAGCATCATATAAAAAAAAAATAATACACTGCTACTAAGTGGGATTCATACCAGGTCCATAGCGATGGTTCAACGTTAGAAAATCAATCAACATAATCACCACATAAATAAAACAAAAGAACCACATGAACATCTCAATTGATGCAAAAAAAGCATTTGATAAAGTCCAACACCCATTCCTGATAAAAATTCTCAATAAGATAGGAATAGAATGGAAATTTCTCAACATAATAAAGGGGATCTATTTATTTTTTTAATATGGGGTAGTTCTACTTTGTTCTACAGGGTCGCTATGAGTTGGAATCAACTCGACGGCAGTGGGCGGGGTTTTATATTAAACCAACAGCCAACATCATTTTTAATGGAAAGAGGCTGAAAACATTCGCCCTGAGAATGGGAACAAGACAAGAACGCCCTTTATCATCACTCCTATTTAACATTGTGCTGGAAGTCCTAGCTAGAGCAAAATGGCAAGAAAAAGAAATGAAGGGAATCCAAATTGCTAAGAAAGAAGTAAAATTATTCCTATTCATGGATGATATGATACTACACAGAGAACCCAAAAGACTCCACAAGAAAACTACTGTAACTAATAGATGCAGTAGAGCAGTAGAATACAAGATCAACATGCAAAAATCAGTTGGATTTCTATGCACCATATAAAGACAATACGAAAAGGAAATCAGGAAAACAATACCACTTATAATAGGCCCTAAAAAGACAAAATACTGGAGGTGAAGCCAACACGGCACTGTAGACAGGAGCACCACACTGCCCTCCACAGCAAAGACCAAAAAAAACTAAGTAAAACAGAAATAATGTCAATCCTGGGACCCTAAATGTCAAATGAAGACATAAAGAACTCAACCAAGCACCAAATGGAATAAGAAACTGACAGAAACCAGAGAGCGAGGACAGATATGAGCGGAGATCCCGTATCAGGTAACGTAGCACCGATTCACCATCCTGGACTCCTGTCGGAGAGCGGCAGACAGGGAGTACTGGACAGCAGCTTCACGGAGCTCCCAGCAGGAAAGAGAGCACCCAGTACCAGTGATATATGCTTTTCCACCCCCCATCTTTCTTCCCCCTGCTCAGTCTCTGTCCTTTCCCAGCGGGACGAGTGACCTCGTCACAGGAGGTGCCAGCTCTATGCCGCATGGATTTGCCCCACCCACGCCAGCTGGGTCCTTCAGTGCAATTTCTTTGTTGCTAGTGTTGCTTTTTTTGGCTTCTTTTGTTTGTTTCCCCGCCTCTCACCTCCTCTGGCTCCTTTCTCTCGAACACCTGGCTCTGTGTGCTATCTTTGCTTCTTGACAGGCTGTGAAGTGCCGCTTGGCTGGGGAACTGCTTCCCTGGTCCACAGCGCCACACTGGTGGGATCCCTGGGGCCTTTTGTTCTTTCTTTTTTTTCTTTTTCCCTTTTCGTTTTTCTTTATTTCTCATCTCTCTCTACTTACCTTCTTTTCCTGTCTCCTGAATACCTGGCACTGTGTGCCATGTCCGCCCCTTCTAGCCAGGCTGTACTGTGCAGCTTGGGTGCCACATCCCCGGTCTGCACATATACACCAGTGGTACCCCTGGAAGCATTTCTTTTTTCTTTTTATGCTTACACTTTTTTCTTTTTCTTTTCTCCTTTTTGTCTTTCTTCATTTCTCACTTTCTTGTCTCTCTGTACTTACGTTTTTGCCTATCTCCTGTATACGTGGTGCTGTCTGCCACCTCTGCCCCTTCTAGCCATGCTGTACTGCTCAGCTTGGGAGCCACTTCCCCAGTCCATGCAGCCGTATTGATGGGATCTCTGGGGCCACGTCTTTTTTTTATTATTATTTTCTTTTTTCCTTTTTCTCTTCATTTCTCAGGTTCATCTCTACTTACCTTTTTTCCTGTCTCCTGAATACTTGGAGCTGCGTGCCATCTCCACCCCTTTAAGACAGGCTGTGCCCAAGGCCTGGAAGCCACTTCCCCAGTCACCGGTGGGATCCCTGGGGGCATTTCCTTTTTTAATTTTTATTTATTTCTTCTCTTTTTGTTTGTCTTCATTTCATGGTTTCATCTCTCTCCACTCCAATGACAGCCTCCCTCAGCACTTTTTTTCTTTTTTTTTTGGCTCCTGCTTCTCTCTCCTTTCTCTTCTTCTCCATACCTATCTTAGCTCCACATAGCACAACCACCCCCTCCCTCCTGCCTACCTGTACCATGCACTGAACATTGCACCCCCAAGCAGCACAGGTACAGCCTACTGGAACCTGCCTTGCACTGACCCCTGGCCTGTACTGTTGGAACCAGTATGTGCCACAAACAACCCATATCCCAGCCCTTCCCCTTCAGCTGGACCTGACCTGCTGCACTGGAGCTGAGTGACTGACCCTGTCCATTGAACGAGGAGGTGAAAAGTATCATGCTTATAGACAAGCAAACAACAAAGAACACACAGTCTGCCTGCTGAGATATAAGCAACTAAAACAAAAAAGCAGGATGAAACAAACAAATCTATAATCAATAAACAGAGAAAATAACTACTGAATGTCCCGGAGAGAGGAGACAATATCAAAACATAAAATAACAGGATGGGATGGTTCCAGTAGGTGTCCAAAATAAAACACCAGATCATCTTCCAGCAGAAGGAAAGGCATTGGAACTACCTGATATGGAATTCAAATCTCTAATATTCAGAGCTATCCAGGAGTTAAAACAAAAAGTAGACAAAAATGAGAAAAAAATAGACAAATTCATGGAAAAAAAAGATGGAAAAATGCAAGAATTCAGGAAAATAATAAGGAACAAACGTCAAAATAAATTCACAACTAGAAATCATACAAAAACAACAATTAGAAATGCAAAAGATAGACAAGATTTCAAAAATTGACAGTGTCACAGAAGGTCCGAGGAGCAGGTTTGAAACAATGAAGACAGGATCAGCAAAACCGAAGACATATGTTTGAATACCACTTTGAGGAAAAATCAGACATAGGAACAAATAAAAATGAAGAAACCCTGAGAATGATGTGGCATATAATCAAAAGCAAAATTTTTCAAGCAATAGATGTTCCATAACAAAAGAGAGAAAATGGAAAACAAAGAGAGAATCATTGAAGAACTGCTGACAGAGAACTTCCCTAATATCATGAAAGATGAAAAGCTGACCATCCAAGAAGCTCAACGAACCCCATACAGGACAGACCCCAAGATAAAATCACCAATGTGTATCATAGTCACATTCACTAAAACCAAAGACAACGAATCCTGAGAGCAGCTTGAGAAAAACGAAAAATCACATACACAGGGGAAACAATAAGACTCAATTCTGATCACTCAGCAGAAACCACGCAAGCAAGAAGGCAATGGAATGACATATATAAAACCTTGAAAGAAAAAAATTGCCAACCAAGAATAATATATCCTGCAAAATTCTAGTTCAAATATGATGGTGAAATTAGGACATTTCCAGATAAATAAAAATTACAGGAATACGTAAAAACCAAACCAAACTTACAAGAATTATTAAAGTGAGTCCTTCGGATTGAGAACAAACAATACCAGTTGACAGCCTGAATCTAGAATGCAACATTGTATACGCCAGATACCAACCTAGAAAATGAACTCTCAAGGAGTAGTGAAAACCAAAAAATTTACAACAAGGAACCAGAGAGTTTAATATGTAAATGACAACAATGTCAGAAGAGTAAAACAGGGCATAAACAGTATAGGTGTAGAACTTTCTAATGGAGAGGAAGGCAAGGTGATACCAAGCAATGATAGACTGGTTCAAACTTAAGAAGATATGGGTAAATTTCAAGGTAACCACAAAGAAAGTTAAATCTACTCGCCACTTCTGTTTAACATTGTGCTGGAAGTCCTAGCTAGCACAGTAAGGCAAGAAAAAGAAACAAAGGGCATCTGAATTGGTGAGGAAGAAGTAAAACTGCCTCTATGTGTGATGATATGATACCATACGTAGAAAACTCAAAAGACTCCACGAGGAAGCTCCTGGAACTAATAGATTCAGCAGAGTGGCAGGATACAAGATAAACATACAAAAATCAGTTGACCTCCTATACACCAATACAGAGAACAACAAACAAGAAACCAGGAAAACAATACCATTTAAAATAGCCCCTAAAAAAATAAAATACTTAGGAATAAATCTAGCCAGGGATGTAAACGATCTATACAAAGAAAACAACAAAATACTATTGCAAGAAACCAAAAGAGATCTACATAAATGGAAAAAAAATACCACGCTCATGGAGAGGTAGGCTCAATATTGTGAAAATGACAATTCTATTCAAAGCAATTTACAAATACAATGCAATCCTGATCCAAACACCAGCAATATTTTTTAAAGAGATGGAAAAACTAATCATTAACTTTAAATGGAAAGGGAAGAGGCCCCGGATAAGTAAAGCACTACTGAAGAAGAAGAATAAAGTAGTTGCACTACCTGACCTCAGAACCTACTATATAGCTACAGTAGTCAAAACAGCCTGGTACTGGTACAGCAACAGATACACTGACCGATGAACACAATTGAGAACCCAGATGTAAATCAATTTACCTATGTTCACCTGATCTTTGACAAAAGCCCAAAGTCCATCAAATGGGGAAAAAGACAGTATTTTTAACAAATGGTGCTAGCGAAACTGGATATCCACCTGCAAAAAAAATGAAACAGGACCCATACCTCACACCATACACAAAAACTAATTCAAAATCAATCAAAGACCTAAAGATGAAACCAAAAACTATAAAGATCATAGAAGAAAAAATAGGATAAACGCTAGAGGCCCTAATACACAACATTAACAGTATATAAACCATAACTAACAACACACAAACTCCAGAAGATAAGCTAGATAACTGGGATCTTCTAAAAATTAAACATTTATGCTCATCAAAAGACTTCACCAAAAGAATAAAAAGAGAACCTACAGACTGGGAAAAACTTTTTGGCCATTATGAATCCGACAAAGGTCTGATCTCTAAAATCTACAGGAAAATCCAACACCTCTACGACAAAAAGACAAATAATCCAAATAAAAAACAGGCAACGGAAATGAACAGACACTTCACCAAAGAAGACATCCAAGGGCTAACAAACACATGAAGAAATGCTCGCAATCACTAGCCTTTTGAGAAACTGCAAATCAAAACCACAGTGAGATACCATCTCACCCTGACATTACTGGCACCAATCAAAAAAACAGAAAATAACAAACGCTGGAGAGGCTTTAGAGAAATTGGAACTCTTAGGCTCTGCTGGTGGGAATGCAAAATAGTACAACTATTTTTTTAAAACGATATGGTGGTTCCTTAAAAAGCTAGAAATAGAAATAACATAGATCCAGCAATCCCACTCCTAGGACTACATCCTAGAGAAATAAGAGCCGTCACACAAAGAGACATATGCACGCCCATGTTCACTGCAACACTATTCACAATAGCAAAAAGATGGAAACAACTTAAGTGCCCGTTAACAGAAGAATGTATAAACAAACTATGGTACATACGCACAATGGATACTACACAATGATAAAGAACAATGACAAACCTGCAAGATAACTCACTACATGGATGAACCTGGAGGGCACTATGGTGAGTGAGATATGTCAATCACGGAAGGACAAATACTGTATGAGACCACTATTATAAAACCCACGAAAAGGTTTATATATAGAGAGAAACAATCTTTGATGGTAACGAGAGGGGAGGTCTGGGGAGGGAAAAATACTAACTACATAGTAGATGAGTGTTAACTTTGGTGAAGGGTATGTCAGTATGCAATACTGGGAAAGTGAGCACAACTTGACCAAGGCAAAGTTATTAGAAGCTTCACAGACATATCCAAACTCCCTGAGGGACCAAGTTACTAAGCTGAGGGCTAGGGACCATGGTTTCAGGGAACATCTAGCTCAACTGACATAACACAGTATGTAAAGAAAATGTTCTACATATGACTGGTGAGTAGCATCTGGGGTCTGAAAAGCCTACAAGCAGCCATCTAAGATACAGCTGCTGGTCCAATCCTGGCTGGCGCAAAAGAGAATGAAGAAAACCACAAGGGAAAGATTAGTCCAGAAGACTAATGGACCACAACTACCACAACCTCCACCAGACTAGATGGTGCCCAGCTACCACCACTAGCTGTGGCAGGGATCACAGCAGAGAGTTCGGGACAGAGCAGGAGAAAAATGTAGAACGAAATTCAAATTATGAAAAAGAAAAAAAAGACCAGACTTGCTGGTCTGCCCCCAGACACTCTTTTAATTCAATACCTAAGTCACTTCCCAGGTTCCCCCTTCAGCAAAAGATCAGACAGGTCTACAGAGTAATCAATAACACATGTAAGAAATGTGCTTTGTGGTTCAATCACATATAGGAGACTAAATGGGCACACCAGCCCAAAAGCAAAGGTGAGAAGGCAGGAAGGGAGAGGGAAATTGGACGAATGGAAACAGAGAACCCAGGGTGGAGAAGGGGAGAAGCTGACACATCGTGGGCTTGGCAACAATTTCAAACAATCTGTATATTGCTTCATGAGAAACTAATTTGTAAACTTTCACCTAAAGCACAATAAAAAAAAGAATATACTATAAATGTAAAACTGCAAACTATAGAAGCCAATTCTTTCTTCTTTGATAAACTACTTCCTGAATCTACTTCAAAAAATAATTTAAAAATAACAATAAAGACAATGAGTATGCTTCTATGATCAACACATGCCAACAGATGTCACTCAAAGACACTGACTTAAAAAATAAACAACTGTCAGGAGAAGAGACTTAAAAAGCAAAAGAACAAAAAGCATAATGACAGAAAATGAACAAGGAAACTGAATCCATGCTCTCCTCCACTAAGTAACCAAATTCTGTATAGCTGCTCAGAATGGCAAAGTCACTATATCAATATATATGTATATACACACACACATATTTATATGTGTGTGTATATATATATATTTCTCAAGTATTCTGTAACAGTCTGAGAAAGAACTAAAGGAAAAACGAAAAAAATAGAACTTTTTACAAACAAAAAAGAACAAACAAAAATCCCTTTGCCATCGAGTTGAGTCCGACTCATGGCAACCCTACAGGACAGAACAGAACTGCCCCATAAGGTTTCCAAAGAGCACTTGGTGGATTCAAACTGCTGACTTTTTGGTTAACAGGCAAATGCTTAACCACTGTGCCACCACGGCTCCAAAAAACAGGAAAAGAAAAGATTAAACAAAGCATTTAACACAAAGAACAGAGTGAAGAGAAATATGAGGAAAAAGCAGAAGAATAAATAGTAAGGAGGAAAAGAGTGGTATGAAATTAAAAATGAAAATTCTGCTTATTAATTTTTTTCATGAATTTAATGACTTTAACAAAGTATAAAAAAAAAAAGTGGAACATTTTGGATACATCTGTATTACCTGCATAAAGATCTGAATGCCATTTTCAATACAATACTTGGCTCTGTCAAGGTCGTCTTGTAGGAGGTAAAGGAGACTCAATTCCTGACTGTAGTGAAGCTCCAGGAGAACTTTCTGGAGCTCCTTGCTCACAGAGTTGTCAACAAACGTCAGGAGGGACTGGTCGTCTTCTCCGTGAAGCAGTAGCTTGAGCTTGCTGCGGATCATGTAAGGTAAATATGTCTCCTACAAAACATCAGCATCTACTTGTAACTTCAGAAAGCACATTTCATAATATGCAATTATTTCTTTACCACAATATTCTTTGGTATAATTTATAGCTCAAGTTTCAAGGCCAAAGTGATGTTTACTATTTCAAGTCTAAAACAATGATTTAATAAAACTACAATATTTTAAGCCAGTTCATTTAAAATAGTAATCAGAAACTATAAAGGAACATGTTCTATATAAAACAAGAAGACTTTTAGCTTAAAGAACACGTAGATGTTACACAGAAATTAAGGAACTGAACGAGTGCAGTCAAAATCGGAGCCGTGTAGGGGACCTGCATTGTCTCGCTCTGGGGGTAAGGGTGTGCCAGGGGCAACCACAGTGCCCGGTGCAACTTTTTTGTAACATCAGAGACAAGAGGAAGCTTTCCTCCATGTTGTCACCCCAGGGATATTAATATTTGTTTTAAAATACATCTCATTTATTTTGAAAGGATTAGCTAAAAGTGATTAACAACAACAAAAGACTTAAAAATACTGTAGAGTTTTGTGGGAGAGTCAGGCTGTATAAATATCCTGATGGTTCACTACTAATGCCTTGCTTTTGAAAAGTTTTAAACAACTGTATTCCTTAGAAAATTCGTGAGCGTTAAAAATCTTTATTTCAGTGACCTGAAAATAATCCTACCAACCTGATAAAATGGCTCGCTCCACATTTTATTTAGATCTGGAGGGTGCTTACTGTCCACGCTGGCTGTAGAGCAGTATGCCAGCGATCTCCACTCAGTGAGGTGGTTATAGCAGTCCAGGGAAGCTAGTTCCCAAAAATCCTTTTCTGCTTCCGTGGGCTCACCATCCAACCAGTCTTGCTTATTGAGAGCCTGGCAAAGAAAAGTTAGGATTATTTTACAAAGTTGGAAGTAATACAAATGACAAAGTGGGGAAAAGGAGGTACATAACATTCATGCCAGGGACAATCATTTTCATATTTGTGATAAAGGTGAGAGAAGAGAGAAAATATTCAGAGTAACGCTGAAAGGAAGAAAGGAAACTTTAGGTATCAACTGAATGTAAGAGTCCTAACTGGAAGGAAGCCATTCCTGTGAGAAACTTACCAGTGAAGCCAACCAATCAGACTGAGATGTAAAGTGACCATGATTACATTCAAGTCAAGACTGTGGGTTACTGACTCTTTAGCAAGTTCTTGCAATGACAATTAGAACAGAGGACATCTGTAGAACTGAGAAGGTATAAAATCCAGGTGCCCACTCGAGTTTCCAACCACCAACCCGGATTTGTACCACTTGCTGGGCAGTTATCTGCCCTGGGAGACCCTGGCACCACAAAACACAGTAAGTCCAATACTTAACTTACAGTCATCTTCCCAAAACCAGTTTTTCTTTACTTCTCTACAGACTGTTTACTTACTGAAGGAAAACAATCGAACTCAAATAGAAATTACGAATAGTAACAGCAGATACAGAAATAACACCTCACAGTTTTCTTGTACTTGAATATTTATGAAATGCTTTTTCTTTAATTCAAAGATATTTTCTTAAAAAGAGTAAGAGATACAACAATAATTATTTCACATTTGGTTATTATGAAACTGGTCTCTGTTATTAACCTTGTGATAAAATCTCAGGAATGAATATAAAACTGAAGTATTAAAAAGCTCTAAATTCTAAAGCTAACAGTTTGTTCCCCAGAGAACAAAAATGTTTAAGTGACTGATATACCTGCTAGAGATCAATTTTACCTCATTATACTGCTTAGCGGCTTCAGAATAATCATTTCTGGCTTCTGCTAATAACGCATCCTTAGTAACTTGCTTTGTTCCTATTTCGTTGCTAAAAATACCACGGAGGACGTCATACTCTCCAATTGATCTATACAATCTATAAAACAAGTGAAAAAGAAAGCTCCAAATCAATGAAAGCCCCAATACTTTACAATTATTTATTTTAATGAAATGATATTAAATCAAGATGTCTCACAGTATATTAACTAAGAACATGAAAAATGTTACTTTATACATAAAACTTAAAAAATTTCAGGGCTTTGAACCGGTTCTTCCTGGTTCAATCATGGCCAAGGAAGTGGTACTGGAACAGACTCAGATTTTTAAAATTTGGGTGAACCAGAACTATAACCAGAACGGGAAAAATTATGGGTCAATGCCCTACTAGAAACTTAATTTCCCTCTTAGAAAA
Source organism: Elephas maximus indicus (assembly GCF_024166365.1). Lineage (NCBI taxonomy): Eukaryota > Metazoa > Chordata > Mammalia > Proboscidea > Elephantidae > Elephas > Elephas maximus. The sequence continues at coordinate 88,478,582 of NC_064833.1, forward strand.
CAAGGGTAGTATATGCGTTGTGTAGCAACCAAAACTCTAGCCCGCTGGATTTTGCACAGAGTTGAAAACAGCAGTGCCCTGCCCAAAGTGGTGGCCGACTGCACAACTCTGTATATGTGTCACTCTCCTCAGTTCTGGCAATAATACACTCTTCCCGCATCAGGCTCCTGAAAGGGCTCGCTGCACCTCTCCTAAGTCTCCATTCCAGGCCTTCAATCTGTAATTTTTCCCATTCCAGTTGTGGTTCTGGGTCACCCAAATTTTAGAAATTAAGCTCTATTCTGATTTCGCTTTGTTGGCCATGACTGAACCAGTTCGAAGCCCTGAAGAAGTTTGACGTTAGCATTAGTTCTACTAACGTGTATTTAAAGTGAAATCTGAAAATGTCATAGGTTCACACGTATAAAATGTTTCATTAAATAAGCTTATGTACTAATTCATTAACACTCTACTTATCTCTAAGTGATCCATTGGGAATCCTTGTCTATTCCTAGAATTTGTAATTTAGCCAGAAACCCAGAACCAAGTAAAAAGTAATCCTGACCCTATTCATACCGCATTTTAACCCATGTTCCATGGACCATCTCTATTCTATTGACGAGTAACTTTCTCACAGCCTTCATATCTGCTACAGCATTCATTCACCTCCTCATCTTAACTGTTGTCTCACAGCCTTCGTATCTGCTACAGCATTCATTCACCTCCTCATCTTAACTGTTGTCTCACAGCCTTCGTATCTGCTACAGCATTCATTCACCTCCTCATCTTAACTGTTGTCTCACAGCCTTCGTATCTGCTACAGCATTCATTCACCTCCTCATCTTAACTGTTGTCTCACAGCCTTCGTATCTGCTACAGAATTCATTCACCTCCTCATCTTAACTGTTGTCTCACAGCCTTCGTATCTGCTACAGCATTCATTCACCTCCTCATCTTAACTGTTGTCTCACAGCCTTCGTATCTGCTACAGAATTCATTCACCTCCTCATCTTAACTGTTGTCTCACAGCCTTCGTATCTGCTACAGCATTCATTCACCTCATCTTAACTGTTGTCTCACAGCCTTCGTATCTGCTACAGCATTCATTCACCTCCTCATCTTAACTGTTGTCTCACAGCCTTCGTATCTGCTACAGCATTCATTCACCTCCTCATCTTAACTGTTGTCTCACAGCCTTCGTATCTGCTACAGAATTCATTCACCTCCTCATCTTAACTGTTGTCTCACAGCCTTCGTATCTGCTACAGAATTCATTCACCTCCTCATCTTAACTGTTGTCTCACAGCCTTCGTATCTGCTACAGAATTCATTCACCTCCTCATCTTAACTGTTGTCTCACAGCCTTCGTATCTGCTACAGAATTCATTCACCTCCTCATCTTAACTGTTGTCTCACAGCCTTCGTATCTGCTACAGCATTCATTCACCTCCTCATCTTAACTGTTGTCTCACAGCCTTCGTATCTGCTACAGCATTCATTCACCTCCTCATCTTAACTGTTGTCTCACAGCCTTCGTATCTGCTACAGAATTCATTCACCTCCTCATCTTAACTGTTGTCTCACAGCCTTCGTATCTGCTACAGCATTCATTCACCTCCTCATCTTAACTGTTGTCTCACAGCCTTCGTATCTGCTACAGGATTCATTCACCTCCTCATCTTAACTGTTGTCTCACAGCCTTCGTATCTGCTACAGGATTCATTCACCTCCTCATCTTAACTGTTGTCTCACAGCCTTCGTATCTGCTACAGGATTCATTCACCTCCTCATCTTAACTGTTGTCTCACAGCCTTCGTATCTGCTACAGAATTCATTCACCTCCTCATCTTAACTGTTGTCTCACAGCCTTCGTATCTGCTACAGCATTCATTCACCTCCTCATCTTAACTGTTGTCTCACAGCCTTCGTATCTGCTACAGCATTCATTCACCTCCTCATCTTAACTGTTGTCTCACAGCCTTCGTATCTGCTACAGCATTCATTTACCTCCTCATCTTAACTGTTGTCTCACAGCCTTCGTATCTGCTACAGCATTCATTCACCTCCTCATCTTAACTGTTGTCTCACAGCCTTCGTATCTGCTACAGCATTCATTCACCTCCTCATCTTAACTGTTGTCTCACAGCCTTCGTATCTGCTACAGAATTCATTCACCTCCTCATCTTAACTGTTGTCTCACAGCCTTCGTATCTGCTACAGAATTCATTCACCTCCTCATCTTAACTGTTGTCTCACAGCCTTCGTATCTGCTACAGCATTCATTCACCTCCTCATCTTAACTGTTGTCTCACAGCCTTCGTATCTGCTACAGCATTCATTCACCTCCTCATCTTAACTGTTGTCTCACAGCCTTCGTATCTGCTACAGCATTCATTCACCTCCTCATCTTAACTGTTGTCTCACAGCCTTCGTATCTGCTACAGCATTCATTCACCTCCTCATCTTAACTGTTGTCTCACAGCCTTCGTATCTGCTACAGCATTCATTCACCTCCTCATCTTAACTGTTGTCTCACAGCCTTCGTATCTGCTACAGCATTCATTCACCTCCTCATCTTAACTGTTGTCTCGTGGCCTTCATATCTGCTACAGAATTCATTCACCTCCTCATCTTAACTGTTGTCTCACAGCCTTCGTATCTGCTACAGCATTCATTCACCTCCTCATCTTAACTGTTGTCTCACAGCCTTCGTATCTACTACAGAATTCATTCACCTCCTCATCTTAACTGTTGTCTCACAGCCTTCGTATCTGCTACAGAATTCATTCACCTCCCCATCTTAACTGTTGTCTCGTGGCCTTCATATCTGCTACAGCATTCATTCACCTCCTCATCTTAACTCTTGTCTCACAGCCTTCATATCTACTACAGAATTCATTCACCTCCTCATCTTAACTGTTGTCTCACAGCCTTCGTAACTGCTACAGCATTCATTCACCTCCTCATCTTAACAAAAGCTTTGCTTGGTCCTGTTGTTACCAGAATAAGGTTCTTGCCTCTCGCTGGTCGAGAATGAGCAGGTAAGGCACATAGTTTTCCACACCAGCTAAGTTTTACTGAAGAGGCTTGCGAGCGGGCCCGAGAAGGGCCTAGAGCAACACTGACCCTCATCCCACAGAACAAAAGACGGCCCAGAGTTTTTAAATGTTCTTGGGCAGGAAAAGATTCATGTTTATTCATAGACACACAGGCAGGGATATGTAAACTGAGGTGCACACGCAGCAGCTTTCCAAGATGGCTCCTGTCCCAGAGACCTCTGGGATTCGTAGCAGGACTTATTACAGGGTGTCGCGCCTGCGCAGTCTCCCGCCAGGTTCGATTCCCTGGCTGGGGCTGTAGCCCCTCACTGCCCCTGGTGGAAAGTCACACAGTGGTCACAGGTGGATGTTCTGCACATGTCCCTGGGCCTGATCTTCTCCAACTGCTTCTGAAAGGCAACTTTAAAGAAGTTTGTGGGCTATTTTTAGATACCCTGCCCTATTGTTCTGGGAAATGGCTTTGCTTCTGTGCCTTGGTCCACTTCTTGTTACTTTGTTTGTAGATTTTGGAGCCCCTCTGTTCTTTGTCTTAATAAGTCTCTAGGTTCCACACTCAACCCCCTATTAAAAAAATACCTCCCTTATAATATAGCCTATTTTACTTGCTTCTCCTCTAACCACTCTACTCTCTTTGCTATTTCTCAAACAGGCACCCTCTGATTACGGGGCCTTTGCTCCCTGTCTTACTGTCAACCAAGCTTCCCCTTTAAGACATTCTCAAGTACTGAGGGCTGTGGGGACCATGATCTTGGGGAACATCTAGCTTAACTGGCATAACACAGTTTATAAAGAAAAACGTTCTACATTCTACTTCGGTGATTAGCGTGGCCATCTGGGATACTCTACTGGTCTCACCCCTTCGGAAGCAGGGGAGTGTGAAGAAAACTGAAGACACAAGGGAAAGATTAGTCCAAAGGACTAATGGACCACATCTACCATGGCCTCCACCAGGCTGAGTCCAGTACAACTAGATGGGGCCCGGCTACCACTAACTGCTCTAACAGGGATCACAATACAGGGTCCTGGACAGAGCTGGAGAAAAATGCAGAGCAAAATTTTAACTCAAAAAGAAAGACCAGACTTGTTGGCTTGACAGAGACTGGAGAAACCCTGAGTGTATGGCCCCTGGACACCCTTTCAGCTCAGTAATGAAGTCACTCCTGAGGTTCACCCTTCAGTCAAAGATTAGGCAACCCCATAAAACAAAATGAGATTAAAGGGGCACACCAGCCCAACGGTAAGGGCTAGAAGGCAGGAGGGAACAGGAAAGCTGGTAATAGGGAACCCAAGGTTGAGAAGGGAGAGTGTTGACATGTCGTGGGGTTGTTAACCAATGTCATACAACAATGTGTGTACTAACTGTTTGATGAGAAACCAGTTTACTCTATAAACCTTCATCTAAAGTTCAATTAAAAAAAAAAAAAGAGTGATATTCCCAAATAGGTGTTCAACAGGTGCTTGTTCCCATCCCTCTGGAAATTTCTTTCCCATTTTTCAAGTCTCAATGCAAACATCATCTCTTCAGTAAAAAAGAACACTACATTGGCCAGCTTGCCAATGACTGCTTCTGCTTGGCCCTTCCACAGTCTGGCTCCCTTTCCATGGACTAAATCTCACATATTTACATGAAAAGAGCCCCCTGCCCCAGGTTCTCTCCTAGAGCCTACTGACTACAAATTTAGATAAAAATTTCAGAGCAGTGGCCCTCTTATTGCCCTGATCACAGAACATGGAGGGGATCAAATTAGAGGCAGAGGTGGTTATAAGACAGGGAACAAAGGCCCTGAGATTGGAGGGTGCCTGTTTGAGAAATAGTAAAGAGACTGGTGTGGTCAGAGGAGAAGCAAGTAAAAGAGAAATAGACTATACTATCAGGAAGGTAACAGCGGGTTGAGTGTGGAACCTAGAGACTTAGTAAGAGAGAGAACAGAGGGGCCCCCAAATCTGCAAAGTCATAAGAAATGGACCAGGGCACGGAAACAAAGCCATTCCCCTCAACAATGGGGCAGGGTATCTAAAAATAGTCCGCAAACTTCTTTAAAGTTGCCTTTCAGAAGCAGCTGGAGAAAACTAGGCCCAGGGACATGCAGAGAACAACCACCTGTGACCGCTGTGTGACTTTCCACCGGGGCAGTGAGGGGCTATAGCCCCAGCAAAGGAATCGAACCCTGGGAGCAGGAGACTGTGCAGGTGCAACACCCCATAATAACTCCTGCTATGAATCCCAGAGGTCTCTGGGACAGGAGCCATCTTGGAAAACTGCTGCGTGTGCACCTTAGTTAACATATCCCCGCCTGTGTCTATGAATAAACATGAATCTTTTCCTGCCTAAGAACTTTTAAAAACTCAGGCCCATCTTTTGTTTTCTGAGATGAGGGTAAGCGTTGATCTAGGCCCTCCTCGTCTCCACTTGAAAGCCTCTTCAATAAAGCTTTGCTGGTGTGGAAAACTACGTGCCTTAGCTGCTCATTGTCGACCAGTGGGAGGCAAGAACGTTACACCGGTAACAGGGAGAAGGGGTGACATAATAATAGCTCCCAACCGGAGAGTCAAGGAGGAGAGGAGAGCTATAGACACTGTCCATGTACTCTGAAAAGGTATCACCCTACATACCCCCTACCCTACACTTGCCCAAGGTCTCTGGATCATGTACACTGTAACTGACGGTCAAAACGACGGCAGACTAAATTACATTCACAATACTCTATTTGCAGGGAATACAAAAGTATTACATTAAAATAGTATGAGGAAGTATTTAATAAAGTTAGAAAACTTTAGAAGAAAAATTTAGGCCCTTAAATGTTGTGTGTTCCATTTGCCCAGTAAATACAACTCATATGGTCTCTCACTCCCTGAAAGTGTTAGATACACTAGGTGTTACCGTTCACCTAGATATAAGTCACTAAGACATGCTCTCTGAACTGCCTGGCATTGACCTGCGCCTCTGACCACCCCCTACTTCCTGCTACGGCTAGTTCCGTACACAGGTGGATGCACTTTCTCCTCAAAGGTTAGTTTTGTGAGTCTGAGGTAAGCCTCTGGCCTACAGCCTTAAACACGCAGTGTTAAGACAGAAAGATGGGAAAGACTATAAAAGTGACAGATGCAAGGACTCCCACCCTTATATTTACTATCTTCCCTCCTAGAAACTAAAGATTTAAAAAAACAGCACTATAAAATAGAGGTTCAAATTAAATTTCAACCTTTATCAAAAATCCTGTGTCAGAATTAAGTACCGGCTTTCATATGATTAAAACCACAGATAAAGGAAAAATCAGACACAATGTTAAATGGCGTAACTACAAAATACAATTTCTTTTTCCTAAATAAACAAATAAGACTAATGAGATTATTTCTAAAATTTCTAGTCTCATTAAAAATAACAAACAATCCTCTATTCAGTTTAGCAAAACAGCAAAAATATATAAAATGTCAAGGACTCTAAGTTACAGCCACACTTAAGAGGAAACTAGACTTGAGTCCAAAAGATCATATACCGAAGGAAAACAAGGTTAATTAATGTTCTTTTCCTTGAGCAAGATGTTCCTTGTCATGACGCTCCTTGATTCATGGAATCGAACTCAGCCTGAAAGATTTGTTCAAGAAATATTACTATCAACTTTACTGCTGTCAGAATGAAGCCAAGATTTTTCTATATTAAAACCAAATCAAGACCGTTACAGTTGAGTCGATTCTGACTTATGGCGACCCTACGTGTTACAGAGTAGAACTGCTCCGTAGGGTTTTCTTGGCTGCAATCTTTACAGAAGCACATCGCCAGGCCTTTCTTCTACGATGCTGCTGGGTAAGTATGAACTACCAACCTTTAAGTTAGTAGTCAAGCACAAACCACTTTTATCACATGGGTCAAATTCGTGGTTATCTATCAGAGTGCTGTAATCCAGGGCTTACTTTGCGAGCTCAATCCATCTGAGGACTTCAAGAGAGGGGCGGGGCACTCCCCGGGCCCGTTTGGAGCGAGGTTCTGGGGGCTCCAGGTGGAGCAGAGCCTCCTCCAGTAGCAGGATGCCGACAGGCTGCTGCAGGCTGGCCAGGCAGCCAGCACTCACCAAAGCCGGGTCAAGGCCGAGCAAGTCTGGGCGTTGGCAACTCATTTCCTGGGAAACCACAAACACGTGCAGTTATTCAGCCTGTGGCACTTGGACCGTATCTTCACAAATGAATAATTTATTTTACTAAACATAAAAGCAAGTTTTGACGTAAGTAGCAGTTTCTTCTATGTAATTCTATTAACAAATTTTCCTCAACATTTAATTTGTTCAAAGGAGGAAATGACCTTATTTTTACACTTCCACACCAGGGATTAACTGAAAGTAAGAAAACCACTACAAAATACGAAGATTTCTATATATGCAAACAATTGCCATTTCCAGGAATACTTATCCAATTAATTGACGTGAAAAGCAGCTGAAACACAACATATCCAGTCATCAAAAAAGTGGGTACACTCATCTCCCTGTTATTCTATGCAGCCTCTATTTTCTATTGCCCGTCCATCCCCAGGGCCTAGCTTATTTAATAATATTTGAATACAGCATTTCAGGAATTATTATGCTGACCTTTACTTTGTAACTCTCAATTTGAAAGTCATATACACAATACGTTAATGAAAAACAAACCTCAAAACAATATCCAAAATAAAATGCACGCTATGACAGCATTTTCATTAAAGCAGGCCTGCACGTGTCTGTGCATCAGAAGAAAGGTTCTCTTCACACCTAACACCAGCCTCTCCCCTCCCCAAGCAGCTATACCACATACTGATATGTTAACAACCAAGCCAAGGAAAGTTCTAATTAGGATTAATGGAAAGATATAAACTCCACAAAGCAAATAAAAGAAAAACAAAATGTTAGCTACCCTTCCAAATCCAAAGCAAACCCATTGCCGTTGAGTTGATTTTAGTCATAGTGACCTTACAGGACAGAGTAGAACTGCCCCATAGAGTTTCCAAGGCTGTAATTTTTACAGAAGCAGACTGTCGTATCTTTCCACCACAGAGAATTAGGTGGGTTTGAACTTCCGACCTTTTGGTTAGCAACTAGAATGCTTAACCACTGCACCACCCTGAGAAGGAACTAATATTACAGAAGAAAAAAGCAAAATAAATTCTTCTTCAATTAGTAACACAGCAAAGCTACCCTAGTCATCAAATTTTGAGGTAATACCATCCTAATTTGGAGAGGGATGCCAAGTATGAAATACAGAATTTAAAAAATAAATACATTCTTAATTTTCTAGTAACCTACCCATTCTATAGGGTTACTTTCAGTCGGAATTGAATTGACAGCAGTGGGTTTTTTTGTTTTGTTTTACCCATCCTGTAAATATTTATCAAGTGCCTTCTAGGTTTCAGACACTTTGGAAGCACAGTGTTATCCTTGGTTTCATGGAGCTTAAAATTCATTCATCCTTTTGCCCAACAGAAGTCTTTCATGAATGGGGTTTTGATGAGAAAGTTACTACTGTTAGGATATATAGGGTGGCTATGAGTCAGAATCCACTAGATGGCCAACGGGTTTGACTTTTTTTTTTGGTTAGGATATATGCAGTTATGTGTTTGTAATTTAAATGAGTGATTTAAGTCTATTTTCAAGATTATCTTCATAATCCTGTTTACAGAACCATTTTTACTTTATAAAGCTTATTACGCAAAGCAAAAGTTAAACTTTAGTCATATGATTTCACTTTTTACAAATTCCAAATGGAGAAAAAGTAATGAAGCCTAATTTTTAAACTGCTGAACGTTTATTGGAATTCATGACAATATTGTTTAAGATTCTATCTCACTCTATTAGGTCTTAAGCTCCTGAAGGGCAGAGGCCATGCCTTCATTTCATATATTCCGTGGTTTTTATTAACAGGACACTACACACAGACATCCCTCAACAACTGTTTTTGTAAAGAAAATAATAATTTTATACAGAGTTGAAACAAAACCACGTATAGTATAAATGTAGGGCACCAAATTCACATTTGTTGGCCCATCAGACCACATCGCAAGAACAGGTTGTAGACTGTACCCCTCTGCGAAGGAGACAGGACATCCTAGTGGGCAGGGGCCTTAAAGAAACAGTCATTTGGCCTTCTAGAACAAAAAGCTCTGTCAACCATACACAAAAACTAATTCAAAATGGATCAAGGACCTAAATCTTAAATTTAAAACCATAAAGTGCTTGCAAGAAAATATAGGAGCAAAGCTTTGGACCTAACCTTGTTTAACAACAGATTATCAAACACAACAATGAATGCACAAGGAACAGAACACAAAATAGCTGGTACCTTACAGAAGTTAAAAATACTTACATTCATCAAAAGACTATCAAGAGTAAAGAGACAACCTACAGACTGGGAGAAAATCTTTGGGAATGATGTAATCACTAAGATCTAACACCAGAATATATAGAAAGCATCTACAACTTAACAAAAGGCAAATAACTCAATAAAAAACTGGGCAAACACTGAAAACACAAATAAAATATTATTAAAAAGAACTGGGCAAAAGACATGAACATGCACTTCACCAGGGGATATTCAAATGGCCAAGAGACACATGAAAAGACACTCAACATCATTAGCCATCAGAGAAATGCAAATCAAAACCACAATGAGACACCATTTCATTCCTACTAGGATTGCTAAGATTAAAAAAAAAAAAAAACAGAAAATAACAAGCATTGGAGGGAACCCTCATCCATTGCTGGTGGGAATGCAAAATGGTACAGCCATTGGGGAAAACAGTCTGGCGGTTTCTCAAAAAACTAGAGGTGGAGCTGCCATATCATCAACCCAGCAGTTCCACTCCCAGGTATAAACCATATTTTTACACAGATAATATGCATCTTCTACATTTGGTTGCCAACCTCGCCCTCACCCTGGGAGATATTTTCGTAAAAGTGCACTATGCTAGTTTTTTTTTTTACAGCAACACGTAAAAAAAAATGGCATAATGACACTTATGAAAATACCTGGGGGGAGCAGGGTAAGGGCACAGCTGGCAGACAAACGTAGAACGTGTGTTATTTGCATAAAAATACAGTACCCTAGAGATCTAATAGAGACGTACACACATCTAAGTTCACTGCAGCTTATTCATCACAATAGCAAAAGGATGGAAACAACCTAAGTTCTCATCAGTGAATGGATAAGTAAAGTGTGCTGCATACATAAAATGGAATACTACTCAGAGATAAAGAAAATGAGTTCCCAAACATCCTGGAACATAAATGCCCCATAGGGTTTCCAAGGAGCAGCTAGTAGATTCAAACTGCCAACCTTTTGGTTAGTAGCTGAGCTCTTAACCACTGCGCTACCATAACTCTGTACATATAGGTATATGCATGTGGATATGCATGTATGTGACTGTATGCATATGTATAGTAAAGCACATAGGGCACGGTTATGGATACTTCTTAGACATAACCAAATACATTGGTGTTCTGGGTTTAAAGGATCCAAACCACAGTCTTATAAGACATCTCAGTCAACTGGCAGAATACAGTCCATAAAGACAATGATCTGCATCCTGGTTTGGTGAGTGGTATCTGGGGTCTTAAAAGCTTGCACGAAGCCATCTAAGATACAACAATTGCTCTCTACTTGTTCAGAGGAAAAGAGAAAGAAGGAAACCAAAGACTAAAAGAAGAAATTACTGTATTTTTATGCAAATAACATGTACTGTCTATGTTTGTTTGCCAACCATGCCCTCACCCCTCGAGGTATTTTTGTTAAGTGTGCTATGCTAATTTTATACCAATATGTTAAAAAAAAAACATTGGCATAGTGGCTTTTATGTTGGCAAACACAGAAGGTGTGTATTATTTGTATAAAAATACTGTAGTCTACAAAACCAATAGTCTACATGAACCAAGGCCTCATCTACCTGAGACCAGAAGAGCTAGATGGTGCCTGGCTACCACTACCAACCATTCTAATCAGGGCCACAATAGATGGACCCTGATAGAATGGGAGAAAAATGTGGAACAAGACCTCAAATTCTTAAAAAAAAAAAAGAGAGACTTAATTGGACCAGTCAGGACTGGAGGACTCCCTAAGACCACTGTCCTGAGATAGTCTTTAAACCTTGAACTGAAACTAGCCCCCGAGGTCACCTGTTAGCTAAATAAAAGACTGGCTACAAAATAAATAATACTACCCTGAGTACTGGGCTCCTTTAAAAAATCATCTGTATGAGATCAAATGGTCAACAATTACTTTAAAACAAAGATGAGCATATAATGGGGCAGGGAATCTAGATTAATGGAAATGGAACAACCAGAAGAGAAATAATGAGAACGTTCACTCAATTGTGACAAATATGACCAGTGTCACTGAACAATTTGTGTAGAAATGTTGAATGTGAATTTAATCCGCTATGTAAATCTTCACTGAGAACACAGTAAAATATTATTTAAAAAAAAATTAGAAGGACTGTAAATGCTATGTGGGATGCAGCAGGAAGCCACGGAAAGAGGAAAACATAGTAGCTTCATACGTGAGCCCCAAGTAGACAGTCCTAACAGCAGTGCTGCAAATGCAGGCACTGGTCTGCACTTGTGATGCCCTTTCCAGGGTCACTGCCAACTGGCAAGGCCCAGGGAGAGCCGCAGAGGGGGAGAAGGTATGTGTTTACTTAACAACGGTTAGTGGTCCTTCGAAACAACAATGGAAAAATACAGGGACAATACCAGGAAGTAAGATTTTAAAAATCACTTCAGAATACAATGTAAAGAGAAACTTTTTCTGAAATATTGGCTGGTGCAATAATTCTTCAAACCTTTTTTTCTCTTAATGTGGACAGGAAAAAATCAATAAAGGAAATGTATTTATAAATTACAGGAGTCCTGGGGTGATATAAATGGTTAATGTGCTCAGTTGCTAACTGAAAGATTGGCAGTTCGAATCTACCCATAGACACTTTGGAAGAAAGACCTGGAGATCTACTTCCAGAAAATCAGCCACTGAAAACCCGAGAGCACAGTTCTTCTCTGATACACATGGGGCACCATGAGTTGGAGTCTACTTGATAGCGACTGGTTTGTTTTTTTTAATTTATAAATTATTAGACAATAAGAATAGAGGCAATATATACAGAGACTTTCTTATATTTTCATGCTATACCAAAAAGAATAAAACAGGAAAACTACTTCATCTCAAGGAATTACTACCAAATTCATGTATAAATCAATGTTACAAATAAATAGTACTAAAGAATATGATTTTGTAATTATGTCAAGGAGATAACTAGTTATAAAAGTGATAAAAGAATCAAAAAGATTTTTTAAGGAAGGTCTAACAATTCATGATTTAATGGCCAAGAAAGTATTTCTTTCAGAAAAAAATTCACCTTCCAGGAATTACGTTTAACTGAAAGTAGACCTACATGAAGTATCTCTGCCCAGAATGCCACTCCTCAGGAAGGACTCCCCACCCACCCCAGATGGTGGGACACACCCACTGGGATCCAGGCCATCTCCGTCCTGCCAAAGCACCAGCCTGTTATCTTTGTGCTATTCTGCAGGTACTGCACACTTACTGTTACCAGAGGTTATGCTCTGTATTTATCTGTCTGATTATTACCAGCCACCCAGTAGACTGTAAGCTGTATGAGGGCAGGGACTTCACTCTCCTCATCACTTTGCACAAATCAACATCTCTTGAAGGCAGTCAGGAGGCAGGAAAGAATTCAGTGAAATACTACATAAGAAAAAGCAACTAAATAAAATGCAGGGCTTCATCAAAGCACTGAAGAAATTAGCTTACTACAAAGTAAAATGCTCCTATACTGTTTGATTTCTGATTATTCTGTCATGCATTAATTTTTGGGGAAAAAAATACAAATAAATTAAATCTACCCATTTGGGAAGAAGTAACCCAAACATGCATCTACTCTATTAAACATCCTGTTATTCTCAAGAGCTTGAACTTGCTAAACAAATAAAGTTACTTTAATACAGTCACGGGAAGCAAACATAGACAATGCGTACTTTGTGAAGAGCGTGTGCAGATTTTTACCTGGATACAAGAGACAAAAGGCGGGAAGAAAAACACAGTGGTATTAAGAAAACGATTGAAGTCCTGGAGCAACTTCTGAGTAATGCTATTTTTTTCAGACATGGTCTTAAATTTATCCATCTCTTTTAGAATTCCAGAAAACAAGCTGCCAAAGAGCAGTTTTGCAATTATTGGATCTCTCTGTAAAATATTCAAAACAAAGACACAGTAAGATCTGAATTAAAAACGCTGTCATTCACCAATACATCAGTTTTATTTGTAAATACAACCTGGTGCAAACATATCCCAAATCCATTTCAAAAGCTTTAACAGGCATTCAGAGAGGAGTACTTAGAATTATAAAAATAGATCTGTTTGATATGTGTCTTATAAAAGGCAGGAGGACAGGGAGGTTTGAATTTAACAGCTGGCTTAATTGCATACTTGGCCACTTGGGAGTGAGTCTGGGCCTCAGTTTTCTCATCTTTAAACGTAATAGAATGTACCTCACAGGGTCATTGTGAAGATTAGCCTAGATAATGCAAGTCATCTGTTTCGTGCAATACTTGATAAGCTCTCAGAGAAAGACTTAGATTTTAGGTATTATTTGTACATCAGCATCATCACAAAGGTTAAAATAACTAATTGATGAGCTTAAATAAAATGTCAACGTTAATCTTCAAAGTCCCATGAATAAATCAAATTAATGGCCATTTAAACTGTTAAACCAATGGTGGCCAGTGCCAAATGTGTATGTCTGGGCTCTCCAGCCACCTGCCTGGTCACTTCAGCTTGCTCTGGCCCCAGAAGCACTGTCTTATTTAGGTCTGTCACCCCTGCACCAAAAACAGTTCCTGGAAGATAGTCTATGTGGGGTATCTTTGTTATCTAATATAGATCTTTGTTATCTTAGATCTTTGTTATCTAAGATAGATCTAGACCACACCTTTGGGTTTTGCTAAGGAGGTGATTCTTGGGTGGGGGCTGGTCAGACCAGAAAGACCCACTGTGTGACATCAGCTGACCTCAGAGGAGGAGGGAGGGCCACAGTTGAGTTCAACCACATGGGCAATGATTCAATCAGTCATTACTACATAATGACGTGCCAACAAAGGCTATGGACGTGGAAGCTTCATGGGCTTCCTGGTTGGTGAAAGACATCGATACACATGGGGGGACAGCATGTCCCTTTTCAGGACACAGAAGCTCCATGTTGGGAACCCTCCCAGGCCTCACCCTATGTGTCTGTTCATTTGCATCCTGTGGGAACTAGCAGGTCAGAAGTGTGGCTGGCTTCTGTGGTTCTGGGCAGGCTTGTCAGTCTGGAGGACTGTGCCCTTTAACCTGTGAAGTCTGACCTAGCTCTGGTGGTTAGGGTCAGGGGGTGAAGGGCTGCAGTTGTTGCAGATGGTGTCAAAACAGAAGAGGAACAGAACAGAACTGAATTGTGATCTGACTATGACTTAGTATCCACAGTGGCTCAAAGAAGGCATGCATGCATGAATGAATAAAATTTAAAAATTACTTTGTTAGATAAAAGCTATGTCTGAATAAAACGTACATATTTATGTGACTATTAAAAGTTATAATAGTTACAGTACATTTTAGAAAATATGGATTAGGAAAAAAGAAACAAACATAAACCATAATTATACCACAGAGATATTCACTGCTACATTGTGTCTTTTCTTGACATAAACACTTTTTTTATATGGTATATACTGTTTGGTAGCCTGCTTTTTTAAATCTACTATATGGTGAATAGGCTTCTGTTGTTTAACCCATCGCTTCTTGAGTCTTATATGTAAGTTCCTTCATTTTCTAGGGAGCCCCATATACTCATTTTGCAAGGACAAAATAGTGGCTTTTAAGATAAATGAAGTCTTCAAAGCCACAGGTAGCTGCTGCTGCAGGAGGGCCAATGATGGTGGCTAACTTATCTCTGCTCCTCAATCCTCTGGTATTAGTGGTCTCTCAGTGAGGAGGGCAGCTCCGCGAGGGCACAGCCTCCTCTACCTGTCTGCTGAGGCACTACAGTAGTCCTTAGCATAAAGAGGTACTCCGCCGAACAAAAAAGTATTGAAATTTGCTATAGTGTTAGGAAAAGGCGCTCCTTAGGTTTGATCTATATTAAAAACACTGCCCAATTGTGGAAAACTATGGAAATTTGTGAAATACCTGGCAACACAGTCCTCCTTGAAGAACAGAAAAATGTATGTCATACTGTTTCAGAACAGTATCCACTGCCTCTGGTTTTTCCAAACACACATAGGATAACTGATGGGACCGAGGCCCTGGGCACCCTGCAGCCTCAAGCATCTGACCTGTGTCTATCAGTACACACGTATGCCTCTCCAGCACAGACAGGGTGCAAAACGTGCCAGGGGGCAGGACCCAACATCTCAGATGAGGCAGTGATATGAATACTGTGTGCAAGGCCAGGGGGCCCGGGTGTGACCAGGGGACAGCGAGAACATGGGCATCAGAGGGCATCTGGTCCTCTTTGCCTCCTTCCTGACCAGCACAGCACTCTGCTATCCTTAACCTTAACTTCTTCATCTGTCTAACACCTATCTTCATGTCACGGCATGACTGGGAGAATCTAATGAGTGTGTGAAAGCACTTCCTAACAGTTCACGGGACACAGCTGCAGAAAACCAGATACACACAAATAAGTGCGTGAAGAACGATAGGGCCGAACAAGGTGCTCAGTCCAGTTAACTGTGCTGTGCCCGTGTCCACGTCCAGATTGGATGCTCTATCACTGTTAGATACGATGTCACCAATAGGGATGCTGGCAGGAGGGCTATAAGGAACTGTACTATTTTTGCAATATCCTGCAAATACAAGGGGCTAGGCACATATAATCTACTGTGATAATCAACATTAATAATGGAAACATAACTACAATAAAATATAAGGCATTATGTTTCAGTGCATAGCATAATACTGTATATATTACAGTCTTTAGATATTTTTAAAACTTATTGTAATATAAGTCAAAGGAATGTTAATCAGTTCTTAGGGAATAAATATCCTGTTTTTATCAAATAACTCATCTAGGGAATTTCACTCACTCTTGACACTTTATTTTACACCCCAAAAAACAATGACTTAAAAAATATTTCCAGCCCTCTGGAGTATTAGCAGTGATCCCACTGCTCAAGTGATTCTCCTCTGATCCCTCCAAACACTATTTTATGTAAGCAATGATTTAAACGCTTGCAATTTAAAGTTTACAATGATATTTTACACATTGTTTCATTCTGACTTAGCATTATTGAGCAAGAAAACTGATTTTACTCTGAGCTTACAGATGACACTGTGGCTCAGAGCATCAAGTGACCTGGCATGGACACAGGAATTCGGGGCTATGTTCTAGATGACTCTGAGTCAGTCTTGTCACGTGAAATAGGAGGCACAGAATTAGTAAGTGGCAGAGCTAGGACTGGGACAAGGTCTCTAAACCAGGTCCACTGCTATGACATCAACACTTCATTTATGATACAGTGTTGCCTCAACCATTTTGCCCTAAACCCGGTAGACCCCAGGACTGTTAGATAGAGACTTGTCTGTTAATAGAAAACGTGACCATTTAGGAACAGACCTGGGCCACAGCTTGCAAGGGCGTGATAAGGCTGCTGTGTTTAATCTGAATGTCAGGAAGGTCTCCGTGGCGGTAACTTCTGTATAGAATGACTTGGGCATCCTGCTTCATTTTTAACTCACTTTTGATCTCCTGCAATAATTAAAAAAAGAAAATTAGAATTTTTATTTCAGAAAATCAGCAGTGCATGAAATACAAAACTGTCAGTAACCATCTCTTAACATAAATGACTCAAAAAAAAAAGAAATTACAACTCTCTTTTTTGGCCAAACAATGATCATTGTATTTAAAATGGCTCAGTCGCTTTGGTAGCACTTAGTGGGAGAAGACAAATTCAAGATAAAAATTTACAGTGAAAACATTATTTAAAAGTAATCCGAATAGTCAAAAAATGGGAGAATTTGACTGGGATCTTTTCAGAAGCACCAGTCAGAAGGCTATGGCTCCAGTGAGCTCACCTCATGTCCCCCGCCCGGCAGGCTGATATGCTTCCTCCAGCTTTTTACCCTCGGTCAGTATCCATCTCAGATGCCATCTCTTCCCACATACTTTCTGTCCTGCCTTTCAACACAGGTCTTCCCCAGTCGTGCTCCTTGCTAGCTTATTCCCGACCCCATGCAAGCTATGGTCTCAAACACAGGGTCTTGTCCGCTGCTACCTCTACAGCATTAACACCTGGAGCAGTGCCTGGCACACAGCACAAGGCTCCCAAAATATTTATTTGCTCAATGGGCCACAAGTGACTGCAAAGAGAGGCCACACCTACACACCCAGCACCCTACTGGGGATGCTCCCTACTCAGCAGCCCCTTCTCAGCTTGGGAGGTTCAATGCTACACGCCCTGCTTTGTGTCATGTGAAACACAGCCCTGCAATCGCTATCCTCTATCCGGCAGTCCTGACTTAAAAACCTGTTACCTCATAGCAACTCTACTGGACAGAGCAGAACTGCCTCATAGGACTTCCAAGGCCGTAACCTTCCTGGAAACAGGTTGTTACACCCTTCTCCTGCAAAGCAGCTGGTGGGTTTAAACTGCAGATCTTTCAGTTAGCAGCTGAGTGCTTAACCACTGCACTCCCAGGGCTCCTTCTTCTGCTGACTTGTTGTCATTAGGTCGTCGAGTCAATTTCGACACGTAGTGACCCTATGCACCGCAGAATGGAACACTGCCCGGTCCTGCACCATCCTCACAATTGTTGCCATGCGTGAGCCCATTGTTGCAGCCACTGTGTCAATCCATCTCACTGAGGGTCTTCCTCTTTTTGCACGATGTCATTCTCCAGGGACTGATCCCTCCTGATAACATGTCCAAAGTATGTGAGATGTAGTCTCGCCATCCTTGCTTCTGGCTGTACCTCTTCCAAGACAGATTTGTTCATTCTTTTGGCAGTCCATGGTATACTCAATATTCTTTACCAACATCACAAAGTTGTCAATTCTTCTTCAGTCTTCCTATTAATTGTCCAGTTTTCACACGCATATGAGGCAACTGAAAACACCATGGTTTGGGTCAGGCATCCCTTAGTCCTCAAAGTGACATCTTCGTTGTTCACACTTTAAAGAGGTCTTTTGCAGCCGATTTGCCCAATGCAATGCATCTTTTGATTTCTTGACTGCTGCTTCCAGAGCTGTTGATTGTGGATTCAAGTAAAATGAAATCCTTGACAATCTCAATCTTTTCTTCATTCATCATGATGTTGCTTATTGGTCCAGTTGTGAGGATTTTTGTTTTATGTTGAGGTGTAATCCGTGCTGAAGGCTGTGGTCTTTGATCTTCACCAGTAAGTGCTTCAAGTCCTCTTCACTTTCAGCAAGGAAGGTTGTGTCATCTGCATAATGCAGGTTGTTAATGAGTCTTCCTCCAATCCTGATGCCCCATTCTTCTTCATACAGTCCACCTTATTACTATTTGCTCAGCATACATCTTTACACCTATTCTATCTATTCAATCTTTCTGCTGACTAGACATGGTTTAATAAGGAGGCCCGTCTGACTTCTCAGCCAGCAGACAGAGCACGGCCAGGGCGGTGCAATGACAGACGACAGATGGGGACCTCTAGGACACTCCAACTTTGCACCCTTGTCTTCAGAGCAAGAGTGGTAGTTAGAATGACAGGAGTAAGATAAAAATTCATTCTTTCCCCGAAGAAAATATAGTGGAGCCATTCAACCACTTCATACTCAGATCTGAAAGTTAATTAAATGGCTAAGGATTTAAACTGAATTAGAACAATGCCAGTGATTTTCCACAATCCACTCTACCTTTTTTGCAAATTATGTAATAAGTACTGATTTAAGCAAAATTGAAGCCAGAGCTAAGCAAGTTCTTTTGATACTTCAAGTTCTGAAAAACGTTTTCTTTTTTCATGAAGTAGGGCCTCTACTCCTTCCCCATCCAGGTGCCTCCAGGAGAGCAGGTGGCTACAACAGCACCAGCCCCTGACCACAGCAGTGGCCCTCGTCCCAGGGAGGGTCAATGAGTCCCCCCAGGACTCTGGTCTGAGACACAGAGGGGGGCCAATGCCTTCAAGCAGCTGAAGCTGTAGGATGTAAACTTCTGGAACAAGGAGGGGCCTCTTCCCATGCATTGAGAAACCCAGGCTACACAGAGAAGAATTGACCTGAGCTGCAGGGAGAGGCAGAGCTAAGAGGCAGAGAAGAGGATCTGGGCAAGCCGCCCACAGACGCAGGTAGGCAACTCGCCAAGCCTACTACAGATGTCAGAGGAGACTGTGGATCATAAGCAGCCTCACTTCATGCAGTGTGACTGTGGTATGTGTACCTACACGAGCCAGTACCTGAGTGGATGCTTACTTCCCAAACAGCATGTATCCTGTGACTTGAAACAGACATTTCCAACCAATCACTTCCCCGAAAAAGATACACACCATCTCTCGTTTCTGTTCAGCAACACCTTTTCTGGCATACATCAAACTGAGCTTTCCTTGGTCCTTTAAAAATCGTCTACGTAATCTTAATATTTCTGCCTGCTCATCTGTGCCTGAAGAAGACAAAGCAGGACCAGTTAGGGATAGGCTGTTTAACAATGCAGTCACCTTCACCCCGCCCAGAACCCCAAACAATGAAAGGGAGGCTGCCTGCTGTCTTAGTTAGCTACAGCTGCTATAACAGAAATACCACAAGTGAGTGGCTTTAAAGAACAGAAATTTATTTTCTCACAGTTCAGGAGGCTAGAGTACAAATTCAGGGTGTGGCTCTAGGAACAGGTTCTTCTTCATCTCTTTGGGGCAACCCTTGGAGATCCATCTACTTCTGTTGTTATCAGGTCTATTCTGACCTTCTTATAACTCAGAAGTGATTAGGTTCAGCATCCGCCCTATACTGGTATGACTTGAACTGACTAGGATTTCAATACATATCTCTAGGGAACATAATTCAATTCAAAACATTTGCTTATATTCTGGCCCAGGGTTTGTACTTCTGCCAAGATAATTTGCTAGGCCACAATCTTGCAAAGGAATTGGACCATTAAACCTTTGCAGGGATTGGACATTTACTATGCAAAAAAGGTGCATAAAACTCTTGTGGGGACTGGCCGATTACTATGCAAATTAAACGACTGTGGTCCACCCAAGGGACTGGTTAGTTTTGCCATCCTGCTAGGCTTATAAGGGCTAATCCTAGAGACTGGAGGGGAACCTCACTACCATCAAAGAGTCTGAAGTGGAATGCATCCTTTGGACCTGAAATCCCTGAGCTGAGAACCTCCTAGACCCAGGAGAGAGAGAGAGCTGTAACACCAAAGAAGGCAAGAGATGGCATGAGACAGGCTGTCCTGGCTAGCTGTTGTTCTGATTGACAAACTGTATCGTCTCTCCTGAGTTGTAGCCTGTTCTTCCCTAATAAACCACATAATCATGAGTATGGTCTGTAAGTTCTGTGTGGCCATCACAATGAATTATCAAACACAAAAGAGAAGTAGACAGTGCCATGGGGAGGACAGCTAGTGTCAGAAATGGTGAAAAAGTTGGAGAGTGGAGTATGTCTGACCATCATCTCAGAGAAACCAGCTTTGGGCTGATAGTAATTCTCATTCTCCCTCCTCAGGAACTTAGACGAGGTCTGACACACTAGATTATGACAAAGAAACGCCAAGGACGCCAACAGACGCCAGAAACTAGGAGAGAGGCTCGCAGAAGGGAGTGATGCAGCCAAGACCCCGATTTGGACTCTTATGCGAGAAAATAACCATGTTCCTGAAAGCCACGCCCTTGTGGTACTTGTGTGACAGCAGCACAGGAAACTCACCACCATTTTCTTGCCTTACCTCTCCCGCCATGTTCTGTGTAGTCTGTAAAGGAGCAGATTGAGTCTAACTCATTCAAAAGTTTTTCCAGACACCTAAAACTATGCTTTCAACGTGGTAAGCATCCATCCAACGCTGAATCCAGTTTTAATGGACTTAATCACAGGTTACATAACAATATGAATACAGTCAGAATATAGAGTAAGAAGACAGTCTGCACTAATTTAGAGGGTAGGTTATTGTAAATGGTCTTCAGAAACCTTGCTTTACCTTTAACACTGTTATCCACCTCATCCCCTGGAAGGCCTAGCCTCTTTTTCCCAAAATTAGGTCCTACTGACTTCGAGGATGCTCTTGGTGATTTCTCCCTCCTCTTGTGAACAAACAGCAAGGAGGAAGACAGGGAATCAGACGACGGCAAGACCACGTAATCTGCCAACGGGTCAATGCTGCTTCCAGTTAGCCAATTAAATGAGCTTCTTCCATCTGCAAATGTGTGTGTCAGAATGTATTAGAACATGTCTCACAACCACACAATTCCTCATGCCCACATACCCGGGAGTGAAAGGGCAGGGTTGCTGGAGCACAGTGAGGGAGCGGGCCCCTGCTCGGGCAGCCAAACTACCGAGGATAAGAATCCCCACCTCTCAGCTCCCGGTGTTCACTTGCAGCACCTGGGTTAACAGAGGTGCAGGTGGGGCTGTAAGACGGGGGGGCAGGTCGGCATTTGTTTAAACAAGAAGCTAGCTGCAGACTCCTCTGCGAGGGTGCTAGGGTCATTGATGCTTTCTATTACAGGGTATTATTCTCCTTTTTGGTACTAACCTCCCAGGATTTCTAATATCGGTGTCATAAAACTTCCATTGCAATTATTTAAATTAGACCTACTTTCAGAACCAATAGAACTGGAAAAAATTGTATCAAGGAAAAACTTTGAAGTGCTCATAGAAAACAATGAAGAAATTTTACTATACAACTTATACTGCGCTATTGAAAGAAAACAGGTAAACCATTTAAGAAGTAACTGTGTCATGAAATATGAACAGTCTATAAATTCAGTTTAGCTGTAGTTTGCTTTTTAAAAAATTATTTATTTTAAATTTTTTTCTTGAAAATATATACAGCAGAACATACCAATTCAAAAATTACTACAAGTACAATTTAATGACAGTGACTACATTCTTCAAGTTGTGTAGTCATTCTCACCCTCCTTTTCTGAGTTGTACCTCCCCTACTAACACAGACTCACCATCTCCTAAGACTCCTGTCTAATCTTTTGAGTTGCTGTGGTCAGTTTGATCCCATACAGATAGTTCTTTAAAGGAATAGAATGTTCAAGGCAGATATTCTTTACTAATTAAGTTAAATTATTACTTGGCTTAAAGAAGAATTCAGGGGATATTTTTGGTTTAAGATTTAAAGGTTACCTCAGGGCAACAGTTTTGGGGGTTCATCCAGCCTCAGTGGCTCCAAAAGGTCTGGATTCCATGAGAATTTGAAATTCCCTTCTGGATTTTCCCTCTTTTGATCATGATTCTTCTATAGAATCTTTGATCAAAATCATCAGTAATGGTAGCCAGGCACCATCCAACTCTGATCTCATGGCAAAGGAGGTAGCTGGTCATGAAGGCAGTTAGCCACACATTGCATATCCTCCTCCTGTTCCTGACTCTCCTGCTTCCTCTTGCTTCAGGAAAATAAAGACCAATTTTTGTATCTTGGATGGCCACTTGCAAGATTTTAAGACCCCGGAACTATGCAATGAACTAGGAAGTAAAACAGAGGCACTAAACACGTTATTAGGCCTATTAATAACCAGGAAACCATGACCCTAAGCCTCCAAAGCAATAAACCAAACTGCATAAGGTTTTTGGCTATACAAGATGTTTTGAATTTGATACACCCAACAGATTTTTCTGGACAATAAAAACATGTACATAGAGAAACGGCCACTGCCTCTTTTAACTGACATATCTTTCTTATGGTTCTTAATGCTTTTTGGCATTAATACATATCTTCTCTTACAAAATGCTCGTGTTCTTGCAAGCAGAGACTGCCTCCACAAGTCAGAGTGCCTTGTGCGTATTTATTCCATTTTCTTGACGTTCGGGTGTTCAGGTGGATAGTTACCTGTGTTTTGGGTAGGTGTGAAGTCCCAATGCTGCTGGGTGGTCCTTACTTGCCCAGCCATGAGCCCTCGAGCTGTGAGGAAGCCATCTTGGGTTCGGGTCTGCAAGGCACTTTGGGAAGCCTGAGTCTCAATAAACATTGGAGTGAGAACAGTACTTCGAAAACGCCAGTCAGAATCAATTGTGTATTCCTGCAGGTAGGAAAGTTTCCAATGAGCTAATGATCCTCCTTTCAGCAGCACTGAAATGTTTTCATTTAAAATCCAATAGCACCATCAGCAAATATGTGCCATAATTTACATTTCTCCGAAGAAAGCAGCTAAAGAAAAAACTTAACAAATACAAAACTTTCATTTAAATAACATCTATTTTTCTATTCCTTAACATTCTCCATTCAAAGGCTTTAGGTAACATTCAATAATGGCACCACAAACAACTACAATAAGTTAAATGACTCAAATATTTCCTCCACACTCACCATGTGCCAGGTACTAGGAAAGACACCAAAAATATAAGCGAGGAAAAACACTGTTAGTGTCCACCTCAGTAGAGCTGGCGGGGCCAGGTAGGACCAAGAGTGCTGTTAATACATAGGTCCTGACAATGTGTTACAGCTGCCACAGGGAGCAACAAACCAGGCACGTCCACCAGTGGGTGGGAGGGGCGTGTGAGGATGCAGTGGGCTTGAGAAGGCAAGCCTGAACTGAGGTTGACAGGGTGAGGGGAGTGTGCTTCGTAGACAGCGTGAGCGCAGGGGGAGCCACACACAAGTGTTCTAAAAAGAACTGCAGAGCATTCCAAAAGCAGTAAGAAAGCTGGCTTAAACACTACTGGAAAACGTCTGTTAACTAACCGACAGGGAAGGCTTATAATATTCATTACTATTGTTACAGGGAGAAGACCTCACCTGAAATGTGCATTCTGACAGCGGATGCTCAAACACAGGGTTTGGATAATCTGGGCTCAGGCTGGTCATTTCAAGCAGAAAATCTGTTGCTAAACTTAAAAAGTGCATTTCTATTTTAGGAGAATATAACGAATTTAGTGCCAACAATCGGTCCAAAGTATGTGACGGTAATCTAGTTTCATGACTCCAGAAATTTCGAATAATTAATCTGTAAAGTAGAGAGGAAAATGGGATATGCTTAGGTATCAGCAAATGAGAAAGAAGGCACTACATGTGTGGCATGTGAGAGAGGCAATTTTCCATCTAGATAGCGCATAATACAGAGGGAAGCCAGATTCAAAATTGTATTAAGAGCATAACCTGAATTATGCAAAATAATATGTACTGAAAGAAGGCAATATTATAAATATTTAGCATATTTAAGAAGAGATGAGAAAATGAGTGACTTTATTCTCATCTCTATTACCTGGGAAGTCTTCAAGAAATTACATCAGTACCTTGGTAAAACAATCCACACCAAAAATTACTGTCATAAAATACTCAAAACTTAGATAAAAGCTAGATTAGGTTTTATAATTTAAAAATACTAATTAAAATCCAAATTTGAAAAAGCTCAATGAATTTAAAATTGAAGCAGAATGGAAAAATTAAATGATGTCAAAATTACACAAAAAGTTAGGCTTCTTCTTAGATAATCAGCACTTTATGAGACGCCCGTGTAACTGACCTAGGGTCGGCGTGTTAGAGCATAGCAATCATCGTTAACACAGCCACATGAGATCAACACCGTGGTCTCCTCCTGCTTCTAAGGGTTCTGACACTTCATTTGATGTTTACACATAGAATGTGAGTTAAGTGGAGAACATTCTAATCATCATTACAGATTTTCTTTTTGTTTTAAAACACTTTGGCTGACTGTTCTAGCAGGGACCATTTTACCCATCCCACTTTTTCCAGAGTTTTATATTAAAGTAGCTTGTCAGGATTTTTAAATCTTCTCTTAATAATGTGATTTAAAAATACACCTACTCCTCACTTACCAATACAGTTAGGTTCCGAAGTCTACATTGTTACGTGAAAATAACATTATGTGAAAATGTAGGATGGCCACATCAGATCACAAAATGGAGAATGACTACATCATTATATAACCGCCAAATTACATCATTGCATAACTGCCAGTTTACATCATTACATAACTGCCAAACCACTGAGAATTATGGCCCAGCCAAGTTGACACATAACCTTAACCATCACAGACAGCGTTACTCTTGCCTCACACTCTGGTATTTATTGTGGCCAGTTGTATGTCGTTAATGCACAAAATAGTCAGATAATAGATTTTTTAATATTGTTGTAAATACGAAATACCAGATAATGAGATAGTTGGTAAATGTGGAGTAGGTGTATACTTTTACTAAACACTATAAAAGCAGGAGGCAGAGAAAATGCTAATTCTACAAATACACTTCTAATATTACTGGAATATACTCAATGCTAGTCTAGAAAACCAAGTAACTCTTTGCCTTCGAGTCAACTGCAACTCGCAGCAACCCTACAGGTTTTTTTGGTTTTTTGGTTTGGAGTGTAGAAAGAAATGACCCTAAAATGTAATTGTCCTGGCCCAGTTAATACAAAAGGAGAACATACTGAAGCCCAAGGTTCTTGTCAATCAATCCTTGAATCAACACATCTTTTGCCAACTTAAATATTTCCTGGGAGTCAGGATCTGTTTGACTTTCTGGATCTCTGTTTAAAAAAAAAAAAACAAAATGATCAATTATAAATAATCTTGTATCACTTTTGCTCAACTCCTGTAACTATGTCTAGAATTAAAGTATAAAATCTGGGCCTTCCCATGGAACTTTACCTTCCGAAGTTATAGCAGAGCCACCTATGTGCAAGTCCACAGGCCTGACACCTTCCCTCATGACCCACTGCCCATCACAGTTGTTGCCATCGCCCACCAAGAACTGACAGCGGCTCACAGACAAGCGGGCAAGCAGGTGAGGGGTGGTAGAAGCGGGGATGAGGGGCTCTCTGGAATGCTACGAGGTTCTAGAAAAAGTCTGGGCCCCCCAGGAGGCGGTAAAATGGCATTCCTGAACTATGAAAATTGCCCTGGCAGAGTGTATTTCTCTAACCTTGTCAGATCTTACAGGATAACCATGAGAAGAAATTTTATAAGCAGGGCACTTATATTTTTAACTCAACCAATAATTTCACTTGCCGAATATGCCCCACACATGCATAAAAATGAATTTAAGGCAGGACACATTTCAATGTACTTAAACAAACTCACTTTAATCGACTAATAATATGGCTGCTGTTAGCTGCCATCGAGTTGGCCTCCAACTCAGAGGGATCCTATGCACAAAAGACCAAATGCTGCAGTTGTGGTCTGGACCACTGGGCTCGACTGGATTTTCACTGGCTAATTTTCAGAAGTAATCACCAGGGCTTTCTTAGTCTGTCTTAGTCTGGAAGTTCCACTGAAACCTGTTCGGCATCACAGCAACACAAAAATCCCCACTGAGGTGGGAGGTGGCTGCATGGGAGGTACCCTGGCCCAGAGTCAGGCTCAGGTCCCCCACATGGAGGGGAAGATTCTACCGCTGAACCTCCACAGCCCCAGTACTATGGTAAAAAGCATTTCACATCTACATTCTTGTTACAGTGTTACAGACTGCAAAGGCACCTAAATGACTCCTAAAAATGAGTAAAATGTTACAGACTGAATTGTGTACCCCCAAAATACATGTTGTAAATCCTAACCTCTATGCCTGTAGTTGTAATCCTATTTAGGAACGGGCTGTCCTTGTTAAGTCGTGAGTCAGTCACTTTTGAGATATAAAAGGCATTAAAACAAGCAAGCAAGAAGAGATGGGGGACTACTGATGCCAAGCCACATGGAGATCTCCAAGGAACCAGGAAACAAGCTGAAGGCACAAGGACCAGAGCTGACAGAGAGAGAGACTTCCCCTAGAATCAGCACCCTGAATTTGGACTTGTAGCCTCCTAAACTGTGAGAAAATAAATTCCCGTGTCTTAAAGCCATCCACTGTGGTATTCCTACTATAGCACTGCTAGATAACTAAGACAGAATTTGGTACAGAGAAGTGGAGGTGCTGCTTTAACAAATACCTACAACGTGGAAGTGATTCTGCAATTGGGTAAAGGGTAGAGGCTGGAAGACTTTTAAGGTGCCTAATAGTAATAGTAAAGTCTTCATAGAGATCCTATACAGAAGAGTAGGACTGTCCCATAGGGTTTCCAAGTTGCAGCTTGTAGATTTGAACTGCCAGCCTTTTGGTTAGCAGCCACAGCTCTTAACCGCTGCACCACCAGGGCTCCAAAGAAGCATACTCATAAGTAAATTTTATCAGAGCTTAGTAGATAACATAAGAATTAACATAGGATCGCTGAGTTGGAATCTACTCAACGGCAACAGATTTTGGTTTTTGTTAATAACAAAAGCCTACATTGCCTTGAAGAGACTTTTGGTAGAATTATAGATTGGATGTCAAAGACAATTCTGGCCACGGCTCAAAGGAATTGAGAAGTATAGGGAAAGTCTCTATCGTCTTACAGAATACATATGGTGCCAACGACAGAATGTTGCTAGAGATACAGACATTAAGTGTGCTTCTGGCGAGGCTTTAAAAGAAGGTGATGAACATGTGATGGGACAAGGGAAGAAGGGTGATGCTTTTTATGCAGTGGCCAAGAACTTGTCTGAATTATGTTAAAATATCTGGTGGAAGGTAAAACTTATAAACGGTGAACTTGGATTTTTAGCTGAGGACATTTCTGAGCAAGGTCTTAAAGGAGCCAAATGGTTTCTCCATGCCCCTTATAGTAAAATGAGAGGGGGAAGAGATGAACTTAAAAATGAACTGTGCAAAATGAAAACAAAACTTAAAGATCAGGAAAATTCTGTCGCACAAACTAAGGACATGTGTCCTAAAATCTTCACAAAGGACATGGTTATACAATCTTTTGTTAAAGAGAGTAAGCCCGTGACTGATAGATATAACCAACTACCACAGCAGAAAATCCATCAGCTTAGACTGAAGGAGACTGATAAAGAACAAAAGGGAAGAACACTATCTGCCTCTTGGAATTCCACAGGCAGGAAACAGGCCAAAGGAGTTACATCTCTTGTCCTCCAAGAAAAGAAAAGGACCATCCCTGGAACAGTTCGGAGATCAGCAAAACTGTTGGAAGGAACACGAGGAGCAGGGCCTCCTCGATTTCAAAGAGGGGGGCCACAGTCTGCTGGATCTGAAAGGTTGGGGCACAGCCTCCTAGGTTTCAAAGAGTCCGATCTTTGCCAAATTGATTCTGGAGTATGGGGCTGCTGTTAAGATGTGCCAGGAGGATTGGGTCACCACCCAAAGCTGCGAAGGTGAGGCCTCCGTGCCCGAGAGGCAGAAGAATAGGGTCTGCCAGGGCCAAGGAGTTGGTGTTACCCCTCAGATGGACTAGGTGAATGGGGCCGCCCAAAGCCAAGGGAACAGAGTCGCCATCTCAGTGAGCCTGGAAGGGCTGAGGGGCCTCTACCCAGAATTCAGAGGGCCTGGCCAAAACCCCGAGTCTGGAGTACAGGACCACTGCCTAGATGGTCTCAGAAAAGAGGATTATTTTCAAGCCTTGAAAGCTAATGTAATTTGTTCTCGTGGGTTTTAGACTTGCTTGACGCCTATTAACCCTTCTTTCCCTCCAATTTTTTCCATTTGCAATGGAAATATCTACCTTGTGCCTGGTCCACCACTGTACTTTGGAAACAGGTAACTTGTAGTCTAGATTTCACAGGTTCACAGATGGAAAGGAAATTTGCCCCACAATGGACTGTCCCTAAGTCTCACCCACATTTGATTTAGATGATTCAGAAGATGAGATTTTAGACTTGGAGTTGATTTAAGACTTTTGGGATGATGTGACAGGGTGAATGTGTTTCACATGTGGCAAGGACATGAATTGGGGGCGGGGGGGGACGAAGGGTACGATGTTATGGATTGAATTGTGTCTCCTAAAAATAAACCAAAACCAAACCCAGGGCCATGGAGTCAATTGCGACTCATAGCGACCCTACAGGGCAGAGTAGAACTGCTCTATAGAGTTTCCAAGGAGCGCCTGGCAGATTTGAACTGCAGACCCTTTGGTTAGCAGCCGTAGCACTTAAGCACTACACCACCAGGGTTTCCCTCCTAAAAACAGGTGGTGTAAATCCTAATCTCTATGCCTATGGTTATAACCTCATTTGGGAATGGCTTGTCTTTGTTATATTAACAAGGCAGGATTAGTATAGGGTTATCTTGAGTCAATCTCTTTTGAGATATAAAAGACATTAAAACAAGCAAGCAAGAGAAACAGAAATGGGGGAATATTGACGCCAAGCTACATGGAAATCTCCAAATAACCAGGAAAACAAGTTTAAGAGACAAGGACCTTCCTCCAGAGCTGACAAAGAAACCTTCCCCCTAGGGCCAACAGCCTGAATTTGGACTTCTAGCCCCCTAAATTGTGAGAAAATAAATTTCCATTTGTGAAAGCCACCAACTTGTGGTATTTCTGTTGTAGCTGCACGCGATAATTAAGACAGAGCATAAAATGTCAATGTACAGCTTACCTGTAATTGTCATGAATCCACATAAGAATATTATACATTTGTTCCCTACATGTTGGAGAGGGATGGGAAATGAATTCTACAACAGAATTCAGAAGTTCTCGAAGTTCTACTGGTTTCAATTTCACCATTATCTTATAAATTATGTCCAAACACACTTTTTGTCTTTCATCATCTCTATAAAAAGAGAAATTTTTAAAAACATGCAAATTTAACAATTTTACTATTGTACTTTCAAGGTAATACAGGTATAAGAAAATTTGTTACGATAGATATAATTCTATTTATATAATTTAAAATCACAGTATTATTTTTGAAGATAAATATCACAGTCTAGATTATTAAAAACAAACAATTTAATTCAATGTGGTATCCCAAATTGAATCCTGGAAAAGAAAAAAGACATTAGTGCAAAATTAGTAAAATCCAAACAAAGTCTGTAGTTAATGGTAATGTATTAATGCTACTTTCTTAGTTTTGGCAAGCACAGCATACTTTTGGTAAGATGGGGAAACTGTGTAAAAGGTACAAGGATTTTTGAGAGACACAGTTAAGATGTATCAAAAAAGAAAAAAAAAACATTTGTTAAAAGTGAGATTTGTCATAAATTGAAGACCACTTATAACTGGTTGAGAGCATCTGTTGTCCTTCAAGAAAAGGAAGGGACCATCCCAGGAGCAGTTCAGAGACCTGCTGTCAAAAGGGGGGTGGGGGTGAGGGGACAGGGCCACAGTTTTCTGTTTCAATGGGCAGAGCTATCACATAGGTTTCAAAGGGTGGCATCACCATCTTGGTTCCAGAAGATGGGACTGTCATTCTAGTGGGCGAGGAGAATGGGGGCACCCAAAGCTGAGGGGGTGGGAGACGGGTATTCACTAATTAGATAGTAGATAAGAACTACTGTAGGTGAAGGGAAAGACAACACACAATACAGGGGAGGTCAGCACAATTGGACTAAACCAAAAGCAAAGAAGTTTCCTGAATAAACTGAATGCTTCAAAGGCCAGCGTAGCAGGGGCAGGGGTCTGGGGACCATGGTTTCAGGGGACATTTAAGTCAATTTGTGTAATAAAATCTATTAAGAAAACATTCTGCATCCCACTTTGAACAGTGGCATCTGGGGTCTTAAACGCTAGCAAGCAGCCATCTAAGATGCATCAATTGGTCTCAACCCACCTGGATCAAAGGAGAATGAAGAACACCAAGGACACAAGGCGATTACGAGTGCAAGAGACAGAAAGGGCCACATGAACAGCAAAACTACATCATCCCGAGACCAGAAGAACTAGATGGTGCCTGGCTACAACCAATGACTGCCCTGACAGGGAACACAACAGAGAACCCCTGAGGGAGCAGGAGAGCAGTGGGATGCAGACCCCAAATTCTCATCAGACCAGACTTGATGGTCTCACTGAGACTGGAAGGACCGCGGTGGTCATGGCCCCCAGACCTTCTGTTGGCCCAGGACAGGAACCATTCCCGAAGCCAACTCTTCAGACATGGATTGGACTGGATAATGGGTTGGAGAGGGATGCTTTTAAGGAGTGAGCTTCTTGGATCAGGTGGACACTGGAGACTGTGTTTGCATCTCCTGCCTGGAGGGAAGATGAGAGGGTGGAGGGGGTTAGAAGCTGGCGAAATGGACACGAAAAGAGAGAGTGGAGGGAGAGAGCGGGCTGTCTCATCAGGGGGAGAGTAATTAGGAGTGTGTAGCAGGATGTTTATGGGTTTCTGTGTGAGAGACTGACTTGATTTGTAAACTTTCACTTAAAGCACAATAAAAATTATTAAAAAAAAAAAACAAAAAAACTCCTGTTCTTTAAAGCCACTCGTCCTATTTCTTGTTGGGGCAATACTAGGTAACTATGCTCTACTGCAATTTCAAAGAGAAATAATGGAAGACTCTTACCTGGCAAGATACGTACAGAACTCACACTCTTATATTTTAAATCTGAAGTGGCCTGTGGCCTCCCCACGGCACCAAGTCAGAAGACGGCTAGGAGGAGCCAGGTCCACTTTAGGCACACATTCATTCTTTATCCTTTCTTCACCTTTCCTTCTCATATTCAAACTTACCAAATACAAATTTCATGAAAACTCACAAGTTCTTTATGAGCTCAAGGAGATATCTAAACAAATTAACATTTTGTGAGCAAACTGAATCAAAGAGCAGGGTGGCTGGCCCTCCACTCACCTCTGTCTCATGATTTGCTTGAAGTCCTTGCTCTTTAGCTTCAAGTAGAGATCTGCTATTTCCTCTGCACGACAAAGCACCACCTCCAGACACAGAGTCTTCATTACACCGTGGAATTTTGGCAGCAGGAAGAACACCGCATTCATAAACCTAACAAGTGAATAAGATTCCTAAAGCGTCAAACCCCAGACCCTGTCTGGCCAGTGTGTTTTGTGACTGACGCCTTACCTGTCAGCCAGAGGAGGGAAGTGCTGTGCAGCTTTGTTCAAGCAAACGATGAATTTGTCCTCCATTCTATTCTGATGTTGCTTCAACTGTTTTACAACCAGTTCACAGATGAACTCCTCTGATACCTGAAAAATTGAGTTTCTTGTCAAATTCACAAAGGTAGAAATTTAAAAACTGAAATTAAGGTTTACTTTGGATGCTTCAGGGAACCAAAGGAAGATGTCAGTGTTATTACTACACAAAGTTATCAAGTGAGTCATGAGGGCATCAGTGCTGGAACCATCACTGTACACTGACCACAGTCTATGCCAGAGGCCGGGGCCACAGCTGTGTGCCAGGACATTGGTGCTTGTACTTGAGCTCCAGCCATGCCTGCAGATAACGCAGGTTGGATCCGTGAAGATCAGTGCTTCCTTCTGACACTGAGAGCCAAGAAGTCATTTAAGAAGAGAAACTAAAATTAGTGATTAACATTGCTGTAGAAGAAACACTTCATAATGTTCAGGTCTCTGGCCATATATTCATACAGATGAGAATGTCCAAGCAGAGCTATGTGAGCTATAGCGCCTCTCACTGTGGTCCCGTATCCTGCTTTATTTCTCTCCATCCCATGTCATACTAGCATTACATTCATATATAGGTAGTCTGTCTCCCTCACCAAAATGCTGGCTCCCCAAGGGCAGGGACTTGGTCTGTCTGGTTCCCTGCTGCGCCCCACTAGAAAGTCACCGCTAGGAAGTCCTCTATGTATGTAAGCACTCATTAGATACTACTTGAATGAAGTAATGGAAAAGGCTCACTTCCTTCATTGAGGCTCATCTTCCTCACAAAGAAGAGGAAAAGGTATTAAGTCACATTTTCTTTTAAAAAGCACTAAGGCTAGATGAATAGTTTTTCAATACAAACTTACAGTATGAAGCTATTTTAAAACAATGCTCAAGGGAAATCCTTAACACTAAGCTACAAATATCAGCTGCCTAAACTCCATGTCAAATACTTTCATTAAACATTAGACTACTGATTCATAAGATGCAAATCTTTTCATTAAAAGTATTCATCTGATAACACAAGGAAATAGTCACAATCTGGAAAGCAAAGAAAGCAAGCTATAAAACAAGTTAAAAAAGTTATTGAAGAGCCTGAATAACTCAGAGAAAACAAGTGTGTGTGCACGGCCCTAGCTGGTGACGGAGCTAGTGCTAAAAGCAGTCTGAGTGGTTAGAACACAAACTACAATTACAATCTTCACATCTTACTTTACTGTTCACAGTTCTACATTAAATTACTTTTAATATTCAGAAAAAATCATGCGAAAAAAGTGCGTGTTATTCTCATGAAGTTGAAATTTAAGTCATGAGAGAGCAGCTCTGGGAATCTACTGTAACTTGCTCTGTCTGTGGTGAAAATTAAGCATATTACATAAATTGAAACCTAATATTTACAGGTAATACAACCAAGTTGGAATAAGGTAATTTTGAATTTTTAAAACTTGTTTTATAAAAATAGCAAGTAATCCCTGAGACAAATTATACATGAAGTTTGATCTTCCTACTGGGGTCTACTTCCTTTTGCTGTTGTTAGGTGCCAGTTCCGACTCATACCGACCCTATGTACAACAGAACGAAACACTGCCCGATTCTGTGCCATCCTTACAATCGTTGTTATGCTTGAGCTCATTGTTGCAGCCACTGTGTCAATCCATCTCGTTTAGAGTCTTCCTCTTTTTCGCTGACCTTGTACTCTACCAAGCATGATGTCCTTCTCTGGAGACTGATCCCTCCTGACAACATGTTCAAAGTATGTAAGACGTAGTCTTGTCATCCTTGCTTCTAAGGAGCATTCTGGTTGTACTTCTTCCAAGACAGATTTGTTCGTTCTTTTGAGAGTCCGTGATATATTCTATATTCTTCAACAACACAATTCCGAGGTGTCAATTCTTCTTCTGTCTTCCTTATTCATTGTAATGAATAAGGAAGCTTTCACATGCATATGATGCAATTGAAAATACCATGGCTTCCATCAGGCATACCTTAGTCTTCAAGGTGACCATCTTTTCTTTTCAACACTTTAAAGAGGTCTTTTGCAGTAGATTTGCCCAATACAATGAGTGTTTTGATTTCTTGACTGCTGCTTCCATGGCTGTTGATTTTAGTTTAGTTTAATTTTAAATCTAAGCAAATCCATACCTGGTGAATTGAACAGGGGCTCAGTATTTTGTGTTGGGCACATGTGCATCTGCTCAAGACCACCTGACTTCTCCTGAGCCTCTCCTCACCTGACGGGACAGCAAACTGTACCTGGTCAGCTCTGAGCAGCCAGCACTGTTCCTGTCTTTTCTCTCAGGAAGGGAGCTGGCCTGGACACATACCTCTGGGCTCATGAACAAACAGGCCCTTCTTAAAGTGGGATGTCAGCAGGGGAGCACTGAAGAAGAGAGAGCCAACACCAGAGCTGTGGACATGGCTGGGAAAAAACTAGTAAAGAAAGGTGAGAAGAAACCCCCAGTGAAGTAGTTAAGACTGCCAGAGTGACAAAAGAGAAACGAGGGGGAGAAAGACCTGTGTTGTGCTTCAGAGACTTGGCATACACACTGGTGACTTTGGCTTCAGCCAAGAGACCAACTGGTCTGAAGGCTCATGAACATGTAGCCCTGACTCTAGCAACCCACAAGAGTGCATGTGGCTGAGCAAGCCCCATTCTGCATGCTGTTTTCAATTAAGTTACAATGCACCAGCCCGTGCAACTATACACACAATTTTAATAGCTATGTTTTATCGAGGTTTATAGTACTTTGGATTTATACTGCACTTAAATTTTCCATTATGTTCTTTTCACAACCCTGGGAAGCAGGCAGTACACAAAAGACTTAGAAAGGTTCCCTGATAAGGGCCCTCTCATGTTTAACAGCTCAGTTTTGTCAGAAATTAGAAAAACAGAATTTTGTTAGGATAACTTAGTCCTAACCACAGCAGATATCTACCAAAATAATTTTCTCCAAAAGGAAACCCAGAGACAAGTTCAAAGGCGTGAAAGCTGGTTGAACACTATTTCCCTGACTTGCATGATAAAAAGCAAGTCACCAGTCTTGAAATGTCCTGCCAAGCCTCCAAGTACTTAAAACATTGTACGTCCTCCTTAAAAAAATGGCGCACTCTCTAAAGTATAAGAGTGAAATATTAATAAATGCAGAATTCCCACTGTGATTTCTTAGGGTACAGAGGAAATACATTTAAGATTCAGATGCCAAAATTCAGATATCTACAGCAGATATCTACCAAAATAATTTTCTCCAAAAGGAAACCCAGAGACAAGTTCAAAGGCGTGAAAGCTGGTTGAACACTATTTCCCTGACTTGCATGATAAAAAGCAAGTCACCAGTCTTGAAATGTCCTGCCAAGCCTCCAAGTACTTAAAACATTGTACGTCCTCCTTAAAAAAAATTTAAAATCAAAATTTAAAATGAAATATTTACTTTAAAATTGCGTGACACACTTACGTTTCCTTTCTCAGTAACATAGCGAAGAATAAGTCCCAGAACTTCTGCTGCTGCTGCATATACCTCCTTATGTTTTACAAAAGCTATATTATTGGCCAAAGCTTCAAAGTATCTACAACAAATATAGAAGAGAAAATGCCTAAAATGACTCATTCTGTTGCCTGACATGAAAATATAACAACTTTCCCCTTCATGTCATATTAATAGCACAAATTGAGAAAATATGGAACATAAAACATGACCCAAATTATTTGTAGGAGTACTCCTATGAATAAGTATTTAAGGGCTCTAATATCATACAGGTAATGCCCATGAGTCTACTGTTCAATCCCACAGGGGCACAAACATGCTGCAGCCAAAGTATAATAAGATGTTAGACACCATAAAACATGCAGAAAAAAACAAAAGAGCTATTTTTTCTCAAGATTATGATGTATTGAGTCCACCTATTGTAACAAGAGGTCTTGTTGACAACTGAAATGCTGAGACAGCCACTACATGCAGGGCCTCACAGGTACTGACACATTTAACTTTGAACCCTCATATGACTGCAAGGTGCTTACTAATGAGGAAGCCGAAGTGCAAAAAAGTTAAGCAGCTTGTCTAAACGTAAAATATTCCCAGTGGAATCTGTGTTAAGCCACTAGTTGTCCTAAGCCCCAGGCAATTAGCAAGACTTCCAGGAGACTGGAATGTGATGGGTCACCGTGTACTGGCAGCTACGGCGTTCTCCGCACGCAGTAACTGCACATCAGCTATTGTGTGGGACATAACGTGTGACTGTATGGGTCCCCAGTAACTCAGTGCCATCGAGTCGGTTCCGACTCACAGCGACCCTATAGGACAGAGTAGATGTATGAGTAGACCTCTTCAAAAGAAAAGGGGAAAGGCTTGGAAGGGACATATACGGTGACTATGGTAAACAGTGACTCTTCAAAAATCCTGATAGGAAAGGAAGTAGCTCTTTGTGAAGTGACAAACTTATCTAGGCAACGCCCACCTTCGCTTCTTGAGAGCTATAACCATGCCCTCTCAGGACAGGACACGAGAGAGAACAGCTGAGAAAGGCTCACCATGGAGCCAACGGCAGAGGGAGTGGCATGAGACTGGGTGGGTGCCAAGGCGGGAGCACCTGACAGCGCTGCAGAAGGTCCGGGTGCCCCCCCATGGCAAACAAGACCCTATAATGAGCGGTCTCCCTGAGCTGATGGTACTTTCAGGGGAAAACACTGAAAATGTTAGTTTTCTCCTCCACTCCACAGGAACTCTTCCTCCCAAATGATCTCTAAACCCAAATGTCTAAATTTAGGTAGAAATATTTTAACATGGGCTCTGTCCTTAAATTTATCAAAATTTAAACCATACTCTATCTGATTCAGATATATTTTAGCCTAAAAAGAACCAAAGCAAAAACTATACTTACCTTACACTCTCTATGCCACATTTTGGGTCATAGGGAGCCAAGTTATTGGCAATAACAATTCCTAATAATTGAATTCCTACAGAATTGTCTTTAGAATTAGGATCTTTACTGGAAAACTTTTCAAATATTAACCTGAAACATAAATACAAAAGAATAAATACACTTTGTCATATAGTAAAACGAGAAACAGGAAGACAAAATAGATTTGTAAATTTTCTAAGGCAAAATTTTAGGGTCAGAAATACTTGTTCTCCCTAGATATGATACCTCTTCTGGCTAACTTCCCCTTGTTCATCCATGTTGTTTTCAGTATGTAATTCAGGCAGTTCTGTATTTCTTATATCCTAATAATTTGCCCACATTCTCCCTTAAAAAAAAAAAATTCTCCCTTAGTCGATAGTAAATCGTCTGACAAGTGTTAGCTTATGCTAAAAGGAATCAAAGAGGCCTTCGGATCTACCACCTGCTGGGGTAGTGACAGGGCAACGACAGGCACTCCCAGGGGCCCCGCGTGGCACAGACTGTGGCGGAACCCAAGGGAACTGATGGCAGAGCGATGGCTACCATCCCGCCCATACAAGCTACTAGGGCCCGACTGGGGAGGCTATGGTTCATTAGTAGCGGTATTAGACCCTATAGAGTCTATTTCAAATTATGTGCATGTTCATATTTCATACAATTAACTTTCTTTATATTCACCACTTACAGCATGCTCCATCTTAACCCAAATTTCTAACCAATGTTGCAAAAATTAGTAGATGTATACCTGTAAGGGATGGATAAGCAGTCCTTCCAGCATTCAACAAGAGTTTTTATAATTTCAAGGTTGTGTCTAAACACAGCTCTTTTTTGATGGAAGACATGTTTCATTAGGAAATAAAGCAATCGATTTGCTAACACCTCGTCTTTAGGGACCCCCTGAGAAGGTACAGAAACTCTGTATTAGTACACAGCATTCCATTCTGGAACTGCATTTTTATATCCAAAGTCCATTTACAAAAGAAATCAGACATTCTGCACCAATGTTCTCCAGTGGTTCCTAAGTTAAACTAAACTCTTATTTTTTTCATGTTATTAAGCACACTACAAACAGTTTTATCACACTAGAATAGAGAAATCTAAATTTGGTTCACGATGAATAAATGCGATAGGCACACCCAGACACAAACACACAGAAAAGCTATCTGTGCACATATCACGTTTAATAAGGACTGTTCCCAGGGAAGCCTGACGTGAAAGCTTTGGTTCATTATTATTTCTAGTGGTTTTACATGAATGGGCAATGCTCCCGCACTGCCTAGGCTGGTGGATGCCAAATGCTAGCTCCATACCACAGAGAATGGCTCATTTGTAGCCTCCTCTCCCGCCACCACCATCCTCATGGGTCGGCCAATGCTCTGAAGGAAATGGGCTGGCAAGACAGATGCCAAATACCCAGGGACTCCAGTCACAGCAGAGGGCCTCAGGACATGCAGAGTCTATAACTGTTGTTGTTGTTAGCTGCCGTCAATTCAGCCCCTGATTCATGGCAAGCCCATGCATGACAAAACAAACAAACAAACAAAAAAAAACACCCAGACCTGCACCATCACCATGATTGGGTGTGAATCAGACTGCTGTGATGTACACAGTTTTTGTTGGCTGATTTTTCAGAAGTAGGGCACCAGGCCTTTCTTCCTAATCTGTCTTAGCATGGAAGTTCTGCTGAAACCTATTTAGCATCTCAGCATCCCAGTAACCACCTACTGGTATCTATTTTACACATCACTTAATAAATTATTTGCCTAGTTTCTATGATCCTAGCAAGTAAAAGCAACAAACAAAAACACAAACCAAAATTATCTGACAGCATAACAATAAAAACAAGGTGAGAAGAATCATGAAAAGCAGACAACACAAAACCAAAGCAGTGTGAGCCGTAAGCACAGGGCACCACAGCGATGTACCCGCTACTGTTGGAGATGCTGGGTCGGAGTCACATGCTCCACTTAGGATATCACCAAAGGAAGCAGTGACAAAAACAGAAAGTACGTAAAGGTAAAGCTTACACTTAAATGAAAATTTATTTCATTTCCCTGCAATGTCAGATACACAAAACATTATTTTCTAAGGAAATCAAATACTCTGCTACCAAATGCATCAAGCTGATTCTGCTGTAAGCTCCGTTTGGATGTTAAATGCAAAGAACAAGCTGTTCAGATTTACAACGTTTATAGAACCCAAGTAGAACTGTAGTGGGAAAAGTAACGGTAAGGATAAACAATCTACTGCACATCAGAGATGTGTCAAATCTTACCACAGGAGCTGCTGTGCCCGTCCAGGACAGAACAGTGACCACTATCTCAACCACCATGTAGTGAATTCCTTCTCCTCCGTTACTTTCAGAAACAACCAGTTGCAGCAAGGGGCTCAGCCAGTGCTTTGCATAAGGGCGAAACACCTAGAAGAGAAATTAAAAGTCAAATATCAAAAATTTGTCTTGAGAGTAATCAAAATACAAATTCATGAAGATACCCTTCATAAGCTAAACTTTTGTAATATGACTTGACCTAGATCCAAGACAAATATAAATTTCAACAATTACCATGCTTAATAAGATTAGATTTTCTACTGAATTCTCCTTTGTGGGCCCCTGAAACTACAAATCAAGGGACATGGATTTGTTCTTGATCTTGTCTTTGCTTAGAACCTTCCTGATGTAACAATGTTCGCAGAGACCAAATAAAAATGTTCCACACCAACCTTCTCTGGCCCATCAGAGTGATATGCAGCTCTAGGAAATTCTACTAGAACTTTTTGGGAAAAGCATAAAGCATATGAAAATGAGGACATAAAACTGAAGATGCATGTTTTTTAAATTTCTTTCTGTATTACAAGTCCTTTTGTTAAAGACTTCATATACCCGAGATCTCTGAAATCTAAATAAAATGCAGCCATAGACTAAATGACATTTTATTTTTTTTTAAATTACAAGCAAATGTCATTTTGATGCAAATGAGCAGCCTAAAGCACGATCCAGGCTACCCATCTTCTCAGCCTTCACCTTCCTTCTTTTCCCACATTTCTTCACTGATTTCTCATCTCTTCTCATACCTTCAACATCTGTCTGTGGTCTCAAATCTGTCTTGATCATGGATCCCAT
This sequence comes from Elephas maximus indicus, assembly GCF_024166365.1. Classification (NCBI taxonomy): domain Eukaryota; kingdom Metazoa; phylum Chordata; class Mammalia; order Proboscidea; family Elephantidae; genus Elephas; species Elephas maximus. The sequence continues at coordinate 88,518,656 of NC_064833.1, forward strand.
CAGGAAAAAAAATTTGCATGCTCTCCATATACCATCCATTGGTTTATTTATAAATTATATATATACAAACCTTTTCACTGTATTATTAAAATACAATAACAATATATATATAAATTTAAAGGTTGAAATCATAAAAGTAAATGTAAATCTCTTCCTGCATAGCCCATGGACTGTCCCAACCATCTTCTTTGGAAGCCCTGTTTGATGGTCTCTGAGATGTTCCCACACAGCTGAGGCTTCCTGTCAACCCTGACCCACACTCACCTACAAGCAATCACTGATAACACTTGGAGACTAGCACATGCTAGCTCATAAGCACGAGCAGCAGCACGAGCAATGCAGGCCCAGGTGATGGATCCCACCCCTGTACATTTCTCTTATTTAGATTTGCTGGGCTACAGCCCCAACTCAGTCTCTAATCTCTCACCCAGGCACAACGGCCTCTTCGTGGCTCCACCTCATCCCCAGGCTCATCCCTGTCTTCAGTGCTACCTAGAAGGCCCGTTCTATCAGGCAAAGTTGAACTAATGCCCACAGGGTGCTCCCTACTACTTTGAGGACAATCCTTTCTATTTTTCTGACAATTGGGGATGTATGGTGGGGAGGCCTGTGGCGGGGCCCACCTGTCTCAGGGGCCCCAAAGGGCTGGCTGTGCTCACACTGCACCTCCACTTAGGATGGAACACCCCATCCACTTCACGATTAGCTCAAGGGTGCCCCAAAACTAGCTCTATCCCCACCAGTAGAAGGTACTCGTACTCGATGTGGCCCTCTATGTGGACGAACTGATAAATCAGGAACCATCTAAGAGAGTCAGCTATTCTTTATAGAGCATTCATAGAGATATTTTCACCAACTTTTTTGCTATTATAAACAAAGAACACTGGCAGCCATAGGTTACCAACACATGTGCTTTATAAAACATCATTTATAACTCAGTGGCAGTTAATTTACATATGGGTTAAAAGAAAATGTTAAGAGAAAGAAGTGGAACAAGTAAATAAATACAGGTGGCTGGTTTACACGGAACAAAAATGCCACGCTCAATGCCTGTATGTCTTCCTTCACTGTGTTCTTATTGCAAAGAATTTTCAAACAAATACTAAATTACTCACTTCTTCTGAATTAATAATGAGTTTGGCTAAGAAGAGACGAATATTTAATGGTACTGATGGATTCGCTAGTTTGTCATGAAGAAATTTCATCCAAGGAGGAAGACTGCTTGGCATTGAACCCTGAAATAAAACATTCAAAATTACCTTAAAAAAGTGGAATAAAATAACAGCAAATAAACAATAAGGGAAAAGTAAGATGAGAGCAACACAAAACTGTGTTTATTTCATGCGGAATGTGGTTTAGTCTTCACGATGAAAAAACTCATCTTAATAGGAAAGCATGAAGAAAGACAGGATGACCTTGGAGGGAAAGTACCTCCTCCACCCTGGGGGTGACCTGACTCCTCTGCATGTGCTTGACCAGGGCCGTCAGGGGGGCCATGCACTCGTGCTGGTTGAGCTCATCCATCTCCAGCTCCACGAGCTCACCTTGGCCCACGGGCTCCTGATGATCCTGACGAGAGGGGAGAAAGCAGAGAAGTGAAGTACACTGCTTAGTGGCCAATGTACATGATGTCAAGGCTTTTAAGAAATAGCACATAACAATACTTATATAAGTTATAAAACCAAAAAAAAAAAAAAAACCATTGCCATCAAGCTGATTCCAACTCCTAACAATCCTATAGGTCAGATGAGGACTGCCAAGGAATGACTGGTGGATTAGAACTGTCAACCTTTTGGTTATCAGCCAAACATTTAACCACTGCACCACCAGGGCTCCAACATAAATTTACTCAGTACGTTTTCTTATTAAATAACTCAAAAAACTACCAGAACTTCGTGTCTTTCTTAAGACCAGGTGTATACCGGCCCTCAAGCCCTGTGTGCACAGTAACTCTCTGTGGTCACACCCGACCCATCTGTCTGGGCACTCTCTGTGGTCACACCCAAACCATCTGTGTGGGCACTCTCTGTGGTCACACCTGAGTACTGTATGCACAGTAACTCTCTGTGGTCACACCCAACCACTGTCTATGCAGTGACTGTGGCCACCCGTCTACTGTGTGCACAGTCTCTGTGGTCACACCCAACCACTGTCTACGCGGGCGCTCTCTGTGGTCACACCAGACACCCCTCTGCACAGTTACTTTCTGTGGTCACACCTGACCGCTATGCACTCTCTGTGATCACACCCGACCACTGTGTGCACATTCTCTGTGGTCACACCAGACCCCCATCTATGCAGGTACTCTCTGTGGTCACACTAGACCCCTGTCTGCGTGCACACTCTCTGTAGTCACACTTGACCACTGTGTGCACAGTCTCTGTAGTCACACCCAATACCACCGTCTGTGCAGGCACTCTCTGTGGTCACACACGACACCATCTGTGCGGGTACTCTCTCAGTGGTCACACTTGACAACTGTGCACAGTCTCTGTGGTCACACCTGACCCAGTCTATGCAGACACTCTCTGTGGTCACACCCGACACGGTCTATGCCGGCACTCTCTGTGGTCACACCTGACACCATCTGTGTGGGCACTCTCTCAGTAGTCACACTTGATGACTGTGTGTACAGACGGTCTCTGTGGTCACACCCAACCACTGTCTGCGCACTCTCTGTGGTCACACGCAACGACTGTGTGTACAGTCTCTATGGTCATACCCAACCACTGTCTGCACAGTCACTCTCTGTGGTCACACCCAACAGGATCTGTGCAGGCACTCTGTGGTCACATCTGACACCATCTGTGTGGGCACTCTCTCAGTGGTCACACTTGATGACTATGTATACAGATGGTCTCTGTGGTCACACCTGACACAGTCTGTGCAGAAACTCTCTGTGGTCACACCCAACCCAGTCTGTGCCTGCACTCTCTGTGGTCACACGCAATGACTGTGTGTAGTCACTGTGGTCATGCCCAACCACTGTCTGCGCAGTCACTCTCTGTGGTCACACCTGACACGGTCTATGCAGGCACTCTGTGGTCATACCTGATTCCTGTCTGTGTGTGCACTCTATCATCATATTCGACCACTGTGTGCACACTCTGTAGTCACACCTGACCACTGTGCGCACAATCTCTGTGGTCACACCCAACCCCATCCATGTGGGCACTCGGTGGTCACACTCGACTGCTGTGTGCACAGTCTCTGTAGTCACACCTGACCACTGTGTGCACAATCTCTGTAGTCACACCCAACCCCATCCATGCGGGTACTCGGCGGTCACACTCGACCGCTGTGTGCACACCTGACCTCATCTGTTTGAGCTCTCTCTGTGGTCGCACCCAACTACTATGTGCACACTGTCTATGGTCACACCCGACACCTGGGTGCACAGCCTCTATAGCCACACCCAACCACGTCTGTGTGGGTACTCTCTGTGGTCACACCCAACCCCCATCTGTGTGCACTCTCTGGGGTCACACCTAACCTCCACCTGTGCACAGTCTCTATAGTTACACCTGACCCCATCTGTGCAGGCACTGTCTGTGGTCACACCCGACCATTGTGTGCACAGTCTCTGTAGTCACACCCAACCCACCTGCACGAAGAGGGAACAAGACAATACGTGGCAGAGTAACTAGAAAGGGGAAATTCAGAAAGAATCCTGGGTTGGAATCAGATGTACGCCTCTGAACTCATGGTTTCATATATGCATATGTATCTATAAAGGAGGCTCGTGGCGCAGTGGTTAAGAGCTACAGCTGCTGACCAAAAGGTTAGCAGCCCAAATCCACCGGATGCTCCTTGGACACTCCATGTGGCAGTTCTACTCTGTCCTATAGAGTTGCTATAGGATGAGTTTATGTGTATAAAGAAGCCCTGGTGGTGCATTGCTTAAAGTGCTTAGCTGCTCACCAGAAGGTCAGTGGTTCGAAGCCACCAGCTGTTCCATGGGAGAAAGATATGGCAGTCTGCTTCCATAAAGATTCACAGCTTTGGAAACTCAATCGGGCAGTTGTACTCTGTTCTATAGGGTCTCTAAGAGTCGGAACTGACTCTATGGCAACGTGTTTGGTTATCTGCGTTTTATATATGTATAAATAGACAAATATAGAAATAAACACAGTCACAAGTATGCCACTGTATGTGTAAATGTGTGCATACATGTGTACATATTTCCTGTCTCTGTCCTCTAGACCTAGAAGCAGCATCCCACCACTCTGATCCAAAGAACAGGGCTTCCTATGAAATGGCCTATTCCAAGGCCAGGACAGAGAGAGGAGGAGAATAACCCCAAACAAGGGCCCAAAGAATGATACAGACATGTCAAAAGGAGTTAGGAACACCCTTTTGAGATAAAATCACTCAACAAGACAAGAATAGAAGGGAAATTTGCCAAAATAATAAAAGGCGTCTAAGAAAAGCCCGCACCTAACAATACACTCAATGGAGAAAGACTGAGAGCATTCTCATTAAGATCAGGAAAAAGACAAGGATGTCCACTCTTACCACTGCTGTCCAACATCATTCTGAAGTCCTAACCAGAGACTAGAAAAGAAAAAAATAATAGGTATCCAAATCGGGAAAGAAGAAGTAAAACTACCCCTTTTCACAGATGACATGATTCTATGCATTTTTTTGTTATTAGGTGTCTCCGGGTCAGTTCTGACTCATAGTGACCCCATGTACAACAGAACAAAACACTGTCTGGTACTGCACTATGCACACAACCATTGGCTATGTTTGAGCCCACTGTTGCAGCCACTGTGTAAGAATTCACCTCATTGAGGGTCTTCTTCTTTCTCATTGACTGTCTACCTTATCAAGCATAATATCCTTCTCCAGGGATTAGTCCCTCCTGAAACATGCGTAAAGTACATGACAAGGAGTCTCGCCACATTGGCTTCCAAGGAGCACTTCTTCCAAACCAGACTTGTTTATTCTTCTAGCGTTCCATTGTATATTCAATATTCTTCACCAACACCATAATTCTATGACATCGCTTCATCTTCAGTCTTCTTATTCATTGACAAGCTATCGCATACATACGAGATGACTGAAAATATGGCTTAGGTAAGGTGCACCTTAGTCCTCAAAGTGACATCTTTGCTTTTCGACACTTTAAAGAAGTCTTTTGCAGCAGAGATGCCCAATGAAATGTGTCATTTGATATCTTAATTGCTGCTTCCACGAACCTTAATTCTGGATCCAAGTAAATGAAATCCTTGACAGCTTCAATCTTTTCTCTGTTTGTCATGGTGTTGCTTATTGGTCCAGTTGTGAGGATTTCTGTTTTCTTCGTGTTGACGTATAATCCGTATTGAAGGCTGTAGTCTCTGATCTTCATGAGTAAGTGCTTCAACTCTTCACTTTCAGCAAGCAAGGTCATGTCATCTGCATATCAAAGGTTGTTAATGGGTCTTCTTCCAATCCTGATGCCCTGTCCTTCTTCATATAGTCCAGATTCTCATGTTATTTGCACAGCATACAGACTAAGTATGCTGAAAGGATACAACTCTGACACACACCCTTCCTGACTTTAAACCACGCAGTATCCCCTGGGCTCTGTTAGAACAACTGCCTCTTGGTCTATTTACAGGCTCTGCATGTGCACAGTTAAGTGCTCTGGAATTGCCATCCTTCACAATGTTATCCATAATTTGTTATGATCCACACAGTCAAATGCCTTTGCACAGTTAATAAAACACAGGTAAACATCTTTCTGGTATTCTCTGCTTTCAGTCAATGTTCATCTGACATCAGCAGATATCCCTTGTTCCACATCCTGTTCTGAATCTGACTTGAATTTCTGGCAGTTTCCTGTTGAACCTGCTGCAACCACTTCTGCATCATCTTTAGCAACATTTTACTTGCATGTCATATTAATGATATTGTTCAATAATTTCCACATTCTGTTGGATTACCTTTCTTTGGAATGGGCACAAATACAGATCTCTTCCAGTCAGTTGACTAGGTAGCTGTTTTCCAAATTTCTTGTCATAGATAAGTGAGTGCCTGCAGCACTGCATCTGTTTGTTGAAACATCTCAATTGGTATTCCGTCAATTCCTGGAACCTTGATTTTTGCCAATGCTTTCAGTGCAGCTTGGGCTTCTTCCTTCAATATATCGGTTCTTGATCACATGCTACCTCCTGCAATAGTTGCATGTTGACCAACTCTTTTTGGTACTGTGACTGTATACTCCTTCCATTATCTTTTGATGCTTCCTGCTTCGCCTATAGAATCCTTCAATATTGCAGCTCAAGGGTTGAAGTTTTTATTCAGTTCTTATAGTTTGAAAATGATGAGTATGTTCTTCCTTTTTGGTTTTCCATCTCCAGGTCTTTGCACATGTCACTAAAATATTTTACTTTTCCTTCTGGAGTTGCCCTTTGAAATCTTCTATTCAGCTCACTTTATTTGCTCTACATTCAAGAGCAAGATTCAGACATCCTTTCTGACATCCGTTGAGATTTTCTTTCTTTCCAGTTTTTTAATGACCTTTTGCTTTCTTCATGCATGATGTCCTCGATGTCATTCCACAACTCGTCTGGTCTTCGGTCATCAGTGCTCAATGAGGCAAATCTATTCTTGGGATGGTCTCTAAATTCAGGTGGGATATACTCAACATTGTACTTTGGCTCTCATGGACTTGTTTTAAATTTCTTCAGCTTAAACTTGAACTTGCATTTGAGCAACTGATGGTCTTAGCCCCAGTCTTGATCTGACTGATGATATTGAGCTTTTCCATCATCTCTTTCCATAAATGTAGTTGATCTGATTCCTATTTTATCCATCTGGTGAGGTCCATGTGTACAGTCGCTGATTATGATGTTAAAAAAGGTATTTGCAGTGAAGAAATCATTGGTCTTGCAAAATTCTATCATGTGACTTCCGGTGTCAATTCTATCAAGGCCGTATTTTCCAACTACCTGTCGTTCTTCTTTGTTTCCATCTTTCGCATTCCAATCACCAGTAATTAACAATGTATCCTGAATGCATGTTTGATCAATTTCAAACTGCATAAGTTGGTAAAAATCTTTAATTTACTCTTCTTTGGCATTAAAGATTGGTACATAAATTTCAATAACAGTTATATTAACTGGTCTTCCTTGTAGGCATATGAGTATTATCTTATCACTGACACCATTATACTTCAAAACAGACCTTGAAATGCTCTTTTTGACAATGAATACGACGCCATTCCTCTTTGTCATTCTTGGCACGTCAGACCACATGACTGTCCAATTCAAAATGGCCAGTGCAACGTCATTTCAGATTACGAATGCCTCAGATACCAATTTTTATGTGTGCCATTTCATTTTTGATGACTTCCAATTTTTCTAAATTTGTACTTTGTATGTTCCATGTTCTGATTATTAATTGAAGTTTGCAGCTGTTTCTTCTCATTTTGAGTTTTGCCATATCAGCAAATGAAAGTTCTAAAAGGAATCCACAAGAAATCTATTAGAACTAATAAATGAATTCATCAAAGTGGTAGGGTACAAGGACAACTCATAAAATTCAGTAGGGTTTCTAAACAACAGCAATCTGCAAGAGCAAAAAGAAATTAAGTAAATATTACCATTAATAATAGCATATAAAAGAATAAAATATCTAGGAATTAATTTAACCAGAAAACGAAAAGTCCTGTATACAGAAAACTATAAAGCACTGCTAAAAAAATTCAAAGACGCAACTGATTCAAACTAACTCAAAAGGAAAGAGAAAATCTCAACAGACCCATAATAAGTGAAGAGATTAAATCAGTGATCAAAAACCTCCCAACACTGGGGAATTCTACCAAACATTTAGGGAAGAGCTGACAACAGTTCTGGTTAAACTTTTCAAAAAGGTAGAGAAGGACTACGCCCCAATTCATTCTATGAAGCAAACATAACTCTGATACCAAAATAAGACAAAAACACCAGAAGAGAAGAAAACAACAGGCCAGTATCTCTAATGAACATAAATGCAAAAAACCCCAACAAAATACTAACGAACAGAATCCAACAGCATATAAACAGTCATACAACATGACCAGGTAAGATTTATTTCAGGAATGCAGGGATGGTTCAACATTAGAAAATCAATGTAATATACCACGTGAATATAACAAAGGAAAGGAACCACATGATCATCTCTAATGGAAGCAGAAAAAGCATTTGCTAAATCCAGCACCATATCTTGATAAACGCCCCCAAGAACATTGTAATAGACGATGAGTTTGTTAATATGAATCAGGGCATATATGAAAAGTCAACAGCCAATATTAAACGTAATGGAGAAAGACTGAGAGCTTTCCTCTTGAAATCGAGGATAAGACAAGGATGCCTGCTCTCGCTATTTCTAGTCAACATTGTAGTAGATGTCCTATCCAAAGCAATAAGATAAAATGTTCACTACTTCTATTCAATCTTTTCTTAATACAATATTGTATTAGAAGTCCTAGCCAGAGCAATATGACAAAAAAAGGAATCCAGATTGGAAAAGAAGTAAAATTATCTCTATTTGCAAATGACATGATCCTAAATATAAAATATCCTAAAGAGTCCACAAGAAAGCTTCTAGAGCTAACAAAGGAATTCAGCAAGGTTGCAGGGTACAAGGTAAACAAACAAAAATTACTTGGGTTTCTATACACCTGCAATGAGCAATCTGAAAGGGAAATTAGGGAAACTATATTCCATTTACAATAATATCTAAGAGAAGAAAATACATAGGAATAAATTTTACCAGGATGTGAAAGACTTATACAATGAAAATTATAAAACTGCTGAAAGAGAGTAAAGAAGGCTTAAATAAATAGAAATATGTTTCATGTTTACTTACAGAAAGACTTAATACTGTTAACTTGTCAGTAACACACAAAGCGATCTACAGATTTCAATGCAATACTGATCAAAATTCCAACAACCTTCCTTACAGAAATGGAAAAACCAATCCTCAAGTTTATATGGAATGGCAAGAGACTTCAACTAGCTAAAGCAATGTTGAAAGAGAAGAACGAAATAGGAGGACTCACACTTCCTGATTTTAAAACATGTTATACAACTACAGTAATCAAAACAGCCTAGAACTGGTGTGACAATAGACACAAAGGCCAATGGAATAAAACTGAGAGTCCATAAATAAACTCACACATCTACGGTGAACTGACTTTTTACATGGGTGCTAAGTCCGTCCATCTGATGGGGAAAGAGAGTCTTTTCAATAAATGGTGTTAGAAAAATTGGATTTCCACCTGCAGAAAAATGAAACAAGATATATGCCTCACACCAGAACAAATCCAAAAAGGATAAAGGACCTAAATGTGAACACTAAACTCATAAAGTTCGTAGAAGAAAATGGAGGGGCAACAGTGTCAGGCCTAGCTTTTTACACTAGATTATCTAATACAAAAAGAAAGACAAAAACAGAAAAGATAAAACAAATAAATGGGACCACATAAAAATTAAAAACTTTTGTTCATCAAAAGACTTCACCCAAAAAGTGAAAAGACAAGCTGCCAACTTGGAAAATATCTTCAGAAATCATATATCCAATAAGAATCTAATAACCAAAATATACATAAAAGTTCAATAACTGAACAAAGAAAAGACAATCAACCCAATGAAAATATGGGCAAAAAACCTGAAAAGACATTTCACAAAGAGGACATTTAAATGGCCACCAAACACATAAAAAGATGCTCAGCATCATTATCCATCAAAGGGATGCAAATCAAAACCACAATGAGATACCACTTCATTCCTACTAGGACAGCTTAGACTAAAAAACAAAAGATAGCAAATGTTGGCAAGGATGTTGGGAAACTACAACCTTTATCCATTGCTGGTGGGAATGCAAAATGGTACAGCCATTGTGGACAACAATGTGGCAATTCCTCCAAAAAGTAAACATAAAATTACCATCTAACCCAGGAATTACACTCCTAGATATATACCCCAAAGACCTTAGAGCAGAGACTCAAGCAGTTAATTGCTCACCAGTGTTCACTGCAGCTTTTTATTCACAATAGCCAAAAGGTAGAAACAACCTAAATGCCCATCACGAATAAATAAACAAAATGTGATACATATACAGTGACGAATCTGTGAAACATTTCATAACATGGAGGACCCTGGAAGGCATTATGCTGACTGAAATTAGTCAGTTGCAAAAGGACAAATATTGTATAAGACCACTAGGATAAGAACTTGAGAAATAGTTTAAACTGAGAAGAAAACATTCTTTTGTGGTTACGAGAGCGGGGAGGAAGGGAGGACGGGAGGGGGCATTCACTAATTAGATAGTAGATAAGAACTACTGTAGGTGAAGGGAAAGACAGCACACAATACAGGGGGGATCAGCACAATTGGACTAAACCAAAAGCCAAGAAGTTTCCTGAATAAACTGAATGCTTCAAAGGTCAGCATAGCAGGGGCAGGGGTCTGGGGACCATGGTTTCAGGGGACATCTAAGTCAATTGGCATAATTAAATCTATTAACAAAACATTCTGCATCCCACTTTGAACAGTAGCGTCTGGGGTCTTAAACGCTAGCAAGCAGCCATCTAAGATGCATCAATTGGTCTCAACCCACCTGGATCAAAGGAGAATGAAGAACACCAAGGACACAAGGCAATTAACGAGCCCAAGAGACAGAAAGGGCCACATGAACCAGAGACTACATCATCCTGAGACCAGAAGAACTAGATGGTGCCCAGCTACAACTGATGACTGCCCTGACAGGGAACACAACAGAGAACTCCTGAGGGAGCAGGAGAGCAGTGGGATGCAGACCCCAAATTCTCATAAGACCAGACTTAATGGTCTGACTGAGACCAGAGGGACCCTGGTGGTCATGGTCCCCAGACCTTCTGTTGGCCCAGGACAGGAACCATTCCTGAAGCCAACTCTTCAGACATGGATTGGACTGGACAATGGGTTGGAGAGGGATGCTGGTGAGGAGTGAGCTTCCTGGATCAGGTGGACACTTGAGACTATGTTTGCATCTCCTGTCTGGAGGGGAGATGAGAGTGTGGAGGGGGTTAGAAGCTGGAGAAACGGACACGAAAAGAGAGAGCTGAGGGAGAGATCGGGCTGTCTCATTAGCGGGAGAGCAATTGGGAGTGTATTTTTTTTTTTTTTGGTAGCAAGGTGTATACGGGTTTTTGTGTGAGAGACTGACTTGATTTGTAAACTTTCACTTAAAGCACAATAAAAATTATTAAAAAAAAAAAAAAAGGGACACCTTCCTATCACTAGTAAATAAAAAATTTTTTAAAAAGATAATGCTCAATTGGCATAATATAGTTTACAAAGAAAATGTTCTCCATTCTACTTTGTTGAGTAGTGTCTAGGGTCTTAAAAGCCTGTGAGTGGCCATCTAAGATACTCCACTGGTCTCACCCCTTCGGGAGCAAGGGAGAATGAAGAAAACTAAAGACACAAGGAAAAGATCAGCACAAAGAACTAATGGACCACAACACCACAGCCTCCACCAGACTGAGTCCAGTACAACTAGATGGTGCCCTACTACCACCACTGACTGCTGTGACAGGGATCACAACAGAGGGTCCCAGACAGAGCTGGAGAATAATGTAGAACAAAATTCTAACTCACACAAAAAAAGACCAAACTTACTGGCCTGACAGAGACTAGAGAAACCCCAAGAGTATGGCCTCCAGATATAGCCCAGTAATGAAGCCACTCCTGAGGTTCATCCTTCATCCAAAGATCAGACAGTCCCACAAAACAAAATGAGACTAAAGGGGCACACCAGCCCAGGGGCAAGAACTAGAAGGCAGGAAGGGACAGGAGAGGTGATAATAAGGATCCCAAGGTCAAGAAGGGAGAGTGTTGACATGTTGTGGGGTTGTTAGTCTGTATCATAAAACAATATGTATACTAACTCTTCAATGATTAGCTCACTTGTTCTGTAAACCTTCATCTAAAATATAATAACAAATAAACAAAAAAAAGATTAAAAAAAAATGTGGTTCATATATATGATAAAATACTACTCAGCCAGTAGGAGAAATGAAATCTTGATACATGTTAAGAAATGCATAGAGCTTGAAGACATTATGCTGAGTGAAATAAGTCAGTCATAAGAGGACAAATATTTTAAGGCCTCACTTATATAATAAAATAAGAACAGGCAAATATATACAGACCAAAGTTAACTAGTGGTTACCAGGGGCAAGAGGGAGGGGGAAAGGGAGGTTATTGTTTACGGAGTACTGAGTTTCAGTTTACGGTGATGGAAAAATAGCACTGATTAAAGGTAGGGTTGTATAGCCGATTACTGTAATTGCTGCCCGTCAATAAGTTGCAAACTTATGAAAAGTTGAACTGGTAAAAACTGTGTGATAAATATGTTTAAAACAAGACAGAAAAAGCAGCTGCTGAGGTTGATGATGTACAATCAGAACCTCAGTGGATTTAGTTCACTGGTTTAGAGGATGACGATCATGGTTTCATGGAACATCCCAATCAATTGGCCAAATACTGTGTTTAGTGTGTTTGTTCTTCCTCCTAGTTCACTGCACAGTGCCTGAGGTCTTAAATGTTTGCAAGAGGAGATACAAAGCACAATTGGTCTACATTCATCTGGATCAACAGAGGAAGAAAGATAGTCCGGAATAGGAGTAGGATATGAAATGTGTAGCTAATTGCCTCCGTGAACAACTGCCTCCTTTGCCATTAGACTAGAAAACTGGATGGTGCCCGGCTACCAATACCAAATATTTTGATCAAAGATTCTGTAGCCGAGTCCTGATCAAAAGGGGAAAAATGCAGAATTTCAAATTCTCATCAGATCCAGACTTCCTGGGGACATGGAGGCTGGTTGAACCATTGTAAATATTGCCCTGAGATAATCTTTAAGCCTTAAACCAGAAATATTACCTAAAGACTTCTTAAAACTAAACTATGGTTTAGCTTAAAGGAGCCTTGGTGGCACAATGGTTAAGAATTTGGTTGCTAACCAAGAGGTTGGCAGTTTGAATCTACCAGCTGCTCCTTGGAAACCCTATGGGGAAGTTCTACTCTGTCCTATAGGGTCTCTGAGTCAGAAATGACTCGATGGCAATCGGGTTTTTTTTGGTCATAGCTTAGCTTAACTAGTAAAGAATGTCTGCCTTGAGCACTGTGCTCTTTTAACCTCCCCCCAAAAAAAATCAAACCCATTGCCATGGAGTCGATTCCAATTCATAGTGATCCTACAGGACTCTTTTAAGATCTATCTATATGGGATCAAACTGACAACAGCAACTTCAAAGTTTAGATGGGAAACTTAGGAGACAGTGAGTTTATGTTAATAAAGGAGAAACAACTCAAAAAGCCAGGTGAGAACTGTCGTACAAATCAAAGAATGTAATCAATGTCACTGAATTGTACGTATGGAAATTGTCTAACTGGTGCATGTTCTGCTGGGTATATTCTCAATAACAATAAAAATAAAATAAATTATTTAAAAATTTTTAAACACCATTATAAAAGCAATTTTTAAAAAAAATCAAAAAAGATCTAAATAAATGGAAGGACATTCTGTGTTCGTGAACCGGAAGGTTTGATATTGTTAAGATGTTGTACTATCCAAAGCAATCTACGAATTCAATGCATTCCTCATCAAAATTCTAACAGCCTTCTTGATAGAAAGGGGAACGTCAATCCTCAAATTTATAAGAAGGGGAGGGGACCCCAAACACCTAAAGCAATCCGAAGTAAAAATACAGTAGGAGGACTCACACTTGCTGACTTCAAAACATATAATAAAGGTACAGTAACTAAAACTGCCTGGTATTGATATTAATGATAGAGATATAGATCCCAAACCAAATCCATTGCCTTGAAGTCTATTCTGACTCACAGCAATTCTATAGGACAGAATAGAATTGTCCTACAGGGCTTCCAAGGCCATAAATCTTTACAGAAGCAGACTGCCACACCTTTCTCTTGCAGAGCAGCTAGTGGGTTCAAACCACTGACCGACCTTTCAGTTAGCAGCGAGTGCTTTAACCACTGCACCACCAGGGCTCTTTGACAGACATACAGACAAATGGAATTGAATAAAACTGAGAGTCCAGAAATAAACCCACACATCTACGGTTCGCTGACAAGGGTGCTAAATTCTACCAATGGGGAAGGAAGGGCATGTTCAATAAGTGGTGCTGGCAAAGCTGGATATCCACTGGATATGTAGAAGAATGAACCAAGATCCAGCCCTTAAACCACACACAAAAACAATTCAAAGTGGATCAAGGACCTAATGTGAAAACTGTAACCATAAAATTCATACAAGAAAATACAGGGTGAAGCTGTAGGACTGAGGTTTCTGTGATCGGCTATCAGATATGACAACAAAAGCAAGAGCAGCAAAAGACATTATAGACATATTCTGCTTACTTTATGTACGTTTGAAATTTTCCATAATAAAAGTTACATTTTTTAAATGAAAAAAAAAAAAAAAGACTATAGAGACAAAAAAAAAAAAAAAAACCTGTAAACACAATGCCAATCAGTTGATTCTGATTCACAGTGACCCTATAGGACAGAGGAGGACGGTTTCTATAGGGTTTCCAAGGAGCAGCTGGTAGGTTTGAACCACTGTGCCACTAGGGCGCATACACAGGCAAATAGGACCTCATCTGTACATCGAAAGACTTTATCATAAAAGTGAAAAGAAAGCCTGCAGAGTGGGAGAAAATCACTGGGAACCATATATCCGATAAAGGTCTAATATACAACATTTATAAAACACTTCTTCAACTTAACAACAAAAAGACAAACAAAATTTAAAAAATGGGAAAAGGATTTGAACAGACTTTTCACCAAAGATGATGTTCAAATAGCCAAAAAAGCACATAAAAAAAGATGTTCAAAGTCATTAGCCTTTGCTGTTCTTGCATGCCATCGAGTAGACTGCGACTCACAGTGATTCCATAAGATAGAGTAGAAATGCCCCATCGGGTTTCCAAGGCTGTAATCTTTACAGAAGCAGAATGCCACATCTTTCTCTCATGGAGCAGCTGGTGGGTTTGAACTGCCGACCTTTCCGTTAGCAGTTGAGTGCTTAACTGCTTCGCCAACAGGGCTCCTTCATTAGTCATAAGGGAAATGCTAATCAAAACCACAATGAGATATCACCTCATTCCCATTAGAATGGCAATGATCAAAAAAAAACAGAAAATGCTGGGTGCTGGCGAGATTGTGGAGAACCTCCATCCATAGGAACCCTCATCCATTGCTGGTGGGACTGTAAGTTGGTACAGGCACTGTGGAAACAATTTGCGGTTCCTCAAAAAGTTGAACACAGAACTACCTACCACATGATCCAGCAATTCCACTCATAGGTATATACCCAAACGGCCTGAAAGCAGTGACATGAACAGACACATGTACACCAGTGTTCACTGAGGCACTAATCACAATAGCCAAACGTAGGAATCAACCGAAATGCCCATCAACCGATGAATGGATAAACAATATATGGCATGTATATATAATGACTACTACTTAGCCATCAGGAGGAATGAACTCCGGATTCATGCCACAACAGATGAACCTAGAGGACATCATGCTGAGCAAACGGAATGAGACACAGAACAATAAATACCGTATGATATCATTTATATGAAATAAGAAAATATATAGAATCCAAAAGTAAAGGGGCGGGAAGGAGGGGAAAAGTAAGAGTTTCTGCTTAGAGTGCATTGAATGTATGTTAACAGTGGTGGGATAACTTGGAAAAAATAGCAAGAATGGTTGCACCACTTAAAGGCTGTCATTAATGTCACTGTGGTGTACATGTAGAAATTGATGAAATGCTATATGTCTTGCTCTGAGTATAAGACTATTAAAAAAAAAAAAAGGACACAGGAGCCAGTTGAAGGGACTCCCACTGGTCAAACTTGGGACAATTTGAGCACCAAAATAATTAACAGTGATGGCAAGCCTCTTTCTTACAAAAAGATGCCAACTAATATGTAAAGACACAATGAAGGGCTGAAAACATCACCATTTAGTAAATAGCACAGTAATAATTCAAGGAAGAGATATCAGTCAATGCTAAAAACTAGTGGGTGACGGTGGGATGATGAACAAGACTTTGTCTCCCCCTGAAGCACAGGTCAACATCACAGGACAGCTGAAAGCCTACAGGAGAACCCAGCAGGCTGCTATGACTTTCCTGCCAAAAAGCGCTGCCTGGCTGTGAGGGGTAGGCCCTAGCTGAGGGTGTTCTACAAAAGGATCGGCCTGCTATATTCAAAATACCATGGTGGCAAAGGGTAGGAGAGAACAGGGTGCTGTTCCAGGCTGAAAGAAATCAGAGATGCAACAGCTGGGAGCAGCCGGTGGTCTGGGGCTAGATCCTCTGCTTCAAGGGCACTACTGAGATAACTGGACAATCCTGACAGCATTATCTGGGTGAAGGGTTCAAGGGGTTTTCTGTATTATTCTTGAAACTCTTCTGTAAATTAGAAATTATTTCAAACAAAAAAAAAAAAAAAAAGTGTGTCACTTTACAAAACAAAGCCCTTAGGAATGACTGAGAAAGGCCGGAGGTCCTAGCCAGAGCAATCAGGCTAGAAAAAGAAGTAAAAGGCATCCAAATTGGTAAGGAAGAAGTAAAAGTATCTGTATTTGCAAATGATATGATCTTATATACAGAAAACCCCAAAGAATCCACAAGAAAACTACTGGAACTAACAGAAGATTTCAGCAGAGTATCACGAAACAAGATAAACATACAAAAATCAGTTGGATACCTCTACAAAAACAAAGAGAACATTGAAGAAGGAATCACCAAATCAATACCATTTACAATAGCCCCCAAGAAGATAAAATACTTAGGGATAAATCTAATCAGAGACATAAAACACCCATACAAAGAAAACTATAAGACACTAAAAGAGACCTACTTAAGTGGAAAAACATACCTTGCTCACAGATAGGAAGACTCAACATTGTGAAAATGTCAACTCTACCCAAAGCCATCTACAGATACAATGCAATCCCGATCCAAATTTCAATGGCATTTTTTAATGAGATGGAGAAACAAATCACCAACTTCCTATGGAGAGGGAAGAGGCACCGGATAAGTAAAGCATTACTGAAAAAGAACAACAAAGTGGGAGGAGGCCTCACAGTACCTGAATTTAGAACTTATAATACCGCCATGGTAGTCAAAACAGCCTGATACTGGTACAACAATAGATACACAAACCAGTGGAGCAGAACTGAGAATCCAGACATGACTTTATCCACCTATGAGCAGCTGGTATTTGATAAAGACCCAAAGTCTGCTAAATAAGGAAAAGACGGTTCCTTTAACAAACAGTGCTGGCATAACTGGATATTCATCTGCTAAAAAATGAAACAAGACCCATACCTCACACCATGCACAAAAACTAACTCAAAATGGAGGAAGACCTAAATACAACATCTAAAACAATAAAGATGACAGAAAAAAAATAGGGACAATGCCAGGAGCCCTAATACATGCCATAAACAGTATACAAAACATTACTAACAATGCAGAAGAGAAACCAGATAACTGGGAGCTCCTAAAAGTCAAACACCTATGCTCATCCAAAGGCTTCGCCAGAAGAGTGAAAAGACCGCCTACAGGCTGGGAAAACGTTTTTAGCTGTGACATTTCTGATCAACGTCTGATCTCTAAAATCTACATGATACTGCAAAAACTGTACTACAAAAAGACAAATAACCCAATTAAAAAATAGGCAAAGGATATGAACAGGCACTTCACTAAAGAAGACATTCAGGTAGCTAAGAGATACATGAGGAAACGCTCACGATCATTAGCCATTAGAGAAATGCAGATCAAAACTACAAAGAGATTCCATCTCACTCCAACAAGGCTGGCATTAAACCAAAACACACAAAATAATAAATGTTGGAGAGGTTGCAGAGAGACTGGAACACTTATACACTGCTGGGGGGAATGTAAAAGGCACAACCACTTCAGAAATAGATTTGGCGCTTCCTTAAAAACTAGAAATAGAAGTACCATAAGACCCAGCAATCCCACTCCTTGGAATATATCCTAGATAAATAAGAGCTACCACATGAATAGATATATACACACTCATGTTCATTGCCGCACTGTCCACTCTAGCAAAAAGATGGAAACAACCTAGGTGTCCGTGACCAGACAAATGCGTAAACAAATTACACTAAGTACAAACAATAAGAATACTATGCAGTGAAAAAGAACAATGATGAATCCTTGAAATATCCCACAACATGGATGAAGCTGGAAGGCATTATGCTGAGTGAAATTAGTCAGTCACAAAAGGACAAATATTGTATGAGACCACTATTATAAGAACTCAAGAAAAGGTTTAAACACAGAAGAAAACATTCTTTGATAGTTATGAAGGTAGGGAGGGAGGGAAAGGGATATTCACTAATTTAATTAGATAGTAGAGGAGAATTATCCTGGGTGAAGGGAAGGGGAATACACAATACAGGGAAAGTCAGCATAACTGGACTAAACCAAAAGCCAAGCGGTTTCCTGAACACAACCAAACACTTCAAGGGACAGAGTAGCAGTGGCGGGGGTCTGGGGACCATGGTATCATGAACATCTAGGTCAACTGGCATAACAAAATTTATTAAGAAAATGTTTTGCATCCCGCTTGGATGAGTGGTATCTGCAGTCTTAAAAGCTAGCAAGCGGCCATCTAAGATGCATCAACTGGTTCCAACCCACCTGGGGCAAAGGAGAATGAAGAACACTAAAGATACAAGGAAAATATTAAGCCCAAGAGACGAAAAGGGCCACATAAAACAGAAACTCTATTGGCCTGAGACCAGAGCTAGATGGTGCCCTATTACCACCAATGACCACCCTGACAGGGAACACAACAGAGAGTCCCTGACAGAGCAGGAGAAAAGCAGGGTGCAGAACTCAACTTCATGTAAAAAGACCAGACTTAATAGTCTGACTGAGCCTAGAAGAACCCCAGAAGACATGGCCCCCGGACTCTCTGGTAATCAATAACTAAAACCATTCCTGAAGCCAACTCTGCAGACAAAGATTAGACTGGAGTATAAGATATAAAATGATACTCGTGAAGAGTGTGCTTCTTAGTTCAAGGAGATACACGAGATTAAATGGGTAGCTCCTGTCCGGAGAGGAGATGAGAAGGTAGAAAGGGGTAGGACCTGGTTGAATGGACATGGGAAATCCGGGGTGGAAAGGAGTATGCTGTCAATTATAGGGATAGCAACTAGGATCATATAACAATGTGTGAATAAATTTTTATGAGAAACTAACCTGAGCTGTAAGTTTTCACCTAAAGCATAATAAAAAGAATGATGGAGAAGGGAGACACATAGGTGACTTGGTCCTACCTGCCCTACCAGAACAGCTCTTTTCAAGGAAGGCTAGCATGCTCATAAAGGAGTGTTTGAACAGGAGCTTCTACTGGTGAGCAGACAGACATACCATGTGTGATGAAAAGGGACTTGAGAACATACAAAGGCTCTGCAAGTCTGGTAGACAGAGTGAGAGATAGAGGGACAAACACAGAGAGAAAACAAACGGATGGCAGCCCTTCTCCTGGAAAGAAAGAGATTAATCCAAGCTAGAAGTTAAGTGTGAGATGCAGGTACAACTTAGTCAGTGGGAATGTAAAAGCAACTATGAGAAGAGGCTGGGACTTAAAGAAAAAAAGATTTAAAACGCTGCTTCTAAAATAATCATCTATCTCCCTGGCCCAATCTGATGGAACAGACCACGCCTCCAACACCAAGAATTTACTCTTTAAGGGTTAGGCTATTTGTGTAAATATGGACACACTCCGGTGTCTGAGTCTATGACATTAAACAGTCTGAAAGACTTCTTCATTCCCTCAGAAAGGGTATAACAGTTGGCCAGAACAAGCATTTGGGTCTGTATGGTTGTTACACTTCTTGCTGGAAATCCTTATATGGCATTCTGATTTAAAACATTAATCTTAGGGAGTCTGACTAAGGAGAATCTGGCTTCCTGAGAGACAATTCCTTCCTGTGCTGATAAAATCCAGTTTCTGAGTCCACAGGACTAAAGGTCGAGCCTCGGATCTTGGCAAATATTCCAAGTTAACACTACTCTGTCAGGACTACTGCTGGACTAAGAACTGGCTTTGCCTTGTAACAATGTGGGGCATAGCTGTGACAATCTTTTCTTTTTAACTTCAGCAATGTGGAATATTCTTTGAATTTGTGAAATGTAATCACCCGTCTCCGAAAGTGACCAGCAGTAGACTTGGTGTCTTGGGAACTGTATGAATAGCTCTGAACTCCAGTTGAGAAATCAAATTGGCTCATTTCTTCACTCAGGCTACTGTCTCCCAAATATGACAATGAAGATATATACTGAGGACCATCTGAAATATAAAGAAAAAGGAAATTCATCTATTCAAACATCATCAGTAAGAAATATATGTCTCTAGGGTCAAATGATATTTAAACTAAAGAATACTTTTAATATCAATCCTGTGATCCTGGCCCATTCCAGACCAGCAAAGCATAAAGGAAATGGGGAAAATGCCTCCCTTTGTTTTGTCATCATCAGGAGTTATTCTCTACTGTCAGGACAATGACATTAAATTAAACTGGATCTAATTTTTAGAGTTTCCATGATTAACAGAATATCTCTGCAATTAAAATTCTGATGGTATACAATATTTTGCCCACAGAGTCTAACATAAATGTGGAAAAAAATACTACTGAGAAATACCAAAAGATATAAGGGATTTAGAAAACTGGTCCAAATCATATCCTCTAATTGAGAAATGGTGATAAAAGGCATGAAGAAAAATCAAGCAAAAATTGAAACAAGGGATGTAGAGGAAGAGAAGGTAAATTACAAACAGGGTAGACAGGGAGAACGTTTTTGAGAGTTTGACATTAAACAAATGTTGTGAGCCTTGCTGATACATGGGGCCAAGATTATTCTACAGAGAAGGAACAGCAAGCTCAAATGCCCTGGGACAGAAGCAAGCCTGGGGCAAGGACCAGCAGGGCCCCTGGGGCTGAAGAGGAATGAGCAGGAAGGAGAGCAGGAGGCCAGGAGGCCACAGACGCAATCAACCAGTGAGGAGGGCCTGGCAGCTTTGTGCCAAGGGAGGCAGAAACCATGGTAAGACTTCTACTTTAACTTAGATTATCCACATGCAAACACACAGGTATCAAGCTAATCTTTCTCATGAACGGGCTGCATTTTATAAAAAGTATAACATGTCTGAGCCCCTCTGCCCATCCTCATATTCCACTCTGAGATCTTCTTAGGCAGGTAAGTTAAGCCACTCACATTTCTTTCAAGATGTAATTCCATTTGCCACTAAAAAACAAAACTTTGTTCAAGCTCAATTTCAATGTTTTGGGTTAAAGTGTTTTCTATTTACATAAGAAGTATCAACTATTAGAGCCTTTCTCACCATTTTGAAAATGTCCTGAGTCCCCACTTGCTGCTTCCCTGGCTTCTTTCCTAATTTCAATGTACCTTTTCTTTCTTTCCATAGGGACCTATTAGGCAAAACACATACACAATTTAAAACTTTTTAAAATCATAATCATGCTTTTTCTGTTTCAGTAACAATCTGGCAAAAGGAAAATTATTTTTAAATAAAACTATAATTAAATTTAAAAGCTTTCAAAAATATCCACAAAAAAGAGGGTTAAGTGTGGTCCTCACAGAGAACTGTGGAGGCACGCAGCTCTGAAGACAGGACTGAGCACAACATTTACACTGGAATTCTGAGCCTCCGTTTCCACAACATAAACTTGTGGTATATCATAGTACCTCACAGAGCTGTGGTAAACTTCACAATTAACATATAACAAGTGCTTGGATGCTAAATAAATCAGTGCCATTATATTTGTTTTTTAGTTCACTGAATATGTGCTTAGAAAAAAATTCCTCGTCTTGTTCCAAAAGGGCTTAAAACAGGAAGCACCCACTTGTTTGAACCCAGGAACAACTGAAGTGTGGTCTGGGCCAGCAGCCTGAGTGAATGTGAGGAAAGAGAACTGAGCCCCAGTGTGGACAGGCCCTGGGCAGAGCCTGGCTCCTGGCAGAACTTCCTATTTCCAACAGAACACTTCCTCACCAACCCTCATGTCTGCCCGTGACCGTGACTCCTTTACGCACCCCGTTCCTTCTGCTCACAGCACCCCACTATCCCCGAGTCACCACCAGGGTGACAGAGCAGGGCTCTGTACCAGGAGGGGCTCAGCTTCTTTGATCGGAGGGATTTAATCAGAAACAACTTCTGAGATATATCCTGACTGCTCCTTTTGTTGGGATTTGCTTCCTCATACAGGTTAAGAGTGGGAAACATCAAGCTCTGATGAATTTGGTTGTAGCTGTCTGAGATTCTACCTCAGGGCTAACTAATGAAACTGTCAAGTTTTGAAGTTTAAGCAGACTTAAATACCGGCAATATAATATGTTCAACATAATGGATGCTTCCCTCTACAACGGCTTGATAAAACTTTTTTAGTTCAGGAACACTGAAACTTTCTACTCACCTCAACTTCTACAGGAAATGTATAGCAGCGATTCAGGTCTATCAGATTTTCAAAAATAAGCAAGTTCTGTAAATCCGAAGAATCATATAAAAACGTGAATAGTAGAATGCTTTAATTAACTGATGTTTATTATAGAATCAATACTACACAGAGAAGAACTTCAGCTTTAAAATATATATAAAACCAAGCTAAACCCATCGCCACTGAGTCAATTCTGACTCATAGCAACCGTATAGGACAGAGTGGAACTGCCCCACTGGACTTCCAAGGAACAGCTGGTGGATTCGAACTGCCGACCTTTTGTTTAGCAGCCAGGTTCTTAACCACCGTACCACCAGGACTCCAAAATATATACAGCTATATAAATACAATTTTTGTAAGTATATATAGGGATTCTTGGTGGCAGAATGGTTTAGTGTTTGGCTGCTAACCGAAAGGTTATTAGTTGGAACTCACCAGCCACTCTGCAGGAGAGAAGACCTGGCGATCTGCTCCCATAAAGATTATAGCCTAGGAAACCCTATGGGACAATTCAAGTCTGGGCTAACTAATGAAACTGACTCGGAGTTGACTTGATGGCACACAAAAACAACTATATATATACACATACATACATACATGTATACATACATACACACACACACACATACATACCACATACTATACCAAAACTTTTGAAGGTGGCGTAGTCTAACTTCTCAAATCCTACAATGACAGCAAAGGTGAACCTGCAGGAGAGGCCTACCTTTTCTGGTTTTTCACTGAACAGAAAACCTTGGTAGAATTTTAATTCGCTGAAGACACAGCGGACAAGAGAAATGGCACAATTGTATGCAGCACAATGATAAAGTCTTCTCCTCTCCAGCAGCTGACTCTCCCCTCCCATGTTCTCTGTAAATGCATCATAGCACGATCTGCAGAGCAAATGCACAATAAAATTCATTATCAAACGTGGAGCTGCTGCTCCGGCCCGACACCACCAGAGAGAGAGCCTCATCCAGAACACACTCCCTGAGCATCGGGTCCGTGCCATACCCTGAAAGGCTGGCACTGGCAGGGAGCGCAAGGTGAGCGCACGACCACATCCACTTACCACTCACCTCTCCCAGCAAAGGCAGTGATCGTGTACCTCACCACTGAGGTGGTGCAGAGACAGTGACAAGTGAGACAGGTAGAGACACGCACACAGGAGGAAGGACACTGGGCCTCACCACTGAGGTGGTGCAGAGACAGTCACAAGTGAGACAAGTAGATATATGGACACAGGAGGAAGGACAGTGGACCTCACCACTCACAGGTGCTGCAGAGACAGTGACAAGTGAGACAAGTAGAGATATGTACACAGGAGGAAGGACAGTGGACCTCACCACACACAGGTGGTGCAGAGACAGTGACAAGTGAGACAAGTAGAGATATGGACACAGGAGGAAGGACACTGGGCCTCACCACTGAGGTGGTGCAGAGACAGTGACAAGTGAGACAAGTAGAGATACGCATACAGGAGGAAGGACACTGGGCCTCACCACTGAGGTGGTGCAGAGACAGTGACAAGTGAGACAAGTAGAGATACGCATACAGGAGGAAGGACACTGGGCCTCACCACTGAGGTGGTGCAGAGACAGTGACAAGTGAGACAAGTAGAGATATGTGCACAGGAGGAAGGACACCGGGCCTCACCACTGAGGTAGTGGAGAGACAGTGACAAGTGAGACAAGTAGAGATACAGACATACCTCGAAGGACTGTGGACCTCACCACACACGGGTGGTACAGAGACAGTGATAAGTGAGACAAGTAGAGTTATGAACATGAGAGAAAGGACAGTGGACCTCACCACTCTCAGGTGGTGCAGAGACAGTGACAAATGAGACAAGTAGAGATACAGACACAAGAGGAAGGACAGTGGACCTCACCACAGAGGTGGTGGAGAGAGAGTGACAAGAGAGAAAAGTAGAGATACAGACACAGCAGAAAGGACAGGGGACCTCACCACACAAAGGTGGTGGAGAGACAGTGACAAGTAACAAGTAGGGAGATGGACACAGGAGGAAGGACAGTGGGCCTCACCACTCACAGGTGGTGCAGGGACAGTGACAAATAGACAAGTAGAGATATGGACACAGGAGGAAGGACAATGGACCTCACCACTCACAGGTGGTGCAGAGACAGTGACAAGTAGACAAGTAGAGAGATGGACACAGGAGAAAGGACAGTGGACCTCACCACACACAGGTGGTGCATAGACAGTGACAAGTGAGACAAGTAGAGAGACAGACACAGGAGGAAGGACAGGGGACCTCAACACACACAGGTGGTGCAGAGACAGTGACAAATGAGACAAGTAGAGATAGAGACATGGACACAGAAAAAAGGACAGTGGACCTCAACACACACAGGTGGTACAGAGACAGTAACAAGTGAGACAAGTAGAGATACGGACACAGGAGGAAGGACAGCAGCCCTGTCTAAAGAGCCAAGAAAAGGCAGGTTTGGGGAGAAACTATCAGAGCTGGATCTTGAGTTCTAAGTCAGCCAAAGGAAACCTGGTATGAGGACCTTACAAGCAGGCAGAAGGGTGTCAAGACAACAGATGGTATGCAGAGAACTGTGAGAGGCTGGGTATTTCAGTGTTTAAATAAAACATTTATTTATATTATACACACATAAAATTACATGCCTCAAAAACATTACCAAATCATTTAGCCAAATAATAAATTAGCTTATAAAATAATAACACCCTTGAGTGATGTGCTCCCTTAATCAACTGTACGAGACCAAACAGTCAACATTTACCCAAATACAAAAAATGAGAAGTCAAGGAGGGAAAGGAAAGCTATATCAATGGAAAAAGAATACACAAAATGGAAATAATGAGAATGCTGACACATTGTAAAAACTGTAACCAATGTCACAAACAATTGCCAAAAAAAAAAATGTTAAAGGGGAATCTAATTTGCCATGTAAACTTTCACCTAAAACTCAATAGAATATTATTTAAAAGAAAAGAGAGACGGAGAAAGAGGAAACAGGGTGATTGGATTAAGCAGCTACGACAACGCGTCTATGAGAGAGTGAAGTACGCTAAGTCAGTGGAAAGAGAAAAACAGATTCAAAGAGGTGCTACGAAGCAAGACTGAAAACCCAGAAACTAATCAGATGTGGGAAGGGGGAAGAAATTAAAATTAAGACTGACTGAGATTCTAGCTAAGGACTTCTCGCTTAACTTGATCATAAAATAAAAACTACAAACTGAAAAAAAAACAAAAAACCTAAGGCAACTGTCTGGCTCAGTTACCAGGGACTCAAACCCAGGTCAGTCTAATATCAAAGTCCACACTCTAAGGTAGCCAGAGTAAGATTCTGGGTTAAACAGAGGCCAGCCTGGAGGCAAATAACAAATATGCTGTGACACTGCCAGTGGCTTCATCTATTGCTCTAACAAACCGTTTCAGCTGGAGGCTCCCTGACGATCAAACAGTTCAATGGATGGCCCAAAGAGAGGATCCTCCTTCCTGGCTTTGGCAGGTGTCGCCAGCTTGTTGCCAGCTTGGCTAAGACTCAGAAACTGCCGCAAAGTGCCTTCGGAGAGAACCCCCTATTTGATGGTTTAATTTCAGGAGTCTTTCTCCAGAGGCAGCATGTTAACTTTGACCTCATAATGTAATCCTCCGATCTTAAGGTGTCAGGTAAAAAAAAAAAGATATTTCTACATCCTCAGCTGCAGAAGTTATTGGTAACGTGGGATCCTTGCTTGTGCTAAGCAACTGCTATGTCTGTCAATTCTATGAGAGATATAAAGTGGGTGTCATGAGAAAAAGAGAAGTATTCTCCTTGCACCTGCTTCCTGTCTAATGAAGAAAGGAGTCTGAATCAAGGTTTTTTGGTATGGCTTCTAGCTCTTTGCAATCAACAAAGCTGCTTCTTGCAAAGATCTGGGAAACTAACAATATTCACTTAACTATTAAAAAAAAAAAGTTTCTTTAAAAAAATATATTAACAACAATAAAATCCCAATTCAACTTCCAGTGACATTTTTTAACGAGATGGAGAAACAAATCGTCAACTTCACATGGAAGGGAAAGAAGCCCCGGATAAGTAAAGCATTACTGAAGAAGAACAACGTGGGAAGCCTCACTCTACCTGATTTTAGAACACATTATACCACCACAGTAGTCAACACAGCCTGGTACTGGTACAACAACAGATACATAGACCAATGAAACAGGATTGAGAATCCAGACCTAAATTCATCCACCTATGAGCAACCGGTATTTTGACAAAGCCCGAAAGTCCACTAAATGGGGAAAAGACAGTCTCTTTAACAGATGATGCTGGCATAACTGAATACCCATCTGCAAAAAAATGAATCAATACCCATACCGCAAACCATGCACAAAAATTAACTGAAAATGGATCAAAGACCTAAATATAAAATCTAAAACAAAAAAGATCATGGAAACAAAAACAGGGACAACTCTAGGAGCCCTAATACATGGCATAAACAGAACACAAAATATAACTAACAATGCACAAACACCAGAAGAGAAACTAGATAACTGGGAGCTCCTAAAAGCCAAACACTTACTTATGCTCATCAAAAGACTTCACCAAAAGAGTAGAAAGACAACCTACAGACTGGGAAAAAACTTTTGGCTACGACATACCCAATCAGGGTCTAATCTCTAAAATCTACAAGATACTGCAAAACCTCAACAACAAAAAGACAAATAACCCAATTAAAAAGGAGGCGAAGGATATAAACAGACACTTCACCAAAGAAGACATTCAGGTGGCTAATAGATACATGAAGAAATGCTCACAATCATTAACCATTACAGAAACGCAAATAAAAACTACAATGAGATACCATCTCACCCCAACAAGGCTGGCATTAATCTAAAAAACACAAAACAATACATTTTGGAGCGGTTGTGGAAACTGGAACACTTATACACTGCTTGTGGGAATGTAAAATGGTACAACCACTTTGCAAGTTGATTTGGTGCTTCATTAAAAAGCTAGAAATAGAGGTACCATACAATCCAACAACCCCACTCCTTGGAATATACCCTAGAGAAATAAGGGCCGTCACCGGAATAGATACATGCACACCAATGTTCATGGCAGTACTGTTCACAATAGCAAAAAAATGGAAACAACCTAGGTGCCCATCAATGGACGAATAGATAAATTATGGTATATTCACCCAAGGGAATACTACACCACGATAAAGAACAAAGGTGAATCTGCAAAACATCTCATGGCATGGAAGAATCTGGGAGGCATTGTAACCAAGAGTGAGGAGGGAAGGGGAGAAGAGGGGAGGGGAATTCACCAACTAGATAGTAGACGAGAATTATCTTGGGTGAAGGGAAGGACAACACACAATACAGGGGAAGTCAGCACAACGGGACTAAACCAAAAGCTAAGACGTTTCCTGAACACAACCAAACACTTCAAGGGACAGAGTAGTGGTGGTGGGGGTCTGGGAACCATGGTTTCAGGGGACGTCTAGGTCAATTGGCATAACAAAGTTTATTAAGAAAATGTTCTGCATCCCACTTGGGTGAGTGGCACCTGGGGTCTTAAATGCTAGCAAGCAGCCATCTAAGATGCATCAATTGGTCTCAACCCACTTGGAACAAAGGGGAATGAAGAGTACCAAAGACAAAAGGAAAATATTAGCCCAAGAGACACAAAAGGCTACATAAACCAAAGATTCCATCAGCCTGAGACCAGAAGAACTAGATGGTGCCTGGCTACCACCAATGACTGCCCTGACTGGGAACACAACAGAGTCCCTAACAGAGCAGGAGAACAGTGGGCTGCAGAACTCAAATTCACGTAAAAAGACCAGACTTAATGGTCTGACCGAGACTAGAGGAACCCCAGAAGACATAGCCCCTGAACTCTCTGTTAACCCATAACTAAAACCATTTCCGAAGCCAACCCTGCAGACAAAGATTAGACTGGAGTGTAAGACATAAAATGATACTCATGAAGAGAGCTTTTTAGTTCAAGTAGATACACAAGACTAAATGGGCAGCTCCTGACTGGAGAGGAGATGAGAAGGTAGAAAGGGATAGGAGCTCACTGAATGGGCACGGAATATCCAGGGTGGAAAGGAGGAGTGTGCTGTCACATTATAGGGATAGCAACGAGGGTCACATAATAATGTGAGTATAAATTTTTGTGTGAGAGGCTATCTTGAGCTATAAACTTTCACCTAAAGCACAATTAAAAATTAACAGATCAAATACAACCCAAAATTAAATAAAATCTTACTTAATAAGTGACTTTGTAAGTTCACTTCCTTCAGTAACAGTTGAGCCATGGAAAACTTGATTGATTTTTGATTCCTTAGAATGAACATCATCTTTTGGAAGACGAGAATACATCACATCTAGCATCTTATAGTAGCCCATCTTCTTGGTGATTTGAGCATCAAAAGTAGATTCATTTAGCTAAGAAAAGGTAACAAATAATTATCTTTGGTGTAATAAAACACAACAAATATTTTATTAACCATCAAATTTAATACTCAATGCCTTTTAGAAATAATTTTAACAGTCAAAATATATAAAATCTCTTCAATAATAGACAAGTGATTGTCCAGGGTGAGAGGTAGACAGAAGCATCCACGTGCTATACTGGGTGACTGAGCAGCAGGAAATAATATACAATGTCCAAACAGTGAACATAGATCAAGGAAATGTGTACAGAAGGCCCTTGCTCAGAATCTTATTAAAAGGATGGCAACAACAGGTGAAAATTCAACATATTAAAAAACAACACAGTCAACTATTTTGAAGTCTACATTAACAATGTGCCATTTGGATAGTTCACTATTTCCCAAAAGGTTTCTGTGATAGGCTGAATAACGGTCTCCCCAAAAGGTATCCATGTCCTAATCCCCGGAACCTGTGAATGTTACCTTATATGGCAAAAAAAAAAAATGATTTTACAGATGTGATTAGGGTTCTCGAGATACAGAGATTATCCAGGGTTTCCAGGAGGGTCCTAAATGCAGCCACATGTAACCTTATGAGAGGGAGAAGCATATTAGACAGAAAAGTAAGAGGCTACGTCACAGTGGAGGCATACATAGAGTGATGCAGTCACAAGCCAAGGAACGTTGTCAGCCTCCAGAAGATGAAAGAGGAAAGGAATGAATTCTCCCCAAGAGCCTCCTGAGTAAGTGTGGCCCTGGCAACACTATGACTTCGGCAGAGTGAAACAGATTTTAGATTTCTGGCCTCTAGGACTGTGAAAGAATAAATTTGATTTAAGCAATCAAGATTGAGGTAATTTTTTAAGGCCATCCCAGGAAAGTAATACAGATCCTATGCAGCCATATATTGTTATCAAAATGTAGAGGTAATGCTCCTTGTGCAGTAGAGACAACTTGACAAAACATGCAATTTCTAATGACATTGGTCAAAGAGATTTGCAATTTCTTATTAATATTTAATTTAATAATATATATATGATACCTTTATAAACCTGGACTTCAACACATCAATGGCATCCACCACGATTTTGCTAAAAAAATCTCTCAAAGCACTCAGAGAACAATGCCACAGCAGAGTGAGGAGAGAACGATCTACAAATGCCTGGCGGGTGGTATTTGAAAGTAGGTCATCCCTCTGGAACATTCTGTACACACTTTCAAGAAGAGCTAATTGTGTGACACACGAACTCCTAAGGAGAAAGGGAAAAATTACATGAACATTCACACTTTGAACACGTTTCATGATTGCCTACTAAATAACAGGAGAGCTGAACTCCAGCAATTACCAATTACGACCATAACTTTAAATAACCAAACACCATGGAATACAAAATTATTTGCACACAATCTACATTATTTCATTCATCCCCAGAAATAATCACACTGAATTTAGGTATTAAGAAGAAGAACTCTTTCATTTACCGTATTTTTAGCAAAAAATGCTCACATTCTATTTTTATTTGCCAACCACACCCTCCCCCCACATCCCCTGAGGTATTTTGTTAAGCAAACTATGCTAATATTTTTTACATCCACATGTAAAAAAATTGGCATAGCAGCACTTCTGAAAATACCTCAATGGGGAGGGCGCAGTTGGCAAACAAAAGGAGAAGGCACCTCTTATTTTGGTAAAAATATGTAGGGTAGTCCCCCCTCATCCATGGGCGATATGTTCCAAGACCCCCATGGATGCCTGCAACTTCAGATAGTACCAAACCCTATGTACATATGTTATGTTTTGTCTTTTACACACATCTATGATAAAGTTTAATTTATAAATTAAGCAAATGTAAGGGATTAACAATAACTAATAATAGAAGAGAAAGATGGTAACAATATACTGTAATAAAAGTTATGTGAAGAACAGAGTGGGATGGCGCGAGATTTTATCACACTACATGCTCATTTAAAATATTTGAACCTTGGTTGACCATGGGTAACTGAAACCATGGAAAGCAAAACCGCAGATAAGGGGGGATTACTGTACCCTCAAATCTGGTCATGCTTAGAGGACATCTGAAAGGCTCTGTAAGAGTCTCAGGCCTAAGGATGAACAAATTCCTGGGCTTGAAAATCATGAGTTATGAATTAAACATTCTAGTCTCTTCCTAATAATGAACCATCATTCCCATTTCCTATAAAGGGAAACCTACCGGGCCCTTTATATTCTCAACTGGAAAAATGAGATATTTGAATGACATTTAAGCTATAAATCTGCACATTAAAAAAACTGTAAAATAAGAGGGGAAGGACTAAATGATCTTTAAACGCCTTTCCAGTTCTAAAATTCTAACTCCATGTTGGAGCCAGGAAGATACTAATCAGGACACAAATATTAGATTCAGAAAATAATTCATTCATAAAATTTAAGTTTGCAGGACACAACTAGATGCTACGCAGGCTTTGTAATATTCATTTGAGCACTGTCCTAGATTTAAATTCTCTTGAGTAGCTTTCTGGTAGCGAGAAGAGTAAAGATACACATCGGGTTCAGCCCTAAAACATTAAATTCTTACACTCAGTGCTAAAAGAAGAAAAAGAACAAAAGAATCACCTGGTTTTCAAAAATCAGAACAAGAGATGATTTACCAAAAATTAAATGCAAGTGAATATTAGCTATATGAAAATATGTTCTATTTCATTCATAATGAAATGTGAATTAAAACAACACTGAGCAACCCTTTCTCACCTAAAAATGGAAAAAATCCAGGTGTTTGGCAATACTCTGTTGGCAAGACTACAGTGATATAGAAGCTTTCATATACTGCGAGTGGGAATGCAAACAATACAGCCTCAAAGGATTGTATCTAGCAATAATACAAATTCATTTACCTTTGAACCCACATTTAGAAATAGCTCACTCAGAAAATTCATTGGCGGAGGGTGGAGTCAAGATAGCGGAATAGACAAACGCTTCCGGAGAGCCCTCTTTACAACAAAGACTCGGAAAAAACAGGTAAAATGAGTATACCTGTGACAAGCTGGGAACCCTAAGCATCAAAGGCAACCTTAGACAACAAACTGAGGGGCAGGGGGAGGAAGAGATGGTCCAGAAGTGGGGAGGAGTTATCAGACCTGAATCGTGGGGAGCCCTTAGGCTCCATTCCCGGAGTGGTGGCGCCGGGGGCGGTGGCAGGCTCATACTAGCAATCGGCCGCAGTTTCCTCAGAGAGAAGCAGCCAGCCGCACAGCCTACTCACACCTCTGGAACCTAAAGAGAACGGCGCTCTCGGCAAAAGCTAACTACCTGCGTATATTTTACTGTACCCCCCCACCCCCAATCCACCTTCAGCACCTGAATCCCTGGGCCTGAGAGAGACCCTGGTAAGCACCTAGAGCCATCCTCCCAGCCTTGGGGAAGGAAAAAATTTGCAACTGGGGGGAAAAGATAATTTGCTAGCTCCATCAACCGGAAGAGCTCAGGACAGAAGGGGTTCCTGTCCAGGCACAAACCATCGGTGGACCCTGAGCATCTTTCCCTTCTACATGGGCCTGTGTGGGCCTATTTCGGGAGAATAGGTCCTTGTTGGCAAACTCCAACCATTTCAGTTGTATGGTGGAGAGGGGGGGTGTTTGATGTTTAACATTGCTTTGCTTATTAAACAAGGTCCTCACCTACCCACAACAGGGACCAAAGGACTGGTAGCTCCACTCAGGTCACCCAGCCACCCACGACAGGGGTCCACAGATAACTGGTACCTCCCAGTCCTTACAACCAAAAACAATGGGTGCCCATGGTCCCTCTGCAGAACCCACCCATCAGCACGCTCTAGGGAACAGAGACATGTTTTCCTCAGAGACACGTGGGGGTCGGTTCTCAGCCCCCTGTCTTGTTCAGAGCATGACCTCCTGCTACAATCACATACTGGTATATACACCAACCACCCCTGCCCCTCTAAGACTGTAAGACAGAGCCTGTACCACACATTTGATAATCAGCTACCTGGAAACCTGAGCTGAATTCATACAAGAAAACTGAATGGACTCCTAGACTGATACACCTGATAACAGCTATAGCCAGCTAGGGACAGGACACCAGGGCTTCAAAGGAGAAAGTAATCAAACTAGCTCACTCGAGCAACCCATACAGGTATACCAACAAAACGAAGCAAGCAGCTACGACACAGTAAGCAAGAATAAACTAATACAATCACTTATAGATGGTGCGGTGACAACAGTCAGTGTCAAGTCATATAAAGTAGCATACCATGATCACCTCAACAGGCTCTCAAAACAAAGAATTCAAGGATCTTTTAGATGAAAGTGCATTCCTGGAATTCCCAGATGCAGAACACAAAAGATTAATATACAGAACCCTTCAACACATCAGGAAGGAAATGAGGCAATACGCAGAATAAGCCAAGGAACACACAGATACAGCAACTGAAGAAATAAGAAAGGTTATTCAGGAACATAATGAAAAGTTTAATAAGCTGGAAAAATCCACAGACAGGCAGCAATAAAAAATTCAGGAGATTAACAATAAAACTACAGAAGTAGACAACTTAACAGAAAGTGAGAGGAGCAGAATGGAGCCAGTAGAAGCTAGAATTTCTGAACTCAAAGATAAATCATTTGGCACCAATATATTTGAAGAAAAATCAGATAAAAGAATTTAAAAAAATGAAGAAATCTTAAGAATCATGTGGGACTCTATCAAGAGAAATAACCTATGAGTGATTGGAGTGCCAGAACAGGGAGGGATAACAGAAAATACACAGAAAATTGTTGAAGATTTGTTGGCAGAAAACTTCCCTGATATTGTGAAAGATGAGAAGATAACTATCCAAGATGCTCATCGAACTCCACATAAGGTAGATGTTAAAAGAAAGTCACCAAGACATATTATAATCAAACTTGCCAAAACCAAAGATAAAAAGAGAATTATAAGAGGAGCGAGGGATAAACAAAAAGTCACTTATAAAGAAGAGCCAATAAGAATACACTCGGACTACTCGGCAGAAACCATGCAGACAAGAAGGCAACGGGATGACATATTTAAAAAACCGAAGGAAAAAAATTACCTGCCAAGAATCATATATCCAACAAAACTGTCTCTTAAATATGAAGATGAAATTAAGACATTTCCAGATAAACACAAGTTGAGGGAATTTGTAAAAACCAAATGAAAACTACAAGAAATACTAAAGGGAGTTCTTTGGTTAGAAAATAAATAATATCACGAATCAATGCAAGAGTACAACACTGGGAAGAGAAATCAGAAGTCAACCCAGGCACGGAAATCAAAAAACACAAAGACTATGAAAAAAAAAAAGGGGGCCAAAACAGGGTAACAGCAATGTTATTACACAAAAGAAGACAACATTAAAATAATTAAGCAGGACTAAAAAATGTAAGCATACACTATCCATATGGAAAGGAAGATATGGCCATACAAAGAAATAAAAGCTTGTTTTCAATTTAGAAAAATAGAGGTAAATAATGAGATAACCACAAAGGAGACAAACTATCCTACTCATCAAAATAAAATACAAGGGAAAAATACAGACTCAGCAGAAACAAAATCAAACACGTATAAGAGGAAAGGACAGCATATAAAGAAAATCTACTCAGCACATAAAATCAAGTGGGAAAAAGAAACTGTAAACACACAAAAAAAGACATCAAAATGATAGCATTAGTCCATAATTACCCTGAATGGAAATGGACTAAATGCACCAATAAAGAGACAGAGAGTAGCAGAATGGATTAAAAAACATGATCCATCTATATGCTCCCTACAAGAGACACACCTTAGATTTAGAGACACAAACAAAATAAAACTCAAAGGATGGAAAAAAATATATCAAGCAAACAACAATCAAAAAAGAGCAGGAGTGGCAATACTAATTTCTGACAAAATAGACTTTAAAGTTAAATCCATCAGAAAGGATCAGGAAGGGCACTATATGATGATTAAAGGGACAATATACCAAGAAGATGTAACCATATTAAATATTCATGCACCGAATGACAGGGCTGCAAGATACATAAAAGAAACTTTATCAGCATTGAAGAATGAGATAGACAGCTCCACAATTATACTAGGAGACTTCAACACACCACTTTTGGTGAAGGACAAGACGTCCAGAAAGAAGCTCAATAAAGACACGAAGATCTAAATGCCACAATCAACCAACTTGACCTCGTAGACATATACAGAACATACCACCTAACGGCAACCAAGTATACTTTCTTTTCTAGTGCACACGGAACATTCTCTAGAATAGAGCACATATTAGGTCACAAGGCAAGCCTTAAAAGAATCCAAGACATTGAAATATTACAAAGCATCTTCTCTGACCCTAAGGCCATAAAAGTGGAAATCAATAACAGAAAAAGCAGGGAAAAGAAATCAAACACTTGGAAACTGAACAATACCCTGCTCAAAAAAAAAAAAAAAACACTTCCTATCAGAACCTTTGGGACACAGCAAAAGCGGTGCTCAGAGGCCAATTTATATCAATAAGTGCCCACATCCAAAAAGAAGAAAGGTCCAAAATCAAAGAATTATCCCTACAACTTGAACAAATAGAAAAAAAGCAACAAAAGAAACCCACAGGCATCAGAAGAAAACAAATAATAAAAATTAGAGCTGAACTAAATGAAATAGAAAAACAATTGAAAGAATTAACAGGACCAAAAGCTGGTTTTTTTAAAAAATCAACAAAATTGATAAACCACTGGCCAAACTGACAAAAGAAAAACAGGAGAGGAAGCAAATATGCCGAATAAGAAATGAGAGGGGCATATTACAACAGACCCAACTGAAATTAAAAGAATCATGTAAGATTACAACGAGAAACTATACTGAAACAAATTTGAAAACCTAGAAGAAATGGGTGAATTCCTACAAATACGCTACCTACCTAAACTAACACAAACAGAGGTAGAACAACTAAATAGACCCATAACAAAAGAAGAGATTGAAAAGGTAATCAAAAAACTCCCAACAAAAAAAGCCCTGGTCCAGACGGATTCACTGCGGCGTTCTACCAAACTTTCAGAGAAGAGTTAACACCACTACTACTAAAGGTATTTCAGAGCATAGAAAAGGACGGAATACTACCAAACTCATTCTATGAAGGCACCATATCCCTGATACCAAAACCAGGTAATGACACCATAAGAAAAGAAAATTATAGACCTATATCCCTCATGAATGTAGATGCAAAAATCCTCAACAAAATTCTAGCCAATAGAATTCAACAACATATAAAAAAAAATAATTCGCCATAACCAAATGGGATTCATACCAGGTATGCAGGGATGGTTCTACATTAGAAAAACAATTAATGTAATCCACCACATAAATAAAACAAAAGACAAGAATCACATGATCTTATCAATTGATGCAGAAAAGGCATTTGACAAAGTTCAACTCTCATTCATGATAAAAACTTTCAGCAAAATAGGAATAGAAGGAAAATTCCTCAATGTAATAAAGGGCATTTATACAAAGCCAACAGCCAACATCACCCTAAATGGAGAGAGTCTGAAAACATTCCCATTGAGACCGGGAACCAGACAAGGACGCCCTGTATCACCACTCTTATTCAACATTGTGCTGGAAGTCCTACCCAGAGCAATTAGGCTAGATAAAGAAATAAAGGGCATTCAGACTGGCAAGGAAGAAGTAAAAGTATCTCTATTTGCAGACGACATGATCTTATACACAGAAAACCCTAAGGAATCCTCAAGAAAACTACTGAAACAAATAGAAGAGTTCAGGAGACTACTGGGATACAAGACAAACATACAAGTATCAGTTGGATTCCTCTATGCCAATAAAAAGAACATCGAAGAGGAAATCACCAAATCAATGCCATTTACAGTAGCCCCCAAGAAGATAAAATACTTAGGAATAAATCTTACCAGAGATGTAATAGACTTATACAAAGAAAACCACAGGACACTTCTGCAAAAACCAAAAAAGACTTACATAAGAGGAAGAACATACCTTGCTCGTGGGTAGGAAGACTCAACATTATAAAAATGTCTATTCTACCAAAAGCGATCTATACATTCGATGAAATCCCAATCCAAATCCCAACGACATTCTTTAATGAGATGGAGAAACAAATTACCTACTTCATATGGAAGGGAAAGAGGCCCCAGATAAATAAGGCTTTACTGAAAAAGAAGAACAAAGTGGGAGGCCTTACTCTACCTGATTTTAGAACCTATTTTTTACACCACCACAGTAATCAAAACAGCCTGGTACTGGTACAACAACAGACAATGGACAAATGGAACAGAATTGAGAATCCAGACATTAATCCATCCACATATGAGCAGTTGATATTTGACAAAGGCTCCAAAACAGTTAAAGGGGGAAAAGACTGACTTTTTAACAAATGGTGCTGGCATAACTGGATATCCATCTGCAAAAAAATGAAACAAGGCCCATACCTCACTCCATACACAAAAACTAACTCAAAATGGATCAAAGACCTAAATATAAAATCTAAAATGATAAAGATCATGGAGGAAAAAATAGGGACAATGTTAGGAACCCTAACACAGCATAAACAGTATAGGAAACATTATAAAGAATATGGACAAAAAACTAGATTACTGGGAGCTCCTAAAAATCAAACACCTATGCTCATCCAAAGACTTCACCAAAAGAGTAAAAAGACTATCTACAGACTGGGAAAAAGTTTTTAGCTATGACATTTCCAATCAGCGCCTGATCTCTAAAATCTACATGAAACTGCAAAAACTCAACCACAAAAAGACAAATAACCCAATTAAAAAATGGGCAAAAAATATGAATGGACACTTCACTAAAGAAGACATTCAAGTAGCTAACAGATATATGAGGAAATGTTCACGATCATTAGCCATTAGAGAAATGCAGATCAAAACTACAATGAGATTTCATCTCACTCCAACAAGGCTGCCATTAATCCAAAAAACACAAAATAATAATAAATATTGGAGAGGCTGCGGAGAGATTAGAACACTTATACACTGCTGGTGGGAATGTAAAATGGTATAACCACTTTGGAAATTGATTTGGCACTTCCTTAAAAAGCTAGAAATAGAACTACCATACGATCCAGCAATCCCACTCCTTGGAATATATCCTAGAGAAATAAGAGCCTTTACACAAACAGATATATGCACACCCATGTTTACTGCAGCATTGTTTACAATAGCAAAAACATGGAAGCAACCAAGGTGCCCATCAACGGATGAATGGAGAAATAAATTATGGTATATTCACACAATGGAATTCTATGCATCAATAAAGAACAGTGAGGAATCTGTGAAACTTTTCGTAACATGGAGGAATCTGGAAGGCATTATGCTGAGTGAAATTAGTCAGTTGCAAAAGGACAAATATTGTATAAGACCACTAGGATAAGAACTTGAGAAATAGTTTAAACTGAGAAGAAAACATTCTTTTGTGGTTAAGAGAGGGGGGAGGGAGGGGGGTGGGAGAGGGGCATTCACTAATTAGATAGTAGATGAGGACTACTTTAGGTGAAGGGAAAGACAGCACACTATACAGGGGAGGTCAGTGCAATTGGACTAAACCAAAAGCAAAGCAGTTTCCTGAATAAACTGAATGCTTCAAAGGTCAGCGTAGCAGGGGCAGGGGTCTGGGGACCATGGTTTCAGAGGACATCTAAGTCAATTGGCATAATTAAATCTATTAACAAAACATTCTGCATCCCACTTTGAACAGTGGCGTCTGGGGTCTTAAATTCTAGCAAGCAGCCATCTAAGATGCATTAATTGGTCTCAACTCACCTGGATCAAAGGAGAATGAAGAACACCAAGGACACAAGGCGATTACGAGCCCAAGAGACAGAAAGGGCCACATGAACCAGAGACTACATCATTCTGAGACCAGAAGAACTAGATGGTGCCCGGCTACAACCAATGACTGCCCTGACAAGGAACACAACAGAGAACTCCTGAGGGAGCAGGAGAGCAATGGGATGCAGACCCCAAATTCTCATAAGACCAGACTTAATGGTCTGACTGAGACCAGAGGGACCCTGGTGGTCATGGTCCCCAGACCTTCTCTTGGCCCAGGACAGGAACCATTCCCGAAGCCAACTCTTCAGGCATGGATTGGAGTGGACAGTTGGTTGGAGAGGGATGCTGGTGAGGAATGAGCTTCTTGGATCAGGTGGACACTTGAGACTATGTTGGCATCTCCTGCCTGGAGGGGAGATGAGAGGGTGGAGGAGGTTAGAAGCTGGCGAAATGGACACGAAAAGAGAGAGTGGAGGGAGAGAGCGGGCTGTCTCATTAGGGGGAGAATAATCGGGAGTGTGTAGCAAGGTGTATATGGGTTTTTGTGTGAGAGACTGATTTGATTTGTATACTTTCACTTAAATCACAATAAAAATTATTTTTAAAAAAAGCACAATAAAAATTATTTAAGAAATTCATTGGCAAAATACAAACTGATACATACGAAAAGCAATGCACTTTAGCATTAGTTTTAAGAGCAAAATATTAGGCCCAAAAGACCATCAAGATGGAGTTTCTTCAAAATACTATGGTACTTCCGAACAATTAAGAATTATACAGTTGTTAAAAAAAAAAAATGAGGAAGATCTCTACGTACTAACGTAGAGTGGTCTCTAGAAAACATCAAGTATAAAACAGCTCATTATACAGTTTTGTCTTTAGAATCATGTAAATATTTTAAGAATTCAATAATATATAATTTTGCAACAACAGTAATAGCCAAAACACATGTGTGGTTATATGGGGAGATAGCTGTGCACATACGTGTATAGAAAGGCATATGCAAGTAAACGTACTTGCAGGTACAGGTGTATCTGTAGGCGTATACACAGAGAACTCTGTGTGTGCTGCATGTATATCCAAAAATATAATAAAGCACATGGGGGCACAGTTACGGAGACTTCCTAGACATATCCAAAAAAACTCACAAGAATGGTTTACTGGGTTAAAAGGCTCAGCAGCATAGTCTCGTGGGACTACTTAGTCAATTGCCACAACACAGTTCATAAAGATAATGTTCTACATTCTAGTCTGGTGAGTAGCATCTGGAGTCTTAGAAGCATGCAAGCGGCCACCCTTAGATGGTCTCTACTTGTCTGGAAGAGAACGACGAAAACAAAAGACTCCGAGAAGAAACTAGGTCACAAGATTAACAGCCCACAGGAGCCACAGCCATCTCTAACCTGAGATCAGAAGAACTGGAAGGTGCTGGGCTACCACAACTGACCGTTCTGACCAGGGACACAATAAAAAGTCCCAGATAGAATGGGAGCAAAATGTAGAAGAAAATTCAAATTCTTAAAAAAGGCCCGACCTACTGGACTGATAGAGACTAGAGGGACCTTTGAAACTATCACTATAAAATACCCTTTGAACTGAGGCTACTGCTGGAGGTCACTTGCCAGCCAAACAATAGATTGGCTTATAACACCCTTGAGTACTGTACTCCCTTAAACAATCAACTATACAAAACCAAATGATCAACATTTACTCAAAAGCAAAGATGAGAAGGCAAGTAGGGTAGAGGAACCTAGACTTATAGAAATAGAATGAACAGAAAGGAAATAAAGAGAATGCTGACACTTTGGGAAAATTATAAACAATGTCATGGAACGATTTGTATAAAAATTGTTAAATGGGAACCTAATTTGCAATGTAAACTTTCACCTAAACCACAAAAAAATATTTAAAACAAAAAAAAAAAAAACCCTTATCAGATATATGATTAATAAGTTATTTTTTTTCCATTTTGTAGGTTGTCTCTTCACTCTCGGTATAAAGTCCTTTCACGCCATCAAATTTTTCATTTTCATAAATTTCAATTTATTTATTGATTTTCTTGCTTGTGCTTTTGGTGTCATATCTAAGCAAGAACTGTCATAAACAAGGTCTTGAAGTTTTATCCCTATGATTTCCTCTGTGCATTCTATGATTTTATATTTAGGTCACTGATTCATTTTGAGTATACGGGTTAGTAATATGGTATTCATGCTTGATAATTCTATTTTGCCCTTCATGTTTCTCAATAACAAATACATAAAAGGCAAGGATAAAATTATGTTACAAGGCACATGACATATAATGACGTAATTAGTGATAATGAAAACAAAAGGGGGGAGGAATGATAAAGATATCAAATTTCTTGTATGTCACTGAATTTATTAAGTTGGTACCAATTTAACCTAGAATGTTATAAATACAAGCTGTTAAATGTAATATTCATGGTAGCCACTAAGAAGATACATTAAAAAAATACACAAAAGGAAAGAGGAAGAGACTCAAAAAGGCTCACTACAATAAATCAACAAAACACAAAAACAAGCAATAGTAAAGGATAAATACAAAGAAGACTTTAGGCACACAAAAAAAAAACAAGCACAAAATGTTAACAGTAAGTCAGTTCTTATTAGCAATTAAATGGAATGTAAATGGACTAAATGCTCCAATCAAAAGGCAGAGAGTGGCAGAATGGATAAAAACATGATTCAGCTATATGCCATTTACCAGCGACACAGCTTAGACCCAAGGACACAAATAGGTCGAAAGTGAAAGGATGGAAAAAAATACTGCATGCAAATAATAACCAAAAGAGAGCTGGGGTGGCAATCTTAATATCAGACAAAGTAGACATTAACAAAAAATGTGCCAGAAGAGATAAAAATGAACATTATATAGTGATAAAATGATTAATCAATCAGGAAAATTTAACAATCATAAATATGCACCCAACATTGTGGCACCTAAATGTATAAAGCAAACACTGGTAGAATTGAAGGGAGAAATAGATAACACTACAATAATAGATGGCAACTACAACACACCACATTCAATATTGGACAAAACATCTAGAAAGAAGATCCACAAGGAAACAGAAGACCTGAATGGCACTACAAACCAACTAGACTTAAGAGACATATAGAGAACACTCCACCCAATAACAGCACAATACACATTCTACTCCAGTGCATGTGGATCATACTCCAGGATGGACCGCATTTTTGGTCTGAAAGCAACTCTTGATAAATTTAAAAAGAATGAAATCATACAAAGTACTTTCTCTGACCACAATGGGGTAAAGCCAGAAATCAATAACAGAAAAAAAAAAAAAAACCTGGATATAAACATATGGAAATTAACCAACACATCATTAAACTACCAATGGGTCAAGGAAGAAATGAAAAGAGAAATCACAAATTTCCGAGAGTCAAATGCAAATGAAAGCACAACATATCAAAACTTATGTGTGAAGGAAGTAGCTCACAGGGAATCCTATAGCAATAAATGCCTACATGAAGAAAGAAGAAAGATCTCAAATCAACAGCCTAACTTGACAACTCCAGGAACTAGAAACAGAAGATCAAACTAAGCCTAAAAAAAGCCTAAGCCTACCAGAAAAAAAGGAAATAACAAAATCAGAGCATAAATAAATAAACTGAAAAAGAGAAAAACAGAATCAATGAAACCAGCAAGTCATTATTCAAAAAGATCAATAAAATTGACAATCCTTTAGCTAGACTGACAAAGGAAAGATGAGAAAAAATGCAAATAACCAAAATAAAAAATGGAAGAGGGGACATTACAACTGACCTGATAGAAATAAAGAGAATTATGACAGAATATTATAAACAAACTGTATGGCAACAAACATCAGAAAATCAATCACCATAATACCCCACATTAACAGAACAAAGAAAAAGAACCACATTGTCACCTCCACAGACGTAGAAAAAGCATATGATAAAATCCAACATCCTTTCTTGATGAAAATTCTAAGGAAGTTTGGAATAGAAGTGAAATTCTTCAACATGATTCAGGGCACATTATGAAAAGTCAACAGCCAACCTCATACTTAATGGAGAAAGACTGAGAGCTTTCCCTTTGAAATCAGGAACAAGACAAGTGTGCATGCTCTCACCACTTATATTCAATATTGTATAGAAGTCCTAGCCAGAGCAATAAGACAAGAAAAAGAAATAAAAGGTATTCACATTGGAAAAGAAGTAAAATTATCTGTATTTGGAGAGAATATGATCCTATATAAAGAAAATCCCAAAGAGTTCACAAGAAAGCTTCTAGAGCTAATAAAGGAATTTATAGCAAGATTGCAGGGTATAAGACCAACAAAAATCTTTTGGGTTTCTATGCACCTGCAATGACAAATCTGAAAGGGAAATGATTCCATTTACAATCACATCAAAGAGAATAAAATACCTAGGAATAAATTTAACCAGGGACATAAAGGACTTATACAGTGAAAACTATAAAACACTGCTGAAAGAGATTAAAGAAGATTTAAATGGAAATATGTTCCATGTTCATGGACTGGAAAACTTAATATTATTAAGTTGTCAATGCTACCCAAAGCATTTCACAGATTCAACACAATCCCAATCAAAACTCCAACAGCCTTCTTTACAAAACTAGAAAAACCAATCCTCAACTTTGTATGGAATGGCAAGAGGCCCCAAATAGCTAAAGCAAAGTTGAAAGAGAAGAACAAAGTAGGAGGACTCACATTTCTATTCTAAAACATATTATATAGCCACAGTAATCAAAACAACCTGGTGCTGGTAATAAAAATGGACACCCAGACCAATGAAATAGGATTGAGAGAACAGAGAAATAGGCCCAGACATATATGGTCAACTGAATTTTCACAAGACTGTGAAGTCCATTTAATGAGAAAAGAAGTCTCTTCAATAAATGGTGCGGGGAAAACTGGATTTCTACATACAGAAGAATGAAACAGGATCCACGCCTTGTACAAAATACAAAAACAAATTCAAAATGGATTAAGGACCTAAATGTGCAAAGGAAAACAATAAAATTCTTAGAAAAAAGGCAGGAGAATGCTGTCAGGTCTAACTTTTAACAATGGATTATCTAACATAATAGTAAAACACAAACAGCAAAACAACAAAATAAATCAATGAGACCTCATAAAAATTAGGAAGTTTTGTTCATCAAAAAACAACAAAAAAAGTGAAAAGACAAACTACCGACTGGGAGAATGTCCTCAGAAACCATATATCCAACAAGAGTCTCATAACCAAAATATACATAAAACTTTGACAACTTAACAACAAAAAGACAAATAACCCAAACATAAAATGGAAAAAGAGCTTGAATAGACATTTCACCAAAGAGGGCACTCAAATGGCCGCCAAACACATGAAAAGATGCTCATCGTCATTAGTCAACAGAGAGAGGCAAATCAACACCACAGTGAGATACCATTTCACTCCTACTAGGATCCTTAGGGAAAAAACAAACGTTGAGGATGTGGGAAAATGAGAACTCTTACCCATTGCTGGTGGGAAGGCAAGATGGTACAGCCGTCGTATAAAACAGTGTGGCAGTGCCTCAAAAAAGTAAACACGGAACTACCATATGACCCACCAATTCCATTTTTGGCAAATACCCACAAGACTGGCAAGCAGATACTCAGAGATTTGTACACCAGTGTTCATTGTAGCACTATTTACAGTAGCTGAAAGGTAGAAACACCTTTCAACTGATGAGTGGTAAACAAAATGTGGTACATACATACAATGGGATACTGCTCAGCCAGTGGGAGAAACCAAGTCTTGTTACATGCAACAATATGGATGAACCTGGAAGACATAACGCTGAGTGAAA
This sequence comes from Elephas maximus indicus, assembly GCF_024166365.1. Classification (NCBI taxonomy): domain Eukaryota; kingdom Metazoa; phylum Chordata; class Mammalia; order Proboscidea; family Elephantidae; genus Elephas; species Elephas maximus. The sequence goes on from NC_064833.1 coordinate 88,563,334, forward strand.
TAAGTCAATCACCAAAGGACAAATATTGTATGACCTCACTTATACAAAAAAGACAAGAAAAGGCAAACATAGAGAAAACAAAGTTTATTAGTGGTTACCAGGGGCAGAAGGGAGAGGGAATGGGGTGGTTAATAGTGAGGGAAATGTCGCACTGATTAAGGGTAGGGTTGTACAGTCCTTTATTGTAATCACTGTAAGTTGTACACCTGTAAAATGCTGAATTGGCAAAAGTTCTGTGATAGACATATTTACAAGGACAAAAAAAAAAAAGTAGTTGCTGAGGCTGCTGCTTATGTACAACCAAAATTCTTATGGGATTTAATTGCCTGGTTTGGAGGTTTAGGGTCATCATTTCATGGGACATCTCAGTTAACTGGCCTAATATAACTTGTTCAGTGCTTCTGTTCTACTTCCTAGCTCATTGCGTAGTGCCTGGGGTCTTAGAAGCTTGCAAGTGGACATTTAAGGCACAACTGGTCTCTATTCCCCTGAAGCAACAGAGGAAAAAGGAGAGACAGGAATAGGAGAGAAGAGAATGCGTGGCTAATTGCCTCCATGAACGACTGCCTCCTTTGCCATGAGATCAGGTGGTGCCTGGCTACCATTCCTGAACATTTTGATCAAAGATTTCATATAAGAATGTTGATCAAAAGGGGGAAAATGTAGAATAGAATTTACATTCTCATGACTCCTGACTTCCTGGAGTCATGAAGATTGAATGAACCCCTAAAACTATTGCCCTGAGATCATCTTTAAATCTTAAACCAAAAATATCCCCTGAAGTCTTAAAACCAAAGTATGGTTTAGCTTAACTATTAAAAAAGGTCTGTTTTGAGCATTACACTCCTTCAAGAACTATACATGATCAAAATGACGACAGCAACTTGAAAGATTACACAGGAACCTTAGGGGACAATGAGTTTATGTTAATGGGAGGAACAATTCAGAAAAGGAGGATGAAAATGTTTGCACAACTTGAAGAATGTAATCAACATCACTAAATGGTACACGCAGAAACTGTTAATTGGTGTATGTTTTACTATGTATATTCTCAAAAACAACAAAATAAATACAATTTTAAAAAGGGGGGGACAGGGGAATGAAGTCATCATGGACGGACCCTGAAAACATTATTCTAAGTGAAAGAAGCCAGACAAAAGAGCATATATGATGATTCAAAAAATCATACCATATTCGATGAAATGTCCAAAAAAGGTCACTCTTTAGAGACAGAAATTAGATTACTGATTGCCTAGGGATAGGTGTGGAGCCCTGGTGGCGTAGTGGTTAAGAGCTACGGTGAACTACGGCTGCTAACCAAAAGGTCAGCAGTTCAAACCCACTAGGTACTCCTTGGAAACCCTGTGGGGGAGTTCTACTCTGTTCTATAGGGTCACTATGCGTTGGAGTGGACCCAATGGCAACGGGTATTTGATTTTAGGGCTAGGGGTGGGAATTAGTGGTCACTGCAAACAGGCACAAGGTTTCTTTTGGGGTGATGGAACTCTCCTGAAATTAGATTGTGGTGATGGCTGTACACCTCTTTAAATGTACAAAAATTCATTAAATTGTACACTAAATGAAAAGGAAAAAACTACAGAATCATGCTACATCATGGATGAGCCTCAAAAACATTACGCTCAGTGAAGAAGCCAGACATAAGAGATCACATATTACATGACTCTACTTACACGACATGTCCAGAAAAGGAAAATTTATAAACACAGAAAGCAGATGGGTGGTCGCCTGGAACTGGGGCTGAAAACAAGGGTTACCTTTGCATGGTCCTGCAGAATCTTAATGGGGGGGGGGGTGAAACAGCTCTTTGGTGATGGTTGTACCACTCAGTAAACTTACTAAAAATCTTTGAATTGTACATTTAAGATGGTTGAATTTTATAGTACATAAAATATAACTAAATAAAACTTTAAAATGTCACTGTCACTCATGGATAAATATATATATTTAATATAAATAAATTTTGATTTTTTTTTTTAAAATGACTCATTGGAGTTCTACCAAAACTCCAGAGAAGAGTTAACACCACTAATACTAAAGGTATTTCAGAGCATAGAAAAGGATGGAATACTACCAAACTCATTCTGTGAAGCCACCATATCCCTGATACTGAAACTGGGTAGACACCACAAAAAAAGAAAATTACAGACCTATATCCCTCATGAACACAGATACGAAAATCCTCAACAAAATTCTAGCCAACAGAATTCAACAACATATCAAAAAAATAATTCACCATGACCAAGTGGGATTCATACCAGGTATGCAGGGATGGTTCTACATTAGAAAAACAATGTAATCCATTATATAAATAAAAGACAAGAACCACATGATCTTATCAATTGATGCAGAAAAGGCATTTGACAAAGTCCAACACCCATTCAATGATGAGAATTCTCATCAAAGTACGAATACAAGGAAAATCACCAACATAATAAAGGGCACTTATACAAATAGCCAACATCACCCTAAATGGAGAGAGTCTGAAAGCATTCCCCTTGAGACTGGGAACCAGACAAGGATGCCCTATATCACCACTCTTATTCAACATTGTGCTAGAGGTCCTAGCCAAACCAATTACGCTAGATAAAGAAATAAAGGGCATCCAGATTGGTAAGGAAGAAATAAAATTATCTCTATTTGCAGATAACATGATCTTATACACAGAAAACCCTAAAGTATCCTCAATAAAACTACTGAAACTAATAGAAGAGTTCAGCAGACTATTGGGATACAAGATAAACATACAAATATCAGTTCGATTCCTCTATACCAACAAAAAGAACATCGAAGAGGAAATTACCAAATCAATGCCATTTACAGTAGCTCCCAAGAAGATAAAATACTTAGGAATAAATCTTACCAGAGATGTAAAAGACTTATACAAAGAAAACTACCGTACACTTATGCAAGAAACCAAAAGAGACTTACGTAAGTGGAAAAACATACCTTGCTCATGGATAGGAAGACTTAACACTATAAAGATGTCTATTCTACTAAAAGCTATATATAGTTACAACGCAATTCCGATCCAAATTCCAATGACATTTTTCAATGGGATGGAGAAACAAATCACCAACTTCGTATGGAAGGGAAAGAGGCCACGGATAAGTAAAGCATTACTGAAAAAGAACAGCAAAGTGGGAGGCTTCACTCTACCTGATTTTAGAACCTATTATACCACCACAGTAGTCATAAGAGCCTGATGCTGCTACAACAACAGATACATGGACCAATGGAACAGAATTGAGAATCCAGACATAAATCCATCCACACAGGAGCAGCTGACATTTGACAAAGGCCCAAAGTCACTTAAATGGGGAAAAGACAGTCTCTTTAACAAACAGTGCTGGCATAACTGGAAACCCATCTGTAAAAAAAATGAAGCAAGACCCATACCTCACATCATGCACAAAAACTAACTCAAAATGGATGAAAGACCTAAATACAACATCTAAAACATTAAGGATGACGGAAGAAAAAATAGGGACAATGCCAGGAGCCCTAATACATGCCATAAACAGTATACAAAACATTACCAACAATGCAGAAGAGAAACCAGGTAACTGGGAGCTCCTAAAAGTCAAACACCTATGCTCATCCAAAGGCTTTGCCAGAAGAGTAAAAAGACCGCCTACAGGCTGGGAAAATGTTTTTAGCTGTGACATTTCTGATCAACGTCTGATCTCTAAAATCTACATGATACTGCAAAAACTGAACTACAAAAAGACAAATAACCCAACTAAAAAATAGGCAAAGGATATGAACAGACACTTCACTAAAGAAGACATTCAGGTAGCTAAGAGATACATGAGGAAACGCTCACGATCATTAGCCATTAGAGAAACGCATATCAAAACTACAAAGAGATTCCATCTCACTCCAACAAGGCTGGCATTAAACCAAAACACACAAAATAATAAATATTGGAGAGGCTGTGGAGAGGGGAACACTTATACACTGCTGGTGGCAATGTAAAATGGTACAACCACTTTGGAAATTGATTTGGCACTTCCTTAAAAAGCTGGAAATAGAACTACCATAAAATCCAGCAATCCCACTCCTTGGAATATATTCTAGAGAAATAAGAGCCTTTACATGAGCGGATATTTGCATCCCCATGTTCGCTGCAGCACTGTTCACAATAGCAAAAAGATGGAAGCAACCAAGGTGCCCATCAACGGATGAATGGATAAATAAATTACGGTATATTCACACAATGGAATACTATGCATCAATAAAGAACAGTGAAGAATCCGTGAAACATTTCATAACATGGAGGAATCTGGAAGGCATCATGCTGAGTGAAACTAGTCACTTGCAAAAGTACAAATACTGTAGGACAACACTATTAAAAGAACTCAAAAAAATAGTTTAAACAGAGAAGAAAATATTCTTTGATGGTTATAAGAGCAGGCAGGGAGGGAAGGAGAGGGGTTTTTACTAATTAGACAGTAGATAAGAACTATTTTAGGTAAAGGGAAAGACAAGACACTACACAAGAGAGGTCAGCACAACTGGACTAAACCAAAAGCTAAGAAGTTTCCTGAATAAACTGAACGCTTTGAAGGCCAGCGTAGCAGGGCCAGGGGTTTGGGGACCATGGTTTCAGGGGACATCTAAGTCAATTGGCATAGTAAAATCTATTAAGAAAACATTCTGCATCCCACTTTGGAGAGTAGAATCTGGGGTCTTAAGCGTTAGCAAGCAGCCATTTAAGATGCATCAATTGGTCTCAACCTACCTGGAGCAAAGGAGAATGAAGAACACGAAAGACACAAAGTAATTAAGAGCCCAACTGACAGAAAGAGCCACATAAGCCAGAGAGTACATCAGCCTGAGACTAGAACTAGGTGGTGCCGGGCTATAACTGATAACTCCCCTGGCAGGGAGCACAACAGAGAACCCCGAGGGAACAGGAGAGCAATGGGATACAGACCTCAAATTCTCATAAAAGGACCAGGCTTAGTGGTCTGAGTCTAGAGGGACTCCAGAGATCATGGTTTCCAGACCTTCTGTTAACCCAAGATAGGAATCATTCCCAAAGCTAACTCTTCAGACAGGGATTGGACTTGACTATGGGATAGAAAATGATACTGGTGAAGAGTGAGCTTCTTGGATCAAGTAGACACATGAGACTATGTGTGCAGCTCCTCTCTGGAGGGGAGATGAGAGGGTGGAGGGGGTCAGAAGCTGTCTGAATGGACATGAAAATAGAGAGTGGAAGGAATGCGTGCACTGTCTCACTAGAGGGAGAGCAACTAGGAGTACATAGCAAAGTGTATATAAGTTTTTGTATGAGAGACTGACTTGGTTTGCAAACTTTCACTTAAAGCACAATTGAAAAAAAAAACTCAGGATGTAAGATATTGTACAGGACATGTGTGGTTTTTTTCAAAAACGAAAGAAAAAATCTAGTAAGGAAGGGCACTGTTCTAGATGAACAGAAACAAAAATGAAATGCCATGCCTAGACCTTGTTTGGATCTGAACTCAAGTAACCCAACAGTGTAAGAACATTTGAGACTACCGGGGAAATCTGAATGTGGAATTATTGATAATATTTTTCAGTTGATAATGCTTGCTATGCAAAAATAAATTTTTTTTTTTTTTAATTTTGGATAGTAACCATTGAAAATACCATGGACTGCCACAAGAATGAACAAATCTGTCTTGGAAGAAGTACAGCCAGAATGCTTATTTGAAGCAAGGATGGCAAGACTTTGTCTTACATACTTTGGACATGTTTTCAGAAGGGACCAGTCCCTGGAGAAGGACACCATGCTTGGTAAAGTACAGGGTCAGTGAAAAAGAGGAAAACCCACAATAAGATGGACTGACACAGTGGCTGCAACATCAGACTCAGGTGTAACAATGATTGTGAGGATGGTGCAGGACCAGGCACTGTTTCATTTTGTTGTACACAGGGTTGCTATGAGTCAGAACCAACTCAACAGCACCTAATGACATCCAAAATAACATCACTTCTTAGGTATACATATATATAGAAGTATTTAGAAGTAAAGTGACCTGGTGTCAGAGATTTGTTTTAAATTAGGTAACAGCAAATGAGAAAAAAGATAAAAGGGACAAAGACACTGGGAAGATGCTGACACTTGTCCACCCTGGAGGATGGGTACAAGCGTTGATTTCTCTTCTTTTTAGCTTTGAGTACGTTTTAAAACTTCCATAACAACATTTTTTCCATTTTTTTAAAGAAGAAAAACAAAACAATCCAAAGCCAAAAAATTTAGTCCTTAAGATAGCAAAAGTTTAACGCAACTACCACTCAACTGTCTGGGAACAGAGAAGACAATTTGCCCCAGAGATAAAACATGTGTGGTTCATGGATCTCAGAGGAGACTGACTTACCTACTGGCAATCCTTCTGAATGTGGACTGAAATAGTTCTTCCATAACATGCTGCTGTTCCCGACAAAGAATTTCTGTCATTAATTGGAACAACAGAGGACTTTGAGATAATTCCAATGCATCTAGAAACTAGAAAAACACATAAGTTTTTAAAAATTTTAAGTAATAAAAAAAATCGGTTGGGTTTTATCTGTTCTGTGTTTAACAGTTCTAAATAATAAAAGAGAGAAAATTTAACAGAATTTCACAGAATATTAACAAATGCTACTATTTTTGTCATTTTTGCATATGTAATGAATGCCTGGCATGTAAAAATGCTCATTAAATATTTGAGTTTTGATTCTTTTAAGGTTTTATAGATGTTTTTCCCTTTAAAATCTGTGAGGGCTTTCTCTTCACCCATGATGCTGCGAATTGACTGTGGGCCCTTCCATTCTGGAGCACCTGGCCTTTGCACACCCCTTCAGTGCACAGCAGACGTTCTATACTGCTCCTCCACGTTCCTATCGCCACTCTCCCATCTGCCTTCACGATGTCTATCTATACTACTTCTCAGGCAACTGCCTCAATTTCGTTTCCTGTTCTGCTAAGTTTTTTTCTTTTTTTTAATGTAGTTAACTTCCAAAAGCCTTCTTTGTTGTCTCATAAACATAGTACATTCTCTCATTTCTGAAGTTATTCTGTGGTTTCTTTGAGGTTTTCTTGTCTCCCTTTACTGTCCCTGTTTCCCCAGAGTGCCTTTTTCCCATTGGTTTATACCTTTCTTATGTTGGACACTTTCATCAAAGATTTAGTGATTGTTTGCTCTCCCTTTACAGTAAGAAAAAGTTCTAAAGAGCTGCTTAGAATTTTTATGGGGGCTAAAACCATTAGGTATCAGATTGTTGGGAAGCAGTATAATCACATAGTGCCAAGGCTGTATCCCATCCATTACCTGTTAATTGCTGAAAGAAAACACACCTTTCCAATGCAGAGAGGAGGCAGTCACCACCTTAACCAAGCAACCAGACTCGATACCACTACTAAGTGGATAACCTGACATTACATGCCTCCTGATGCACGACTGTTGCCAAGGAGGCCAACCTGAAGTTCATGATCAAGCCTTAAACCTAACTTCTATTTCAGGGAAAAACAGAGGCTAGAGGGGCAATTTAAGGAGCACCTCGAGGGAAAAGTCAGATGAAAATAAGATTTCACACAAAAGAACTACCTGCTTTCTTCCAAAAGCTCAACGTTACAGAAAAATAGAAGGGATGGGATGAACTAGTTCTAGATTAAAAGACACTAGAGGCATGACAATTTGATGCAATTCAATAACCTTAATTAAATTCTGGTTTGCAAAATCCAGCTATAAACAGAGGTCTTTGGAGAAATGTGAGCATGGATATTAGGGGACTGTTAACTTTCTTAGGCATGAGAGCAGCACTGTGCCTTATTCTAGGATATGCATGCTGAAGTATTTAGGGATGAAGCATCTTGGTATCTAATTAGCTTGCAAATATTTCAGTCAAAACAAAAACACACACACATACATATACATATAAAGCAAATATGGCAAAATGTTAACAACTGCTGAATATGAATACAGGAGATGATTACATGGATGTTTATTTTACTATCCTTTCAACTTTTCTGTATTTTTTAAAAAATGATGTCAGAAGGATGGGGGTGGGGGAATCTGTGTGAATGGGTAGTGTTTGTAAGCTGGCCTTTCCAAGTGACTGAAGAGTGACTGACTCCCATGGACAAGAGACCTGAGGAAAAGAGTCAGGAGGAAATTGCAATGCCTTTTATGATGAGTTTCAGAAGCTACACAGTATTGCTTCCATTTAATTTTATTCATTAGAAGCAAATCTCTAAGGACAGCCCACACCAATGGGACGAAAATCAGACCTTGCCTCTTAATGTGGGATGGGATATATTGGTATGGCCATCTTTGAAATATATAATCTGCCACACCTCCACCTATAAGTACCGTGCTCCAGTAAAAAGTCACCTACCTGAGATCAAACAGCCAACAATTAAAACAAGGATGAGAACGTAAGGGTGCAGGGAAACTACATAACTAGGAAGAGAACTACCAGGAGGGAAACCATGAGAATGTCCACACACTGTGAAGAACGTAACCAATGTCACTGAACAACCTCTGTGCAACTTGTTGAATGGGAACCTAAACTGCTGTGCAAACCTTCACCAAAAACACAATAAATATGATTAAAAAAAATACGTAACGGGGGTGGGATGAATTCCAAAGGATTCAGATGTGCATCTGCCTACACAGATGGCCAGCTTTCAAGGTGAATTAATTTGAGTTCTTATAGAGTTAGGATATTTTTCTGATTCTGGATATTTCACTCACTTCTTTTTGTCAAGAAATATAATAACAAAAAAAGTTTTAATTTTATTTGGTACTCCTAAGAACTAACCTTTTTCATGCAGTCCACATAATTATTATACCGCAGCGTTCCCTGGGGAAATTCATCAGACTTCATAGGGAAATTAGAAACCACAAGCTTTTCAAGAACACGCTTAAGGTCCTCAAGATTTCCTCCAGTAAGATTGGTGAAGAATGGAAGAATAATTACAGCTTGACCCTGTGGAGCAACACTGACACATGAAATTGCACTAATGGTGGCTTACACGGCCTACATAATAAATAAAATGACTGCTTCCTAAGGACTTTGCAAATAAAGCACTACATGAATTCAATGAATGACTTCAGAATAACTTCTAGAGTATATAAAAGCCCGACTTGATTGTTTTATATATAGTGATGAAATCTGTGCATGTGATTTATATATATATACACACACTTCATCACAATAAAAAGCAAAAAAAAAACAAAACAGCCTGATGCAATTCTGTAACCTGCCTTCCCAGCCAGAGGTCAGTCAGCTGAAGGGGCTCTATAATGTAAATAAACATGCAGTATTTTGCCCTTACACAAGTAAGGGTTCCCATAGAGATATACTGACCAAGTGCTGTTGCATGGAAAGAACATCTAGAATAAACTATGGGGAAGTTTACAACTGTTCCTGTGGAGCTAATTCAATCCTCACACAGAGCACAGAAGGGACTAGCAGTTGTTTCCCATTGCCCTCGGGTGGCAGGTAAGTTCCAAGATTCCCTCATGGTGAGAAGTGGAAAACTTGACTAGTTATGCACAGCAGAAAATTCCACAGAATTATCTCCATTATCCAATAAAAAGATCCTTTTCATGAAGACCACATTTTAATAGAACTTAAACTCTAATTATAATAGGACTTTACAATTAGCAACCTTAAAATTACATTTATTACATTCTTGGCCATGGAAATCACCAAGAGATTTTATATTATTTACTAATAGAAAAATGATTGAGTTATAGTTTTAAAGGCTATCGTTCATTATATAACGATTCCCAAAAAAGACCACTGAAATCATATATGCAAAGATAAATGTTAACTCTTCCAAGTGTAATAATCTCATTATGGTTACTTACACTTTAAAAGAAAATTTCTTATCTTTTGGAGAGACATACAAAGCAAAGTACAGACCAGATAACATGATGCCTGAGGTTTCCTTCAAGGTGAAGGATGGCGGTTAAACAAATAAGCTCTCAACAGAGGGTTACTGAGGCCGGTACATGGAAGTTTAGTGGGCTAGTCTCTCTGCTTTTGTACATGTCTGAGATTTTCCGTAATAAAAAATTAAAAAATCATAAATATACAAAAATTTTTAAAAGGGTAAATAATGGAAAATGTAATCTGGAAAAAAACAATCTTTTAAATCACTTACCTTTAAATGTAGACCCAACTTTGAATCAGCAAGTAGACTAGCATATGTTCTAAAGACTTCAGGAAATGAACTGTGATTTGTATTAAAAGATACAGACGAATCAATCTAAAGGAGAGGAAATGAAAACATGTCACATTTCCATATACGCCTGTATTTCCTTTAACACATTTTTCACATATAATTTCAGAACTGGATCATAACTTTGCTCTTGGACTTCAACAACAGTTTAACAATTCTTGTTCTGAAACGTGTTAAAACTACAAAGTAAAGGTACACTAAAAGATAAAGTATAATAATAGTAAGTATAAGAAATGATAATGATGTACAATAACAGAAAATATTACCATAAAACGTAAGTTAAGGTAATCAGCCATTATTCATTAAAAATATTTTGTACTTATCCAACCAACGAGCTTTTAAAGCAACATCAGTCCAATTTTTTTAAAGATGCATATCACAGAATCCAAAACAAACATGACCGCATTTTACGGTCTCTCAAAATACCTGTAAAATTTTCGCCAACAAGGCCAGCACTGCCATTTTACTTTCAGAAGCAGAATCTTCAGCCCACCACGACTCACACCGCCTCCAGTTTTGCAGAACTGCAGTCACAAGCTTCAGTCCTTGGTGTTTCTGAATGGCTCGATCCCTGAAGCTCTGATCCAACATGCCATTCAAAACAGCACTCACCTGCAACAGGTTCAGACCGACAGCTGTATGACAAAAATTACTTTCACTTCAAAGATATTCTTGCAAAGATAGTATTTCTATGATAGATGTTTATCTACTTCACAACTCCTCAAATTTGAGAACAGTACTTTAACATGTAATTTTTCCACTATAAAGCATAAGGTGGCCTCATTTATGGCATCACTAAATTAGACACTGAGTTTATCAAACATTCAGTTTATATGAAACATTTTCACGTCCATCACCAGCAACAAAAACCGGTTTCTGGGAACCATCTGTCACAAACAAAGGCTTAATTAAGCTCAGCAGATCTTGGAGGTGTGGAGATCCAGGTTGACTGTGCACAGAATACTTTAACATCAGTCAAATGACAATTTCCTGTTTTGTGTAAGTTTGTTCATTTTTTAAATGGTTTTAAGTGCTATCATAGTATACATAGACACAGTCAAATAATTCCACAGACACATTATTAATAACAGTTGTCTCTTGTCTGAGTTGTTCCTCCCTCATTAACATAAATTCATTGCCCCCTAAGGTTCCTATCTAATCTTTCAACTTGCTGTTGTCAATTTGATCCCATACAGATAGTTCTTAAAAGGGCATAATGCTCAAGGCAGACCTTTTTTACTAGTTAAGCTGAACTACTATTTGTTTTTAAGATGACTTCAGCAGATATTTTTGGTTTAAGGTTTAAAGATTATCTCAAGGTAACAGTTTCAAAGGTTTATCCACCCCTCATGGATCCAGAAAGTCTAGTGTTCATGAGAAAGTAAGATTCTGTTCTGCATTTTTCCTCTCTTATCCAGGATTATTCTGTGGGATTTTTGATCAATTGTTTAGTAATGGTATCCAGGCGCCATCCAGTTCTTCTAGTCTCATGGCCAGGGAGGCAGTTGTTCATGGAGGCAATTAGCCACACATTCCATGTCCTCATCCTATTCCTGACTTTCCTTCTTCCTCTGCTGCTCCAAGTGAATGGAGACCAACCGTTGTGCCTTGGATGGCCGCCTGCAAGCTTTTAAGACCCCAGACACTATGCAGTGAACTAGGAGGTAGAACAGAGGCACGAAACACGTTATTAGGCCATTTAACTGGGATGTCCCATGAAACCATGACCCAAACCTCCAAACCAGGGAATCAAATTGCATGAGGTATTTGGTTGTACATAAGCAGACTTAGCAACTACTCTTTTTTTTTTTTTTTTTTTGGTCATTGTTATAAATATATCTAACAGAACTTTTGCCTACCCTTAATCAATGTAATATTTCCATCACTGTCAACACCCTTTGTTCCCCTCCCTCCTGTCCCTGGGAACCAGTAATAAACTTTGTTCTCTATACATTGGCCTTTTCTTGTCTTTTTATGTAAGTGAGGTCATACAATACTTGTCCTTTTGTAATTGGCTTATTTTACTCAGCGTCATGTCTTCAAGCTCCATCTACACTGTAGCATGTATCAAGGCTTCATTTCCCCAACTGGCTGAGTAGTATTTCATTGTATGTATGTACCACATATGGTTGACTCATCTATTGATGAGCACTGCAGTTGTTTCCACTTTTGGCTATTGTGAATAATGCTACAAATGACAATGACGTACAAGTCTCCTTCTAAGTCTCTGCTTTCAAATCTTTTGGGTATAACCTAGGAGTGGAACTGCTAAATCATACGGTAGTTCTATGTTTAGTTTTTTGAGGAACCGCCATACTGTTTTCTGTAACAGCTGTACCATTTTGCCTTCCCACTAGGCAATGGATAAAGATTCCAGTTTCTCCACATCCTCACCAACATGTTATTTTCTTTTTTTCCTTTTTAGCCATCCTAATGGGAGTGAAATGGTGTCTCATTTTGATTTTGATTTCCATGTCTCAGATGGTTAATGATGCTGAGCATCTCTTCATGTATTTGGTGGCCACTTGAAAGTGAAATGTCTATTCAAGTCCTTTGTCCATTTTACGATTGGGTTATTTGTCATTTTGTTGTTGTTGAAGTTTTATATATATTTTGGTTATTAGATTCTTGTCGGACACATGATTTCCGCAGATATTCTCCCAGTTGGTAGCTAGTCTTTTCACTTTTTTGGTAAAGCTTTTTGATGAATAAAATTTTTTAATTTTTATGACGTCTCCCTGATTTGTTTTGTCTTTCACTGCGTGTGCTTTTGTTATTATATTAGGTAGTCCATTGTTGAAATCTAGGCCAGACAGCATCCCCCTTGCTTGTAAGAATTTCATGGTTTTAATTCGCACATTTAGGTCCTTAATCCATTTGAATTTGTCCTGGAATATGGTGTGAGGCATAGACGCTGTTTCATTTTTCTGCATGTGGAAATCCATTTTTCCTAGCACCATTTATTGGAGAGACTCTTCTTTCTCCATGGAATAGGTCTGAGGAGTTCTTAACTGAATCTTATTTAGAAGATGTGAGGTCTTAGTTCTTCCACCACCACCACCTAACATGCACATGCTCACGCTAACATGAGCACATACGTACACACACACATGCACACACACAAGACACATTTCCTGTCCCACCATACTTCCAATATAGTCATATCCTAATTTGAGTTAAGACAGATATTCAGTATTCCCATAATTATGATTATGTAAAAACCGTTCACAGACAAACCAAGTAGTGCACTTCCAATGCCTCTCCTTTGCTGTGTGATATATTGCTTTCGATATATCGCTGAAGTTAATATTTGTCTGCTTTCTTTGCTGTTTTTCATGTGACTATCAATTCGTCAACAAACGCCCCCGAATTAATTAAATTGCCTCAAATCAGCTAAATACCTCAGGAAGTCTACCACCTTCATCTGTGGCGTTACCTTTTACAACTCTGCACAGAGGCGTGCCTTCACCCATGTGTGTGTGTGTACATGTACATACACACACACACATATACACCCTTACCCTCCACAAACTCATCTGTTTCTCTCACTGGAGTCCCTACTTCCTAGGTCCAATTCTTCTTTCTTGCCTTACTGCATTTTTTTTTTCTTTTTTAATTAAATGCTTGCTCTAGCAGCTTCCTAATAAACAGTGCAGAAGGCATAGTTTTTTTGAGATCTTGCATATTTGAAAACACCCTTATTTTACTCTCACTCTTCACTGACAATCTCACCAGATGTAGAACTCCAGGTTGAAAGCCTTCCTTGAATTTTGAAAATACTGGCTCACGATCTTCAGCTTCCACACTGCTCCTGAAAAGACACGTCTGAAAGGTAACTAGTTTTTCTCCTGTGGAATCGTGCAAGGTACTTCCTCATGGAGACCCGCAGGGTTCTGAATTTTCACAGAAATGTGCTCCAAGTGCAGCTGGTTCCGTCCTTGTGCTGGACACACAATGGCCCCTTCCCTCTAGAAACTCAGCCCTTCCTTTCTGGTAAGTCCTCTCCACAGTAACGCTGCACTCTGAGCAGTGACACTAAGCTAGGCCTTTTAGGTTGACCCCGAGCTTCCTCATCTTTTCTCCTTATTTCACAGTTTTACTCTACTTTCTGTGACAGCTCCTCAGTTTTATCTCCCAAACTAATTTCATTTTAATTTCTGATATAAACCTATGCTTAATTCCCAAGAGCTCTTTTGTGTTCTCCAGTGCTCTTTTTCACTAGTGATTCCTGTTTCATGGATATAGTGTCTTCTCTTCTGTCTCTGAGATCTTCTTCTCACGTGTACATCTCACTGGGCAGTCTCCTGCCTGTGCCTTGTGGAGTCCCTCTCCCCTACCCTGAGCTGCAGCAGGGCTCATCTGCCTGGACAGTGATGGTAGTGTCTTTGTTTTCTCTCAGGCTTGTCAGAATATTGCAAGATCCTCCCTTGAAGGTATACACCTTACTTATCTAGAGCTGCTATAACAGAAATATGACAAGTGGATGGCTTTAACAAACAGAAGTCTATCCTCTTACAGTTTAGGAGGCTAGAAGTCTGAATTCAGGGTGCTAGCTCCAGGGGAAGGTTTTCTCTGTCAGCTCTGGAGGAAGGTCCTTGTCATCAATCTTCCCCTGGTCTAGGAGCTTCTCAGTGAAAGGACCTCAGGTCCAAAGGACACACTCCGCTCCCAGCTCTTCTTTCTTGGTGGTAAAAGGTCTCCCTCCTCTCTCCTGCTTCTCTTTTATATCTCAAAAGAGATTGACTCAAGATACAACCTTATCCTGTAGACTGAGTCCTGCCTCATTAACATAACAATCTCTAATCCTGCCTCATTAACATCATAGAGGTTATGATTTACAGCACACAGAAAAATTACATCAGATCACAAAATGGAAGACAACCACACAATACTAGAAATCATGGCCTAGCTAAGGTAACAGAAATTTTGTGGAGATACAATTCAACCCATAACATTATATACCTAGCTGACTATTCAGGGAGCCAGACTGGGAGAACAAGCTAAGGGTCTTGTGACTGAGAATTTAGCCAGGTTTTCACTTACTCTGTTTTCAAGAAGGAATGTTTGCCCTGACTATCCCTAAAAAAAGGTCAAACCCTGGAGCCCCTCAACCAGACAGATGTATCCTCTCCAGAGAATATACCTCCCAAAACTAAAAACCAAACCCATTGCGGCTGAGTTGATTTCAACACATAGCGACCCTACATCAACCCTGTAGGACAGAGAAGAACTTGTTCATAAGGTTTCCAAGGCAGCAATCTTTATAGAAGCAGACTGCCATATCTTTCTCTCATGGAGTGGCTGGTGGGTTCAAACCATTGACCTTTCTGTTAGCAGTGAAGCGCTTAACCACTGCACCACCAGGGCTACTTCATAAGCCTTCCATCTTCCCTAAAGTAGGGAAAGACTGGGCCCCAACTACAGGGTAGGGAGTGACCAGAAAGGGATGGCCACTGCCAACCAGTCACTGTGTCCAGGCTTCCTTGCCCCCTAAGTACCCACTGCAGGTCCCCAAGCCTGTGGCCCAGCAGTGATGGCCATTCACAAGGCCTGCTGCAGCCATGCTGGACTCTTCACCTATCACTGTCTGTCCTTTTGCTTTCCAGTTTCCCAAATTTTGTCATTCTGGTCTTTTCTTTTTTCTGTTTCCTTTAAGATGGCGCTTTTTTTTTTTTTTAATTCCATTTCTGTCATTTTAGAGGGCCTTGAGGAGCAAAGGAAGATAAATGTATACACATTTTTATGTACCATTTTCACCAGAAATCTGAATGTTCTAAATGCTTAAAATGTTAAATCCCCTGAGTATCAACGGTCTATCACAATTTTATTTCTAACTTAAAAAAATACAAATTGCAAGTGCAATCTACCACAAAATATTCCCCTATAACAGATAATAAGCACTGTTGGGAATAAATGCTAACTCAGTAGGAATTACAAGGCCACCCTTAAAATGGTCCTGGAAATTTCTGCCTACAGAGCAGGTTAAATTTCAAAATTCTAGATGTTTGGCAAACCAAAGGTACTACCTACTTAACAGTGATCTCAAAAGTTCCATGTGAGAGGCAAACTGGGGGAGAGAAGATCACACAGAGTGGCGGCTTAGATCCGTGCGCCGGGGTCCGCATGTAGGCCAGAAGGCAGACAAGATTGTGAATTCTGATGCCACATTCTGACAAAATCCAGTACCCTACATAGCTATCCACCATAAAGTCAGGCCTATAGACTTTGGGGTGTGAAGGAATGAAAAAAATAATCAGTGTTTTCACAACCATTAACATCCATGAACTCTTGATAAACAGTGTGTTTTGTTTCCATTGATTTTAACCTTCCAGAACGAGATCTTTTTTGTTTTTTTAATAAAATATTTCAGGAATATGTCAATCCTTATAAGCATTAGGTAAGGAAATATTTACAGAAAAGCTTCAGTACCATTTTCGGATTTTCCTCAGATGATTTCATGAGCCCCACCACAGCAGTATCTACATTTTTCAGCAATTCAGTGTTGATGGTTTCAGAGAACAAGCCATAGAAATACTCTCCGTGGGAGAAGCTGACAACACTCCTCTGCGCGCGGCCAGAGGATGGCATGGACAGCGCTGCTGTGCTCAGGAGGAGGTCCACCAGCTGCTCGCACTGTGAAGAACAAAGGAAAGGCAAGATGACAGGCATTCACACGTGTCACAGACAGGCTTCTTGGGGACTGCTAACTTTGAAGTTGGAAAATCATGCAGTAAGGTCTAAAGACAGCCTGATATGTGAAGGCCAGGGTTCAAGTCTGAAACTCTAAGGACTACTGCCAAAATTGCATATATTTTAATTGGCCTCAATTTACTAGGTTTCCTTTTGGAAATGAAGTTTCCAGGTTCGTGTTTCTCCCAAATTCCAAAAAATGGTGGTGGTGGTGGTTGTTTCAAAAGGAGACTCTAGAGAGTATTTTTAGAAACTGTAAACATGGAATTTGTACAAAAAGGTCCTGAGGACAATGGTGTGGCACCTGGTGTTTTTGGAAACACCTCCCAAGGCCCTCCTAAGTCACCCACCCCAAGAGCTGCCCACGAAGGGGAAGAAGAGGTCATTTGTCAACACAGTTCAGCTTTATGTTCACAAAAAGGCCCCATCTAAAACCCCTTTGGAAGCAAAATGAGATAGACAAAACTCCACTTTAAGAAGGATGTTATTCTATTTCTTTAAAAAAAAATAAAGACTTTAAGTCTCCTCTAAGAGAAAGGCCACTCGCATAAATCATCTACAACACTTGGGCAGCTAAGGACTGACCCACCTAATCCCCACGGCACCAGATGCAGCAGTGAGTGACCACTGCCTGCCCAGGTCAGTGCATCAGATGGCTGTGCTTCCTACCTGTCCTCCAAAAGCAAAGGCCAGCTCCAGGAGCCCACTGGCCAGCCGCTTACAGCTGGTGTCTAGCACAGGAAGACACTGTCCTTCCTCAACAGGTCCAATGCCTTTATAAACCAGGGTAAGAAGTTTTGTGCCAATAGAATGATGCAGATCTGCAGGCTAAAACAAAGCCAACACTGAAGTGCCCAGCAAAAGATACTTTACAGAAAAAAAAAAACAATTTTACAACTTTTATTAATTAAAATAAACTATGGACCTAACACTGACAATTACCTTCCAAAGTACAAGCTTGGAGAAAAATTAACTCAACTTTGCTTTCTATATTATATTTTTCATTTATATTGCCTGACCACAAAGGCACAGTAGCAGTTAACCCTTAAAATTCTTTAGCAGGCTGTTCTGGAATTATTTAAATATCCTTTATTTTAGTTTCACTTTATATTTATAAATTTTTATATTTACTTTCATATTTATACTCCAGATAACATCTGTCTGGAGCAAGTATGCCAGTAATTTCTATTTCAGCATGCCCTGTACAGAACGGATGTTTAACATCCTTTATGAATAAACAGACTAAACTATATAGTAAAGCTAAGTGAAATGTAGAATCAAATTGGTTATGAAGGTTTACCTGTGATGGTAAAATAGCATGCAAGAACCCAGCTTTATGAAGGTGTTTACATGCTGATACCAAAGAAGCCAGCTTGGTCCTGTCCACGTGAGCATCAGGATTATACAGGTCAATAGCACAAAGGTCCTCAATGCTGGCCATGTCAGAGAAACAAAAAAGGAAGCTATGTGAGGTCTGATGTCATTAAATTACCAGGATACATGGAAAAGCTGTGTACATTCACGGTACACGCATTCACTCATCACCTGCTACTCAAACTCACTAACAAGGTCCTGGATAGGAAATATAAACTAGCACCAAAACAAAGGCTCCAGCCCCTAACTTAGCTGTGGAGACTTCCTGTTGTGCTGAACCACCGAGGAATCTTGCTTGTCCTACGGTACAGAAAGGGCTTCCTTAAATATCTGATCTTCAAACAACTGATGAGTCCTTTACTCCACAAAGGGCCGCAGGATGCCAGCACCTCACATGCCATGACACACACGCACGCAGCCTCCTACCTACCTCTGCACTGGGATTTTTTCCTGGAGGTGCGTCTCTAGGATGTCTTTACACGGCAGCTTCTTCAGTGCTGCCATCAGGCTCACACACACACTGGGAAGACGATCCTTGACCTGAACATCTCCTAGGTTGAAGCCCATGCTCACAGGCTCACACAGTGTTTGCACCACGAGCTTCACAAGGCTGGTGTTGAGTAAGTCCTTTTCAAGGAGCTGCAAGGCATGATTTGAGTCAAAATCCATTGTATTAGGCAATGGTTATACTTCCACTACAGTGTAAGGGGTATAATGTTGGGAATTTTTGTCTGTTCAGCACAGCGGGGCCAGCAAACTTTTTCCATAAAGGGCTGGACAATAAATATTTTAGGCTTTGGGGGCCATATGGTCTCTGCTGCACCTACTCTGCCACCGCAGCGTGAAGGGTGCCATAAACAACATATAAACAATAAAGCAGGCAAGTCTGGTGTGGTGGCCACAGCTTCCCAGTCCCCAGTTTAGGGTGCTGCTGGATCTCCATGGCCTAGTACAGTACCCGGCAAATAGCAGCCACTCTGTATATATTAACTGGAAGGGCTCACTGGAGATTATTTATATAAGCATCATAGATACATTTACAAACATCTGCTAATGGATGCTTCCTAAAGCAAATATTTGCTCATAGTATAAAACGCAGCACAAAATAAAACATTTAGGAAAACTCTTTTGTATTTCATTCACACAAAGAAAATCTGAAGAACCTATAAAATTCTTATTTTTAAAAACAGGTAACTCCTACAGGCATGGAAAGTTCTAAAAAAGAAACCCATAGTGACTTTTAGTAGGAACTTTACCAATGTATCACAAATGCCAAGCTCTGACCTAAAATTAAAAGAGCAGCAGTAGCAACCCTACCTTCCAGCTCTCCGGAGTGGTGCTGAGCAGCGTTGTGGTAAATTCCATAATGCGGACCACAACCGTGCACTTGCTGTAATTGTATCCTTCTCCCTCCTGTGGGCTGGGAATGTCATGCATCGCACCAGAGCCAAAGCACTGTTCTGCTGCTGTGATATCGTGCATAGCAAGGTTCTCTAAGAAGAAAGCCACTGCTTTCAAAAGTGAAGACTGTGTTTCAGTGCCTAGAAATAATTTTATTAAAATATTAATGCATGCTCTAAAATCTACATGATACTGCAAAAACTCAACCACAAAAAGACAAATAACCCAATTAAAAAATGGGCAAAGGATATGAATAGATACTTCACTAAAGAAGACATTCAGGTTGCTAACAGATACATGAGGAGATGCTCACGATCATTAGCTATTAGAGAAATGCAAATCAAAACTACAATGAGATTCCATCTCACTCCAACAAGGCTGGCATCAACCCAAAAAACACAGAATAATAAATGCTGGAGAGGTTGTAGAAAGACTGGAACACTTATACACTGCTGATGGGAATGTAAAACGGTACAACTACTTTGGAAATCGATTCGGTGCTTCCTTAAAAAGCTAGAAATAGAACTACCATACGATCCAGCTATCCCACTCCTTGGAATGTATCCTAGAGAAACAAGAGCCTTTACATGAACAGATATATGCGCACCCATGTTCACTGCAGCACTGTTTACAATACCAAAAAGATGGAACCAACCAAGGTGTCCATCAACGGATGAATGGATAAATAAATTATGGTATATTCACACAATGGAATATTACGCATCGATAAAGAACAATGATGAATCCGTGAAACATTTCATAACATGGAGGAATCTGGAAGGCGTTATGCTGAGTGAAATTAGTCAGTTGCAAAAGGACAAATATTGTATAAGACCACTATTATAAGAACTTGAGAAATAGTTTAAATACAGAAGAGAATATTCTTTGATGGTTACGAGAGGGGGCAGGGAGGGAGGCAGAAGGTTTTTGCTAATTAGATAATAGATAAGAACTATTTTAGGTGAAGGGAAAGACAACACACTATACAGGAAAGGTCAGCACAACTGGACTAAATCAAGAGCAAAGAAGTTGCCTGAATAAACTGAACACTTCGAAGGCCAGCGTAGCAGGGGCAGGGGTTTAGGGGACCATGGTTTCAGGGGACATCTAAGTCAACTGGCATAATAAAATCTATTAACAAAACATTCTGCATCCCACTTTGAAGAGTCACATCTGGGGTCTTAAACGCTAGCAAGCAGCCATCTAAGATGCATCAATTGGTCTCAACGCGCCTGGATCAAAGGAGAATGAAGAACACCAAAGACACAAGGTAATTATGAGCCCAAGAGACAGAAAGGGCCATATAAACCAGAGACTACATCAGCCTAAGGCCAGAAGAACTAGATGGTGCCTAGCTATAACTGATGACTGCCCTGACAGGGAACACAACAGAGAACCCCTCAGGGAGCAGGAGAGCAGTGGGATGCAGACCTCAAATTCTCGTAAAAAAGACCAGACTTAATCGTCTGACTGAGACTAGAAGGACTCCAGAGGTCATGGTCCCCAGACCTTCTCTTAGCCCAAGACAGGAACCATTCCCAAAGCCAACTCTTCAGACAGGGATTGGACTGGACTATGGGATAGAAAATGATACTGAGGAAGAAGGAGCTTCTTGGATCAAGTAGACACATGAGACTATGTTGGCATCTCCTATGTGGAGGGGAAATGAGAAGGCAGAGGGGGCCAGAATCTGTCCGAATGGACACAAAAAGAGAGAGTGGAGGGAAGGAGTGTGCTGTCTCATTAGGGGGAGAGCAATGAGGAGTATATAGGAAGGTGTTTACAAATTTTTGTATGAGAGTCCAACTCGATTTGTAAACTTTTACTTAAAGCACAATAAAAATTAAAAAAAATATGTTAACACATGCTTTCTTCTTTTTATACAGGGAAATAACATCATATGATTAAAGTAAGATTCCTTCTAAAATACAGGTACAGGAAGTTCTCAGACTACAAATGAGTTCCATTTCTAAGTATCTTTAAGTCAAATTTGTACGGTAAATCGGAACAGGTATGGTTCTTTATCTAACAACAGTTAGTCAAATGTCTGTCTTGGTATATGGCATATAGAGTATACCTTTCTATGCATAAAAAACATTAAAGAGACACTTCCAGATATACTAAAATATCTTTAACATAATAATACAGTAATAATAATAATTATTTAGATGAAAGTTTACAGCTCAAGTTAGTTTCACATTCAAAAATTTATACACATACTGTTTTGTGACATTGGTTGCAATCTCCACAATGGAACAGCATGCTCGCCCTTTTCACCCTGGGTTCCCAGTGTCCATTCACCCAGTTCCCATCTCCTCCTGCCTTCTCATCTTGCTTGTAGGTAAGACTTGTCCATTTGGCCTCGTATATTTGATTGAACTAAGAAGCACCTTTCTCACATGTGTTATTTTTTGTTTTATAGGGTCGTCTATCTTTGTCTGAAGAGTGGACTTTGGGAACAGTGTTAGTTCTGAGTTAGCAGAGTGCCCGGGGGCCATAGTCTCAGGGGTTCTTCAGGTCTCTGTCAAATCA
The DNA here is from genome assembly GCF_024166365.1 of Elephas maximus indicus. NCBI lineage: Eukaryota > Metazoa > Chordata > Mammalia > Proboscidea > Elephantidae > Elephas > Elephas maximus. The sequence goes on from NC_064833.1 coordinate 88,585,574, forward strand.
GTAAAGCTGGCGTTTTTTCATGAATTTGAGTTCTATTTTACATTTTTCTCCCGTTCTGTCTGGGACTCTGATCTGATCCCCGTCAGAGTGGTTGGTGGTGGCAGCCACGCACCATAGTCTTCTTCTGGGCTCAGGGTGGTGGACTCTCTTGTTCATGTGGTCCTTTAGTCTTCTGGGCTAATATTTTCCTTTTGTCCTTGGTTTTCTTAATAATAATATTTTCATGCACATAGCAAAGTAGCAACCATTTGTTATTATGAACAATTGTATGTACCCTGAATTTTTAACACAATAGGCTTTACAGGGATTGGTTCGCAAGTATGGGTTGTAGGTAAGTCAGGCGTTCATTATTTGGAGATTGCCCGTATAATACAGTAGAAGTTAAAAAAAAAAAAAGATGAATAAGATTCTACTCACAATTAATACTACACAAATAGAATTCAACTTTACATCATACAATAAGAACAGATGGAAGAAAATTATAAAACTGCTAAAAGAGATTTAAAAAGACTTAAATAAATGGGAAAATGTTACATGTTCATGGGTTGGAAAACTTAATATTGTTAAGATGTTAATAATACCCAAAACAATCTATAGATTCAACACAATCCCAATCAAAATTCCAATAGCCTTCTTTGCACAAATAGAAAAATCAATCCTCAACTTTACATGGAATGGCAAGAGGACTCAAATAGGTAAGGCAACATGGAAAGGGACGAACAAAGTAGGAAGACTCACACTTCTAGATTTAAAAATATATTATACAGCTACCATAATAAAGACAGCCTGGTACTGGTACAACATTAAACAGATAGGTCAAAAATAATTGAGAGTGAGAAAATAAACCCACTCATCTATAGTCAACTGATTTTTGACAAGGACACTAAGTACACTGGAAGGGAAAAGAAGAGTTTCTTAAATGGTGTGGGAATAATTGGATTTCCACATGCGGAAAAATGAAACAGGATCTATGCCTCACACCATACACCAAAACAAATTCAAAATGGACTAAGGACCTAAATGTGAAAACTAAAACCATAAAATTCTTAGAAGAAAATGGAGATGTAGCACTGTTGGGCCTAGCTTTTAATAATGAATTATCTATTATAATAACAAAAGCACAAACAACAAAAGACCAAATAAATCAATGGGACCTCAAAAATTAAAAGCTTTTGTTCACCAAAAGACTTTACCAAAAAAAAAGAAAAGGCAAGCTACAGACTGGAAGAATTGTCTTCTGAAATCACACACACAATAAGAATCTAATAACCAAGATACATCAAAAAGAGCTTCAATAACTTAACAACAAAAAGACAAATACCCCAATTCTAAAATGAGTAAAGGACTTCAACAGATAGTTCACCAACGAGGACATTCAAATGTCCACCAAACACATGAAAAGATCCTCAACGCCATTAGCCATCAGAGAGATGCAAATCAAGACCACAATGGGATGCCATTTCACTCCCACTAAGATGGCTTAAAAAGACCCAGAAAATAACAAATGTTGGAAAGCATGTGGGGACATTAGAACCTTTATGCATTGCAGGTGGGAAAGAAAACAGTGCTGATTCCTCAAAAACATAAACATAAGACTACCATTTAACCCAGCAATTCTACTCCTAGATACATACCCAAGAGACTTGAAAGCTGAGACTTGTTTCGTATACCAACGTTCATTGCAGCCAAAAGGTCAAAACAACCTAAATGCCCATCAACGGATGAACGGATAAAGCACAAATACAGTTTGATCTCACTTACATAAAAAGGCAACAAAAGGTAAATGCATAGAAGCTTAAGTTTACTAGATGTTACCGGGGTGGGAGGGAGGGGAAAGGGGGATCACTGCTTATAGACTACTGAGTGTCAGTTTATGGTCACGGAAGACCACAATGACTGAGGATACAGTTACATAGCTGATTATCCTAGCTGTCCAAAAATTGTACACCTGTAAAAAGTTGAATTGGCAAAAGTTGTGTGACAGACATAACTATAACAATGACAAAAAATATAGCTGCCGAGGCTGCTTATGTACACTCAAACACCTCATGGGATTTGGTTTCTTGTTTTGGAGGTTTAGGGTCATGGTCTCATGGGACATCCCAGTTAGTTGGCCTAATAACATGTTTAGTGCTTCTGCTCTACCTCCTAATTCATTGCGTAGTGCCTGGGGTCTTAGAAGATTGCCAAGTGGCCATTCAAGGCACAAATTGATCTCTACCCGCCTGGACCAATGGTAGAAGGAGAGTCAGGAACAAGAGGAGGAAATGGAATGTATGGCTAACTGCTTCCGTGAATTGCCACGAGACCAGAAAAACTACATGGTCCTAGGGTAACATTACTGAACATTTTGGTCAAAGGTTCCATAGAAGAATCCTGATAAAAAGAGGAAAAATACAAAACAGAATTTCATATTCTCATGGAATCCAGACTTTCTGGAGCCATTGGGGCTGGATGAGCCTCCACAACTATTGCCCTGAGGTAAACTTTCAACCTTAAACCAAAAATATCCTTTGAAGTCTTCTGAAAACTAAACAATAAAAAAAAAAAGTTTACCAAAAAATGTCTGCCTTGAGCATTATGTTCTTTTAAGAACTACCTAAACCAAAACCTGCTGCCGACTCATAGTGATCCTACAGGACAGAGTAGAACTGCCACAAAGGATTTCCAAGGAGTGGCTGGTGGATTTGAACTGCTGACCTTTTGGTTAGCAGCCAAGCTCTTAACCACTGTGCCAAGAACTATCTAAAAAAAAAAAAAAATTCTATAGCAGGCTAAATAAACAAGAGCAACTCAAAAAATTAGATAGGGAACTTAGGGGCAGTTAGTTTATGTTATATGGAGAACAACTACTCAGAAAACGAGGGTGAGAATGGTTGAACAACTTTAAGAGTGTAATCAATGTCACTGAATTGTACATATAGAAACTGTTGAATTGGTGTATGTTTTGCTGTGTATATTCGCAACAACAAAAACGTAAATAAAATTCAGGAAAAAAAAAAAGAACACATCTATGGAAAGTCAAGCCTTGATTCTAAATCACTACTAGTAGGAATATAAATTAATATGGTGTTTTAACGGAGCAATTTGGCAACTGAAATCAAAAGCTTTACAAAATGTAAATTTCTATCGGGTGTTAAAATGCTCCTATGATTTGATCCAGCAATTCTACATCTGAAAATTTATCCTAATGAAACAGTATAATTGTAAAACTATGTGAGATTATTCATTTTAGCATTGTTTTTAATAATGAAAAACAGAAACTACCTGTCTTTCAAAGGTGAAACTGTCAGACAAATAAATGATGGCAGTGGTGGTAAAACGAGTGTACGTAAGCATTGGTAATTTTATCGAATTGATTTTCAGGTCCACTCCCAGATGGACTTTTAAATAAAACTCACCTGCCTGCAAACATGATCACACTGCTTCTCCTTCCTCATCCTCACCCTTTTATGACCACCCTTCTGCAGATCATGAGAGACAGACACACCTTCACCCCTCCCCCATTCTCACTGTAGTTTATCATCCTGGGTGTGAAAGCCTCAGAGCCCCAAACAACGGGACAATGTAAAATACTGATGAACAACCTCAGTATTACTGGCGCTAATCAAAAAAACAGAAAATAACAACTTTGGAGAGATTGTAGAGAGACTGGAACTCTTATGCACTGCTAGTGAGAATGCAAAATGGTACAACCACTATGGAAAACGATATGGTACCTCCATAAAAGGCTAGAAATATAAACACCATTTGATGCAGCAATCCCACTCCTAGAAATATAGCCTAGAGAAATAAGAGCTGTCACAGTAATAGACACATGCACACCCATGTTAATAGGGAAAATCACTAACTAGACAGTAGGCAAGACTTAACTTTAGTGAAGGGAAAAACAACATATAATATAGGGGAAGTCAGCACAGCTTGACCAAGGTAAAGTTACAGAAGCTTCCTAGACACATCCAAACACCTTGAGGGACTGAGTTACTGGGGATGAAGGCTGGGGACCATGGTCCTGAGGGGCATCTAGGTCAACTGGCATAACATAGGCCATAAAGAAAATGTTCTACATCCTACCTTGGTGAGTAGCATCTAGGGTCTTAAAAGCTTTCGAACAGCCATCTAAGATACATCTATTGGTCCCAGCATGTTCAGGACAAAGGAGAATGAAGAAAACCAAAGATACAAAGAAAATATTAGTCCAAAGTACTAATGAATGGCCCAGATGAGCCACTGTCTCCACCAGCCTAAGCCCAGAAGAACTAGATGGTACCCAGCTACCATCACTGACCATTCACAACAAGGATCACAACAGAGGGTTCTGGACAGAAGAGGAGAAAAATGCAGAACAAAGTTCAAATTCACAAAAAAAAGACCAGACTTACTGGTCTGACGGGGACTAGAGCAACCTCCAAAACTATGGCCCTAACTCAGGAAGAAGTCATTCCTGAAGTCCACCTTTCAGCCAAAGATTAGGTAAGCCTATAAAACAAACACTAACACACATGAGGAACATGCCTCTTAGTTCAATCAAGCATAGGAGACCAAATGGGCAACACCTGCCCAAAAGCAAGAAGGCAGGAAGGCACAGGAAAATGGGCAAATGGACATGGAGAACCTGGGGTAGAAAAGGAAAAGATGGAAAGTGCTGACACATTGCAGGGATTGCAACCAATGTCACAAAACAATTTGGGTATAAAATTTTTGAATGAAAAACTAATTCGCACTGTGAACTTTCACCTACAACACAATAAAAAAAAATACTAGTATATATATTGAAAGAGCAAATAAACTAATGACTGAATAAGAAATCTTTTTATAAATCTGATGGCTTCTAATCCTTTGATCTCAACAAAATTTAAGGAGAGATAATCAAATTGTCAGCTGACATTATTAAAAATAATTTTGATGACAGATCACTATATATATTTTTAGCATACAATTCTGAAGATAGTCAAAGAATTCAAAGACAACGTTATTAAGAATTCAGTTTTCAAATACCAAATATCCTTGAGTCCAACATACCATTGGACTGTAAGATACAGCCCAACCACCCAACCCCACTGCTGCCAAGTCAATTCCAACTCACAGCAACCCTACAGGATAGGGTAGAACTGCCCCATAGGGTTTCCAAGGAGCGCCTGGTAGATTCGAACTGCTGACCTTTTGTTTAGCAGCTGTACCTCTTAACCACTATGCCACCAGGGTTTCCAGCCTAACCACAAAGATGTTAAATGTGGAAAATGTGCTAAAATTTGAGAATTAATAAAATATGGCACTTATTTATGTGAACAAGTTTTTAGTATGAAAATCTATGCAAATACAGAAATAAAATTTCAGCCATATAATTTCACTTTTTGTATGTACTAATTATCAAAATTTATATTATATTTATGTCGTTTTGATGATAAAAAATGTAATTTGCCCTAACAACAAATGTATTGATAACTTAATACAGAAGAAATCTTTAAACAAGCAGATCCTTTTGTTGCAAAGATGTAGGGTTATAAGTAAAGAAAAGGCTTAAGCATAAAACCATAATACTTTAGGATAAAATAACGTGGGATGAATGGAATAGGAATAATAATTCAAAGACCTTTGCAAAATTTCCAACTATTAAACAAGAAATGCTTGTGTATTTTTAAAGCTGATGATACTGGATATAAAACTGCCACATTATCTAGGTTCCCTGGATATGCTGCAATTTTTTCAAGTAATGTTAATAGTTTTATCATAAAATATTTGTCAATGTTTATAAGATGCCAGAAATTAAAACTTTTTCAATTATTTAAATCTGTGATGGAATTTTATTTGTAAACTTTAAGGTGTGAAAGAAGGCAGACTGTTTTTCCTGTCCCATTGCCCAGACAGGGTAAATGAGCAAAGCAGTCTGAAGACCACTTAACTGTATCCGTGGTCATTTAAATTAAATCAGTGTATCTATACTAACACAGAAAGACCTCCAATACTGTAAGTTTTTTTTTTTAAAGCAAATTACATTAAAGTATATGGAATGATCTCATTAAGTAAAAAATAAAAACTAAGAAAACATTTATGTACTAATTTTATATGCATAGAAGAAGTTTTGAACAGTAAACACTAAACTGTTATTAGTGTTTACAACTAAGAAATGGAATTAAGGGAGAAGGTTTTGCATGTTTTACTTCCTTGTTTAAATTTTCAAAATAAGAATGTAAAACATCCCTTAGAAATAACGTACTATTTGTACCCAAACAACTAATATTGTCAAAAGTTTCACAATTTCGACCTAACCTTCCGAGCAGAATCTCATGCTAAAGAGTGAAGGTTTTCAGAGCTATATGAAATGTTTTCCTGAACCCTAACATGCATGCACACACGTGCACACACACACACACACGCACACAGGTACTCAAGCACATCGACATATGCACGCATATGCACTCACATTATATACTCCACATGCCCGGCTTCTACGATCCTCCAGCTAAAGATAAAAGACCCTGGTCCCTTTATCCCAAATTCCGATTATGAGAACTTTATCTCTGAAAGAATTAATTAGTAAACCACTGCCACAAAGCACTACAGTGGGCACTCTGCCTAAATTAAAAACCATCTTAAATAATAGAACATGTTCTGACTCTGTGAGAGAGAGGATGCAGGGAAATCCCAGAAGGCTGAGATATCCCTGGTCAAAGAAATCCCAAAGCAGATGGCACTGGCCTTGGAAGGACACTTGCCCACCTTCACTAAGAGGAAGCGGCCTGCCAGTCTCCCTCCCAGCACAGGCTAAGGAGCGCACAAAGCCCTGCATTCTGCCCTCTGCAAACGCCACCATTACCACCTACAGCTGTAACAGGCTAAGGAATATGGAAATGTAAGAAACATAAAGACACTCTAACAGAGACACAGAACAAGATCAGAGAGCCTCACGTCCAAAAGAACTCCTTTAACGTAGCAAACCAAAACCTCAAAAGGGTATTCCATGCAGGGTCACCTGGAACCTGCAGACAGGGCAAGACAAGTGCAGGCTCTGAGCAGGTCCACGTGGTCTTGGTTCTGTCTTCCACTCACACTCCTCATTGTGAGGTTCAATGCAGGTGAGGGGAAAGCACCTCACGCAGCATTAAACAGGGGGATCGGCTCTGACTACTGCTATTGCGAGGTGAGGCTAAAAGCAAGCCGTCTAATCAAAGGTTGCTTCCCCAGAGCGACTTCCGGCAGAACTGGAAAACACCCCCTCAGGGTCTAAGTTGTACCTACCCAGGACCTCAAGTGCCCCAACAGTCTTCTCTCCGATAAACGTGTTGTAGCACTCCAGTGCTGCCAGAAGCATGTCCATCCACCGCAGGGTCGCACGAAGACTAAACGGCCCTGGCAGATGGCTGAGGGTGGGCTGAGCAAGGATGCCAGCAGGCTGGTCACAACTGCTTCCTCCCCCTTCAAACTGCTGTATAAGAAAATAAATACCTTCTTCCTTGATAATATCATTTAGCCACACAGAAGGTGATTTGCTGCCTGAAAAAAAAAAAAAAAGATTAAAATACACGTATAACATTTCACCAAAGAGGACATTCAAATGGCCACCAAACACATGAAAAGATACTCAATGTCAGTAGCCATCAGAGAGATGCAAATCAAAACCACAGTGAGATACCATTTCACTCCCACTAGAATGATTAAGATAAAAAAAAAAAAACAGAAAATAATATATATGTGGGGAAATTGGAACCTTATCCTTGTTGGCAGAAATTGAAAATGCTATAGCCATTATATAAAACAGTGAGACAGTGCCTCAAAAAACTAAATATAGAACTACCATATGACCCAGCAACTCCACTCCTCAGTATATACTCAAAAGATGTGAAGGCAGAGACTCAGAGACTTGTACACCAAATGGTCACGGCAACAGTATTCACAACAGTTAAAAGGTGGAAACAACCTAAAGGCCCATTAACAGATGAATGGAAAAACAAAATGTTGTACATACGTACATACAATGGAATACTACTCAGTCAGGAGGAGAAATAAAGTCTTAATACATGCTACAGTATGGATGGAGCTTAAAGCCATTATGCTGAGTGAAATAAGCCAATCACAAAAGGACAAATACTTTATGACCTCACTTACATAAAAAGACAACAAAAGGCAAATGTATAGATACCGTAGTTTATTAGTGGTTACCAGGGGCAGGAGAGATGGGGAAGTGGAGGTACTTAACGGTGATGGAAAAACTGCACTGATAAAAGATTGGGTTGCACACCTGATTGCTGTAACTGCTATCAATAAGCTGTACACCTGCAAAAAGTCAAACTGGCAACAGTTCTGTGATAGATATACTTAAAACAACAATAAAAAAGAGAATCTGCTGAGGCTGTTAAGTACAACCGAACACCTCATGGGGTTTGGTTCCTTGGTTTGGAGGTTTAAGGTCATAGTTTCACAGAAAATCCCCCTTAATTGTTCTAAAAACTGGTTTAGTGCCCCTGTTCTACCTTCTAGTTCACTGCATTGTACCTGGAGTCTTAAAAGCTTGTAAGCACCCATCCAAGCACAATGATTGGGCTCTATTACCCTGGAACAACAGAGGAAGGAGGAGAGTCAGGAAGAGGAGGAGGACGTGGAATGCGTGGCTAATTCCCTCCATGAACAACTGCCCCCTTTGCCATGAGACCAGAAGAAATGGATGGTGCCCAGCTACCATAAGCTGAACATTTTGACCGAAGACTACAGAAGAATTCTGATCAAAAGGGGGACCATGCAAGAACAGAATTTCATATTGTCATGGAACCTAGACATTCTGGAGACATAGAGGCTGGATGAACCCCTGAAACTACTGCTCTGAGATAATCTTTAAACCTTAAACCAAAAGTATCCCTTGAAGTCTTCTTAAAGCCAAACAATAGTTTAGCTTAACTAATAAAGACTGTCTGCCTTGAGCACTGTGCTCTTTTAAGATCTATCTATACGGGATCAAATTGACAAGAGCAACTTGAAAGATTAGATGGGAAGCTTAGGGGGCAGTGAGTTTATGTTAATGGGGGAGGAACGACTCAGAAAATGAGAGTAAGAGTGGTTGCACAATTCAAAGAATGCAATCAATGTCACTAAATTGTACATGTAGAAACAAACTGGTATATGTTTTGCTGTGTATATTCTCAACAACAACAGAATAAATAGAAGTTTTTAAATATATACTATAAATATTTTTCCTATAATTAAATCTCTTTAATCTAATCACTGTGCCTAATCAAGAACAGCATTCCTCATGATAGGATGACTGGGTTTCTACACATTAAAAAAAAATTAAGTTGGACTCCAACTTCATACCAGAAAAATAAATGAACTCAAAATGGGTCAAAGACCTAAATATAAGGGCTTAAATCATAAAACTCTTAGACGAAAGCAAGGGGTAAGTCTTCATGACCATGGATTTGGCAGTGGATTCTTAGATATGACACAAAAAGCATGAGAACAACAACAAAAATAGGTAAACTGGGCTTCATTAAAATGAAAAACTTTTGTCCATCAAAGGATACTAACAAGAAATTGAAAAGGCAACCCACAGAACGAGAGAAAATATTTGCAAATTATATACCTGATAAGAATCTACTTTTGAGAATATATAAAGAGCTCTGACAACTCAACAACAAAAAGACAAAGATCCCAGTTTTAAAAAAATGGGCAATGGACTTGAACAGACATTTCACCAAAGAAGTTAACAAATGGCCAATAAGCAAATGACAAGATGCTCAGCGTCATTAGTCACTGTTGTTGCTATTGTTTGCTGCCATCAAGTCAGCTCCAAATCATGGCAACCTTATGTGTAACAGAACAAAAAGTTGCCCAGTCCTGTGCCATCTTCACCATCATTGGTATGCTCGAGTCTATTGTTGTATTTTGAATGCCTTCCATCCTAGAGGGCTCATTTCTAGCACTACATCAGACTATATTCTGTTGTGAACCAAAGGGTTTTTATTGGCTAATTTTCAGGAACAGATCACCAGGCCTTTCTTCCTAGTCTTTCTTAGTCTAGAAGCTTTGCTGAAACCTGTCCACCATGGGTGACCCTACTGGTATTTGAAATAACAGTGGCATAACTTCCAGCATTACAGCAACACGTAAGCCACTGCAGGACAACAAACTGACAGATGGGTGGCAGTACGAGCCACTACGGGAATGCAAATTGAAACTACAGTGAAATGCCATGTCACATCAACTACAATGACTATTATTAAAAAACAGAAATTAGGTGTTGCCAAAGATGTAGGGAAATTGGAAGCCTTGTGCATTGCTGGCGGGAATATCAAATGGTGCAGCCACTGTGGAAAACAGTCTGGTAGTTCCTCAAAATGTTAAAGATAGAATTACCGTTATATTCCAGCAATTCCACTGCTAGGTACCTATCCAAAAAAGCTGAAAGCAGGAGCTCAAGCAGAAACTTGTACACCAAAGCTCACTGTAGCTTTATTTACAATAGCTTAAAAGTAGAACAATCCAAGTGCCTATCAAAAAATGAATGGATAAACGAAATGTGATACTGTATATCCATACAATGGAATATTATTCCTCCATAAAGACAAATTAAGTTCTTGTTGAACTGGTGTACGTTCTGCTGTGCATACTCTCAACAACAATAACAAATAAATCATGAAAAAAAAAGTCCTGATACATGCAACAACACAGATGAGCCTTGAAAACATGCTGAGTGGAATAAGTCTGACACAAAGGGACAAATGTTTTATGGCCCCACGTATATGAAATAATTAGAACCGGCAAAGGCATCGAAACAAGTATATCAGTGGCTACCAAGGGTGAGAGGAAGGAAGAAAGTGGAAGTCACCGCTTAACGGGTTTGGGGTGATGAAAATGTTTTGGAAATTGACACTGGTAATGGCTGTACGAGATAGTGAATGTAATTAATGTCACTGAACTGTACACTGAAAAATGGTTCCAATGGCAATTTTTTTTATATGTTTTACCACAACAAAATTTTTTAAATACCATCCCTCAATAGTAAACAATAAATTAAAATTTTTATTACGCTAAAAAAACAAATGTGAAAAAAACTGGAGGTACCAAAATATTTCTAATGCTTTTCCAGAACAGTCCCACATAAACTACCTATCAGAGCAGTAAAACTGCCAAATGACTTGGATGATTCTTTTTCACAGCACTCTCGTAACTAATGTGACTATAACCACTGCCAAGAAGATACTTCCACCAAAAGCCACTTGCTTCAGCTTTATCAAACACACCCTTTGGAATAGCTATCTTAAACTTAATGTCCTTTCCCCGCCTTTTTTCTTAAAAACTATGATTCCTTTTCTAGTCACAAGACTGCTGTGATCCTTGGGTTCCTACCCTGGTCATGCCACCACCCAGCCTAGGACCCGGCCTCTATGTCTCAGCTTCCTGATGGAAGATTAGAACAACAGTGTCTCCCTCCTGGATTGCGACAAAGATTAAATGAAATGCAGCAGTTAATGCCTGAAAAAGTGCTGAGAATAGTGTTTACCACACAGCAAGTACAGCATTTGTTAATATAAAAGCCAAACAACCTGCTTTTAAAAAGATATTTTTTTATCTTAGATATTAAACTTCTTGTAAATGAAAGAAAAAAAAAATATGTCAGTAAGAAACCAGTGGTTCTGTAAGAGGTCAAATCACTCTGACAGCAGTGAAGGTAAAAAATAATCCAAAGAGTCACGTATTTCTGAAGTATTAAAAGGTTTTCTGCTATGTCCAAATACACCTATCACAAACTACACAGGCAAAAAATAATATTAATATCCTGATTTAAGGGTTTGTTTTAGAAAGAAACATGAAACACTGCATTCTTTTCATTAAGAAAAGAGAAAATGAAACTATAACAATGAATGAAAAGAATAAGGTATTTAAATTCCACACTAAGAATGAAAGAGGGAGAGAGCATGGGAAGAAAGGACACAAAAAATATACCAGGGAAGAAAGGACACAGAACACACAACAGGGAAGAAACGACAGAGAATACACATCAGGGAGCAAAGGACACAGAACACAGACCAGGGGAGAAAGGACGCGGAATTGGCCAGATTGCAAAAGAAAAACAGGAGACAAGCAAATGACCCGAATAAGAAATGAGATGGGCGATATCACAACAGACCCAACTGAAATTAAAAGAATCATAACACAGCACTATGAAAAGTCGTACTCTAACAATTTTGAAAACCTAGAGGAAATGGACAAATTTCTAGAAACACACTACTTACCTATACTATACAAACAGAGGCAGAACAACTAAAGAAACCCATAACAAAAGAAAAGACTGACAAAGTAATCAAAAAACTCCCATCAAACAAAAGCCTTGGCCCTGACGGCTTCACAGGACAATTCTGCCAAACTTTCAGAGAAGACTTAATACCACTACTACTAAAGGTATTTCAGAGCATAGAAAAGGATGGAATACTCCCAAACTCATTCTATGAAGCCACCATATTCCTGATACGAAAACCAGATAAAGACACCACAAAAAAGAAAATTACAGACCTATATCCCTCATGAACTTAAATGCAATAATCATGAACAAAATTCTAGCCAATAGAATTCAACAACATATCAAAAAAATAATTCACCATGACCAAGCGGGATTCATACCAGGTATGCAGGGATGCTTCAACATTAGAAAAACAATTAATGTAATCCATTATATAAGTAAAACAAAAGACAAGAACCACAAGATCTTATCAATTGATGAAGAAAAGGCATTTGACAAAGTCCAACACCCATTCATGATAAAAACTCTCAGCAAAATAGGAACAGAAAGAAAATCCCTCAGCATAATAAAGGGCATTTATTATTATTAATTATAATAATACAAAGCCAAGAGCCAACATCATTCTAAATGGAGAGAGTCTGAAAGCATTCCCCCTGAGACTGGGAACCAGAGAAGGATGCCCTTTATCACCACTCTTATTCAACATTGTGCTGGAGGTCCTACCCAGAGCTATTAGGCTAGATAAAGAAATAAAGGGCATCTAAATTGGCAAAGAAGAAGTAAAAATATCTCTGTTTGCAGATGACATGATCTTATACACAGAAAACCTAAAGAATCTTCAAGAAAACTACTGAAACTAATAGAAGAGTTTAGCAGAGTATCAGAATACAAGACAAACACACATAAATCAGTTGGATTCCTCTACACCAACAAAGAGAGCGTCAAAGAGGAAATCACCAAATCAATACCATTTACAACTCACTCCAAGAAGATAAAATACTTAGGGATAAATCTAACCAGAGACATAAAAGACCTACACAAAGAAAACTGTAAAACACTACTGCAAGAAACCAAAACAGACCTACATAACTGGGAAAACAAACCTTGCTCGTGGATAGGAAGACTCAACACTGTAAAAATGTCTATTCTACCCAGAGCGATATATAGATACAATCCAATCCTGATCCAAATACCAGTGACATTTTTTAAAGAGATGGAGAAACAAATCACCAACTTCATATGGAAGGGAAAGAGGCCCCAGATAAGTAAAGCATTACTGAAAAAACACAAAGTCAGAGGTCTCACATTACCTGATTTTAGAACATATTATACCACCAGAGTAGTCAAAACAGCCTGGAACTGGTACAACAGATACACAGACCAGTGGAACAAAATTGAGAATCCAGACATAAATCTGCCCACCTATCTGACAAAGGCCCAAAGTCTGTTAAATGGGGAAAAGACAGTCTCTTTTACAAATGGTGCTGGCATAACTGGATATCCATCTGCAAAAAAATGAAACAAGACCCATACCTCACCCCATGCAAAAAGCCAACTCAAAATGGACCAAAGACCTAAATATAAAATCTAAAACGATAAAGGTCATGGAAGAAAAAATAGGGACAGTGCTAGGAGGCCTCATATATGGCATAAACAGTATACAAAACATTACTGGAAATGTACAAACACCAGAAGAGAAATTAGATAACTGGGAGCTCCTAAAAGTCAAACACCTATGCTCATCCAAAGACTTCATAAAAAGAGTAAAAAGATTACCTACAGATTGGGAAAAAGCTATGACATTTCCAATCAGCAGCTGATCTCTAAAATCTACACATTGCTGAAAAACTCAACAACAAAAAGACAAACAACACAATTATAAAATGGGCAAAGGATATGAACAGACATTTCACTAAAGATGACATTCAGGTAGATAACAGATACACGAGGAAATGCTCGTGATCACTAGCCATTAGAGAAATGCACATCAAAGCTACAATGAGATTCTATCTCACTCCAACAAAGATGGCATTAATCCAAAAAACACAAAATAATAAATGTTGGAGAGGTTGTGGAGACACTGCAAGACTTATACACTGCTGATGGGAATGTAAAATGGTACAACTACTTTGGAAATCGATTCCGCGCTTCCTTAAAAAGTCAGAAATAGAACACCATACGATCCAGCAATCCCACTTCTTGGAATATATCCTAGAGAAATAAGAGCATTTACTTGAACAGATATATGCACACCCATGTTCACTGCAGCACTGTTTACAACAGCAAAAGATGGAAGCAACCAAGGTGCCCATCAACAGATGAATGGATAAATTATGGCATATTCACACAATGGAATACTACGCATCGATAAAGAACAGTGATGAATCTGTGAAACATTTCATAACATGGAGGAATCTGGAAGGCATTATGCTGAGTGAAATTCGTCAGCTGCAAAAGGACAAGTCCTGTATGAGACCACTACTACAAGATCTCAAGAAATAGTTCAAACACAGAAAAAAATATTCTTCGATGGTTACGAGAGAGGGCAGGGAGGGAAGGAGGGAGAGGGGGATTCACTAACTAGATAGCAGACAAGAACTAATTTAGGTGAAGGGAAAGACAACACACATTACAGGAGAGGTCAACACAACGGGACTAAACCAAAAGCAAAGAGGTTTCCTCAATAAACCGAATGCTTCAAAGGCCAGCGTAGCAGGGGTGGGGGTTTGGGGACCATGGTTTCAGGGGACATTTAGGTCAACTGGCATAATAAAATCTATTAAGAAAACATTCTGCATCCCACTTTGGAGAGTGGCATCTGGGGTCTTAAACGCTAGCAAGTGGTCATTTAAGTTGCATCAATTGGTCTCATCCCACCTGGAGCAAAGGACAATGAAGAACACCAACAACACAAGGTAATTATGAGCCCAGGAGTCAGAAAGGGCCACATAAAACAAAGACTACATCAACCTGAGACCAGAAGAACTAGAGGGTGCCTGGTTACAACCGATGGCTGCCATGACAGGGAACACAACAGAGAATCCCTGAAGGAGCAGGATAGCAGTGGGATGCAGACCTCAAATTCTCGTAAAAAGACTGGACTTAATGGTCTGACTGAGTCTGGAGGAACCCCCGGAGGGATCATGGTCCCCACACCTTCTGGTAGCCCAAGGTTGGAACCATTCCCAAAGCCAACTCTTCAGACAGCGATTGGACTGGACTATAAGATAGAAAATGATACTGGTGAGGAGTGAGCTTCTCGGCTCAAGGAGACACATGAGACTATGTGGGCAGCTCCTTTCTGGAGGGGAGATGTGAAGGGCCAGGGGGACAGATGTCAGCTTACTGGACACAAAATAGAAGACGGAGGGAGTGTCCTGTCTCATTCAAGAGAAAGCAACTAGGAGTATATAGCAAGGTGTATGTAAGTTTTTGTAGGAGACACTGACTTGACTTGTAAACGTTCACTTAAAGCACAGTAAAAATTAAAAAAAAATAAAAAAGAAACAAAGAAAGGACACGGAGCACAGATCAGGGATGAAACGACACAGAAGACAGATCAGGGAATAAAGGACCCAAAATGCCCATCATGGAAAAAAGGACACAGAATGCTCATCAGGGAAGAAAGGACACGGGACACAGATCAGGGAAGAACGGACACAGAATGCCCATCAGAGAAGAAAGGACACAGAACACAGATCAGGGAAGAAAAGGACACAGAATGCCCATCAGGGAAGAAAGGACATGGGACAGAGATCAGGGAAGAAAGGACCCAAAATGCCCATCATGGAAAAAAGGACACAGAATGCCCATCAGGGAAGAAAGGGCACAGAACGCCCATCAGGGAAGAAAGGACACGGAACACAGATCAGGGAAGAAAGGACACAGAATGCCCAACAGGGGAGAAAGGACATGGAACACAGATCAGGGAAGAAAGGACACAGAATGCCCAACAGGGGAGAAAGGACACGGAACACAGATCAGGGAAGAAAGGACACTGAATGCCCATCAGGGAAGAAAGGACACAGAACACAGATCAGGGAAGAAAGGACACAGAATGCCCATTAGGGGAGACCAGGACAGGGAGGTTGGTGGAAAGGAGCAAGGACGGGGGCAAAGCTGGCCCTCTGGCCCTGCCTTTCTTGAGGGTTCTTGGATGAGGATGTCCTATTCTGGTGGTACCTTGTCTCACGACCCAACCCACTCACCGTCATGGAAGCTCCACGTAAGAAGCCACCGAGTGGACACCCACTTTCAGGTGCTCTTGATTGACATCTTAGGGACATGCTTGCACCTGTCACCATGTCCTGTGGTCCATACTCAGGGACCCCATGCCCCTCCACAAGTTCTGTGGTCTGTACTCAGGGACCCCATGCCCCTCCACGAGTCCTGTGGTCTGAGCACTCAGGGACCCTGTGCCCTCTACTGTGTCCCAAGGTCTCTGTGTTCATGGGCACCTGCACCCCTCCACCACATCTTGTGGTCTGGGCACTCAGGGACCCCATACCTCTCCACCACGTCCTGTGGTCTGGGCACTCAGGGACCCCACACCCCTCCACGAATCCTGTGCTCTAGGCCTTCGGGGACCCTGTGCCCCTCCACCACCTCTCATGGTCTACGCTCACGCCCCACACCTCCTTGTCCCACTTCAGGAGAAAAGCATCTGGTAAAGCAATGCTCACACTTCCCCCTAAGAACTCCTGCAGGAAGAGAGAAGTAGGAACACGCTGGGAGGACACAGGAGAAGTGGCAGTGGAGGAAGGCTCAGCACTTTTACACATATGGCAGACGTGCTGGGAGAAGGGCAAGGTTCACCTACTACTGTAATCCTGTAACCTGTTTACAGAAACAATTCTGAGAGCAAAGCTCTATTATTTAATTCAAAGTATATAAGATACCTACATGCAACTGAAAAGAAAGAAAACGCAGTAGAAATCCCTGAGCTCAGTCAATTTGACAACACTGAGACCAACGTGTATGCTAGACGAGGGTCAGAGGCCTGAATATGAGGTAGGACCTGCCAAGAAGTTGCACCATCTATCTGTGTAACAGCTGGACCACAGCTACTCTTAGGAAGAGTAAAGTATGCCCCCGACACCCCTCGGGACTGCTCTTTAGCGACTTTACCGGGTGTTATGAAAATAAAATGACTTCACAGAGGAAAAACAATTTGTTAACTAAGAAGCAGTAAGCAAATATAAAATACCAACCAAAAACCAAAACCAAACCCAGTGCCATTGAGTCGATTCCGACTCATAGCGACCCTATAGGACAGAGTAGAACTGCCCCATGGAGCTTCTAAGGGCAGCTGGTGGATCTGAACTGCTGACCCTTTGGTTAGCAGCTGTAGCATTTAACCACTACGCCACCAGGGTTTCCAAAATACTAACAGTGTTCTTTTAATTCTGTACACTAAAAATACAAATACATTTATATCATATATATAAATTTATGGGAAACCCTGGTGGCATAGTGGTTAAGCATTATGGCTGCTAACCAAGAGGTCAACAGTTCAAAGCCACCAGGCACTCCTTGGAAACTCTATGAGGCAGTTCTACTCTGCCCTATAAGACCCGACAGCAGTGGGTTTGGTTTGGGTTATAAATTTATAGTATAGCACATACAAATACGTACTCTACGCTTGTTTTAGAAGGACCAAAGCCCTGGTAGCATGGTGGCTAAAGCACTCGGCTGGCACTTGGCTGCTAACCAAAAGGTGGGTGGTTGGAACCCACCACCCACTCCTTGGAAGATAATGTGGCAGTCTGCTTCCGTAAAGATTTACAGCCTTGGAAACCCTAAGGGCAGCTCTACTCTGTCCTATAGGGTTGCTACAAGTTGAAATCAACTGCACAGCAGTGGGTTTAGTTTGGTTTTAGAAGGATTACATGAAGTAATTTTTTTCCTTTTGTTCTAAAAAGTAGGGCTCCATATAATCCTCTGCAAAGAAATGGCCCATTCTTGTGGATTTTCAGCGCACTGACACCAAAGACCTTAAAGCCTTCCACGTCACACCACATCTGGGCTGGTGTCCAGGATGTGCCAAAAGGCAGCCAGAACCCACTTCAGTCCTGGGGTGGAGCCTCCCCATGTCCAAGCTACCAAACCTGGATTTGAGTTTAATAGAGAAAACAGTAATACATTCGCTCCTGGGAAATCAGTAATTATTTCAAGCCAGTAAGTACAATTTAATGGTTCAGTGCTATACTTACTAAAAAGCATAGATTCATTGCTTTCCTTTAACACCAAAATGATCTCAGATCACTCAGATTTAGGAATCTAGCAATTTCTTCTTAATTACACACTGAAGCAGCATAACCGCATTATTTCACTAACTTAATATTCTGAATCTTAGTTGAATATTCACTGAATATTTCATTTTACTTGGATCCACAATCAACAGCCATGGAAACTGCAGTCAAGAAATCAAACGAAGCATTGCACTGGGTAAACCTGCTGCAAAGGACCCTTCAAAGGGTTGAAGAGCAAAGATGTCACCCTGAAGACTAAGGTGCGCCTGACCCAAGCCATGGTATTTTCAATCGCATCATGTGCACGTGAAAGTTGGACAATGAGTAAGAAAGACCGAAGAAGAATTGATGCCTTTGAATTGTGGTGTTGGCGAAAAATATTGAATATACCATGGACTGCCAGAAGAACGAACAAATCTGTCTTAGAAGAAGTACAGCCAGGACGCTCCTTAGAGGCAAGGATGGCGAGACTGCGTCTTACACACTTTGGACATGTTGTCAGGAGGGATCAGTTCCTAGAGAAGAACACCATGCTTGGCAGAGTACAGGGTCAGCGGAAAAGAGGAAGACTCTCAATGAGGTGGATTGACACTGGGGCTGCAACAATGGGCTCAAGCGTAACAACGATTATGAGGATGGCTCAGGACTGGGCAGTGTTTCGTTCTGTTGTGCATAGGGTCGCTATGCGTCGGAACTGACTCGACGGCACCTAACAACAACAACAGTTGAATATTGTGCAAATTGCAATGGTCACCCAAGTCATCTTGCTTTCTATTAAATGAGATAGAAAAGCAAAAAGTAGAGGAATAAAAAAAAAGAAACTAGGAAATTCTAAATTTATTTCTGCTGTATTACTTGACTAACATCGAAACAGTACTTTTCTTCTATAAATCCTCAAGAAATGTACAGCCATAATTTATCACAAGTCATAAAAGCGATTAGTAACGATTACTGAACATACTTATGTTCTCAATTTACCAGAAACATATTATTCTCTATATTCGTTTAAATAATGGAATGACCAACTTTTAAGTAAGTCTGCATCTCCACTGCTGGTAAAATTGAAAGCCATGATTTTATAGGACTTAAGGATTTTTTTTTTTTTTTAAGGATTACCATACCTGGCAACAAAGGAACAAATTTGTAAAAGAGCTCTATGGACTTGTGCCGACACTCCGTCTGGGGCCTTCCACAGTGGGCCAGAAGCCACCTGACCACGTCCAGCAGGCACAGTGATGACGCAGGAGGGAACCCTCTGTGAAGAGACAGCATGCTGTAACTACTGCACCCCCACCGTTAAACACTCACTTAGCAAAGAAGTCTGGGAATCAGAAACTTAATTTTATCATGCTGATACATGCAGAAACCTCGTGAAAAGGCATTCCGTTTATTTTTAATACATCATCATTAGAGCACAATCAAAACATCACTGGTTAAACAGGTCTTAAATGCTGCTTGACTTCATTTTTTTTTTTTTTTCCCCATTAGGGCAAAAAATTTAAACCTATTTCTTAAAAGAAGGGCAACAAGTATTTTCAGGTTTCCTTTACAATGTAACTTTGGTCCTTGAAGTGCGGTCCCTGGACCAGCTGCACTGGCATTATCTGTGAGCTCATCAGAAATGCACATTCTCAGGCCCCACCCCAGACCTACTAAAGCAGAGACACTGAGGGTGTGCCCAACATGTGTGCTGTAACTAGACTAAAGGTGACACCCACCGGTGCAGGCTCAAGTTTGAGAACCAAGGATCTGAAGAGATATCATAACTTAATAATAGACTTAATTTTAAAAAAAGATACTTTTCTCTAAAACACGTCAATCTCCAGCCTATACAGAGCAATGCTGCTCCCAGGAGGGCCCACCAGCACAGACACCAGAATGACCCAGACCCCTCGGAAGATCAGCAGGGTTCATACGTGGCACTGCTGTGGCAAGATTCTGCGGGAGGGAGAGGGGAGGAAGGCGCTCAGAACATCTTCTACAAGTCCATGTCTGCCAAACCTACTACTCTGACATCTCGGCACCTCGCCATTTTAGGTCACATACATCATAATTTACTGCAAAGCAGTTCATGCACACTCTAGTCAAATAATTCCACTTCAAATGAGTATTCATAACCAGTGAAGATAAAATAAAATATCTCAGTTACAAAACTAATTTTCAAATTTATCTATTAGCCCAACCAACATAAAATTTGTATCATAAAACCAAGCATTTCAAACATAAAGCTTTTTAACTTCTTTGTAAAACAGACTCTTTAACCAGGTTTAATGGTCTGTGACTAGAGGGACCCTGAAGGTCATGGTCCCTAGACCCTTTGTTAGCCCAAGACTGGAACCATTCCTGAAGCCAACTCTCCAGACAGGGATTGGACTGAACTATAAGACAGAAAATGATACTGGTAAGGAATGAGCTTCTTGGCTCAAGCAGACACATGAGACTGTGGGCAGTTCCTGTCTGGAGGGGAGATGAGAAGGCAGAGGGGGACAGGAGCTGGCTGAATGGACAGGGGGAATACAGATTAGAGAGAAGGAGTGTGCTGTCTCATCAGGGGGAGAGCAACTAGGAGTACACAGCAAGGTGTGTAGAACTTTTTATATGAGAGACTGACTTGATTTGTATACTTTCACTTAAGGCACAATAAATGATTAATTAAAAAAAAAAAAAGATAAAAAATAAAGATTCTTTTTATTTCCACACATTCCTTGTTTAGGAAATTAATTCTTTACCTTCCACAGGTTCCTCTCAGATTGTCCTTTGTTAGATGAGAATTCATTTTATATTAAAAAAAAAAAAAAGGAACAGAGTTACCAGGGGCAGGAGGGGGAGGGGGAGTCACTGTTTAGAAAGCATTGAGTGTCTTTTTATGGTGATGAAGAATCTGGCAATGAACGCTGGTGATGGCTACACAATATGATTGATGACATTGGTGCCACTGAATTGTACACATGAAAAATGCTGAATTGGCCAACAGTGTATTACATGTGCTTTCTACAACAATAAAAAAACTCAACTTTTAAAAAAAAAATGAGAAGGGAAATAATATCACCTACCGTGGCAAACGTCGTCTTTTTGCTTTGTTTAAAGAAACGTGCTTCTTTTCAATGATGCGCCTTAGATGATCAATGGCATCGCAACACTGATGGATTGTGCCTGTTTTCAGGTATAAAAGGTGTTTCCAAAAAAGACAGATCGCTAATTAGCATTAACAAATTAGCACTAGTACTGGTCTACTTTTTAATAAAAAAAGGTAATTTTACTTAAGATTTAAAATCTTTTCTCCTTCAAAACACAAAGCTTAAATAAATGATTTATACTGCATGTCCAAAAGCAAACCCCTTCTTAACAAGACTGCAGGACAGTGTGATGACAACCACACAGTAATACCACACCAGACCACAGTAATACCACACCAGACCACAGTAATACCACACCAGATCACGGTAATACCACACTAGACCACAGTCCACACGCCTGCAGCCTCCTTTGGCCAGGTGCAGCCCACACACCATGGGACCTCCCAGGTATTACAAAACCCACGTGTCAGGCTACAGTCTATGTGCCTCAGTTTATGGCTGTAACTCACACGTGAGTTAAACGACATTATAGAGTAAGCATACCGCAACTGCAGGAAGAGAATAGAAAGGGCCATGGTGAAACAGTCCTCCGAAGCCAAAGGCCCTTGGAAAGGAGGTACCTGACAGAGCTTATTCTGAACTGAGCACCAAGACAAAGGCTTCCTTCTGTGCTCGTGAACTATGGCAGCAATTTCAGAAAGAATAAAGTCCCACTTGTGGAGAAAATTCACCTATATGGGATGTTAAGATAACTAAGGTAATTTTGAGCCTTTTGATGGCAAGGACTAAATTTTAAGGACTTTTTCCCACAGTAGACTATCAACCTGAGTGAATACATCTCAGCCTGTCTTTTACAATATAAACCTAAACCAAAATCTGGACACATAGACAGACAAGCAGTCTGTCCGCCCCTTACCCCCCACCCCCAAGCTTGTGACTTGTAGGGCCCAAACAGGGCAAGCTCTATGAGTTCTTCCCGCTCAAATAAAATTGTCCCACTTCCTGGGGAGGGGTTCCAGCCAGCCAGGGGTCAAGCTCAATGGCTCCAGGGGTATGTGGCGAGCCTCTGAGGAAGAAGTCATGGAAGATTCTTGTGCAAAGCACACTATAGGTGCTAGAGGGGTACAGCTCCTCTTCACATGTATCACCTCAAATAAGAGGCAAGGGAAAGGAAGACAACAGCATCTTACGTGAGAATCACTGAGGCATAATTTAAGACCTGAGCGGAAAAGCTCTAAAGACTCCTAAGGCAAGCAGAACCACCAGCACAAAAACAGGAAGCCTAGATAAAACATACCCAAGGACTTTTCATCTGTGTGTGCTAAGGCCAGACTTTCCATATAGACAACCAAGGCTTCAAACACAAACTGTTCTACCAAGGACTCTTCTTCCCTGTAAAATAAAGAATATTAAGTCTCACCTAGGGAAGGTGACCCCACCAAATGAGGAAATCATCAAACAATATCATTAATATCACACACAGTAAAATTTTGCTGAAGATCATTCAAAAGTAGCCACAGGAGCATATCAACAGGGAACCGCCAGAAATTCAAGCTGGATTCAGAAAGAGGACGCAGAATCAGAGACACCATTGCTGATGTCAGATGGAAACTGGCTGAAAGCAGAGAATACCAGAAAGATGTTTACTTGTTTTTTTTGTTTTTAATTTATTCATTGTGGTTTAGGTAGAAGTTTACAAATCAAATCAGTCTTTCATACAAAAAGTTATACACACCTTGCTGTGTACTCCTAGCTGCTCTCCTCAATGAGACAGCACATTGCCCCTCTCCATCCTGTATTCCCCATGTCCATTCAACCAGCTCCTGTCCCCCTCTTCCTTCTCATCTCGCCACCAAACAGGAGTTGCCCGCATATTCTCAAGTGTCTACTTGAGCCACGAAGTTCACTCCTCACTTGCATCATTGTCTATCTTGTAGTCCAGGCCAATCCCTGTCTGTAGAGTTGGCTTTGAGAATGGTTCCAATTTTGAGCTATCAAAGGGCCCGGGGACCACAGCCATCAGGGTCCCTCCAGTCTCAGCCAGACCACTAAGCCTGGTCTTTTTACGAGAATTTGAGATCTGCACCCCACTGTTCTCCTGCTCCATCAAGGATTCTCTGCTGTACTCCCTGTCAGGGCAGTGATCGGTGTTTACCTGTGTTTTATTGACTATGCAACAGCATTCGACTGTGTGGGTCATAACACGCTGTGGGTAACATTGCGAAGAATGGGAATTCCAGAACACTTAATTGTGCTCATGAGGAACCTGGACATAGATCAAGAGGCAGTCATTCGAAGAGAACAAGGGGATACGGCATGGTTTAAAATCAGGAAGGTGTGCGTCAGGGGCGTATTCTTTCACCATGCCTATTTAATCTGTATGCTGAGCAAATAATCCAAGAAGCTGGACTATATGAATAAGAACAGGCAACAGGATTGGACGAAGATGCATTAACAATCTACATTATGCAGATGACACAACCTTGCTTGCTAAAAGTGAAGAGGACTTGAAGCACTTACTAATGAAGATCAAAGACCACAGCCTTCAATATGGATTATACCTCAACATAAAAAACACAAAAAACCTCACAACTAGACCAATAACAACATCATGATAAATGGAGAAAAGACTGAAGTTGTCAAGGATCTCATTCCACTTGGATCCACAATCAACACCCGTGAAAACAGCAGTCAAGAAATCAGAAGACGTATTATATTGGGCAAACCTGCGACAAAAGACCTCTTTGAAGTGTTGAAAACCAAAGATGTCACCTTGTAGGCTAAGGTGCGCCTGACCCAAGCCATGGTGTTTTCAATCACCTCTTATGCTTGTGAAAGCTGGACAATGAATAAAGAAGACCAAAGAAGAACTGATGCCACTGAAATGTGGTGTTGGTGAAGAATACTGAATATACCAAGAACTGCCAAAAGAAAGAACAAATCTGCCTCGGGAGAAGTACAACCAGAATGCTCCTTAGAAATAAGGATGGCAAGACTACATCTCACATACTTTGGACATTTTGTCAGGAGGATCAGTCAGTTCCTGGAGAAGGACATCATGCTTGGTAAAGTAGAGGGTCATTGAAAAAGAGGGAGACCCTCAATGAGATGGACTGACACAGTGGCTACAACAATGGGCTCAAACATAACAAGGACTGTGAGGATGGGGCAGGACTGGGCAGTGCTCCGTTCTATTGCACACAGGGTCACTACGAACCAGAACTGACTTGATGGCAAATAACAAAAACAACAGGGAAGAAATAAAGCACAAACGAACAACAACAAAAAAATGTTATTTAAAAATATATTAAATTTGTTAAACAAAACAGCTTGAATGTTCCAAACATAAAACAATCTAAAACACTTCTCAGAGAAGAAAACCTGCCCAGGACCAGATTAAAGAGGCAGCCTCCCTCTGTGTATGAGCGCCCCTCCTCCGTAAGCTGTGCGAACACTAGCGCATAACCTCAGAACTACTCTCCTGACACCTTCACACACTCACTAAAATTAAATGTAGCAGAAAGATCTGATATCATATCCACACTCTTTCAAGATAAAAGGATTTTTACAGCTTTCGACCAACCTAAAAACAAGTCAGCATAGGAGTAAACTCCAAGCCTTTTGCAAGAATCCCAGTGCATGTGAACACCAGTGGGTCCACACGTCACAGGTCACCTGCTTACACAAAGCACTAACGTCAGCTCCCAGTGGCCAGCATCCCTGAGCCTGCAGCCACGCACAGAGGCCAGATCTCTCACTGGAAATGTGTTCTTTAATAACAGGACTGTAAACAATCTGCTACAAAACGACAGGCACAGGCAACAGGCTTCCAGGCATCAGAGCTGGAAGTTCTCACTATGCCCGACTCACCGCACACCGCCAGGAAGGGGCTTCCGTGGGACAGAGAACACGGAGCAGACACTGGAGGGAGGGCAGGGTTGAGAACAAATTGCAAAGTAGCATCTGATTTGGCAGGAATAGGACCCTAGTTTTCTTTTTATTGGAATCCCAGGAGGAGCAGAGCCTCTCAGGGCTCCACAAGTGTCTCACCTCCAGGTCTGAAACTGAGACTAAGGGACCCTACAAATAAGTAAGCCAGCATGCACAGAGACACAGAAGCAAACCACAAAGCCAGAGGAAAAGGCTCATCTGGAGGAGTAACTGGTCAGTTACTGGAGGAGTAATCTGCACAGGTCAGCTGGAGGAGAATTATAGGGCCCTTGGAGTCCAGGCTCAGTACCACAGCTTTCATTTCAGGTACCAGGAAACCAGAGACAGTGTATAAGTAAAGAAATGACCTGACAAGATGGTCCTCGGAACCTGTGCTCTCTGCAGAGGGGTGTGTAAAACAACTCAGGGGTACGCATGAGGGAAACATTCAAACTTCCGTTTATATTATTCAGCATGCACAATGTCAACGCATATAGTTCTCATGCACCCTTTCTCAAAAAGCCACCTGAAATGTGGCGAAACAAACAGGAGTGTGTCCAAGAAAGGAGATGGCAGGAGAAAGCAAAGAGAGGCAGGAACCCAGGAACAGAGCAGAGAGAGCACCCAAGAGGACAGCGGAGATCAGGGTAGCTCCTGGGCACCAGGGCAGTGCACAGGGTGGCCTGAGGAAGAGACACGCCAGCAGTGCCTCCAAGACCCACAGTGGTAGGTGAGCCCAGCCCAAATTCTTATCTGAACTTGGCTCATGACCATGTGCCTGAAGTTCTTGTCCTCCTGTCCACTCTAGCTTGGATCCACCGACAACACTCACTGACTCCACAAGAACTTTTGCTTTGACCTACTCCTGGCGGGTACAGGGAAGCCAGGAGAGCTGGCGGCAGAACGAAGTGTAGCCCACCCTCTGACCATATTTCTCCCAACATTAGTTGCTGGCCAACTTCACGGCATCTCAGATGCCAGATTCTGAAAGTCTGTGTCCCAGGACAAACTCTTGACCTTACCCACCTCACACACTTTGTGGGGACCTGACAGCCTCTCGGGAGCTGAAGACAGTCTCTGTGTGGCTTATGTCCTCCTAGGATCCTTCACTATGATGAGGACAGCAACCCTCCCCACCACAGCCACTTTTGTGCTTGCTATCAGCCTTCCAAAATAAAGCAACATGTTATTTAGGAACACATACAGAGATGCGTAAAGAAAAGCAAGGGAATAAGCAGCATAAAAGTCAGGAGAATGAGGGGGAGATATGATTAGGAGGTTTCTAAAACAAAACACAACAAATTGTATTTTGTAAACTAGGTGGTGGGTATGCAGGAATGTTTTTATTATTATTCTATAAACTTTACATATATGTTTTACACACTCTTTGGTTCATGTAAGTTTTACAATTAAAAACCTAAGAAAAAAATATATAATTTCAAGTAGTCAGTTTCCATACAAACACACTCCAACCTTCCATCTTTCCATCCATCTGTATTGTTTTTATAATTGAGTCCCTCTTCTCCATCCCAACTGCCATTTCCTGAGAGAAGCTATTCTGATCTCCTGAATGGGTCCGGTTCCTCACTGTAAGATTGCATGATCATCATGAACGTCTACTTTGCATTTATTTCAGCAATAAATTTTACATTTCTCTATGTGATTAATTGTTATCTGTCTTCCTGTCTGAAATGCAGGCCTTATCAAGAGACTGTATCTTTGTATCTCTGGCATCTGGCACACAATGTGCTCAATAAATAACATGGAATGAAGGAATGAGTATGCACCACGGCTGCCTCAGGTATGGCCTTCCTAGACAGCCTCGTCACTGGCTCCCACCTCATCTGGTTTCACGCAGACCCTCTGCATGCAGGGCCAGCATATGAATGGTAGGAAGAAACCTGAACATCCCGAGCAGTGACTGAGCTTCTTCTCATGGCACCGGGCCCTCCTCACTGGCTCACCACGCCCCTTCTACACTTGAAACTCATCTCCTCCTACACCGTCTTGTCCCTCATCCCCATCTCATCCCTCTGATCTGAAATGCCTTGGCTGGGTTCCACTCATCCTTTAAGTCTCATCGCGAGCACAAACTCTACCAGAAAGCCTTCCCTAACCTACCCAGACTGGGCAGACGCTCCTCCTCTGTGCCTCAAAGACCTTCCACTGTGTTTGGAAGACTGCTGTGTGATTAGGGTTGTATGCTTTTCTCAGGAATTTCTGAACTTGTGTTTAAACTCTGTTTTCATTCATTTGAATCCCCAGAACACGGCACGGCATCCCGTACATAATCACTTACTAAAACTTGATGGAGGCATAAATGAATACGTAGCAGTAAATACCTAGGCACCTTTCAAGGCTGCCATCCTCCTTTCACCCTGGCCCCCCTCCCTGCCACGCGCTCGCTCACCTGAATTCCCTGTAGACATTATTAAAGGCGAGTGCGGCCCCCAGCCTCTTGGAAGCATTGGGGTGTAGTGCGAAGCTGTACAATCGCTTAAAAAGCGATTTGGTGTTTACTGGACTTTTTTCCTGCTGCTGTGGTGTTGTCTGCTTAATGGACCATTTTAGGAATTCTCGAACACAGCGACCACAAAAATCTCTTAAAGTACTGTCAACAGGATCCACAATTCCATCCTGAAAACAAAGAGGCCTTTATTATACTCATGTTTATAACCATAAAATGGTAGTTCAGTATACTTGGTTTGCCTCTGAGAATAAGTAGAGTGTGTTGTAAAAATTAATTTATAGTACTATTCAAGAAAAAATAAAAAAGGTAAAACCAATCTCACTAACTAGAATCTAGACTCTAGATAACAATTTTCACAAAATGAAAACACTTTCTTTTAAGCAAATTTGGAAGCTGAATAATTCATGAAAAAAAGAATAAATTCAGTCATAATCACAAAGCATCCTTTCCTTTCCCTGAGAAACACAGTGGCTGTATCCTAAGAATTTCTGTTACTGTTGATTTTACCCCTTCACAATTTCCGAGACTTTCACTAAGGTTGAAGAGAACAAGACCTTCACAGGTTCCATGGAAACTATATGTTGCTGTGCAACCATAACTTTCTATACAGCAGCCCCATAAAGGCACAGTCTCTAAGTACCTGAAAAAAACAGCTATGGACATTTGAACAATGACCACATGGACAATTATTCTATTTAATGTCTCTGTTTCCCTCTATGTATTATCCCCTCTCAGATCTATCTAGGAAAAGGTTAACCTGAAAAAGGATCCTAAAGAATGAAGGGAGTTCTACCTAAATCCCCAGTTGTTTGCCAAATGCAAAATCCTTGAGAACAATGCCAGCTATAATTTAAGAAGGTAACAAACCATGGAAATGCAGAGAGGTAATACTGACTACTTCTCAGAACAGAAGTAAATATTACATGTGGTGACATTTGGGGATTAGCAGTAAACCCTACTAAGGAAACCCATGGACTCTCTCACGAGGAAGCGCTGTAATATCCCAAGGTCACATTTCATCCTTGGCCTTTTCTTTCCTCAACTCTTTCATTTTACTTTCTCCTCACCTTATCAGATTTCTTTCTGAAGCCCTTACTTAAACTATCTTCAAGGAACAAAGGGGAAAAGAAACAGCTAAGATAGAAAATTGAGAATAGAAACATTAGAATAAATCCATCTGAATGCAAATAAGCCACAAATTAAATTTAATTAAATGTACTTATTACAGGCAAGATTCACCAGTAGGCCCTGCAGGGGTGTAAACCACAGACGTAATTATGTCACCATCCTAATAAGCAATATTCACTAGCCCTCACTGCTCCCAATATGGCGCACCCGCAAGGGTGGCTCTGAGAGTGGAAGGGAGTGCCACTGGTAGTTACGCCAGAGGATGGCGCTGTCTTGGGCAAGCTGGGATGTATGGTCACCCATAGGCCACGCTCCACCTTCTGCCCAGCCTCATCCCTCTCAATGTGCAAACACACCACACAATACATCTTTATTTCCTGTCCAGATGCCCTTGCCAAGTTCCATTCCCTCTGACTCATCTCAAACTCCACAGAAAGTGATATGCAGATTCAAAGTGGAATCAATTTTAAGAATATAGAAACTATCGGTCATTTATTTGGACAAACTCGCGATGTGTTTAATTGGTGCCTTTGACTCCAAAATCAATATGTGACAAAATACATCATAGGCTTAAATAGTAAAATAACATGGCATTTAAAGGAATCAAACGTAAAGTTACTTACAAAGGTTCAAAAAATTACAATGCACATCAAATGGCACTAGGTTTTAGCTGCCTTTAAGCTCAACACTGAGCCATGTGATCTTAGAGCACAGCAACAGGGCACAGCCCTCCCTCTACCCGTGAGTCAGAGCCAAATTCTAATGATTCTACCTCTGCTATCTTAGGACATTACTATGTAAAAGGTAAGCTTATGTTTCTAGGGCCCTTTAGTTGGTTGAGAATGAATGCAAGAAAAAAATATAAAAAGGGCATACTGTAACTCCAATAAAAATCAAAAACATTCTTTGTTATTCCTCTCACATTCAGAACACATGTGCAGGTGTGCGCGCGCACACGTACATACACGCACATACACACATACACAAACACGTACACACGCACATGTGCGCACACACATGCACACATCTACACACATGCACGTACGCATGTACACACACGTACACACACATACACACACGCACACACACACAGACAAATGCACACATACACTCAGGCTTATTGCAGATTAAGTTTTTCAAATTTATAACCATCCTCCCAAAAAAAACAGAACAAAAAATGTAAACTATTATTTCCTTGCAAGTATTTAAAAGTATCAGTTAAGTAAATAAACATGGCATCCAATCCATGAAAATGACATTTCACCAGTTCCTTAAGACACAGGCAAAAAGAAGATATGACTTACTCAGATACTTTTTGGTATCCTGAAGGGTAGCTTTTCTCAACAGGTCTAAACACAGAGCAAACATAACTAGACGATGAGAACAGCAGGGAAAGAATCCACTGTGACTTGTGACTTACCAAGATAGTTTCTAGTAAAGCAACAGTATCCTGGCTTTCAAATTTCTTGTTGTTGGTGAACCAGTGGATGAGCTGCATAACTAACGGCTCATATAACTGCCTTGTCACCTGAAAAACACCACCGTTAGATTAAAGTCTTCTTTGTGTCAAAGGAATTTTGCACTGGAAAGAGTTCCATTTAAATGGTATTTGCAATGGGACAAAATGAAGCTATACTACTACCATGGTTTTACCAGTCTCCTAGCTCAATTCCATGATGAAAATGAACACGTTCTAATTATTCTTCTCTCCTTCCTAAGAGTCCAGCAAAGTAAAAACGTACATACTGAAACTCATTCTTCCTCTAATTAGGGGGGCACTTTAGGATAGAAACTGTCGGCTTTTAATACATATCTTTATTAATTTTATCCTGAACATGCACAGAGTGTTCTGGATCAGAGGCAGATTATCAATGATTCACTTAAAAAGCAAATAATGGCAGCATAGTTCCCCACACGCTGCGATGACTAAACTTGAGCCAGGTCAATGCCCTCTGGCACAAACATCAACGCCCACATCACAGGCTGGGGACAGGGGCCATCGCTGTGCCCTGCTTCTCTACAGGAAGAAGGGAGCTGCCTCCCCAGCCCTCCCCAAAAGAAGGAGAAAAACCTTTATGGCTCGGAGGCTGGTTATCACTCCAACCTTCTGAAATGTAAATAAAACCTCTCCAGGGCCAGACAGCCCTGCGTTTCTCCTGATTTTATAATCCAGGTATGTCTGAGCTTCCTCCTCTGTTGGACATGCAAATACCCAAGGGGATAGCTCTCCAGTCTCCCTGGTAATTGGGGCTTAACTTGGGGAACCAGTCAAGTTGTCACGAGTATGCCATCTTAAGGAATAAGAGAAGTTTTATTATCTTTTTGGATCAGAGCAATTAACTAGACAAATGGCTATGGATCTAATCCTCAGGACATTATGAAGAATAAAATGCTTTCTGCAGCTAACAGAGGTTGGAGGTCTGAGTTCACCCAGAGGCACCTTGGAAGAAAGGTCTGGCAATCTACTTCCAAAACACCAGCCATTGAAAACCCTATGTAATGCGTGGCTAATTGCCTCCATGGACAACTGCCTCCCTTGCCATGACACCAGAAGAACTGGATGATGCTCAGCTACCACCACTGAACATTCTGATGAAATATTCTACAGCAGAATCCTGATCCAAAGGGGGAAAATGCAGAACAGAATTTCACATTCTCATGGAATCCAGACTTTTTGGAGACATGGAGGCTGGATGAACCCCTGAAACTATTACCCTGAGATAATCTTTAAACCTTAAACCAAAAAAAATCTCCCGTAGATTTCTTAAAACCACACCATAGTTTAGCTTAACTACTATAGAATGTCTGTCTTGAGCATTGTGTCCTTTCAAGATCTATCCATATGGGATCAAACTGACAACAGCAACTCAAAACATCAGATAGAAAACTTATGGGACAGTGAGTTTATATTAATGGGGGAGGAACTACTCAGAAAAGGAGGGTGAGAATGTTTACACAACTTGAAGAATGCAATAAATGTCAATGAATTGCACATGTAGAAACTGCTGAGTTGGTGTATGTTCTGCTGTCTATACTCTCAACAACAACAAAAATAAATTATTTTTAAAAAAGAAAGGAAACTTTATGGAGCACAATTTTACTCTGACATACATGGGGTCACCATGAGTCAGAGTCAACTTCACAATTTTTTTTCTAATTGGAAGTGAGGGCAGAGATTCTCCATTTGTATAGTGTACACATTTCTGTGTCTTAGGAAGCTAGAGCTTTTCACAGGAGCACTGAGAAATCCAAGGACGTTTTATTTCCAGGATATTGAGCTGAAGAATGAAGTACCTTCGTATTTTACATACATACATTGGTTACCACCACTTCAGAAACCATCTAAATCGGCACTCAGGCTAAGCAACACAGAGTCCGCTTGCACCTGGATACTATTTCAAAAAAGTGTCTTTCTAACCTTGGAAGAAACTTTTGGGATTAATCTCAATGAAAAAAGTCTTACATTTCAGTTTGGAAGTTTAACTTGGTTTTAAAGCATTACTTTTTTTTTTTTCCACAAGAATTATACTGTTTAATTCTTAGTGCATGAGTAATGTGTACGTATACATGTATACATAACCAAAAACCAAACCCGCTGCCGTCGAGTTGATTCTGACACATAGCGACCCTACAGGGCCGAGTAGAACTGCCCTGTAGAGTTTCCAAGGAGCACCTGGGGGATTCGAGCTGCTGACCTTTTGGTTAGGAGACGTAGCACTTAACCGCTATGCCACCAGTGTTTCCATATGTATACATACACACACGCACATATATACACATATCTCTATATATCTTGGAAACCCTGGTGGCGTAGTGGTTAAGTGCTGCGGCTGCTAACCAAAAGGTCGGCAGTTCGAATCCGCCAGGCGCTCCTCGGAAACTCTACAGGGCAGTTCTACCCTGTCCTGTAGGGTCGCTGTGAGTCGGAATTGACTCGACAGCAGTGGGTGTGTGTGTTTTTTATATATACTTATAAAAAATATCCATCTACAATCCTACATCCCAAAGGTAACCATATATATTCTTTCGAAGTATTTTATTTACTACACATTTAAATGCATGTATACACTTAATGTGTATAAAAACAAGCATACATTTTTGTAACCACTTTTCCTCTTGATTGTGAATATTTTCCACATAAACACATAAGCTATATCAATATTTTTATTGCATGCTCAGTATCTCACATATGGATGCACCATAATCCAGTTACCCAAACCCTACTGTTTGAAAGAAATTCAGGCTGTTTCTAATTGATGATCATTATTTTTTTATAAGGGCTGCACAGCAAGCAGCCCTGAGCACACTCCTCTTAGCATGTCATTACTACTAAGCCTGAGGGGACAGGCATGTACATCCTTGGGCCTCTGACCTGCCTGTGGAGAGCACTGTCTATCCCACTCCCATCAGCCACGGCATCCTTGGGCCTCTGACCTGCCTGTGGAGAGCACTGTCTATCCCACTCCCATCAGCCACGGCATCCTTGGGCCTCTGACCTGCCTGTGGAGAGCACTGTCTATCCCACTCCCATCAGCCATGGCATCCTTGGGCCTCTGACCTGCCTGTGGAGAGCACTGTCTATCCCACTCCCATCAGCCACGGCATCCTTGGGCCTCTGACCTGCCTGTGGAGAGCACTGTCTATCCCACTCCCATCAGCCACGGCATCCTTGGGTCTCTGACCTGCCTGTGGAGAGCACTGTCTATCCCCACTCCCATCAGCCATGGCGTGGAGGCCATGCCCACCACCCTCAGCAACACCAGGCACTGTCAATCTCATAAACCTCTGACAATGGCTGCAGACATTATCATTTTAATTCGAATTTCCTTATTCATTAAAAAGGTTGAATATTTTAAAATATATTTCATTGGCCATTTTATATTTCTTTTTTATGAGCTGCCAATTCTTTTCCTTTATCCATTTGCCCTTTTTTTAATTTTTGGATTAGTATACTGTAAAAAAATTTTCTCACATCACGTATATGTTAAAAAAAGTTTTTTTTTTTAATGTGACTGGGTAGTTTTAAACATTCATGAAGTCAAAACTATCAACAAATTAATGTTTTTCTTTTGTGCGCCTGTCTTCAGTGTCTTGCAGGAAAATCTCCTTTTCATGCAAACTTTATGTGAAAACATGGAAGGACGCCTACGATGTAATAATAACAAAATCCATCAAAGGAGCAGAAATCACATATTTTACACAAAGGAAAATATATTTGAATGCTATGAACCTGCTTTAAGAAAGAAAAAATATATATCACATTTGTGAGTTTTCACAAAGATCTGGGAGTATATTCACCAAACTTTTTCCAAAGGATAAGTAAGGGTAGGAAAGAGGTGATGATGTAGAAGTTCAATTTTCATTGCTTTTTTTTTTTTTTTTTAATTTTTATTGAGCTTCAAGTGAACGTTTACAAATCAAGTCAGTCTGTCACAAATAAATTTATATACACCTTACTCCATACTCCCACTTGCTCTCCCCCTAATGAGTCAGCCCTTCCAGTCTCTCCTTTCGTGACAATTTTGCCAGCTTCCAACCCTCTCTACCCTCCCATCCTCCCTCCAGACAGGAGATGCCAACACAGTCTCAAGTGTCCACCTGATACAAGTAGCTCACTCTTCATCAGCATCTCTCTCCTACCCACTGTCCAGTCCCTTCCATGTCTGATGAGTTGTCTTCGGGAATGGTTCCTGTCCTGTGCCAACAGAAGGTTTGGGGACCATGACTGCCGGGATTCCTCTAGTCTCAGTCAGACCATTAAGTCTGGTCTTTTTATGAGAATTTGGGGTCTGCATCCCACTGATCTCCTGCTCCCTCAGGGGTTCTCTGTTGTGCTCCCTGTCAGGGCAGTCATCGGTTGTGGCCGGGCACCAACTAGTTCTTCTGGTCTCAGGATGATGTAAGTCTCTTGCATGTTTTTATATTAACTGGTGTGTTTACATTGAGAATATACAACTTACATCCCAATCCAAAGGTACACAAACTCAGACAGAGATAACAGATATGCTATACATTCTTACATAATCGTTTGACATATTTATTAAACAAATGGCTATTCTAAATCCTTTTAATGCTCTTAGAATTAACTTTTCCCTATGTTAGTCAATTCACCTAACACCAGTTATGATTTAGTTGATACCAATTCATGGCAATCCCATAAGTGTCAGAATAGAACTGCACTCCATAGGGTTTTCAATGGCAGGTTTTTCAGAAGTAGATTGCCAGGCTTTTTTTCTGAGGTGCATCTGGCTGAACTCGAACCACCAATCTTTCAGTTAGCAGCTGAATGGGTTAACCACTTGTAACACCCAGGGACTTCAATTCACCTAATACCATGTATTAAATGAACCATCCATTTACCATTAACTTCCAATGGTCCCCTACCATCTCGATAATTTAAATATACACAGGGAGCTACATGCCAGCTAGTCCCTCCTACTGACCTATCTGTGCAGGAGCTCAGCCCTGTCACAATGACCGAGGCTTCTCGCTGACAGCTGTTCGGGCAAGTCCTCCTCCATTACTCTACTCTTGCAAAACGGTCCTTCAGATTAATCATATTTTACATTCAAACACTAAACTAATTCTGGGACTTTAACTGGAATTATGCCAGACTCATCAATTAATTTGGGGAGACTGACATCCCTTCAATATTGACTCCTCTAATTCAGGTACACTGCATATTCGCCTTCTAATTCAGGTACATAGCATATTCACCTTCTTTTACAGTCATAAAACATAGGTTTTCCTGGGACACTGAAGTTTATTCCTAGACATTTTATAATTTTTTTTATGTTACTGTGAATGAGATATTTGTAGATGTGCTTTTCAAGTGGTCAGTACTAATATATGAGAATGCTGGTGTTTTATTTCTATTTTGTAATTCATGAGGTTCCTCCCTTATTAATTCTTAGAGTTTATCAGTTGACATTCCTGGGCTTTCCAGATTAAAAGAAAAATCATATTTATAAATAATAATCTTTGTTTCTGTTTTATCTATCTATCTAACGTGTTCTTGAAGCCCTGATGGCATGGTGGTTCAGAGCTTGGCTGCTAATCAAAAGGTCAGCAGTTCGAATTCAACAGCCATTCCTTGGAAATCCTATGGGGCATTTCTACTCTGTCCTATAGGGTCACTATGAGTTGGAACCGACTTGACAGCAAAGGGTTTGGTTTTTACCGTGTTTTTATCTTACAGTATTGACTAGACTCTCCTGAAAAATAAATGGTGCTGGCTAACAAGTACTTCTGGTGGCCTTCCATGTGCTAAGCACCATGTTAAATGCTAGAGACAGCCCTCAGTACTTTTTTTAGAGACCTGCCCTCTGCCCAAGTGACTTCAACATGTAGCAAAGTCTGATAACTAAATTAGAACTTATTGTTCAAAGTTTTGCAAATGTTGCAACTTTCCAATCTTACTCACTTACCTGATCTACATCACAGGCCAGTTGGAGCAATACAGGGAACGTCCGCTTATAGAGCTGGTACATGGGTGGAGAGCCACTGTCACCTTCAGGTATCTGAGTGGCCTTTCCCAACATAAGCATAACCAAGCTATGTAAAAGTTCACAGGCAGCAATCTGGAAGAGGCCACAAGTTCAATACAGCTACGTGACTTAGCCCTTCAATAAGTTTAATAAGAAAAATTTTTTAAGTAGATAACTATCATGGAACTCAAATATAAATTAAATGAAAATAGCACTTCTTATATAAAATTAATACTTCTGTTCACTCTTATTTTTATCTAAGAGTTAAGAATTGATTTGAAAGCTTTGGATATTTGGAATAATATATATATTCATTAGAAATATGAAGCAACTTTGGAAATTTACAAATTAATATCAAAAACTGAGATTATCTTGTTTCTAACCTCGAAGGTTGAGGGGATAATTGAGTCACCTTTAAATGCCCTTTTCTATTATGAAGAGTTTTTGGCATATTAAGGTTTTATCTTACATCTATTATGATTATTTATGTTCCACTTTCATTTGTCAATGACATCTAATTCTGAAAGTGAATAAAGTAGTTTTCTAACTACTATGTTTCAGAAAATACAAAATTAATGATCTTGGAACAGCTAAAATAGATTATCCATCTCCTAACAAATATGTTTTACAAACGAATATGTTTTAAAAACAGTAGACCCAAAGTAGTGAGTGAAATAAAAAATAGAAAGTACTTTAGTCTGTCTGTCACTAGCTAACAAAGCTAATTCTGTGACCCGAGGCAAGAAGACATCCAGGTAAAGGACAGGCTTCATTTCTACAAACGGCATTGCAAAACTGAGCCTCTTCTCTCTGTCCCACGCTACACATCTCTTCATCATTTCATCTGAGGTTGCAGCTGCCAAAAAAAAAAGATTTAACAAGAGTATTTTTCCACTGAAAATCCTTCTAAGATCAGTTGCTCTATATTTCATTGGTCAAATAAGAGTCTATATAAGCGCTTTATTCATATTTCCTTTCTGCTTCACTTTTGCTTCAGATACGTAATAACATTCGAAATCACTAATATACCATTTCTGAGTTTAACTTAAAATAAAATTATTTTTAAGCAAGTCTAACAGTCTGGGATGTTTGATTTCCAATTTGCCACGTTTCACGCAAATAACATGCACCTGCTATGTTTGTTTGCCAACAGCGCCCATCCCCCTGAGAGGTATTTTCATAAGCATTGCTATGCCAATTTTTTACATGTTGCTGCAAAAAAAAAATCAGCATAGCACGCTAATAAAAATACATCACGAGGAGGGGGCGCAGTTGGCAAATAAACATAGAAGGCATGTGTTATTTGCATCAAAAATACAGTAATTGAGAGTTAATGTATTTTGTGGAAAAAACAATAAGCAAAATTTTATTAAAAACTTCTTCTTTAAAACATTTATTTTCCCCATATAGGCTCTAAGTTCCTAAATAAGCAAAAATCACTAGTATATTTAATATCAAATTTCAAAAGTAAAAATACAGATAAATATTTCCTAATCGAAAACATTAATTCCCATCAAAACAGTTTAAAGATATCCAAATAGTAAGAATATTAAGTTTTAAAATGTAGATTAACTTTCAACTTCCCTGACACAAGGTTTAAGATAGAAAAGAGTTCTGTTTCAAAATGAAAAACATGCTTAACAGAATCAAACCGGAACATTCTCTCTACTGATATACTAAATTATTCAGACTGTATGGGTGCAAAGTATTTTCATTAGACAAAATATTATTCTTTATAATCTTGTTTGAAAATATTTAATCATACATAGGAGTAAATATAGAATATACCAGAATCTGTATAAATATTAAAGTTCAAATTAAAGTACAAATATATCTATTGTTGTCTGTTGCTGTCAAGTCGACTTCTACTCACGGAGATCCCACGTGCTGCAGAGCAGAGCTGCTCCACTGGGTTTTCAAGGCTCTGACCTTTTGGAAGCAGATACGTCAGGCCTGTCTTTCAAGGTGCCGCTGGGTGGGTTTGAACTGCCAAACTTTCGGTCAGTAATTAAGCACTTAACTGTTTGCACCATCCAGTGGCTCCCCGAAAGACATTTAAAGGGGATGCTTTATTTTAAAGAAAGGTTTACCTGTCACAAGATTTCTGTTTATTTGTCCTCCTAGATGTCCAAGCATTTGTACGACTTTTATTCTTATTGCTTCTAAGGATAGTGCTTCATTCTATAAATGTGGACAAGTGCAGACATATAACTGGGTTAAAATTAACGAGAATTATGAGAGAGAAAAAAAAAGCCTACTTTGCCACCCATTCTCTTGTGAATGTCCCTGATGGTTAACTGTATCTTACCCAGTAGCACTGTTAATCTTACTGCAAATTCATGAAAAAAGTCATCCCCAACCTTGCAGTTGGATGCGCGTTTCCTAGGCCTGTAGTCTCCAAACTTTTTGGCA
The DNA here is from genome assembly GCF_024166365.1 of Elephas maximus indicus. NCBI lineage: Eukaryota > Metazoa > Chordata > Mammalia > Proboscidea > Elephantidae > Elephas > Elephas maximus. The sequence goes on from NC_064833.1 coordinate 88,624,561, forward strand.
GGATTCCTTTACACTCTTAAAAATACTGAGGGCCCCCAAACAGCTTCTGTTTACCTAGGTTGTATTCATCAGTATTTATTATATAGAAAATAAAAATTTAGAAAAAATTAAAATAGTTATTATTTTATTTACAAATACTAAACCCACATGTTAACAAATGACATACTTTTAGAAAAAGTATCATCTTCCAAAACAAACAAAAACAAAAAACCTCAGAAGAGGAGCACTGTTCCAGAGCTGTGTAAACCCTCCCGTAGGCCAGCTCACTAGAAGACAGCTAGTCTATGTTGTGCAGGCCTCACACAGACGTGTGGAAAAGCGAGGGGTGTTTTAGTGGTTTTTCTAGATAACTGTAGTTATTTTTCTCCGATACTACAAATCAGTGGTAGTTTCTTAAAGGTAATTTACAGTATGGAATATGAACCCATGCCAACGAATTCTATACATCCTATTACATTAAAATACATTGGCCTGTCTTGCACTTTGAGTGGCTTTCTTACCGAGCATGATTTGGTAACCACATGTACTGGTCATTTGAAAATATTGGTTCACTGAGTTATGCAGATCATCTAAATGCTGACAAAGTTCATCACATATCTGCAATGGTTAAGGTTGTCTGTCAGCTTGGCTGGGCCATGATTCTCAGTGGTTTGGCAATTATCTAATGACATAATTTAGCAGTTATGTAATAACATAATTTGGCTGCTATGAAATGATATAGTCATCCTCCATAATTTGATCTAATATAATCACCTAAATCAGTTGTAAGGGTAGTTTCCTTGGGGGTGTGGCCTGCATCCAATATAAATATGGTCATTCTGGCAAAGCTCTCTTGCTTGCTCTGGAGCCTACATCCAGCTCATCATCATCTGACTTCCGGTTCTTGGGACTTCAGCCACCTGCCTGCCATACTGCCTGCCAATCTTGGGATTCATCAGCCCTGCAGCCTGTAAGCCAGTGGCCTGCTGTCTCACCTGCCAATCTTAGGTTCCTCAGTCCCTGCAGCTACGTGAGTCAGGAGAAGCCTCCAGCCTAATACCTGGCCCACAAACTTGGGACTTGCCAGCATCTACAACCATGTGAACCATTTCCTGGAGATAAATCTCTCTCTCCCCCTCTCTCTCTCTATATATATAAAGCCTTGTTACCGTCGAGTCGATTCTGACTCATAACGACCCTACAGGAGAGAGCAGAAGCGCACCACAGTTTCCAAGGAGTACCTGGGAGATTCAAACTGCTGACCTTTTGGTTAGCAGCTGTAGCTCTTAACCACTATGCCATCAGGGTTTCCTACATATACACATATACTTCACTGGTTTTGCTCTTCTAGGGAACTCAGCCTCAGACAATATCCAAAAATCAAATTTGCTAATATTACCACCAATCTCATCAGAAAAAAACTTTAAGAATGACAGGCTGCCACACTCATGGCGATGGCTACAAGTTTTCTAAAACTTATCATTTTCCCTTAAAATCTTGACTTTTTATCTTTAGCAACAAAAACTGCCAAAGGTTTTCCTTGAAGTGACAGGCTCACTCTTTGTTCATCTTAGAGAAAATGTCTGCCAAGTGCCCAAATCTGAATAACCAGAGCTTGTCTATCAGTTGTTCTTTCATAAAAAAAGTGGCTACTTCAGCTCACAACTCAAATCGTCACACAAGAGCTTTTCCTCAAGACATCTGCTGTTCTTCCGCATGCAGAACTGCTTTGTGCACACTACCTGTTCTATCACGCAGAATAGCAAAAAGACACGTATCAAAGAGTCAAAAAGAAATGAAATCCTAAGGAACCAACACTGCAACCCATCATTACACCACCAGTGCAAAGTCAACAGAGTAAAAATAATTTTGGTCATGCAGGCCAAGGGGTCCACATTTTGAGAACCACTGTCCCAGGAAATCGGGGTCATGGACATGTAAAGAAGCTTCATTTGCAAAACTAGAGACATGCTGAAATAATGTCCTGTTTTATATGAGATAAAATTAGTAAAAATTTTAGACAATTAATTCTAGTTGCATTCAAATCTCTCAAAAGCTGCCAAAAATAACGAGGTAGAAAGAATTTACCACGAGCTTTGCACAATCAGTTCTAGACATTACAAGTTTTTCAAATATTAATTTCTACTGCATACCTAAAAGAGATATTTTCCCTATACTACTACAATTTTCTCATTTATACCATTTTTCCCCGTTAGCATCATATGGCATATTGTAAAAGAATTATCTCAAGAAATTATCACCAGACTAAGTCCATTCAATGAGGAAATAAGAGTATCTTCAATAAATGATGCTGGGAAAATTGGATTTTCACAAGCAGAAAAATGAAACCAGATCCATGTCTCACAACTCACACAAAAACAATTTAAAAATTGATTAAGGACCTAAATGTGAAAAACACCATAAAATTCTTAGATCTATGTAGACCCTTACTTTTCAAAGATCTACATAACCTAGATATGTGTTGATCTTTACTCTTATGAATGAGATCAGAATTTCTTAATATAAATGTTATCTGTTAATTACCTACCTCTCAACTGTGAGGAAATAAAGTTAAATAAAGCATATCTCTTCCTAATGAGTTTAAAACCATAAAATTATTAGAAGAAAATGTCAGGCCTAGCTTTTAACAACGGATTATCTAATATAACAAAGACACCAACAGCATAAAATAATACAGACCTCATAAAAATTAACTTTTGTTCACCAAAAGACTTTACCAAAAAAGGGACAAGACAAGCTACCAACTGGAAGAACATCTTCAGAAACCATATACCTGATAAGAAGCTAATAATGAAACTATATATAAAACTTCAACAATTGAACAACAAAAAGACATACAGCTCAATCATAAAATGGGCAAAGGACTTGAATAAACATTTTACCAAAGAGGACATTCAAGTGGCCACCAAACACAAAAAGATGCTCATCATTAGCCATCAGAGAGATGCAAATCAAAACCACAATGAGATACCATTTCACTCCCACTAGGATGGCTCACATTAAAAAAACTGAAAATAACAAACGTTAGTGAGGATGTGGGGAAATTGGAACCCTTATTCACTGCTGGTGGGAAGGTACAATGGTACAGCCGTTGTGGAAAACAGTGTGGGTGGTTCCTCAAAAAACTAAACACAGAACTACCACATGACCCAGCAATTCCACCCTTAAGTATATACCCAAAAGACTTGAACGTAGAGACTCAAACAGAGTCTTGTACACCAATGTTCATTATAGCACAATTCACAATAGCCAAAGGGTGAAAACAACCTAAATGCCCATCAACACATGCATGGATAAATGAAATGTGGTACATACATACAACGGAATACTAATCAGCCAGTAAAAAAAACAAAGTCTTAATACATGCTACAATATGGAAGGAGTGTGAAGGCATTATGCCAAATGAAATATCAATCACAAAAGGACAAACATCTTCCTTGAGTATTATGCTGTCTATATGGGCTACCTATATGGGATCAAACTGACAACAGCAACTTCAAAGATTAGATAGGAAACTTAGGGGGCAATGAGTTTGTTAACGGGGAAGGAAAAATGAGGGTGAGAATGACTGCACAACTCAAAGCATACAGTCAATGTCACTAAACTGCACATACAGAAACTGTTGAATTGCTGTATGTTCTGCAATAACAAAAAATAAATTATTTAAAAGAAAGAAATTATCACCAAAAACACAAAAACAAAAAAGCTGGCAGGAGTTGAATGTGACAAACTGCTGTCCTTAAGATCAAATCAGTAAACTAATCTTTCTTTCATATCCATGGTAACTTTAGTACTTTTTATTATCCACTAAATAGCTGTAAATACATTTGGTGTATTTAAATCAAAGTCAATACTTAAATCAAGTCAATAAACCAGTTCCTACAGTTTATATCTTTATTGCTAACATTTGTATTAAAATTATTTCTAAAACACATTGTAATTTGTACACAAAAATAATGTTTTAAGTGGAGATTTTTAACTCTTCATCAGCACTAGAATCTGATCTCTGAATTATTTAAGGTAAAGAAAAATACAAGGGGTTTCTTACAGATGCCTCAGATGCCATGTTCTTTGTCCTCTTCAGATGCTTTAACACAACTTTATGAAACCCTTTCTGGGCAGCCCGAGAGAGTGCAGATACTTCCCAGTTATTCTTGGTCTCATCTAATTAACAGTAAACAGAAACCAATTTTAAATACCATTCATCCATTTATTTGATAAATGCAAGGCGAACACACTGTAGTGTCAAATAGAGACAATAAACTTAGCTTTAATGACAACGTAAACATTGTTTTCTAGAATAAAAATATTAATACTGGTTGTTATGTTTTCATATACCGATGTCTACTAAAAGGAACATGGCTCCTTGGAGAAATGGCCACTTTTAGTGCCTGGGCAGACATGCGTTGACAAACAGATCCTGAACATAAAGGTGGCTCAAGAATAATGGGGCCTGCCAAGGGGCCACTAGCAGGGACCCTCATGCCTGTACACAAGCCAATCTAGGCCAATTTGAGCATCAAAATACATAATGATGGTAGAAGATCAGACACACAAAAAAATAAGAATCCACAAGTCCATGCTAATATAAATAAATAAGGAGGGATAAGGGAAAGCTTTTTCTTACAAGAGACTGCAAACACATAAACGTAACGACGGAGTTGGAAAATCACCATTTTGTAATAACTAGTTAAGGAAGAATCAGAAATGGAAGCTAAAATTATTACGATGAAAACGTGACAAGGAATAGAATAGTCTTAAAGCATCCCTCCCATAAATTACTTGTTTTCTTTTTAATTGTTTTTATTTTTGAAGTAATCATCAACTTACAGAAAATTTGGAAGTACAGTGCAAAATTTTTTTTCCTGAACCATTTGGAACAGGTTGCCAACTTGATGCTCCCTGCTCGAGAATACTTTAGAGTGCCTTTTCTTCAACAAGGATATTCTCCTGCATAACAACCATCAACCACCAAAATCAGGACACCGACAGCCATACTCGCCAAAAGTTAATTCTCAGACCTCATTCAGCTACTAATGTCTTTCACAGCTCAAGGGTCTAGTTCAGATTCACCTGCTGCATTCTGTTGTCAAGCGTCTTCTGTCTGTTTCAGACTGGAAGTAATGTTTAGTCTTTGCTTCACTTTCATGATTTTAAGTGTTTTAAAATTATACTCCAGTCATTGTGTGCTCCCATTTGGGACTGTCTTAAAGTTTTCCTGTAATTAGTTAGAGTTACGGGAACTAGTTATAATATCTTACTATTTCCCTTATTAATTATTGAGTTCAATAAGATCTCTGGCACATATTCATTTTATATCCACCACAGTCATGAAGTTATTCTTCAATAGTTTTTGAGATGCCCACTGGATCTGCTGCCAGATAGGTGAACCTGCTTGCTGGAGGACACCTCACAGGCAGTTTATGCCCAGATGTCTTTTCGTGGTCCCAGAGATGAATCCCAAATGGCAACAGAACTTTATCTTTCCTACTAATTCTGCTGTCTACAACTGTGTTTTCTGTTGTTGGCCTGCTTACGCAATAACCAATTCCCCCTATGTGGCAGCAATGACAAAGAATTTGGTTTTAATACACTCCTTGTTGATCTTCTGTGGGTCAGTGTGAGAGATCTACTCTCTGATGAATCAAAGACGAATAAAAAATTGGTTCATTCCTATTACACTGCCACTACAGTCAAAACTCAACGGCACTGGGTTTTTTTACTGGGTATAGTCAAAACAGCCTGGTACTGGTACCACAACAGATACATGGACCAATGGAACAGAATTGAGAATCCAGACAAAAATCCATCCACAAAGGAGCAGTTGATACTTGACAAAGGCCCCAAAACAGCTAAATGGGGAAAAGACAGTCTTTTTAACAAACGGGGCTGGCATAACTGGATATCCATCTGCAAAAAAATGAAACAATGCCCATACCTCACTCCATGCACAAAAACTAACTCAAAATGGATCAAAGACTTAAATATAAAATCTAAAATGATAAAGATCATGGAAGAAAAAATAGGGACAACGTTAGGAGCCCTAATACATGGCATAACAGTATACAAAACATTATGAGAATATAGAAGAAAAACTAGATAACTGGGAGCTCCTAAAAATCAAACACCTATGCTTATCCAAAGACTTCACCAAAAGAGTAAAAAGACCACCTACAGATTGGGAAAAAATTTTCAGCTATGACATCTCTGACCAGAGCCTGATCTCTAAAATCTACATGATACTGCAAAAACTCAACTGCAAAAAGATAAACAACCCAATTAAAAAATGGACAAAAGATATGAATAGACACTTCGCTAAAGAAGACGTTCAAGTAGCTAATAGATATACGAGGAAATGTTCACAACCATTAGCCATTAGAGAAATGCAGATCAAAACTACAATGAGATTTCATCTCACCCCAACAAGGCTGGCATTAATCCGAAAACACAAAAGAATAAATGCTGGAGAGGCTGCAGAGAGACTGGAACTCTTATACACTGCTGGTGGGAATGTAAAATGGTACAACCACTTTAGAAATCGATTTGGTGCTTCCTTAAAAAGCTAGAAATAGAACTACCATACGATCCAGGGTGCTTCCTTAAAAAGCTAGAAATAGAACTACCATACGATCCAGCTATCCCACTCCTTGGAATATATCCTAGAGAAGTAAGAGCCTTTACACAAACAGATATATGCATACCCATGTTTACTGCAGCACTGTGTACAATAGCAAAAACATGGAAGTAACCAAGGCGCCCATCAATGGCTGAATGGATAAGTAAATTATGGTATATTCACACAATGGAATACTACACTTCGATAAACAGTAAGGAATCTGTGAAACATTTCATAACATGGATGAACCCGGAAGGCATTATGCTGGGTGAAATTAGTCAGTTGCAAAAGGACAAATATTGTATAAGACCACTATTATAAGAACTTGAGAAATGGTTTAAACTGAGAAGAAAACATTCTTTCGTGGTTAAGAGAGGGAGGAGCAAGGGTGGGTGGGAGAGGGGCATTCACTACTTAGACAGTAGATAAGAACTACTTTAGGTGAAGGGAAAGACAACACACAATACAGGGGAGGTCAGCACAATTGGACTAAACCAAAAGCCAAGAAGTTTCCTGAATAAACTGAATGCTTCGAAGGCCAGCGTAGCAGCGGCAGGGGTCTGGGGACCATGGTTTCAGGGGACATTTAAGTCAATTTGCATAATTAAATCTATTAACAAAACATTCTGCAACCCACTTTGAAGAGTGACGTCTGGGGTCTTAGACGCTAGCAAGTAGCCATCTAAGATGCATTAATTGGTCTCAATCCACCTGGATCAAAGGAGAATGATGAGCACCAAGGACACAAGGTAATTACGAGCCCAAGAGACAGAAAGGGCCACGTGAACCAGCGACTACATCATCCTGAGACCAGAAGAACTAGAGGGTGCCTGGCTACAACCAATGACTGCCCTGACAGGGAACACAACAGAGAACCCCTGAGGGAGCAGGAAAGCAGTGGGATGCAGACCCCAAATTCTCATAAAAAGACCAGACTTGATGGTCTGACTGAGACTGGAAGGACCCCGGTGGTCATGGCCCCCAGACCTTCTGTTGGCCCAGGACAGGAACCATTCCCGAAGCCAACTCTTCAGACATGGATTGGACTGGATAATGGGTTGGAGAGGGATGCTGGTGAGGAGTGAGCTTCTTGGATCAGGTGGACACTGGAGACTATGTTGGCATCTCCTGCCTGGAGGGGAGATGAGAGGGTGGAGGGGGTTAGAAGCTGGCGAGATGGACACAAAGGGAGAGGGTGGAGGGAGAGAGCGGGCTGTCTCATTAGGGGGAGAGTAATTGGGAGTGTGTAGCAAGGTGTATACGGGTTGTTGTGTGAGAGTCTGACTTGATTTGTAAACTTTCACTTAAAGCACAGTAAAAATTATTTTAAAAAATTGCATGACTGAGGCTATATACTGTCTATATGTGTCTATAATTGACAAAGGCAGTTACCTCTTAACGTTCCCCTCTATTTGGAGGGCATTAACAACTGAGATTATAGTCTCTAAAAGGAGTCTGCTTTGATTGGCTTCAACAAGTAAGCTTATGTAAACTGAATGTACCTAAAATTCTCTGAAACTAAGGATATTAAACTTGTAATGCTTCAAATGTGCTAGATGTGAACAAATCTTACAGAAGGTAACTGAGACAAATTTCAGGAATCCATATTCACACACTAAGGCACCTCTGGTAAATAAGATGAATTTAATAATTTTTGTTTAAATAAAAGCCTTTTGAATTTGGCAAAGTTGCAGGGTATAAGGTTAACAAACAAAAATCAGTTGGGTTTCTATACACAGCAACGAGAAAGGGAAACTAAGGAAAAATTCCATCTAAAATACCATCTAAAAGTATAAAATATCTAGGAATAAATTTAACCAGGGACATGAAGGACTCAAACAATGAAAATTATAAAACACTGCTAAAAGAGACTAAAGAAGGCTAAATAAATGGAAAGATGTTCCACGTTCATGGATTAGAAGACTTAATATTGTTAAGATGTCAATAATACCCAATACGATCTACAGATTCAACACAATTCTGATCAAGATTTCAATAGCCTTCTTTACAAAATCCTCAACTTTACATGGAACGGCAAGAGGGCCCGAATAGCTAAAGCAATGTTAAAAGAGAAGAATAAAGTAGGAGGACTAATACTTCCTGATTTTAAAACATATTATAAAAGGTACAGAAATTAAAACAGGCTGGTACTAGTATAACAATAAACACATAAGCCAGTGGAACAGAATTAAAAGTCAACAAATAAACCCATATATCTATGGCCGACTGACCTTTAACAAAGGTCCTAAGTCCATTCGATGGGGAAAGAAGAGTCTCTCCAATAAATGGTGCTGGGAAGATTGGATTTCCACATGCAGAAAAGTGAAACAGAAGCCACGCCTCACAAAAGCATACACAAAAACAAATTCAAAATATATTAAGGACCTAAATGTGGAAACTAAAAGCATAAAAGTCTTAGAAGAAAAAGTAGGAATAACACTGTCAAGATTCATCTAAATTAAAAACCTTTGTTCACCGAAAGACTTTATCAAAAAATTAAAAAGACAAGCTACCTACTGGGAGAGTATCTTCAAAAACCATATATCCAATAAGATTCTAATAACCGAACAACGAAAGACAACTTAACAACAAAAAGACAACCAAATCATTAAATGACCAAAGGATCTGAATAGACATTTCACCAAAGAGGACATTCAAATGGCCACCAAACACATTAAAAGATGCTCAACGCCACTAGCCATCAGAGATGCAAATCAAAACCACAAGCTCAGAGACTAGTACACAAACGCTTTGCAACACTATTCACAACAGCCAAAAGGTGAAAACGACCTAAATGCCCATCAACAAATGACTGGATAAACAAAATGTGGTACATACATACAATGGAATACTACTCAGTCAGTAGGAGAAATGAAGTCTTGAGACATGCTACAACGTGGATGGAGCTTGAAGGCATTATGTTGAGTGAAATAAGTCAATCACAAAAGCGTAAGTATGTATGAACTCACTTATATAAAAAGGTAAGAAAAGGCATACGTATAAAGACCAAAGTATATTAGTGGTTCCTAGGGGTGGGAGAGAGGAGGAAAGGGGTTTTAATGCTATGGATAGAGCTGCACAGCAGTATTCTAAGTGCTGTTAATAAGCTATACACCTACAAAAAGTTGAATTGACAAAAGTTGTGTGAGAGAGATATTTACAACAATGACAACAACAAAAAAAAGTAGCTGCTGAGGCTGCTCGTGTACAACCAAATACCTCATGGGATTTGGTTCCTTGGTTTGGAGATTTAGGGTCATAGTTTCAGGAGACACTCCAGTTAATTGGTGTAAAAACACGTTTAGTGCTTGTCTTAGTCATCCAGTGCTGTTATAACATAAATACCACAAGCGGATGCCTTTAGCAAAGAGAAGTTTATTCTCTCACAGTCTAGGAGGGTAGAAGTCTGAATTCAGGCTGCTAGCTCCTGGGGAAGGCTTTCTCTCTCTGTCAACTCTGGGGGGAAGGTCCTTGTCATCAATCTTCCCCCATAGAGGAGCTTCTCAGAGCAGGGACCCCAGGTCCAAAGGACACACTATCCTCCTGGCTCTTGTTTCGTGGTGTTATGAGGTAACCCCGTCTCTCTGCTCACTTCTCTCTTTTATACCTCAAAAGAGATTGATTTTAGACACAACCTAATCTTGCAGACTGAGTCCTGCCTTATTAACGTAACTGCCTCTAATCCTGTCTCATTAACATCATAGGAAAATCACATCAGATGACAAAATGGTGAACAATCACACAATACTGGGAATCATGGCCTAGCCAAGTTGACACTCATTTTGGGGGGACACAATTCAATCCACAACAGTGCTTCTGTTGTACTTCTAGTTTGTTGTGTGGTACATGGGGTCTTAAAAGCTTGAAGCCATCCAACACACAATGATTGGTCTCTATTAACCTAAACCAACAGAGGAAGAAGGAGTTTCCGGAATAGAAGGAGAAAATGGAATGGGAGGCTAACTGCCTCCATGAACAACTGTCTCTTTTGCCTTGAGACCAAAAGAACTGGATGGTGCCAAGCTACCATTACTGAATATTTTAATCAAAGATTCCACAGAAGAATCCTGATCAGAAGGGGGAAAATGCAGAATTTCACATTCTCATAGACTCCAGACTTTCTGGAGCCATGGGGGCGGGATGAAGCCTTGAAACTACTCCCCTGAGATAATCTTTAAACATTAAACTAAAAATATCCCCTGATGTATTAAAACTAAACACTAGTTTAGCTGAACTAGGAAGAATGTCTGCCTTGAATATTATGCTCTTTCAAGAGCTATCTATGTAGGATGAAACTGACAACAGCAACTCGAAAGATTACATGGGAACCACCCCTATGTGTGGGTGCCCTGATCCTGCTCTAGCCCCTTACCCTCCTCTGAAACACCTCAGCCCCCCTTTTCCCTCCCCTATTTTTCTCCTCCCACCCCTGTTCTCCCTCCGCACCACCTAAAAGCTGAGGACCAAACTCTTGAGGGAGGGAAGAAGGGCCACAAATTACTGCTTCATGCAAAGGAAAAATGGTAACTTCACAATTACAAAAACACTTGCCAACACCACGTTAACCACAGTAATGGCACCAACCACCACTGTGGTGCCCCAAAGAGGATACAGCATCAGTTCTGGGTATCTCTGTCAAAAATGCACAAATCAACTCTAATCATGAGGAAACATCATATAAACCCACTGGAGGCCATTCTACAGAATAACTACCCTGTAATTTTCAAACAGGCCAAGGTCATGAGAACTGAGAAAGGCTGAAGAACTATCCCAGACTAAAGGAAGTTAAAAAGTTACGACAACCAACTACAGAAGAAATTAACGGGACCACCGAAAAATGTGCATATGACTGTAGGTTGAAAAAACACCACTGGCATCGAATCAGTTCCAGTGACCCTACAGGACACAGCAGAACTACCCCCTATGGATTCCAAGGCTGTAATCTTTACAGAAGCAGACTGCCACATCTTTCTACTGTGCAGCGGCTGGCAGGTTCATACCGCTGACCTTTCAGTTAACAGCCGAGCACTTAATGACTGAGTCACCAAGGCTCCTTGGACTGTATGTTAGAGAAAAAGAATGCATCAGTGTTACTTTTCCTGATTTTGATGATACTGTGTTTATGTAAAAAAAAGTCTTCACTCTTAAGAAATACACACTGCAGTATTCAGGCATGAAGATCTCACATGTGGTTCAGAAAAAATTTATACGTAATATACACTCATGAGTACAATCACACACACAGAGGGAGACGGCACATGCAACAGTAAAGAGCATGGAACAGAACCTTAACAACTAGCGAACCAGTAAATCATATACAGGTCTTTTTATTATTAATGTAGCTGCTCTGGAAGTTTGATGTCATATCAATATTAAAAGTTATTAAAACAAATGGTTATCTTTAAATGATAAGATCATGGATTTTCTGTTATTATTTCATTTTGCTTACTCTGCTTTTCTCTATTGTCTAATTATTTACAGTGAGTACACCATCATTTATCAGTTACTGATTTGATTAGGTTCTAAAGGCCAGGCTGTTATGCAAAAATTGGCATTAAGCAAAAATGGAGGATGATCACATTAGATCACAAAATGGAGGAAGACTATATCATTACATAACTGCCAAATTACATCATTACATAACTACCAAACCACTGAGAATCATGGCCCAGCCAAGATGACACATAACCTTAACCGTTACAGCCAGTATTATTCTCGCCTTCCACTTTGGCGTTCATTACTGCCAGACGTACATCATTAACGTGCAAAATAGTTGGACAGTAGATTTTTTACTATTGTTGTAAATGCAAAATGTCAAGTAAGAGGCAGTCAGTAAGTGAGGGGCAGGTGTACACATATTTATCAACACACAAATCTTTAGTTTAAAAGAATCACAGTAATTTCCCTTATTACCTTAAAACAAATATAAATCTCTTCAATGAGATAATTAACAGAACTAAATCCAAGAAAACAAGTGAAAGTACCACAAAGAAAGATATTCGTTACTAGAGACACTCATTTTTTTAGTAAGTGCATGTGTTTTTGGTGAGCTACTCAAATAGCAACCATCCTTATGTAAAGTGAATTTTAAAAGCCTAACTAAGCTATGAACATTAACTAGTTTGTATATTTTTTCTCTAAAATATACTAGTTATTGCCATCATTTGCATTAAAATCTTCCAAAATTTTGAACCTTTCTTCACGAACTCTGTATATGTATTGAGAGCGTGACAAAAACCAAACACAGCAAATGAATATACAGTCATGATTTATGCAGGTGAAATTTCATAAATTAAAACTAGATTTCTTACTTTAATGACAAAAAAAACTCAAACCCATTTGCTGTGGAGTCAATTCCAACTCATAGCAACTCTACAGGACAGAGTAGAACTGCCCCATAGAGTTTCCAAGAAGCACCGGGTGGATTCGAACTGCTGACCTTTTGGTTAGCAGCCATAGCTCTTAACCACTGCGCCACCAGGGTTCCCAACTTTAATGACAGTAAAGTTTAAATTCTTACAAAAACTTCAGTGTCTTTCCCCTAGTTGAATCTTTCATCTCCTCCATCAGAAAAGAACGTCTCTTTTCACTTTGATTTCAGTAAATCTTCCCTCCCCACTCTAATGCTGCTTTTCTTAACTAGTAATACTTTTGCCAGGCCAGATTTATTTCTTTGAATTTTTTCCCAAACCTATTTCTTCTATGACAATTTTTTTTTAATTGTTCTTAAGTGGCTAGCATTAGTGCTTCACCAGTGATATTTTAAAGAAACAAAAAAGACCAAATTATAACATTATTATTAAATTTTCTCACTGTACAAATTTTTTGCAAGGGAGTGTATTAGAAGCTATATGAGGTTCAATGATATTTAAGAAAAGAGTGCCATCCTCGCAGATTTTATAAATCTTAGTAGAATAAAGTGAACAAAATAAAAAATAGTTTGCCCTGGAGGATGAATTAAACCCCTTAAACCACTGTCCTGAGAAAATCTTTAAACCTAAAATCAAATATATCCCCTGAAGACTTCTTAAAAGCAAACAGTAGCTTCCTTTTTTTAAAGGTCTTCCTTGAGCATTGTGTTCTTGTAAGATCTACCTATACGGGATCAAACTGACAACAGCAACTTGAAAGACGAGACAGAAAACCCAGGGGGGCAGTGAGTTTATGTTAACTGAAGAAGAACAACTCAGAAAAGGAGAGTGAGAAGCTTGCACAACTCGAAGAGTGTAATCAATGTCACTGAATTGTACATGCAGAAACCACTGAATTGGTTTGTGTTCTGTTGTGTACATCTTAACAACAAAAATAAAATAGATGATCAAAAAAAGAAAAATAATTTTAATGCCTCAATTAGACCTCCTATTTTGCCAAAGATACTGAAATGAAATGAGGAAAATACAAAAATAGTAGTCAAACATATTTTGAATATGTTGAGTTCAAATTCCTTAAGCTGCAAAAACACAAATAGTCCTGGTATAGTTATCACATTGCCATTTTAATTAAGATCCGCACATCACAATTCTTCCAAGCCTTACCTGATAGGGCTGAAGTTTTCAGGTAACCGTCAAGGCAGGGTAGAATATCTTTGTAATATGGCTGAATTACGTATTTGTGGATATTAACTGACCATTCTTCTAGGGCATTCAGGCCTACTTCCGCCAGTGGGGTATAGCTCAAGCCCAGTTTGAAAGCCATCTATCCGTTAACACAAACAAAGTAAAACGAAACTCAGGAACTTAAGATTTAAAGAAAAAAACAACTAATTGTGGCTTCTAATTATCATCCTCCTGCTACGGGGCACAGACACCACTGGAGGTAATTACTAGGGTACCAACACCACCTGTCCACATGGCTGGGGCTGCACTGCATACTTTCAAAGCATGGAAAGTTTAAACCTCCTATCAACCCATACGGGAAGCTCCGAGAGACAGAGCCAAGTGTCTCAAACCCCAAAGCCAACAAACTGCAGAAGCAGAACCTGACTCAGGTATGCCTGATGGCAAAGCACCTGAAGAACTATAGTATTTCAGTGTTCCCAAGGAAATGTCGCGTTGCATAAAGAAACGCATCTGCTCAAGACCACACACCTACCTGCAATGCAGGAACATAGGCTCTCATGTCAAGCTCGATGATGTTGTATGGCAGGGACAGGACGAATGCCAAGCAGGAGGCCAAAAGTTCATCCTTGTATTGCTTCATTTTAACTGACACCTACCAAGAAATGAGAAAAAGACAATGTGCCTGCCTGAAGAGTGCATACAATTTAAAAATCAATTTGGAAATATTTACCCTATTCTCAAATAGGAAAAACAAGCATGTAGCTTTTATGTGACATGGTCAGTCACCCACAAAACAAAGTTGTGATGCCTAGGAAATGCACATTTGTTGAAATACTTAATGCCCCATAATATGAAAAAACTGAAGAATCTACTTAATTTTGAGTTGTCACTCCTCAAGTTATTTTAAGAAAATCCAAAGGACTCTTGAAGCAAAATGGTTTTCTTCTTTAGTGTTTTCTAAGACCTTATTCACAACCTGGATTTAGTAGACCAATTTTTAAGGAATTAGATCATTTGTGATCGTAGGATTTTTTCAAAATACATTCATTTTAAAACAGCCCACAATAACACCAAGATAAAACATTTTAAAATTACCTCTTTACCAAATTTTGCAAATAAAGCAAAACAAGAATACTTTTCTGCATCCCCAGAAGAGTGCTTCATACTCTCTGGACTAATGCCCTGTGAAGTAAAATACTAAATTAGTACACTGAACAACGACCAGGTAACTATGCACCCCAACCCAGCAGTTCCAACCTCTCTTCAGATGGGTGAATCCATTTTCCCTTTGCCAGGGTCTCATTCAGAGGGGAAGGGAAGGTGGGCTCAGGACAACGGCCCAAGGCAAAGGCCAGTCAGACCCAGGCGTGAGGCGGGACGAAGACAGCTAAGAGAAGGGGTGAGTCAGCTCCTTTCTCCTCCATCTCCCAGTAAAATGTGCCTGTGAGGCCAGAGCAGGACAACTGCTACCCTGCTCGCACTGGAAGAAGACAGTCTCACAGCCAACTGGCGCTGTTCCCGGAGGGGGCTTGCTGCAACATAGCATGCTGGGCCCGCCCCCAAACTTCTGACTAGGTGAGTCTGGAGAAGGCCTGAGAATTTGCATTTTAACACATCCTCAAGGAATGCTGATGCTGCTGGTCCAGGAGCCATACTTGAGAACTCCACTAATCTAACACAATCAGCCAGGGGCTTGAAAAATCAGGATAGAGCACACTACTAGTTAATCTTTTTAAGAGGTCATCCAATTGCATTTCACGTGTCAATTTTTTTTTAATTCATATAATAGAATAAGTAGATTTTAAAACTGCAAAATACTATAATCATATATTTTATACTGCTTTATATACACACAACCCAGACCCAACCCAGTGCCGTCGAGTCGATTCTGACTCATAGCGACCCTATAGGACAGAGGCAACAAGCAACCTAAAAAAAACAAATATCCAATGTCCTCCAAAAAAGACTTACCACAAAATACTTCGTTTTCTTGGCATTTCTCACTACAACAGTAAGCAATTTGTAGAAACCACTGATGAGTGGCAACTGTACAGACTGCAAAATTAACTCATATGCAAATGAGTATACCCAGGGCTCAAAAAATTCCACATGTTTCTCAGGAAGAATCTCTCTGTAAAAACAAATTAAATGCTTAATGTGGAAAATTTGATACTAATATTTTTATTCAGCTTTGAAAATTATAAGGAACATGATTGAAGCAAGGCTACAACTCCATCACATAACATTTTCAGATGTATCTATATGCCTGTTTTTCCTACCTTGTCTACTTTTAAATACATTAAAAAAAATGATAACTCTAAGCTGATATTTTTAGATACGTTATAAAGGTCCATATAAATGATTCCAGATTTCAAGTCTCTATCAATTTCATTTCTTTAATCTATAAATGTTTTTACTATATTATAGCCAATAACTGAATCTTAGTTAATTAGAATTTTAAAAATACCTGCAAAATTCCACCATGTTAATGAAAGCCGAAAAATCTTGAGGTTTAGCAGGACGCAAGTTAGCGGCTGGATCTGAGGTTGGGATCGCCCAAGCACCAGTAGCTTCATCCTCATCCTTAAAAAATTGGTTGTACCAAAACAAACACTGTACCATTCAATCACGATTTCGTTCAACAGTCACCAACTGACTCAACGGTCAAGCCCAATACGACCCATGGAGGAAACAGAGACGAGAGACAGACACAGGGGTTTCTCAGGAACTTGGACTGACGAGGATGATGGGACTGGTGGAAACATTAAAGGACATATGGGAGGTGACACAGTGAAGCGATAAAAGAATGGTACAAACACAAATTCAAGGGGCTGAGGAGAAGGTGATTATTTCTTGAACCAATTATGCCTTCACAGAAGTAGAATTATAAAAAGTAGAAAGTATCAATAATAACTTGGATATTTCAAACTGCAAAACAGAGAAACAGAGGAAAAACTGACATCAATAGGAAAGACAAATGACAATTAAGATTTTTTGCAAAGTACATCAAGCTCAGTTTTAAACACTGTGTTATCAAATTCAGGTGGAAATGTTAAACGTGTAGGTAGAAATATGGAACTGGGGGCCTGTAACTAGGGGGCCTGTAGATGTAGATGATAAGAGTAGAGACAGATTTACTTAGGAAGCACCGTATTTTTACACAAATAACCCATGCCTTCTATGTTGGTTTGCCAACCACACCCTCTCCACCCACCCACCCCTGCCCCAGGACGTATAAGCAGGCTATGCTAATTTTTTTTACAACAACATGTAAAAAAACAAATTGGCATAGCTATGCTTATGAAAATACCAGGGACAGGGCACAGCTGGCAAACAAACATAGAGGGTGTGTGTTATTTGAGGAAAAACAGTGCTAGCACAGGTCATAGCTGACCTGTTGTAATGAAGCAAGAAGCACAAGCAACAGAAGAGAAAGAGAAGCCAATGAAAGCAACCAAAATGGCACAGACGTGTTGTTGACACAGCTCTAGTAAATTCCTTTTGGCAAGTTTTCTGGGTTTTTTTCTCTGAAATATTTTAGATATATACAAAGTATAAAAAGTAATAAAACACACACTGGTGTTCATATCAGCAACATAAAAAACAGAACATATCAAATGCAATGATGCCACCATAGCAAACAGCTTTGACTGCTTGCCTTTACGTGCCCTCTGCAGAGCCTCTGATCATCTCTTGTCCAAGCTCATGGCACTGCAGCATTAGTACCTATCCAGCTAACTCTAATACCATCATCTGGTCTGAAAATACCACCACGCTCCCGAGCATACAGGCTGTTTCCCACTGGAACACTATCCCTTTAACATCCCTCAGGACGGCAGTGCTTTGTTACTAAAACTGCTCAGACAAGAGCAGAGCACCACCTAGCGGCAGCTTTACCTAGGCCAGGAAAACTGGGCACAGAAGGCCTGGCGCTTTCTTCTTTCTCTGCCTTCCGTCTGGTGCACTTCACAGCTAACACTGTGCCCCAGAGCTTGGAGCTTCCACAGCAATGAAAAAGAGGAGCCCCAGGCCTCCCTGTTCTACGGCAACGTCGCTGCTACACAAAGTTAGATTTGTCTCTTTACTGCTGCTAAGGAAGGAGAAACAAATAAACAGCTTTTTTTCAAATTGTTTTAAGATATTTAATACGTAACTTTTTTAACAATTTAATGACGGTATTTTCTACAATTAGGCTACATCCGATAGAAAAGCATCGACACACATCAATCCTGAAGAAACCAATTTTCCTTGATACCCTAAAAATGTACTATATTACCCCTGAATATTTATATGAAAAGAGTTGGTATAAAAATGATGCAAAATTATTACTGATAAAAACTTCTAACCTCTTGTTCCCCAGCATTCTGTTTTTCTAGTGTAAGATCCAACTTCTCAACAATCTTCAAAACAGATTTTATAAATTCATCATACAGCAAACGATTCAGATTGTGAAGGGAGGAATTCACAAAGAGAAGTGCTTCTTCTGCTAAAAGAGAATCCTTTAAATAAAGACAAATAATAAACTTTGAAATCTTGGCATGGAAAAAGTATGAATACTAAATCAGCATTAATATGTATATAGACGTACATTTACATATTACAGAAACACTGCTGTATCGGCTGTAGGAGGTTTTACCGGGAAGTTCTCAGGCTGTAAAATTTAGACACCTTCCTAAAATGTTATGATAGCATCCTCCTGATCAGATTACACAACTTATTCAGTCACATAACAAATATTCAGTACAGAGTGCTGAATGAGAAGACATAGGCCACTTCTTGTCAAAGAATTTACCCAAATTAATGTGTTTCTGTACATACAAATACATATATATTATGCATAAAATATATTTGTGTATGTATGCATATACACACGTTTGCACATACATGCACATGCATGTACACACACACATATGTACATGCAGACATACATACATATGAATAAATATCTTTTCCCAGAACGGATTTAAGTCTTAATTTACCATTTCTTTAAAAGTGACAGGAGCCTGATGACAGCACATCTGTTTACAACATCTTTACTAAATATTTGAAGCCCACTGTTGAGGCCTACTGCTCAGAAAAAAAGATTCCTTTCAAAATATTACTGCTCACTGACAATGCACCTGGTCACCCAAGACCTCTGATGGCGATGTACAATGAGATTAATGTTTCCATGCCCGCTAACATCCATTCTGCAACCCATGGACCAAGGAGTAATTTTGACTTTCAAGTCTTCTTATTTAAGAAACACATTTCATAAAGCTAAAGGAGCCCTGGAGGCACACTGGTTAAGAGTTCAGCTGCAAACCAAAAGGTCAGCAGTTCAAATCCACCAGCCACACCCTGGAAACGATATGGGGCAGTTATACTCTATCGTACAGGGTCACTATGAGTCGGAATCAGCTCAATGGCAATGGGTTATAACTACCATAAATAGTGATTCCTCTGATGGATCTGGGCAAAGTAAATTGAAAACCTTCTGGAAAGGATTCATTACTCTAGGTGCCATTAAGAACGTTTGTGATTCATGCGAGGAGGTCAAAATATCAACATTAACAGTAGTTTGGAAGAAGCTGATTCCAACCCTTATGGGTGACTGAGGGGTTCAAGACTTCAGTGGAGGAAGTAACTGCAGATGCGGTGCAAACAACAAGAGAACTAAAATTAGAAGTGGAGCCTGGGGGGTTTGTGGACCATGGTTTCAGGGGACTTCTAAGTCAATTGGCATAACAAAATCTATTAAGAAAACATTCTGCATCCCACTTCGGACTGGCATCTTGGGTCTTAAACGCTAGCAAGTGGCCATCTAGGATGCATCAATTGGTCTCTACCCACCTGGAGCAAAGGAGAATGAAGAACACCAAAGACACAAGGTAATTATGTGCCCAAGAGACAGGGCCACATAAACCAGACTACATCAGCCTGAGACTAGAACTAGATGGTACCTGGTTACAACTGATGGCTGCCCTGACAGGGAACACAACAGAGAACCCCTCAGGGAGCAGGAGAGCAGTGGGATGCAGACCTCAAATTCTCATAAAAAGACCAGACTTAATGGTCTCACTGAGACTAGAAGGACCCCCGTGGTCATGGTCCCCAGACCTTCTGTTAGCCCGAGACAGGAACCATTCCTAAAGCTAACTCTTCAGACAGGGATTGGACTGGACAATGGGATAGAAAATGATACTGGTGAAGAATGAGCTTCTTGGATCAAGTAGACACATAAGATTATATAGGCAGCTTCTGTCTGGAGGGGAAATGAGAGGGCAGAGGGGGTCAGAAGCTGGCCGAATGGACACAAAAAGAGAAAGTGGAGGGAAGGAGTGTGCTGTCTCATTAGGGGGAGAGCAATTAGGAGTATACAGCAAGGTGTATATAAATTTTTGTATGAGAGGCTAACTCGATTTGTAAACTTTCACTTAAAGCACAATAAAAATTAAAAAAAAAAAAAAAGTGGAGCCTGAAGATGTGACTAAATTGCTGCAATCTCATGATAAAACTTTAATGGATAAGGAGTTGCTCCTTACGATGAGCAAAGAAAGTGGTTTCTTGAGATGGAATCTGCTCCTGGTGAAGATGCTGTGAACATTGTTGAAATGACAACAAAGGGTTTAGAATATTACATAAACTTAGTTGATAAAGCAGCGGCAAGGTTCAAGAGGACTGACTCCAGTTTTGAAAGAAGGTCTACTGTGGGTAAAATGCTGTCAAACAGCATTGCATGCTGGATAGAAATCTTTCATGAAAGGAAGAGTCAATCAATGTGGCAAATTTCATTGTCTTATTTTAAGAAATTACCACAGCCACCCCAACCTTTAGCAACCACCACCCTAACCAGTCAGCAGCCATCAATGTTGAGGCAAGATCCTCCACCAGCAAACAGATTACAACTTGCTTAAGCCTAATGATGGTTAGCATGTTTTTTAATCAGTATTTTTTAATTAAGGTATATACATTGTTTCTTTAGACATAATGCTATTGCACATTTAACAGACAAAACCCACTGCTGTTGAGTCTTTTCCCACTCATAGTGACCCTACAGAACAGAGCAGAACTGCCCCATAGGGTTTTCAAGGAGTGGCTGGTGGATCTGAACTGCTGACCTTTTGGTTAGCAGTCGAATGCTGAACCACTGTGCCACCAGGGCTCCTGCCTAATAGACTACGATATCGTGTAAATATAACTTTTATATGCCCTGGGAAACCAAAAAATTTGCATGGCTCACAGTTTTATCGCCATATTCCCTTTATTGCAGTGGTCTGGAACCAAACCCGCAGTATCTCCAAGGTATGCCTGTGCTCAAATAGTCCACGGAATTTAATCTCAAAACACAGGCATTTCTAACACCACATATAAGAAATATGTTAGGTGAAATCACTAATGACTGCTACACTATTTTACCTCAATAAGAAAACAACAAAAACACCTAAGATTTTCAGAGGACACCAATTATCTCTTAATAAAAATTGCTTTTCCTAGGTTATTAATGCTTTATCAAAGCTTCATCAGAATGTGAGGCAAACAAATCTGTCTTGAAAGGAGTACAACCAGGATGCTCCTTAGAAGCAGGAGTGGCGAGACGACATCTCACGTACTTTGGACATGTTACTAGGAGGGACGAGTCCCTAGAGAATGACATCAAGCTTGGTAAAACAGAGGGTCAGCCAAAAAGGGGAAGACTCTCAACAAGATGGACTGACACAGTGGCTGCAACAAGGGGCTCAAGCGTAACAGAGACTGTGAGGATGGCACAGGACGGGCAGCGTTCCCTTCTGTTGTGCAGAGGGTCACCATGAGCTGGGATTGACTTGATGACACCTAAGAACAACGTCTGGCTTGAAGTAGGCACTAAAGAAACATCTGCTAGGAACACATCGGACGGGAGGTGTTCATCTAATCATAGGTGAGTAGGAGCTGTGCCAATCCCCTTGGTATCTGTTCAATCAGTCAGATTAGCCTCATCTTCAACAAGAGAACACAGCTTCTCCGTGGCGGTAACGCTGTTCTGTTTGTCATCACCCAGGAAGCTGGACTATTAGGAACAACAGCTTAGCATCAACCACACTGCACTGCCAGCGCCACTGCCACTGGAAGCTGAAACAAGGACTCAGCCAGGGGAATTCATCCATTTTCAATGAGTACTATTTTTCTGATTCCTTTTAGATTTTTTCTAGCGTCATTTTAAAAGTCCTAACTTATGTTGTTTTAATGTTTTATTACTTGAAGTACTTTTTTAAAAACTTTGAAAGTTGAGAAAATGCAATTCTGAAATAAGTAACTCTTCAGTGTAAAACTATGGGCACCAGTAGAGAGGAATTCGGGCGCTTTCTTGGCTTTAAAATTCTAATTTTTACCATCATCTGGTCACAGCTCATGAGGTTTCTAAAAAGATCCAAATAGTCCTTGGTCTCGGGCACTTTCCACTTGCCAATTCGCACTTCCCCAGAGGCAGGAAGGTCTTTAGCCACCGCCACAGCATCCTGCCAGGAAGACACACACGACAGTCACAGGCGGGCCCACACGATACACGCTGCAGCCAGGCTTCCTGAATGTCAAGATTTCCTAAACTGTGCCAGCTCCTGGTATTAGGTGCATAATTAGATGAAGGAAGATGTTATATTATGAGAGCATAATAAAAAAGAACCTGAAGAAAAGTTGTGAGTTTTCTAACTGTGACTAAAATGTGCTGTCCCAGGAAGTAGCCCGATGCCTCTCCACTGAGGGCAGTTTAGGTCACTGACCTCACGTTCTCACACAGCTCAGTCCCTCACTTGTCCTACTGCCTGTAAGTCCTAGTCATTAAGACATGCCTCCCGGGACACATGTCGGCATTTGGTCCTGGAGATTCAAAAGGAAAAACTCTTCCTCCTTTTAAAAATGTGTATTAACAGAAAAGTTATCCTTAAGGATGTTTCATAACTCAGGAGAAGTTAATTCACCTGACAAAATACAGAGATAATTATGGTCTATGCTTTTCAAAAAGTAAGAAATGCCTAATAACTAACAAAGACTACATTTGGATATTTACACACTAAAAACCTCAGCAACATTTCTTACTGTCTGTCGCAAAAGATTAATTTCGAAAACATTAGATTGAGAATTTACCTTCTGAAGGACCACTGGTTTAGAACATATTCTGATTAAACCCTGATGCACTGAAAAGAGAAAACAAAAACAGAAATGAAAGATACACTGAAAAACACAAAATACTCAGTAGAAATAACAGCTGTTACTTTTTGTAACATAACTTTACCTCCTACGTCTCTTCTCTAACTTGGTTAAAAACTTTGGTTTTTAAAATCTGAACTAACGTTGAGATTCAGAAGCAAAAGGGGACAACAAGAATCAAAAAAAAAGTAGATTCTGGTCTGCCAAAGTATCAGGCGTTCCCCGTGAGACATCGAAAGACACAAAGGAATTTGGCAACCAGACCTCCTTTACCTACATCAAATAACATACTAAGTATTAATCATTTGTCATCATAAAAAATAAGAATGAACTCTAAACTTACCCACAGTACCAATGCAATTCCAGAGGACTGGTCCTTTGTCGGCTAAGGCCAGGAAAACTTTGACTATGGCTCTGCAACACACAACCTGCATTTTTGGACTATACTGTGGGAAACTGTCTATATGCACCACCATGAGGTGCTCCAGAACAGGAGTGTACACCTCAGGAACCTGCCAGAAGTGGACAGCATACAAAAAGTTAGGGATGGGAAGAGACAAATACGGGAACAGCACAGATATTCAAAGTAATCACAACTCGATTATAGTCAGATACTAGGTAAATGAAAAACAGATATTTTTATCTCATTGGCTAAGCCTATCATCTACTATTGTGATCGCCTAGGAAAAATCAGAGTAAAACTGTCTGAATGATACTTAAGGTGCTAGTCTGTCCCAAGCAGCAATTCTTAATCTTTAAGGAAGATGAAACAAAGAACTATTTTTTTTCTTGCTCTGGATAACAAAAAATCAAGTTTCATGACAATAATTCTACTGACATGAAATATTAACTTAAAGTCTAGCTTTGCTCTCTCAACAGTGCTGTACCAAATGCATGCATCACAGAGCTCCATCTAATTATCTGAGGAACTGAGGTTAAACCCTAAAATGGTACTCAGCTGAACAAGCTCTTCCCTTACAGTGTCCAGGTAAAGCAGGACGCTGCCGATGGACTGGAGGAAACTCGGCATCTGGTACACGTGGTCATCGGGGGTGTCTGTCTGAGTCAGGAACATCTGTCTGCAGCGCTGGAGGAGCTCAACGTACATCCAGTCCACGTTTTCCGGACTGATAGCCTTACAAGGCTTCAGAAAAGGTAGAACAAAAACATCATCAATCTCAGCAATATCAAATAATGTGTACTTAATGCATCACATTACACCATCTGATTACAAACTGAGTATTAAAAAGCTTTTTTGATTGAAAAGAAATATAGATTCAAAATGCAATACGTCTTTATAAAGATGCTCTGTAGAACAATCTTTACTCACACACAAAACAATGATTGTCAACTATATTCTAGGCACTGTTTAGATGGTGGGAGCCAAACACAGATGAAGCACAGTCCCTGGCCCCACAGGGCTACTGTCCAGAGGAAGAAACTGACAACTCAACACATAACTGGCATCTGCCACTACACCAGGGCCATGTTCTTAAAACAGAAGTCTGGGAATGCTACTACCCAGTAGCCAATTTTTCAAAGGCCTCTTTCAACTTCCAATTCTGGTCCAGCCTCCTCCAGGTCTGAGTGGCCTCTCAGTTGGAGTCCTTGCTCTCTGCTCGTGTCTCAGACCCTGGCCACGGGAAACAAGCAGAAGTAGGTGGACACAACACACAGTGCTGAAAATGCATGCTTCCTCTCACTCTGAGCCTTCTCACATTCTGTTTCCTCTGTCTTACAAATAAAGGGGCCAACAGAGACAAACGGAGGTGAAGGTAAAAAAGAAAAGGGATCATTTGGAAGCAAAGACTTTGAGGAAAAATAAGGGGATGGACTCAGCAGCGAGAGCGGGAGGCTGGAAATGAAACAAGAGAGTAGACAGCAATGGAAAAATCTGTACAGAGAGGCAGGAAGTTACTTTCTCTATAAATCTCATCATCTAGAAAGAAAAACTAGGGTTAATTTCAATATGGGGCCCAGGTGGCGAAGTGATTAAGCACTTGGCTGCTAATCAAAAAGTCGGCAGTTCGAATCCATCAGGCACTCCTTGGAAACACCATGGGGCAGCTGTACTCTGTCATACAGTGTTGTTGTGAGTCAGAATTGACTCGACGGCAACAGGTTTGGTTTTATGGTTTGGTCCTGAATATTCTTAAATATATCTCTTTCTGTCATATGAACTTCTCTTTCCAAAACCTTGAATGACATCAACTCCAGTTTTATTTCATGAATAAGGGGCAGAATAGCACACTGGACAAAAACATGGTATATCTGGCCTCCAGACTTAGATTTATGTCTTGATTCTCACAATTATTAACTGTGTGTCCTTAGACAAGTTATCTAATATGCCTGGGTCTCGGTTTCTTCATCTGCAAAACGGAGTAACAGTTTGTAGGAGAGTTATGAGAACTTGCACGAATACATGTAAATAATCTCAGTATACTATAAGCACTCAAAAAACACTTAACTGTTAACAATAAAACAATATTATCATAAGATGTTACTTAAAAATGCAATAAATATATTCCCTTAAAAGCCAAGTGAAGATAAAACAGAGAAAATGAATAAGCCATACTCCTGCAAAAAGTCCATATCCACGAATAGCGATGGATAACTCCTTGTTGCTGGAATCCACATTTCTGATGATTTCGTAGAATTGTTTCATAAAGTACTCCAGCGTATTCTTATGCCTTTCTGCATCTCTTGCCACCATAAAAGAAACCTGCAATTGCATAGTATTTACTTTTTAGATATTTAATAGCAAAATAAAAGAATCTATACAAACTTAAAAAGGCCTGGTGTTGTTCTGTACCACTGAGTCAATTCCAACTCACGGTGACCCTGTAAGACAGAGTAGAACTAACTGCCCCATAGGGTTTCCTAGGCTACAATCTTTATGAGAGCAGATCACCAGGTCTTTTCTCCCGTGGAGCAGATGGTGGGTTCAAACCACTGACCTTTCAGTTAGCAGTCAGGCACTTAACCACTGCACCACCAGGGCTCCTTCCCAAAAAGGCTAGACTTGTTTAATAAGACACTGCATTTACTCAGAGAATCGCTACTTTCACTACCTTCCTGAATGAGTTTCAGAAAGACATTCTCTGAAAAAAGGCTACATTAAATGTTCACGCATTTGTGCTAGAAAACGGGACTAAAAGAGACATGAGACATGTGGGAAGAAGTCTGCACAAAACTGTATTTTGGATGAAGCAAGATCACAGCCTTCAGAGGTCACCTGAGACTCTGAGTGATGTGGAGCTGTGCGTATACTGTGCTCAATGCAGGGCTCAATGAGCTCAGAAGCGACCTACAGACTGGGTGCTGCACTACTCAACAAAAATACAGCTAAGAACTAACAACCAAAAAAAGAAAAAGCTCTCATTTTTCAAAAAAATAAAGCTACAGAATCACATGAATCACAGCCTCCACCAGCCTGAGCCCGGAATAACTAGATGGTGACTGGCTACCACCACTGACCACACTCTGACAGGGATCACAACAGAGGATCCCAGACAGAGCAGGAGAAAAACGTACAACAAAATTTACATTCACACACACAGAAAAACACCAGACCTATTGGTGCGACAGAGACTGAGGAACCCCTAAGACTATGGCCTCCAGACACCCTGCTAACTCAGAACTAAAGCCACTCCCAAAGTCCACCTTTCAGCCAAAGACTAAACAGTCATATAAAACAAACGGTAATACATGTGAGGAACATGCTTCTTAGTTCAAATACACGAGACCAAATGGGCAACACCTGCCCAAAAACGAAGGCAAGAAGGGACGGGAAAACTGGAAGAATAGACACAGGGAACCCGGAGTGAAAAGGGAAAGGGGGAGACTGCTGACACAATGTGAGGATTGCAACCAACGCCACAAAACAACTTGTGTAAATTTTTCAATGGGAAACTAATTTGCACTGTAAACTTTCACCCAAAGCACAATAAAATTAAAATAAATAAATAAGCAGGAATTAAGTGAGGCAAGGGGAAAAGTACTCTGAGAATCGAATAGACCACTATCTACCAACAACACCCTGAACGCAAGAACTAACACTTGTATTCAAGAAAGCATTTCTAATTTTGGTACAAAGACTATCCAGGACAAGAATGAAAAGAACCTAGATAATGACCAAAGGCAAGAAAAAAAAATCCACCTTTCCTTGCCAACCTACCAACAGACTCTCTAAATCCCAAACAAAGCTACTACTTAGATTTTCGTTTATTCTTTCCATTTATTTTTTTTAAATATAGGATATTCCAGCCATCTAAGATATAACTATTGGTCTCTACTCATCTGGAGCAAAACAGAAAGAAGGAAATCGAACACTCAAAGAAGAAGTTTAGTCTACAGGACAAATAGTCTA
Source organism: Elephas maximus indicus (assembly GCF_024166365.1). Taxonomy (NCBI): domain Eukaryota; kingdom Metazoa; phylum Chordata; class Mammalia; order Proboscidea; family Elephantidae; genus Elephas; species Elephas maximus. The sequence continues at coordinate 88,652,270 of NC_064833.1, forward strand.
CACAAACGATGGCCTCATCTACCCTGAGACCAGAAAAATTAGATCGTGCCTGGCTACCACAACCGACTGTTCTGGTCAGGGCCACAGTAGATGCACCCTGATAGAATGGGAGAAAAACGTGGAAGAGAACCTCAAATTCCCAAAAAAAGAACAACAAAAAACCAAACCTACTGGACGTTGAGACTTGAGGACTCCCTGGGACTATTGCTCTAAGAGACTCTTCCAACCTTGAACCAAATCAGGCCCCTGAGGTCACCTTTTAGCTAGATAACAAACTGGCTCAAAAAATCATGAACATCATCCATAAGTACTGTACTCCTTTAAAAAATCACCTGTAAGAGACCAAATGGTCAACAATTAAAACAAAGATGAGAATGTAAAGGGACAGGGAACCTAGATTAATGGAGTGGAACAACGAGAAGGGGAACAAGGAGAATGTCCATGCACTGTGAAGAATGTAACCAATGTCGTCAAACAACTTGTGTAGAAATTGTTGATTGGGAACCTAAACTGCTGTGTAAACCTTCACTGAAAACACAATAAAATATTATTTTTAAATACATATATACTAGGATATTAAATATATTGCTTCATAATTTCCTTTTTCACAAAATACATCATGAACATGTATCTCAAGCAGTTAAAAAGCAATATCATCTTATTAAATCACAGAACAGTTTTTTTATTTTAATAGATATACTGTATGTTTATTCATTTAAACTGTTTCTAATTTTTTTTTTATTGCACTTTCAGCAAATAACCTTTCTATGCATTTTTGGCCAATTATTTTCTTTTCATAACAGCAAAAACTTACAAATAATTATTTAGCAGTAGAGGACAGGTTAAAAAACTATGGTCACAAATACAATGATATACTGTGTTGTTGTCAAGGATTGAATTATGTCCCCCCAAAAATGTGTATATCAACCTGGTTAGGCCATGATTCCCAGTATTCTGTGGCTGTCCTCCATTTTGTGATTGCAATTTTATGTTGGGAGGATTAGGGTGGGATTGTAACACCATCCTTACTCAGGTCACCTCCCTGATCCAAGGTAAAGGGAGTTTCCTTGGGGTGTGGCCAGCACCACCTTTATCTCTCAAGAGATAAAAGGGAAGGGAAGTACACAGAGAGTTGGGGACCTCATTCCACCAAGAAAGAAGCACTGGGAGCAGAGCACATCCTTTGGACTCAGGGTCCCTGCGTGAAGAAGTTCCTAGTCCGGGGGAACACTGATGAGGCCAACAGAGAAAGAAAGTCTTCGCCTGGAGCCTGTACCCTGAATTTGGACATGTAACCTACTAAAAAAAAAAAGACTGTGAGAAAATAAATTTCTCTTTCTTAAAGCCATCCACTTGTGGTATTTCTGTTATGGCAGCAGTAGATGACTAAGACAGTTGCCATTAAAAACTAATCATGTAGATCTCAGTATGCGGTCAGGAAAACATCTCAAGAACAGTGGAAAACATTCAGGTTGCAAAAATTGTGGAAAATATTCCTTTATGTCAAGATCAGTCAATCTCTCTCCTCTCTCCTGGGCCTCTTTCCTCCCACTGCCTGCCTTCTTTCCACTTTGATGAAGGAGGAAACGGAGAAAGGTTTACAAGCATCACCACTAAAATGGTAAAATGAGATTTGAAGAGATTTTAACAGTCTTCTTTTCACTCTTCTTTATTGTTTAAATCGCATGCAAATAACTTAGAATGTTTTTCAGAAGAACTTTTTATAAAGCTACTGAATAAAAACAGAAAAATCCTGTTTCCACAGTGATGTTTAAATTCGAAAATGCCTACATGGTGAGCAAAACAATAAAGAAAAAGAACAAAGTTAGAGGACAGCCACTACTTGATATCAAGACTTAATACAAAGCCAGAGTGATCGAGACAGTGAGGTACTGACATATGAATATAAAGACGAATGGAACTAAGCAGACAGTTCAGAAATAAACTCACACATACATGGCCAACTGATTTTTCTTACAAAGTTGCTAAGGCAAGTCAACGGGGAAAAAAGGCTTTTCAACAAATGGTGTTAAAACCAACAAATGTGGGAATAAAATCAATTTTAACCCTTACTTTACACTGTACACAAAAACTTTTTCAAAAGGATTATAGACTTAAATGTAAAAGCTAAAACTACAAACTATAAAACTTCTATAAGAAAACAAAGCAGAAAATCTTTGCAATCTTGGGAATCATGGGGTAAGATTTCTTATACAGGACAAAGAAATGAGGAACCAGTTTAAAAGCTGGTAAAATAGGCTTCACAAAAAAATTTAAAATTTCTATACTTTAAAAGTCCCTGGGTAGCTGACTTAGTTATTTAGTGCTGATGTAACAGATATACCAAAGGTAGATGGCTTTCACAAAGAGAATTCTATCCTTTCACAGTTTAAGAGGTAGAAGTCCAAATTCAGGGTATCTGTTCCAGGGGAAGGCTTTCTCTCTCTCTTCTTGGGGAAGGTCCTTGTCATCAATCTTCCCCTGGTCTAGGAGCTTCTCAGTGCACAGGACGGGGATCCAAAGGATGCACTCTGCTCCTGGCTCTTCTTGCTTGGTGGTAGTGAGGTCCCTCTCCCCACTGCTCCCTTCTTTGATATCTCAAAAGAGATTAACTCAAAGTACAACCTAATGGTGTAGATTGTGTCCTGCCACATTAACATAACTGCCTCTAATCCTGCCTCATTAACATAACAGACAGCTTACTCCCAAAAAGGATCACAACCACAGGCAGAGGCCAGAGTTTACAACACATACCAAAACCAAACCAAACCCACTGTCGTCAAGTTGATTCCAACTCATAGCAACCCAACAGGACAGAGTAGAACTGCCCCATAGGGTTTCCATGGAGCGGCTGTTGAATCCAAACTGCCAGCCTTTGGTTTAGCAGCTGTAGCTCTTAACCACGGCACCACCAGGGCTCCAACACATATGATAATTAAATTATCTCAAAGGGAGGACAACCACACAACACTGGGAATCATGGCCTAGTCAAGTTGACACACATTCAATCGATAATAGTGGCACAAAGGGTTAAATGTTTGAGTACTAGTCAAAAAGATGGAGGTTCAAACCTATCCAGTGGCACCCTGAAAGACAGGCCTGGCAATCTGCTTCCAAAAGGTCACAGCCTTGAAAACCTCATGGAGCAGACCTGCTCTGTACACGCGTTTGAAAACCTCACGGAGCAGACCTGCTCTGTACACGCGTTTGAAAACCTCACGGAGCAGACCTGCTCTGTACACGCGTTTGAAAACCTCACGGAGCAGACCTGCTCTGTACACGCGTTTGAAAACCTCACGGAGCAGACCTGCTCTGTACACGCGTTTGAAAACCTCACGGAGCAGACCTGCTCTGTACACGCGTTTGAAAACCTCACGGAGCAGACCTGCTCTGTACACGCGTTTGAAAACCTCAGGGAGCAGACCTGCTCTGTACACGCGTTTGAAAACCTCAGGGAGCAGACCTGCTCTGTACACGCGTTTGAAAACCTCAGGGAGCAGACCTGCTCTGTGTACGTGGGATCCAACTCAGTGGCAACTAACAACAACCACTCTTTGAAAGGTGCCTGTTAAGAAACTAAAAGGGCAAAGCCACAGACAGAAAAACTACTTGCAATATTTTTAGGAATAGAGTTGTACCCAGATTATATAGAAAACTCTTACAACTCATTAATAAAAAAACATACAATCCAGTTTAAAACTCAGCAAAATATCTGAATGAATACTTCATAAAATAAGCACATTAAATCAAGTCACCACAGGCGTACAAATTAAAATCACAATAAGATACCATTAATACTGTATGGTTCCAATTATATGCAATATCTAGAACAGGCAAATGTACAGAACTAAAAGATGGGATGGAGGGGAGAAAGAGGGAATCATTGCTTAGCAGGCAATGAACTTCTGTTAAGGGTAACGGAAAAATTAGAAACAGTGGTGATGGTGGTATACATAAACGTAATTAATGTCGCTGAATTCTACACGTAAAAAAAGTTGAAATGGCAAATGTTTTGTTTTATATACACACACACATATATATACGTACCACAATATACAAAATTGTAAAAAAGATTATGCAATTTTTTAAAAAAGGTATCATTATACACCCATTAGAACATTAGAATGGATAAAATTATAAACTGACAATAGCAAGTATACACCAAGAGGGGTGGATGTGACTCTCATGCACGGCTGTAGGGAATATAAAATGGTACCACCACTTTCGAAAGGGGATCTGTGTGGTTTACAGTCAGGAAAGGTATGCGTCAGGGTTGTATCCTTTTACCATATCTATTCAGTCTGCAGGCTGAGCAAACAATTTGAGAAGTTGGACTGTATGAAGAACAGGGAACCAGAACTGGAGGAAGATTCATTAACAACCTGTGTTATGCAGATGACACAACCTTGCTTGCTGAAAGTGAATAGGACTTGAAGCACTTACTGATAAATATTAAAGACCACAGCTTTCAGTATGGATTACACCTCAACATAAAGAAAACAAAAATCTTCACAACTGGACCAATAAGCAACATCATGATAAAGAGAGAAAGGGCTGAAGTTGTCAAGAATTTCAATTTACTTGAATTCCACAACCAATACCCATTGAAGCAGCAATCAAGAAATCAAAAAACCCACTACACTGGGCAAATCTGCTGCAAAAGACCCCTTTAAAGTGTTGAAAAGCAAAGACATCACCTTGAAGACTAAAGTGCGCCTGACCCAAGCATGGTGTTTTCAATCGTCTCTTATAAATAAGGAAGACTGAAGAAGAATTGATGCCTTTGAATTTTGGTGTTAGAAAAGAATACTGAATTTACCACGGACTGCCAAAAGAACGAATAAATCTGTCTTGGAAGAAGTACAACCAGAATGCACCTTAGAACAAGGATGGAGAGACCACATCTCACACACTTTGGACATGTTATTGGGAGGGATCAGTCCCTGGAGAAGGACATCATGCTTGGTAACGTAGTGGCTCAGCGAAAAATGAGGAAGACCCTTAATAAGATGGACTGACAAAGTGGCTATAACAATGGGCTCAAGCATAATAACGATTATGCCGATGGCACAGGACCGGGCAGTGTTTCCTTCTGTTGAACACAGATTCACTATGAGTCGGAACTGACTTGATGGCACCAAACAACAACAACTTTAGAAAACATTTTGTCAGTTTCTTAGAAGGTTTAACATATACTTACCATGTGACCCAGCAATTCTACTTTTAGGTATTTGCTCAACAGAAATGAAAACACTTGCTCATGAAAATACCTGTGCAAAAATGTTCTTAGCTGTTTCATTTACCCCAAAACTGGAAACAACCCAAATGTCAATCAACAGGTAAACAGATAAATGATAGTACCTCCATATAATGCAATTATGCAGCAATAAAAATGAATGGACTACTTATACATGCTACAACACGCAAAAACCTAAAAAACAAGCAGAAAGAAGTTGGTCATAAAAGAGCATATACTGTAGGTTTTACAAAATTCTAGAAAAGGCAAAACTAATTTACAGTGACAGAAAGCAGTGGTTGCCTGGGACTGGGGGTAGATTAAACGGAAAGATCTCTAAGGGAATTTTTGAGGTGATGGAAATGCTCTGTATGTTGAACGTGGTAGTGGTTACATTGGTGTATACATTTGTCAAACTCAAACTGCAAACTTCAAATGCATGCATTTTAGTGTATATAAATTATTCCCCAATACAGCTGAATTTAGGAGTCCCTGGGTGGCGCAAATCGTTAAGCTCCTCACTACTAACCGAAAGGTTGGTGATTTGAACCCACACAGAGGCACCTTGGAACAAAGGCTGGTCATTTGCTTCTGAAAGATCACAGCCTTGAAAACACTATGAAACACACTTCTACTTTGATACACATGGGGTTGTCATGAATTGAAATCATCTCGACAGCAACTAGTTTTTTTAATGTTGAATTTTAAAATAATATACGTATAGTTGCTAGAGCTGAGCTTCTCAGCAACCAGAACAGAGAAAAGATTGTAAGTGCCCCAATATCCGTATGAAAAAAAGAGCCAGATATTCAAAAAGGCAAAGTTTCCTAGGACTAAGATTGGTCAGAAATTTTTGCAATGGGTCTTTATAAAGAAAACAAGATAATCAACAAAACCCATATGATAAATACATCAACAAGTTCCACATGATTATCTAATGGTACCATGGAAGTCAACAGCATAATGCAAAGGACAGCTTGGTGAAACAAGGTATACAAAAGAACAAAGCAATCGAAGGCACAGACACCTTCTTTCTGCAAGGATTAAATGTGGAATATCCAGGTTGTACAGTAAAGAATGGAAACTCTGGTGGTGTAGTGGTTAAGAGTTACGGCTAATAACTAAAAGGTCAGCAGTTCGAATCCACCAGGCGCTCCTTGGAAACTACTCTGTCCTTTAGGGTCACTGTGAATCAGAATCAACTCAACAGCAATGGGTTTGGTTTTGGGTTTTGTTTACAATAAAAAATTTAATCTTATCCCCAAAAAAAGTTCTGGTCTTTGCCCCCAGCTCCTGGGAGGTGATTTCCAGGCCCCTGGAATGTCCTGCCTGATGGGAATGTCTGTTTTCCTGGGGGCTTGGGGACACACTGTACAGTTTCACTATGCGATTTAGAGTGGGAACCTTGGGCCAAGCCAGATGGCAACAATGTGACTTACAGTGTGGGCTCTGGGTCATGCAGATCAGTCAGCCTGAACACTGAGACCAATCTCGTGTAGGAGACCAATCAATCATCAGTCAATCATGCCTCCAAGATACAGCCCAATGTTCAGGTGAGATACCCTGGTTGACAGCACTCCACGTGTGCTGTCACACATCAATGCCAGGAGGGTGACACCTCGTGGCTCCAATGTTCACGTGAGATACCCTGGTTGACAGCACTCCACGTGTGCTGTCACACATCAATGCCAGGAGGGTGACACCTCGTGGCTCCACAGGGAGAGGACAGTGCAAGCTCCATGTCTGGAACCCTCCTAGACTGTGTCCCTGTGTCTCTTCTCTTGGCTGATGTTAATCTATATCTCACCACTGTAATAAGCCATAATTGTGCATATAACAGTTGTGAGTCAATTCTGTGAGTCCTTCAAGCAACGTATTGAACCTGAGGGTAATCCTGGGAACTCCTGAACTTGCAGTTGGCGTCAGAAGTGCGGGTGGTCTCTGTGGACTGTCCCTCCAACTTCTCAGTTGTCTAAACTACAACTTGCTCACAGACTGCACAGTAGTGGACAGAATATATATCCTTGCGGGAACTCTAAAAAATCACTTGTCATTGAGTCAGCTGAGGTCTCTGAGTGGTGTAAATGGTTTGCATTTGACTACTAACCTAAAGGTTAGCGGTTAGAACCCACCCAGCAGCAGTGCCAAAAAAAGGCCTAAAGATTGGCTTCTGTAAAGATTAGAGCCAAGAGGCAGAACTTATTACATCTCAAGAGAAACAAGAGAAAAGACCAAAGAAAAGTGAACAAAGTGAAAACATCGGATTGAATTAGGAAATCTAACATTAGAATTTTTGGAATTCAAAAGCATCATGATAATAATAAAGGCATAGGAAGAATTATCCAAGTGATAATCAGACAGAATTTCCCAGACCTGACTAAGGAGCCACACATACAAATACGGGAAGCTACATGAACTCCAAACAGAAGAAATACAAAGAGGTCCACTCTACAACACATAGCAATAACATTCTTGAAAACTGATGACAAAAAGAGAATTCTGAAAGCAGCAAGAGAAAAGCACAACATATCAACGGTCCATCATAAGAATTAGTGCATACTTCTCCTCAGAAACCAGAGAGGCTGGAAGACAATGAAGCAACGTACATAAAATACCGAAGGAAAACAACTGCCAACCAAGAATTCTTTACCCAGCAAAGTTGTCATTCAAAAATGAGGAGGAAATCAAGACATTCCCAAATACACAGAAGCTCTGGGAATTTGCCAATACCAGACCAACTCTGCACATATTACTTAAGGGAGTTCTCCAAATGGAAGGAAAGGAACGTTAAACACTCGAATCTACATATGGAAAAGAAAAAGAAAGAAAGTTCCAAAAAAACAAAAGAGCGTGCACAAATATAAATATCCAGCTCCAGGAGAAAGCTCTCTGCCAGCTCTGGGAGAAGGTCGTTTTCAGCAGTCTTCTCCTGGTCTAGGAGTTCCTCAGTGTAGGGTCCCCAGGCCCAAATGACGCATTCTGCTCCAAGCTCTTCTTTCCTGGTGGTAAGAGGTTCCTCTCCACTCTGCTTGCTTCTCTCTTTTATATCTCAAGATATAATCTCAAAAGAGATTAACTCAAGATACAGCCTATATCCTACCTCATTAATATAACTGCCTCTAATCCTGCCTCATTAACATGATAGAGGTTAGGATTTACAACACATACAATAATTACATCAGATCACAAAATGGAGGACAATCACACAATACTGGGAATCATGGCCTAGCCAGGTTGACACACACTTTGGGGGGACAATTTAATCCACAACAGACCCCAAACTTCTGCTGTAAAATCAACAAGACTAACGTCCCCAGGTATCTGTTTGGAGTGTGCCAGCATCTCCCCCACCCAGACACTGTCGGTTGTAAGTCTATCGTGAATTGCTACAGAAGGCCCATGCAGTGGAGTCAGCTCTCATAGTCAATACTCTTACTTGCCTTTCTGTGCACCCCATACCTCAGGCCTCTGAAACCAACAGAACAGACCTCCCAAGAAGTCAGTTCTGATCTGTCTCCTCTCCCTTTCAGTCAGTGCTGAGGACAGCTGAATGAGGCTGCTATGTGCCAAGAAGTAAGCATCTTTAGTGGAGGCTACGCCCACAGCCAACATGCTACAGGGTGTGCTCTTATAGCAACAAGGCAGGCCTCCCTGGGTCTGTTTGAAGTATGACTATCTCTCCCCAAATGGTAATTTTCAGCTGCAGGACTGATACGAACTCCTACAGAAGGTTCCCTAGAGTGGAATCAGGAGGTGAGTCACCTAAGTGGAGACTACTTCCCCTACCACCACAGGGCCGCTGGGGCTTTGAAACCAAGAGAGAGCTCTCAGAGGTCCTTCTGGGGAATGTGAGCCCCTCCTCTTCCTGAAACAGAAGTCTGCCTGTGCTTCCCCTGAATGCCAGTTCAGATATAAGCAGTCTCCACCAAGAAAGAAAGTAAACCTCAGACAAAACTGGAGGACAATACCCAGCCCCAAAGGAGGCTCACTAGGTGTGTTTTCTGACAAAAATGTTACTGCAGAAACAGAGAAGGGAAAGGAGTAATGAACAGAGAGAGGAGACTACGCCCCCTCTTGGGCAGATTGGTCAGTGCATGATATCTCACCTGAACGATAGAGCCCACTGGGGCACAGACAGACCACAGCAGGTTCTCTGTTGTGTTTGGAAAAGACTGAAAGTTGAAAAACGAGATCTGGAATTTTTGAATCCTTTTTTTTTTTTTTTTAATTAAACTAGAGAGGGGAAAGGAGTTATCACATAGAGGATGAGGAAATGTTAAGTTTTCACACAGACGCCAAAGGATCTACCCACTGAAGACTTTCCTGTAGAAAGTAGTGGAGGCAAAACCACCAAATACTGGGGGAAACTGAGGAGGTTGACACCCTCAAAGATCCAAAGGCCCCAACAAAAAAAATCACAAAACACACAAAGAACAGAGAAACAATAGCCCACACAAATGAACACAACAAAGGGAGTCAAAGTGCACCCAGGGCAGACAAAATAATGGAAAAATATAATACAAAAACACTAAATATAATTAAAGAGTAAAGGGAAAACACAGGCAAAGATCTCAAACAAATAAGGAAAACAATGCAAGAACAAAAATGAGAATATAAAAAAAGAGATGTAGCAACTGAAAGGGACAATAAATGAAATGAGAAACACAACAGAAGGACTTATCGACAGATTTAATCAGGAAAAAGAATCAGCAAATTACAAAATGAAACCTGTTGCCTTCAAGTTGATTCCAACTCATAGTGACACTATACAATTAGAGGATTAGACAGATCAAATTACAAACAATGAAGACCAACAAAAACAGAGGCTCAAGAAGGCTGAGCACAATTTAATGGAATTATGTGACAACAACAAGATACGCATCATGGGAATTCCAGAAGGAGGTGAGAGAGAAAAAAGAACAACAACAAAAAAAATCTGAAGAAATAATGAGAGAAAATTTCCCCAATCTAATGAAAAACATCAACCTACAAATCCAAGAAGCTCAAAGGCCTTCAAGCAGCATAAACCCAAAAAGGTGAACACCAAGACAAACAATAGTTAGGCTCTCAAAAATTAGACATAAAGAGAGAATCCTGAAAGCAGGAGAGAGAAGCAAACAGTCACATACAAAGGATCACCAATAAGGTTAAGTAGCGATTTTTCCTCAGAAATACAGAGGCCAGATGGCAAGGGAAGGGTATATTTAAAGTGCTGAAAGAAAAAAACTGTCAACCAAGAAAACTATCCCAAGTGAAACTATCCTTCAAGAAAGATGGTAAAATTAAAATATTCCAAGACAAACTGAAGCTGACAGAGTTCATATCCACCAGATTGCCCTACAAAAACACTAATGGGAAATCTGTATATGGAAGGGAAAAGACACCAGAAAGTAATTCAAAGCCATACATAAAAAATAAGATTCCTTATTAGGAAAATGCACACACAAGAATAACAGCTAGTGATAAGGTATTTATGCACGATAATTCTAGATGTTTTGTCCTTCATGTTATTTAATGACAAATACATAAAACGCAAGGATAAAATTATGTTACAGGACATATGAAATACAATGATGTAATCAGCGATTATGACAACAAAAGGGGGAGAAGAATGATATAGATACTGAATTTTTTGCATACTACTGAACTTAAGTTGGTACAAACTTACCCTAGAATGTTATAAATACAATATAAGCTGTTAAATGGGATATTCATGGTAACCACTAATAAAATATATTAAAAAACATACACAAAAGGAAAGGAGAAGGAAACCAATAAAGGATCACTACAATAAACCAACAAAACACAAAAGCAAGCAGTACTAAAGGGCAAATACAAAGAAGGCTTTAGACACATGAAAACAACAAAATGGCAAAAGTAAGTCGCTTATCAATAATTACAGTGAATCTAAATGGACTAAATGCTCCTATCAAAAGGCAGAGGGTGGCAGATGGATTAAAAAACATGATCCAACCATTTACAAGAGACACATCTTAAACCCAAGGACACAAACAGGTTGAAAGTTAAAGAATGGGAAAAAAAATATTCTATGCAAATAACCAAAAGATAGCTGGGGTGGCAATTTTAATGTCAATGTAGACTTTAAGACAAAATCTGTTAGAACAGATAAAGATGAACATTATATAATGACAAAAGGGTCAATTAATCAAGAAGATTTAACAATCATAAATATATATGCACCCAACATTGGGACGTTTAAATACACACAGCAAACACTGATAGAACTGAAGAAGAAACAGTACTACCATATTAGATGGAGACTTCAATACACCAGTTTCAATACCGGAGAGAACTTATGGAAAGAAGGTCAACAAGGAAACAAGAGGACCTTGATAACACTATAAACCACCTAGGCTTAAACATATATAGAACACTCCACCAAAAAAAACAGCATGGTATACATTCTACTTCAGTTCACATGGATCATTCTCTAGGACAGACCACATGTTAGGTCACAAAGAAAGTCCTGATAAATTTAAAAAGATTGAAATCATACAAAGTATTTTTTCTGACCACAACGGAACGAAGCTAGAAATCAATAACAGAAAAAAACCTGGAAAATACACAAAAATAAGAAACTACCGCTGAATCAAGGAAAAAATAAAAAGGGCAATCACAAACTTCTTAAGGGTCAAATGAAAACCAAAGCACAACATACCAAAACCTATGGAATGCATCAAAGGCAGTACTCAGAGGGAATTCTATAGCAACAAATGCCTACATAAAAAAGAAGAAAGATCTCAAATTAACAGCCCAACTCAACAACTCCAGGAACTCGAAAGAGTAGAGCAAACTAAGCATTAACCTACCGGAAGAAAGGTAATATCCAAGATTAGAGCAGAAATAAAATCAAAAACAGAAAAATAGAGAGAATCAATAAAACCAGAAGTCAGTTCTTTGAAAACATCAACAAAATCAAGAAACCTTTAGCTAGGCTGACAAAGATGAAAATAACCAAAATAAAAATGAAAGAAGGGACATTACAACAGACCTGACAAAACAGAGAGAGTTATGACATAATATTATGAACAACTGCATGGCAACAAACTGGATAACCTAGATGAAATGGAAAAAGTCTTAGAATCACACAACCTACCAAACTGACTCAAGAGGAAATAGAAAGTCTCAAAGACCCACAAAAAGTGAAGAGATATAATCAGTGATCAAAAACCTCCCAAGAAAAACAAGTTCTGGACCAGATGGTTTCGCTAGGGAATTCTACCAAACATTTAAGACACCAATACCGTTTTAACTCTTCCAAGTAAGAGAGAAAGAAAGAAGGAATACACCCTAAATCATTGTATAAAACAATCATAACCCTGACACCCAAATCAAAGACACCACAAGATAAGAAAACTATAGGCCAGTACCTTTTATAAATATAGATGCAAAAATACTCAACAAAATACCAGTGAACAGAATCCAACATATATTAAAAGAGTCATATACCATGACCAAGTGGGATTTACTCCAGGAATGGAGGGATAGTTCAACAATCAACATAATACCACATCAATACCAACCAACCACATCAAGAGAACTAAGAAAAAGAACGACATGATCATCTCTAGGGATGCAGAAAAAGCATTTGATAAAATCTAACACTGTTGCTTGATGAAAACCCTAATGCTGACTGGAATAAAAGGAAAATTGCTCGATATGATTCAGGGCACATATGAAAGGCCAAGAGTCAAAATTGTACTTACTGGAGAAAGACTGAAAGCTTTCCTGCTGAAACCAGGAAAAAGACAAGGGTGGTCACTCTCAACGCTTATATTCAATATTGTATTGGAAGTCCTAGACAGAGAAAAAAGACTGCAAAGAAGTAAAATTATCTCTATTTGCAGATGATATGATCCTATATATAGAAAATCCCAACAAGTCTACAAGAAAACTTCTAGAACTAAAAGAGGAATTTAGTAAAATTACACGGTACAAGATCCACAAACAAAAATTAATTGGGTTTCTATACACCAGCAATGAGAAATCTGAAAGGGAAATTAGGGAAACAATTCCATTTACAATAACATCTAAGAGAATAAAACACCTAAGAATAAATCTAACCAGGAATGTAAAGGACTTACACTATGAAAACTATAAAACATTTCTGAAAGAGATTAAAGAAGACTTAAATAAGTGGAAAGATGTTCCATCTTCATGTATTGGAAAACTTAATATTGTTAAGATGTCAATACTACTGATAATGATCTATAAATTCAACGCAATCCCAATTAAAATTCCAACCATCTTCTTTACATAAATAGAAAAACCAATCCTCAACTTTTTACGAAATGGCAAGAGGCCTCAAGGAATGAAAACATTGTTGAAAGAAAAGAACAAAGTAGAAGGACTCATACTATCTGATTTTAAAACACACTACACCTACTCTTCACTTACCAACTACCTCATTATCTGACATTTCACAGTACGACGACAGTAAAAAAAATCTACTATCTGACTATTTCGCACATTAACGATGTATGTCTGGCAATAACAAATGTCGAGGTGTTGCACGGGCTCTGAGGTAACTCAGGTCGCTTGACTGGTGGCTGCACTCACAGGAGCTTCTCCTAGGCAGAGGATAGGTCAACACAGCCCTTTTCAGCAGAGGCGGCTGAACAGGAAGAGGGAAAAGGGAGGCAGGTCTCCACTATTTCCATGTGGTCTACTGGGGGAAGGAAGGTGGCCGGATCATGCTCAGGAGATACTCTTGCTGGCAGTCGACAACCGAGGACCCCTTGTATACCAGAACACCCAGTCTGACGAAGGCGAGGGTCCCAACTGTACTCAGGGCCACCTCCTTACAGCAGGGCTTGGTGCTGCCCTTGCCGGCACCCACAGCCCTGTCAGAATGCCTGCTGGAACACAGCTACGTTCTGCAGTTTAGACAGCTGGCTGAAGGTGTGCAGGACGCTGTAGGGTGTCGTGGCGGGGCCCTGGGAGAGCTGGCTAGAGGCCTATAGCTCGGCCATATTAGTCCAGTTGTGGATGGGCCTCTCCCAAGCGGAATGCCTCCTTATACCAGGACTTAATGACATTCTTGAGCACAGGGTGCAGCACGGTGGTGGACTCTGCCTTTTAACTCCATTTTCTTATTACACCAATTTTTGCCTAACAGGCCGGTCTTTGGACCTAACCATGGCGATAACTGAGAATTGAGTGCATACAGCTACAGTAATCAGAAGTGTGGTACCAGTATAACAATAGACACGTAGACCAATGGAACAGAATTGAGAGTCCAGAAATAAACCCATACATTTATGGTGAACTGATTTTTGAAAAGTCCATTCGATGGAGAAAGAAGAGTCTCTTCAATAAATGGTGCTAAGAAAATTAGATTTCCACATGCAGAAAAATGAAATGGGATCCATACCTCATACCACACACACAAAAAAAATTCAATATGGATTAAGGGCCTAAATGTCCAAACTAAAACCATAAAATTCTAAGAAGGACAAGCAGGGGCAACATGGGCAGCTATTGTAGAAAACAGTGTGGCAATTCCAAAAAAAACTTAACACAGAGCTACCATATAACCCAGCAATTCCACTCCTAGGTATACACCCAAAAGATTTGAAAGCAAAGATTCAAACAGAGACTTGAAGACCAATATTCACTGCAGCACTATTCACAATAAGCAAAAGGTGGAAACAACCTAAATACCCATCAACAGATAAATAGATAAACAAAACATGGTACATACATACAAGAGAATACTACTTAGCCAGCAGGAGAAATGAAGTCTTGATAGGTGCTACAGGATGGATGGAGCTGGAAGACATTATGCTGAGCAAAAAAAGCCAAACACAAAAAGACAAATACTGTATGACCTCACTTAAAAAAAGAAAAGACAAAAAATGGCAAATGTATAGAGACCAAAGTTTATTAGTGGTAACCAGGGGCAGGGGGAGGAGGGAAAGAGGAGTCAGAGGAGGAAAATTCACCATGATTAAGGATAGGGCTGCACAGTCAATTGATGTAATTGCTGCAATAAGTTGTGTACCTCTAAAACATTGAATTGGCAAAAGTTGTGTGACAGACATATTTACAACAATGACCAAAAAAAAAAGAGTAGGTGCTGAGGCTGCTTATGTATAACCAAACATCTCACGGGATTTAGTTCCATGATTTTGAGGTTTAGGGTCATAGTTTCATGGGACATCTCAGTTATTTAGTCTAATAACTTGTTTAGTATTTTTGTTCTACTTCCTAGTTCATTGCATATTGCCTGGGGTCTTGAAAGCTTCCAAGTGGCCATCCAAGGCACAACAATTGGTCTCTAGTCAACTGGAGCAACACAGGAAGAAGGAGAATCAGAAATAGGAGGAAGATATGGAATGTGTGGCTAACTGTCTCCATAAACAACTGCCTCCTTTATCATGACACGAGAAGAACTGGATGGTGCCCAGCTACCATTACTGAACATTTTGATCAAAGATTCCATAGAAGAATCCTGATCAAAAGGGGGAAACTGCAGAACAGAATTTCACATTATCATGGACTACAGATTTTCTGGAGCCATGGAGGGTGAATGAACTCCTGAAAATATTACCCTGAGATAATCTTTAAACCAAAAATATTCCCTGAAGCCATCTTAAAACTGAACAGTAGTTTAGCTTAACCAGTAAAAAAAAATGTCTGCCTTGAGAATTACTCTCTTTTAGGAACTACCTATATGGGATCAAATTGACAACAGCAACCTTAGGAGGCAATGAGTTAACATTAACGAAGGAGGAACAACTCAGAAAAGGAGGGTGAAAATGGCTACACAACTCAAATAACGTGGTCAATGTCACCAAATTGTACACGTAGAAACTGTTGAATTGGTGTATGTTTTGTTATGTATACATCCAACAACAACAAAATAAGTAAAACTTAGAAGAAAAAAAAAGATCACGGCCAAGAAAATCCTATGGAGCAGTTCTATTGTGTAGTACTTGAGGTCACCATGAGTCGGAATTAACTCAATGGCAAAGGGTTTGCTTTTGGTTGAGTCAAGTCCGACTCACGGCGCTCCCATGTGTGTCAGAGTAGAACTGTGCTCCACAGGGTTTTCAATGGCTAATTTTTCAGAAGTAGATTGGCAGGCCATTCTTCCAAGGTGCATCTGGGAGGTCTAGAACCTCCAGCCTTTTGGTTAGCAGCAAAGCACATTAATCTCTTGAATCACCCATTAAATCTAATTTCTATTAAGAATTGGAGAGGAAGTCTACATTTAAATTCTCTGGCAAGAACCTGGAATGCAGATTTTCTGTGTACCTAAGGGCAGAGGGAAGGGTGCAAGACAATGAGACACTGGTCCTCCTGTTCCTGCTGACTACAGTCCACAGTCACACTCGCACTCTGCAGCACCATCCATTCACTATGCCAACTCACCCTCCACAGCATCACCAGCTGCCAAGACTACCATATCAGGAAAAGTAAACTAAAAACCGTGCTTTCAGAGAGTTAGCCAAGAAGAGGCTGCGAGAGGCAGGAGTAGTCTGGAGCCAGGGCTCAGGGACACCACCATTTATGGTTCCCCTTTTCCCCAGCAAGTCCTAGCCATCTGTATTCATATTAGTAAAAAAGCCTGAAATTCTATCTGCTATGAGATTTATTAGACCAAATGTTTCCTGAGATGCAACCATATCTGACTGAATTAGTAAAAAAAAAAAAAAAATTCCTCAAACTTTTATTTTCCTTAACAACTGAGATCCACCAAATTCAGAGTAACAGCATTTGTTATTAGGGGGCAGGAAGAAGAGGTCATCGTAACACCCAGAATAATGTGGGAGCAAGGGCAAGGGCAAACCTATGGGAGAGGGCAGGACAGCAGGGGACATTATGAAGCTGAGAGGGACGGGATGGGAGGTGGGAGTCCAAGGGCAAAGAACATCAATTCCACATTTTTGTTTGAGTTGGGCCTACACCTAGAAAAAAAGATGGCAAGGTCTTCTCTCTCTCCCTCTCTTGTACATTCTGGCCTTGAATGCCATTTATATTAAAAAAAAAAAAAAAAATTTATACCATGGTTTAAATAGTTCACAGACTAGCCTGCAAGTTTACTTAACATTTTTCCATTTGTAGCACTGCTTCAAACAAAACTCTTGCTATGTATGGATCTTCAGTATATACCGTAAGAGCCAACCAAAGCAGTCTAATCCCTGTGCCACACGCCTGTACAGCAAGTATTTTCAGACACCTTTGGGCATCTTTCAGCTCTCCTTACCAAGTGTAACAGGTTCCCACATTTGCAGGCTCAAATTCTGAGCCCATTCCACCTAGATGGACATCAGGCAAGGGCAAAGAGGCTCTCCCTGCTCTGGAAGGGATTTAAAACCCACGCATGTTGTTTCACCCCAACAGCAGTCCATACCTATCATGACCTGGGGTTCCTTGCCCCACCTGGCTGCTTGTCCAACTCTGACATCTCAGCCCTCTTGCTCACGGGAGCCTCTGATCACCCAGTTCTTCCCCTCACCTCCTTACCCCACTTCTTCACCCACTCAACTCTGCCTTCACCTTGGCTCTGAAGTCCTGTACCGAATCCAGAACCTTCCTATCTTTCTTTCAGTGCTGTTGCCACCCAGACAGCTGATCAATAATAAAGCTTTTTTCTTTAAATATTACAGAAGTTAATGGATCGAGTTTTGTTCATCATTCAAATGTACATGCACGAGATTGAAATTTAGTTTTCTTATGGAAAAAATATTTTTAAATGAACACTGAACTTGCAGTACCTGTTTTAGAAAGGCCTCCAGGGCCACATGTGCAGCTTTCTTCACCTCTACATTGGTATGGGCGCACCATTTTGACAGCACATCAAATAAAGACGCGTAGTTGTCCAGAAGACAGGTGCTGAACTGGGATGCGTGCAGGGCAAACAAGCGCAAACCAGCTGCAATCACAAAGCCATCACATTTAAAACAGGACAAAGGGAGTCAGAGCAAAGACGTGAGAAAGCTCCCAGTATGTGTCGAAGTACAAGCTGTTTCCACTACAATATAACAACCCAAGGATCCAACTGGAGTGCTGATACCGCCAGCCTCCACTTGAACTGACATGCCCCATTGTGGCTGGAGAACCTCAAAATGAGGTGCAGAAGTAGGACAGTGATTTTTTTTAGACAAAGATGCCCTAAATAATATATTTAAAATACATTTAACCTAACCTTAGGGGGCACTGAGTTTACGGCAATGGGAGGAACAACTCATAAAAGGAGGGTGAAAATGGTTGCATAACTCAAAGAATGTAATCAATGTCACTGAGTTGTACATGTAGAAACTGTTGAACTGGTACATGTTTTGCTGTTTATATTCTAAACAACAAGATAAATACATTTTTTAGAATCATTTAATCTAAATGTGTCTATCTCAACCAAGCTGTGTGGTCCCCAAAAAGTTTACTTACAAAAATCTTTGTGTAAAAATCACAGATGTTAGCATATTTACTTACACTCATTGTTTAAGCGAAAGTCAACTAAAAACATTAATTTAGTAATCTTAGAATTTATACTTCATGAAGAAGAGACTCATACCTGAGGGCACAGCATATCTCTTCAGGTCAATCTATTTTAGAGAAAAAATTTACCATCAATGTTTGACTGTTAGAAGTCTTAGCTGTAAAAAAATCAGAGTAATATTCACCCCACCTGAGGACAGATGGCCTTTCGTGCAAAATCAAAAATCTCCATTGAAGTCTGGGGATCTGGAAAAATAACAAAAAGAAGCCTCTGTTACAAATCATAACAATAGTGTCATCTGAAACACAAACAACTTTATAAGCAGCAGGTTTATTTCAGACAGCTTCAGATCTATGTTTTTACCCCAGAAGTCCTTATAAATTCAGGCGTAACATCTTACCACATTTCCATCAGCCAGAGCTGCAAGGGTTATGTCTTAGTTACCTAGCGCTGCTATAACAGAAATACCACAAGTGGATGGCTTTAACAAAGACAAATTTATTCTTCAGAGTAAAGTAGGCTAAAGTCCAAATTCAGGGCATTAGCTCCAAGGGAAGGCTTTCTTTCTCTGTCAGCCTTCTCATCAATCTTCCCCCAGACTAGGAGCTTCTCTGTGAGGGACCCTGGGTCCAAAGGATGCACTCTGCTCCTGGCACTTCTCTCTTTTATATCTCAAGAGATTGCCTCAAGACACAATCCAATCTCGTAGATTGAGTCCTGCTTCACTAACACAACTGCTGCCCATCCTTCCTCATCAACATCATAGAGGCAGGACTTAAAACCTACCGGGAATCATGCCCCAGCCCAACTGATACACACATTTCTGGGGGAGGACATAATTCAATCCATGACAGGATACTACTGTAGGAAAGCAGAAAGAGCAATCTAGAATAACAAAGCGATGCCATCTAAATTCCAACTCATCATTTACAAGCTCTGTTAGATAATCTCCCAGAGTTTCAGTTTTCTCCTGTAAAAAGGGACAGTCTATACCGTCTTTTAAAGTTATTTCAAGGATTAAATAATTCATTCAAGGCCAAACATAGTCTTTTACTATCAATGCTCCCATACATGTACCAAATTATTACGGAAATTAAAAAGATGGATAAAATACTATGAAGCACTTATACAACTTTGCCTGATTTACATTACCAAAAAAAAAAAAAAAAAACCAGACCCATTGCCATTGAGTCAATTCTGACTCATACTGACCCTATAGGACAGAGTAGAATTGGCTCCACAGTGTTCCCAAGGCTATAATCTTTATGGAAGCAGACTGTCAGATCTTTCTCCTACAGAGCTGCTGGTAGGTTTGAACAACCAACCGACCTGTTACCAGTCGAGCACTTTAACCACTGTGCCAACAGGGCTCCCACCACATTATTTATTACCAACTACATAGAAATCATGCTTTCTTCATCACTGATTTATCTGCCCTTAAAACAGTGACCCCCTGAGTGGCATCTGGGGTCTTCAAAGCTAGCAAGCCACCATCTAAGATTCATCAACTGGTCTCAGCCCACCTGGAGCAAAGGAGAATGAAGAACACCAAAGACACAAGGAAATATGAGCCCAAAAGATAGAACGGCCCACACAAACCAAAGACTAATCATCCTGAGACCGGAAGAACTAGGTGGTACCCGGCTACCACCAATGACTGCCCTGACAGGGAACACAACAGAGAATACCTGATGGAGCGGGAGAAAAGTGGGATGCAGACCTCAAATTCTAGTAAAAAGACCAGACTTAATGGTATGACTGAGATTGAAGGGACCCTGTAGGACATGGCTCCCAGACTCTCTGTTAGCCCAAAACTAAAACTATTCCCAAAGCCAACTCTTCAGACAACGATTAGACTGGACTATAAGACATAAAACGATACTGATGAGGAGTGTGCTTCTTAACTCAAGTAGACACATGAGACTAAATGGGCAGCTCCTGTCCAGAGGTGAGATGAGAAGGCAGAGATAAGACAGCCACTGACCTGCTTGAGGATACTCAAGCAATGGGTAAGTGATTACTTGAGGCTACTCCCAAGGCCTCTCCCCCAATAACTGATTGGAAAAAAATTCATTCTTATAAACAGAATAAAGGTAAAAATGTTTATGATTATCAAATCACACTGCTTCCAAAGTTTTCCAAACACTCTGGTCTTACCTCATCCACTCTGGGTGCAACTGGAGTTTTTAATGCTGTTTTCATATCTGAATTAAAACCTGAAATCTCAGCCTTGGTTAAGTGGTATCGATTGAGCTGGGAAACAGTCCCCACTGTGAAACTAACCAATTTGGCTTATAAACTTTCCCATATTCTTGAGGCTGAAAGGGACAAAAAGACTAAGAAATTGATGGTACTCTGGTTGTAACAATTACAGTCCCCAAATCAAAAGAAAAATGCCAAATCTTCAATGGCCTCAAGGCTGGCATCTGCCACTACTATAAGAAATCTTGTCACTGGAAAAATGAATGTTCTAAAGTAAAAAAAAAAAGGAAAACTCCCCAACAAGATGTCCTTCAACCTGATATGGAATAAAGGTACTCCTGGGACACAAAAGGGACATTTCCTATGGTGCAGCTTAAACCACAAGGGGAAGCTATTGTAAACATTACAGAGAACCCTGCCAATACTTGATTGACACTGGATCCGCCCTATCTGCTATTAACCCCACTATTTTGCACAAACCCCTGCCCCAGGATACAAAAACCTCAAAGGTAGTGGAGGTTACCAATCAAGAGCAAACACTGATTCATTCAGGACCCATTCCAATATCTCTCATTCTTATTGAAGACTTAGGCCCTTTTTTGCTTTGTCCTTATACCCCGTCAATCTTTTGAGCCAAGATCTTTTGTCTGAAAAAAACTGTCATTTGCAATTTACTGAAAAGGCGGAAATGCTATTAAGTTTGCCCAGTGTCCCAAAATTTACTGACAAAGGTTTTAGATTAGAATAGATTCAAAAGAAGAGCTTCCTTGCTAATTGCAAGTGCTGGTAACGCATAATGATGAATCAACTCAATCTAGCCCTCTTTCCCCTTATATTCGTTCATCAACTCTTGAAACTTTATGGGCCACCCCATCTACTGATATGATCCAAGTTTTGTCAGCACAATCCATCAGTATTCAAACAGTTACACCTAAACCCTTCCTAAATACTCCTCAGTGTCCCCCTAAACTAGAAGCAGAGGAGGGACTAGCTCTGATTATACTAATCTCCTTTCTAAAGGCTTGATTATACTCTGTACCAGCCCTTGCAATACCCCTGCTCTTCCTGTGAGAAACCAAACAATAGTGGCTGGAGGTTTGTTTAGCATTTGCATGCCATAATAACCTAGAATTATTGTTCCTAGGTTTCCAATAGTCCCAAACTCTCACTTACTGCATTCCAATACTGCTCTGAATGCTACTCATATTACAGTTGTTAATCTTTGCACCAATTTTTTTTAGTATTCCTGTGCAACCTGAAAGGCAATTTTTTTTTGCTTTCACCTGTAATGCCCCAGAGATTTACTGAATCTCCCATTTGTTTTTCCCAAATTCTCCACGCAGACCTGCAGCCTTTACACTTTATGAACAAGTCCAAACTGCTGCAATATATTGATGATTTATTAGTATGCTCAACTTCCACTGACAATAGTATAGCTTTGTTAAGGCATTTGGCAGCTGGTGGATATAAAGTTTCCAAAGAGAAGTTACAACTGTCCCAACCTTCTGTCAAATATTTCACCCACATAATCTCTGCAGAAGGTATCTCTATTGACCCTAAAAGAAAGGAGACCATTTTTACTTCCCCTGCTCCTAGAGCAAAGAAACAGCTAAAAGGGTTTTTAGGACTTTGTGGCTATTGTAGGACTTGGATTCCCAATTTTTCTTTGCTGGCCCAAATCTTATATAAACATTTAAAGACCTCTGAACCAGATTCACTCTGAATTTCACCTCAAGATGTGGAGGCTATAGAAAAAAGGGACTTTAACAGAAACATCTGATCTAACTTTTCCCAACTACCACCTAGATTTTTTTTATTTGTACATAAAGTACCTGGAAACACTTTAGGGATACCGACCCAGAAACATGGTGGATATTAAAGACTCAAAAGGTATTACAGCCTACAGCTTGATCCTGTAGCTGTTACAGCCAAATTAGTGGAAAGCACCACAGATACAGTGCTGGGAAATCTTTCAGATCTTTATGTGCACCACGCTGTATCTGCCATACTTAATTCTGCTTTGACCTAACACCTTTCACCAGTCAGCTCACTTCTTATGAAGTTCTCCTTCTGGCCTTATCAACTGCTTGACTACGTTCTGTGACTTGTATAACTCCAGCCACCCTTCTCCCTGAAACTGACAATGATAACTACACTATGCATAACTGCCTGGATTTAACTGAACAACTTTTGACTCCACAAAAAGATTTTTAAAAAGACTCCTTTAGCAACCAAGGTGTCCATCAATGGATGAATGGTTAAATAAATTGTGGTATATTCACACAATGGAATACTACGCATCGATAAAAAACAGTGACGAATCTGTGAAACATTTCATAACATGGAGGAAACTGGAAGGCATTATGCTGAGTGAAATTAGTCAGAGGCCAAAGGACAAATATTGTTTAAGACCACTATTATAAGATCTTGAGAAATAGTATAAATTGAGAAAAGCACATACTTTTGTGGTTATGAGGGGGGAGGAAGGGAGGGTGGGAGAGGGTTATTTACTGGTTAGTAGATAAGAACTACTTTAGGTGAAGGGAAGGACAATACTCAATACACGGAAGGTCAGCTCAACTGGACTGGACCAAAAGCAAAGAAGGGTCCGGGATAAAATGAATGCTTCAAAGGTCAGGGGAGCAAGGGCGGGGGTTTGGGGACTATGGCTTAAGGGGACTTCTAAGTCAATTGGCAAAATAATTTTATTATGAAAACATTCTGCATCCCACTTTGAAATGTGGCATCTGGGATCTTAAATGCTAACAAGCGGCCATCTAGGATGCATCAATTGGTCTCAACCCACCTGGATGAAAGGAGAATGAAGAACACCAAGGTCACACGGTAACTATGAGCCCAAGAGACAGAAAGGGCCACATGAACCAGAGACTTATATCATCCTGAGACCAGAAGAACTAGATGGTGCCCAGCCACAACCGATGACTGCCCTGACAGGCAGCCCAACAGAGAACCCCTGAGGGAGCAGGAGATCAGTGGGATGCAGACCCCAAATTCTCATAAAAAGACCAGACTTAATGGTCTGATTGAGACTAGAGGAATGCCAGCAGTCATGGTCCCCAAGACTTCTGTTGGCCCAGGACAGGAACCACTCCCGAAGACAACTCATCAGACATGAAAGGGACTGGACAATGGGTTGGAGAGAGATGCTGATAAAGAGTGAGCTACTTGTATCAGGTGGACACTTGAGACTGTGTTGGCATCTCCTGTCTGGAGGGGAGATAGGAGGGTAGAATAGGGTTGGAAGCTGGCAAAATTGTCACGAAAGGAGAGATTGGAAGGGCTGACTCATTAGGGGGAGAGTAAGTGGGAATATAGAGTAAGGTGTGTATAAGCTTATATGTGACAGACTGACTTGATTTGTAAACATTCACTGAAAGCTCAATAAAAATTATTAAAAAAAAAAGAAATGAGATGGGTGCTATCACAACGGAATAAATTAAAAGAATCATAACAGAATATCATAAAAAATTGTACTCTTACAAATTTAAAAACCTAGAGGAAACGGACAGATTTCTAGAAATACACTACCTTCCTAAACTAACACAGAGATAGAACTAATAAATAAACCTGTAACAAAAGATTGAAAAGGTAATTTAAAAACTTCCAACAAAAAAAGCCCTGGCCCTGTTGCTTTCACTGGAGAACTCTACCAACGTTTCAGAGAAGTTAACACCGCTACTACTAAAGGTATCTCAGAGCATAGAAAAGGATGGAATAAACCCAAACTCATTCTATGAAGTGAGCGTAAGCCTGATACCAGAATCAGGTAAAGACACCACAATAAAAGAAAATTACAGACCTATATCCACCATGAACAAAGTTGCAAAACTCATCAACAAAATTCTAGCCAACAGAATTCAACAACATATCAAAAAAATAATTCACCATGACCAGGTAGGATTCATACCAGGTATGCAGGAATGGTTCCACATTACAAAAACAACCAATATAATCCATCACTTAAATAAAACAAAAGACAACAATCACATGACCCTATCAACTGATGCAGGAAAGGCATTAGAAAAAGTCCAATACACATTCACAATGAAAACTCTCAGCAAAACAGGAATAGAAGTGAAATTCCTCAACATAATAAGGAGCATTTATACAAAGCCAACACCCAACATCATCCAAAATGGAGAGAGTCTAAAAGCACTCCCCTCGAGAACAGGAAACCAGACAAAAGCACTCCCCTTGAGAAGGGGAAACCAGACAAGGATGCACTTTATCATAACTCTTATTTGACATTGTGGTGGAGTTTCTAGCCAGAGCAATTAGGCTAGAAAAAGAAATAAAGGGCATCCAAACTGTTAAGGAAGAAGTAAATGTATCTTATTTGTAGATGATATGGTCTTATACACAGAAAACTCCAAAGAATCCACAAGAAAACTCCCAGAATTAATAGAAGATTTCGGCAAAGTATCACGACACAAGATAAACACACAAAAATCAGTTGGATTTCTCTACACCAACAAAGAGAACATCAAAGAAGAAATCACCAAATCAATACCATTTACAACAACCCCTAAGAAGATAAAATACTTAGACATAAATCTAACCAGAAATGTAAAAGACCTATACAAAAAAAACTACAAGACGGTACTGCGAGAAACCAAAAGAGAACCACATAAGAGGAAAAACATACCTTGATTACGGATAAGAAGACTCAACATTGTGAAAATGTCAGTTCTACCCAAAGCGATCTACAGATACAATCCAATCCTGACCCAAATTCCAGTGGCGTTTTTTAATGAGATGGAGAAACAAATCACCAACTTTACATGGAGAAGGGAGAGGCCCCAGAGAAGTAAAGCATTACTGAAGAAGAACAAAGCAGGAGGCCTCACACTACCTGATTTTAGAACCTAGTATACCACCATGATAGTCAAAACAGCCTGGTACTGGTGCAACAACAGATACATAGACCAATGGAACAGAATTGAGAATCCAGTTGTAAAGTTGTCTACCTAAGAGCAGCTGATATTTTAGAATGGCCCAAAGTCCGTTAAACAGGGGAAAAGACAGTCTCTTCAACAAATAGTGTTCGCATAACTGGATATCCATCTACAAAAAAAGGAAACACGATCCATATCTCACACCATGCACAGAAACTAACGCAAAATGGATTAGAGACCTAAATATAAAATCTAAAACAATAAAGATCATGGAAGAAAAAATAGGGACAACACTAGCAGCCCTAATACATGGCATCGACAGAATACAAAACGTAACTAACAATTCACAAATACCAGAAGAGAAACTAGATAACTGGGAGCTCCTAAAAATCAAACACTTTCCCTCATCAAAACACTTCACCAAAAGAGTGAAAAAGGCAACCAATGGACTGGGAAAAACTTTTTGGCTACAACAAATCTGATCAGAGACTAATCTCTAAAATCTACAAGATAGTGCAAAACCTCAACAACAAAAAAACAAATAACAGAATTTAAAAATGGGCACAGGATACAGACAGGTACTTCACCAAAGACGACACTGAGGTGGCTAACGGATACATGAGAAAATGCTCATGATCATTAGCCTTTACAGAAAGGCAAATCAGATACCACCTCACCCCAACAAGGCTAGCATTAATCCAAAAAACACAAAACAATAAATGTTAGAGAGGTTGTGGAGAGACTGGAACACTTATACACTGCAGGTAGGAATGTAAAATGGTACAACCACTTTGAAAAGTAATTTGGCGCTTCCTTACAAAGCTAAAACTGTAAGTACCATATGATCCTGCAATCCTACTCCTTGGAACATATCCTAGAGAAATAAGAGCCCTCAGGCGAATAGATATAGGCACACTCATGTCCACTGCAGCACTGTTCACAATACCAAAAGATGGAAACAACCAAGGTTCCCGTCAATGGATGAATGGATAAACAAATTACGGTATATTCACACAATGGAATAGTAGGCAACAATGAATCCATGAAACGTCTCATAACATGGATGAATCTGGAAGGCATTATGCTGAGTGAAATTAGTCGCAAGAGAATATGGAATGAGACCGGTATTATAAAAACTGAAAAAAAGGTTTAAACACGGAAGAAAACATTCTTTGATGGTGAGGAGGGTGTGGGGGGAGGGAAAAGAGTATTCATTAACTAGATACTAGATGAGAATCATCTTAGGTGGAGGGAAGGACAATACACAATACAGGAAAAGTCGGCACAATTGGATTAAATCAAAAGCTAAGAAGTTTCCTGAATACAACCAAACACTATGAGGGACAGAGTAGCGGCGGGGGCGGGGGGGGGGGGGTTTGGGGACCATGGTTTCAGGGGACATCTAGGTCAACTGGCGTAACAAAGTTTATTAAGAAAATATTCTACATCCCACTTTGGTGAGTGGCATCTGGGGTCTTAAAATCTAGGAAGCAGCCATCTAAGATGCATCAATTGGTCCCAACCCTCCTGGAGGAAAGAAGAATGAAGAACACCAAAGACAAAGGAAAATATGACCTCAAGAGACAGAAAGGGCCATATAAACAGAGGCTCCATCAACCTGAAAGCAAAAGAACTAGATGGTACCCAGCTACCACCAATGAGTACCCTGACAGGGAACACGACAGAGTCCCTGACGAGCAGGAGAAAAGTGAGGTGCGAGACTCAAATTCACGTAAAAATACCATATTTAATGGCCTGACTGAGACTCAAGGGACTCCGGAAGACATGGCCCCAGATTCTCTGTTAACCCCAAACTAAAACCATTTCCAAAGCCAACTCTTCAAAGATCAGACTGGACTATAAAACATGAAATCACACTCATGATGAGTGTGCTTCTTAGCTGAAGTAGATACGCGAGAGTAAATGTACAGCTCCTGTCCAGAGGTGAGATGAGGAAGGCAGAAGGAGACAGGAGCTGGCTGAATGGACACAGGAAACCTGGGGTAGAAAGAAGTGTCCTGTCACATTATAGGGAGAGCAACTAGAGTCACGTAACGAGACGTGTATAAATTTTTGTGTGAGAAAGTAACTTGAACCATTAACTTTCACATAAAGCACAATAAAAATAAAATAAATAAAAAGAAACCTGTCCTACCCAAATTTTTGCATACTCCTATGATGCAGACCCTACATGAAGGGTCTCACGTGGGACAAGATAAAATGATTGAGACCCTAAAGAAATATTGGTGGGGAAAATTTTTTGAAGCTCCTGAACACACTGCCTCCCATTATCCCGTTTGCCCTCGCCGCAATCCTGGAAAGTATCTTGAAGTCCTACCTGGACTTCTTCTTGAATGGCAGCTAGATTTCATTCAGCTCCCACCCTCCAACAGTTATAAATATGTATTAGTGATGACGTGTAGATTTTCACATTGGATGAAGGCTTTCCCCTGTCACCATGCAAGTGCGTGCGGCCTTTGCAGTAAAAAAGTCTTGAAAACGTCATCCGTACCTGGGGTTCACTGAAGACTCTTTGTTGTGATAGAGGGACCCTGCTCCCTGGTCAAGTCATTCAAGAAATATGTTGAATTTTCCTCATCTTTTGGAGATTACCTTGCCCCTATCACCCTTAATCTTCTGGCTTAATGGAAAGAAATAATAGTAAAATATAAACTCAATTAGTCAAGCTTTGTAGGCCCTAAATTTATCCTGTGTTAAGGTTCTTCTTTTAGTCCTTTTGAACTTAAGGTCTACACTATTTGGATCCCATAAACTTGCTCCATATGAGATAATTACTCGAAGACCTCTGGCCCTCCCTCATGTTGCCTATACCGACCCTAACACTGTTTAACCTGAATTATTAAAATACTGTCAATCTTTAATCCAATATTCTATAGAATATTTTTCACAGGTTAAAGAAGGCTTTGATGGCCAAAAGTTAGAATCCCAAAATCTGTCTAACATTGTCCCAGGAGACTATGTATATTGGAAAATATATCAAACAAGACTCATTAGAACCTCGATGAAGAGGCTGTATCTAGTTCTCCTTACTAATCCACGTGTTGCCAAATTACAGGAAGTTAAAACCTGGATCCATTTGTCATAACTAAAGAAGGCCAAGACACCCCTGTGGACTTGTCAAACCTCTGGAGAACTAAAAATTACTTTAAAAGGCCCTAATGGCCACAAGGAAGCCCTGGTGGCATAGTGGTTAAGAGCTACAGCTGTTAACCAAAAGGTCGGCAGTTCGAATCCCCCAGGCACTCCTTGGAGACTCTATGGGGCAGTTCTACTCTGCCCTATAAGGTCGCTTTGGATCAGAATCGGCTCAGCGGCAGTGGGTTTGGTTTGGATTTTTGGTTAGTGTCCAGAAACAAACATCTGAGGTAAACAGCTGATTCCAAGATCATGGAGCAAGTCTCCATGAACCTTACTGAATTTTGTGGATGACGCTTTATAATTACAGCTATTCTTATTAGCTTTACTTCATACTTCTGATCTTTTTCATTGGTAATTTTATCTAACATGAAGGCACATTTAATTTATCTTTCTCCATTCAGTGGTGTCTTCCACTGCATGGGAAGAGAATACACTTGTTAAATTAGTCCAGTCAGTACTTGGTGACAGGAATTTGACTGAATGTTGCATCTGTCATCCCCAGCTGCAATCTGGGCATGAAAACTCAGGTCTAGTAGCATTTCCTATACCAAATTATGGAAACCCTGGTTGCATAGTGGTTAAGTGTTTGGCTGCTAACCAAAAGCTCAGCAGTTTGAATCCACCAGAGACTCCTTGGAAACCCTATGGGGCAGTTCTACTCTGTCCTACAGGGTGGCTATGAGTCAGAATCAACTTGACAACAATGGGTTTTTGGTATATCAAATTACAGTCTTGTAGCCAATGCTACTATTAATCTCAACATTATCTTTAAGCGGGCCATACATGTTAGCTTTGGCATCTCCCTGGATTATTAGCCCAACCTCAGGTACTATGCTTCAACCTAACTCATATCATGAAAAGAAGATCAAATTGTTCAAAGATAAAATCATTTCTCAGTTGTAACAGATTTCAGAAGTACTGCCTAAATGATACTACTTTCCCACTCCACCCTGCTAATTCTCCTAGGTACTCCATGAGTTTGTCCCAAAGTACAACCAAGCTAACCAACTGTTTATGGGGAAAAGAAACTGATTTAAATAACTTGTCTCCTCTTTGTACTAAGCTCTGGAGCCCAGTGAGATTAGGGCAACTGTCCCTTTGTAACAATTCCCTTACCAAAAATTGGCTTAAGCAGATTAATGAAACTTAAACCTTTCCCAGACAATTATACCAGAAACAATATGATTTGTTTTCCTCCTGGATATGTATTTTTATGTGGAGGTTCAAACTATAGCACAGTAGAAGAGTCAAACCAAAATGACAGCCCCTATATTTGGTTGTCACCCTGCTTAGATAGTTGAAGGATGAAAGGGAAATGCACACTAGGTATGTCAGGAGTTTCCATAAATATCCACTCTTGCAATGAAAATATACATTGGACTAGTGACTTGAAGAACCTTGTTTGAATTAAGACAGATTCTATGCTAGACCATAATCCAGTAGGAGATAAACCTGGATTGGGATAGGTGTTCCTTCAAGCACTTTTATGCAATTGTGATACTACCCATCTTGAGAAATCCATTCATAACTTATCTGCTACCCTGATTCAGACTGCAGACAATACTGCAGATGGAATGGCTGCTCAGCAAAGATCTTTAGCATCTCTTGCTAAATTGGTACTAGACCACAGAATAGTTCTTGATTTCCTTCCAGCCCAGCAAAGAGAGGTTTGTGCCTATTGCTAATAGCTCCTGCTACACTTGGCTAAACATCACTGGAAAAGTGAACGAGGTATCAGGAAAATTCACCAAAAATCTACTTGGCTGCATTCAATACCTCCTAAGCCTGACTCTCCTTTTCCAGATATCTTTATTGGTTACCAAATGGTATTGGTTCCTGGCTGCATTCCATATTACAAACTGGATTAATTCTTTTACTTTTTTTACTAATCATTGTAGGATTAGTCCAATGCTGCATTAAATGCTTACGTAATGCCTGCAACCAAAATGAAACTCCACTAGATATGCAAAGAGTAATGTATTTCAAGGAAGCTTTACCCTTGGAAGAAATCCGACCCTATACCCCAATTTGACTTTTTACTATACGTTATGTGTGTACCTCCTTTTAGTTTGAACTCTATTCTTAAGGGCCTTACCAGCATCTAATGAAAAAGACCAACCTTGTTTCCCTGGGTACTTTGTGTTGACTGTTGCTTGAGTTAGTTCTGAATTTGTTCCTCCCA
The DNA here is from genome assembly GCF_024166365.1 of Elephas maximus indicus. NCBI lineage: Eukaryota > Metazoa > Chordata > Mammalia > Proboscidea > Elephantidae > Elephas > Elephas maximus. The sequence goes on from NC_064833.1 coordinate 88,683,430, forward strand.
TTTAGCCCTGCCTGCCGCTGTAACCTCACTAAAGATCAACTCATCCTGAAAACGAGGTCTATTAGCTCAGCAAAGTGAAGACAATAATTTTTATTGACCAAAGCTCTTCAAGAAAGCAAAGTCCTTGCAGAAGAAAGGATACTCAATTGTGGGTGATCAGCACCCTCTAGTGGAGGCCTGATCAAAAAGGGGAATGTGCTAGCAAAAATTCAAACAGAGGCATTTAGAACAGGCTCTCTATAAAGAGTTAGCATGATTCCATCTTGGGCAAACAAGGGAGGGGATCAAGGAGAAGTGGTTGTTCTGTGACAATGTATACAAAGAATGTTCCAGGAAGCATGTAACAAAAATGTCCTTGAAAATTGCCTACCCAAACTATAATCAAGAAATTTTTGTCAAAAAATAGATTAGCCAAATGAAGAATTTTTTTTTAACGTCTGTGGTATTGTCACGCTGAACCCTGTGTATAAAAACTTCGCCCTTTTTTAGAACAACAGAGTGAGTGCTTTGTACTTTCACTATGTGCTGCCCAACTCAAGTTGCTATTCCTCAATAAAACTCTTTGATCTTGCTCTTGCCAAAGTACAAGATTTTCTTCTTTGATACAACAAAAAGACAAACAAACCAATCAATCAAGGGGCAAAGAACTTGAACAGTTCGCCAAAGAGAATATTCGAATGGTCAACAAGCACATGAAAAGATGTTCAACATCAGTAGCCACTGCTGTTGTTGTTGCGGGCCGTCGAGTCAATCCCAACTCATAGTGACCCTATGTGACCGAATAGAACTTAGAATGGCTCCATAGGGTTTCCCAGGCTGTAATCTTTACCAGATCAGATTGCCAGTCACTAGCCATTAAAAGGAAAAAAAAACCAAACCAGTTGCCATTGAGTTGATTCTGACTCATAGCAATCCTACAGGACAGAGTAGAACTGCCCCATAGTTTCCAAGGAGCAGCTGGTGGATTCAAACTGCCAACCTTTTGGTTTGTAGCCAAACGCTTAACTGCTGCACCACCAGGGCCCCATTAAAACCAAAAAACCAAACCCATCACCGTCGAGTTGATTCCAACTCATAGTGACCCTCTAAACCACAATGAGATATCCCCTCACCCACATTAGAATGGCAATGATCAAAAAATCAGAAAACAATAGCTGTTGGTGAGGTTGTGGAGAAACTGGAAACCTCATACATTGCTGGTAAGAACGTAAAATGGTATAGCCACTGTGGAATACAGTTTGGCAGTTTCTCAATAAGTTGGACATAGAACTACCACATGATCAACAATCCCAATCCTACATATATACCCAAAATAAGTGAAGACCGGAATGCAAACAGAAACCTATACACCAATGTTCACTGCAGCACTTTTCACAATAGCCAAAAGATGGAAACAACCAAAATGTCCATCAACAGACGAATGGGTAAGCAAAACATGGTATATACATACAATGGAATATGACGCAGCCTTAAAGAGAAATGAAGTTCTGATACATGCTAAAACATGAATGAACCTTGAAAGCATTGTGCTGAGCAAATAAAGTCAGTCACAAAAAGACAAATACCGTATGATCTCACTTGTATGAAAAAAGCAAACATGTAAAAACCAAAGATTGTTAATGGTTACCACGGGGTGGGAAGAAGGGAAAAAGGGGGCACTGAGTTTATCTTAATGGAGGAGAGTATTTTGAAAAAGGATAGTGATAATGGTGGCACAACATGAAAAATATAATCAATGTCATTGAACCGTAAACGCAGAACTTGTTGTATTGGCAGATGTTTTGTAGTGTGTATTTTCATAATAAAAATAACTAAAAAAAAAAAAAAAACCACAATCACATATCACAATGAACAAAGTGTTAAAAAGCAAAGATGTCCCTTTGAGGACTAAGGTATGCCTGACCCAAACCATGGTGTTTTCAACCACCTCATATGCACGCAAAAGCTGGACTATGAATAAAGAAGACCAAAGAATTGATCGCTTTGAATTACGGTGTTGGCAAAGAATACTGAATGCACCACAGACTGCCAAAAGAATGAACAAATCTGTCTTGGAAGAAGTACAATCAGAATGCTCCTTAGAAGCAAAGATGGCACGACTTCATCTCACATACTTTGGACATGTTGTCTTGAAGGATCAGTCCCTAGGGAAGGACATTATACTTGGTAGAGGATCAGCGAAAATGAAGAAGACCTTCAATGAGACGGACTGACACAGTGGCTGTGACAATGGGCTCAAGCATAACAACAATCATGGGGATGGCACAGGACCGGGCAGTGTATCATTCTGTTGCATGTAGGGTTGCCGTGAGTCCGAACTGACTCAACAGCACCTAACAACAACAACATGACATATCACTACAGCCCTATCAGAATGGTTAGCAAAAAATAGAGATAACACCAAATGTTGACAAAGATGTGGAGAAACCACAACATTTGTACACTGCTGGTGGGAATGTAAAATGGTACAGTCACTCTAGAAAAGCATGACAGTTTCTTAAAAAACTAAACATGTGCTTACCATATGTCCAGCAATTGCACTCTTGGACATTTATCCCAAAGAAATGAAAACTTGTATGCACACAAAAACCTGTACAAGAGTGTCCATATGAACTTTGTTCATAATAGCCAAAAACTGGAAACAAACCAAATGTCCTTCAACAGGTGAGTGGTAAAAGAAAGAGCAGTACACTCATACTATAAACAGTGCTCACCAATAAAAGGAACTATTGACATACATAACAACCTGGATGGATCTCAAGGGAATTATGTCAAGTGAAAAAGGGCAACCTCAAAAAGTTACATACTGTGAGCCCATTTATACAACATTCTTGAGATAGAGAGATTAGTGGTTGGCACTAGAAAGGTGCCTGTGCCACCAGACAACGATCCTTGTGCTGATGGAACTGTTCAGTACCTTGACTGTGGCGGTGGAGATACAAGGCTATACAGGTGATACAGGGCTTTGAATCGGCTCACTGTGGTTCAAACCCCTGATGAGAATCTGCATTTCTAATAAGTTCCCTGCCCAGAATTAGCATTTCTACCCTAACATACTGAATCAGATTCTACATTTTACCAAGATCAACCAGGTGATTCTTGCGTATAAGAGAATTTGTGAGAAATGCAAATTCTTAGCACAGAACTTGTTAAAAACGCAAACTTTCAGCAGGGGTTCAAACCAGTCCAGAACCCTGATGTGATAACATGGCACAGAATTAAAAAAACACACAGACACACGCACACACTCATATGCATGTAAAACTGTTGAAATCTGATCACATCAATGTCAATATCCTGATTGTGCCATTGTTCTGTAGTCAGGAAAGGTGTCATCAATGGGGAGACTGGTGAAGCACAAACAGGATCTCTCTGTACTATTTCTCAAACTGCTTGTGAATCTACAATTGGTCAAAAGTTCAAAAAAATTAAACCATAGGCAATTCTTTTGAGACTTAAAGTTTCTGAACAGAGAAAGACTATCAAGGAAAGCAAAGTAATACCTTCCTCCATGGATTTAGTGAAGTTACACATCAGTGAAGATAAGCCCTTCAGACACCCTGCCACAACAGGCAGTTTGGGCTCTCTTACTGTGGACATCATCTAAAACGGAAGTTTTAAGAACATATTGTTAAATGAGAAAATAAATCCTAGTCCTCGGAAGTAGAATATCCTAAAGTTTATAGAAAGTCGAAATCGTACCTGGGTCTTAAGTTCACCCAACAAAGCCCGGAACAGTTTTTCTGAATTATTTACCATCTCACTAGGATGAACTTCACCTAATACTCCTAGGAGCTCGTATATCTTTTCTAAAACTGGGAAAAAAAGAAAAATGAACGCTTAGCTTATACTTAAACAAGTTAAATTAACAAAAAAATTACAAAGTAGAAAATGAGAGGCTGTTTAGTTCAAAAGCAATTTCCCAATAAGACAAAGTAATTTCATGTAAGACAAAGTATTGTTTAATGGAATCTCTCCTGGTGAGTTTTAATACAAAATCTATTACTGTAAATTACATTGTACTTGCAATCTGTTCTGTTTTCTATTTAAAGGAATCATTTTGTAAAGATTAAAGCTTTCATAAATAGAAGTCATTACACATCTTTTTTGCTTTCTTTCATTTTGGTTTATTTTCAGCAGAAAGGATTCATCTTTAAAACATATAAAGACCCTGATAGATGAAAACTAAGTTTTACACTAAAAAAAATTAATGTTAATTCGTAAAATAATTTAGAATAATGTTTAAAATGCATCTCACCCGTATCTGGTATTTTTGTTCTCAAAGCAAGTTCTCCATAAAATTTGCTGAATAATTCTCTAACTCTGAATTCCTCCATGAGTCTAGAACTTCTCAAAGTCTGAAGCAACTGTAAGAACACAGATCAGCATTTACTAAAGAGAAAAATAATGGAAAAGCTTTCATCTCTCCCAGTGCATGCGTATACAGCAGAGTAGAAGCATGTGTCTCTCAGGAAGTTACACAGGCCTCTTGGAACTCTTACCTAGCCATATTATCTGGAGGTAGGGTCTAAGGAAGGTGGTACAGGGCCTCTGGTTACAAAGAGGGAAGGTGGTCTAGACTTGATTTACCCTCCCAAGAAACCAATAAAATGACCAGAACCATTCTCTCAGAGGTCCTCAAGACCAGGAACCAACCAGACCCAAAACCAAAAAAATCTGTCGCCATAGAGTCAATTCTGACTCATGTGGACCCCATGTGTTAGAGTAGAACCAGACCTAAAGGAAGTCGAAAAAGTCTAAAAGAAACACGCAGGTGAAAGCGAGCTGCAGGTGAGGGTGGGTCCCAAGAATCATTTTAATACAGCATAAAGACCCACTCCCTTTGCAAAGGGTGTATAAAATATTGAGATACAATAAAGTGATGCTTTGGTTTTTTGACAATTCCTAGTAGCATTAGGTTTCACCAAAGGTATAAGGGTGATAAATGGAAGAGCAGCAAATCCCTTAGTTACTTTTTCTCTTCACTACTCTCACAACCCAAAATTCTTCCTTTGCTCCCCAGAGAGATATGAGAACAAAATACCAGGGTATTGTCAGGTAATGGCTGGAAAGCATGCATCAGTATGATCTGATCCCATCCTCCATCCTCTTACAACCCAAAACCCCAAAATCTAATTTTATGTTTTATAAGTTATATGTTTAATATAAACTGCATACACACAGAAACATAACATTACCTTAATAAGAAGGTCTAGGGCCGGAATTTTACATTTAGCAGCTTTATCTTTTGTATAAACACTGGTACAAGTATTCTAGATTTTAAAAGGAAATATACCAAAATATAATATCAAGTAAAACAAACTGTATTAAAGAACTTTAAATACTGTGAAGCATTCTACAAATATAAGTTACTGCTGCCACAGAGGCGATTTTTTTAAAATACTAAGATTCCAATCAAGAAAGATGAAAAGTCAAAAGGGGACAAAATCAAAGCCTACTTTAAAAAAAAAAAGCTATTAAAAATAATAGCATGTATTCAACCCAAGATAATTTATAAGAAAATATTTTGTAAATCATAAATAGCCATTATTATACAATAATTAGCTACAATAATTTATAACCAGCTAATGGAGCTCTGGTGGCGCAATTGGTTAAAAGCTGTTCAAATTCACCAGCCACTCCTTGGAAATCCTATGGGGCAATTCTACTCTGTCCTATAGGGTTGCTAGTCGGAATTCCCTGATGGCAATGGGTTTTTGGTTTTTGGATAATATAAGGATCCCTGGTGGCACAGTGGTTAAAGCACTTGGCTGCCAACTAAAAGGTTGGCAGTTGGAACCCACCATCCACTCCTCAGGAGAAAGATGCAGCAGTCTGCGTCCATAAAGATTCCAGCCTACAAAACCCTATGGGGCAGTTCTACTCAGTCACACAGAGCCTCTATGAGTCAGAACTGACTTGACAGCAATGGGTTTTATAGTACATAGGAGAACGAACCCTGGTTGCACAATGGTTAAACGCTAGGCTGCTAACCTAAAGAATGGCAGTTTGAACATACCCAGTGGCTCTGTGGGAGAAAGACCTGTGTTATCTTAGATTGAATACATACATCTTCAACAACCCTTAGAGCCCTAAGAACTAGAAGCAAATTCAAGACAAATAAGAACTTACGTGTACACATGGCATTTGTTCAAAGTATAAGTCTGAGAAAGAACTACTTGATTTATGCTTACCAGGTTCCACAGTAAATCATGAGGCAGCCTGGGTTTGTGTTGAGGGAAGGCAAGGCAGGAGCAGGTTCCGGAGAACAGGGACCCAAGAAAACTGCACTTTAAGACCATTGTCAAAGAGAACACCCAGACTTTAGGAAATACAGATCTTATCTAGTGGGAAGACTGCCTTTTAAAGTGTTATGTAATCCAATAATTACGACTTTTTGTGAAAGGCATTACAGATCCCATGTGCAAAAGTCATCAAACAAAATCGTTTCTGAAAAGAGCCTTAGCCTATTAAATCTAAAAAAAAGGAAAGAAAAGAAAAAGAATACCCAAAATTTCTAACACAAACCTCCTTACCTTAATATCAAGAGAATAAGGTGTGATCATCTGGCCAATTTTTTCTACAAAAATATATAAAAATTTTAGGACTTCTTCTCTACAATCACGAAACTGTAATAAAAGAAATACACATAGTGTGGTAAATACAGATAAGAATAAAAATCAATCTAACATAAAGGAACATACAAGAATAGCAAAATGAAAAATTTCAACTTACTTCTTCAATGCCAAGTGATTTCTGCACAAATACAAGCAAACCAAAATCTCTGGAAAAAACTAAGGAAGTCTGTAATGCTGAACAAAAGAAAACGAACAAGAAGTTGGGACAATTGTCAAGAACTTCATTAACAATAAACCTACCCTAAAGAGGTTGCCAGAGTCCCAGGTTAGCGCAAATGTCAAGCACTCAACTACTACCCAAAAAGCTGGTGTCTGGAACCCACCCAGAGGCCCTGGGAAGACAAAAATCAAAAAAACAAACCTGTTTCCACGGACTCAGTCCTGACTCATAGCAACCCTGCAGGACAGAGTAAAACTGCCCCAAAGGGTCTGGTTGCCAAGGTTGTAATCTTTACGGAAGTAGACTGCCAGATCTTTCTCCCGTAGAATGGCTGGTAGGTTCAAACCACTGACCTTACACTTGGGAGCCAAGAGCTTAATCACTGTACCACCAGGGCTCCTTCCAGGAAAGACAGGTCTCGCAATTTGGTGCCCAAAGGTCACGGCCTTGAAAACCCTATAGAGCAGTTCTACTTTGTACACATGGGGTCACCATGAGTCAGAATCAACTCAACAGCAACTATGACAACAAAAGGAGTTGCATGCTTGTCCATTCAGCCTTATAAATAATAAAACGCTACTGTATTGTAAGGAAAGGAAGAATTTCTAGATGATGTTCCACAAAGATGTAAGGGGCAGAATAATGGCTTCCCAAAGATGTCCTTGTCCTAATTCCTGCTGTTAAGCCTGTGACTATGTTAGCAAACATGGCAAAAGGGAATTACGGTTGCATATGGCATTAAGGTTGCTAATGAGTCAACTTTAAAATAGGGAGATAATCTGGGATTACCTGGGTGGGCCCACCACAACCAACCACCCTCCCCCTCCAAAAAAAACCCAAACCCGTTGCTGTCGAGTTGATTCCGTCTCACCACAACCCCCTGTGTGACAGGGTAGAACTGTTCCATACGGTTTTCTTGGCTGTAATCTTTATGGAAGCAAACTGCCAGGTCCTTCTTCCACAGCACCACTGGATGGGTTCAAATCACCAATCTTTAGGTTAGAAGTCAAGCACAAAGCATTTGCATCACCCAGGGACCTCCATGTAATCACATGGGTCCTTAAAAGTGGAAGAGGGCAACTGAAGAGTGGATCAGAGAGATTGTGAGGATGGAGGACAAGAGACTGGAAGGGTAAGAGGGACTTGACCCATTGTTGGTAGCTTTAAAGAAGAAAGGGGGCCATGATCCAAGGAATGCAGGTGGCCTCTAGAAGCTAGGAATGCCAAGGAAACAGGGACCAAAGTTCTACAACCACAAGGAACTGAGTTGCACCAAAAATTTAATGAACAAGGAAACTAACTCTCCCCAAGAGCTTCCAGAAAGGAACACAGCCCAGCTGATGTGACCCATACAGGACTTCTGACCTATATAACTAAGATAATAAATGTGTGCTGTTTTAAACACCTGTAACGTTGTTAGCTGCCAGTGAGTCTACCCCTGACTCATGGTGACCCCATGCCTCCACTGTCTCTGCTGACAGGCTGCACAGTGGCAAGAATTCTATCACTGAACCACCAACACCCCACTTTAAACCACGAAGTTTAGGATAATTGGTTATAGCAGTAATAGGAAACTGATGTTGTTGTGTGCTGTAGCATTGATTCTGACTCACAGTGACCCCGTGAGACAGAGTAGAACTGCCCCATAGGGTTTTCTAGGCTATAGTCTTTGAGGGAGCAGATTGCCAGGTCTTTTCTCCCACAGAGCTGCTGATAGATTCCAACACCGGACCTTTTGGTTAGCAGCCTAGGACTAACCATTGCAGCACCAGGTCCCTAAGTGAAAGGACATTATCATGTATGTATATTGAGAGTAAACATAGAATTGCTTTAGGAACAATTTACTGAAGGGACAAAAAGGAGTTGTAACTTAAAAACCCTAAGCCTAGAAAGCAATTAATGTTGTTTTCTACCTTGGTCTTCTCCATTATTGACATATCCTTCAAAATGTAAAAATACTACATAGCCTCTTACTTCAGGTCTTGTTTGGATTTTGGATCATCTCTCCACCATACTCAACACTAACCTCTTAGGAAGAAAATCTCACCTAGCCCTAATTACTAGGACACTGCCATACAGAAAGAACCCCAGTGGTATGCAGTGGTTAAGCGCTCAGCTGCTAAACAAAAAGGTCGGAGGTTGGAACTCATCAGCCGCTGAGCGGGAGATATAAGAATGAGAATCAACTCGACGGCAATGAGTTTTTTTGGTTTGGCCATAGCGGACAAGCCCATACACTCGTATTCTAAAAAAGGACTAGGGGAGACGAAGAGCCCTGGTGGCCCAGTGGTTGAGATCTCCGCTACTAACCAAAAGGTTGGCAGATCGAATCCAAACCCCATGGGGCAGCGCTACCCTGTCCTACAGGGTCCCTGTGAGTCGCATCGACTCCACCGCAACGCGTTTGGTTTTTGTTTAGTGCCGACCTTCCGGTGAGTTTAGGAAAGACTAAAGTGAAAGAAAATACTTTCCTCTACTTTTCTCCCCCCACTTTGGATATTAGTGACTGCCAAACTTGGGGACATTTTCATAACCTTTAATTTTAAAATATCTCCAATGTTAAAAAAAAAAAAAAAAAGTGGTAGATCTAGAGTGCAAACCGGAAACCCCCGACAGGCGCGACGCAGACTAGTACCCACCCAGCGCCGTGGGGCTGGCGCTCAGCACGCAGTCCAGGCCCAGGCCGCGGATGAGGTGATAACCGGCCATCGCGGCGGTGCCACGGTCCACGGCTGACAAGCACTCCTGCAGCTGCTGCAAGGAACCTTGCAGACCCGCTCCCGGTGCAGCCATGGCGACGGCGCCCGGCCTCACGCACGCGCACACCGGCCTGGGGCCTGGAAACGCCGCGAGATGCGCAGGGGGCGGGTCTGCCAGTGTGAGGGACGGGGCTCGCGATAGGGGGCAGGGCTCACGGTGAAGAGGCGTGGCCGGGGGCGGGGTCCGCGGCGGGACCGGCAGCTGCGGAAGGGGCGGGGCTCGAAGCGACCCCGGCTGGAACCTCTAGGGGGGCCCTCGCTGGCCAACGCTCTCGTAGAAATAGGCAGACAGACACATGGTGGTACGATCCCCCGCTTAGACGTGGGTTGAGGTGCTGGCCTGTTTATACAGATGAAGCGCTTGATAGATGTAGCGGGCACACGTGGGCGCGTAACGATCAGGGAAACACCTCGGTTCGACCTCGCAAAAGGTCAAATAGGCAGTTATTGTACCTAAATACCAGAGGGAGGAAAGAGACAGCCCAGGAGCCTGCAATCTATGGAGCTGCAAGTTTATTCCTTTACAGAATGGAAAATAGTTGGAAAGCCTTTAGAAAAACGAAAAGCGCGCGCCGGGGTAGGAGGAGACTGCGCGCGCCTTCTGCGGGAGCCCCGCCCTGCGCCCTGATTTCCCGCCAAACTGAGCTGCAGCTGGGGCCAGACCACCTGCTGCCAGGGGCGTCACTGAGCCGCCACTCCCCCTGTTGGGGCGCAGTGGCACCTTCCGGGGCGGAGCGACGCGAGGGCGCCGCTGCGATTGGTGGGGTGCTGCCGAAGGGCGGGGACGGTAGTGAGATGCTGTGCTAGATCCTGCGCGAACGCGGGCGGTCCCTCGTCGCGGTCGTAGAAGCGGGACTGCCCGTTTGCGGCCGGACAGCTCCGCTGCGCCTGCAGCCACCGCCTTGCGCCGGTAACGGGGAACGAGCTGCGGGGACGGGTGGCCCCCGGAGCCCCGCGAGGAAGGGAGGCTCCGTGCTCGCCCGGAAGCCCGCATGCGGGGCAGGGGGGTAGGCCAGAGGGAGAGAGGGAGGGTAACCGGAGACCTGCGGGGCGGCAGTGCGCGGGTACAGTTCTCCTGTCCCTTAGGTGCCCCGCCGCTATGTCGTCTCCTGCGTCGACCCCGAGCCGCCGCGGCAGCCGGCGCGCCCGAGGCGCCCACACGCCAACACGTGAGTTCCCGCCCTGCTCCGCCCCGGCGTTGCCCCGTTTTCCCGCCAAGCTGGGCGAGATCCAGCGCGCGCTTCCTGCTCTCAGGGCACCTGTGCTAAGCCTGTCCTTAGGAAGCAAGCGGCGCAAACTCGCTTCCTCTCTTCGCCGCGGTGGTTCCAGGTTGTCATTGGTTAGCTGTGCCTCTGCCTACTTGCCCCACTTTGGTGCATGCTTGTCAGGTGATGAACCCCACTGTTGAGCGGTTGGAACAGATCAGGGAGAGCTAAGTGTTCATCAGATGGTCATTCCACTTTTCTGTTCTATATCACAAGGTCAAAGTGAAGATGCCAGGTCATCACCCTCTCAGAGAAGGAGAGGTGAGGACTCCACTTCGGGAGAGCTGCAGCCCATGCCTACCTCACCTGGTGCGGACCTGCAGAGCCCTGCCACACAGGATGTCTTGTTTTCCAGCCCTCAGCAGTTGCATCCTTCAAGTATGTCTCCCAGAAGCTGGGTTATGTAGCGGTCGGTAAACAGATTAGGCTTCCGTACAATAACTGCGGAAACCCTGGTGGTATAGTGGTTAAGTGCTATGGCTGCTAACCAAAAAGTCAACAGTTCGAATCTATCAGGCGCTCCTTGGAAACTCTATGGGGCAGTTCTACTTTGTCCTATAGGGTCACTATGAGTCAGAATCAACTTGACAGCAATAGGTTTATAATAATTGCTGGTAGTAGATTTTTCGCTGCTGTTTGAGCAACTACAACAAAAGAACTGGAGGAGAGCACAGAGATAGCACGTTAGAGCTTAACGAATAAAGTCACTTTATAGTCTCCAAAGTCTCAGTCACCAAAAAACCAAACCCATTGCCATCAAGTTGATTCTGACTCACAGTGACCGTATAGGACAGAGAGTTTCCAAAGTTGTAATCTTTGCAGAGGAGCCCTGGTGGCACAGTGCTGAAGCATTGGGCTGCTAACCAAAAGCTGGCAGCTCGAGTCCACCAGCTGCTCCCTGGAAACCCTATGGGGAAGTCTACTCTGTCCTGTGGGGTTTCTCTGAATCAGAGTTTACTCTACCACAACAGTTTCGGTTTTGGGGTACTCTTTACAGAAGCAGACTACCACACCTTTATTCTGCAGAGCAGCTGGTGGGTTTAAACTGCTGGTTGGTTAGCCACCAAGCACTTCCCACTTCACTACCTGGGCTCCTTTCAACCACAGTGCCAAAAAAACCCAGACATGTTGCTGTCCAATCAATTCATACTCACAGTGACTATATATAGGACCGAGTAGAACAGCCCCGTAGGGTTTCTTAGGAGCAGCTGGTGGATTCAAACTGCCAACCTTTTGGTTAGTAGCCAAGCTCTTAAACACTATACCACCAGGGCTTCACAACCACAATAGATTATGGTAAATAATCAATTCAGTATCGAATTTAGATAATTTGAATCAACAAATACCATGCTGTTATTTCTGGATAAATATGCTACTGGAGTTGTGTTCTAAATTTTCTAATTCTGTTTTACAGATATCCCTCTTGACTTTGACATTAGCTCTCCACTGACATATGGCACTCCCAGCTCTCGAGTAGAGGGAACTCCACGGAGTGGTGCCCGGGGCACACCCATGAGGCAGAGGGCTGACCTGGGATCTGCACGGAAGGGGCGGGAAGTAGACCTGCAGTCTGATGGCGTGAGCAGACTACAGTCTTCTGATAACATCATTTGGGAAACATAAAACGGTCAAATTATTCACGTGGCTCTTGTTTTTCCATGTAGCCAGCAACAGATGATTTAGTGGCAAGCGAGCCGTCTCTAGGACAAAAACTTGTGATTTGGGGAACAGATGTAAATGTGGCCACGTGTAAAGAAAATTTTCAGGTGAGCTATATGTTTAAAACTCCCCCCTTAGGGAAATCTAACCTATATCTAGGTGGCCATTACATGTAGGGGCAGATTTGTAGGTGGCCTAGGATTGTTTTGTTTTTTAAAAAAGGAAAGTATTATTTATCTTCAAATTGTGACATACTCATATGTTTTGTATTTTTAATAGTTGTTTATCCCAAATATGCTAAGTGTAATTGTTTTTACCCTAAACATTAAGAAATTTGTTCGGCGTTTCATTGACCTTTTGGCTAAAGAAGAAGAAAATGTTGCCATAGATGTTAATGAGCCTCTATACATGCAACGACTTGAGGAGGTAATCAGTTTCTTATTTATAAATTCAAATTTTCTTTTTTAAACCAAAAAAGCTGACAAAATACAACATTTCTTTGTCTTACAGATTAATGTTATTGGAGAACCATTTTTAAATGTAAATTGTGAACACATAAAAACATTTGATAAAACTTTGTACAGACAGCTTCTCTGCTACCCACAGGTAAGAATTTGGCTTTGACGTTGATGACTTACAGTGAACATCTAGAAGGAATGTGCTTCTGGATAATAGAGTTTCCTCGGTGATGGAGAGAGTATGCCTCTGAAATACCAAAACATTTAAAGAAAACTATGTTTCATCTATTTTAAGATGAGCCCTTTTTCATACTTTGAAGCTTCTAAAGTTGGGATGTGTGGTACTGCTAACAGCGTGTCATAGCTTAATTGTCAGTGTTTCTTAATAGTATATAAAAAATGCCAAATGTTGTAATTGGTAGCACCTATAAATGCATTATACACTTCCTACTTTCTTCAACAAGATGTATTAACTATTCCATAATCTCAATCTTTTAGATTTGGGATCAGTTTTTATTAATGAAATAGCCACATAGACTTTGAGAGGCAAACAGACTTAATCTTGAGTCTTGGTTTGCTGCTTGCCAGCTGTGTAACCTTGATCAAGTTTCTTGACCAAGAATCTGGTTGCTCATCCACAAAATTCAAATAAACTGTGATTTAGTTTATTTTGGTATCATTTGTTATTGTTATTAGGTGCCATTGAGTCAGTTTGGACCGTAGCAACCTGATGTACAACAGAATGAAATACTGCCTGGTCATGCACCATCCTCACAACCATTGGTATATTTGAGCCTATTGTTGCAGCCACTGTGTCAGTCCATCTCATCGAGGGACTTCCTCTTTTTCACTGACCCTCTACCTTACCAAGCATGATGTTCCTCTACAGGGACTGGTCCCTCCTGATAACATGTCCAAAGTACGTGAGACATAGTCTTCACCGTCCTCACATCCAAGGAGCACTCTGGCTGTACTTCTTCCAAGACAGACTTACTCATTTTTCTGGCAGTCCATGGTATATATTCAGTATTCTTCACCAACACTATAATTCAAAGGCATCAATTCTTCTCCAGTCTTCCTTACTCATAGTCCAGCTTGTACATGCATTTGAGGCGATTTAAAATACCACGGCTTAAGTCAGGTGCACCTTAGTCCTCAAAGTGACATATTTGCTTTTCACACTTTAAAGAGGTTTTTTGCAACAGATTTGTGAAATGCAATACATCTTTTGATTTCTTGACTGCTGCTTCCATGGACATTGATTGTGAACCCAAGTAAAATGAAATCCTTGACAACTTTAGTAAACTGTGATATCGCTTATTGATCCAGTTGAATGTGACAACATTCCTCTTCAATTTGTCATTCTCAGCAGAGAGTAGACCATATGATAGTCTAATTCAAAACGGCCAATATCAGTCTATTTCAACTCACTAATACTGAGGATATTGATCTTTATGCTTTCCATTTCATTTTTGACAACCAGTTTTCCTAGATTCATACTTCCTACGTTCCACGTTCCAATAATTCATGGATGTTTTCAGCTGTTTCTAATCACTTTGAGTTGGTCTGAAAAGCTCACCTCTATCCATGCCATTGAGGTCAGCTCTACTTTGAGGAAGCAATCCTCCCCTAGTCATCTTTCGAGTGCCTTCTGACCTGAGGGGCTTATCTTCCGACAGTATATCAGACAGTGTTCTGCTGCTATTCATAAGGTTTTCACTGGCCAATTTTTTCAGAAGTAGACTGCCAGGTCCTTCTAGTCTGCCTTAGTCTGGAGGCTCAGCTGAAACCTGTCCACCATGGATGACCCTGCTGATAATTTGAAATACCAGTGACATAATTTCCAGTATCACAGCAACACGCAAGCCACCACAGTACGACAAAGTGAAAGACACATGGGGGTATCGTTTTATTATGGAGGATATATTAGACATAGAAGTATGAGCTCAAAATGCTTTTTTTTTTTAAAACGATTGAAAGCCTAAATTGTGCCAAGGCATTTTCATATACGTTTAACAACAGATGACAATTTCATGCACAGGTAAGGTAGTTTAGTTTGCCTGAGGTTTGTAATGGGTGTGTGTATGATTACGTGGGGTAACGCTTTTGGTTTTGCCATATTTTTTGTTTTCTATACATTTCATATAAAATGTTTTGTTACATTTAACCGCCAAGATAGGAATACAAGCACAGTAACTTCGTGTTTGTTTTTACAGGAAGTCATCCCAACATTCGACATGGCTGTCAATGAGATCTTCTTTGATCGTTATCCTGACTCAATATTAGAACACCAGATTCAAGTAAGACCATTCAATGCATTGAAGACCAAGAATATGAGAAACCTTAATCCAGAAGGTAATATTTCTGAAAGCAGTTGGGTAATATTTCTAAAATACCTGCCATGAAAACAGAACTTACTTCATCATGAAACTTTAAAAGAATTGGCAGTGGGGAGGGGGTGGTCGTGAATTATAAATTAACAAAAGAATAGATTCAATTACCCTGTACACTTATGGGCCCAAATCTTTTATAAAAGATGTGCTGTTGACAATTCTCTATTTTAAGGGGAGCTTCTTTAATGTAAGTCTACAGTTACTCTGTTAAGTAGGCACTTTCTCAGAGTCACTAGAAGCAAATATGAAATATGATCTCTGCCCATGCACTTACCAAAAGAAATCTAGTTTGGGAAATAAAAGTCAGAAAAACAAGTATAGTGCAGGAAATGTATCAGCCTAGGAGCAGAGCACTGACTCAGTGGAAAGAGTTCACCATGGAAGAAAGATCTGAGTTATACTTAGGATGTGTCATCCTGAGTTGAAATCAACTTGATGACAACGGGTCAAGATGTGGAAGGTAGAAATGAAGGGAGTTACTGTAGACAGCAAAAAGGCAGCATATAGACAGGAATAGGGAGGCAGGGCAGAGAGCTCTGTGGACCTGGGCTTCCAGCCACGCATTTGAACCCCCACTGATAATTTGCGTTACTAATAAGTTCCCAGGAAGTTATACACAAGAATCACCTGGGAATGTTAAAGTGTGGATTCTGATTCAGTATATCTGGTGTGGAAATTCAGATCCTCAGCAGGGGTACTAACCAGTTCAAAGCCCTGGTATGGACCAGGAGGAAGCAGTGTGGGGATTGACATAGGGGTTTGAGCTGTCATGTTGGAGAAAGGCTGGAAAGTCTTAGTCACAAAGAGTTCAGAACACCAACTTAATCTAGATTTTTATTCCAAAGCCAATAGCATTGATATTTTTCAGGAAGAAAGACAACGCTATAAAAGTAGTATTGGGGAGTTCACAGTGGTTCTAATATATAATCTCAATTGAAGTTCGGTTAGGAGACTTTGACAGTAGCTCATACATGGGACTTGAGAATCCTAGACAGGATAGTGGCCAGAGAAATGAAAATAAGTGACAAACATGGTGTTTGCTATGTATGAAGATTGAACTACGAGTTAAAAATAAGTGTTCCAGTGGATAGATGTACAAAGGACATGAAAAGTTCTTAAGAGAAAACAAGATAGATAGTAACCATGAGCAAGTGTTGTTGTACTTCATTATTTATTAAAGAAATGCAATCTTATTATCACTCACTTGGTACTCAAAACCAAACCCATTACCTTCAAGTGGATTCTGACTCATGGTGACCCTATAAGACAGAAAGAACTGCCCCCATAGGGTTTCCAGGGCTGTAATCTTTATGGGAGCAGACTGCTACCTCTTTCTCCCATGGAGTGGCTGGTGGGTTCAAACCACCAACCTTTTGGTTGGCAGCTGAACTCTTTAACCACTGCACACCAGGGCTCCTTCAGTTGGTATAGAGATGAATAAAGACATGGTAGTAGCTGTGTGGCTATTTCGATTGGTTGTTTAGGGCACCAATGACATCCAGGTGAAAATCTATCCCAGGTCATTGTCATTCTGGTCCTAAAGGTTGGGAAGTCTTGGCTAGAGGCTGAAGTTTATAATTAAAGCTCTGAATGAGCTACATAAGAAAGAGCATGGAGAGAAGACAGCAGAGAGCCAAACGCTTCTCTACTGCATTTATGTGTAGGAGGTCAAGGGGAGAGTAGGAGCCAGCAGCGTTGAGACTGGTGGACTCCCTGAGGCTATTGTGCTGAGTTACTCCTTAAACCTTGAACTGCAACTATCCCAGAAGTCACCTTTTAGTGGAATAACAAATTGGCACACAAAATAAAGGATATTTTCTGTGAGTATAGTACTCCATTAAAAAAACCATCTGTATGAGACCAGAAGGTCTACAAAGCAAAGACGGTTAGGGGGCAGGGAAACTAGAGTACTGAAAATGGAACAACTAAAATGCAATTAAAGAGAATGTTGACACTGTGAAAAATGTAACTGATGTCACTGAACAATATTGTCAAATGGGGACATAATTTGCTGTGTAAACTTCCACTGAAAACACAATAAAACATTTTCTAAAAAGAGAGTGACAGCATAACCATAATAAAATTCCACATTTGGGAAGGAAAAAGAAAGGCAAGGAATTATCAGACAACTGGTTCCAAAAGTCATCAAGTTACATTTTAAAGTCAAAGAATGATTGGTGGGGAAGGAAGCTGTGTAAACAGGTGGAGAGAAGCCAGGATGAAACTCCAAAGCCCTCGTGGATTGGCACCAAGTTGATAGACCAGCCGATATGGCCAGCAGCAGTTAACCCGGGGCCATGTAAAGGACGAAAACAGCATAACTGGTTTAGAACCAGCAGCAGGAACTTGGTAAAGGGTAATAAGACCAAGGAATAGAGGGAAAAACTCTGTCAGAGAAAGTCCACCATGCAGAGACAGTATGAGCAAGAGGAAGGTGGCTGTAAGCATAAGTAACGGTGGTTGACTAAGTTACAAAGTGCCTATTCTGGGCCAGACACTGTTTTTATTAGTCTTAATATATGCTTAATCCTCTCAGAAACCTTCGGAGGTAAGGGCTGTTGTTACCCTCACTTCGTGGATAAGGACAATGGGGCTGAGAGGTTAAGGGGGTTCCACAGGGTCAGACACACCAGGAAGGAAGCCACATACGAATCCAGACTTCGGATCCAGTGTTTTCACCAGGACTTCCCCAAGGCGTGAGAGGAGGGAGGCCATGGGTTAAATGGGTAGAAAGATGTAGCTTTTGTTCCAAAGCCAGGAAGAGGGGCAGAATGGAGGTGACAGTAACCCCAGGAAGTTCTGTGAGAGATCTCATCTTTTCAAGCACAGTCCCAGAGTGAACCTGGAGGAGATCTTCCCAACCTTGCCTGCCTCAGGTAGCCAGGCAGCTTCCCTATGCCTTCAGCGTTCCTGTTGAGCCTGCCTGCTGGGAGAGGCTTTTCCAGGCAGGGTTAGTGGAGCAGCTTCCTGTCTCTATCCCCACAGACATCGATCAGCTCATCACCATCAGTGGCATGGTGATCAGAACATCCCAGCTGATCCCAGAGATGCAGGAGGCCTTCTTCCAGTGCCAGGTGTGTGCACACACGGCCCGTGTGGAGATTGACCGTGGCCGCATCGCCGAGCCCAGTGTGTGTGAGCACTGCCACACAACCCACAGCATGGCGCTCATCCACAACCGCTCTGCCTTCTCTGACAAGCAGATGGTGAGCCCTTTGTCCTGCCCCCTCCTCCCCTTCCCTCCAGAGGCCCCTCCTGGCCTTCCAGCCAAGGCCAAGGATACAGGGACCGGACCCAGATAAGCATGTGAGTATTTGCTCTCTGTATCTCCCAAAAAGCCACGTTCTAAAACCTTTCTTCCTAAATGGTGTTCAGTTTATTTCACTCAAATTATAGATTTTGGTCTGCAGGTTGTGGCCTGGAGTGTTTTGAGCACTCTTAAAGCTGCAGCTTTGGAGTCACAACATTTCTGTTTTACTGCTAGTGAAAGGAAGAAAAAAAACGGACTTAGCGATCCTGTAGGACAGTAGAACTGCCCCATAGGGCTTCCAAGGCTGTAAACTTTTATGGCAGCAGACCGCCACATCTGTCTCCCACGCAAGGGCTGGTGGGTTATAGCAGCTGAGTGCTATAACCACTGTGCCAGCAGGGCTTCCTTACTGCTAGTGAACCAGTCCATTGTTTTACATTCTACGTTTTTTTAGGCCCTAAATATCTTATAATAACGGGAATATATTCTATCACTATAAGAAAAGATAATAAGTTGCTGTGAGTCGATTCTGACTCATGGCAACCCCCTATGTGCCAGTAGAGCTTCACTCCATGGCGTTTTCAATGGCTGATTTTTTAAAAGTAGATCACCAGACCTTCCTTCTGAGATGCCTCGGAGTGGACTCCAGCCGCCAGCCTTTTGATTCGCAGCCAAACACATTAACCTTTTGCACCACCAAGGCCTCCTCTTCCTACTACAGACATCTTAAAAGTTTAATGTCATTTACAAGTTAACAAATCGAATTTGCCTACTCCTGAATTTGACTTATTAAATATGAGATGCTTTTGTGGAAAATATTTAAGATTGCTTAACATTTTAGGTAGATCAGATATGAATGTGTATAACATTTGAGAACAGTAGTAGTTTCATTTCTTCAAATTCTGTCATTTTGCCACTATTCTAATAATAGATGTGAGAAACAAATTTTAAGTTTGGCCTTTTATCTTTTGTTCGTGAAACGTGCATTTGATGTTAAGTTGTATCTGATGTAACGTGTTTAGTATCACCTAGAAATAAGTGGAGGAAAGGCAGAAAAATTATTTGCTATGATTTTAAGTGTAAAAATACATGTATGAAAACTAATATGTTCAGTTTAATCTGTTACAGCGTTTAAGCAGCTTCTTCTCTATCAAATGGAGAAAATGTTTAAAATAAAGTACAAAAGGCAGTTTCCCTTGGGGAAAAAAACCCATGCCAAATCCATTGCCACGGAGTCGATTCCAACTCATGGCGACCCTAAAGGATGGAGTAGAAATGCCCCATAGGGTTTCTATGGAGCAGCTGGTAGATTTGAACTGCCAGCTTTTTGTTTAGCAGCTGAGCTCTTAACCACTGTACCACCAGGGCTCCAGTCTCCCTTAATGGAAGTAAAAAAAAATCTGTACCAAAAATAGTAGCAAATGTGGAAAAGTGTTTTTTCTTTATTACTAACCCAAGAACTGAAAATTAAGTTTTTTTCATCTAATATTGGCAAAGATTGTTGGGACATATGTATCTCAGTTCATATTGGGGCAGTGCTGAGAGCTGGAGATGCAAAAATACAAACTCTGATCCCTAGGGACTTGCCCTTGAAGGTGCCTACACTGACTTAGAATAAAGCCTAAAGCCAAGCGTCCACCTCCAGGGCTTGCATAACCTGATGTCACCCCCACAACACACACAAATACCCACAGAGCTCTCTGACATCTTGACCATTTTCTTATTTCCAGCACGTAAGCCAGGCACGTGCCCACCTCAGGACCATTGCACTTGCTTTTTCTTCAACTGAGAACACGTGGCTTCTGCTCAGAGGTCACCTGATTAGAAGGGCCCTCCCTAACCTTGCTTTGCGGAGAGGGTGGCATTTTTATACTCCTTGCAGCTGCTGTTTCTTGTCTGTTAATACCTGTAACTGTCAGATCTGTTGTGTGTCCCTTGCTTGTTTGTTTATCATCTACCCCCCTCCACTCCATGAGGGCGGGAACTCTGTTCACTGCAGAGTCCCTGACACCTAGCACAGGGTCGGCACATTGTGGGCACTCATCAGATACCTGTCAGGTGAGTTTGCAGGTGTGTCAATGGCAGGTATCTGCACACAGGGACTCGGAGAGGTGTACAGAATTGCCTAAGCTGGGAACCTTAAAGGTGTGTACTTGCAGCCCATGAATTCTACTAGAAGTAACTGTTGTAAAGAAACAAGTAGAAATGTAGGGAAAGATTGTGCGCAGAGAGATACATCACAGCTTTACAGTGGCAAAAGAGTAGCAGTCACCCAAGTCTTCCCCCCAAAAAACCTGAATGTTTAGATAAGCTACGTTGTTAGAAAATTTTCCCATGTCACATTAAAAATCAGTTTTCTTAAAGTCACCTTTCTGGGCATTAAAGCAAAAAAGGTTTAAAAAAAAAAAAAAAAAGCACAGGTGCCAGGTATTTAATTAGTGCCCCCGAGTGGTCCAGGTATAGTTGGCTGCCTCTGATGGCACACTCCCTTCTCACATGTCTACCGTGCGCTCTCGCTGCTCTCCTGTCAGATCAAACTTCAGGAGTCTCCCGAGGATATGCCAGCAGGGCAGACGCCTCACACGGTCATCTTGTTTGCTCACAATGATCTTGTTGACAAAGTCCAGCCTGGCGACAGAGTGAACGTCACAGGTAAGAGCCGCAGTTTGTGATGACGCAATCGGGTACCTGTCTGGCTCTCAGTAAATCCTCCAACTCTGTCATGAATATGCTGGAGTGGGCCTGTCAGCCTGAGAGCGCGACAGGGGATTTGATGGCTAAGAACCTGTCAGCCCTGTGAATTCATTTTAAAAAAAAAAGTAAATATTAGAAACTGGGTTTTTTCCCCTCAGTTTCAAAATGGAATTAAAGCGACAACACACTTGAAAGTGTTTGGGGAAGGGCTGTGGCATCGTCGGTGCTGTGGTGTGAAGGGAAATTAAGGCAGACAGGATACAGAAAGATACCCAGGTCGCTGGGACCCCCTGTATCTGTCTGGGAGTGAGTAATCTATCGAGTGTGTGTATCCATGGGAAGAGCATTAACCCATAAACTGACTTTTATGTTTTATAAAAGAACCACATGCAGCTGTCAGCCAGACTGGCAGGTGGTTGTGGTCTCTAGTGTACGCGGTAAGAGGCAGCAGGAAGCCAGGAGCAGCCTTGGCTCCATGGTTTCTGGTGCGAAATTTAAAAAGAATAAGTAACAGCATAGCCATTTGGGAAATTCCTCGGGATGTGCTTAGAGTGTCAATTGTTGATTTAATTTTTTTAAAAGCATTACATTCTTTTAAAAATGTGGTGAGAGGCAGTTCACCCAGAAACACCTGCTGTTACTAACAGAAAACAGTTGTTTCTCCTTCCCCTTTGATCCAGTAGATTGTGTTGTTTTCTGTGAAATAATTTGAGTGGTGTTTTTTTTTAAAAAAAAGATTTGAGTTTTTAGGATTTCCTCTCTTTCCAAGCTTTCCATTTTGGATTTGAGCACTTTGTTCCAGTCAAGTGAACAAATTCTGTACACCAAACCCATTGCTGCCAAGTCGATTATGACTCATGGGGACCCTGTAGGGCAGAGTAGAACTGCCCTCTAGGGTTTCCAAGGCTGTAATCTTTATGGAAGCAGACAGCTACATCTTCCATGAAGCAGCTGTTGAGTTTGAACCACCAACCTATAGGTTAGCAGCTGAGTGCTTTACCACTGTACTACCAGGGCTCCCTACACTCAGCTTAGGGAAATGAAAATACTATTTATCAGACATTGACAATGAGCCAGGCCTTGTGCTAGACGCAGAGTAATTTTATCTAACCCTCAGCACCATTACAAGTAGTTCAGTTACGCTCGGAGGGTCCAGTGTCACAGAGCTAGCAAGAGGTCGTGGGTGAGTATGTATTCAGATCTGCCTTCTCAGAAAACTGCTCTTTCCATCATGCCCTGCCCCCTTCCTGCTGCCACACCCTCACTTGAGAGAGTAGGCTTTTGTCCTCAGCTTGGCGGTCACAAAGACGGCTGACTAGGTGTTCTATGAAGAGGGAAGCCCAGGCTTCTTAGTGGGCCCGACATCTGCTCTGGTCCACTGAGCCTGCCAGTCACACCATGGTTGCTGTCCTCAGGCATCTACAGAGCCGTTCCCATCCGAGTCAATCCAAGAGTGAGTAACGTCAAGTCTGTCTACAAGACCCACATTGATGTCATCCATTATCGGAAAACAGACGCAAAACGTTTGCATGGCCTTGATGAAGAAGCAGAACGGAAACTTTTCTCAGAGAAACGTGTAGAATTGCTTCAGGAACTTTCCAGAAAACCAGACATTTATGAGAGACTTGCTTCAGCCTTGGCTCCAAGCATTTACGAACATGAAGATATAAAAAAGGTAAACAGTGAACTTTTTTTTTTTTTTTTTTTCAATTTGTTGAGATTTACTTTTTTCTGGGGTCTTGTATTATAAACACACATTCCACCTCCCCACCCCTGAATAAAGGAGAATGACTTGCCGTTTTTACATAACAAAGCACTCACAGTGTGACTTCCTCAGTGATTGAGAAGAATCACAGCATCGTTCTCTCTTTCTTGATCTCTGGGTCAACCTTTACATGTTTGTAAACCTGAGAATGGGAACTTAGGCGGCCACTGTCTTGGCGTGACGATGTCTCATGACTTGGAGTAATTAAAGCATTATCACATTTGTTTTCCTATACCTTTTTTCAGTCTTTTTAATGGTAGTTTTTTGTTCTCAGAGCAGAAAAGTACGTCTGTAACACTTAAACTAAATCTGTTACTCTGCGGTAGATGACTTTTCAGACATGTTTTGTTTTTAGGGAATTTTGCTTCAGCTCTTCGGGGGAACCCGAAAGGATTTTAGTCACACGGGAAGGGGCAAGTTTCGTGCCGAGATTAATATCCTCCTTTGTGGTGACCCTGGGACCAGCAAGTCCCAGCTGCTGCAGTATGTCTACAACCTGGTTCCCCGGGGGCAGTACACATCTGGGAAAGGCTCCAGCGCCGTGGGCCTCACCGCCTACGTGATGAAGGACCCAGAGACGAGGCAGCTGGTCTTGCAGACTGGCGCCCTGGTCCTCAGTGACAATGGCATCTGCTGCATTGATGAGTTTGACAAGATGAATGAAAGTACGAGATCCGTACTGCATGAAGTGATGGAGCAGCAGACTCTCTCCATCGCCAAGGTGAGCTGCCTTTTTTTCTGCTTTAGCTGAGGCACTGAATATGTGGATGCTCAGAACAGAACCTTGGTTCTAACTTGGGGAGACTGGTGAGTTTTCTAAAGACATTTCAAGCTTTGAAAAGATACATAAAAGTACCTCTTGCATTAGATTTTAGCTAAATTTCTTGAGTGTTTTCTGCTATTCGGCACAGATGCGTGGTGTTTGTAGAACTTGCTAAGACCCCTGCAGGGGATGTAGTTTCGAGGAAGATGTGGTTGTACAGCACACATTCAGCTAAAGCTCAGTCCTTAACACGAATCCAAGAAAGGAGGATTTCCTCTGTAGATTTTTCCTAATTCAAACGTGAATGTCATTGTCTTAGTCATCTAGTGCTGCCATAACAGAAATACCACAAGGGGATGGCTTTAACAAAGAGAAATTTATTTTCTCACAGTCTAGTAGGTTACAAGTCCAAATTCAGGACGTCAGCTCGAGGGGAAGGCTTTCTGTCTCTGTCAGCTCTGGAAGAAGGTCCTTGTCCTCGATCTTCCCCTGGTCGAGGAGCTTCTCAGGTGCAGGAACCCTGGGTCCAAAGGACACATTCTGCTCCCTGCAATGCCTTCTTGGTGGTATGAGGTCCCCAAGTTTCTGCTTGCTTCCCTTTCCTTTTATCTCATGAGAGATAAAAGGTGGTACAGGCCACACCCCAGGGAAACTACCTTGGATGAGGGAGGTGACCTGAGTAAGGGTGGTGTTACAATCCCACCCTCATTCTCTCAACATAAAATTACAAACACAAAATGGAGGACAACCACAAAATACTGGGAATCATGGCCTAACCAAGCTGATACACACATTTTTGGGGGGACGTAATTGAATCTATGACAGTCCTACTCACATTTTTAGTCTCAAACTTCTCCTTTCTGACCCTAATTAGGGTATTCAAAAGTATCCTGGTTTCTGTTGAGTTAGTAACTTTGAGGATAAAGGAAGACCAGCGTGCTGGGTCAGGGTAGGGGATGAAGATACACACACACTATGGCTTTGCTTGACCCAGAGTCTTGCAGGTGTGCAGACAGCACAGTGGGCAGAGGTGCTGGGACAGTGACAGGCCACGAGATGGGCCAGGAAGCATTGGGCAATGTTACCAGAGGGCCCACGTGGAGCTGACTCTGCTGCGTCTCATGCAGGTGCAAGCTGCCTGCCGTGTCTCCTGCCGGAAGTTTATCTCCTCATCTGCGTCTTCTTCGCACAGGCGTGGAGGGAGTGAAGCTTCTCTGGGGGAGGCTGTGGTAGTGCTAGGTGGCTGAAGAAGAGTGGCTCTTGGTGGCTCAGGCACGGCCACGCTGTTCTAATGACACTCTTCTCCCCAACAGGCTGGGATCATTTGTCAGCTCAACGCACGCACCTCAATTCTGGCAGCAGCCAATCCTATTGAGTCTCAGTGGAATCCCAAAAAAACCACCATTGAAAACATCCAGCTGCCTCACACATTATTATCAAGGTAAAACATTTCTGTATGATTTGTTGTTGCTTGTTGTTGGTATTCTTCTTTTGTTCTTTGGTAGACCTCGGGGTGAAAGTAAAAGAACAAAATGCTAAAATTCAGCAACCTTTAACGTTATGAACTCTTCATTCTAATGTAAAATGTTTCACGTTTGGCTGGTTAAGTGTTTTGGGTGCAAGGATTATGTGTTTCTTTGAAATCTTTTTCAGAAATCGTTCTCAGTTTCAAAACCACTATGTAGAAACAACAAAGTAGAGATAACGACCCAGTAGATACGTTTCTCAGAAATTAGGTTTATTAAAGTGGAGTCATGTAAACCTATGCTTTTTCTTAGCCCACTATTCCGAATGTTGATCTATCTCATAAATGTATTAAGGATTTTAGATTTTAATTACTTGATATTTTTCCTTTTTTCCCACTAAAATAGTTATAAGTATTTTCGTTCTAGTCTTCATTAAAATTCAAACTATAGTAACATTCTCTCCAGGCAGATCTTTCTTCTTTGACACAGCCGCTGATGCCCAGCCGTCTCCTGGCCAGAACGATGGGCCAGCAGAGAGGGGAGCCCTGCTCCTGTCAGTGGGGAAGCTGAATTAATTTGGTGCTCTGTTAGACACATGTTTTCCTCAGTGGTCCTGTGGTACTGAAGTGCAAGCTTTAAAATTACATTTGTAGGTGTGTTGGCAGGCCAACTAAGAAACTTGTGTTCTGTTCGCCTCTTCTAGGTTTGATTTGATCTTCCTCATGCTGGACCCTCAGGATGAAGCCTATGACAGGCGGCTGGCCCACCACCTGGTGGCGCTGTACTACCGGAGCGAGGAGCAGGCCGAGGAGGAATTCATGGACATGGCAGTGCTGCGGGACTACATCGCCTACGCACACAGCACTGTCATGCCGCAGCTGAGCGAGGAAGCAGGCCAGGCGCTCATTGAGGTAATGCAGCACTGTGTCACAGCTGGGGATCTGGCATTGGCCTCCAGGAGAAGCATTAATGTAACCAAGCGTTAAGGTGAAGTGATTGTGCTTGGGTCATCCTCTTTAAAACAGTAATTTTGTTGAGATAGCATGATGTTTTTTTCTTTTCTGTAAGTACTCATTTTGTTTCTGCTTTGATGCAAAATTGACTTCCAAACATAAAAAGAGGAAAGTAATTCACTTATAGAGGCTATACACACACTTTATATGTCTAAGCAATTGTAAGTGAATTTAAGACCTGAGTTCAAATACAGGTGATGCTACTTAGTAATTTTGTAACTCTGGACAAGTCATTGAACTTCATTTGCTTGTTTCTAAAGAACAAAAATGAGTGATAAATATTTACCGTTCACTCTTAAGCGTCCTTCTCTTCCTGTGCAGCAGTAGCTGCCTCCACATTTTAGGTTATGGAAGCATTGTGTGGAGAAAGTTTTGTGTTTCGTGGGCTTTTCATTCTAACTGTGCTTTCAAAATCAATTACCATCGAGTTGACACTGACTCATGGCAGCCCTGTGTGTTTCAGAGTAGAATTGTGCCCCATAGGGTTTTCAGTGGGGGATCTTTGGAAAATGGATCACCAGGCCTTTTTTCCGAGATGCCTCTGGATGGGCTCAAACCTCCATTTTCAGTTAGCAGCTGAGCTTATTAACCGTTAGCACCACCCATGCCCTCCAGCTGAGCTTCCTAAAGTGCTCGTGTGAAAGTTGCAGATGATATATTATTTTCAGTTTGCCACAGATTCTTTTAAATCTGCTGCTGCATTGTCCATGAAGGTTGTTCATGAAGAAAGGAAAGTATATCATGTATACGAGTTTAATACAACTTTTGTAACATTATCCCTGTAGCCCTTGGTGTGTCCAGTTGAGTAGGTCCTCACCCAGGAGCCGGTGCCCGAGTCCTTTTAAAGGTGCACTCCATCTTCATTCTCCTATGCTGTTCTTTGTCATGTATCTTCCCTGTCTGTGTCACCTTCCACTCCATAGATCGCATACCACCTTCTCCAAGAAGTCTTCCTAAATATCTCCCTGTGAGAATATTTCCAACCAATATTTCCCACCAGAGGTTGGATTTTTGTCCCAGGGTTGCCATGGTCTGTCTGTCTGTCATCTCTACCACTTGCTGGTGACTGTCTTAGTTATCTAGTGCTGCTATAACTCAAATACCAAAAGTGTATGGTTTTAGCATACAGAAATTTATTCTCTCACATTTTAGGAAGCTACAGGTTGGAAATCAGCCTAACAGCTCTAGGGGAGGCTTTCCCTCTGTGTCCACTGTGGGGGAAGTTCTTATCAATCTTCCCCCTGGGTCTTAGAAGTTCTCAGCGCAGGGACCCCAGGTCCAAAGGATATGCACTGCTCCTGGCCCTTCTTTCTTGGTGTAGCAGTCAGGTCCCCCTCTTTCTGCTGTCTTCTCTGTCCTTTTATCGCTTGTAAGATAAAAGATGATGGAGCCCACAAACCAGGGAAACTCCCCTTTATGTCTGATCTGGGCTGTGACCTGAGTAAGGGTGTTGCATCCCACCCTAATTTCTGTTTGACAGAACTTAATCTTACCTCCTTAACCACAGGTAGAGGTTAGGATTTACAACACATAGGACAGTTACACCAGATCACAAAATGGAGGACAACCACACAATACTGGGCATCCTGGCCTAGCAAAGTTGACACATATTTTGGGGGGCACAGTTAAGTCCATGACAGTGACCTCCAAGGCCCCAGGCTGCATTTGCTTTCATGCCTGTGGTCCCCCAACATGGCAGCGGGCAGTGGCCCATTCATCTAAAGTAATCCTAACTGCTGAAAGTTTTAACCACAAGACTGAAAGTACTGTTTTCACAGGGTTTTGCTTTTGTGTTTTCTATTTGCACTAGGCTTACGTAGACATGAGGAAGATTGGTAGTAGCCGAGGAATGGTTTCAGCATACCCTCGACAGCTGGAGTCGTTAATTCGCTTAGCAGAAGCCCATGCTAAAGTACGATTTTCAAACAAAGTTGAGGCAATTGATGTTGAAGAGGCAAAACGCCTTCATCGGGAGGCTCTGAAGCAGTCTGCGACCGACCCCCGGACCGGCATCGTGGATATCTCTATTCTCACCACAGGTGTGTTGTAGCACAAAACGAAAAAGCATTCGAAGGTGACTTAAGTGCTTACGTGATTAGTATTTCAGATGTAAGCTAAAGGTTAACACAGGTGGAGCAGAAGTTCTTAACCTTTTTTGGATTAGGACACCTTTGAGAATCTGAGAGAAGTTGCTTGATCTTCTGAGAAAGATACATACTAACACACGAACAGTCACAGATCATCCACTTAAAATTTACATGAAACTATTTTCAAAATAATTGTAAAGCAGAATGGCGTAGCTAGTTTTTAAGGTACATAACTAAAAGAACAGTAGTCTAGACGCTACTAAAGGGATGTTTATGGAGATTTGAAACATACCACTTTCATTAAGTTATTTTATAATCAGGAATGAGCGCCACCTCTCGTAAACGGAAAGAAGAATTAGCTGAAGCTCTGAAGAAACTGATTTTGTCTAAGGGAAAAACACCAGCACTAAAATACCAGCAACTTTTTGAAGATATCCGGGGACAATCTGACATAGTAAGTGTTTATTTTTGTGTTTCGTAGTTTTTCTCTTTCTCTGTTTTTAGGGTTATTTTGTTTTTTCCTTCTTTGTTAATTGTTTAAGTTATAAATGCACATAGGAATAAAGAAAAGTAAGGCCGCCCATGAACTCATCATCAGTAAATATTCGTGGTTAAAATTTGGTTATTCCTCTTTCAGAATTTTTCTATGTGTGGTCTTTCAAAAAGGGACACCATTAGTTACAGTTACACTGTTTGTACCTTGGAAACCCTGGTGGCGTAGTCGTTAAGAGCTATGGCTGCTAACCAAAGAGTCAGCAGTTCAAATCCACCGGGTGCTCCTTGGAATCTCTATGGGACAGTTCTACTCTGTCCTATAGGGTCGCTATGAGTCGAAATTGACTCAACGGCAATGGCCCTGGTTTTGGTTTTATTTGTAACTTGCTTTTTCGTTTGTTTAACTAACAATGTGTTATTAGCATCTTTCTCTGTTGGTAAATATACCTCAGAACATCATAACGATGTTTGGGTCACATTTTATTGCATGCATATTCCCACATCAACTTAACCAGTTGTTAGACTTTTATGTTTGAAGTTTTTTGCTATTATAAATGCTATTATTATGTGCAACATCTTTGTGCATAATCAACTATTAGCATTAATATGTAGAAATCAAACTATTGGCTAAAAGGACATGTGTACTTTAAAGGTTTTGATAGCAGTAACCCCTGGAAAGCACAATAGTTAATGCACTCAGCTGCTAACCAAAAGGTTCGAGATTCAAGTTTACCCAGAGCACCTTGGAAGAAATGCCTGGTGATCTGTTTCCTAAAAATCGGCCATCAAAAGCCCTGTGGAGCACACTTCTATTCTGAGACACATGGCATTGCTATGAGTCGGAATCTATTCCATGGCAACTCGTTTGACACTCAGTAAATTTTAAATTTATGATACAGATTTATTTTGAGGGTGAAATACTCGGGTACCCTTTTGTGAATAATTAAAGTTGACTTGTTCTGTGAAAAGAGCCACATGGGCCAAATCCAGCCCTTGGCCTACTTTGCAGTACCCTCTCAATTATGTATTGTCTGGCTGCTGTGGCACTCTCGTGCCAAGTTGAGTAGTCATAACAAAGCCACCAAAAAGGGAAAGATACTCTGGATGGTACTGTAACATTGAAGTTTTTTTATTTCTAACAGCAACTGGAGAATTTGACACATCCGGTGTTTATTTTCCTCTTCCTCACAGGCAATTACCAAAGACATGTTTGAAGAAGCTCTTCGTGCCTTGGCTGACGATGACTTCTTGACAGTGACTGGAAAGACTGTTCGCTTGCTCTGATGATGTTGGGGTGATACAGTGTGCTGGGCTTCTCTGCTGTCAGGCATTTCACTTCCTAACATATACGTGCACCTTAAGGATCAATCAGCTGACACCCTGCCATCGTGTAATAGGGGCTACATAAAATTTTTCTATCCTAGGGATCACTTTTCTTAGTGAAGTATATGTTTTCATTTTTTTAAGGTTTTAAGTAAAAATACTATACCAGCTTACAAAGAGATATCAGTAGAGATTATTTTCTTGAAGTGCAGTATTGTAGCAGCAGGACTTTTTTACCTGGGTATGTACAGGTGTGCAGACATGGGTAGCACCATGTTATCATTTTTTAAGACAATGGCCTAGGATCCTGAATTTTTTTGGTGCTAGACTTTTCAATAGCAATTCTCCATATGCTTGAGGCTTTGTAATCAGAGACAGCAGATTTATTAACCGGGACATATACCTCCATGTGAGTTAACTGAAAGACTAGGGCCATGCTCCCTCCCTTTTACAGCACCCGGGCATAATCCTTTTTAGAGGCTATCCTGCCTTATTCTCATGGCTGCTATAAGATCCAAAAGTCTGAAGTGGTTTAAAAGGGTGATTGGAAGTGATTAGACTCTCACTTTTGCCAGGGACC
This sequence comes from Elephas maximus indicus, assembly GCF_024166365.1. Classification (NCBI taxonomy): domain Eukaryota; kingdom Metazoa; phylum Chordata; class Mammalia; order Proboscidea; family Elephantidae; genus Elephas; species Elephas maximus. The sequence goes on from NC_064833.1 coordinate 88,714,198, forward strand.
TTTTCCTATTATGTAAACCTTTTTCCTAAATAAATGATTGAGAATGAACAATAGTCTGTTACCTGGCATTACTTTTCATAAGGAAAAAAAAGTTACGACACGTTGCTGGAAATTCACCATGGTAAGTACTTCATAACTCGTTAAAAACCACTGTAATATAATGAATTGTACTTTACTCAAATATTATTTAAATCTTATTTTTGTAAAGTCATTTCTGTAGGTGCAGATCTTACCTGTAGATAATACAATAAATAATCCCTGAAACATTTTTAATGGCGTTAACGTGTTAACTGTTAGAATCGTATTTAGCGGCCCCCTGGCCAAACCCTCTCATTTCACTGTCACTCTTCTCTGTGCTGTACTTGGCAGACTGGCAGGGTGCCTTGTGTTTTCAAGGAGGCAGTGACTAGTAGGATGGGGCATCTCCAGAGAAGCAGATGGCTTTAAGGGTGAGGTCTCCTTAGTGAGCACGCTATGTTGAGATGCTTCTACATGTATTCATGTAATCCTCATAGCCACCCTGTAGGAACAATATTTTCCTTTTTATAGGTGGAGGAACCAAGAAGTCGCATGACTTGCCTAACTGGAATTAAAGCAGCGCAGTCTTCTGCCCTCTACATTTAATTTATTTAAGCGCAGCACTTTCAGGCTGTAGCTCAGAAGTTTAACTCTGTGCAGTGCTTTTGGACATACAGCTTGGGCTTTCAAAATCACACAGAGAAGTCTCCCTGGTGTCTGGCACCTGGTGTGCACTCTAAACGTTTCCGTGAGTGGAGGAGTCAGAATCTGTTGAACTGTGTTCTCACAGCTACGTGTTTTTCAGACTGGAAATTTTTTTTTTTTTTCTCTTTTGTTGTGGTGAAAACATACACACCAAGACAGCAACATCCACATTTATAACTCAGTGACATTGATTACATTTTTCATGCCATCATTATCACCATCCTCATCTAAAACATTCCATCACAATTAACATAAACACAATGCCCCCACCCTGCCCCAAACAAAAACTCCACCTTTCTACCTCCCTCCACCCCAGTAAACCATAAATGATCTTAGCTCCCTTTATACTTGCTTATTTCATATAAGTGGCTACTGACTGACTTTGTTCATCACAGTGTTTTCAGGGTTCATTCATGTGGCATACATCAGAACTTCACTTCTCTTGTGGCTGCAACATATTCCATTGTATGCCCACTTACCTATTGATAGACACTCGGGTTGTTTCCACCTTTTGGCTGTTGTGAAAAGTGCCGCAATGAACACTGGTGTATAGGTGTCTGTGTTCCTGTCTTCACTTCTGGTGTGTAGGTGTCTGTAAGTCCCTGGGTTACAAATGTCTAGTTTACAAGGTCAACTTATACTTTCCCTGAAGTGTTATGTAATTTTGCCCTCACTTTGAAATGATTGAATAATCCCTACATGCAACAAATTCTTCATCATAATCACCTTTGCTTCCCGCATGTGCAGCTTTTAAATCATTGAAAAGCCTTTGAGCCTTTTCTTGCACTAACATAAGGCTAAATAACTGTGTGCACCTCTTCCGACTTACCCACAAATTCAACTTAAAGATACACTTAGGGATGATCTTGTTTATAACCCAGGGACTGCCTGTACCTAGGATTGGGATTGCTGGTTTTCAGGAACTGCCAAATTCTTACCTACTGGCTGCACCATTTTGCATTCCCACGAGCAGAGGTGTGTCAACATTCTCATTAATGCCATTCTGGATGTCCCTTTCCAGTAATCTCATTTTCCTGTTCCCTTACCCTCTCATCTTTGCTTTAGAGTAATTGTTGACCATTTGGTCTCATATAGATGATGATTTTTCAAAGGTATGCAGTAGTCACTGGCAATATTCTTTATGAGCAGATCTTACTTAGCTAAAAAGACCTCGGGGTAGTTTCAGTTCAAAGCTTATGGAGTATCTCAGGGCAATAGTTTTCAGCAGTCCTCTAGTCTCAGCTGCTCCAGTAAGTCTGGACTTTTTAAGAGTTTTTGAGAATTTGAGTTCTATTCTACATTTCTCTCTCCTTTCAGGATCCATCTATTGTGGTCCTGATCAGAATGGTCATCTTTACTGGTAGCCAGGCACTGTCTAATTCTGGTCTCAGGGTCTATGAGGCCATGTAGACTGTAGTCCTGTAGACTTTGAATTGGTTTTTGTGTGTGGTGTGAGGCACTGGCAATATGTTTTATTCACAGCTGTACAATTGCTCAAAGGCAACTGGTCCTACAGTCTTTGAAGTCCGCCACTCACAAGCTGTGAACAGCATACACATTATGCATATTACACTTATTTAGACCTTCGTGGAGCAAAGGTATCAGAAAGGTGATTAATAACATGTCTTATGGCCACAGTGAGAAATATCTCTCTTGCCTTAAATCCCCTAAATTGCATACTGAATTGTTGTTAGTAGCTGTCAGTTCTAACTCATGGCAACCTCATGTGTGCACAGTAGAACTCTACATAGGCTTTTCAAGGCTGTGACCCTTCTGAAGCAGATCGCCAGGTCTGTCTTCCAAGGCACTTCTGGGTGGATTTGAACTGCCAACCTTCCGGCTAGTAGTAGAGTGCTTAACCATTTGTGTCACCAACCAAGGCTAAATACAAGTTGGAAAAAAAAATTTTTTTTAATTTTCCCTGATGCGAAAGGGAAAGAGTTTTTTTGTTTTTCCTGAGAGCTTTTACTTCAGAAAATTTGTAAATTTTTTCTCTGCTGCTTTGAAATGTATGCAAATCCTTTAAAAGGCTGAACAACTTGTTGCCAATTTTACAAACCAGAAATGTTTCCTCAAGGACTTGGGAGCCATCCCTTTGAAATGTAATCAAGACAGATAACACCTCAGTGTCCAAGGTTCTTGAGGGAAGTTAGGAGCCTAACATCTAAGGGTGTGTCCTGCTCCAGGTTACAAAACAATCTCCAGTCTTAAAGATCTGAAAAGTCAAACAATGAACCCCAAATGCCCGTAAAAAGACCAGACTTAATGGTCTGACTGAGACTAGAAGGACCCCGGTGGTCATGGCCCCTAGACCTTCTGTTGGCCCAGGACAGGAACCATTCCCAAAGCCAACTCCTCAGACATGGATTGGACTGGACAATGGGTTGGAGAGGGATGCTGGTGAGGAGTGAGCTTCTTGGATCAGGTGGACACTTGAGACTATGTTGGCATCTCCTACTTGGAGGGGAGATGAGAGGGTGGAGGAGGTTAGAAGCTGGCAAAACAGACATGAAAAGAGAGAGTGGAGGGAGAGAGGGGGCTGTCTCACTAAGGGGAGAGCAATTGGGAGTGTGTAAAAGTAGCAAGGTGTATATAAGTTTTTATGTGAGAGACTGACTTGTAAGCTTTCACTTAAAGCACAATAAAAATTGAAAAAAAAAGTGAAACAACAATTTAGCTTAACTAGTAACAAATATCTGCCTTGAGCATTATGCTCTTTTAAGAACTGTATGTGGGATCAAAGTGACAACAGCAACTGGAAAGATTAGATAGGAACCTTATGTACGGAGCAGGGAGTTTATGTCAATTGGGGAGAAACAACTCAGAAAAGGACGGTGAGAATGGTTACACAACTCAATGTAATCAATGTCACTGAGTTGTAAATGTAGAACCTATTGAATTGGTGTGTTTGCTGTATATATTAACAACAAAATTAAAAATAAGAAAATAACAGCATAAAAAAAAGATATGAAAAGTTTCCTTTTCCTTCTGGGTAAAGACAATTAAAAACCACAGGTAGCTACCCCAATTACTAGAAGAATTTAGGATGCGTTTGGAGCCCTGGTTGCATAGTGGTTAAGACCTCAGCTGCTAACCAAAAGATCAGCAGTTGGAATCTACCAGCTGCTCCTTGGAAACCCTCTGGGGTAGTTCTCTGTCCTATAGTATTGCCATGAATCAAAACCAATTCAACGCTTGGGTACTATATATAAGAAATGGTGCCTGTTAAATCTTACTTGAGCACTAATTATCATTTTAAGAGGTCCCCAGGCTGCAGAAAATTCCACTGCCTCAGCAGCTTGCTTGGCACACCCGTAACTTTGCATTAGAACCCTGGTTCCTTTGCTGGGCACTGCCTCACAGCTTCACATTTGAATCCTGATTCCTTTGTTTGGCAGGCCCCATAGCTTTACATTGAAATCCTGGTTCTCCTCTCCTTAACTTCTGCTAAACCTAGAGGAAATTGGGGGAAACTGGTTTAGGTGCCATGTTGACGTTCGAGATAAACTTTTAGACCTCATACGTGGTAGCTTCCTCGCCTCCGGCTGTTTAACCACTGTTTTCTGAACATGCAATGCATGAAGTTACATGTAAACCCCATTGCGCCTGCGTAGCATGATTAAGACTGTTGCTGATATAACCAGTATGAACCTCCTACTTGTAAACTCCTTAAAAGGAACTTTCCCCTTGCCTTCCCTGATCAGTCTTGGCAGCAGTGGCCCCAACTGTTTCCTTTTCTTGCTCGACAAAATTAAGGCACCTTTCTACTCTCCCACCTTGGTCTCTCGTTTATCGGCTGAGACGAGTCTCCCTGAGCAGAACCTGGGGTTTCCACCCGGCAAAGATTTGCTTACAACATAACTCAGTTTACTTAGCAATTGCCTGTGATACATCATATTGTAGTGTAATGCTTATTTAATAATAAAATTGTTCCTTTGTACTTTTGTGGAGAGGTTTGTCTGGGTAGGGAGTTTTTTGGTTTTTTTTAATTGTGCTTTAGGTGAAAGTTCACAGCTCTAGTTTCTCATACAAAAATTTATACACATGTTATGTGACACTAGTTGCAATCCTTATAATGTGACAGAATACTCCCCTTTTCCACCCCTGCTTTCCGTTTCCGTTCAATCAGCTCCTATCCCTTTCTGCTTTTTCATCCCACCTACGGACTTTTTTTTTTTTTAAGGACAGGAGCCACCCATTAAGTCATGTGTGTGCACTTGAACTAAGAAGCACACTCTTCACAAGTGTTATGTTTTATACTCCAGTGTAATCTTTGTCTGAACAGTTGGCTTCAGGAATGGTTTTAGTTCTGGCTTAACAGAGACTATGGGGGCCATATCTTCTGAAGTACCTCTATAGTCTCAGACCATTAAATCTGGTCTTTTTATGTGAATTTGAGTTCTGCACCCCACTTTTCCCCTGCTCCGTCAGGGACTCTGTTGTATTCCTTGTCAGGCCAGTCATTGGTGGTAGCCGGGCATCATCTCTAGTTCTTCTGGTCTCAGGCTGATGGATTCTGGTTTATGTGGCCCTTTTGTCTCTTGGGCTAATATTTTGCTTGTGTCTTTGGTGTTCTTCATTCTCTTTTGCTCCAGGTGGGTTGGGACCAATTGATGCATCTTACATAAACACTCACGAAGTTTTAAGACCCCAGACACCACTTACTAAAGTGGGATACAGAACATTTTCTTAATAAATTTTGTTATGCCGTTTGAAACCATGGTCCCCAGACCCCCACACCTGCTATTCTGCCCCTCAAAGTGTCTGTGCTGAGGGAAATTCATAGCTTTTGGTTTAGTCTAGTTGTGCTGATTTTCTCTGTATTATGTGTTGTCCTTCCCTTCACCTAAGATAATTCTTGTCTGCTATCCAGTTAGTAAATTCCCCTCTCCTACCCTCCCCACCCTCAAAACCATAAAGAATGTTTTCTTCTGTGTTTAAACATTTTCTTGAGTTCTTTTAATAGTGGTCTCATACAATAGTTGTCCTTTTGCGAGTAATTTCACTCAGCAAATGCCTTTCTGATTCATTCATGTTGTGAGATGTTTTGCAGATTCATCATTGTTGTTTGTCGTTGCATAGTTTTCCATTTGGAAACCCTGATGGCATAGTGCTTCAGAGCTACAGCTGTTAACCAAAAGATCAGCAGTTCGAATACACCAGGCACTCCTTGGAAACCCTGTGGGACAGCTTTACTCTGCCCTTTAGGGTCCTGTAAGTCGGATTTGATTCGACGGCAATGGGTTTGGTTTCGTTTTGGTTTAGTATTCCATTGTGTGACTATACCATAATTTGTTTATCCATTTGTCCTTTGATAAGTACCTAGGTTGTTTCCCTCTTTTTGTTATTGTGAACACTGCTGCAATGAACATTGGTGTGTGTATATCTATTCGTGTGACAGCTCTTATTTCTCTAGACTATGTTCCAAGCAGTGGGATTACTGGATCTTATGGAACTTCTATTTCTAGCTTTTTAAGGAAACACCAAATTGATTTCCAAAGTGGAGATACCATTTTACACTGCCACCAGATGTGTATATATGTTCCCGTCTCTCCGCAACCTCTCCAACATTTATTATGTGTTTTTTGGATTAATGCTATCTTGTTGGGGTGAGGTGGTATCTCATCGTAGTTTTGACTTGCATTCCTCTAATGGCTAATGATCCTGAGCATTTCCTCATGCACCTGTTAGCCACCTGAATATCTTCTTTGGTGAAGTGCCTATTTATATCCTTTGCCCATTTTTAAATTCGGTTATTTGTCTTTCTGTTGTTGAGGTTTTGCAGTATCTTATAGATTTTAGAGATTAGGTCTTAATCGGATATGTCATAGTCAAAATTTTTTTCCCATTCTATAGATTGTCCGTTTACTCTTTTGGTGAAGTCTTTCATGAGTGTAAGCGTTTGATATTTAGGAGCTCCTACTTACCTAATTTTCTTCTGGTGTTCGTGCATTGTTAGTTATGTTTTGTTTTCTGTTTATGCCATGTATTAGGTCTCCTACTATTGTCTCTATTTTTTCCTCCATGATCTTTATCATTTCGGATTTTATATTTAGGTCTTTGATCCATTTTGAGATAGTTTTTGTGCATGGTGTGAGGTATGGGCCTTGTTTCATTTTTTTGCAGACAGCTATGTGGTTATGCCTGCACCAATCTGTTAAAGAGGCTGTCTTTTCCGCATTTATAGGACTTTAGGCCTTTGTCAAATATCAGCTGCTCGTAGGTGGATGAATTGATGTCTGGATTCTCAATTCTGTTCCATTGGTCTATGTATCTGTTGTTGTACCATTACCAGGCTGTTTTGACTACTGTGACAGTATAATAGGTTCTCAATCAGGTAGTGTGAGGCCTCCCACTTTCTCCTTCTTCTTCTGGCTTTACTTATCTGGGGCTCTTCCCTTTCCATATGAAATTGGTGATTTGTTTCTCCATCTCATTAAAAAATGCAGTTAGAAAGAACAATAATGAATCCATGAAACATCTCATGGCATGGATGAATCTGGAAGGCATTATGCTGAGTGAAATTACTCGCAAAAAGACAAATATTGTATGAGACTACTATTATAAGAACTCAAGAAAAGGTTTAAACACAGAAGAAAAATTCTTTGATGGTGATAAGAGTGGAGAGGGAGAGAGAGGGTTATTCACTAATTAGACAGTACCACCCACCATCCACTGCCGTCGAGTCGATTCTGACTCATAGCGACCCTACAGAACAGAGTACAACTGCCCCATAGAGTTCCCAAGGAGTGCCTGGTGGATTTGAACTGCTGGCCTCTTGGTTAGCAGCCATAGCACTTAACCACTACACCACCAGGGTTTCCAGTTAGATAGTAGACAAGAATTATTTTAGGTGAAGAAAAGGACAACACACCATACAGGGAAAGTCAGCACAACTGGACTAAACCAAAAGCTAAGAAGTTTCCTGAATACAACCAAACACTTCGAGAAACAGAGTAGCAGGGGCGGGGGTTTGGGGACCATGGTTTCAGAGGACATGTAGGTCAATTGGCATAACAAAGTGTGTTAAGAAAACGTTCTGCATCCCACTTTGGTGACTGGCATCTGGGGTCTTAAAAGCCCAAAAAAGTGGCCATCTAAGATGCATTCATTAGTCTCAACCCACCTGGAGCAAAGGAGAATGAAGAACACCAAAGACACAAGGAAAATATGAGCCCAAGAGAAAGAAAGGGCCACATAAACCAGAGACTGCATCAGCCTCAGACCAGAAGAACTAGATCGTGCTCAGCTACCAGCAATGACTTCCCTGACAAGGAACACAATTGAGAATCCCTGATGGGGCAGGAGAAAAGTGGGTTGCAGACCTCAAACTCCAGTAAAAAGACCAGACTTAATGGTCTGACTGACTGGAGGAAACCCAGAGGTCATGGTCCCTGGACACTCTGCTAGCCCAAAACTAAAACCATTCCTGAAGCCAACTCTTCGGACAAAGATTAGAGTGGACTATAAGACACATGATACTGGTGAGGAGCGTGCCTCTTAGCTCAAGTAGACACATGAGACTATGTGGGCAGCTCCTGTCTGGAAGCAAGATGATGAGGGACAGGAGCTGGTTGAATGGACACAGGAAATACAAGGTGGAGAGGAGCGTGCTATAACATTGTAGGGAGAGCAACTAGGGTCATATAACAACATGTATAAGTTTTTGTATGAAAAAGTGACTTGAATTATAGACTTTCACTAAAAAAAAAAAAAAAAAACCTATGGTTAAAAAAAAAATACCATTCAAATTTGGACCAGGATTGCATTGTATCTATAGATCACTTTGGGTGGAATTGACATTTTCGCAATGTTGAGTCTACCTATCCATGAGCAAGTTATGTTTTTCCACTTATGTAGATCTCTTTTGGTTTCTTGCAGTAGTGTCTTGTAGTTTTCTTTGTATAGGTCTTTTACATCTCTGGTTAGGTTTATTCCTAAGTACTTTATCTTCTTGGGGGCTACTGTAAATGCTATTGATTTGGTGACTTCCTCTTCAAAGCTCTCTTTGTTGGTGTAGAGGAATACAACTGATTTTTGTATGTTTATCTTGTATCCTGACACTCTACTGAACTCTTCTATTAGTTCCAGTAGTTTTCTTGTCACTTGTTTGGGCTTTTCTATGTATAAGATCATGTTATCTGCAAAGAGGAGTACTTCTTCCTTGCTGATTCAGATGCCCTTTATTTCTTTTTCTAGCCTAATTTCTCTGGCTAGGACCTCCAGCACAATGTTGAATAGGAGTAGTGATAAAGAGCATTCTTGTCTGCTTCCAGTTCTCAAGGGAAATGCTTTTAGGCTTTTGGCTTTGTATAAATGCCTGCCCTTGAGCGGTTTCTATTAACCTGGTATGGCCAGAAGTTTATGTTCGGGAAATGGTGCCTATGACAAGCACTGAAATTGCATCTCTGGCCGAACGTCTGACCCCTCTTTTAGATAACTGTACCATAATATCAACTCAAAAATGCAAGTCAAGCTTGTTAATCTTTGAATTAACACATAACTGTGCTTGAGAAAGGACGTTGAACTGTACAGAATTAACAGAAATTGCTCAGTGGCATGTGATAGGTGCAATACCCTAGATACACCACATTTACAGGAAGTGCCCCTGTAACCACTGGTCACCAAGAAAGTAGTCTGGGAGGAGAATGGCAAAACCAAGAAATGATGTAAACCAGGGGGTATAGTGTAAAGAAGTTGCTTCAAATTGTACATGTACAAATTATACAAATTGCTTCCTGAGGAACCATTACTAAAATGGACTGTGAAAGTGAATAATTTAGAGGCAGTGTCTTTAGTTTTGAATGCTGAAGAATGGAAGAGTACATTTGGGTTGATGCAAGACCAACAACTCACTATGGAACAGTCACAAATGAGGATTCAAGATCCAGTTATGCAGCAGGTTAACCCAGAAGAGACAGCCAGCCTGCTGGACTGGATATAATTTGCAGTAGATTTGTTTACCCTGAGAAAGGAAACTGCCCCTCTCCCCCTCTAAATACCAAATGGAACACTCTAGAGGAAGCAGCTGATGTGCTTCTCATGCAACCCATGCTGGAATGGCTCTATGGTGATCAGTATATTCATCCAATGAGTATGCCCCTTACACAGGTCATGGTAGATACGGCAATCAAGAGAGCCCCCTCTATGTGGGCACCCCATGTAAACTTGCTGCTGCGACACAAAGCAACAACCTGAGAAGCCTTGTCAGATCTGTTGGCACAGCTTCCCCACATGGGTCTTACAGATGCAGGAAACACAAGAGTGATTCAGAGGGGAATAGAAAGAGACAATGAGGAAAGAACTTACCCCAGCAGGACAGAGATTTTTAGATGGCTACTAAGAAATGGGATGAATATAGTGGACACTGATGGAATTGAGGCAAAGGCTCTAATGCAGAACTACAGGAGTCTGGGCAGACCAACGGAAACTTCTGTTGGTCCCCCAACATTAAAACACAAAAAACAAACCCATTGCCGTCAAGTCAATTCTGACTCATAGCGACTTTAGAGGACAGAGTACAGCTGCCCCATAGAGTTTCCAAAGAGCGCCTGGTGGATTTGAGCTGCTGACCTTTTGGTTAGCAGCCATAGCACTCAACCACTATGCTACGAGGGTTTTCTCCCCCAACATTAAAGAGGCCTAAATAAGTCCATTCTATTCACTCTCTTTGGGAGGCATTTAATGATGGGAATTCCCACCTGGGACTGTTTGAAGCAGAGGCTCAGCTAGTCAGTCAAGATAAAGATTGATGAGGGGGCCAGGGTCTTCTGGTCCAGGCCCCAGCAGGGGACCCGAGGCCATATGCACATGTGTGGGTGAAATGGCCAGGCGGAGGGGAAGAGAATTTCTTGCAGCTTCTGGACATCTTTGATTTAAAGGGTTTCTCTTACCAAGGAGTCAAAAAAATAAATAAAAACTGATCAAAAACTGTTAACCTTGCCTGCAGGTTTGTTAACTTGTTTTCACCGCCCACCAAAAATAAAAACTGCTAAACTACATTGCATCACCCCCACCCAACCCCCCCACTGCACCCCACGCCTAAAGAGTGTACTGTTGTTCTCGTTGTTAGGTGTGGTAGAATCAATTCAGGCTCATAGGGACACTATGTACAACAGAACGAAACACTGCCAGGTCCTAAGACAGGGAGCAAAGGCCCTGAGATTAGAGGGTGACTGTTTAAGAAATAGTGAAGAGACTGCTGTGGTTAGAGGAAAACAAGTAAAAGAGAAACAGACTATACTATCAGAGAGGTAATAGGGGGTTGAGTGTGGAGCCTAGAGACTTAATAAGACAGAGAGCAGAGAAGCCCCCAAATCTGCAAACAAAATAACAAGAAATGGGCCAGAGCGCAGAAACAAAGCCATTTCCCAGAAAAATGGGGCTGGGTATCTAAAAATAGCCCACAAACTTCTTTAAAGGTGGCTTTCAGAAGCAGTTGGAGAAAACCAGGCCCTGGGACACACACAGAACATCCACCTGTGACTGCTGTGTGACCTTCCACCAGGGGCAGTGAGGGACTACAGCCCCAGCCAGGGAATCGAACCTGGGGAGTGAGAGAATGCACAGGCGCAACACCCCATAACAAGTCCTGCTACAAATCCCAGAGGCCTCCAGGACAGGAGCCATCTTGGAAAGCTACTGCGTGTGCACCTTAGTTAACATATCCCCACCTGTGTCTGTGAATAAACATGAATCTTTTCCTGCCCAAGAACTTTTAAAAACTCAGGCCTGTCTTTTGTTCTGTGAGATGAGGGTAAGCATTGTTCTAGGCCCTCCTTGTTTTCGCTCGCAAGCCTCTTCAATAAAGCTTTGCTCGTGTAGAAAACTGTGTGCCTTACCTGCTCATTCTTGACCAGTGAGAGACAAGAACCTTATTCTGGTAACAAAAACACCACAAAGTTTACTAAAGCAAAAAAAAAAAAAAAAAAAAACCATTGCCATCGAGTAGATTCCAACTCATAGCGACCCTATAAGGCAGAGTAGAACTGCCCCATAAGGTTTCCAAGGAGCGCCTGGTGGAGTCAAACTGCCGGCCTTTTGGTTAGCAGCCATAGCACTTATCCACTATGCCACCAGGGTTTCCGTAAAGCAAAAAGAAAGGTTTTATGCAGCATCTGTTCAAAGAAGCAAAAGTAGAATACCTACAAGCATGCTGCCAGAGCCATGTTACAGTAACATTACAGAGTCATCAGTATTTGTATATCATCAGTATATATTAACATTACAAATGGGCAGAGCCATTGAAAAGTTTCATCTTTTCAGACTGGCTAAAAACTGCCAAATCACCTGGATTCTGAACATAGATGCAAAAATCCTCAACAAAATTCTAGCCAATAGAATTCAACAACATATCAAAAAAAATAATTCACCATGAGCGAGTGGGATTCATACCAGGTATGCAGGGATGGATCAACATTAGAAAAACAATTAATGTAATCCATCATATAAATAAAACAAAAGACAAGACCCACATGATCTTATCCATTGATGCAGAAAACACCCATTCATGATAAAAACTCTCAGCAAAATAAGAATAGAAGGAAAATTCCTCAACATAATAAAGGGCATTTAAACAGTCAACAGCCAACATCACCCTAAATGGAGAGAGCCTGAAAGCATTCCCCTTGAGATAGGGAACAAGACAAGGATGCCCTTTATCACCACTATTACACAACATTGTGCTGGAAGTCCTAGCCAGAGCAATTAGGTAGGTAAAGAAATAAAGGGCATCCAGATTGGCAAGGAAGAAATAAAAGTATCTCTATTTGCAGATGACATGATCTTATACACAGAAAACCCTAAGGAAACCTCAAGAATGCTACTGAAACTAATAGAAGAGTTCAGCAGAGTAACAGGATACAAGATAAACATACAAAAATCAGCTGGATTCCTCTACGCCAACAAAAAGAACATCGAAGAGGAAGTCACCAAATCAATGCCATTTACAATAGCCCCCAAGAAGATAAAATACTTAGGAATAAATCTTACCAGAGACGTAAAACACTTATACAAGGAAAACACCAGTACGCTTCTGCAAGAAACCAAAAGAGACTTACATAAGTGGAAAAACGTACCTTGCTCATGGATAGGAAGACTTAACATTATAAAAATGTCTATTCTACCAAAAGCGATCTATACATTTAATGCAAATCCCAATGACATTCTTTAATGAGATGGAGAAACAAATCACCAACTTCATATGGAAGGGAAAGAGGCCCCGGATAAATAAGGCATTACTGAAAAAGAAGAACAGAGTGAGAGGCCTTACTTTTCCTGATTTTAGAACCCATTATACCGCCACAGTAGTCAAAACAGCCTGGTACTGGTACGACAACAGATACATAGACCAGTGGAACAGAATTGAGAATCCAGACATTAATCCATCCACATATGAGCAGTTGATATTTGACAAAGGCCCTGAAACAGTTAAAAGGGGAAAAGACGGTCTTTTTAACAAATGGTACTGGTATAACTGGATATCCATCTGCAAAAAAATGAAACAACATCCATACCTCACTCCATGCACAAAAACGAGCTCGAAATGGATCAAAGACCTGAATATAAAATCTAAAATGATAAAGATCATGGAAGAAAAAATAGGGACAATGTCAGGAGCCCTAATACGTGGCATAAACAGTATACAAAACATTATTAAGAATGCAGAAGAAAAACTAGATAACTGAGCCCCCAAAACTCCAGTGCCGTCAAGTCGACTCCGACTCATAGCGACCCTATAGAACAGAGTATAACTGAGAGCTCCTAAAAATCAAACACCTATGCTCATCCAAAGACTTCACCAAAACAGTAAAAAGACTACCTACAAACTGGGAAAAAGTTTTTAGTTATGACATTTCCGATCAGCATCTAATCTCTAAAATCTACATGATACTGCAAAAACTCAACTACAAAAAGATAAATAACCCAATTAAAAAATGGGCAAAATATATGAATAGACACTTCACTAATGAGACATTCAGGTAGCTAACAGATACTTGAGGAAACGTTCACGATCATTAGCCATAAGAGAAATGCAAAAGAAAACTACAATGAGATTTCATCTCACTTCAACAAGGCTGGCATTAATCCAAAAAACACAAAATAATAAAAGTTGGAGAGGTTGTGGAGAGATTGGAACACCTAGACACTGCTGGTGGGAATGTCAAATGGTACAACCACTTTGGAAATCGATTTGGCGCTTCCTTAAAAAGCTACAAATAGAACTACCATAAGATCCAGCAATCCCACTGCTAGGAATATATCCTAGAGAAATAAGAGCCTTTACGCAAACAGAAATATGCACACCCATGTTTATTGCAGCACTGTTTACAATAGCAAAAAGATGGAACCAACCAAGGTGCCCGCCGACGGATGAATGGATAAATAAATTATGGTATATTCACACAATGGAATACTACGCATCGATAAAGAACAGTGAGGAATCTGTGAAACATTTCATAACATGGAGGTACCTGGAAGGCATTATGCTGAGTGGAATTAGTCAGTTGCAAAAGGACAAATATTGTATAAGACCACTATTGTAAGAACTTGATTAATAGTTTAAACTGAGAAGAAAACATTCTTTTGTGCTTATGAGAGGAGGGAGGGAGAGAGGGTGGGAGAGGGATATTCACTAATTAGTTGGTAGATAGGAACTACTTTAGGTGAACAGAAAGACAACACACAATATAGGGGAGGTCAGCACAACTCGACTAAACCAAAAGCAAAGGAGTTTCCTGAATAAACTGAATGCTTTGGAGGCCCGTGTAGCAGGGGCAGGGGTAAGGGGACCATCATTTCAGGGGTCATCTAAGTTAATTGGCATAATAAAATCTATTAAGAAAACATTCTGCATCCCACTTTGAAGAGTGGCAGATGGGGTTTTCAATTATAGCAAGCTGCCATCTAAGATGCATCAGGTGGTCTCGACCCATCTGGATCAAAGGAGAATGAAGAACACCAAGGACACAAGGTAATTATGAGCCCAAGAGACAGAAAGGGTCACATGAACCAGCGACTACATCATCCTGAGACCAGAAGAACTAGATGATGCCTGGCTACAACCGATGACTGCCCTGACAGGGAACACAATAGAGAATCCTTGAAGGAGCAAGAGAGCAGTGGGATGCAGATCCCAAATTCTCATAAAAAGACCAGACTTAATGGTCTGACTGAGTCTAGAAGGACCCTGGTGGTCATGGCCCCCAAACCTTCTGTTGGCCCAGGACAGGAGCCATTCCTGAAACCAACTCTTCAGACATGGATGGGACTGGACAATGGGTTGGAGAGGAATGCTGGTGAGGAGTGAGCTTCTTGGATCAGGTGGACACTTGAGACTATGTTGGCAACTTCTGCGTGGAGGGGAGATGAGAGGGTGGAGGACGTTAGAAGCTGGCAAAATGGACACGAAAAGAGAAAGTGGAGGGAGAGAGCAGGCTGTCTCATTAGGGGGAGAGTAATTGGGATCATATAGCAAGGTGTATATAAGTTTTTATGTGAAAGACTGACTTGAGTTGTAAACCTCAGTTAAAGCACAAAAAAAATATAAAAAAATAAGTGGAGCAGAATTAAAATGAAATAGAGAACAGAAAAACAATTGAAAGAATTAACAAGACCAAAAACTGGTTCTCTGAAAAAATTAACAGAATTGATAAACCGTTGGCCAGATGGACAAAAGAAAAACAGGAAAGGAAACAAATAAAGTGAATTAGAAATGAGATGGGTGATATCACAACAGACCAAACTGAAATTAAAAGAATCATATCAGATTAGTATAAAAAACTGTACTCTAACAAATTTGAAAATGTAGAAGAAATGCATGAATTCCTAGAAACGCACTACCTTCGTAAACTAACACAAACAGAGGCAGAACAACTAAATAAACCCGTAACAAAAGAAGAGATTTAAACAGTAATTAAAAAACTCTCGGACACGTTGCTGGCGGAGCCAAGATGGTGGACTAGGCAGACGCTA
The DNA here is from genome assembly GCF_024166365.1 of Elephas maximus indicus. Taxonomy (NCBI): domain Eukaryota; kingdom Metazoa; phylum Chordata; class Mammalia; order Proboscidea; family Elephantidae; genus Elephas; species Elephas maximus. Next base: position 88,729,894 of record NC_064833.1, read on the forward strand.
CCTCGGATCCCTCTTACAACAAAGACACGGAAAAACAAGTGAATCGATCACATACATAACAATCTACGAACCCTGAACAACAAACACAGATTTAGAGACGGAGAACGAACTAATACGGGGAAGCAGCGATTGTTTCCAGAGCCTGGAGCCAGCATACCAGTCAGGTACGGCACAAGCACAGAGACCTGCTCCACCCCCCTGAACTAACCCCGGGAGGGGGACTAGCCGGTTCCACGGGCGGCGTGGGACGCAGCCGTTAGGAGAAGTCCCCGGGAGGCAGTGACTGATCTTGGAGCAGAAAGAGTAGCATCCGAGCCGGCGAACCGTCCCACAGGGATTTGGACTGCACGCAGGTACGCCATAAACACGGAGAGTTGCTCCACCCCCTGAACTAACCCCGGGAAGGTGACCATCCGGGTCGCGCGGGCGGCGTGGGACGCAGCCGGTAGGAGAAGTCCCCGGGAGGCAGCGACTGGTATTGGAGCGGGGAGAACAGCGTTCCAGCCGGGACACTCGGTCGCGGCACAAGCACGGGGAGCTACTCCACCCATCTGAACTAACCCCGGGAGGGGGCCCACCTGGTTCACGGGGGCGGCACGGCCACGCGGCTGGAGGGACGAGAAGTCCCCGGGAGGCAGCGACTGATTTTGGAGTCGAGAGTGCACCGTCCCAGTAGGGGAGCCTTGACGCTGGGCGTGGGGCTGGAAGCAGAGGATCTGACCGTGACTCCAGCGGGCCAGACCCCCCGGGGGCAATCTCCACACAGACAGCACACATAGGCGACGCGCCCACGGGAATCTCAGATATAAGAGTCATTCCAAGCAAGACAAGCAACTCTGGCTATATTCTGAGGTGCTACTCTCCTATCTCTCTGTTCCCTCCCCCACCCTCCCCAGGCGGCTTCATTAACATCTGAATAGCCTGAGCCAGAGGGAGAACTCTGATAGGGATCTGACTGCAGTTTTTTTTTAGCGGATTTTCTGGAAAAACTAGTTTCCCAGTGATGGCTCGGAGACAACAATCCATATCAAACCACTTAAAGAAGCAGACCGTGACAGCTTCTCCAACTCCCCAAACAAAAGAATCAAAATCTTTCCCAAATGAAGATACAATTTTGGAATTATCAGATACAGAATATAAAAAACTAATTTACAGAATGCTTAATGATATCACAAATGAAATTAGGATATCTGCAGAAAAAGCCAAGGAACACACTGATAAAACTGTTGAAGAACTCAAAAAGATTATTCAAGAACATACTGGAAAAATTAATAAGTTGCAAGAATCCATAGAGAGACAACATGTAGAAATCCAAAAGATTAACAATAAAATAACAGAATTAGACAACACACTAGGAAGTCAGAGGAGCAGACTCGAGCAATTAGAATGCAGACTGGGACATCTGGAGGACCAGGGAATCAACACCAACATAGCTGAAAAAAAATCAGATAAAAGAATTAAAAAAAATGAAGAAACCCTAAGAATTATGTGGGACTCTATCAAGAAGGATAACCTGCGGGTGATTGGAGTCCCAGAACAGGGAGGGGGGACAGAAAACACAGAGAAAATAGTTGAAGAACTTCTGACAGAAAACTTCCCTGACATCATGAAAGACGAAAGGATATCTATCCAAGATGCTCATCGAACCCCATTTAAGATTGATCCAAAAAGAAAAACACCAAGACATATTATCATCAAACTCACCAAAACCAAAGATAAACAGAAAATTTTAAAAGCAGCCAGGGAGAAAAGAAAGGTTTCCTTCAAGGGAGAATCAATAAGAATATGTTCTGACTACTCAGCAGAAACCATGCAGGCAAGAAGGGAATGGGACGACATATACAGAACACTGAAGGAGAAGAACTGCCAACCAAGGATCATATATCCAGCAAAACTCTCTCTGAAATATGAAGGCGAAATTAAGATATTTACAGACAAACACAAGTTTAGAGAATTTGCAAAAACCAAACCAAAGCTACAAGAAATACTAAAGGATATTGTTTGGTCAGAGAACCAATAATATCAGATATCAGCACAACACAAGGTCACAAAACAGAACGTCCTGATATCAACTCAAATAGGGAAATCACAAAAACAAACAAATTAAGATTAATTAAAAAAAAAATACACATAACAGGGAATCATGGAAGTCAATAGGTAAAAGATCACAATAATCAAAAAGAGGGACTAAATACAGGAGGCATTGAACTGCCATATGGAGAGTGATACAAGGCGATATAGAACAATACAAGTTAGGTTTTTACTTAGAAAAATAGGGGTATATAATGAGGTAACCACAAAAAGGTATAACAACTCTATAACTCAAGACAAAAACCAAGAAAAACGTAACGACTCAACTAACATAAAGTCAAACACTATGAAAGTGAGGATCTCACAATTTACTAAGAAAAACGCCTCAGCACAAAAAAGTATGTGGAAAAATGAAATTGTCAACAACACACATAAAAAGGCATCAAAATGACAGCACTAAAAACTTATTTATCTATAATTACCCTGAATGTAAATGGACTAAATGCACCAATAAAGAGACAGAGAGTCACAGACTGGATAAAGAAACACGATCCATCTATATGCTGCCTACAAGAGACACACCTTAGACTTAGAGACACAAACAAACTGAAACTCAAAGGATGGAAAAAAGTATATCAAGCAAACAATAAGCAAAAAAGAAGAGGAGTAGCAATATTAATTTCTGACAAAATAGACTTTAGACTTAAATCCACCACAAAGGATAAAGAAGGACACTATATAATGATAAAAGGGACAATTGATCAGGAAGACATAACCATATTAAATATTTACGCACCCAATGACAGGGCTGCAAGATTTATAAATCAAATTTTAACAGAACTGAAAAGCGAGATAGATACCTCCACAATTATAGTAGGAGACTTCAACACACCCCTTTCGGAGAAGGACAGGACATCCAGTAAGAAGCTCAACAGAGACACGGAAGATCTAATTACAACAATCAACCAACTTGACCTCATTGACTTATACAGAACTCTCCACCCAACTGCTGCAAAATATACTTTTTTTTCTAGCGCACATGGAACATTCTCTAGAATAGACCACATATTAGGTCATAAAACAAACCTTTGCAGAGTCCAAAACATCGAAATATTACAAAGCATCTTCTCAGACCACAAGGCAATAAAACTAGAGATCAATAACAGAAGAACGAGGGAAAAGAAATCAAATACTTGGAAAATGAACAATACCCTCCTGAAAAAAGACTGGGTTATAGAAGACATCAAGGAGGGAATAAGGAAATTCATAGAAAGCAACGAGAATGAAAATACTTCCTATCAAAACCTCTGGGACACAGCAAAAGCAGTGCTCAGAGGTCAATTTATATCAATAAATGCACACATACAAAAAGAAGAAAGAGCCAAAATCAGAGAACTGTCCCTACAACTTGAACAAATAGAAAGTGAGCAACAAAAGAATCCATCAGGCACCAGAAGAAAACAAATAATAAAAATTAGAGCTGAACTAAATGAATTAGAGAACAGAAAAACAATTGAAAGAATTAACAAAGCCAAAAGCTGGTTCTTTGAAAAAATTAACAAAATTGATAAACCATTGGCTAGACTGACTAAAGAAATACAGGAAAGGAAACAAATAACCCGAATAAGAAATGAGAAGGACCACATCACAACAGAACCAAATGAAATTAAAAGAATCATTTCAGATTATTATGAAAAATTGTACTCTAACAAATTTGAAAACCTAGAAGAAATGGATGAATTCCTTGAAAAACACTACCTACCTAAACTAACACATTCAGAAGCAGAACAACTAAATAGACCCATAACAAAAAAAGAGATTGAAACGGTAATCAAAAAACTCCCAACAAAAAAAAGTCCTGGCCCGGACGGCTTCACTGCAGAGTTCTACCAAATTTTCAGAGAAGAGTTAACACCACTACTACTAAAGGTATTCCAAAGCATAGAAAATGACGGAATACTACCCAACTCATTCTATGAAGCCACCATCTCCCTGATACCAAAACCAGGTAAAGACATTACAAAAAAAGAAAATTATAGACCTATATCCCTCATGAACATTGATGCAAAAATCCTCAACAAAATTCTAGCCAATAGAATCCAACAACACATCAAAAAAATAATTCACCCTGATCAAGTGGGATTTATACCAGGTATGCAAGGCTGGTTTAATATCAGAAAAACCATTAATGTAATCCATCACATAAATAAAACAAAAGACAAAAACCACATGATCTTATCAATTGATGCAGAAAAGGCATTTGACAAAGTCCAACACCCATTTATGATAAAAACTCTTACCAAAATAGGAATTGAAGGAAAATTCCTCAACATAATAAAGGGCATCTATGCAAAGCCAACAGCCAATATCACTCTAAATGGAGAGAAGCTGAAAGCATTTCCCTTGAGAACGGGAACCAGACAAGGATGCCCTTTATCACCGCTCTTATTCAACATCGTGTTGGAAGTCTTAGCCAGGGCAATCAGGCTAGACAAAGAAATAAAAGGTATCCGGATTGGCAAGGAAGAAGTAAAGTTATCACTATTTGCAGATGACATGATTATATACACAGAAAACCCTAAGGAATCCTCCAGAAAACTACTGAAACTAATAGAAGAGTTTGGCAGAGTCTCAGGTTATAAAATAAACATACAAAAATCACTTGGATTCCTCTACATCAACAAAAAGAACACCGAAGAGGAAATAACCAAATCAATACCATTCACGGTAGCCCCCAAGAAGATAAGATACTTAGGAATAAATCTTACCAAGGATGTAAAAGACCTATACAAAGAAAACTACAAAGCTCTACTACAAGAAATTCAAAAGGACATACTTAAGTGGAAAAACATACCTTGCTCATGGATAGGAAGACTTAACATAGTAAAAATGTCTATTCTACCAAAAGCCATCTATACATTTAACGCACTTCCGATCCAAATTCCAATGTCATATTTTAAGGGGATAGAGAAACAAATCACCAATTTCATATGGAAGGGAAAGAAGCCCCGGATAAGCAAAGCACTACTGAAAAAGAAGAAGAAAGTGGGAGGCCTCACCTTACCTGACTTCAGAACCTATTATACAGCCACAGTAGTCAAAACAGCCTGGTATTGGTACAACAACAGACACATAGACCAATGGAACAGAATTGAGAACCCAGACATAGATCCATCCACGTATGAGCAGCTGATATTTGACAAAGGACCAGTGTCAATTAACTGGGGAAAAGACAGCCTTTTTAACAAATGGTGCTGGCATAACTGGATATCCATTTGCAAAAAAATGAAACAGGACCCATACCTCACACCATGCACAAAAACTAACTCCAAGTGGATCAAAGACCTAAACATAAAGACTAAAACGATAAAGATCATGGAAGAAAAAATTGGGACAACCCTAGGAGCCCTAATACAAGGTATAAACAGAATACAAAACATTACCAAAAATGATGAAGAGAAACCCGATAACTGGGAGCTCCTAAAAATCAAACACCTATGCTCATCTAAAGACTTCACCAAAAGAGTAAAAAGACCACCTACAGATTGGGAAAGAATTTTCAGCTATGACATCTCCGACCAGCGCCTGATCTCTAAAATCTACATGATTCTGTCAAAACTCAACCACAAAAAGAGAAACAACCCAATCAAGAAGTGGGCAAAGGATATGAACACACATTTCTCTAAAGAAGATATTCAGGCAGCCAACAGATACATGAGAAAATGCTCTCGATCATTAGCCATTAGAGAAATGCAAATTAAAACTACGATGAGATTCCATCTCACACCAGCAAGGCTGGCATTAATCCAAAAAACACAAAATAATAAATGTTGGAGAGGCTGCGGAGAGATTGGAACTCTCATACACTGCTGGTGGGAATGTAAAATGGTACAACCACTTTGGAAATCTATCTGGCGTTATCTTAAACAGTTAGAAATAGAACTACCATACAACCCAGAAATCCCACTCCTAGGAATATACCCTAGAGATACAAGAGCCTTCATACAAACAGATATATGCACACCCATGTTTATTGCAGCTCTGTTTACAATAGCAAAAAGTTGGAAGCAACCAAGGTGTCCATCAACGGATGAATGGGTAAATAAATTGTGGTATATTCACACAATGGAATACTACGCATCGATAAAGAACAGTGACGAATCTCTGAAACATTTCATAACATGGAGGAACCTGGAAGGCATTATGCTGAGCGAAATGAGTCAGAGGCAAAAGGACAAATACTGTATAAGACCACTATTATAAGATCTTGAGAAATAGTAAACCTGAGAAGAACACATACTTTTGTGGTTACGAGGGGGGGAGGGAGGGAGGGTGGGAGAGGGTTTTTTATTGATTAATCAGTAGATAAGAACTGCTTTAGGTGAAGGGAAAGACAACACTCAATACATGGAAGGTCAGCTCAATTGGACTGGACCAAAAGCAAAGAAGTTTCCGGGATAAAATGAATGCTTCAAAGGTCAGCGGAGCAAGCGCGGGGGTCTGGGGAACATGGTTTGCGGGGACTTCTAAGTCAATTGGCAAAATAATTCTATTATGAAATCATTCTGCATCCCACTTTGAAATGTGGCGTCTGGGGTCTTAAATGCTAACAAGCAGCCATCTAAGATGCAGCAATTGGTCTCAACCCACCTGGAGCAAAGGAAAATGAAGAACACCAAGCCCACATGACAACTAAGAGCCCAAGAGACAGAAAGGGCCACATGAACCAGAGACCTACATCATCCTGAGACCAGAAGAACTAGTTGGTGCCCGGCCACAATCGATGACTGCCCTGACAGGGAGCTCAGCAGAGGACCCCTGAGGGAGCAGGAGAGCAGTGGGATGCAGACCCCAAATTCTCATAAGAAGACCAAACTTAATGGTCTGACTGAGACTGGAGGAATCCCGGCGGCCATGCTCTCCAGACCTTCTGTTGACACAGGACAGGAACCATCCCTGAAGACAACTCATCAGACATGAAAGGGACTGGTCAGCGGGTGGGAGAGAGACGCTGATGAAGAGTGAGCTAATTATATCAGGTGTACACTTGAGATTGTGTTGGCAACTCTTGTCTGGAGGGGGGATGGGAGGATAGAGAGAGAGGGAAGCAGGCAAAATTGTCAAGAAAGGAGAGACTGAAAGGGCTGACTCAAGACGGGGAGAGTAAGTGGGAGTAGGGAGTGAGATGTATGTAAACTTATATGTGACAGACTGATTGGATTTGTAAACGTTCACTTGAAGCTTAATAAAAGTTATTATAAAAAAAAAAAAAAAAAAAACTCTCAACAACAAAAAAAAGACCTGGCCCTGACAGCTTCACTGGAGAATTCCACCAAACTTTCAGAGAAGAGTTAACACCACTACTACTAAAGATATTTCAGACCATAGGAAAGGATGGAATACTCCCAAACTAATTCTATGAAGTCACCATATCTCTCTGACCCCTGACAGCACAAAAAAAGAAAATTACAGACTTAAATCTCTCATGAACTTAGATGCGAAAACCCTCAACAAAATTCTAGCCAATAGAATTCAATAACATTTCAAAAAAAAAAAAAAAATTCACCATGACCAAGTGGGATACATACCAGGTATGCAGGGATGGTTCGACATTAGAAAAACAATTAACGTACTCCATCATATAAATAAAACAAAAGACAAGACCCACATGATCTTATGTATTGATGCAGAAAAGGCATTTGACAAAGTTCAACACCCATTCATGATAAAAACTCTCAGCAAAATAAGAATAGAAGGAAAATCCCTCAACATAATAACAGACATTTATACAAAGCCAACGGCCACATCATCCTAAATGGAGAGAGTCTGAAAGCATTCCCCTTGACATCAGGAACTAGACAAGGGTGCCCTTTATCACCACTCTTATTCAACATTGTGCTGGAGGTCTTAGCCAGAGCAATTAGGCTAGATAAAGAAATAAATGACATCCATATTTGTAAGGGAGAAATAGAAGTATCTCTGTTTGCAGATGACATGATCTTATACACAGAAAACCCTAAGGAATCCTCATGAAAACTACTGAAACTAATAGAAGAGTTCAGTAGAGTATCAGGATACAAGACAAACAAATAAATCAGTTGTATTCGTCTACACCAGGAAAAAGAACATCGACGAGGATATCACCAAATCAATACCATTTACGGTAGCCCCCAAGAAGATAAAATACTTAAGAATAAATCATACCAGAGACATAAAAGATATACAAAGAAAACTACAGTACACTCCTGCGAGAAACCAAAAGAGACCTACATAAGTGGAAAAAAAACCTTGCTCATAGATACGAAGACTCAACATTATAAAAATGTGTATTCTATCAGAAGCAACCTACAGGTACAATGCAATTCCGATCCAAATTCCAAAGATTTTTTTTAATAAGATGGAGAAACAAATCATCAACTTCATATGAAAGGGAATGAGGCCCCGGATAAGTAAAAAAAGCACTACTGAAAAAGAACAAAGTGGAAGGCCTCACACTACTTGATTTTAGAACCTGTTATACCACCACAGCAGTCAAAAGAGCCTGGTACTGGTGCAACAACAGATACAGAGACCAATGGAACAGAATTGAGAATCCAGACATAAATCCATCCACATATGAGGAGTTGATATTTGACAAAGGCCCAAAGTCCATTAAATGGGGAAAAGACAGTCCCTTTAACAAATGGTGCTGGCATAACTGGATATCCATCTGCAAAGAAATGAAACAAGACCCATACCTCACACCACGCACAAAAAAGAACTCAAAATAGATCAAAGACCTAAATATAACATTTAAAATGATAAAGATCATTGATGTAAAAATAGGGACGAGGCTAGGAGTCCTAACACATGGCATAAACAGTATACAAAACATTACTAGCAACGCACAAACACCAGGACGGAGTAGAACTTCCCCATAGTGTTTCCAAGTAGTGCCTGGCAGATTTGAACTGCCAACCCTTTGGTTAGCAGCTATAGCAACTAACCACTATGCCACCAGGGTTTCCAGAGACAGCTGGGAGGTCCTAAAAATCAAACACCTACGCTCATCCAAAGACTTCACCAAAAGAGTAAAAAGATTACCTACAGATTGGGAAAAAGTTTTTAGCTACGACATTTCCAATCAGCATCTGACCTTTAAAATCTACATGATACTCCAAAAACTCAACCACAAAAAGATAAATAACCCAATTAAAAAATGGGCAAAGGATATGAACAGGCACTTCACTAAAGAAGGCTCAGGTAGCTAACAGATAAATGAGGAAATGGTCACAATCATTAGCCATTAACCCAGTGCCGTCGAGTCAATTCTGACTCATTAACCATTAGAGAAATTAGCCATTAGAGAAATGCAAATCAAAACTACAACGAGATTCCATCCCACTCCAACAATGCTGACATTAATCCAAAAAAAAAAAAACACTAAATAATAAATGTTGGAGAGGTTGTAGAGAGACTGGAACACTTATACACTGGTGGTAGGAATGTAACATTGTACTATCACTTTGGAAATCAATTTGGCACTTCCTTAAAAAGCAGGAAATAGAACTATCATAGGATCTAGCAATCTCATTCCTTGGAATATATCATAGAGAAATAAGAGCCTTTAAGCAAACAGGTATATGTACACCCATGTTAATTGCAGAACTGTTTACAATAGCAAAAACAGGGAAGCAACCAAGGTGCCCATCAACAGATGAATGGATAAATAAATTATGGTATACTCACACAATGGAATACTCTGCACTCATAAAGAACAATGATGAATGCATGAAGCATTTCATACCATGGAATCTGGAAGGCATTATGCTGAATGAAATTAGTCAGTTGCAAAAGGACAAATATTGTATGAGACCACTACTATATACTATAAGAACTCAAGAAATAGTTTAAACAGAGAAGAAAATATTTTTTGATGGTTATGAGAGTGGGGAGCGAGGGAGGGAGGGAGGGGGCATTCATTAATTAGATACTAGACAAGAACTATTTTAGGTGGAGGGAAAGACAACACACAATATAGGAGAGGCCAGCACAACTAGGCCAAACCAAAAGCAAAGAAGTTTCTTGAATAAACCGAATGCTTCAAAGGCCAGTGTTGCAGGGACGGGGCTTGGGGACCATGGTTTCAGGGGACATCTAAGTCAATTGGCAGAATAAAATCTATTAAGAAAACATTCTGCATCCCACTTTGGAGAGTGGCATCTGGGGTATTAAACCCTAGCAAGTGGCCATCTAAGATGTATCAATTGATCTCAACACACCTGGCACAACGGAGAATGAAGAACACCAAAGACACAAGGTAATTATGAGCCCAGAGACAGAAAAAAACAACCAAAACCAAACCCAGTGCCGTCGAGATTCCGACTCCTAGCGACCCCATGGGATAGAGTAGAACTGCCCCATAGAGTTTCCAAGGAGGGCCTGGCGGATTCAAACTGCCGACCCTTTGGTTAGCAGCCATGGCACTTAACCACTACGGCACCAGGGTTTTCCAGAGACAGAAAGGGCCACATAAATCAGAGACTACATGAGCATAAGACCAGAAGAACTAGATGATGCCTGGCTACAACCAATGTTTGCCCTGACAGGGAACACAACAGAGAATCCCTGAAGGAGCAGGAGAGCAGTGGGGTGCAGACCCCAAATTCTCATAAAAAGACCAGGCTTAATGGTCTGAATGAGACTAGAAGAACCCTGGAGGTCATGGTCCCCAGACCTTCTGTTAGCCCAAGACATGAACTATTCCCAAAGCCAACTCTTCAGACGGGGATTGAACTGGACTGTAAGACAGAAAATGATACTGGTGAGGAGTGAGCTTTTTGGATCAAGTAGCCACATGAGACTATGTGGACAGCTCGTGTCTTGAAGGGAAATGAGAAGGCAGAGGGAAAGAGAAGCTGGCTGAATGGACACGGAAATATAGGGTGGAGTGAAGGAATGTGCTGTCTCTTTGGGGGGAGAGCAAGTAGGAGTATGCAGCAAGGTGTATATAAATTTTTGTATGAGAGACTGACTTGATTTGTAAACTTTCACGTAAAGCACAATAAAAAATAAAAAAAAAGATTAAAAAATGTATAATGCAAATAGCTAGAAAGTTATTGGGATGTATTTTGTTAGTCACTTAAATTAAAATTCACAAATTAAGCTACTTCTTCTTTATGAAACACGTACTCAGAAACTTGGAAATCTGTGGATCATTTGTAAGAGAAATCTTACTTTTACTAAGATATATTGCCAAGTGAATGCAGAGAGAGATGTGTTACCACTCAGATTGTCTCAAAATTCCAAAGAGCCATAAGACTGCTAGGATGAGGATTCGACCCAGTGGCATCAGCCACTCCATGGGTACTACATCTGTCTAGTCTGATGAAGCCACACACACACAAGCACACCGGACACTTACAAAGTGTTGGCAAATGAAAACTGTTTATTATTTACAAAAATCAGCTTACTTTCATTTATAGATAACATTGACCAAAATAACCATCCAGAATCAAGACCAAAGTAACGAGAATCCCTTGCCAGTTTATCTTTTCTCCTCTAAAACCCCATACTACCTTGAGTCAGGAGTTATTGCATTGGATCCCACTTTTATTGACACCAATTCATGATACTAACCCAATCCAGTGAAATCTTAACCTATTGCCTTAGGCTGGATGATTTGTTGCAACAACTTGCCAACTCCTGGAAAAGAGCCATCTCTAATGCAGCAGAGAAAGGATACAAACACAAAAAGGATACGTAAGAAAAGATGCATAACGGAGGTCTAAAGGGGGTTTCTACATGGAGCTTCCTGTCCCCAGAAATGCTTGGTCCTCCCACATGCATCATCAGTCCAGAAGCTCCAAGGAATTTCTGTGTCCCAGGCCTTTACCGGCTTGTCCATGGTCAATGATCATGGCCTCATTGCACACACATGGTCAATGGAATCAACCAGTATGCAGGATTGGTTGCATTATGTCCCCCCTTTCTTTCTGAAGTTAATTCTAGGTGTGCTCATTGGGGCACCCACCACATTTACATATAAAAGCACTTCAATACCTGGCAGAGTCTAAGTGTTATTTTCAGGAAACCACAGACAAAGGCCAAACCAAGTTACTTGTCTTGCAAGACAAGACTTCCAAGGACTGCTATGAATTCATGGAGAAGAGAAGGAATCCGAAAAAGGGGAATTGGGAGCCAAGGGATGAAACTGGTCCTCAGATAACGGGATGATCAGTTGTTCTGTACGTGCTGATAGGCAAAATAGGAATAACCATCAGATTCCACAACAGGATGGCAGTGTAAGCAGGGAAAAGATAACCAAAGTGGAGAAAGGTATAAATCAAACATAATACATATAACAATGCGTATGGTTGAGTGTTGTCCCAAACAGGAACAGAAAGCCGAGTTGCAGAAGGGAAGCTCAGGGAAGACAGCATTAAAATGTCCAGAAAACAAAACTTTTTCCAGAATGAATAGTGAGGTTTTGTTTGTGCACGTGCATGTGTGTGTGTTAATCACAGGTATTTAGCTCCCTGAAGTGATACGGTCCCTGATCAATGGCACTTGTTCTTGAGGCTCCACAACTTTCTGGGTCAAAAGTTAAGTGGATTCAAATGGATGTTTTTTTTTATGTTGCAGACAAAATACGGTTTCTTCTTCTTGTATTAATTCTAAGGACCAAATCTTACAGACTAAAATGGCTAGAGCAGTTTAAAGAAGGATGAGGAAAAACATCGGAAAGTATTCGTGAAAGAGTGGGGTTTAAGTGGGGCATTAAGGGAAGCTAGCATAGGATATTGAAAGGTGGAGGAAGGCAGGGAAATATAAAGTAGAGAAAAATCATAGAAGTGGCAATTCACATATAGGAATAGTATATTTTGATAAAATTTTTTTTTTTTTATGGAGTGCCCACTGGAGAGCGATGAGAAACGATACAGGATAGGTAAGTTGAGGCTGGGTTCTAGAAGATTGTGAAAGTCAGGCGGTGGTGTTTGGACTTGATATCTCAGGTAAGGTTGGTAAAATTCTTTGCTGTAACTCCCTATGGCAGACATCAACACGATCTCAGCATTTTTTTTTTTTTCCTGCTGAGCCTGGATTAAAAAAAAAAATATATAGAATTCTCCAAGTAACTCTTCAGGTAGCCATTATCAACTGATTAAAAAGGGCACTCAATATGAAACTTATTGCAAACCCAGGAGTAGGGAAAAGGAGCAAATGCAGGTTTTTTCAGATCGGAAAGGACATGATGAAAACAGTGTTTATTTAAGAAACATTAATATTTTAGGATTATATATAAAAAAAAATAAGCTGAGCAAAACCACCTGTGTCTTTTTGTTCTGGTTGTCCTCAGTTCCTTGTTAGTGGCGCTGTCCACAGTGAAGCATGCAGTATGGCAGCTTGTAAAGGAGAGTCTCCTTGCAAGATGGGCATTACAATCTTATGTATCATATACTGTCTTAGTTATCGAGTGCTGCAGTAACAAAAAATACCATATGTGGGTGGCTTCACATAATGTTGTTCTTAGGTACCATTGACAGAAGGAAACACTGCTCAGTCCTGGGCCATTCTCACAATTGTTGATATGTTTGAGCTTATTGTTGCAGCCACTGCTTCATTCCATTTCGTTGAGGGTCTTCCTCTTTTTCACTGACCATCTACCTTACCAAGCATTATGTCTTTGTCCAGGGACTGATCCCTCCTGATAACACGTCCAAAGTATGTGACTTGAAGTCTCAGCATCCTCTTTTCTAAGGAGCATTCTGGTTGCCCTTCTTCCAAAACAGATTTGTTTGTTCTTCTGACAGTCCATGGTATATTCAGTATTCTTCGCAGACACCATAATTCAAATGTATCAATTTTTCTTTGGTCTTCCTTATTCATTGTCCAGCTTTTGTATGCATACTGTAGCTTCGGTCAAGCTCACCTTAGTCCTCAAGGTGATGTCTTTGATTTTCAACACTTTAGAAGGTCTTTGCGACAAATATGCCAAATGCAATATGTCACTTAATTTCTTGACTGCTGCTTCCATGGACATTGATTTGGCATAGACAAGTGAATGCTTCCAGCATTGAACCCCTTGCCTGAAACATCTCAATTGGAGTTCCGTCAATTCTTAGAGCCTTGTTTTTTGCCAATAACTTCAGTATAGCTTGGACTTTTCTTAGGCTGGGTTCTCTAGAGAAGTAAAATCAGTGAAGCATATATATATACAAATACATATATATAGAGAGAGAGAGCCCTGATGGATCAGTGGCTAAGAGCTACAGCTGCTAACTAAAAGGTCAGCAGTTCAGATCCACCAGCAGCTCCTTGGAAACCCTATGAGGCAGTTCCACTTTGTCCTGTAGGGTTGCTATGAGTCAGAATTGACTTGACGACAACAGGTTTGAGGGTTTTTTTTTGTATATATGTGTATATAGATAGAGAGAGAGAGAGAGAGATTTATCTCAAGGAAATGGCTCATGTGGTTGTAGAGGTGAAAAGTCCCAAGTCTGTAAGTCAATCATCAGGCTTAAGGCTTCTCCTGACTCACCTAGCTACAGGGCTGAGAATCCTAAGATTGGTAGGTCAAGTCCCAAGAGCCACAGGTCAGATGATAATGAGCCAAATGCAGGATCCAGAACAAGCAAGTGAACTTTGCCAGAATGTCTACTGGATGCATGCCACACTCCCAAAGAAACTCCCCTTACAACTGATTGTCTGATTACATCAGATCACATCGTGGAGGATGACTACTTCATTCCTGAAGGGTCATGGCCTTTAGAATTGGGTAGCTGTAGTTTTCCGTTGACTTTAATAACTGGGCATGGTAGTACTAAGAAACACCCTAAGAGATCTTCTGTATTCCAGAACAACTGTTTTTTTCACCTCCATTATGCAATACTAATCTAATTCCCCCCCCCGCCCCGTAGTCAGGGTCAATCACACCAGCCAATATGGTAACTCCCTTCTTTGCCTGCTGATCCAGATGCATAAGGAACCTAAAACACCCAGATGATATTCTTAACTTCCCCTCAAATGGAATTTGTGTTTTGTCTCCAGGTAGGAGTGATCCTCCCTCTCTAGACCTACAGAGCATAGGGTCATGGGAACAGGAAGTAAAAATTTTGTGAGTGGGTTATTAGGGATAATAGTGAGTGGTGCCACTCCCATCTCCACCCCTTGATTCCTGGAACTATGAATCCTGGCTATGTGAGAAACAGCACCATATATTGGACACTGGCCTGAAGCACATACACCTTTCTGGAGAACAATGCCTCAGCCCTGCAAAGAGTTGCCACCTAACTGGCACCATAATCACATCTTCAGAAGGCCATTCCATCATTCTACCAAGCCAACTGCTTCAGGATGATAGAGAGTATGGTAAGACCAGTGAATTCCATGAGCATGGGCCCACTGCTGCATTCCATTTGTTGTAAAGTGAGTCCCTTGATCTGAGGTGATGCTGTGTGGGATTCCATGATGGTGGATAAGATGTTATTTGAGTCCATGGATGGTAGTTTTGGCAAAGGCATTGTGCACAGTGAGGGCAAATCTGTATCCAGACTAAGTGTCTATCCCAGTAAGAATGAAACTCTGGCCTTTTCATGATGGAAGTGGTCCAATGTAATCAACCTGCCACCATGTTGCTGGCTGATTGCCTCGAGGAATTGTGCCATATCAAAGACTCCGTGTTGGTCTCTGCTGCTGGAAGATAGGGCATTCAGCAGTGGCTGTAGCAAAGTCTGCCTTGGTGAGTGGGAGTCCATGTTGCTGGGCCCATGCATAAGCTGCAACTCTGCCGCCATGCCCACTTTGTTCATGAGCCCTTTGGGCAATGACAGAAGTGGCTGGGGGAAGAGGATGATTTATTTCCACAGAACACATCATCACATACACTTGATTTTTAAAACTCTCCTGTGTCCAGGTCACCCTTTGGTGAGCATTCACATGAGACACAAATATCTTCACTTCTCACCCATTAGGTGAGATCTAGCCACATACCCCTTCTCCCTACCTCCTTGTCATCAGTTTTCCAATGATGTTTCTTTCAAGTCCCTGACCATTCAGCCAAACCATTGGCCACAGCCCACGAATCAGTATACGATCACACGCCTGGCCATTTCTCCTCCCAAGTAAAGTGAACAACCTGGTTCACCGCTCAAAGTTATGCCCAGTGAGAGGATTTCTCTTCACCAGTGTCCTTCAGGGAGGTCCCAGAAAGGGGCTGCAGTGCTTCCACTGTACACTTTCAAGTGGTGCCTGCATATTGTGCAGAACTATCTATAAACCAGGTATGAGTTTTCTCTTCCTCAGTCAATTGATTGTAAGAAACTCCCCATGAGGCCATAGGTGCAGACTGGGAGAGGCCAGGTAATGTGACAGGAGTGGAGACCATGGGCATTTGGCCATTTCCTCATGAAACTGACTTGTGCTTTCAGGTCCTGCTCAAGCCCAATCTTGTATATCCTACTTCCATTTAGTGATGGAGTCCTACTGTCATGTCCGGGTTTATGACCCTGTGGGCCAGACAACACCCAGTTCATTATGGGCAGCTCAGGCCATATGGTGAGTTTGTGGCCTATAGTTAAACATTCCATCTCTACTAAGGCCCAATAACAAGCCAAAAGTTGTTTCTCAAAAGGGGAGTAGTTATCTGCAGAGGGTGCCAGGACTTTACTCCAAAATCCTAAAGGTCTGTGCTGTGATTCACCAATAGGGGCCTGTCAAAGACTCCGAACAGCACCTCTATCTGCCACTGACACTTCAAGCACCATTAGATCAGCCATATCTCCCAAGTGGCAGAGTGGCTTGCATGGCATAATTTGTTGCACAGCCTTCTCATTTTGGGGTCCCACTCAAAACTAGCTGCTTTTCGAGTCACTTGATAAATAGCCTAGAGTAACATGCCCAAATGAGGGATATGTTGCCTCCAAAATCCAAAGAGGCCCACCAGGCATTGTGCCAACCAGGCATTCTTTTTAGTTGTAGGAGGGGTCAGATGTGACAACTTATCCTCCACTTTAGAAGGACTATCTCAACATGTCCCACACCACTATACCCCTAGAAATTTCACTGAGGTGGAAGATGCCTGGATTGTTGTGGGATTAATTTCCCACCCTCTGGCACACAAATGTTTTATCAATAAGTTCAGAGGCATTCACACTTCTTCTTTACTAGGTGCAATCAGCATAATGTCATCAATGTAATGGACCAGTGTAGTATCTTGTGGAAGGGAAAATTATCGAGTTTTCTGCATACTAAATTATGACATAGGACTAGAAAGTTGATATACCACTGTAATGGATTGAATTGTTTTTCCCCCAAATATGTATCAACTTGGCCAGCCCATGATTCCCAGTACTGAGTGATTGTGCACCATTTTGTCACCTGATGTGATTTTCCTATGTATTGTAAATCTTACTTCTATGATGTTAATGAGGCAGGATTAAAGGCAGTTATGTTAACAAGGTGGGACTCAATCTACAAGATTAGGTTGCATCTTAAGCCAATCTCTTTTGAGATATAAAAGAGAGAAGAGAGCAGAGAGATACAGGGACCTCATACCACCAAGCAACTAGTGCCAGGTGCAGTGTGTCCTTTGGACCTGGGATCCCTGTGCTGAGAATCTCCTTGACCAGGGGAAGATCGATGACAAGGACCTTCCTCCAGAGCCAACAGAGACAGAAGGTCTTTCCCTGGAGCTAACACCCTGAATTTAGACTTGTAGGCTACTAGACTGTGAGAAAATAAATTTCTGTTCTTTAAAGCCATCCGCTTGTGGTATTTCTCTTAAAGCAGCGCTAGACAAACGAGATGACTGCTGAGGTGGGACGATGAAAGTGTATTGCTCGCCTTGCCAGCTGAAGGAAAACTGCTTCTGCTGGTCCTATGAAACCAGAATCAAGAAAAAGGCATTGGCCACAACAATAGCTGCATATCAGGTATCAGAGATGCATTGCTTTGCTCAAGCAATGAAACCACATCTGGAACAGCAACTGCAATTGGAGTCACCACCTGGTTAATTTTACAATAATCCACTGTCATTCTCCAAGATCCATTTGTTTTTTTTTGCAGTGGCTGAATAGGCGAGTTGAATGGGCATGTGGTGGGAGTCACCACCACTGCTTCCTTCAAGTCCTTGATGGCGGCAGTAATCTCTGCAATCCCTCCAGAAATGCAGTGTTGTTTTTGGTTTACTATTTTCCTAGGCAGGGGCAGTTCTATTGGCCTCAACTTGGCTTTTCTTTCCATGACAGCCCTTACTCCACTTGTCAGGAATCCAATGCAGGGGTTCTGCCAATCACTAAGTATATGTTTCAATTATGCATTCTGGAACTGGGGAAATCACTACAGGATGAGTTCAGGGACCCACTGCACCCACCATGAGATGAACCTGAGCTAAGACTTCATTAATAATCTGACTTCTATATGCCCCCCTTCTGACTTGTGGGCCACAGTGATGGTTTGGGTCTCCTGGAATTATTGCCAGTTATTTCCAGTGTCAAGTAATTCCCCCCAAAGTCTGATTATTTCCTTTGCCCCAGTGAACACTCTCATACAAGGCCGTAGATCCCTTTGGAAAGGCTGAAAGATAAACAGTATAAATTTTTGGCAGTGTAGTAGGTTCCTTTCTCAAGGGGACCTGGTCTTCCCTTCATTCAAGGTGTTGTGGTTTGGTAAACTGGCTGAAATCTGGGACTTGATTGAGGGGCTGTGACTCTCTGTTCTCGTGATTCGAGTTAGACTGCTGTTCACTTGACCTGGAATTCTTCCACATGTACAGATTAATATTTAGTAGATTTACCATCCCACTTCAAGGGACAACCTAATTAGCCAATTAAAAAAAAAATTTTTTTTTTATAAGTCCATACGAGCCAGATTATTCTGATAAATGCTTTGATTCCACTGTCCATTATTGTAACCCTGCTCATCAGAGTCCAATCAGCTCCATGGTAGTGAAGTGCCTTAATTCAGTTAGGGCAATTCCCACTGTCAGATATGACATAAAATAACAATGACAGCAGTCTTCAAGGATGCTGGGGCTCCCTTCATAAATTTGTTTGTGACTGTTGTGGCAAAAAGTGCGTCCTTCTGAGTACTTCGTGTGTGGGTTTGTGAGTTCAACCTGATAAATGCACAGAAACATGCCAGTTTCCCTAAGCCTTTGGATATCTTCTTCTACAGTATACTAAGGCAGGTCTGATACTTCAACTTGATTTACTGTAGGCTATTTTTTTTATTCATGCTTTGGTGAACCAACCAAATAAACTATTAGATCATTTTCTAACCTTGAGCTGAAACATTTAATGAAGATCTGTGCTTAGTGGGTCTATATCAATAAACTCTGACCGATTCAACTTTATGTTACTTGCACAATTACCCCACACCCTTAATAGCCATTCCCACACATTCCCCAGGTTTCTGTTTGTACATATGAGAAAAGTCAAAGCAGTTCTTTTTGAGTGTAGCATACCTTCTCCTGGGTCACACTTTGTACCTCACCTTTTGGGGCTCACTGGGAGTTGTCTGGTTATAAGTCAAGAAGCAAAAATGGGTGCTATGCGTGGGTTCTGGGAACATTCAGCAATGTCTTGTAAGGCATCTACCTCAGGTAATACCCCAGGCAATGCCCCAGGTGATATCTCAAAGACTCTTCAGGCACCGCTGGGTTAATTCCATCATCTGATGAAGGTGGAAGGGATAATGCTTTTACTGGGGAGGTTGGGTTAGCAGAAATTGATGGAGTGCTGTCTTCAAATGGGTGTGAGAAGACTGGTTCTGTTGACAGGAGTCATTCAATGGAATTTAGGGGCTCAGTGTTCCCCGCTTCCTGATTATCTGCCCATATGTCCCCATCCCAAGTTCCAGGATCCCATTTCTTCCCAATCAATGCCCTCTCTTTAACTTGAGGTACCATTCAAGGTTTGGAATTCAATTGGTGTTTTAATTCAGCCACTTTTACCATAAGACTCTGCGTTTGTTTTCGCCAATATCAGCTCCATTTCTACAAGAAATAAGGCTTTATTTCAGGGTGCAAGTGGTAACTTTGAGGTCTTTTATGCAGTGCTTGACCTATGACTTTAAAGCCATGAGCTGATCTCTTTCTTTCACCACTTTGTCTAGTAAAAGTAGAACCAATAAACCAGATTCCCTACACTTCTCATTCTCACAAATCTGTAGAAAAGTATCAGTCAACCACATCCTTGCTTCTCACAATACTTGATCTATTGGTGGTGATATTTTGCTTATTAATACCGTCACATCATGCTATGGATTAGCAGTGTCCGCTTTACTACAGGAGTTAGAGTCATCAACGCCCTTAAGAACAGTAAGACTTGAGAAGCAATTTAAAAATTTCATCCCTACAATTTTGCTTCTCTAGAACCACTCTCAGTACCAAATGTCTTAGGCTGCGTTATCTAGAAAAGCAAAACCAGTGAAGTGTTTATATAGATAGGTAGATAGATTGAGACAGAGAGATTTATCTCAAGGAAATTGCTCATGTAGTGTAGTGGCTGGCAGGCCCCCTGTCTGTAGGTCAGACATCAGGCTGGGGGCTTCTCATGACTCTTGTAGCTACAGAGGCTGACAATTCCTAGATCGGCTGGTCAGACGGCAAGCTGCTGGCTCAAGTCTCAAGAGCTGTAGGTCAGATGATGATGAGCCAGATGAAGGATCCAGAGCAAGCAAGGAAGCTTTGCCAGAACATCCATATATATACTGGATGCAGGGCACACCCCCAAGGAAACACTACTTACAACTGATTGGCTGACCACATTGGATCACTTCATGGATCACTTTTGGCTAGTAGTCAAGCACTTAACCATTTGCACCACTGAGGGACTCCTATTTTTAAATAGAATTTTCCAAATCTTCAAATTCTTCTTTATGCACAGTTCGTTTATAATTTCCTCCCACATTTTACTGTAAGTGGTGAGGAGAAACCGTGCCATTATCTTCAAGATTCTGCTTAGAAATCTCCTTAGCTAAATATCCAAGTTTATCACTTACAAGCTCTGCTTCCCACAAACATTTGAACACGTAAGTTTTTTGGCACTCTAAGGACTGCCTTTCCTTTAGTGTCCAATAAAATGTACATCATTTTAAAGCCTCACCAGAAACAGATTGGACATCCACATTTCTAGCAACAATCTGTTCATGACAATAGAAGCTTCCCCCCCACGGCTCTCAGTTCTTTTTAAGCCCTCATCAGAATCACCCTTAGTGTCCACGATTCTACCACCAGTCTCTTCAAGGGGAAGGGATCACATAATGCCATGAACATCAGGTGTTCATGGGGATCATGGGGCCACCTTGGAGTCTGTTGGCTGGAACTTTACTGGAGTTTTATCTACTTATTGGAAGTTGTTCTGGCAACTGCAAGGATGCAACATCCATCTAGGGGCTACCAGATCACCTTAATAATTAATACCATTAATGGGACTCTGTGACTCCTCTCTTGTGTCTGTGCATCTTTTTGTATGTCTTCTCTTCTGTATTTTCCAAGACTGAGTCCAGAGACAGAGAAATTTAGTCTGATGCGTCTATCTAAACACTAAACCTGATGTTCATGAAGAAAGCTGTTTCTTTATTTTGACAGATCTCCTCATAGGTTGATAGTCGGCGCACAGAAGGGCCGTCCTTGGGTCCTAGTCCTATCCTGGCCCAATCAGGTTTAGTTGGGAGTGGGCATCACATGTTGCAAACCAGTTTTTAGGAACAGCTTAGGGTGTCTTCCATTAGCAGCACACGACAGAGGACTATCATTTTATTTGCGTATTCAAGATGTAGTTTTAGACTCTATATGATTACAATCATTTATTGGAAACATTTAATGTGCCAGATACCCCACTAGTTCCCTGAGATTATTCCTAGTTCACTGGTGAGGGAACCATGATTAAGAGTGATTAAATAACTTTTTAAGGTCACAAAACTAGGATTTCAGTCTCTCTGGCTCCAAACCTATCCTCTTTCTTCAATGCTCACTGACAAGCTGAGTGAGCAGTGGTGTGAAAATGATGAGAGATCCACAACCATTGCTCACTTTTACTGCTTCTCCTAGGTTCTTGTGCCCTTGAAACTGCCCTCTGTTTTTGCTACAACACAAACACCACGGTGGCCCAAAGCTGTTCTTGGACTGCTTTTTATGTAATACTCCAGAAATCTTTCATTTTTCTCCTTTTTGCAATTTCATTCCCATACTAACTGGGTTCTTAATTTGTCTACTTCTTTGACTTCTGTTATTTTCTTTTTCTATTTTGTTCTGGCTGCTTGTTTCTTCCTTCTTTCCCAAGAGTAAATTTTCACCCCTACTTTTTCCTGGTTGTCATTGAGGCTTGTTGCTTTTTGCTTCACATACCTTTGAGAAAAAGTATAAATTAAGTACTTTATTTTTCAAGTTATACAAAATACACATTTTAATTTGTTCTTCAGAGAAACTGCAGTAGGACTACTGGCTTTGCAAGTCTAGTTTACAAAATTTGGAAAAAATATTTATATATTTTGTCATTAAGACATCTCCTGAGAAAACATTAATAATTTGTAAAGAACTGAATATGGTCAATGTTTTACTAGTGGTTACTTTTATTTTTTTGGGGGGGTGTGATATAATACTTAAACTTACCATTATCCATCAGTCTGCCATAGTAAAACGGTAAATACATCAATAGAGGCTCACCAAGATCAAAATGACCAAGAGCCAGGTGTAAACATGTTGGAGTTTTGTGAAATGTGCAGAATTTGTGAAAACCTCAAATGTGTATGCATAATCATGTTCCTACATAATAGCAAGCAGGAATCTGGGTGCATCTTAGCTAGGCCTCTCTGCCTCAGGGTCTCTCAGAAAGTGGCACTTAAGGGTTGTAGTCTCATCTAAGGCTTGGCTGGGGCAGATCTATTTCAATGTCATTCCTGTTGGCATTGTTAGGATTCAGTTCCTCCTGGGGTGTTGAACTGAGACTGCCCTCAGTTCCTTGCCATGTATGCCTCTTAAAAAGGACAGTCCACCCACCACATGACACCTAGTTTTCCTCAGAGAGAGCAAAACAGAGTACCAAAGAAGGGAAGCAGTCTTTTAAGAACACATCAGAAGTGATATCCTAGAACTTCTGCCTTATTCTATTCATTAGAAGCTAATTCAAGGGCAGGGGATTACACAAAACAAGGGCATAAATAAATAGGTGATCACTGGGGCCATTCTTAGAGACTGCCTACCCAGAGAGTGAAACAAATATGGAAAGAATTCTATATAGTGTCACTTCAAATTAGGTGGCAAAGCTGGAACTGGGAAGCAAAAGCAGCTCACACCCGAGTGGAAAAGTACACTGACTTTGGAGACAGAACTGCATGTGTATCCCAGCTCTTGCTCATTTCAGTTCTTTGAGAAGTTTAGTTTCACACAGCAATAATAACAAATAAAAATTTATAGTTTTTTTTTTTTGTGAAAAGGCTATCAACACCCATAATACTTACATGGTACTTGATATATGTAACAATACTTCTGTGCTGCCAGAGTGAAAACTGAGAATGTAAAATTTTTGTTTTTTAAATGACATTTTTAAATGTTTTAATTAGAAAATTTTATACTTTTTAAAAGAGCTTTTTAAATGTTTCTATCTTCTCTTTTAATATCAACTTAACCTCCCAACTTTCTTACTGCACTTTTTCTTTAACGTTTTAGAGTAAAATAACTGTAGAGGCCAGAAGAGAATCTCCTCTCTCTCCCTCTCCTGGCCTTCCCAGGTCCTCATTCTCCCTCGGGTCCACCCCCCGCCCAGCCCAGGTCCTCCCACCTTAGGCTCTCCCTGCAGCCCTAACCCTCAAACCCCCCCTTCCTGGGCACCCCCGTCCCTTCCGGCCCGGAAGGGTTCCCTGGCACAGCACTCCCCGCTTCCCCGGTTCCTCCAGTCCCTCCCGGCCCGGACCCTTCCACTTTCGGCCCCCCCGCGCTGCGATCCTCCCGCCCCCAGCGTTCCTTGACCGGGCCCTTTCAATCTCGGTCCCCGACCCGTCCCCGCCCCCCCCACCGGTACCCCAGGCCCAGCCCTCCGGGCCCGAGCCCTCCTACTCCCGGCCGTTCCCGGTCTTTCGCCGAGGTCGCCCTGTGCGGGAGTAACCTCACAAGCGCAGGTCCAGGGCCAGAAGGCGCTGGGCCAGGCGCCCGAGAGGGGAGGACGGTGCACTGCGGAAGTGACGCGCCGTGACGTCGACGTGCGTGCGGGGCGGCTGCGTCAGGCTGCAGGAGAAGATGGCGGTCTCCACAGGTCGGTTCCTAGGCCAGCTTTTCCTGTCCGACCCGACTCTGCCCGCCCCGCCTGCTGCTGGGGGCCAGGCGCTGACGGTGTGGGAGAAAGCGGAGTGTGCGCGCTCGGACACGGCTCTCAGCAGAGCAAAGCCCAGGGCTGCAGGGTCAGGGCGGGACGGAACAGCCGCCCGAGCGGAGGGCCCGGGCTGCCGGCAGGAGGCGGCGGCGGGTCTTGTTCGCGCGTCGGCAGCGCGCCCGGGGGGGCTAGGGCGCGGGCAGACACCCAGGGACCGCTGGGCGCGGGTGTCGGGCCTCGTGGCGGCGGGTCTGACTTTTGGACGGAGGGAGGTGCGGGGGGAAGGAGAGGAGGCCTGAGGTGGGCAGGTGGCGACCTGGGGTACGGAGGTGGGTCGGTCAGGGGGCGTTCTTGATTGAGTGGGGGGTCTAGTTCTGTAGTCGGACCGACACAGGTAGGGGTGGGATTGCTATGATTGTTGGACTTGAGCATAAGGGAAAGATGATCGTTTTTACCTCAGTGAATACGTGTTATGCTTAAAATTTAAGTGAAAAACTGCAGTGCATACAAAATAAAAGTACAAAGGAAGATGAAAGCTAACAAGTGGTTTCTTAGATAAGCTGGTCAACTCGCCCGTACCGAAACAATATTTGGTTTCCTATGAGGACAGAGTTTGAAATTAAGTGTTAACTGAGGTTTTAGAAATTTGAGCATTTAGAAAATAAGTTAAAAAATGTTGTGTCATTTGTCATCATTTTAATCTTTATTGAAACGTTAAGTTATAGAAGTGTGATTTGATATTTCGTGCCATCATTGCATAATAAAACAAATTTTGGAATATGTAGTAAAATGAAAGGCTTCAAATGTATGTTACGAGTGCTACTCTTAAGATAATGCCCCAGGAAACATTATGCATACATCTTAAAAAAAGATGACGTCTTTTAAATCTCACAATGAAGTTTATACCTACAGGTGTTGTAAATGATAAGATCTTCAGCAATTCTAGCACTGGGGAAATATTTCAGTATATTTGGGGTTGGAGGGAGCTAGTAAGGAATATTAAGAAAATGACATTTTAGTGTTATAACTTTAATTATTGTACTTGCTGTTGAATCAAACTATTAGGGTATCATAAGTGTGTTTTTTAATGGGACTGTACATTTAAGAGTTGCGCTTAGTACCTACAGGCTCTTGAACATCTTGTAATAAAATGCATTTTAATATGATTGATAGTTTTCATTTTGTGGATTGGATTGTATATTCAGGATTTTTTTTTTAACACTGTGGATATGAGAGTGTTACAGTATTTTGAAAAGACTAAAGATTAGGTTATGTCAATGGGAAATACTTTTTGTTAACCACTTCTAGTCGTTTTTGGAAGTTGAGTATAAATTATAAAAGAGTTGCTGGTAGATATTAGTGTATTTATAGTGTATTGGAAGCCTGTGTTTTCTAGTTTGTATCTCAACATTCTTTTTTTTATGGTTTTACTGTTCATAGGCTTACAAAATTTGAAACCTTGACATAATTAAGAAGAGAATCTATTTTTGGCGGTTAATTGAGTTTTCTTAAACCACTGAAGTTCCATTTGAATGTGTTGCTGTTACCTTGTCCTGGTTAATTTCTTATTGTCCCATTTGCCCCTTTTCTGTGTTTTAGATCCTTGAAGAACTGTCAAACTGAGAGGGAGAAGCAGAAGCAGTTTTGTACTGTGTTTTGAAACTGATTGTTTTTGAAATATACTTTCCATTAGCTATACTTTGACATTGCTTACTTTTTGATAGCATGGGAGGGAAATAGTACCTATGTATTTGTGAAATAAGTGTATTATAACTTGAAATTTAAAATTACATGAGCTGGATGGATATAGTATGCATGTGTTTTTTTATTTAAGCCAGACTATCTTGATAAAAATAGTTATAAGAAAAGCAAAAAACAAGCAGCAACAACAAAAAACCCAATAAAAACCTGACATTTTGATATTTGTTAAAACATTATACGTATATTTTAAAACAATATTTTTTTGGTGAAAGTTGCACAGCAAATTAAGTTCCTGTTTAGCAATTACTGTACAAATCGTTCAGTGACATTAGTTACATTTTTTCACAACGTGTCTACATTAATTCCGTTCTGGATGTTTCCTTTCCAGTAATCTGGTTTCCCTGCTCCATTACCTTTTCATCTTTGCTTTAAAGTAATTGTTGACCATTTGGTCTTATAAAGATGATTTTTTTAAAGGTGTGCAATACTCATTAGTAATATTTGTTATTTTACAAGTCAATCTATTATTTAGCTAAAAGGTGACCTTGGGGTTGTTTCGGCTCAAAGTTTATGGAGTATCTCAGGGTGAGAGTCTCAGTGAGTCCATTAGTCTCAACCAATCCAGTAAGTCTTGACTTTTTAAGAATTTGAGTTCTCTTCCACATTTTTCTCCCCCTCTATCAGGATCCATCTGTGGTGGCCCTGTTCAGAATGGTTGTTAATAGTAGCCAGGCACCATCTCGTTCTTCTGATCTCAGGGTAGATGTTGTTTCTAACTCATAGCGACCCCGTGTACAACAGATGAAACACTGCCTGTGCCTGTACCATCCTCACAGTTGTTGCTCTGCTTGAGCCCATTGTTGCAGCCAGTCCGACAGTCCACCTTGTTGAGAGTCGTCCTCTTTTTCACTGACCCTCTGCTTTACCAAGCATGATGTCCTTCTCTAGGGACAGGGCCCTCCTGATAACATGTCCAGAGTATGTGAGACAAAGTCTTGTCACCCTTGTTTCTAAGAATTCTGGCTGTACTTCTTCCAGGACAGATTTGTTCATTCTTTTGGCAGCCCATATTCTTCACTAACACCATACTTCAAAGACATCAATTCTTCTTTGCTCATTTATGTATAGCTGTTGTGTCTTTTTAATTTTATCATATTTCCTGCATGTAATATTTAATAAGGCCAGATTTCACGAAACAGAATCTTTGAAGGTGATGTCTAGCATCTGTTCTTTTTTTTTTAAATAATTTTTATTGCACTTTAAGTGAAAGTTTACAAATCAAGTCAGTCTCTCACACAAAAACCCATATACACCTTGCTACACACTCCAAATTACTCTCCCCTTAATGAGACAGCCCACTCTCTCCCTCCACTCTCTCTTTTCGTGTCCATTTCGCCAGCTTCTAACCCCCTCCACCCTCTCATCTCCCCTCCAGGCAGGAGATGCCAACATAGTCTCCAGTGTCCACCTGATCCAAGAAGCTCACTCCTCACCAGCATCCTTATCCAACCCATTGTCCAGTCCAGTCCATGTCTGAAGAGTTGGCTTAAGGAATGGTTCCTGTCCTGGGCCAACAGAAGGTCTGGGGGCCATGACCACCGGGGTCCTTCCAGTCTCAGTCGGACCATTAAGTCTGGTCTTATGAGAATTTGGGGTCTGCATCCCACTGCTCTCCTGCTCCCTCAGGGGCTCT
The DNA here is from genome assembly GCF_024166365.1 of Elephas maximus indicus. NCBI lineage: Eukaryota > Metazoa > Chordata > Mammalia > Proboscidea > Elephantidae > Elephas > Elephas maximus. The sequence continues at coordinate 88,757,608 of NC_064833.1, forward strand.
CTGTTGTGTTCCCTGTCGCAGTCATCGGTTGTAGCCAGGCATCATCTAGTTCTTCTGGTCTCAGGATGATGTAGTCTCTGGTTCATGTGGCCCTTTCTGCCTTCTGGGCTTGTAATCGCCTTGTGTCCTTGGTATTCTTCATTCTCCTTTGATCCAGGTGGGTTGAGACCAATTGATGCATCTTAGATGGCTGCTTGCTAGCGTTTAAGACCCCAGACGCCACTCTTCAAAGTGGGATACAGAATGATTCTTAATAGATTTTGTTATAGCATCTATTAGTATGCTTCCTACATATATTTTGCATGCAAAGTTTAAGGTCCTCTGAGGAATGCCATGATCAATTTTGCACGTTGAAAGAATACTTTGGGAAGCACTTGATTGATAAATTACAGGAAAATAAAACAAGATGTAAGACAGCCTTGGAAGGAGACTGTTGGTTTTTGCTAAAGAGATCATGAATTTTTAAATTAGGTCAGCAACAAAGAACTGGAGCAGAGGGATATATTTTTCCAATTAGCAAAATTTATGAAAAACTTGCTCAGTTTTGGGGATGTAATTATGGGAAAATTAGAAATATAGACTATGTGGCACATTTCTAGCTTGTATCATCAGTGGTTCACCAATTTATCAAGTAGGGAAGACTGGAATGGGACCAATTCCTGTTCGGAAAGATAGTAAGTATGGTCTGGGGTTTGTTCAGTGTAAAGTGCCTGGGATTGATCCAGATAGAGACGGTCAGTAGAATGTTGGATATATGGGTCTAGTAATTTTGGCAACAGGTCTGATCCAGAGATTTGACAGCTGATGATTTAATTTTTCTACAAAAAAAAAAGTTTTTCTACAAAGACAATGTAAATTAGACTAGAAAAGGCTAAAAACATTGGATACTACCACCATTTAAAGAGAATCCAGAAGAGAAGAGTAAGAAAGGGTTGGTTGACTGGGAGCCAAGAAGAAGAAAGCAATGGGGAGGAAAAGAAAACTCATGAATCAGTTGCTACAGAGCGTTTAGGAAGACAGGTTCGAAGAATGATTATAAAAATATATTAAAAGCATGCTCAGTTTCTGTATTATTTTATCTATCAGCAACATTTAAACAAGTTGAGCATCTGTTCCTTTTTAGCTTGGCTTTGAGACAGCATCCTCTCCAGGCTTTCCTCCTACTTCATGGAATACTCCTCAGTCTTCTTTGCTACTTCCTCTTCCTTTTCCTGATCTCTTTCTGTTACAGTTCTCTCAGGCTTAATCCAGGAACCTATCATCTATTCTTTCTTTACTCATTCTACAGTTGATCTTATGAAGCTTTCCAGTACCGTATATGTACTAGTAATTCCCAAGTTTTCATCTTTTTCCAGGAACTTTTCTTAGAACTTCAGTCTCACATATTCAGTAACCTGCTTGACTCCTCAGTTGGATGTATATTTGTCACCCCAAGGATAATATTTTCAAAACAGAGATCCTAGTATTCCACAAGACCCCTCTCAACCTGCCACCCAAAACTTGCTGCTTTTATTCCATTCATGATTAAGTGACCAGTCCCTTCTTCTAGTTGTTGAACACCAATGCTTGTATACGGATTCCCTCCTCCTCTTAGTACCAGTGTCACTATACCATGGTCTGAGCCATTGTTGGTTGTCTCATACTTTGGCCATTGCAGTATCTTCCTCCGTGGTCTCCCTGCATATACTCTTTCCTTTCTAAAGTTAATAAAAAAAAAAAAAAATTAGTGTTGTTGAAGAATATACATAGCAAAACACACACCAGCAGTTTCTACATGTCCAATTCAGTAACATGGATTACATTCTTCAAGTTGCTCTCACTCTCCTTTTCTAAGTTGTTCTCACTCATGAACATAAACTCATTGCTCCCCTAAGATTCCTATATGATCTTTCCAGTTGCTGTTGTCAATTTGATTCCACAAAAATAGGCCTTAAAAGAGCACAATGTTTAAGGTGAAAATTCTTTACTAGTTAAGTTCAACTATTGTTTGGCTTTAAGAAGACTTTGGGAATATTTTTGGTTTAAGGTTCAAAGATAGGGTAATAGTTTCAGGGGTTCATCCAGCCTCTGTGGCTCTAGGAAATCTAGATTCCATGAGAATTTAAAAGTCTGTTCTGTATTTTTCCCCTTTGATCAGGATTCTTTTATAGAATCTTTGGTCAAAATGTTTAGTAATGGTAGCTGGGCACCATCCAGTTATTCTGGTCTCACGGCAAAGGAGGCAGTTGTTCTTGGAGGCAACACATTCCATTTTCTCTTTTCTCTTCCTGACTCCCCTCCCTCTCTTGCTTTGGGTGAATAGAGACTAATTGTTGTGGCTTGGATGGCTGCTTCCAAGCTTTAAGACTCCAGGCAGTATGCAACGAACTAGGAGGTGGAACAGAAGCAGTAAACATGTTATTAGGTCATTTAGCTGGAATGTCCCATGGAACCATGACCCTAAACCTCCAAACCAAGGAACCAAATCATATGAAGCATTTGGTTGTACATAAGCAGGCTCAACATAAAACATATATATTTTTTTAAATTAATTTTTATTAAGCTTCAAGTGAACATTTACCATTCCAATCAGTCTGTCACATGTAGGTTTACATACATCTTACTCCCTTCTCCCACTTGCTCTCCCCCTATTGAGTCAGCCCTTACAGTCTCTCGTTTCGTGCCAATTTTGCCATCTTCCCTCTCTCTCTATCTTCCCAACCCCCCTCCAGTCAAGAGTTGCCAACACACTCTCCAGTGTCCACCTGATTTAATTAGCTCTCTCTTCATCGGCATCTCTCTCCCCACAACTGACCAGTCCTTTTCATGCCTGATGATTTGTCTTCGGGGATGGTTCCTGTCCTTTGTCATCAGACGTTCTGGGGAGCATTGTCTCTGGGCTTCCTCTAGTCTCAATCATACCATTAGGTATGCTCTTTTCGTGAGAATTTGGGGTCTGTATCCCATTGGTCTCCTGCTCCCTCAGGAGTTGTCTGTTGTGTTCCCTGACAGGGCAGACATCGATTGTGGCCGGGCACCAACTAGTTCTTCTGGTCTCAGGATAATGTAGGTCTCTGGTTCATGTGGCCCTTTCTGTCTCTTGGGTTCTTAGTTGTCGTGTGGCCTTGGTGTTCTTCCTTTGCCTTTGCTCCAGGTGGGTTGAGACCAATTGATGTATCTTAGATGGCCGCTTGTTGGCATTTAGGACCCCAGGCGCCACAATTCAAAGTGGGATGCAGAATGTTTTCATAATAGAATTATTTTGCCCATTGACTTAGAAGTCCCCTCAAACCAAGTTCCCCAGACCCCAGCCCCTGCTCCGCTGACCTTTGAAGCTTTCATTTTATCCCGGAAACCTCTTTGCTTTTAGTCCAGTCCAATTAGGCTGACCTTCCTTGTATTGAGTGTTGTCTTTCCCTTCACCCAAAGCAGTTCTTATCTACAGATTGATCAATAAAAAGCCCTCTCCCTCCCTCCCTCCCTCCCCCTTTTGTAACCACAAAAGTATGTGTTCTTCTCCGTTTTTTCTATTTCTCAAGATCTTATAATAGTGGTCTTATACAATATTTGTCCTTTTGCAACTGACTCATTTCGCTCAGCATAATGCCTTCCAGATTCCTCCCTGTTATGAAATGTTTCAGAGATTCGTCACTGTTCTTTATCGATGCGTAGTATTCCATTGTGTGAATATACCACAATTTATTTACCCATTCATCTGTTGACGGACACCTTGGTTGCTTCCAGCTTTTTGCTATTGTAAACAGAGCTGCAATAAACATGGGCGTGCATATATCTGTTTGTGTGAAGGCTCTTGTATCTCTAGGGTATATTCCGAGGAGTGGGATTTCTGGGTTGTATGGTAGTTCTATTTCTAACTGTTTAAGATAATGCCAGATGGATTTCCAAAGTGGTTGTACCATTTTACAATCCCACCAGCAGTGTATGAGAGTTCCAATCTCTCCGCCGCCTCTCCAACATTTATTATTTTGTGTTTTTTGGATTAATGCCAGTCTAGTTGGTGTGAGATGGCATCTCATCGTAGTTTTAATTTGCATTTCTCTAATGGCTAATGATCAGGAACATTTTCTCATGTATCTGTTAGCTGCCTGAATATCTTCTTTAGTGAAATGTGTGTTCATCTCCTTTGCCCACTTCTTGATTGGATTGTCTTTTTGTGGTTGAGTTTTGACAGAATCATGTAGATTTTAGAGATCAGGCACTGGTCTGAGATGTCATAGCTGAATATTCTTTCCCAGTCTGTAGGTGGTCTTTTTGCTCTTTTGGTGAAGTCTTTAGATGAGCATAGGTGTTTGATTTTTAGGAGCTCCCAGTTATCTGGTTTCTCTTCATCATTTTTGGTAATGTTTTGTGTTCTGTTTATGCCCTTTATTAGGGCTCCTAGGGTTGATCCTATTTTTTCTTCCATGATCTTTATCGTTTTAGCCTTTATGTTTAGGTCTTTGATCCACTTGGAGTTAGTTTTTGTGCATGGTGTGAGGTATGGGTCCTGTTTCATTCTTTTGCAAACGGATATCCAGGTATGCCAGCACCATTTGTTAAAAAGGCTATCATTTCCCCAATTGACTGACACTGGTCCTTTGTCAAATATCAGCTGCTCATACGTGGATGGATTTATATCTGGGTTCTCAATTCTGTTCCATTGGTCTATGTGCCTGTTGTTGTACCAGTACCAGGCTGTTTTGACTACTGTGGCTGTATAATAGGTTCTGAAATCAGGTAGAGTGAGGCCTCCCAGTTTCTTCTTCTTTTTCTGTAATGTTTTGCTTATCCGGGGGTTCTTTCCCTTCCATATGAAATTAGTGATTTGTTTCTCTATCCCCTTAAAATATGACATTGGTATTTGGATTGGAAGTGCGTCATATGTATAGATGGCCATAAAACATATTTTAACATGCAGTATTCAGAATAAAAATGTGGGGAAAAAATTTCTAATTAGTCTGAGACTTAAGATGGAAGGTACTTTGTCATACCATCTAATCCTCTTATTTTGCAGATGAGACATCCGAGGCCTCCCCAAATGTAAGATTGTATATAACTGGTTAGTAGTTGTTGTTAGGTGCTGTCAAGTTGGTTCTGACTCATAGCGACCCTGTGTACAACAGAATGAAACATTGCCTGGTCATGCATCATCCACATAGTCGTTGCTGTTTGAGCCCATTGTTGCAGCTCCTGTGTTAGTTCATCTTGTCTAGGATCTTCCTGTTTTTTGCTGACCTTCTACCTTACCAAGCATGATGCCCTTCTCCAGGGCCTGGTCCCTCCTGATAGGATGTCCAAAGTATGTGAGGTGATGTCTCGCTATCTTCCCTTCTAAGGAGCATTCTGGCTGTACTCCTTCCAGGATAGATTTTGTCTTATGGCAGTCCGTGGTATGTTCAGTGTTCTTCAGCAACACCGTAATTCAAAGGTATCAATTCTTTGATCTTATTAATTGTCCAGCTTTTGCATGCACATGAGACAATTGAAAATACCATGGCTTGGGTTAGGCGCACCTTAGTCCTCAAAGTGACATCTTTGCTTTTTAATAGTAGAGTATGTGTTTAGAATCCAGTCTGTTGCTCTCAGTCCAGTGCTCTTTCCCTTACGTTGAACTGTGAATTTGGAGTATCGCTCAAAGCATGGATTTCACTCTCTTTTAGGCTAGACTGTGGCTTTCACACTTCCCTTCCTAGCAGAATCCTTGTTTCAGAGTCTTCGATCCTCCCCACAGATGCAGTGGAGCTGCAGTGGTTCCACACCCCATGGGCTGGTTCCTGCCCTCCAGGAAACAAAGTCACTCAGGAGATCAGGAGGATTTTACAGGACATAGCTTAAGAAGCACTACTCTAGGGAGTAGAAATTTATTAATACTACTTAATATCTATGATTCAAAAATTTCATTGCATGTCAGCACTATAAGAATTAATGTTTAGATTTAAAAAAGTATGTTCAATATTTTAAAAATACTAAATTTTAGAATAGTTTTAGGTTTACAGAATAGCTGTGAAGACAGTACAGAGTGTTCCCATAGACTCCACATTCAGCTTCGCCTATTGTTAATGTTCTATATTAGTGTGGTACATTTGTCACAATTAATGAACTGATACTGACATGTTATTATTAACTAAAATTAACCTTATTCATGTTTCCTTAGTTTTTAACTAATGTCCTTTTTTTGTCTCAGGATCTCATCAGGATGCCACATTGCATTGTAACAAAGTGTTTTAAAAATTGGTTATCGGGTTATACCAGAGTTATAATGGGGCTCTAGTCTCTTTAAATGCAGATGCTTGTAAAATGTTTTTAGATAATGAAAGACTCAGAAATGTTTTACAGAATTTTTCCTTCATTAATAGTAGGTCTGTATGAGCCACATGGGCAGAAAATAAAACCTACTGATTGCTGTCTTCAGAAGTGGGCAACATTGTGTATTTGAACAAGAACTGCATTAGCAGTGTATTAATTTTACTGCTGCCACAGAAAAACTATTGTGTGACTTGGGGCATGTCATTAATCTCTAAACCTTGTTTTCCCCATCTGTTCTGTGAGAAGGTTGGACAACACGATCTAAAGGTTGTCTTAACCATCTCTAAAAGGAAGGTACTTGGATATGGGCAGAACTTGGGAGTAGTGGTAGAGGAGGACTGCATGTATAAATATTATGGAATTGGGAACTAAATGAAAGAAGAGCTGTACTCTTTCAGTTTATTTCCCTCTTAAGATTTAATGTCTGGCCTGGTAGATTTTTGTAGGTCATTTAGGAATTGGCTGCTCTTGATGTGTGTATGCTCTTGGTAATGTGATTAAATAATACAGCCTCACCACAGAGGCAATCCTTGCTTTGTACAGTGGTATGGGGCAGTAAAAATGAAAGTCCAGGCTGAAACTGTGCAAGGTGATCTTAATAATAAATGGTAACAATTAGGATTATTCCATGACGTTTAAAAATGTTTGTAAAAAGTCAAAACCCTTGTACTGTTAAAAATGTGTAGGAAAATGAAAAAAAATTTAGTACACTCTAATTTAAAACGTTAGAGACATTGAGAATTAAAGTGCTTTATTTCCTTTTAAAACACTGTTGAGTAGTAGTTTGAGCAATGCTTGCCTTTTTCTTGTACAACTTTTGATATAGATCAAGCATCTTTTCTATGGTTTGGTGAATTGTGAAATTCCAAGTTTGGATCGGCTTCCAACATTGTCGTTTGTGTTTTCCGTGTTATAAAATATCTCTGAGAGTTCTTTTATTATGAAGTTTTTCTCTTCCTCTGGGACATTATCATCCTTTTTGTCACAGCCACTTTGTTCATTTATATAAAAAAAAAAACTCACCTTCACTAAGTTCGTTTGTCTGTGAATCTAGAATCTCTTGAATGTCAGCACAGTCATCGTTGCTACAACCAGCTATGTCTTCTATAACTACATTTACATTTGATTCAAATTTTCCTTCCAGTGTTAACACTTCATTTCTTTCAGGGCTTTGAACTGATTCAAACCGGTTCTGTCATGGCTGATGAAGCAAAATCAGAAAAGACCAAAATTTTTACAATTTGGGTGATCTGGAACAATAACTGGAATGCACAAAATTACAGATCAGAGCCCTGAAATGGGAGACTCAGAAGCCGGATGTGTGAGAGTGGATTATTCGCAGGACTGTGGAGAGCGACAGATATTCAAAGTGGCATCATCACTTGTCATCTTTGAGCGGGGCACCGTTGTTCCTGACTCTGTTCAGAATCTGATGGGGCAAGAGATTTGGTTGCTATGCAAAGCGTACACTGTCCTTGTTTTCTGGAACGGAGATTAAGTTTCTGGCAGGGCTTCGATTTGTTATTTTTCCCATTTAAAACCCAGATTTTAAAAATTTCGTCTGTTCCAGTGTGACTTCCTCAGCCATGACTGAACTGGGAGAACCGGTTCGAAGGCCTGGTTCCCTTGCTGCACTTTTCTTCTTTGCTGGCCAGTTCCCTCTTTCAAGTATCTATTTTTATAAAATGTCACATGGGTTTATCACTGGTAGACAAGGAGGCAACACAGCTACACACTTTGCAGTTTGTATGAACTAATAACAAATACTCAGTGGTTAATCATGACACATTTTGAAGGAAGTGACATGATTGGTCACTGACTGATCTTGATACACATGTGTTATTTACCAATAGTGATTTGTGGAATGAAGAGCTAGCAGTGAAGTTTGTACTTTATACTATTATTCAGAGGTAATGCACAGAGGTAACAGATTTGAATTGTGTTGTTGTGGGACTGGTTATTAAGCTAAACTGTGATAACTGAAATCCATGCAGAGCAAGGACTGCCTGTTTATGGAAACATCCACTTAGTAATTATTCTGGGAGCTGTTTGACATAGAACTTCTAAGAAGTGACTATGAGGCATATGTAGAGTAGAATAAATGGAATAAAATTTAATGTTTCCAAAATAGTTGACTTACTTTACAAAGAGTGGGCTTATTTGTAAGCAAGTCTTTGCGATATTATGTAAGATGGGACTTGACTATAGATTTGAAATTGATTTATAGTTCTTCTTGTTTACAAAGTCTTCGCTGACTTGCATAGGAGCAGGTGTAATTTTCAGTGTAAGCCAGAACTCAGCGAAGTTACAAACTGCAGGAGAGAAATCCTTATAGTATTGTATAAACCACAAAACCAAACCTGTTGCCATCAAGTTGATTCCGACTCATCGAGATCGTATAGGGCAGAGTAGAACTGCCCCATGTGGTTTCCAAGGAGTGCCTGGTGGATTCGAACTACCATAGTAGCCATAGCTCTTAACCACTATGCCACCAGGATGTTCTGGTCATATATAGGCCTCTATATTGTCGAAATAGTATTTCTACTAAAAAGTACATTATGGATCATCTAGGCTCTAGGCCATGTTCATTTTATAAGTAAGCAGTGGAAGTCTAGATAGGAAATAACTTCCACAAAATTATTAGCTAGCTGTTGAGTCCAGAGCTGGTTTTATGTTTTCAGGTTCTTTGATGCTGTGTCTGTACCACACTGTGTTCTCTAAACACTGATTGCTTTCATTTTGTAGAAACCCGGTAATGTTATTTCATAAATAAATGCTATTACGGAGCAAGACAAGAGACTTGATTGGTTCTAAGGCATTATAGGTAATTAAAACTCCATTTTCTTTCTTAAAGAGTGAAAGGTTGTATTGAAAAGAATAGTAAAACAATTAGGAAAATTGATTTTAGTGGCTCTATGTTCACATAATATTATTTTGTGAGTGTAAATTTGGTATTGTAGTTAAATGTGTACATAATGTGTCCTTAATGGTTCTATAGGTCTGTGACTTTTCCCTCTTAGATTATTTTAGGGAAAACCTAAACCAAACCCATTGTCATCGAATTGATCCCGACTCATAGTGACCCTTTAAGACAGAGTAGAAGTGCCACATAGGGTTTCCAAGGAGCTACTGGTGGATTTGAACTGCCAACCTTTTGCTTAGCAGCTCTAACTCTTAACCACTGCACCACCAGTACTATTTTAGGAGAGGTTATTGGGAATGTTGTGATGGGTTTATGGAAACATCTCTGTAATGAAAGTAGGATTCACAACCTGATGGACTGTCTTAAAAGTGTCCAGGGCTCCTAAAGTGGCCCTTCAGGACATTTAATCCTCCACTCCTCCCTCTCCCCCCATTGTTTTGCTTAGCTACTCACCGAAGTAGGGTACTTCTGAGCAAGACTGTGTTTATCAGATAGGAAGAATTTGGTCCCAAGATACATGGGACTGGGAAGACTGGGCAACAACTCTGAAAAACCTGGACTCCTTATTCTCCTATGGACTTTGAAATGGTAACTCAGATCTAGAGTCCTGTAGAATTAAGCCAGTTTCCCTGTGGTCCTTGACCACACTTTTCGGTGGTGGCATAAGCAAGCTGAAGCTTCAGGAGGGTGGAACTGGGAGTTATTTTTCTGCTTTATTAAAATGCAAAGTCTGGCTTTTGGCATGTACTCCATCTTCTAGCTGGTGCTTTGTTTTAAAAACGTCATGTTGACAAGAGTGTATGTGTTATGATTATGATTATCTGATTACCATATGACAGAGGGACAGTAGTCTCAGGTCCACCTTGTCAGGTGGTTTCGCATTAAAAAAGTTATTGCCAGATATCAGGCATCTGCCAGTTTCTTTGGAAGTATGGTGATTTTGTCATGGGTTTTTCAGTCTAGTGACTGGGATGTTGTAAAAAAGTACAAGGAATATATTGCTTGGTGTACTGTTACTTATGTTAGTGTCACCTGCGACCTGAATTATCAGTTAAGGTTTACTAAACAGCACTGATGTCAGTGGTTATTTCCTCAAAAGCAAATAAAAGTCTTTAATTTTCTGAAGTATTTACCTCATGAGCAGTGATTTGGAGGAATATTTATTTATTTTGTTTAATGTGATTTTCTAACTGTGAATGCTAACTTCAGCTTCCTAGAGTTACAGAAGAGCAGTTACACTCATTTTAGCAATCTCTGTCAGATGTCACATCTTTTGGAGTGTGTGCAGTAATTACTGATTTTACTTAAAAATTAAAACTAGAGAGGAACCAAGGTAAACCGGTAACTTATCTAACTTTCCTCCACTCCTAGTTTATCTTAAGGGAAGTGACCTTCATAATTCTGAAGTGAACAGTGTTAGCTGCTTTACTGGAGAGGGGTAAGTAATTGCTGTATTCTCCCTTGGCCTGCCTATCTCACTGAGATATCTGTAGCGTATCATATAATAGTTTTTTTTTTTTTTTTAAATAAATATGTATTAGTTTGTTTTCATGGAATTTAAGAATCCTAAATTTAGGAAGGGCTTTAGGAATAATGTGGTTCGGCAGGAATTCTCAACGAGGGGTTGGAGGTGGGAGCTATGCTACAGAGAGTTTAGGAAGACAGGTTGGCACTGGGTTTTTTTGGTTGGTTTGCCCCTTCTGCCATTTTTCATTCATGAGAGACAAACACGCACTCTTTTTATTGATTCTTTTCACAGATCTTCTGTAAATAATATGCATATAATTGCTAATTCTTAACTTTTTTGTCATTATAAGAATTTTGCTTCCCATAATGGAAGTTGCATGTCAGCTTTCTTTTCTCCTCCTAACTTCCCTCATGTATACTTGCCAACTCCTTATCCACCAAATATAGGCATGTTTTAATTTAGGTTAGGACAGCATTTAGTTTACATTATTATGGTTATGTATTTTATTCACATATTTGGTCAGCTATGATTTGTTTTCTTTGGTGTTAATTATTGTCTTATTTTTCTATCTTTTGTATACTAACACTGTGTCCATTGTATGTTGCAAAACTTTTTTCAGACTGTTGTTTTTTAATTTGTCATTGGCTGAATTGCAGTCTTTAAATTTCAGTTAAGTTTATCAGTCTTGGTTTGTGCATTTTTTTAATAAATCCTTTCTTATATCCCAAGGTCATAAGGATTTTATATTTTAATATATTTCTTAAAGTCTGTGTTTGGCTGTTCACATTTAGGCATTTAATATGACTAGAATTAACCTGTTTTTATTTTATTTTTGCAAAGGTGCCTTGGTGCAGCAGTGTTTAAGCACTTGGTTGCTACCAAAAGGTTGGCAGTTCGAACTGCTTCTGAGGAGAAAGATATGACAGTCTGCTTCTGTAAAGATTGTTGTTGTTGTTGTTATGTGCTGTTGAGTCAGGTCGGACTCATAGAGACCCTGTGTACAACAGAATGAAACGCTGCCTGGTACTGTGCCATCCTCACATTGTTGCTGTGCTTGAGCCCATTGTTGCAGCCACTGTGTCATTCCATCTTGTTGAGGGTCTTCCATTCTTTCGCTGACCTTCTTCTACGTTACCAAGCATGATGTCCTTCTCCAGGGACTGGTCCCTCCTGATAACATGCCCAGAGTACGTGAGATGGAGTCTTGGCATCCTTGCTTCTGAGGAACATTCTGGTAGTACTTCTTCCAAAACAGATTTGTTTGTTCTTCTGGCAGCCTGTGGTATATTAAGTATTCTTTGCCAACACCATAATTCAAAGGCATCAATTCTTCTTCGATCTTCCTTATTCCTTGTCCAGCTTTTGCATGCATATGAGGCGGTTGAAAATACCATGGCCTGGGTCAGGTGCACCTTAGTTCTCAAAGTGACGTCTTGGCTTTTTAACATTTCTGTAAAGATTACAGCCTTGGGAACCCTATGGGGTTGTAAGTCAAAATAGAATCGACAGCAATGGGTTTGTTTTTTTGTACATAGATAAAATGTTGTCCCAGCACCGTTAACTGAACAGTACATCTTTCTCCTGCTGATCTTTTTTCTTTCAAAATAATTTCAGGCTTAAAAAAAAGTTACATAAATAGTACAAAGAAATTTCATATACCTTTATATATCCCTCAAATGTTAATATTTAATGTGCTTGTTTTCTGTTTGTCTCCCTCTCTACCTACCTACCTACACACACACACAACACACACACTGCACACACTTTTGTTAACCATTTCTGAGTAAGTTATAGACATAATGCTCCTTCATCCCTAAATACTCCAGTGCGTATTTACTGAAAACAAGGACATTCTCTTAATTACAACAATACATTTATCAAAATCAGGAAGTTAACGTTGATTTAGAGCTGTTACTTAGAAGCCTTATTCAGATTCTGCCAATTATCCCACTTACTGTTGTTAGCTGCTGTTGAGTTGACCCCCAACTCATGGTGACCTCATGCTCTGTTGGGCTTTCTTGACTGTAATCTTTATAGAAGCAGTTCGCCATGCCTTTCGTCTATAGAGCTGCTGGGTGGACTTGAACTGTCAGCCTTTAAGTTAGCAGCTGATAGCAGACCGCCCTTGTACTACCCAGATTCCTTAATTTTCCCACTACTGTCCTTTTAAAGCAAAAACAAAACGAAACAAAACCTAACCCCACATATATACGTGTGCGTGTGTGTTTGTGTGTACGTGTGTGTGTATATAAAACCAAACCAAATGCGTTGCCATCAAGTTGATTCTGACTCATAGTGACCCTATAGGACAGAGTAGAACTGCCCCATAGGGTTTCCAAGGCTGGCTGGTAGATTCGAACTGCTGACTTTTTGGTTAGCAGCTGAGCTCTTAACCACTACGCCACCAGGGCTCTGTGTGTATATGTATGTATGTGTGTGTGTGTGTGTGTGTGTGTGTGCTTTGGACATGTTATCAGGAGGGACTGTTCGCTGGAGAAGGACATTATATTTGGTAGAGTAGAAGGTCAGCGAAAAAAGGGAAGACCCTTAAGATAGATCGACACAGTGGCTACAGCAATGGGCTCAAGCATAACAACAATTGTGGGGATGGTGCAGGACCTGCCATTGTTTCATCCTGTTGTACATAGGTTCGCTATGAGTCGTGTCAACAAATGTATGTATGTATGTATGTATGTTTATTTCTGGTACATGATCCAAGATTGCATTGTGTTATGTTTCTTTGATTCTCCTTTAATCTGCATTCCTAGTGATTTTTAATTCTGCCTCTATTATTTATCAGGTTTTCATATATGTGTGTATCTGTTTTGGGGCTTTTCTTTTTAGTTAGCCTGTCTATTTCAGCACTAACCTCACGTTTTAATTTCTTTGGCTCATAAGGAAGTCATGATATATAGGAAAAGTATCGCCTTTGTTTTCTTTTTCTTTGGAATCTTTCTCCAGATTTTTGGCCCTTAGATTTTCCAAAAGAATACAACCATACCTCTTTTTATTCTGTTTTACTTTATTGCACCTTGAAAATTTTGTGTTTTTTGCAGATTGAAAGTTAGTAGCAACCCTGTGTTGAGCAAGCTTGTCGGTGCTATTTTTCTAAAAGCATGGGATCTCATCATGTCTCTGTGTCACATTTTGATGATTCGCGGAATATTTCAAACCTTTTCATTATATCTGGTATGGTGACCTGTGATCAGGGATCTTTGATGTTACTGTTGTAACTGTTTTAAGGTGCCATGAACTGCACCCATACAAGATGGGGAAACTTAATCGATAAATGTTGTGTTATGTCCTGACTGCTCCACCCACCGGCCATTCCCCCATCTCTCTCCCTCTACTTGGTCCTCTGTATTCCCTGAGACATGACAGTATTGACATTAGGCCAATTCATAACCCTGCAGTGGCCTCTAAGTGTTCAAGTGAAAGGAAGAGTTGTATGTCTCACTTTAAATCAAAAGCTAGAAATGACTGAGCTTAGTGAGGAAGATGTGTCGAAGGCCGAAAGCTAGGCCTTTTGAGCCAAAGAGTTAGCTAAGTTTTGCATGCAAAGGAAAAGTTGTTGAAGGAAATTTAAAGTGTTAATCCAGTGAACATAGGATGGTGATAAAGTGAAACAGCCTTATTGCTGATATGGAGGAAGTTTTAGTTGCCTGGTTAGAAGATCAAACCAACCACAACATTCCCTTAAGCCAAAGGCTAATCCCTGGCAAAGCCCTAACTCTCTTGAATTCTGTGAAGGCTGAGAGATGTGAGGAAGTTGCAGAAGAAAAGTTTGAAGCTAGCGAACTTTTGGTTCATCAGGTTTAAGGAAAGAAGCCATCTCCATAACATAAAGTGCAAGGTGAGGCAGTAAATGCAGATGTAGAAACTGCAGCACGTTACCCGGAAGATCTAGCCAAGATGATGAAGATGGCTGCACTAAACGACAGATTTTCAATATAGATGAAACAACAATCTTAGATAGGAAGAGGATGCCGTCTAGGACTTTAATAGCTAGAGAGGAGAAGTCAGTGCCTGGCTTCAAAGCTTCAAAGGACATGCTGACTCTCTTGTTAGGGGCTAATGCAGCGAGTGACTTTAAGTTGAAGCAAGTGTTCATTTGCCATTCTGAAAATCCTAGGACCTTTAAGAATTATGGTAAATCTACCTTGCTTGTGTTACATAAATGGAACAAGAAGCCTGGATGACATCACGTCTGTTTACAACATGGTTTACTGAATATTTTTAAGTCCACTGTTTAGACCTGCTGCTCAGAAGACAAGATTCTTTTCAAAATATTACTGCTCATTGATGATGCCTCTGGTCATCCGAGCTCTGATGGAGATGTACAAGGAGATTAATGTTGTTTTCATGCCTGCTGACACGACATCCATTCAGCAACCTGTGGATCAAGGAGACATTTCGACTTCCACGTCTTATTAAGAAATACGTTTTGTAAGGCAATAGCTGCCGTGGATGGCGATTCCTCTGATGGATCTGGGCAAGGTAAGTTGAAAACCTTTAGGAAAGGATTTACCATTTTAGATGTCATTAAGAACATTCATGATTCATGGGAGGAACTGAAAATATCAACATTAATAAGAGTTTGGAAGAAGGTAATTCCAACACGCATAGATGACTTTGAGAGGTTCCAGACTTCAGTGGAGGATGTAACTGCAGATGTGGTGGAAAGAGCAAGAGAACTAGAATTAGAAGTGGAGCCTGAAGATGTGAATGAGCAAAGAAAGTGGTTTCTTAGATGGAATCTGCTCCTGGTGAAGATGCTGTGAACATTGTTGAAATAACAACAAAGGATTTAGAATATTACATAAGCTTGGTTAATAAAGCAGTGGTAGGATTTGAGAGGATTGACTCCACTTTTGAAAGAAGTTCTACTGTGGGTAAAATGCTACAAACACCATCGCATGCTACAGAATAGTCTTTTGTGAAAGGAAGAGTCAATCGATGGGGCATACTTCACTGTTGCCTTACTTTAAGAAGTTACCACAGCCACCCCAACCTTCAGCAACCACCGCCCTGAGTAGTCATCAGTCATCAGCATCGAGGCAAGACCCTCCACCAGCAAAAGGATTACAACTTGGTGAAGGCTTAGCTGATGGTTAGCATTTTTTATCAGTAAGGTATTTTTTAATTAAGGTGTATACATTGCTTTTTAGACATAATGTTATTGCACACTTAATACACTACAGTATAGTGTAAACATAACTTTTACATGCACTGGGAAACCTAAAAATTGATGTGACTCACTTTATTGTGATATTGGCTTTATTGTGGTGGTGTGGAACCGAACCTGCAGTAGCTCCAAGGTATGTGTGTACCAGGACTCATTTGTCAAGTTCTACAGACAATGTCACTGGAATTTTGATTGAAATTGCAGGAACATGTAGATTAATTTGGAGAGAAATAATATCTTTGCAATATGAGTCTTCTCGTCTAGGCATTGAATATTTTATTCAGTTTTTAATATTCTTCACTTAGGTTTTGCAGTTTTCTCCATTGATGTTTTAAATGTTTTCACCCACTCTTCACCTGGGAGATTTCTGTTCTTTAGGGTGCACCTGCTGGATAGTTTCTTCTTCTAGGAGGCTCTCATTGTCCCTTCTTTCTGTGTGCTTGGATGGGATTTTTCACATTCTGTTGTGCTGTCTGTTTAAGCATCCTCTTCTCCCTGATTATAAACTTGTTGAGGGCAAACGAAGGTCTAAGTCCTACTGGTACCAAGTGCCTAGCATAGTAACTGGCAGTCACTTAGAGGTTTACTGAGTGAAGGAGCAGATGGATGTAAAACTTAATGGATGATAAAACATAGGTCTCCAGCTACCATGCTGCCACGTGCATTTTCCTCTACATAGTACAGTTTTCATAATCTTTTTGTTCCATTAAGAAAGATAAGAATGCCAAGATAGAACTAAACAAATATTTGAGTTTTAAATTTTAGAAAAAATGGAAGGTATTACAGATAGCTTTTTAAAAATGTTTGTATTGATTTTATGTTATTTTAAACACTGCAAAACTGGAAGGTTTAAGTCCTTATTTCTTGTGTTTAAATTTTAAAACCTTCTCTTTACAGAGCTTTTTGTTTACATAGTAAACTTCACCATTGATATCATACACATCTGGTAGTTTCCCTAATTCTTTTCCCCTTAATTGTCTGCATTTTGAGAGGCAGTATACATTAACAGAAAGAATGTTTTACCCCGTGTTGGGAAATTTGAATTTTGACTCAGCTACTAGCTTGCTGTGATTTTGAACAAGTTACTTCATGTCTTCAGTCTTTCTAAAATGTGGCTGTATCTACCTGTCATACCTCATAAGGTTTTTCCTGTATTCAGATGGCTGTATTGGAAAGTGTTTTGAAATTACAAAATGGTGGTTACATTATTTCCCTGAATAGGAGTATTTTGCTTTAGGCAGAACCCTGTGCATGAAAGTTAGGATTTGTTTAAAGATTCCTAAGGTGGGGCTCATCACCTTATGGAAAGTTCTCTGAAGAGTTCAGAACAGGATTTATTGTTTCCAAGTTGCTCCCACAGTTTGTTAAAGTGTGTTCCCTATTCCTGTTGAATTTACGTGAATTGAGGACACTTTAGCTGGAAGCGATGGGAAGTGAGTGCCATCAAGGACTCAGTACGTTCTCTGCGGAGGTAATGGAGAATATGGCTACGAGTGTGGTTCTGAAACCCAGGTTTCAGCCCTGACTCACCAGTCGCTCTCCATGTTGTTAACTTGAACCTTACGAAGTTGCTGTTCTCGTTGGTTAAAAAAATGGCTGAATATTAGCAGCTCAGAGTCACCAGCTGCTCTGCAGGAGAAAGATGTGACAGTCTAGTTTTGAAAAGATACAGCCTTGGAGACCCCATGGGGGTCACTGTGAGTTGGAATTGACTCAGTAGCAGTGGATTTTTGGTTTATGTTTGACCAAAATATTTTCATAAGTGAGGAAAAAACGAAGTTACAAAATTATGAGTAATATCTCATTTTTGGAAAAAACTTATAAACCATGTTATTATCTATAGAAAATCATCTGAAAATACACCAAAATATTAACAGTAATTGTTTCTGGATTTTTTTGAGTTTTGTATGTCCCAGACTGGTTACCATTGGCTGGTGGTATTATATAAGGCCTTTAAAAATTTTTTTGATATTGTGTTTTTGGTGAAAGTTTACACAGTAAATTAGGTTCCCGTTTAACAATTTCTCTACATATTGTTGAGTGACGTTGGTTACATTTTTTACAATGTGTTAACATTCTTACTTCCATTCTGGTGGTTCTGTTTCTGTTACTCCAACTTCCCTGCTACCTCCCCTTCCCCCATCTTTGCTTTAGGATAAATGTTGAGCACTTGGTTTTACATAGATGATTTTTCAAAGGAACACAGTACTCACAGGTGATATTGTTTATTTTATGAGTCAGTCTGTTATTTAGCTGAAAGGGGACCTTTGGGTGTGGTTTCAGTACAAAGTTTAAAGGGTATCTCAGGGCAGTAGTCTTGGGGGTTTCTCTAGTCTCTACCGGTCCAGTAAGCCTGGCCTTTTTTTTAAAGAATTTGAGGTTTGTTCCTACATTCTTCTTCCCTTCTATCCGGGAGCGTCTGTTGTGTGTCTGGTCAGAATGGTTGGTAGACGTAGCCAGACACCATCTAGTTCTTCTGGTCTCAGGATAGATGAGGCTGTGGTTCGTGTAGGCTATTAGTCTTGTAGACTAATTTCTTCTTTGAGTCTTTGGTTTCCTTCTTTCCCTTTTGCTCTGGTTGAGTAGTGGTGCTCACAAGCTTTAAGACCCCAGGTGCTACTCACCACACTAGGATGTAGAGCATAAAGTTTATGAACTGTATTATGCCAATTAACCGAGGTGTCCCAGTAGACTGTGGTTCTGAGCCTTCAAATCAAGTAAACCAGTCCCATGAGGTGTTTGCTTATGTCTAGGAAGTATCTGCAGCTGCCGCCTATGTGCTTTATTTCATGTGTGGATATTTCATGTGCAGCACACACCTATACATGTACCCATATACACACACATATAACTTCCTATACATATTTATGCGTACATATCTACTGAGGTAACCACATTCATGTTTTTGGTTGCTCTTCCTGTTTTTGCAGAATTATGTATAACATTTACTGTAATTGTCCTTTATTGTTGCATACCTCTTGCCTTCATTTACCTTGGTAAAGTTGTGCAGACTTCCTTATATTGGCTATTGCCTGTCCCATCACCAAAAATAACAAGTGTCTACTATCTAGGGTGTGGTTCCCGCTTCCTCCCCATCCCAGCCCTGGTAACCACCAATGAACATTGATTTCTGTATGTATACCTATTCTTGTCTTCTTATAAAAGTGCAATTATACATATTTTAAAAGTACAATCATACATATGTGTGCTTTTGTGATTGACTTATTTCACTCACCATGCTGTCCTCCAGATTCATCCACATTGTATTTTGAGAAATCATTATTATTTATAGCTGTGTAGTATTCCATTGCAAGTATGTACCACATTTTATATAAGGCCTTTTTAAACTAGGTAACCCTCTGGTGTTCTGTAGGTTATTTGGGAAGCAGAGATGAATTTTAGGTAGTAGTGAGAATTTGATTTATTTCATGTTTTCTGAGTTTGTGTGAAGTTATCAGACCCTCTGTTAAGGACCTTATTCCTTATTTCTGCTTAGAGCTCCCACGCACCAATTCTGAAAGCAGATGCCATTCGATTTTCAGTTAGAGCTAAGAAACAGGCCCAGGTTTACAGAGCTGAAACTGGAGCCCATAGCTTGCTCTACAAAGCTAAAGGTTGCCTTTCAGACTTTTTTTTTTTTTTTAATTATTTTTTAAAGTGTTACTTCAGATCTTAATTTGGATGACTAGTTGCAAACTGGCATTAAATTTGCTTTGCTGTCATTTCTCATATGTTTGTGGCTAGGTTGATAGATATATCACTATTCAAGGTCCTGTTTATGTTTTTTTTCTAAATGTTAAAATTTGTGAGTTGAAATGGAAAAATCCTTATTCTTTATAAGCATAGCATGGCAAGACTCACTCTTGTAATATTTATTTGGCAGTCTTTATGCCTTTGTTTTTGGTATCATGGGAATTAAAAGACAAAATCCAGTAATCTGACATCCTTCAGAGAAAAATCTGGAAGCATGTTTTCTAGGTTGTTTACATTCAGGGTTTTGCTTATGAATATTATTTTTTGGTCAGCTCTCTCAGCATGGAGGCTCATTTTGGTATAGTACAGTAAAACTTGGAAAAACCAGAACCTGTGTGTCTTAGTGAAGCATCAGCCTTTACACTGTGTTAGCAGTGAAACCAGCAAGTTTTATTGGGAGAAGAAAGGGTTTGTGAAACTGGGACACACCATGACATCCAGGCAGGGTGTCATAGTGTTCCACATTGCAGGGGGACAGTGAGTTTTTTATCAAGTGGAGTAAAACCAGGGTTGTGGCTCGCAGGCAAAAGGGGTACAGGAAAAAGTTATAAGGGGCGTTAAAAAGCTACAAGCTTTCTAAACATTATCAATTCTCTAACCTCCTGGAACATGTTGACCAAGGCATTTGTCTGGTATCAGGCTTCATAAACATTCTTGACAAACGTCTTATTAACAAACAATTCCTCATACAAGCTAAAGTCTTGACCCTTGCTCCTTTCTGTGCTACAAGCAATTAAACTTTTACAAGAAGCTGTATTGTCTCTTTAGGGCAGCAGGAGTGAAGATTTCGGGCGTAGCTGCAGTTTTGATTTAAAATGGAGTTTAATTTAGATCTGGGCCAGCCATCTTGGTCATGTCAAGCACGCCAGCTTTGGAGTCCGCACACATTACTTCCTCCTTTTACACAAGTCATCACTAGGGGGCATAGATCATCTACAAAGGAGTAAGCCTTCTGCAGAGACTTAGCATCTTGGGGACAACTGCTTTTTTGAGCTGTTAAGACTTAGTATTTCGGGGATGGCTGCTCTGTTTGAGCTTTTAAGACCTCAGATGCCAGCTCTGTTATTTGAGGTGGTCGGGCACCATTCAGTGTTAACCTTGCTATAGCTTTGGACCTCATCTTCAGGTTGAGTTGATTCTGTTTGGAGCAAGTGTTGCAGACAAAGCCAAGTTAGAGGAGTAACTTCGCATTTCTAAAAAGGCCTAATCCTAGAGCTAAAATTCATTCTCCTTTGAAAAATTGGTCTCTTCCAAATACATAATTCTTTTCATGGCCAGATGTCTCGAGGGTTGGCTGTGATAATGGGAAACATAGTGCATAATACATTTAACAAGCCCTATAATAACAATTACAATGATTAATAGGAGTAGCCAGGCTAGTATAGAGGAGCATATCCCAGACCTGATACTTTGGGGGTAACCAGCTAAAAATATCAAAGAAGGAAGGAATGGTCATGGGGGAAATGGTATGTAACCAGGGGGCATTCTGGTGTATTTCAGAGATCTAGTTATACTTCTCCAGATGTATTTATCCATGAGCAGCAAGAGGTATTGGCAACAGCACTAACTCCTCCTTGCTGAGGCAGGAGTAAATCAAGAGCTATTCTATTGCCCAAGACAACTTTAACAAGAGATTCTAAGGATTTTTGTTGAGCTGTCATTTCATCAGCAACACTCTCAGCTATTTGAGCCGTACTGGCAGTTAGATTGCAAACAGAGTGTTCTAATTGCCATATACCAAAAGTGGGAACAAGTGCTTGAAGAAATGACCAGCCCCATCCAGACCTATCAGTGATGGGATTATTTGAGAGGGCCGTTCCCTCTTCTGTATAGATATTTCAAGTCACTGTTCCATTGTAAGCTGTCATTGTATGAATGGATACTTAGGTACCCAGGGGTACCTAAGTTTCATTGACCTCACATATTCCAACCATGTAAACATGGCAAAGGCCAAATACAGGGTGAATCACCAGACATTTTTCTTAAATATCGTCCACATAAAAACGCATATCCTGATAAGGCACAACATACCTGCCCAGGTTTGAATATTAGGAAATGGAGTGAACTCATTGGCTTTTTCAAGTCAGTCTGCAGTTAACAAATCCTCACAAATGGATAATTCCCCAAATTCTAGGGGATCCCAGAGTTCGGCACAAACGGGGAGATATTGATAATTTTTAAAAGTTATCTGCTACTGCAAGATAATGTCAGGCATCATTAATTAAAAGATTGCATGGTGCAGAAAGAATAAAACATTCTAACCAGGTATGAGTAAGGTTGAAGCAGAGAGCTAATGGATAAGTGGATAATTCTGGAGGTAGCCATAATTTGACATGAGTAGTCTATTTAAATTGTCTCTTAAAATCATAGTAAAATTAGGTGTGAACCAATAATCCAAGACTGCACAATGAGAATACCAATATGACCTCGTGTAGACTGAGGGGAAGAGTGTCATACCTAACTTTCAGTCAGAATATTGGTGGGGTTATTTTTTGAGTTAATTTGATGAAATAATTTTCATTCTATGCATTGGTGATGGTTATAATAAACAGAAAGAGAATACTTATTAAAAACATCATGACAGAGAAGAGGTTAGTAAAATAAAAAGTTTTTTCTAGTAATATGCTTGGAGACGAACCTAAACTGATAAAACTTGTTTCAAAGGCTTATACGTATTAAACAATGTGCAACAATTTCAATCAGCTTACTAGGTTAGGATTAACGACATTTGATGATTAACAAAACCACTGAGAAATAATTCCAAAACCAAGCAAAAATAGTCAAAACTATTTAAGTACCAGCAGTTAAGAAACAGAGACCAAAGATTTCAGCAGCTTGCATGTAATCTTGTTCCATGATATTGGAGTCAGCTGCCAGCTTTTGAAGTCACTTGGTTCTGCTCACTGGGACATTTCAGCTTGAGTTTCAAATCTCTGAATGGCTGACAAGTCCAGATAGGTACTTTAGTTTTATTTAACTGTGATAAGTGAATCCAAGGGTTAATTGCTTCCAATTTTGCTACACAAGGCTTAGCTAAAAGAACTAAATAAGGTCCCATCCAGCGAGATTCTAATTCTAAAGAATCCTTTAGTTGGTGTCTTCCAATAAATATAATCTCCTTGGGTCATATTAAGTAAAGGAGGAGAGCCAGGTTTTTGCTTCTCAAGTGCTTTTTTTTTTTTTATTGTGCGCTAGGTGGAAGTTTACAGCTCAAGTTAATTTCTCATTCAAAAATTTATACACATACTGTTTTGTGACATTGGTTGCAGTCCCCACAATTTGACAGCACACTTCCTCTTTCCACCCCCGGTTCTCTGTGTACATATGACCAGCTTCTGTCCCTTCCTGCCTTTTCATCCTGCTTTTGGACAGGAGATGCCCATTTAGTCTCACATACCTGGTTGAACTAAGAAACATGGTCCTCACATGTATTATTTTTTGTTTTATAGTCCTGTCTAATCTTGGTCTGAAGAGTGGGCTTCAGGAATGGTTTCATTTCTGGATTAACAGAGCATCCGAGGGCCATAGTTTCAGGGGTTCCTTCAGTCTCTGTCAGACCATTAAGTCTGGTCGTTTTACGTGAATCAGATGCTTCTTTAATCTGTGAAAAATACTTCTTAGAATATTGTGTTAGAAATTGAAGATATTTGAATAATTCAGGTTGCACTAAGTTAGGGTTGGTGGAAGCAATGTAAGGAAGGGTCATAGGCCTTCTAGTAACTATTTCATAAGCAGTAAATCTATAAGATGAAAAAGGACTGCTTCTTAAATTTAAAAGGACCAAAGGGAGAACTTTAGTCCAACACAAGCCCAAGGATTTGGAAAGTTTAGCAAGCTGAGTTGTTATTATACTATTAGTTCTTTCTACAAGTCCAGGGGATTGAGGGTGATAAAGATAATGCAATCTCTGATACATGGGGAAGATTTGGCATAATTCTTGAAATACTAGTGCATTAAAATGAGTTTCCTGATCATACTAAAGAATTTTCAGTGCCCCCAGGTAGGTATTGTGTTTTCAAGTAGCTTTTTTGCTAAAAAAGGAGTGGCATGTCGGCAGGGGAAAGCCTCCACCCAATGTGAAAATCTGCAGATCATCGCTATAATATTTTTATAACCATTTGAAGGTGGAAAATCTTAATTGCCATCCAAGCGTAAGTTCAGAAGGCAAAGAGTTTTGCCCAGGTGAAGTCTTAAGTTGGTTCCCAGGGTTATAATGAGGGGCAGATAGAACAATGAGCGGTCACATGTTCAGCTGGTTCAGAAAATTTTTCCCACCAATATTTAAGAAAATTTCAGTGATTTTATCTCCCCCTAGATGAGTTCTTATGTAGAGATTGCATCATAGGGACATGCAGAAGTTTAGGGAGAACAATTTTAGTGTCTGGCCCTAACAATAATTTAGTGTCAGGGTTTGGTAACAACCTGATCTTTCCCATGTTTCAGCTTCACCTGACAAGGCCAACTGCTAGTATTTCAAAAGCTTTTCTTTGGTGGGTACAAAAATGCTAGTTATTTCTTGAGAATGGTTCTCTGTGGGCTCTTTTAGAGGTCTTACTATAAACCCCTTTGTTATAATAGGGTCAGCAATAATTTGGGAAGCAGCTTGTTTAGCGGCTGCATCAGCAAAGTTATTTCCTCTAATTTCTTCAGTTTGAGAACTCCTTTTGGTTAATGGGCCTGTATTCAAATTACAGCAGTTTCAGCGGGGAGAAGCAGGGCATCTAAAAGATCTGCTACTAAAAACTCTATTTTTGATAGTGTTGCCAGAAGAGGTTAAAAACCCTGTTTCCATGGTATTCCAAACTCATGAATAACTTAAAAAGCATCTTTTAAATCTGTGAAAACAACCACGGACTTCCCTTTAGAAGTTTGCAGGTTTTAGTAAGAGCAATAAACTCAACTAGTTGGGCTGAGGTAGCCTTGGGGTGAGCCTGACTTTTAAGGACTTTAGTAGAAGTTGTAACAGCATAACCAGTGTGGTAATGAGAGTAAGGGGTTGGTTTCAGGTAAGCTCCAATCTACAAATTAAATCATAATCAGGATTTGACAAAGGATTTTTCTTTAAATCAATACAGGGACTCAAAAGCTGCTCAGTTAGGTCTAGACAATTGTGGGAGAGAAAATCCACTTTATCATTTACAGGAAGAAGAGTGGGTTCAAAGTAGCACTGTATGCAGTCTAATATTTGATGCTGCCAGAAGAAGGATCTCATAGGAGATGAGTCTGCTGGCAGATAAGTGTTGAGCTAAAGCAGAATGAAGCAAAGCAGACACAGCATGGGGTACACATATATCTAAAAAATTTCACAAAACTATATCTGCAGTATTTGCTACTAATTTTGCAGTAGCAGCTGTGGCACTGAGGCAAGGGGGTAGGCTCTAGCCTCAGAGTCCAATTACAGGCTATAATAACCTAAAAGCCTATTTTGTCCTCCATATTTCTGTGTAAGAACACCTAATGTTCTACCAGGAACTTCATGTACAAATAAAAGACCAAATGATAGGGAATCTCAAAGCAGGTATGTTAGTCAAACCTCTTTCAATTTAATTACTGTCCATTGATTTGGGGTAAGATAGAAGGGATCAGGCACAGGTTTTCAAATATTTGTATAAAGATTAAGCCATGACACAAGCAATATACAAAACATTACTAACAATGTACAAACACCAGAAGAGAGACTAGATAACTGGGAGCTCCTAAAAATCAAACAACTATGCTCATCCAACGACTTCACCAAAAGAGTAAAGAGATTACCTACAGACTGGGAAAAAGTTATTAGCTTTGATATTTCCAATCGGCGTCAGATTTCTAAAGTGTACATGATCCTGCAAAAACTCAACAACAAAAAGACAACCCAATTAAAAAATGGGGAAAGGCTATGAACAGGCACTTTACCGAAGAAGACATTCAGGCTGCTAACAGATACACGAGGAAATGCTTAGGACCATTAGCTATTAGAGAATTGCAAATCAAAACTACAATGAGATTCCATGTCACCTGAACAAGACTGGCATTCTTTAAGAAAACACAAAATAATAAATGTTGGAGAGGTTGTGGAGAGACTAGAACACTTATACACTCTGGTGGGAATGTAAAATGGTACAGCCACTTTGGAAATTGATTTGGTGCTTCCTTAAAAAGCTAGAAATAGAACTGCTATATGATCCAGCAGTCCCACTCTTTGGAATATATCCTAGAGAAATAAGAACCTTCACACAAACAGATATATGCACACCCATGTTCACTGCAGCACTGTTTATCAAAAAGATGGAAGCAACCAAGATGCCCATCAGCGGATGAATGGATAAGTAAATTATGGTATATTCACAAAATGGACTAGTATGCGATGATTAAGAACCACGATAAATCTGTGAAACATCTCATAACATGGAGGAAACTGGAAGGTATCATGCTGAGTGAAGTTAGTTGCAAAAGGACAAATATTGTACAAGACCACTATTATAAGAACTGAAGAAAAAGTTGAAACACAGAAGAAAATATTCGACGATTATGAGGCTGGGGAGGAAGGGAGAGGGGTATTCACTAGATAGTAGACAAGAACTATTTGAGGTGAAGGGAAAGACCACACACAATACAGGAGAGGTTAGCACAACTGGACTAAACCAAAAGCTAAGAAGTTTCTGAATATAACCAAATACTTAGAAGGTCAGAGTAGCAGGGTGGGGGTTTGGGGACAGTGGTTTCAGGGCACATCTAGGTCACTTGTCAGAACAAAATGCAGAAAAACATTCTGCGTTCCATTTCAGTGAGTGGTGTCTGGGGACTTAAACTCCAGCAAGCGGCCATCTAAGATGCATCAATTTGTCTCAGTCCACCTGGAGCAAAGGAGAATGAAGAACACCAAAGACACAAGGTAAAAATGAGCCCAGGAGACGGAAAGGGACACATAAACCAAAGACTCCATCAACCTGAGACCAGAAGAACTAGATGGTGCCCAGCTACCACCAGTGACTCCCCTGACAGGGAACACAACAGAGAATCCTTGATGGAGCAGGAGAAAAGTGGGATTGCAGACCTCAAATTCTCATAAAAAGACCAGACTTAATGGTCTGACTGAGATGGAGCGACCCCAACGGTCATGGTCTCCAGACCCTCTGTTAGCCCAAGACTGGAACCATTCCTGAAGCCAACTCTTCAAACAGGGATTGGACTGGACTGCAAGGCAGAAAATGATACTGGTGAAGAGTGAGCTGCTTGGCTCAAGTAGACACATGAGACTATGTGGGCAGCTCCTGTCTGGAGGGGAGATGAGAAGGCAGAGGGGGCAGGAGCTGGTTGAATGATCATGGGGAATACAGGGTGGAGAGGAGGAGTGTGCTGTCTCATTAGGGGGAGAGCAGCTAGGGGTACCTAGCAAGGTGTGTGTAAGTTTTTGTGTGAGAGACTGACTTGATTTGTAAACTTTTACTTAAAAGCACAATTAAAGAAAAAAAAGCTGTGAGAGAGAAGTTAGGAATCCAAGCTTGATGATAGCCACAAAGTCCTAAAAATCCCCTTGTTTCTTTGTTTTAGATAAAAGAAAGGCTGCAGTATCCTCTTTTTTGGGGGGGGGGGGGTCGATAGAAATGCCTTCTGCAGAGATAAAATGACTCAAGTATTTGGCAGAAGATTGGGCTGATGGCAGTTTTTCTTTTGAAACTTTATGTCCTCCAAGAGAAAATGCTTTACTCCAGGCAGGCCTGCCAAGAGATAGAGCACAGCAGTAAGACATTGACATATTGCAATAAAGTAGATTTACTTGGAAATTGCAGTGGTTGCAAGTCTTCATGCAAAGGTTGCAAATCTGCATGCAAAATCCGAGAAAAGTGTCTGTGAGATTTCATGAATCCTGCGGCATGACAGTCCAGATGAATTGTTGGTTGTCCCAAGTGAAAGCAAATATTAGCTTTGAGAATCTATAGGTGTACTGGAAAATGCACTACGAAGGTCTAGTGCAGTAAAACCTCCACTGTTGGGGGTAACATTGGAAAGCAGTATATGTGGATTAGGGACAGCTGGAAATCTAGGAATGACAGTACGGGTAATTGCACATAAGGGCCTGGAGAAATCTGCGGTCTCAGTTTTGTGGCTTTTTTAACTAGAAGGACAGGAGTGTTACAAGGACTAGTGCAGGGGATGATTAACCCCTTGGAAAGGAAATTCTGTAGAATAGGGGTTAGTCTTTCTGTAACAAATACCACAAGTGATGGTTTTAACGAAGAGATTTATTTGTTCACAGTAAAGTAGGCTAAAAGTCCAAATTCAGGGCATCATCTCCAGGGGAAGACTTTGTACCTCTCTCGGCCTTCCCATCAATCTTCCCCTGGACTAGGAGCTTCCTCGCGCAGGGACTCTGGGTCCAAAGGACATGCTCTGCTCCTAGCACTGCTTTCTTGGTGGTATGAGGTTCCCTGGCCCCCCCCCCCCCCCCCCGCATTCTGGTCTCTCTGCTCGATTTCTATTCCTTTTTATCTTTTGAGAAATAAATGGTGGTGCAGGCCACACCCCAGGAAAACTCCCTTTACATTGGGTCAGGGATGTGACCTCGGTAAGGGTGTTAAATCCCACCCTAATCCTTTTTAACATAAAATTACAACCACAGAATGGAGGACAACCACCCAATACTGGGAATCATGGTGTAACCAAGTTGACATATATTTTTGGGGATACAATTCAACCCTCAACAACCATGGATTAGCCTAAACAGATGAGGTTGAAATACAGAGAAAGGCAGGTTGTTGTCAAGATACTGCCACTAAATTATGCAGAGAGATTATTTTGCTTTTTTGGTGTCTTCTAGAGGGCTCAAAAACAATTAAAAAATTGTAACCGCTTAATCCAGAACCTTTTCTGTTCTAATTTACTGAGCAGGAAAATTAATTTAGAAAGATTAATGGTTCCCTAAAGTGGCTCTGATCATCTGAACCTCCCTTAGTTAGGTCATGCAAAACAGAAAAATACCGAAGAAGTGAAATGCCTGATCGTGTAATTAGTGGGAGAGCCTGAAGGAGGCTCAGTATTGCTCTTAGATTTAGCATTTTCCATATTTCCCAAGACAGTGTAAAGTTAGATCTAGAGGCTTTATAAACAAAAGTTCAGGGCTTTCAGGGTTTCAGAACTGAACTAAAGAGTTTTGAGCAATGGTTTGGCCTGGCTTGTACTCAGTTTCTAAGCAGCTTTAAGGTTCTGAGTCCCTTAAGAAATTACCATACTGTAGGAAACGTAAAAAAACCAGAGGAATTTATGTTCTGTGTATAAAAACAGAAAGGAAAGCAAGAGATAAAACCCACAATAAAACTCAGGGAGCTTCTATGCAAAGAAAAGTGGAGGGTTGAACCTGAGAGGTATTTATCTTGCTGCAACTCCTGAATTTGCTGTGGAAATTGAAGGCCCCAAAATGGCCCAGCCTGCTACCATTGCTAGGTCAAGTCCCCGGTGCCTTGGAGGTTGCAGAGGTCAGTTCACCTTCAGGTCCCTTTGTGGTTGCCAAGAAATGTCCTGGGGGAAGCATCAGTCTTACACTGTTTTAGGAGTGAAACCAAAGAGTTTTATTGGGAGAAGAAAGGGTTGGTGAAACCGGACACACCATAACTGCCAGGCAGGGTGTCATAGTTTTCCACATTGCAGGGGGACAGTGAGGTTTTTATTGAGTGGAGCAAACAAAGGGGTGTGTGCCCTCAGCCATAAAGGGGTACAGGAAAAAGTTACAAGGGAGGTTGTTAAACTACAAGCTTTCTAAGCATTATCGTTCTGTTCTCTAACCTCCTAGAACATGTTGACCAGGGTGTTCTTGGATCAAGCTGCATAAACATTCTTCACAAACATTAACAATTCCTCATACAAGCTGAAGTCTTGACCCTTGCTCCTTACCTGTGGTATAAGCAGTTAAGCTCTTACAGGAAGGTGAATTGTCTCTTCAGGGCAGCAAGAATGAAGATTTCAGGCCTAGCTGCAGTTTTGATTAAAAATGGAGCTTAATTTGATCTGGGACAGCCATCCTAGTCATGCCAAGCACCCATGTTTCGGGGTCTGCACACGTGTCAGGCAGAAATTTGTCAGAGAAGGAAAATTCAAATATTTTCCACTTAAGTAGAGAACGATAGAAGGGTGGTGACTGCACCTTGTCAAAGGCAGAAAACTTGACAGACCTGGGAAACCAGGCAGTCCGGTGGAGTTCTGGCTCTCACCAGTTTGTCACTGTGAATAGGAGACTGGACTAGTTAGGAGCCTGAAGACCTGAGTTCTTGACTTGGTTTCATGACTAATTAATAATTTTGGGACGTTTGGATGATCACTTAACATTACCTACTATTAATTTTCTTTCCTCTGAAGTGTTTGATTTTGGACTGGATGATCTGAAGTCTCTATGGACCTAAAAAATGGGCAGCATTTTACAAGTTTCAGCTAGAAAGGGGTAGATGTGTGGGCAACTTTTTTTTTTTTAATCTTTTGTTGACAAAGATTTTAGACTTAGGGGATTAAAATATTTAAAAATGTTAAACAGCACATGCATAAGCATGGGCATACTGGATAAAGACAAGCAGAACTACAGAAAAAGAAGGGCAGCGGGCAGTTTCGGCATGGACTGCGTACACTGCAGCTTTCATGGAGCAACAGCGCCACCTTGTGGCTTTTTTTTTTTTATTTTCGCAGGCATTGGTGATTGGATGAAGTAAGACTAGAGAGTGCTCTAGTCCTGAATTTAAAAAATGTAGCTTACTGATAATTTTGTTTTTGAGTGTCAGACTTCAAAAACAAAACAGTGTTAGTTGCTGTACCCGTTTAAGTGTTAACATTACCAATAACTAATCTGTTAATCTTAGGACTTTGTTCCCAAAATGCTAGATAGTTGTTGAAAAGATTAGCAGTAACTAGGTTTGTTACTTTTAGGGCACTTAGCTAAAAAGGAGCCCTGGTGACACACTGATTAAGCACTCGGTTGCTAACTGAAAGGTCAGCAGTTCAAACCCACCAGCTGTGCTGCATAAGAAAGATGTGGCAGTCTGCTTCTGTAAAGATGACAGCCTTGGAAACCCTATGGGGCAGTTCTACCCTGTCCCATAGAATTGCTTGGAGTCAAAATCGACTCGGTTTGGTTTTAGCAAAAAAGAAACATTAATTTTATATTATTTTTTTTGTAGTTTGGATGTTCATAAAGGTCATCAGACTGAATTGGTTGTAAGAAGGAGGCAAAGAAATTTACCTCAAATTTAGAATTATTCTTGGTAGAATAACTTCATAATGGCAAGGGTAATCATGCTTGTTTAAGATTGCTTTAAAAAGCAATACAATAAGTAATATATTGTGAAGATCATTAACTGTACATTTAAAGAAAAAAATGTTCTAGTGTTATGTGAATAGAAACTTACGTCTCAGGGTAAAATTTCCAGTGACAATCATATAGGAATTTACAAGCAGTTATTATTCTCACACAATGTGTTGACTTATAGCGGAGTGATTGTTGTTATTAGTTGCCATTTAGTAAATTCCAACTCATGTGACACCATGTGTGTAGACTGCTCCATGGGGTTTTCAGTGGCTGTGACCTTTGGAAGCAGATTCCCAGGCCTGTCTTCTGAGGCACTTTTGGGTGGGTTCGAACTGCCTACCATTTGGGTAGTAATTGAGTACTTAAATGTTTTTAACTCTTTTTACCACTCAGGGACACCACACACAACTTAGGTGGAAGGAAATAGAAAGCTTATGTAATTCTACTTCATACAAAATCTAAAATGATAATAGTCAATGTTTACTGTATTTAAAATGGGTTTACTACATTTAAGAATGCTCCTTAGAAGGGAGGGTGGCAAGACTTCATCTTATGTACATCATACTTCAGACGTGTTACCAGGAGGGACCGGTCCCTGGAAAAGGACATCATGCTAGGTAAAGTAGAGGGTCAGAAAAAAAGAGGAAGACTCTTAATGAGTTGGACTGAACAATGGGCTCAAACATAGTGATTGTGAGGATGGCACAGGACCAGGACGTATTTTGTCCTTTTCTACATAAGGTATCTGTGAGTTGGAACTGACTTGATGGCACCTAACAACAAGATGGATTGCCTTGCTTAATTTTCACAATAATTCCATGAAGTAGAAACCATTGATGTTGCAGTTTTAGAGATGAGAAGACTGGGTTTTAGGGTCATATATCAGGTGGGCAGCAGAACTGGGCGATAAACTCAGGTAGTCTGATTCCTAGCTCTGGGTTGTCAGACCCAGGATGTGCTGCCTACATGGCATGTAGTGCTGTGTAACTTAGACTTTAAGGAAGAGTGACTTTGGGCTAAAAACTAAATTTTAATGCTGGATCTGCCACTTACAGCTGTATGAACTTGGGTAGATCACAAACTTCTCCAAACTTCATTTTTACAACTGTAAAACGGCTGTTTTTAGAATTAAATGGGATAACTTATTTCAAATGGCATACAATGTGTGTTAAACAAATGGTTATTAATAATCATAATAGCTGTAGTAATGGCGGTTCCCGTTATTGTGATTTATAATAGTCCTACATTTCTGTGGCCCAAGATTTTCAAGCGTTTTTTCAAAGCACAGTATATAAAGTAGGTGGTTTTAATTTTTTTTCTTTATTATAGGACCTACTGGATTTTCATTATATAGAAGGATTACTGTGAATAAGTAAATGGGATGTGTTGGATTCAGTAGGATAGAGAAATTACACAAAATGACAGTTATTGTTAAGGAGATATAACTTTTTATTTTAGCTTCTTTGTGTGTGTGTGTGTGTGTGTGAGGGGTGGTGGGGAGAGAAGGATTCTGAGGGTATGTACATATTTTTTATAAGAGTATTGTGGTGGGGTTGGATGATGTTCAGTGTTAGATGCTGTTGAGAACGTGGAAGACCACAGAGTCCGTCCTTTTGTAGAGAGTCCAGGCCAGTAATCCTATGAAAGATTATAATAAATTGGGAAGAATTGTGGTTTAAGTCAAGGGGTTATAGGTCAAAAGTATGGCAAAGATTAAGGTTCAGTGAGAATGAAGGAGTGGAACTGTGAAAGGATAGAAGAATCTAGGTAGAGAGAGATTTTTATGTTAAGATTTTAGAAACTGAGTAAAAAATGATGAAGTCTAAAGGGTTTTTTTTTTTTTTTAAAGGGTAGAAGTACCTCTGATGGCGCAGTGGTTAAGAGTTCAGCTGCCAACCAAAAAGTCAGCAATTTGCATCCACCAGCTGCTCCTCGGAAACCCTATGGGGCAGTACTACTCTGACCTATAGGGTCGCTATGAGTTGGAATGGAGTTGATGGCAACGGGTTTTCTTTTTTTAAAAGGATAGAAACATCCAAGAAATGGAGTCGAGGCATAAGAAAGGTTAATGGAGTGTGAAAAATTTGCTAGATTAGGCAAGGAGGTGAAGGAAGTATCCTAGGAAACTGTTAGGAATGTAAGGAAAATTGTTCTCAAGTCAAAGAACCCCCCAAGTGATGGTTATGTAGTGGTGCTGACCTGGGAGAGGTAGGACCCCGTGGGTAAGGGATGAGCATGAGAGCCAAGGAAGGAGAAGGGGGAAGGGAGACTGGCTGGGGCTCTTCAGCATTCTAGAAAGCAGTACCTTTTTGTGTTTTCTAAGATGGAACATAACTTTCTTTAAGAAAATTATTATAGGTATAAGTTGATGAAATTTAGGTCTTATGAACTTTCTGATTATGTCTATTTATTTGATGCAGGAACAGAGACCTCAGTTAGAGACAATATTCACTTTCCAGATTTTTCTTTGTGATTGCTTTGTGTCAGTATAAAATCGATTCATTAGGAATTTATATACATTTTCAGTGCTGCTGTTAATGTTTGGTCTAGTACTTTCTTCAGCGCTTTCATTTTGAGCAGTTTTCAGATTTGGCATTTTCTAGAAGAGAATGTTTTTTAAAGGGAATTTTTGGGGAAAATTAAATTTGAAAAAAACAAATTGAATATGCGTAGCTTTTATAATTTTGAGCTTTTTACATTTATGTTGACATTGTCTTGTATAGGAGTTAAAGTTCCTCGTAATTTTCGCTTGTTGGAAGAACTTGAAGAAGGACAAAAAGGAGTAGGTGATGGTACGGTGAGCTGGGGCCTTGAAGATGACGAAGACATGACACTTACAAGGTGGACAGGCATGATCATTGGGCCACCAAGGGTCAGTGCGATAAATTATATTTATTTTTTCTATTAATGTTTATTGTAATTTTGGAGTAGTTTATTTTATAATATCGCTATTAAAATAAATAGTTATAATAATGTCTAACTGAAATAATTCCTTTTTATTTTCTTTGTTTTTATTGATGCTTCATGTGTACAGGGTATAATGCTTGATTTTATCTGGAGGATTGGGGGAAGAGATTGATAGGATGGTAGCTATCGATCTTTTGCATATATACAAATGACTAAATTTAAATATGGCGAAATTCACCATGGGGCTTTAGAATATGTTTCTTCTTGTTGGAATAATTGAGGAAAGCTCTGTAGTGGAGGAAGTTGGATTTGGTATAAGCTGCAAAGGCCTTGTAGGATTTCAGAAGATAGAGATGGAATGGAGAACATTCCAGCTAGAGAGGAGAAAGGTGAGGAAGTGAAGGAGATATTTGGGAAGAGCAGGTAGCCTGTTTTCATGTAACGTGTTACTAGTCCACTCGTATGTAGCTGAAAGTTTCTAAGTTGGTGTGTATTGCATGCATGTTTGTATTTGCTCTCTGACACTTGACATGCCACGTAAATGCTTTAGGCCTCAATTTCTTCATTTATAAAATCAATGAAAAGTCTGTGATTCTTATATAACTTCCAGTATTGCTCGGGCAATGGGACCATTGTGCTTTATCCTTAGGCCTTTGCCAAGTTTATGAAGTTTTCCTTTTACTCTAATCGTTTTCTAGAGTGGGAATTTTTTTACTCCATTGCATTCCTTGCTTAAAGGTTCCATGTGCTGCACCCCTTGCAGTTCTTGTTTAAAGTATGTGCTATGCCCTATTGTTGACTCACCGAAAAGAACATGCATTTGAAGTTTTTTTAATCTTTGATTTTGTATATAGGTTGCTACCTTATCATGAGAGCATTTCAACTGTTTTGTTGTTGAACAGAATTTATATTTCCTCTTGATTATTACAAAAGAAAAAATGGGTCAGATGATTAGCTATGTTAACCAGAGAGGAGAAATTAGCATGTGTTTTATGATATTTTCAGGTATTGCTTTGAAAAATTCATGCATACTACTAAACTACGTAATAATTCCCCTTCCCTATGCCACTCTTGATTTTTCCATAAGACATTTTAGGAAGGAAATAAAGTATTGATTGTTAGAACCCTTGATGTGTTATTAATTTGGTATTTGTAATATAAGCCTTCATTTTCACAGCCTGTGAACATTACCGTGGCCTGTTTGGTAACAAATGTTTATAATTTATGAACATTCTGATTTAATGGATGGTTTGAGGATTTAGCAGTCTGAAGTTGGTGGTATTATAAGTTAGAAATTATTTAGTTTTTCTCCAGTCATTGCCTCTAGTGGACTGTATCTTAAGAATGCCTTGAGGCTGGTGTGTGAGCTCTTCAGGGGCCTGAGGGCTGTTCCATAGTATAGTCCCCAGATGTAGTCTAGTCCCCAGTGGGACTACCCAGGCCAGCTGCCTTTCCCAGTATCACTGGACTGCAGGGCGCTTCCGTCTAGGGCTCTGCTCCGCTGCTCTTCTCTCTCCTTCAGACTTATTTCTCCCCTTCCTTTTCCTGCTCAGGGAGGTACAGGGCAGATGAACAGTGCTCCTGCCTTGGCAACTTTATCTTGCAGTAGGCCTTCTGGCCTCCATGGCTCGGGGTGGAGAAGTACCTGTCTCACTGCCTTTGGGTGTTGGGAAGATGCCCAGTGTTCTTCCCTAGGCCAGCTTCTATTCACCATTCCATTACTCTCCTGTGCAACCCTCTCTCCAGCTCTCCTTCACTGAGGCCTGGGTGGGTGCAGCGCTGGTTCAAGTGCCTGTTAGTAGTGCTGCAGGGGTTAGCCTCTGACCCCAGTAGGTCTCTGTGTTCACAAGATGGGATATTTTAGGGTTACTTTGATCCCAGCTGTAGGTTTCTACATCCAGCCAGGACAATAGGAAAACTCCTACCTTAATATACATAGTGTTACATGGATTTAGTTTTGTTTATTTTTGTACATAACTAATTAAGCTCCCTGCTTTTTTTTTTTTTAAATCTTATTCCAGTATTTATTTGGATTTATATGATTAGCAATTTTGTTTTTCCACGTGTTTATAGGTTAAATTTTCTGAGCATTAGAGATTTAGCAACTTTTCTAGGTTTCCTCATGTGTACATGGAGGTACTGTGCCCATCTTTAGAAGGTGTGAGAATTAAATGAAATAATGATTAGATAGTAGGAGAGTGCCAGGTTATAGCGGATATTAGTAAATATTAGCTCCTTTTTACTACTCTCCTTTCTATTTTATTTGCTTTTATTTTTTGTAGAAAGCAGAAAGACTTGGCTGTTAATTTAAAGTTTAGAGTCCTAAAACTAATCAAAAATGTCAAAAGTTTGCTGTTTACTCTAAGCAGTGAATTAGATCAGTATGCTAGCTTGCAGATTTTTGTTTTAACTTAAAAAAAGAATTGTGTTATAATTTACATATAGTGAAACATACAGATCTTATTCTGAGTTGCTACCGATACGCCTGTCAAGATAGGGAGCATTCCCATCATCACAGCAAGTTCAGTGTATCCTTTCTCATTCCCCACCTCACCGCAACAACTTGTTTTTGCACCATAGATTTGCTGTCCCTGTTGCAGAGCTTCCTATCAGTGGGAGCTTGTATGCTTCTGGTCCTGCTGCTTTTGCTTAGCACAGTGTCAGGGTTCAGCTGGGTTGTTATATTTATTAGTAATTTGTTTTTTTGCTGAGTAGTTGTCTACTGTATGAATATACATAATGTTTTTATCAATTCTGTTTGTGGACATTTAGATTTTTTTCTAGTTTTTGACTATTAGAAATAAAGCTGCTGCAAACATTCTCGTACAAGTCTTCATGTGAACATCTGTTCTCATTTCTATCGGGTAGTCGTGTGGAAATGCTGCATCATAGGGTAGGGGTATGCATGTTTATATGAAAATGCCAGATCTTTTCCAAAGTGGCTGCACCAGTTTCCACTGCCGTCAACTACGTCTGAGAGGTTTGGTCGTTTCACGTACTTTGAATATTTTTAACATTTCAGGATTCCTTCAGGGTTAGCAGACCTTTTTTTAAAATTTTTATGTAACTTTAATGCAAGTTCTCCAGCGATTCTCATGTGTATCCATATTGGAGAACCACGAGACTACCGAATTTTTATGCAGATAATGCATACCTTCTTCATTTGTTTGCAAGCTGTGCCCTGCCTCTGTGAGGTATTTTTGTAATTGGCACTATACCAGCTTTTTTTTACATGCAGCTATAAAAAAATATAGCATAGGGCACCTACAAAAATACCTTGTGGGGGGGCGTGGTTGGCAAACAAACCTAGAAGACTTGCGTTATTTGCATACATACATGGTACATGATTTTTTTTCAGTGAAAATATACACAGCAAAGCACACCAATTCAGCAGTTTCTATGTGTAAATAGATGATTTCTTCACATCTGTCTGATTTAGCCCCCCTTTCTTTTTAATAACATATTCAAAATACTGGGCATTTTGTTAATATTTGTTACTAAAGTTGGATGAATTTTATACAGCTCTTTTTTAAAATGTTGACATATTTAATAATACATGTACAAGACTGTTGATTACATTAACATCCCAAATCTGACCTCTCTTGGGGGTTAGCTCTTATTTATGGGAAAGAGAGCTGTGCATCACTTTTGGTAAACAAAACCTGTAGATAGTTGATTTAGCTTCTTTTCCCCTCTTTTTTTTTTTTTGATAATTATTATTTTTTGTTGTTGAGAACATGCACAGCAAAACATACACTTGTTCAACAGTTTCTACATGTACAATTCAGTGATGTTGATGACATTCTTGGAGTTGTGTGACCATTCTCGTCCTCTTTTTATGAGTTGTTCCTCTCCCATTAACCTAATCTTACTGCCCCTTAAGGATCCTATCTATTCTTTTGACTTACTGTTACCAATTTGATCCCGTATAGATAGTTCTTAAAAGAGCATAATGCTCAAGGCAAACATTCTTTGCTAGTTAAGCTAAACTAGCCTGGTTTTAAGAAGACTTCAGGGGATTAGTTTAAAGATTATCTCAGGGCAGTAGTTTCATGGGTTCATTCAGCCTCCACAGCTCCAGAAAATCTGGATTCCATGAGAATTTGTAATTCTGTTCTGCGTTTTCTCCTTTTTGATCAGGATTCTTCTATAGAATCTTTGATCAAAATATTCAGTAATGGTAACTGAGCACCATCCAGTTTTTCTGGTCTTATGGCAAAGAAGGCAGTTGTTCATGGAGGCAGTTAGCCACGTGTTCTGTTTCCTTCTCCTATTCCTGACTCTCCTTCTTCCTTTGTTGCTCCAGGTGAACAGAGAACAATTCTTATGCCTAGGTTGGCCACTTGCAAGCTTTTAAGACTCAGACATTATGCAGTGAACTAGGAGGTAGAACAGAAGCACCCAAACACGTTGTTAGTCCAGCTAACTGAGATGTCCCATGATACCAGTACCCGAAACCTCCAAACCAAGGAGCCAGACCCCATGAGGCATTTAGTTGTACATAAGCAGCCTCAGCAGCTACTCTTTTTGTTGTTGTTATTGTTTTAAATGTATCTATCTCACACTTTGATTGATTCAACTTTTTCAAGGTGTTCAGTTTACCGATAGCAGTTAGAATATTTGGTTGTGCAATTCTACCCTTAAGTTGTTAACTGAAACTCAGTACTTCATAAGTAATAATCTCCCCTTTCTCCCTCCCTCCCAGCCCTGGTAACCCACTAAGAAACTTTGGTTTCTGTACATTTGCCTTTTCTGATCTTTATATGAGTGAGGTCATACAATATTTGTCCTTCTGTGGTTGACTTCCTTCACTCAGCTTAATGTCTTCAAGCTCCATTCATATGGAACCATGTATTCCCCCTCAGTTTTATACAGGAAGCAGCAGGTATTAAATTTGTCATTTTGATTTATTTTTCACTTTACTATTTTAATGGTACACTAATAAGCAGCCAAATGAAGAAAAGCGAAATGAAAGCCAGGGGCCAGTGGTACAATAGGTAATGCGTTTATCTATGAATCATAAGACCATAGATTGGACTTCTGCCTGGCTCGGGCCTAAGCTGGTGGCACAGTGGCAAAGCGCTTGGCTGCTAACTGAAAGGTCGGTGGTTTGAACCTGTCCAGCAACTTTGTGGAAGAAAAGATCTGGTGATCTGCTCCCATAAAGATGACAGCCTAGGAAACCCTATGGGGCAGTTCTACTCTGTCATATAGGGTTGTGCTGAGTGAGAATCAACTTGATGGCACACAACACGAATAATCTAGTAGCTTTAAGTCTGGTAGCCTTAAAATAGCTGTTTTTTAATATGTTGGTAATTAGACTTTATGGTTAAGACACTGTATTTAAAATAAAAAACAGCAATACAAGATAAATATAAGTAAGAGACATGAAATAATTATGTTGTATTGCTGGAAGATGGTATAATATGATGCGTTTCCTTTTTCTAGAAGGTATCGATTGCTATGTAAGTAGGGCAGAAATATAATTTATCATCCCACCATTTGAGATTGTAAGGGGCACTATTAATAATTAACACTTACTGGCACAGTAGGAACAAACAGGACTGTCCTAGGCAAACCAGATCCTTTTACAGAAGTGACACAAATCAAGTAGTCCCCCTATCACAGTATAACCTTTTTAGCCAAATGTGAATTTAAGTGTTTTGTTTTGCCTTCTCATTTATTATATGCATTGTACTCCCCAAAAAGTTCTGATGATATGGGTAGTACTTTGTAGAATTATTTTAATTTTATAAAATCCCTACTTTTAAGTATGCTTGGTGCAGTTTTTTCTAACCATATAGGTCAAGTACACTTGAATGGAGAGCAGTGAATTCTTCATTGTTCACACATTCATATCAAGTGCATTCATATTGTACATTTCCTCTTTATTATCACTTGATATTATTATTGTAGGTATTGTAATTTGGATTGTCTTTTTTTTTTTTTTTGCCTTTCAGACAAATTATGAAAACAGAATATATAGCCTGAAAGTAGAATGTGGACCTAAATATCCAGAAGCTCCTCCATCAGTTAGATTTGTAACAAAAATTAATATGAATGGAATAAATAATTCCAGTGGAGTGGTAAGTTAAAATAACCATTTTATTCTTTTAAACCTCTAATAGATAGTCTGGAGAAAGTTAAAAAAAAAAAAAAAGAGAAGCTTTGTTTAACTAAAAATCTAAAGAAGTTTTTCTTCTGTTGCTTTTGTTTCATAAATCCACCCATTCTTAAAAACCTTACTCTACCAGCCTACATAGATGTGATGGTAACACTTTATTTTTCTCAGTGTTTCATTAATTGTTCGGTAGCCTTATTCCAGTTGAATCCCTATTTGATGAAAAGATGAACTTTATTTTTCTGAGTATTACTTTTCTTTAGGGTTAAAGTGTACTTGGTGGGATTAAAAGGATGAATATTCATGAAGGGGGCTTTGCATTGAGGAATAAGTATGTCTGTACTAGAACAGTCATGGTCGAGCAAGGTTGTCTGTTTCAAACAAATAAACCAACACCTTATTAGGCCAATTAACTGGGATGTCCCATGAAACCATGACCCTAAATCTCCAAACCAAGGAACCAAATCCCCTGAGGTGTTCGGCTGTACATAAGCAGCCTCATTAGCTACTCTTTCTTTTTTGTTGTTGTTGTTGTAAATGTATCTAATCACACAACCTTTGCCAATTCAGCTTTTTATAGGTGTACAACTTATTGACAGCAATTACATTAATTGGTTGTACAACTCTATCCGGAATCAGTGCAATTTTTCCATCACTCTAAACCAAAACTCAGTGATCCATAAGCAATAAGTCCCCTCTTTCCTCCTTCCTCCTGCCCCTGGTAACCATTAAGAAACTTTAGTTTCTATACGTTTGCCTTTTCTTGTCTTTTTATATAAGTGAAGTCGTACAATATTTGTCCTTTTGTGATTAACTTATTTCACTCAGCTTAATGGCTTCAAACTCCATCCATATTGTAGCATGTTCCAAGATTTCTTTTCTCTTACTGGCTGGGTGGTATTTCATTGTATGTATGTGCCTCATTTTGTTTATCCATTTACCTGTTGACGAGCATTTATTGGAAACCCTGGCGGCATAGCGGTTAAGTGCTACGGCTGCTAACCAAAGGGTTGGCACTTCAAATCCACCAGGCGCTCCTTGGAAACTCTGTGGGGCAGTTCTACTCTGTCCTATAGGGTTGCTATGAGTCGGAATCGACTTGACAGCACTGGGTTTGGTTTTGTTTTTGGGCATTTATTTGCTTCCGCCTTTTGGCTGTTGGGAATAGTGCTGCAATGACATTGGTGTACAAATCTCTGAGTCTCTGCTTTCAAGTCTTTTGGGTATACACCTAGAAGTGAAATGGCTGGGTTATATGGTAGTTAGTTCTGTGTTTAATTTTTTTAGGAACCACCACACTGTTTTCTCAACAGCAGAGGATAAGGGTTCCAATATCCCCACATCCTTGCCAACATTTGTTATATTCTTTTTTTCGTAATCTTACCCATCTTAGTGGGAGTGAAATGGTATCTCATTGTGGTTTAGATTTGCATCTCTGATGGCTAATGACATTTAACATCTTTTCATGTGTTTGGTGGCCATTTGAATGTCTTCTTGGGTGAAATGTTTATTCAAGTCCTTTGCCCAATTTATTATTGGGTTATTTGTCTTTTTGTTGTTAAGTTGCTGAAGTTTTATATATATATTTTGGTTATTGATTCTTATTCAGTATATGGTTTCTGGAGATATTCTTCCTGTTGGTGATTTGTCCTTTTACTTTCTTGGTAAAGTCTTTTGATGAACAAATATTTTTAATTTTATGAGGTCTCATTTATTTTGTCTTTTGCTGTTAGTGCCTTTGCTATTATATTGGGTAATCCATTAAAAGCTAGGCCTGACAACATTGCCCCTGCATTTTCTTCTAAGAATTTTATGATTTTAGTTTTCACGTTTAGGTCCTTAATCCATTTTGAGTTTGTTTTTGTGTATGGATCCTGTTTCATTTTTCTGCATGTGGAAGTCCGGTTTTCCTAACACCATTTATTGAAGAGACTCTTCTTTCTCCATGGAATGGATTTAACACCCTTGTCAAAAATCAGTTGACCGTAGGCATGTGGGTTTATTTCTGAACTCTTAATTCTATTCCGTTGGTCTGTTTCTGTTGTTTATCAATATCAGGCTGTTTGCCTTACTGTAGTATATAGTATGTTTTAAAAACAGGAGGTGTGAGTTCAAGTACTTTGTTCTTCTCTTTCAGCATTGCTTTAGCTGTTCGAGGCTCTTGCCATTCCATATAAAGTTGAGGATGGGTTTTTTTTATTTCTGTAAAGAAGGCTGTTGGAATTTCCATCGGGATTTTGTTGAATCTGTAGATTGCTTTGAATAATAATGGTATCTTAACAGTATTAAGTTTTCTAATCCAGTCCATGAACAAGGAACATCTTGCCATTTATTTAAATCTTCTTTAATCACTTTCAGCAGTGTTTCATAATTTTCACTGTATAGTCCTTTTATATCCCTGGTTAAATTTATTCATAGGTATTTCACTCTCTTAGATTTCTATTTTAAATGGAACTTTTCCCTTAGTTTCCCATTCAGACTTCTCATTGTTGGTGTATAGAAGCCTAAGCAATTTTTGTTTGTTGATCTTGTACCCTGAAACCTTGCTAAATTTCTCTCTTAGCTGTGGAAGTTTTCTTGAGAACTCTTTGGGGTTTTCTGTATATAGGATCATGTCATCTGTAAGTAGAGATAATTTCACTTCTTTTCCTATCTGGATATATTTTATTTTCTTGTCTTATTGCTCTAGTAAGGGCATGTAATACAGTATCGAGTACAGTGGTGAGAGTGGGCACCCTTGTTTCTGATTTCAACGGGAAATCTCTTAGTCTTTTTCCATTAAATATAATGTTGGCTTTTCATATATGCCCTGAATCATAATGAGGAATTTCCCTTCTATTCCAGTCTTCTTGAGGGTTTTCATCAGGAATGGGTGTTGGATTTTATCAAATGTTTTTTCTGTGCCCATAGAGATGGTCATGTAGTTCTTTTCCTTTGCTCTGTTGATGTGGTGTTTATGTTGATTGATTTTCTAGTGTTGAACCATCCCGGTATTCTGGAATAAGTCCCACTTGGTCAAGGTATATGACTTTTAATATGTTGTTGGATTTTGTTAGTATTTTCTTGAGGATTTTTGCATCTGTATTCATAAGAGATATTGGCCTGTAGTTTTATTTTTTTGAATATTGTGTTTTAGGTGAAAGTGTACATAGGAAATTAGTTTCCCATTTAACAATTTTTGTACAAATTGTTCCATGTCATTGGTTATAATTTTTTTTTTTTTTTTTGGAAGGTTCACTTGTTATGGTCTGTTGAGATTTTCTGTTTTTTCTTGAGTGAGTTTGGGTTGGTTGTGTGCTTCTAAGAATTTGTCCATTTCATGTACATTTACCCATTTTTTTGACATTTTGCCTCCCTCCACCATCCTCCCCCTATCCCAACTGTCACTAAGTCCTGTTTGTTTTATGTTGAAAATGTAACTTGAGGCAAGTCTTAGTTTTCTATATACCCACCCACCCACTGCCGTCGAGTCGATTCTGACTCATAGCGACCCTATAGGACAGACTAGAACTACATTGCATCAAATGACTGCTGGCCTTTATCTCTTGCCTGGACCCTTATACCAGTGTTTCTGATTTTCACTTTTTACCCCCTCTAACCTTTACCAGGGAGTCCTGGTGGTGCAGTGGCTAAAGCTCTCAGCTGCTAACCGAAAGGTCAGTGGTTTGAACCCACCAGCTGCTCCGTGGGAGAAAGATGTGACAGTCTGCTTCTGTAAAGATTTACTGCCTTGGAAACCCTATGGGGGAGTTCTACTCTGTACAGTAGGTTGGTACAAATTGGCATTGACTGTTTGGCAGTGAGTTTGGTTTGATTTGGATACTCTTCACCAAGGAAACAATCAGAGGGATCTTTCTAAAACCTAAATTGCATTGTGTCACTTCCATGCTTTTAAAATCTTTTAATGACTTCAGCCTCATTGACAACTCTTCTTGCCACAGCTTGCTGGGAGCTGGCAGGGTGCTTGCTGTCTTCACTCCTTTCAGTTGGCCTCAGGGCCTTTATACTTGCTGTTCTTGCTGTCTGGGACTCTCTCCTAGTTTGGCCAATCCCTAGGGATCCTTCACTTCTCAATGTAAATGTTACTTTCTCAGAGAGGTATGCCCTGATTCCCCTATCCGAGTTAGACCTCTTCTGTTATTCCATTATAGTTACTCTCTTACTCTGATTTTAGTAACACTTACTACAAATTTATTATCATTTTTCTCTTTATTTTATTTTGTTTTTGGTGTTTATAAAGGAAATATTTCTAACATACAGATGAGTGTTAGAGAATGATATAACCAACACTCATGTACCCTCTACCTAACTCTCTCAGATCTTAACATTTTTGACCTTTTGGAAACATATCTTCTGTTTTTAATAGAAAGACTACCTTATAAACAATTAACCCTGTGTCTAGCTCTTCCCAGTTAGCTTCTCTTTCCTCTTTCCTTGAGATCCTTGGGTGGTGAAAAAGGTTTTGCACTCAACTGCTAACCTAAAGGTTGGTTGAAATCTATCTAGTGATGCCAAGGAAGAAAAGGCCTGGTGATGTGCTTCCATAAAGGTTACAGCCAAGAAGAGACTGTGGAGCAATTCTACTCTGTAACACATGGGGTCACCATGAGTCAGAATTTCTGAATAGCAGCAGGTTTGGTTTGGCTTGGGTCCTCTTTCCTCAGAGGCAGGCCTGTCCTGAACTGATGGCCTTTCTGTGCTTTCCCTGGGTACTGTGGGTGCATGCCTATACTCTCGCATCGCTGCTGTACGGTGTCACGTGTCAGTGATTTTTGAGAGTCATCCATGCTGAGTCACGCAAATTAGCTTGGTTTTTATTGTTTTTGAATGTTTCATTCTCTCCTTGCTGAGCATTTATGTTGTTTTCAGCGTACTACTGAAAAGATTGCTTAGTGAACACTTTTGTACAAGTATTCTTGTGCATGTATTATAGAATTGCTTTAGGGCAGTGCCTCCCAGACAATTTGTGGTGGAGGACTGGGTGATTTTTGTTTGTTTCCAATCTGTTGTGTATTAATACTTTCGTA
The DNA here is from genome assembly GCF_024166365.1 of Elephas maximus indicus. NCBI lineage: Eukaryota > Metazoa > Chordata > Mammalia > Proboscidea > Elephantidae > Elephas > Elephas maximus. The sequence goes on from NC_064833.1 coordinate 88,802,546, forward strand.
AAATGCAATAAAATGAATTAATAGAAAAATGAAATTAAAAAAGACATACAAAATATAAGCCCTGATTTTTAAAATAAAAATTATTCTGCCAGATTGCTGCGAAAGTCCCTAAATACCTCCTCTCAGTTTGTGTACATATCTTGTCGTCAATCAGTAAACAATAGTTTACGGGACATACTTTGCATATGTAGGTGATTTGGGGGATACACCTAGAATTGGAGTGTTCACTGAGTTGTTGGACTGGTCTTCAGCTTAAGCATATGTAGCTGATTGGGGGATATACCTAGAATTGGAGTGTTCATTGAGTTGTTGGTCTGGTCTTCAGCTTAAGCATATGTAGGTGATTGGGGGATACACCTAGAACTGGAGTGTTCACTGAGTTGTTGGACTGGTCTTCAGCTTAAGCATATATAGGTGATTGGGGGTTACACCTAGAATTGGAGTGTTCACTGAGTTGTTGGTCTGGTCTTCAGCTTAAGCGTATGTAGGTGATTGGGGGATACACCTAGAATTGGGATGTTCACTGAGTTGTTGGTCTGGTCTTCGGTTTAAGCATATGTAGGTGACTGGGGGTTACACCTAGAATTGGAGCGTTCACTGAGTTGTTGGTCTGGTCTTCGGTTTAAGCATATGTGGGTGATTGGGGGTTACACCTAGAATTGGAGCGTTCACTGAGTTGTTGGTCTGGTCTTCAGCTTAAGCGTATGTAGGTGATTGGGGGATACACCTAGAATTGGGATGTTCACTGAGTTGTTGGTCTGGTCTTCGGTTTAAGCATATGTAGGTGACTGGGGGTTACACCTAGAATTGGAGCGTTCACTGAGTTGTTGGTCTGGTCTTCAGTTTAAGCATATGTGGGTGATTGGGGGTTACACCTAGAATTGGAGTGTTCACTGAGTTGTTGGTCTGGTCTTCAGCTTAAGCATATGTAGGTGATTGGGGGATACACCTAGAATTGGGATGTTCACTGAGTTGTTGGTCTGGTCTTCAGCTTAAGCATATGTAGGTGATTGGGGGGATACACCTAGAACTGGAGTGTTCACTGAGTTGTTGGTCTGGTCTTCAGTTTAAGCATATGTAGGTGATGGGGGGATACACCTAGAACTGGAGTGTTCACTGAGTTGTTGGTCTGGTCTTCAGTTTAAGCATATGTAGGTGATGGGGGGATACACCTAGAATTGGAGCGTTCACTGAGTTGTTGGTCTGGTCTTCGGTTTAAGCATATGTGGGTGATTGGGGGTTACACCTAGAATTGGAGTGTTCACTGAGTTGTTGGTCTGGTCTTCAGCTTAAGCATATGTAGGTGTTTGGGGGATACACCTAGAATTGGGATGTTCACTGAGTTGTTGGTCTGGTCTTCAGCTTAAGCATATGTAGGTGATTGGGGGGATACACCTAGAACTGGAGTGTTCACTGAGTTGTTGGTCTGGTCTTCAGTTTAAGCATATGTAGGTGATGGGGGGATACACCTAGAATTGGAGCGTTCACTGAGTTGTTGGTCTGGTCTTCGGTTTAAGCATTGCCGAGATGTATCAGTGTCTGTGCCATTAGCAGTGTATGAGTACCTTGTGAATATGCGTTTTCACTGAAACTTTGTGTTGGCAATCTGGAATGGATATTTTAAAAAAAGTATTGATTTTAGTTATTGCAGTTGTGTAGAGGGGTGAGGGTAGAGTGAGTACCTTGGATATCAGTTTTGATTGCTATCTAGGACTCTGAATTACTACTTTTATAACTTATAAACAGTACAGGATTTCACATTGATTTTTGGTGATTGTGCCAGGATAGCTGCACATATTTTGAGGCTATTTAACTACCTCATGAATTATATTTCACATATAATTTGTTGGTGTTGTTTGTGGGTGTTGCTTTAGTAATTTCGACTTATATTTATTTAATCCAGCTTGGCAAAATTATCCCTTGTGGGTGGTTAGCATTGTAAAGCAGCAGTTACAGTGCTTTAGACTTGAGGTCTCACGTTTTGGAGGTTCTTGTACGTTATAAACTGATACGATACAGATTTTGTTCTGACATGATATTTATTTTCCCATGCTTGCTTCTCCCTCCTCCCTCCTCTTCATCTTCTTAAATTTTTTTTCCTGAATTTTTTGTGCACTCTGTTTGGATTTCACAGGATTTGCAATCACTTATGTTTATTTAACTACCATTTACAGCTGGAAGTGTTTGTTTCTGATTTGGAAATAGCTTGGTTTCTCTCTACTTATTTTATAAACTGTAGTTCAGTTATGGAATCTATTTAAAATAGGTTAAGGGAATTGCTACTTTCTTATTAAAAGCATTAGAAGAGGAAACATTTAAAATACATCTTAACTTTATGAAGTTCTTATTGTTTTAGTGACTTGTAAGAGAAATGTCACTCTAAGATTATTTCTATTTTCTATATTTTAATGGAGTCTCTGGATGGTGCAAATGGTTAATGTGCTCAGCTGCTAACTGAAAAGCTGGAGGTTTGAGTCCACAGAGACACCTCAGAAGAAAGCCAGGCAATCGACTGAAAAATCAGCCACGGAAAACCCTGTGGAGCACAGTTCTACTGTGACAAACATGGGCTTGTCATGAGTTGGGATCAGCTTGACAGCAACTGTTTTTTTTTTAATTTACGCAACCATGTACCAATTCAGTAGTTTCTACTTGTACCGTTCAGTGACATTAATTACTTATGCAACCATCCTCACCCTCCTTTTCGGAGTTGTTCCTCCCTCATCAACTTAAACTCACTGCCCCTAAGTTTCCCATCTAATCTTTGAAGTTTCTGTTGTCAGTTTGATCCCATATAGTTGTTAAAAGGGCATAATGCTGAAGGCTAACTTTTTTTTTTTTACTAGTTAAGCTAAATTATTGTTAGGTTTTAAGAAGACTCCAGGGAGTATTTTTTGGTTTAAGTTTTAATAATACTAATAATAATAATCTTAGGGCAGTAGTTTCAGGGGTTCATCCAGCCTCCATGGCTCCATAAAATCAGATTCTGTGAGAATTTGCTATTTTGTTCTGCATTTTTCCCCCTTTGATCAGGATTCTTCTATAGAATCTTTCATCAAATTGTTCAGTAATAGTAGCGGAGCACCATCCAGTTCTTCTGGGCTCATGGCAGAGGAGACGGTTGTTCATGGAGGCAGTTAGCCACACATTCCTTTTCTTCCTCCCGTTTCGGACTCTCCCTTCTTCCTCTGTTGATCCAGTCGTATAGAGACCAGTTACTGTGCCTTGGATGGCTGCTTGCAAGCTTTTAAGATCACAGGCACTATACAGCGAACTAGGAGGAAGAACAGAAACACTGAACACGTTATTAGGCCAATTAACTGGGATGTTCCATGAAATGATGACCCTAAACCTCAAAACCAAGGAACCAAATCCCATGAGGTATTTATTTGTACATAAGCAGCCTCAGCAGCTATTTTTGTTGTTGTTGTAAGTATATCTATCACACAACTTTTACCAGTTCAACTTTTTACCAGTGTATAGCGTGTTGACAGCACTTAACAATAACTGGCTGTGCCACTCTACTCTTAATCAGTGTGGTTTTCCATCACTGTAAACAAAAACTCAGTACTCCATAAGCAATAACCTCCCCCTACCCCCCAAACCTAGTAAAAAATCCAAACCCATTGCTGTTGAGTTGATTCCAACTCACAGCGACCCCACCTCTGGTAACAAACTTTGGTCTCTATACACTTGCCGTTTCTTGTCTTTTTATATCAGTGAGGTTGTACAATATTTGTCCTTTTGTGATTGACTTATTTCACTCAGCCTAATGTCTTCAAGTTGCATCCATATTGTAGCATTTATCAAGACTGCATTTCTCCTACTGGCTGAGTAATAGTCCATTGTATGTATATACCACATTTTGTTTATCCATTGACCTGTCGATGAGCATTTAGGTTGTTTCCGCCTTTTGGCTCTTGTGAACAGTACTGCAGTGAGCGTCGGTGTATGACTCTCTGCTTTCATGTCTTTTGGGTATATACCTAGGGGTGGAATTGCTGGGTCATATGATAGTTCTATTTTTAGTTTTTCGAGGAACTGCCACACTGTTTTGCACTTGGGCTGTACCATTTTACATTCCCACCAGCAATGGATTGGGGTTCCAATTTCCCACATCCTCACCAACGTTTGTTATTTTATTTATTTTTTATTTTAACCGTTCTAGTAGGAATGGAATGGTATCTCATTGTGTTTCTGATTTGTATCTCTCTGATGGCTAATGACATTGACCGTCTTTTCATGCGTTTGGAGACCATTTGAATGTCCTCTTGGATGAAATGTCAAGTCAAATCTTTTGAGCAACTTTTTTTTTTAAGTTTTGTGGAGGTATAATTCACATACTGTATAATCCACCCATTTAAAGTATAGAGTGCAGATTTTTTTTTTAGTATGTTCACATATTCACAAGGTTGTGCAACCATCACCGCTGTCTAATTTTAGAACATTTTGCCCCCCTTTAAAGAAAGAACCCTTGTTTGCCAGTAGATGTAAGCCTCCCCTCCTCGCCCCCATATACCCTAAACAAGCGCTAACTTACTTTCTGTCTTTTAGATTCACCCATTCTGGACATTTCATATAAATGGCATCCTACACTGTGTGATCTTTCGTGACTATCATCTTTCACTTAATGTTTTCATGGTTCGTACATGCCAAAGTATGTATCAGTTCCTTTTATTGCTGAAAAAATTCCATTGTATGGATATATCACATTTTGTTTATCCATTCATCAGGTGATAGACATTTATGTTAAGTCCACTTTTGACCATTGCAAGTAATGCTGCTGCGAACATTCATTTACAATATTTTGTGTGGATATATGTGTTCATTTCTTTTGGGTATATATCTAAGAGTGGAATTGTTAGGATTTGTTAGGTCATATAGTACCTCTGGAAACCTTGGTGGTGTAGCGGTTAAGAGCTTGGCTATTAACCAAAAGGTCAGCAGTTCGAATCCACCAGGCACTCCTTGGAAACCCTATGGGGCAGCTCCACTCTGTCCTACAGGGTCGCTGTGAGTTGAAATCCACTCGACGGCAACAGGTTTGGTTATTTTTTTTGTGTGTGTAGTAACAATGGAAACCCTGGTACGTAGTGGTTAAGAGTTTGGCTGCTAACCAAAAGGTCGGCAGTTCAAATCCACTAGCGGCTCCTTGGAAACCCTATGGGGCACTTCTACTCTGTCCTTTAGGATTGCTGTGAGTCAGAATTAGCTCGTTGGCAGTTAGCTTCCGTTTTTTGGTTTTCTGATAACTTTATGTTTAGAGTTTGAAGAACTGTGGGACTGTTTTCTAAAGTGGCTGTACCATTTTACCTTCCCACTAGCATTGTATAAGGGTTCCAATTTCTCCACATCCTTGTCAGTACTGTTTTTGTCTTTTCGATGATAGACATCTTGGTGGGTGAGAAGTGGTATCTCATCGTGTGATTTTACTTTGCGTTTTCCTGATGGCTGATGATGTTGAGCAGCATTTCATGTGCTTATTGGCCATTTGTGCATTTTCTTTAGAGAAATGTCTATTCAGATCCTTTGCCCATTTTTTAGTTTTTTAAAACTGTGGTTCAATACCACGAAGTAGGTAACAGTGCCTTAACTGTCTGTGTATTGTATAGGCCTGGGAGCCTTGTCCAGGGGACAACTTTCTCACCTTTTGTACAGTGCACCCGTTTCTTTGAAAATGGTTTAAAAAAAACACGTTTATTATCTGACAGTTTCTGTGGGTCAGAAATGTGGGTGCAGCTTAGCTCAGGGTCTCTCACAAGGCTGTATTCAAGGTGTCAGTTTGTGTTGTAGTCTAATCTGATTGCTGAGGAAGGTTCCAAATCCAAGCTCACGCATGTGGTTTTTGGCAGAATTCAGTTTCTCGTGGGTTGTTGGACTGAGGGCCTCAATTCCTTGCAGTCTTTTGCCCAGAGGCTGCCCTTAGTGTCTTGCTGTGTAGGCCTCTCCACAGGACAGTTAACAACAGGGCAGCTGGCAATGAAGCAAGCAAGAAAGAGGAAGATGGAAGCCAGAGTATTTGGGAACCTAATCTTGCAAATGATATCTCAACATTCTGTTTTTAGCAAGTCTTCAGGGCTAGCCCACACTAATGGGGAGGGGTTACAGAGTTCATGAACATCTGCAGGCAGGGCTCTGTGAGCCAACCACAGCCTGTTCTTTGTCCACATTTTTTTTTTTTTTTTAATAACTTTTATTAAGCTTCAAGTGAACGTTTACAAATCCAATCAGTCTGTCACATATAAGTTTACATACATCTCACTCCCTACTCCCACTTACTCTCCCCCTCTTGAGTCAGCCCTTTCAGTCTCTCCTTTCTTGACAATTTTGCCAGCTTCCCTCTCTCTCTATCCTCCCATCCCCCCTCCAGACAAGAGTCGCCAACACAATCTCAAGTGTCCACCTGATATAATTAGCTCACTCTTCATCAGCGTCTCTCTCCCACCCGCTGACCAGTCCCTTTCATTTCTGATGAGTTGTCTTCGGGGATGGTTCCTGTCCTGTGTCAACAGAAGGTCTGGGGAGCATGGCCGCCGGGATTCCTCCAGTCTCAGTCAGACCATTAAGTTTGGTCTTTTTATGAGAATTTGGGGTCTGTATCCCACTGATCTCCTGCTCCCTCAGGAGTCCTCTGCTGTGCTCCCTGTCAGGGCAGTCATCGATTGTGGCCGGGCACCAACTAGTTCTTCTGGTCTCAGGATGATGTAGGTCTCTGGTTCATGTGGCCCTTTCTGTCTCTTGGGCTCTTAGTTGTCGTGTGTCCTTGGTGTTCTTCATTTTCCTTTGCTCCAGGTGGGTTGAGACCAATTGTTGCATCTTAGATGGCCGCTTGTTAGCATTTAAGACCCCAGACGCCACATTTCAAAGTGGGATGCAGAATGATTTCATAATAGAATTATTTTGCCAATTGACTTAGAAGTCCCCGCAAACCATGTTCCCCAGACCCCCGCGCTTGCTCCGCTGACCTTTGAAGCATTCATTTTATCCCGGAAACTTCTTTGCTTTTGGTCCAGTCCAATTGAGCTGACCTTCCATGTATTGAGTGTTGTCTTTCCCTTCACCTAAAGCAGTTCTTATCTACTGATTAATCAATAAAAAACCCTCTCCCACCCTCCCTCCCTCCCCACCTCGTAACTACAAAAGTATGTGTTCTTCTCAGGTTTACTGTTTCTCAAGATCTTATAATAGTGGTCTTATACAATATTTGTCCTTTTGCCTCTGACTAATTTCACTCAGCATAATGCCTTCCAGGTTCTTCCATGTTATGAAATGTTTCAGAGATTCGTCACTGTTCTTTATCGATGCGTAGTATTCCATTGTGTGAATATACCACAATTTATTTACCCATTCATCCGTTGATGGACACCTTGGTTGCTTCCAACTTTTTGCTATTGTAAACAGAGCCGCAGTAAACATGGGTGTGCATATATCTGTTTGTATGAAGGCTCTTGTATCTCTAGGGTATATTCCTAGGAGTGGGATTTCTGGGTTGTATGGTAGTTCTATTTCTAACTGTTTAAGATAACGCCAGATAGATTTCTTTGTCCACATTTTATTTGGCCTTAAATTGTTGAATTTTAAGTGTTCTTTATGTACAGGACAAGAGCCCCTTATCAGATAATATGATGTGCAGATATTTTTTCCAGTTCTGTGGCTTGTCTTTTCACTTTCTTGATGATAACATTTGCAGTGCAAAAATTTTTAATTGTGGTGTAGCTAGTTTATCTATTTTTCTTTTGTTGTATGTGCTTTGAGTGTCATATCTAAGAAACCATTGCCTAATCCAATGTCTTAATGATTTATTTCTATGTTTTCTTCTAAGAGTTTTGTGGTTTAGCTCTTATATTTAGTTCTGTGATTTTATTTTGAGTTGATTTTGTTTATGGTGTGAGAAGGGGTCTAACTTTATTCTATTGCACGTGGATATCAAGTTGTCCCAGCACCATATGTTAAAGAAACTATTCTTTCCCCATTGAATGGACTTGGCAACCTACTTGAAAATCAGTTGGCCCTAGATGTATGGGTTTATTTATGGACTCTAAATTCTATTCTATCGGTCTATATGTCTATACTTATACCAGTACCACACTACTTTGATGACTCTAGCTTTGTAGTAAGTTTTGAAATTGGGAAATGTGTGTCCTCTAGTTTTGTTATTTTTCTAGATTGTTTTAGCTATTCTGAGTCCTTTTCATTTCCACATGAATTTTAGGATCAGCTTGTCCATTTCTGCAATAAAAAGTGGTTGACATTTTAATAGAGAATGTGTTAAATGGGTATATTGCTTTGGGGAGTGTAACCATCTTAATAATATTAAGTCTTCCAGTCCGTGAACATGGGATGTCTTTCCATATTTAGGTGTTTAATTTCTTTCGACAATGTTTTGTAGTTCTTAGTGTACAAGTCTTACACATCTTTTGCTAAATTTATACCTATGTGTTTTATTCTTTTTTGATGCTGTTATAAATGACATTATTTTCTTAATTTCTTTCTCAGAATTTTTATTGCTAGGGTATAGAAATACAATTGATTTTTATGTATTGATTTTGTATCCTGCAGTCTTGCTGAACTTATTTATTACTTTTAATAGTTTCTTTAGTGGATTTCTTAAGGTTTTCTATATGTAAGATCATGGTATCTGCAAATACAGATAGGTTTACTTTTTTTTTTTTTTGCTGACTTCCCCTGTATTGTGTGTTATCCTTCTTTCTTATCCATTTGGTTGCTTTTTATTTCTTTTTTTGCTTAATTGCCTTGTATAGAACCTCGAACACAATGTTAAATAGAAGCGGTGAGAGTGGACACCTTATCTTGTTGCTGATCTTAGGGGAAAGCTTTCAGTCTTTCACCATTAAATGTGATGGCAGTTGTGGGTTTTCTATAGATGCCTGTTATCATGTTGAGGAAGTTCCCTTGACAGCATACAACAGGGACTTATTCTCCAGCTTTTCCTTTGAAGTTTTTTAGTCAGCTTCCTGTTTGCCCACTGAGATGTTAAGATTGAGATGTTAAGCAATTGACAGTAATTATTTTTGACAGACACCTCTGAGGAAAATGCTGTTCCCATTGGTGAGCTCTGAGGTTAAGTAAAGAAGAGTCCTGTGAGTGGGGTTTTCTAGGGAGCCACCAAATAATGACAGCTCTCATGGAATGGAACTTTGAAGGACTTCCACCCCCATTTGGCACCCTCTGGTCGCCGCCAGGCTGCTGACTTTCTCTATGATTACAGGGCTCTTAGCTTGCAAGGCTTTCAGAGAGCTGGGGACTTGGGGGATGGGAATAGGGCAAGTAAAAACGTCACAAAGGTCTTGCCGAGACGCGCAGTTGTTTTTCTTGAGTAAATGCTCCCTAGATTGCTGTAATTTTTAATTTCCAGAGTTCTGAAAAGATTGGTTTTGAAAATTTGCCATTTTTTCATGTTGTTTTTATGGAGGATAGTGTTTCCGGAGGCCCCTATTACACGATTTCCTCTGACCTAATAATTTTTAAAATATTGATTCTATATTGAAATGATAACATTTTGCATATATTGGGTTAAATAAATACATTATTAAAATTAATTTTATCTGTGTTTTAAAATTTGTTTACTGTGGCAACTAGAAAGTTAAAAATTGCACATGTGGCTTGCATTATATTTCTATTGGACAGGGTATTTTACCTTAGAAAAACATTGAGCAAGAAAGTGTGTAATCAGACTTGCGTTTTTAAAAATACTGCCCGACTTAGAGAGAATGGCTTTCTTTACTAGGGTTTACTCAGGAATTCCAAAGCATCCAAGAAGGCTCTGTTTTGATTCTCATCCTCTATGTTTGTTTTCTTAGTAAGAAGCTATTCTATTACTTTTACACGTATAGAAATATATTTAAAAAAATATATATGTAGAGGTGAGCATATTGTATCTGTTTTGTCTCTGTCAAAATATATAGAGGTGAGCATATTGTATCTGTTTTGTCTCTGTCAAAGCTTTACTTCTCACTGGTATGAAAATTCAGGAAGGAAAACAATAGAGGATTGTTAATCCTGGGGAAGGAAGAACAGTTAAGATAAGTGGAAATGGGGAAAGAAAAATAAAAGAGGACTTGTTGAACAACGTATTTTTTTCTTGAGTTAAAATTTTCTAAAAGTCTCATTTATGTTGGAGATCTAGTAATTGATGAATTGTATACTTGAGAAAATATTACAGTAAAAATCACTGAGTTATTAAAAATGTATTAAAGTATACCTTTAGACAAATTGATTAGGTATAGGCTTCCTAACTCTGGACTTTAAAATGTTTAACTGAAACTTTTGGGGAGGGTGAGCAGGAAAACGCTTCTCTTGTGTTTATGCATAGATGGTTTTGACTTAAATTCATGTTATACCACTGGCTTCCTCTGTCTTCACTCATCAAGCAGGTCATACTGTGGCACCCAGCTATATTGTTGTTGTTAGGTGCCGTCAAGTTGATTTCAACTCATAGTGACCCCATGTAACAGAATAGAACTGCCCCATGGGGTTGTCTGGGCTGTGGTCTTTACGGAAGCAGATCTCCAGGTCTTTTCTCCCACAGAACTGCAGGGTGGGTTGAACCACCAACCTTTCGGTTAGCATCCGAGTGCTTACTGTTCTGTGTGCCACCAGGGCTCCTGCCAGCTATATTCTAGGTACTAAATAGTAGTTTCCTATTCTGTGCTTCTTCAGAAGTTAAATTAATTGGCCAGATCATAAAGCTAGTAAGTGACTAACCATGTTCTTTCCACTCTTTCACACTGCTTTCCACTTGTAAGTTTTTTTCCCTCTCTCCTCTCTACCATTTACCAGCATAACTTTTAAGTATTTATTGTAACATTAAATGGACAGTTGGAGTTTTTTTTTTTTTTTTAATGAAACCACTATTAGAACAGTGAAAAGCAGTTTATAAGCAAATGTTTTAATGTAACATTTTAGAAATCAAGATAAAGGAATGATTTGTGTGTACTGGAGTTGGAAGGAAAGACGGCAGAATTAGTAAGACTTCATATAGGCCCTGGATTTTATACACGGTTTTAACTGGTAGGAACAAAGGTGTAGTCAGCATGATGTCTGTATGTGAGGTGGAGCTGAGTGTAGGAAACAGGAGAGGCAGTGGAGGGTATTAGATTGGAAGGAGAGACCAAAACAGAAGATTGCATTGGTGAGTAGTAGAATTAATACATTCGGATAAAGAGGGGTGAAGCCGTTGATATAGGGCCCTGAACTCTGGGGTGATGAGTTTGTATTTCACCAGCAGTGAGCCACATTGGGCTTTTAAACTGGGGTATAGCATGACCACATCGTTAGGAAAGACCAATCATTAGAAAAGGACATCTTTTTTAGATAAAGTAGAAGACCAGTGAATACGAGGGAAACCCTCAGTGAGATGGGTTGACACAGTAACTACAATAATAAACTTGAACATACCAGCAATCATAAAGATGGCTCAGGACTGAGCAACATTTTGCTCTTTTATACATAAGTTTCACCATAAATCAGAGCCTACTCGATGTCAGTTGACAACAATAGCATGACCACAGTGGAAGATTAATATAGTGCAGAGAATACGTGGGCAACCTATCGCCATGAGATATCCTTGAACCCAAACTATTCCATGAGGTCATCTTTTAGCTAAATTAAGGATGGCTCATAAAATAAACAGTATCATCTATGAGTACTGAGCTCCTTTAAAAAATCAGCTATATGAGACCAAATGGTCAACACTTAACTCTAAAGCAAAGACAACAAGGCAAGGGGACAGGGAAACTAGATTACGGGAAATGGAACAACCATAATGGAAATAATGAGAAAGCTGACACACTGTGTAAAATGTAACCAATGTCACTGATGAAATTGTGTAGAAATTGCTAAATGGAACCTAATTTCTGTGTAAACTTTCACTGAAAACACAGTAAAATATTATTTAAAAGAAAAAGAGAATACATTGGAAAGAGAAATCTGAAAACAAGAGAGCTAGGTTCGAAGCTCTTCCCTAAATCTGATTGTGAGATAATTGCCTAGATTTTGGGCAGTGGCGTTGGAAATGGAGGAAAACCTTCTGACCTTGTATCTTCAGGAATGAATTGGTAAATATGGTTACAAAACAGAATTTAACATAATGTTTATTTTTTTTGACCAAAGTTTACTACATATTTGTTGTAAAATATAAAAAAATACAAAAAGAAAAAAAAATCAAATTTTCAGTAAACACCTATTAAAGAAGAAATATTTTCCCTAAATATTATACTAACTGTGAACCTATAGTTTTGTAACGTACCTTTTTTAAAAATAGAGCCAGGCTGTGTATTTTTTAAAATTTTATTGTGGTTGTTGAGAATATACACAGCGAAACACACACCAATTCAATAGTTTCTACACATACCATCCAATGACATTGATTACATTCTTTGAATTGTGCAACCATTCTTACTCTCCTTTTCTGAGTTATTTCTCTCCCATTAACATAAATTCACTTCACCTAAGGTTCCTGTCTAATCTTTTAAGTTGCTGTTGTCAGTTCGATCCCATATAGATAGTTGTTAAAAGAGCATGATACTCAAGGCAGACTTTTTTTTGCTAGTTAAGCTAAATTGTTGTTTGGTTTTTAAGAAGACTTTCAGGGGATATTTTTGGTTTAAGGTTTAAAGAGTATCTCAGGACAATTTCAGGGGTTCATCCAGCCTCTGGCTCCAGAAAATCTGTATTCCATGAGTACGTGAAATTCTGTTCACATTTGCCCCCTTTTGTTCAGGATAGCGCTATAAAGCCTTTACTTGTTCAGTAATGGTAGCAGGGCATCATCCAGTTCTAGTCTCATGGCAGAGGAGGTAGTTGTTCATGGAGGTAATTAGCCACACATTCCATTTCCTCCATCTATTCTTGATTCTCCCTTCTTCCTCTGTTGCTACAGGTGAATAGAGAACAATTGCTATGCCTTGGATGGCGACTTGCAAGCTTTTAAGACCCCAGGCACTATACAACGAATTAGGAGGTAGAACAGAAGCACTGAAAACATTATTAGGCCAACTAACTGGCATGTCCCATGAAACCATGACCCTAAACCTCCAAACCACAGAACCAAATTCCATCAGGTGTTTGGTGGTACATAAGCAGCCTCAGTGGCTACTGTTTTTGTTGTTGTAAATATGTTTATTGCACAACTTTTGCCGATTCATCTTTTTTACAGGTGCACAACTTATTGATAACACTTACAGTAATTGGCTGTGCGGCCCTACCTTTAATCAGTGTGAATTTTCCATCACTGTAAACGGAAACTCAGTACTCTATTAGCCATAACCTCCCCTTTTCCTCTCCCTGATAACCAGTAATAAACTTCAGTCTCTGTACATTTGCCTTTTCTTGTCTTTTTATGTAAGTGAGGTCATACAATATTTGTCTTTCTGTGATTGACTTCTTTCACTCAACATGATGTCTTCAAGCTCCATCCGTATTTGGAGCATGTATCAAGACTTCATTTCTCCTACTTGCTGAGTAGTATTCCATTGTATGTAGGTACCACATTTTGTTTATCCATTTATCTATTGATGGGTATTTAGGTTGTTTCTACTTTTTGGCTATTGTGAATAGTGCTGCGATGAGCATTGATGTAGAAGTATCTGTTTGAGTCTCTGCTGTCAAGTATTTTGGGTATATACCTAGGGGTGGAATTGCTGGGTCATTTGATAGTTCTATTTTTAATTTTTTGAGGAACTACCACATTCTTTTCCGCAAGGACTGTACCATTTTGCATTCCCTCCAGCAATGGGTAAATGTTCCATCTTCTCTACATCCTCCCTAAGATTTGTTATTTTCTGTTTGTTTTTCATCTTAGCCATTCTAGTGGGAGTGAAGTGGTGTCTCATTTTGGTTTTAATTTGCATCTCTGATGGCTAAAGACATTGAACATCTTTTCGTGTGTTTGGTGGCCATTTGAATGTCCTCTTTGGTGAAATGTCTTTTCAAGTCCTTTGCTCATTTTATGATTGGGTTGTCTTTTTGTTCTTGTCAAAGTTTTATATATATTTTAGTTATTTTATTCTTATTGGATATATGGGTTCTGAAGACATTCCCCCAGTTGGTAGCTTGTTTTTCACTTTTTTGGTAAGGTCTTTTGATGGAGAAAAGCTTTCAATTTTTATGAGTTCACCAGGCTGTGAGTTTTTAAAAGCACTCTTATTAAAGTATGCTTAAAGAATTGGTTCCATAGTACTTTATACTTGGTAGTTAATTTTATTCCTTTTTTCCCCCCTTTCAGGTGGATGCACGGAGCATACCAGTGTTAGCAAAATGGCAAAATTCATATAGCATTAAAGTTGTACTTCAAGAGCTAAGACGTCTAATGATGTCCAAAGAAAATATGAAGCTTCCACAGCCACCAGAAGGACAAACATACAACAATTAATTTTAGTGGATCTCAAACTTGTCTTAAATCAACAACCTTCTACTCGTGTTAATGTCTTGATTAAGTATCACAATGCAAAATACCCACACATTAAGTCAGAGAATTCCAGCTGGTAACATGACCCAGACATTTGTAAGAATACACTTAATACATGTACACCTATTATGTTTTCAGGTCACAGTTGGAAAAATGCAGCACTTCTGCCTTATCAAGGCACTGTCATTTAAGCATAAACCTGGAATACTCAAAATAGAATTCAGGTTGACAAGATGACGGCTTGCTGGAGAAGTGTCAGATTGCTGTGGAAGGAGGTGTGTTTCTGAAACCCAGTCTCCAGGAGGAAGCCATCAAGGGGATGCTTTATCCATCTTGCTTAGCGAAAGAGCTGCAGTTTAAATTGTTTAAAGTAGCAGGTACAATGAATATTGTCACAATTGTGTTAATTTCTGAAGCAGTGTGGGTTCTGACTACTAGTAGTATCAAAAAATATGTTCAGGATTGTTTTGATACCTGTATTTATAATAAAAAAGTGGGGGGAGTCGATGAATTTCTGTTACAAGCTGTTTCTGTGTGTTATATGTAACAGACATGGTAAATATGTGTTTACAGTCTTTGTTTAACAAACCATGCATTTAAGTTTTAGTGAAACCAACAAAAAAGAAACAGGTGTATGGATATGTTATTTGGAGTTGAAAGTTAGTCTTAAAATGTAAATAAAATGTGGAAAGTGTTTCAGAGACTGTGCCATTTCTATTATATTGATATATATATATATATCTACAGTACCTTTCACAGGTAACAAAAATCAGAATTATATAACTTTTCATCTATACATACCTTTTATTATTTATCCCGTTTTGTATACTTCTTGTGAATTGGAATTTTGCAGAGTATTTCAAAGAATAAATTACCTAATTAGCTTAATTTCTTTTTTGAAGAAGAAGGAATCCCAGGAATTATATTTTGATATCACCAGAAATATTAATAAAAAGATCTTTCAGTCCTAGCAGTTTTATAGAATTATAGATTGCAAATTATCCAAATATACATTCCTTTTTTTCTTAGAATTTTTTTCTCCTTATTTTCCTGTGAAGCTTCAGGTTAATAGATTAGACTAATTTGAGACATTTCTCCCCCAATTAATGCTTTTTAACACTAAATAGGATTAATTTTATCCATTCCACCCAGCATCCGCTCTAGCAAATATGTAATTCTGAAGTTGAAAGTTTGTTTATGTTCTGCTTTAACCAAAGTGACTTGAGGCTTTATATCACTGTTTTTCACTTCAAAGGACTGGCTGGGTGTACTGCTTTGTTAAAACCATTGTTTTCTAATGGATCCGCTGAAGAAAATAGAAAGGTATTCAGGTAAAGTCTCTTAGTTTTGGCAAGCTTAGCCATTTGTCTCACGCTTCACCCTATCATGGTTTCCATGATAGTCAAAATATCAAATTAGGTGTTCCTACTTTTTGCTTATAAAGTAAAGGGAAAGTCAATCTTAGGTATAAAAATATTTTAGCTACTTTTACAACATAAGGACAAATTTCTCAAACATACGCCTGACACGTTTTTGTCAAGCTCTTTAAAGTTAAAGCTTTAAGCTACATTTTCTTGGTCAATAGTATATTAAGGTCAGGGACAATTTGTCTAAACTTACTAATTTCAACATGGCTATTCTGTTTTTTTTTTTTGGTTTTATTCTATTTTAGGTTATCAAAGATGTTTAAAATGACACATAGAGAACATACACATACAAGTTAGTAATGCATGTATAATTTATTAAAATAGATATGAAATGAACTATTATCTTGAAATATATTCTTAAAAATTTTTAAATGGTTGAAGATGAGGTTGAATTACCTTGACTCTGTATAAAAGTCTGGTGGTAACTGATGGTTGGAATCAGTCTTCCAACTAACTTTTTCCACTTTGAAACATGTCTTGTCATTCTTGGAAGCACGTAACCATTTGAGTGTTGTTTAATTATTTCTCTTGGTGGCCAAGAATTTGGGTACCTTGATCTCCATCCTCTTCCCTTTCCCTTTGTCCACCATTGTGAAAGTCTTCTTCCCCCCCATGTATGTTGTCTGAGTTGGCCCTGTAATGTTTATTTCCCCTCTTGTTTTGGGGATTATGGATCTCTGTAGAAATTTGCATGCCAGTTAACCAATTTTCAAAGCAGGATCCATTTCGCATGTCACAATCAAATGTATATGGCAATCTAAGACTCAATGGTTGATTATAGGAAGCAATTAATGTAGAACCACTCTTAATTACAGTAACATACTTAGAGCAGTTTTGAAGCAATTTTTCCTGTTTTTGAAGTGGTTAAAGTTGCTAGGAGTGTGTGATAACTTTTAAATGAATTGTAAGATTGCCTTAGATGTCTGTTTCAAAGGCTAGCAGGTGAGACCGTGAAGATGATCATATATTAATAAATGACTACAAAAATAAAATTCTTGTCCTGTTAGGTCAGTGTTATGCTTTAATGATTTTAATTGCTTAGTAATTCATTTTCAGAATGGATAATTTTTAAAAATGTTTTTTCTATTATTTTAAAGTAATGACATTTGTTGTTATGGGCTTATTATGTGCAACATGACAGTATTTTGGAACATAAACATTAGAAAGGACAGTCAGTGGTATTTAAGTCCTTTGAGTGTAAAAATAGACAAACTTTGTGATGTAAAATTGTCCTTGTAAAAGAATTTACGACACTTCAAATTTGAATGATTGTTTACAGAGTGAATTAGTTTGACACGTTTTATTAGATAATTCATAAGGAAGACGAGCCTGGATTACATAATATGAATACATTTATTTCAGTGTTATTTCCCACTCAATATTTTTATAAAAACAAGCAGAGGTGAACAAAGTGTTGAAAAATATATATGAAATTAGTATTGTTTTGGAATTCAGACGACCCAGTTTGGTATTAATGCTTTTTTCCTTAATAGGCTTGGTGTGTATGGGACAGCACTGGTTTTTTTTTTTTGGTGTATGGGTTTGGGTGGTTCTGGTGGGCACATCATAGAAATACTTAAAGCAGTGAATTATAGACTTTGGTCAAACAATGTTAGGGCTTTTAACGAGCTCATGGCTGTATTCTATGTACATTTTAAAGGGTATGAGTACTAACAACAAAGTCTCATATAATAGACTATGGGGGATATTTAAGGAATGAACTTTCCCTCCCCAGGATTTCCTTTTATAATTTATGCATTCCAGGCATATGTAAGTGTAGAATTACAGTATCGTTTGTTGCTGGAAAGGATACAAAAGGCTTTACAGTACTGATTTTACTTTCTGATAAATATCAGTATAGTTTTCTAGTTCCAGCTTGCTTCACTTTTGGTTATTTTCACAAAAAGATTCCAACTGTCAAAGTTTTAAAAAAGTATATGTATTTTGTGTATAAAACAGAAACATTGTGAAAAGGGGAGAATGCAATGTATTGTAGAATTGATTGGAACATTAGAGGTCAGTTCCCACCCAAGATGGTGTTTTTATGATAAAAAGGTGGCAATGCATGGGGATAGAATATCTTTTATGCTAAAATTAGTCATATCTTATGGAAGTTTGCTAAAGAGTAGATGAAAATCTAACCATAGTTCATACTGAAAATAAAGATACACAAGTATTTTCTGAAGAGAAATTTAATGGAAGGCATTGATGATACAGAAAATAAATGACAAAGTCAGAAGCATCGTTTTTTAATTGTATGAGTTTTGGGAAATCATGGAGTGAGTACATGATAAAAAACATGACTGGATATGAAGAAAGCACCGTGATGTTTAAATCCTTAGTTGGATTTTCTCACCTAAAAAAAAAAAAAATCATTCTCATTTTTACATGTAGCCCACATGTTTTTTCTGCATGTTTACTTATGAAATCAATAATAAAAACCAGCTCTCTGTTTCCTCACCTCAGGTTCCAGGGAATCCTTTCTCAAGTGAATAACTGACCAAATGCCATGTAAGGGTGGTGTCAAATGTACGCTACATCTGCTGCTACATATAGACTTATTTTGTCCTTGTTCAATTACAAGTAGCTACTGTATCTGGAAATTTTGGCAGCCTAAATAGTATACAAAAGCAAAGCTGATATTCTACCTCCAAATGAGGACTAACAGGTGGTACTAAGACACCCATAGTCAGTAACAAGAAAACTGTCCTCGGTAAAGAAACAAGTCACAACTTATTGAAAGTGAACACTTGACATTAGGGCAGGTCTTTGTCCAGACAGTGGTGGTCAGTGTGCCTCTAGCTCCACACCCTTCATCCAACCTTGGTGTCACATGGACCCAAAGGTGCCTGCCCACGTTGCTTTGCTCTTTTTGTATTTATTTGCAAAGCTATTTCACTGGCCTGGGTGGCATTTCTGAACCTTACCTCACAGATTCCAAACCTCCACTCCCTGTCGATACGTTTTACTCTTTCCCAAGCCTGGGAGTGGTCCCCGCACATGGCCATCTCCTTCTGCAGGACAAATGAGGTTTCTTTCAGGGAAAAACATGGCTAGATTTTATACCCCCCAGATGTCCTCCCAAGGTCAAATCTTAAACCTTCTCACTAAAAATTTCAGTTCAAACTCATTTATCTCTTCCCCAAACTGTATTTATAAAGGGAAATCTTTATATGCAGGCATTACATTCCTGGAGAGAAGTGTCTACCCTGATGTTGTCCTATAGTCATGGAGCAGGCTACCTTGCCACTGCTATCTTCACTTGTGTGGGTGTCAGCGGGGTATGAAGGAAGGGACAGGGTCATGAGAGACAGCCTCCATTAGATGAGGTAACAGAAATACCGGATTGCAGTGGGCGAGAGGGAAACGGGGAGCCATAGGTCTTGCCTGTGCTAGAACTGTTGAGAGTTTTTTTTTTTTTTTTAAACTTAATGTCTATTTCTCAAAGATTTTATTTTATTATTGCGCTTTCGGTGAGAGTTTACAGCTCAAGTTAATTTCTCATTCAAAAATTTATACACATACTGTTTTGTGGCATTGGTTACAGTCTCCACAATGTGACAGCACACTCCCCCTTTCTACCCCAGGTTCCCTGTGTCCATTTGACCAGTTTCTGTCCCTTCCTGCTTTTGGACAGTAGCTGCCCATTTGGTCTCGTATATCTGATTGAACTAAGGAGCATGTTCCTCACACGTATTATTTTTTGTTTGAGAGTCCTGTCTAATCTTTGTCTGAAGAGTGGGCTTCAGGAATCGTGTCAGTTTTGGGTTAACAGCATCTGGGGGCCATAATTTTGGGGGTTCTTCCAGTCTCTGTCAGGCTATTAAGCCTGGTCTTTTTATGTGAATTTGAATTCTGTATTTTTATCCTGCTCTGTCCAGGACTTTCTGTTGTATTCCCTATCGGGGCAGTCATTAGTGGTAGTCTGGTGCCATCTAGTTCTTCTGGTCTCAGGCTAGTGGAGTCTCTGGTTCATTTGGTCCTTTAGGCTAGTATTTTCCTTGTGTCTTTGGTTTTCTTCATTCTCCTTTGCTCCAAGTGGGATGGGACCAACAGATGTATCTTTGGTAGCTGCTTGCAAGCCTTTAAGACCCCAGATGCTACTTACCAAAGTGGGATGTAGAACGTTTTCTTTATAAGCTATGTTATGCCAGTTGATCTAGATGTCCCCCAAAACTGTGGTCCCCAGGCTCCAGCCCCAGCTACTCTGTCCCTCAAAGTGTTTGGATGTGCCTAGGAGACTTCTTTGCTTTTGCATAGGTCCAGTTGTGCTCACTTCCTCTGTGTCTTGTGTTGGCTTTCCCTTCACCAAAGTTGACCCTTGTCTGCTACCTAGTTGGTAATTCACTCCCCACTCTCAATAACCATCAAAGAATGCTTTTTTTCTGTGTTTAAACCTTTTCTTGAGTTCTTATAATAGCTTTATACAATATTTGTCCTTTTGTGACTGATTTATTTCACTCAGCATAATGCCCTCCGTATTTATCCATGTTGTGAGATGTTAGTGAAATTCATCATCATTATCATTATATAGTATTCCATTGTGTGTATGTACCATAATTTGTTTATCCATTCATCTGTCGATGGGCATTCAGATTGTTTCCATCTTTTTGCTATTGGGAACAATGCTGCAGTGAACATGGGTGTGCATATGTCTGTTCCTGTGATGGCTCTTATTTCTCTCGGGTATATTCTTAGTAGTGGGATTGCTGGATCATATGGTATTTCTATTTCTAGCTTTTTAAGGAGGTGCTATTATTGTTTTCCAAAGTGGCTGTACCATTTTACATTCCCATCAGCAGTACATACGAGTTCCAATCTCTCCACAGCCTCTTTAACATTTGAAATTTTGTGTTTTTTTGGATTAGTGCCAGCCTTGGTGGGGTGAGATGGTATCTCATTGTAGTTTTGATTTGCATTTCTCTAATGGCTAATGATTGTGAGCATTTTCTCATGTGTCTGTTAGCAGCCTCAATGTCTTCTTTGGTGAAATGTCTTCATATTCTTTGTCGCTTTTTTTTTTTTTTTTATTGTACTTTAGGTAAAGGTTTACAGAACAATGTAGCTTTTCATTGAACAGTACACGTATTTTTTTGTGACATTGGTTATCAGCCCCACAACAGGTCAACACTTTCCCCTTCTTGACCTTGGGTTCCTGTTACCAGCTTTCCTGTCCCCTCCTGCTTTCTAGTCCTTGTCCTTGGGCTGGTGTGTCCCTTTAATCTCGTTTTGTTTTATGGGCCTGTCTGATCTCTGGCTCAAGCGTTAACCTCAGGAGTCACTTCATTACTGAGCTAAAAGTATGTCTGGGAGCCATACTTTCTGGGTTCCTTTGCCCATTTTTTCATTGGATTATTTGTTTTTTGTTGTTGAGGTATTACAATATCTTGTACATTTTAGAGATTAGACCCTTCTTGGAAAGGCTGAGGCCAAAATTTTTTTCCCATTCTGTAGGTTCTCTTTTTACTCTTTTGGTGAAGTCTTTTGATGAGGCTAAGTGTTTGATTTTTAGGAGCCCCCAGTTATCTAGTTTCTCTTCTGGTGTTTGTGTATTGTTAGTTATGGTTTCTATTCCATTTCTGCCATGTATTAGAGCCCCTAGCGTTGTCCCTGTTTTTTCTTCCATGATCTTTATCATTTTAGATTTTATAGTTAGGTTCTCAGAGATTTTAAATGACCATTCGTTACATAATAGGTATTTGTTGCTTTAATACTTTACACTTTAGTTAAGTGTGATGTTAGGTTATCTGCAGTGCTGTCTGTCCGAGTTATCTAGTGCTGCTGTAACAGAAATACCAGTAATGGGTGGCTTTAAACCAAAAACAAAACAAAACCAAACCCATGGCCGTAGAGTTGATTCTGACTCATAGCGACCCTATGGGATAGAGTAGAACCTCCCCATAGGGTTTCCAAGGAGAGCCTGATGGATTTGAACTACCCTAACCTTTTGGTTAGCAGCAGAACTCTTATTTTCAGTTTAGGAGGCTAGAAGTCCGAAATCAGGGTGTCAGGTCTAGGGGGAAGCTTTCTCTTTCAGCTCTGGAGGATTGTCTTTGTCCTTTAGCTTCTGCTCCTGAATGATCTTCATGTGGCTTGGCATACCCTCCTCCTTCCACAATTGCTTGTTTAATCTCTTTTGTATCTCAAAAGAGATTGACTCAAGACACAATCTATACTAATCCTGCCTCATTTAACATAACAAAGGCAACCCATTCCCAAATAGGGTTATAACCACAGGCGAAAACCCGAAACCCAAACCCAGTGCCATTGAGTTGATTCCGACTCATAGCAACTATAGGACAGAGTAGAACTGCCCCATAGTTTCCACGGAGTGCCTGGTGGATTTGAACTGCCGACCCTTTGGTTAGCAGCCATGGCACTTAACCACTCTGCCAGTAGGGTTTCCACCACAGGCATAGGCATAGAGGTTAGAATTTACAACACAGTTTTGGGGGGAGGGGACACAAGTCATAGCACTGTCTATTGTAAGATCTTTATTTTCATCTTTCTCTAGTTCTTTACTTCAGCACGTATGTTCTGGGCTTAGGTAGACAAGCCTTTTTATAGATTCCTGTGGCTATGCTGTTATTTTATTTAAGGCATCCCTGTTAGCACTTTTGTTTGAGTATGACTATTCTCTAATTTTTAGACCATTCTTTTGAGAAAAATTTATCATCTAATAGTGAAGACTCTAAATATTTGGTCACCACTGGGTTTTAACATCCCTGGGTAAGGGAGAAGTTGAGTCAGTTATGTTAAGGGTAGAATTAAAGAGGAGAATAATGACATCAGAGGTACCTTCGTGTTAGGGAGCCTTAGTGTTAGAAATATTTTCATCACCGAAAAGTATGAACTTGTTTCTTGAATTGTCTCCAAGCAGAGTAAAGGTGCAAATGAAAACCCCATGTTGACTTCCAGGACTTTATTATCAACTCATTTTCTAAATATACTTTAGACTAGATTGGAATTTTTATGAGTTATGTATAATTTGAAACAAAACTTGAAAAGCACTGTGGTGGACAATATTTGGCCACTTTGGGAAGTGGTGTGCTGTCAGTGTCCCTCTGGAGCAGACGTGCATGATATGAGGTCTAGGAGAGTACTGTGAACCACTATCTCACTGTGAATAACACCAGTCTGAGGACAAGATCACCCATAGATGGAGGTCAGGGATGGACACTGAGAGTCAGGCTCCTTTGCTTCTGAAACCCAGCCTCACCTCTGCCCTTATATGGTTATGTGAGCTATTAATATGGTTACAATTTTTGCATTGTGTTTTTGTCATTGTGAGCAAAAAGAGTATACAAGTTATATATAACACCTGGAAATGTTTTTGGTATAATTCATTTATGCATTCATTCAGTATTTATTGAATGTCTCCTTGAGCACTAGTATTGGCACATGTATCCAACCTGCGTCGCTGGCTGGACAGTGCAGCGCTCCAGAAAGATAGACCTTTGACTTAAATCTCAAAGCTAACCACGTAAAGATTGAATGTACAAGAATACAACCCACATTGGAGCTACCTTGTATGAAACAGTGCCCAATAATAGGGCTCTTTATTAGGGCGTGGTGACCAACGACCCAGTCAGGTCCTGTCCCTTGAGGATGAGTGCTTCATATGCCCCAGAGGGGTCATGGGTTGAAGCTAGTCAGACAGTGCTGGTGTGTTGCTCTGCTGCTTCATGAGACCCATCCCTGGGTCCAGACTTGAAGGTGTTGGGGCCCTGAAGTCAAGTGGGCTGTAAGGTGAAATTCTATCATACCTTTCTTTCTTTTTTTTGGCACTTTTTAATATAATTTTTTGTTGTTGAGAGTACACACAGCAGAACATACAGCAATTAAACAGTTTCTACATGTACCATTTAGTGACATTGATTACATCCTTTTGAGTTGTGTAACTATTCTCACCTTTTCTGAGTTGTTTCTCCCCCATTAACATAAACTCACCACCAGCTAAGGTTCCTATCTAATCTTTTGAGTTGCTGTTGTCAATTTGATCCCATATAGATAATTCTTAAAGGAGCATAGTGCTCAAGGCAGACCTTTTTTTCACTAGTTAAGCTAAAATATTGTTTGGTTTTAAGAAGACTTTCAGGGGATATTTTTGGTTTAAGGTTTAAAGATTATCTCAGGGCAATAATTTCAGGAAGGGGCATACCTGTATTTCCATGAACTTTTCATTTCTATATTTATTCAACTCGATGGCACCCAACAGCAACAATAACAATAATTGAGACATAAAATCACGTACCATAAAATTCACCATTTTAGTGTCCAATTCAGTGGTTTTTCGTGTATTCATAAAATTGTGCGACTGTCACCACTATCTGATTCCAGGACATTTCCATTACTCCTAAAAGAAACCCTGTATCCATAAGCAGTCACTTCCCATTTCTGTCTTTCCCCCAGCCCCTGACAAACACTAATCTACTTTCTGTCTCTATGAATTTGCCTATTCTGGCCGTTTCATATCAATGGATTCATACAATATATGGTCATTTGTGCCTAGTTTCTTTCCCTTGTCATAATGCCTCCAAGGTTCATCCTTGTAGCATGTATCTGGACATCACTTTTTAAAAAACGAATTTATCGAGAAATAATTTATATACCATACAATTCGCTCATTTAAAGAGTACAATTCAGTCATAGTGGTTTTTAGTATATTCATAGATGTGTGCAAACATCACCACAGTCAATTTCAGAACATTTTCATCATCGCAAACCCCGTGTCCTTTAGCTATTACCCCATACCCCATTCCTTCCCCCAGCCCAGCCCTAAACAACCTCTAATCTTCCTGTCTCTATACATATGCCTGTTCTGGACATTTCATACGAAAGAAATCATGTGGTCTTTTGTGACTGGTTTCTTAAACTTAGCATAATGTTTTCAAGGTTGCTTCATGTTGTAGCATACACCACTACTTCGTTCCTTATATCGTTGAATAGTATTCCATTGTATTTATATACCACACCATGTTCATCCATTCATTGTCTGCTGATGGACATTTGGATTGTTTCTACCTTTTGGCTATTATGAATAATGCAGCTATAAACGTCTGGGTACAAATTTTTTTGTGTACATATATATATATTTTAATAATTTTTATTGATCTTTAAGTGAACGTTTACAAGTCAAGTCAGTCTGTCACATATAAGCTTATATACACCTTACTCCATACTCCCACTTACTCTCCCCCTAATGAGTCAGCCCTTCCAGTCTATCCTTTCGTGACAATTTTGCCAGTTTCTAACCCTCTCTACCCTCGTATCTCCCCTTCAGACAGGAGATGCCAACACAGTCTCAAGTGTCCACCTGATACAAGTAGCTCACTCTTCATCAGCATCTCTCACCAACCCATTGTCCAGTCCCTTTGTGGTGGATTTAACTTTAAAGTCTATTTTGTCAGAAATTAATATTGCTACTCCTGCTCTTTTTTGCTTATTGTTTGCTTGATATATTTTTTTCCATCCTTTGAGTTTTAGTTTGTGTCTCTAAGTCTAAGGTGTGTCTCTTGTAGGCAGCATATAGACGGATCGTGTTTCTTTATCCAGTCTGAGACTCTCTGTCTCTTTATTGGTGCATTTAGTCCATTTACATTCAGTGTAATTATAGATAAGTAGGTGTTTAGTGCTGTCATTTTGATGCCTTTTTATGTGTGTTGTTGACAATTTCATTTTTCCACTTACTTTTTTGTGCTGAGACGTTTTTCTTTGTAAATTGTGTGTTCCTCATTTTCATAGTATTTGACTTTATGTTTGCTGAGTCGTTAAGTTTTTCTTGGTTTTTATCTTGAGTTATGGAGCTGTTATACCTCTTTGTGGTTACCTTAATATTTACCCCTATTTTTCTAAATAAAAACCTAACTTGTATTGTCCTATATCGCCTTGTATCCCTCTCCATATGGCAGTTCTGTGCCACCTGTATTTAGTCCCTCTTTTTGATTATTGTGATCTTTTACATATTGACTTCAATGATTCCCTGTTTTGAGCATTTTTTTCTTTTTAAAATTAATCTTAACTTGTTTTTGTGATTTCCCTATTTGAGTTGGTATCAGGATGTTCTGTTCTGTGACCTTGTGTTGTGCTGGTATCTGATGTTACTGATTTTCTGACCAAACAATTTCCTTCAGTATTTCTTGTAGCTTTGGTTTGGTTTTTGCAAGTTCTCTAAGCTTGTGTTTAGCTGTAAATGTTTTAATTTCGCCTTCACATTTTAGAGAGAGTTTTGCTGGATATATGATCCTTGGCTGGCAACTTTTCTCCTTCAGTGCTCTATATATGTCATCCCATTGCCTTCTTGACTGCATGGTTTCTGCTGAGTAGTCTGAACTTATTGATTCTCCCTTGAAGGAAACCTTTCTTTTATCCCTGGCTGGTTTTAAAATTTTCTCTTTATCTTTGGTTTTGGCAAGTTTGATGATGATATGTCTTGGTGATTTTCTTTTTGGATCAATCTTAAATGGGGTTCGATGAGCATCTTGGATAGATATCCTTTCATCTTTTATCATGTCAGGGAAGTTTTCTGCCAACAGATCTTCAGCTCTTCTCTCTGTGTTTTCTGTTATTCCTCCCTGCTCTGGGACTCCAATCACACGCAAGTTATTCTTCTTGATAGAGTCCCACATGATTCTTAGGGTTTCTTCATTTTTTTAAATTCTTTTATCTAATTTTTTTTCAGCTATATTGGTGTCGATTCCCTGGTCCTCCAGATTTCCCACCCTGCATTCCAATTGCTCGAGTCTGCTCCTCTCACCTCCTATTGTGTTGTCTAATTCTGTAATTTTACTGTTAATCTTTTGGATTTCTGAATGCTGTCTCTCTGTGGATTCTTGCAACTTATTAATTTTTCCACTATGTTCTTGAATAATCTTTTTGAGTTCTTCAACTGCTTTATCAGTGTGTTCCTTGGCTTTTTCTGCAGTTTGCCTTATTTCATTTCTGAGGTCATCCCTGATGTCTTGAAGCATTCTGTAAATTAGTTTTTTATATTCTGGCTCCAGCACTTCCAGGATTGGATCTTCATTTGGGACAGATTTTGATTCTTTTGTTTGGGAAGTTGTAGAAGCAATCATGGTCTACTTCTTTATGTGGCTTGATATCGACTGCTGTCTCTGAGCCATCACTAAGATATTGTAGTAATTTATTCCATATTTGCTCACTGAGTCTTTTCTTGTTTTGTTTTCTTTCAGTATACGTAGATGGGCTACTAGATTGTGCTGTCTTGATTGTTGTAGCTCTTGAGTCACTTATGTCCTATTACCAGCTGGTTCGGGCTGTTACCAGATATATAAGCCTAAGAGCCCATTCACTATTCTTGAGTAGAATCTGGTTTTGAGTCACCAATTATGTGGTGTAGACTGTCACCCATCCACCTAGAGAAGTAGTGGTGATAGTTTTGTGCACCAGATTCTGGTAGCAGGGGTTCACACTCTAGTGGGGGCAGGATGCTGACAGGCTTCCCCCAAGTGCCAGTGAGGTAGGTGTGTCTCTACTCCTAAAGCACTTTTGTGGGTGGGCTCTGCAGCTGTACCTTAGGCCCCCACTGCAAGTACCTCTACAGATTGGAAGGTGTCACCCTCCTTAGACCCCTAAGGCAGGAGACTAGGTGGTCTGGGGGGAGCTTCAGCCCTCAGTTCCCTGTTGTGGGTCAGTGAGGTGTCTGTTGAATACACAGAGGTATCAGACCTGGGAAACTTGTCTTTCCAGTAATCCGCTAAATCAATTACAGTCAGGTCCCTATCAGAAATGCCTTTGCATTATAATAGCCACCTTGTTCCCTGTAGGGATGAAAGCCAAAGACTGTGGATCTCATATGCTTGGCTGGAGCTGGTTCTGTGTTTTTCGTCCAAATTAGGGAAGGATTTTTGGTCCCTGGGTTTTTTGTAGCTGCTTCCCTCAGGCCGGAAGAATGGGTTAGGAAGAGACAAAAAAAAAAAAAAAGAAAGAAAAACCTTAGAGCAGTTTACTCTGGCTCAGGAAATTCCAAAGTTAATGAAGCCGCCTGGGAAGGGGAGGGGAGGGTTCAGATAAATAGGAGAGAGTAGCACCCGGGAATATAGACAAAGTTACTTATCTTGCTTAGGATGACTGTTTTATCTGAGATTCCCGAGGGGCGCGTCGACTGTGTGCGCTGGCTGGGTAGAGATTGCCCCCGAGGATCAGGCCCGCATCCCGTGCTTGCGCTGTCTCAGAAGCCGTGGTTAGTTCCTCCACTCCCAGTTAACAGTCCAGCGCCAAGATTCTCCAGCTGGGACGCCGCACTCCCGACTCCAAAACCAGTCGCTGCCTCCCGATGACTTCTCCTCCTGTCAGCCGCATCACTGCGCTGCCTGCGTGCTCTGGCTGGGTTTCCCCCGAGGTCACTTCAGGGGGCTAGGGCTGCACCCCATGTTTGCGCTGTCTCAGGATGCTGTGTTCAGCTCCCCTGTGCCCAGTCCAAAGCCCGGCGCCAAGGTTTCCTGACTGGAATGCTGGCTCCATGCTCCGAAAACAATCGCTGCTTCCCCGTGGTTGTTTGTTCTCAGTCTCTGTCACTCAGGTCAACTCTTTAGATCTGTGTTTGATGGTCAGGGTTCGTAGATTGTCATGTATGTGATCGATTCACTTGTTTTTCCGAGTCTTTGTTGCAAGAGGGATCTGAGGTAGCTTCTACCTAGTCAGCCATCTTGGCCCTGCCTCCATATTTTTTTTAAATAATCTTTTATTGTGTTTTCAGTGAAGGGTTACACAGCAAATTAGGTTCCCACTTGACGATTTCTACACACATTTTTCAGCTACATTAGTTACATTTTTTTCACAATGTGTCAGCATTCTCTTTGTGTTTTGGTTGTTCCGTTTCCAGTACCCCAGTTTCCCTGCCCCCTTATCTTCTCATCTTTTCTTTAGAGTAATTGTTGACCTTCTGGTCTCATGTAGATAGTTTTCTAATGTAGCACTGTACTCATAGATAATATTCCTTGTTTTGTGTGCCAATCTGTTATTTTGCTAAAAGGTGACCTTGGGGTAGTTTTGGTTAAAGGTTTAAAGAGTAGTTCAGGGTGATAGTCTCAGGGAGTCCTCCAGTCTCAGCTGGTCGAGTTAAGTCTGGACTTCTTAAGAATCTGAGTTCTCTTTTGTGTTTTTCTCCCAGTCTATCGGGGTCAGTCTGTTGTGGCCCTGATCAGAACGGTTTAGTGGTAGCCAGGCACCATCTGTCTTCTGGTCTCAGGGTAGATGAGGCTATACGCTGTTAGCTCTGTAGACTAGTTTCTTTTCTGACACTTTGGTTTCCTTCTTTCTCTTTTGCTCCTGATGAGTAGAGGCCAATAGTTGTATCTAAGATGGCTGCTCGCAAGGTTTTAAGACCCCAGGTGCTACTCACCTCACTAGGATGCAGAACATGAACTTTTTGATGCCAGTTGACTGAGTTGTCCCGTAAGATTAAGGTCGTAACTCTTCAAACCCAGAAAACCAATCTCGCAAGGTGTTTGGTTTTGTCTGGGAAGTATCTGTAACTGTGTCCTCTATGAATATATATGCATGCAAGCACATATCTGTACGTATAGATACTTCTGTTTGTGTGCACACATGACTAGCTTGTGCATACCTGTACACATATGTGCCTATACACCTATACATGTGACCATACACTCGTTTTTTTGTTGTTATCATTGGTTGCCAAATTATATACGTCACATTCTTTAGCACAAACATCCTTTTGCGCACTTTTTAGTGGCATCATTTACTTTGGTCAAGCTGTGCTTATTACACCCACATTCTGTCTACTTTTCCCATCACCAAAAATAAGTATTTATGCCCTACTGAGTGATTCTCCCTCCCCTCCCCACCCATCCCTGGTGACCACCAATGATGTATGTGGATCTGTTCTTCTTATAAAAGTGGGATCATGCAATTTTTGTCCTCATGTGATTGACTTATTTCACTTAACATTATGTCCTCTAGATCCATCCATAATATATGTTTCATGGACTCATCACTGTTCTTTATGGTTGTGTAGTATTCCATTGTATGCGTGTACCACATTTTGCTTATCCATTCATGTACTGAAGGGCACCTAGGCGGTTTCTGTTTTTTGCTTTTGTGACTAATGGTGCAATGAACATAAACCCAGTAACCCAGTGCCATTGAGTCGACTCCGACCTATAGGACAGAGTAGAACTGCAATGAACATAGGTGAGCATATGTCTGTGTTACTTCTGTTAGGTCTCTAGGGCATATATCTAGAAGTAGATTGCTGGATCATAAGGTAATTCTATTTCTGGTTCTCTGAGGAAGTAGCCATCCCATTTTCTCTAGTGGTTGTACCATTTTATAGTCCCACCAGCAATGATAAGGGTTCCAGTTTCCCCACATCCTTCCCAATATTTGATGCATTTTTTTAAGTCAGTGCCATTTTAGCCAGGGTGAGGTGGTATCTCATTGTAGCTTTGATTTGCATCTCTCTCAGTGGTTAAGTGTTGGACTGCTAACCAAAGGTTGGTAGTTCGAATACAGCTGCTTCTTGGAAACCCTGTGGGGCAGTTCTACTCTGTCCTATAGGGTTGCTATGAATTGGAATCAACTCAACTGCAGTGGGAATGGCTAATAATTGTGAGCATCTTTTCATGTGTTTGATGGCCACTTCAATGTCTGCTTTGGTGAAGTGTCTGTTTATATCCTTTGTCCATTTTTTAATTGAGTTTTGTCTTTTTGTTGTTAAAGTTTTCTATAAATTTTAGAGATTAGACTCTTATTGGATATGTCATTTCCAAAGACTTTTTTCCCAGTCAGCAGCTTGTCTTTTTACTCTTTTGATAAGTCTTTTGATAGCATGTTTAATTTTTATGAGGTCCTAATTATCTAATTTGCCTTCTGTTATTCATGCATTTGTTTGTTAGCCTATTTAAAAAAAATTAGGTCCCACAGTTTTCTCCCAAGAACTTTATAGTTTTCGGTATAACATTTCAGTCTTTAATCCATTTTGAGTTAGTTTTTGTGTATGGTGTGAGGTATGGGTCCTGTTAACATTTTTCTGCAAGTGAATATCCAGTTTTGCCAGCACCATTTATTCTTATTATTTATTTATTTAATTAACATTTATTGAGCTTCAAGTGAACGTTTACAAATCAAGTCAGACTGTCATGTATAAATTTATATACACCTTACACCATACTCCCACTTGCTCTCCCCCTAATGAGTCAGCCCTTCCAGTCTCTCCTTTCGTGACAATTTTGCCAGCTTCCAACTCTCTCTATCCTCCCATCCCCCCTCCAGACAGGAGATGGCAACGCAGTCTCAAGTGTCCACCTGATATAATTAGCTAACTCTTCATCAGCATCTCTCTCCTACCCACTGTCCAGTCCCTTTCATGTCTGATGAGTTGTCTTCGGGGATGGTTCCTGTCCTGGGCCAACAGAAGGTTTGGGGACCATGACCGCCGGGATTCCTCTAGTCTCAGTCAGACCATTAAGTCTGGTCTTTTTATGAGAATTTGGGGTCTGCATCCCACTGATCTCCTGCTTCCTCAGGAGTTCTCTGTTGTGCTCCCTGTCAGGGCAGTCATCGATTGTGGCCGGGCACCAACTAGTTCTTCTGGTCTCAGGATGATGTAGGTCTCTGATTCACGTGGCCCTTTCTGTCTCTTGGGTTCTTAGTTATCGTGTGACCTTGGTGTTCTTCATTCTCCTCTGATCCAGGTGGGTTGAGACCAATTGATGCATCTTAGTTGGCTGCTTGTTAGCATTTAAGACCCCAGACGCCACATTTCAAAGTGGGATGCAGAATGTTTTCATAATAGAGTTATTTTGCCAATTGACTTAGAAGTCCCCTTAAACCGTGGTCCCCAAACCCCTGCCATTGCTCTGCCAGCACCATTTATTAAAGAGACTGTTTCTTCCCCATTGAATGGACTTTGACCCCTTGTCGAAAATCACTTGTCCATGAATGGATAAATTTATTTCTGGGTTCTCAATTCTATTCCTCTGGTCTATGTGTCTGTCATTGAACCAATATCAGGCTGTTTTGATTACAGTGCCTGTGTGGTATGTTTTGATATTCGGGAGTGTGAGGCTTCCTACGTTGTTGTTGTTGTTCTTCAGTATTACCATGCCTATTCGGCGGCTCATTCCTTTCCATATAAAGTTGGTCATTAGTTTTTCCATTTCAGTAAAGAATGTTGGTATTTCACTCGAGATTGCATTTTATCGTAGACTGCTTTAGGTAGTATTGACATTTTCACTGTATTTAGTCTTACAGTCAGTGATGTCACTAGGGTTGGTGTCACCATGGGTAGTAACCCATGGTGTCACCCTGCATGCTAATTGCCACAATAGTGTAGCTGAAACACCAGAAAATTTGACAAAATCAGCAACTGTAAAAACACTGGCAGCAACAAAAACAACAGTGCATGCTTATAGCGTGTGTAGATGAAACCACGTGATTTGAAGTGTCATTGTAACTGGGTAATAATGATAGCTCTGATCAGAGCGCAATAGAAGGTTCAAAAAGTAAATTATCATAGAGTTTTACCCTTGCAGGTACATTGATGCATGTAAGCTGTGCTTAACGAAATTTTTTTATATAACTAACTATGGGGATATTTTTATACAAATATTTCTGCTGAGACACAGAAATTCTGTAGACAGCCATTTGGTGTCACTCCCTCTGACAGTGTCACCTGGTTTGGTCCACACCCCCTACATCCCCTAGTGATGCCACTGTTTCCAGTCCATGAGCATGGAGTGTCCTTCCATGTATGTAGGTCTCTTTTAGTCCCTTACAGTAGAGTTTTAAAATTTTCATTGCATAAGTCTTTTAGGTCCATGGTTAGGTTAATTCATAGGTATTTTATCATTTTTGTGGCTATTGTAAATGGTATTATTTTCTTGATTTCCTTTTTGGGACACTTCTTTTTAGCGGTAGTGTAAAAGAACCCAACTGATTCATGTGTGTTGATCTTGCACCCTGCAACATTGCTGAATTCTTCTATTAGACCCAACAGTTTTATTGTGGAATCTTTAGGGTTTTCTATGTATTGGATCATGTCATCTGCAAATAGAGTTTTATTTCTTCCTTTCCAATTTGGATACCTCATATTTCTCTTTCTTGCCGTATTGCTCTGGCTAGGACTTCCAGTACGATATTAAGAGTGGTGAAATGGGCATCCTTGTCTTGTTCCCATTCTCAAGGCGAAAGTGCTTAGTCTTTTTGTATCAATTGATACAATCACGTGTTTCTTTTCCTTTGTTTTATTTATGTGGTGAATTACATTGATTGATTTTCTAATGATGAACCATCCTTGCATTCCTGATATGAATCCCACTTGATGGTGGGGTATGATTTTTTTGATATGTTGTTTAACTCTGCTGGCTAGAATTTTGTTGAAAAGTTTTGTGTTTATATTCATGAGCAATATTGGTTTGTGATTTTCTTTTTTATGATTTCTTTGCCTGGCTTTGGTATCAGAGTGATGCTGGCTTCATAGAATGCGTTAGGGAGTATTCCTTCCTCTTTTATGTTTTTGAAGAGTTTGAGTAGAATTGGTGTCAACTCTTCTCTGAATGTTTGTAAAATTCCCCAGTGAAGCCACCTGGTCCTGTTCTGTTTTGTTTTGTTTTGCTGTTTTTTGATGACATCTTCAATCTCTTCTTTTGTTATGGGTCTGTTTAGATTTTTACTTCTGTTTATGTTAGTTTAGGTAGGTAGCGTGTTTTTAGATATTTGTTCATTTCATCTAGGTTTTCAAATTTGTTGGAGTACAGTTTTTCATAATATTCTGTTATGATCCCCTTTATCTCAGTTGGGTCTGTCGTAATGTCTCCAATTTTGTTTCTTTGCCTCTTCTCATTTTTCTTCTTTTGTCAGTCTAGCCAGTGGTTTGTCTATTTTATTGATCTTTCAGTAATTTGGTTTTATTGATTGTTTTTATTGTTTTCTATTTTGTTTATTTCTGCTCTGATCTTTATTATTTCCTTCCTTCTGGTAGCTTTTGTCTTGTTTTGCTCTTTTCTGTTTGTTCAAGGTGTCAGTTTAAATTATTGATTTTGAATCTTTTTTTAACATAGGCATGTATTGCTATGAATTTCCTTCTGAGCATTGCTTTTGCTGTGTACCAAAGGTTTTGATACGCTGTGCTTTCATTTTTGCTTGGTTTTCAGTATTTTTTAATTTCATTCTTGATTTCTTCTGTGCCTCAATAGTATTTTAGTAGTGTGTTATTTAGTTTTCATGTAATGATTACTTTTTCCTTATTCTTCCTGTTGTTGATTTCTAGCTTCAAACTGTTAGGGTCAGAGAAGATGCTTTGTATGACTTCAATCGTTTTAAATTTATTGAGACTTGTTTTGTGGTCTAGCATGTGGTCTATTCTGGAAAATGATCCATATGCACTGAAGAAAAATGTGTATTGTTCTGATGATGGGTAGAGTGTTCTATATATGTCCATTAGGTCAAATTGTCTTACGGTTTCTTTTATGTCCTCAGTGTCCTTACTGATCTTTTTAGATGTCCTGTCTAGAATTGAGAGTGGTGTGTTGAAGCCCCAGTTATTATTGTGGAGTTATCTGTTTCTCCTTTCATATTAGTCAGTATTTGTTTTATGTATTTTGAAACATTGATGTTCTGTGCATATATATTTACAATTGTTATGTCTTCTTGATGGATTAATCCTATTATTATGTCATGTTCTTTATCTCTTGTAATAGATTCTAACTTCAAGTCTATTTTATCAGATATCAGTGTGGACACCAGTACTTTTTTTTTTTTTTTTTTTGGTTGCTTATTGCATGGAATCTTTTTTTCCATCCTTTTATTTTCGGTCTGTGTCTTTATGTCTAAAACATTTTTCTTGTAGGTAGCTAAAAGAAAAAAAAAATTTTTTTTTTTTTGGATTATATATTCTTTTTATCCATTATGTCATTCTCTGCCTTTTGTATGGGGAATTTAGATCATTTACATTTAAGGTTATTACTGAAAATGTATCTACTTCATTTTGCTAATTGTTTTGGAGTGTCATATCTTTGTCTTTTTGTTCTAATTTTTCTGTTATTTTTGTGTGTTTAGCAGCTGTTTTGTGATGAGCACCTTTGATTTCTCCTTTTCTTCTACGTGTTTCTTCTAGTTGTTTTCTTAGTGGTTACTGTGACTGTTACATTACACAGCTTGCAATTGCAACAACATTTAACACAGAAACAAGTAACAAACAACATTAACATAGTTGACCTATTCTTGTTTTGCTCCTTCCTCCTTTTCTATTGGTGAGTCTCCACTGACATCATTCTATATCCTATATGTGATAGATTTAATTTGTAGTTATTTTTTATGCACTTGTATTGCTTGTGGAACTTAACTATTGAGTTTATTCCCTGAAAATATTGTATACTTCACCCTTATATTTGTGTATACATTTTTTTAGAGCTCTCTCTTTTTCTTCTTTTTTCCCATGTGTAGATTCAAGTATTTGTTTAATGTTCTTTCTGTTTGGGGAACTCCCTTAAGTAATACTTGCAGAGCTGGTCTGGTATTGGCAAATTCCCAGAGCTTCTGTTTATTTGGGAATGTCTTGCTTTCCCCCTCATTTTTGAATGACACCTATGCTGGGTAAAGAATTCTTGGTCGGCATTGTTTTGGTTCAGTATTTTATGTATGCTGCTCCATTGTCTTCTGGCCTCCGCGGTTTCTGGGGAGAAATATGTGCTAATTCTTATCATGAACCCTTGATATGTTATGTTGTGCTTTTCTCTTGCTGCTTTCAGAATTCTCTTTTTGTCTTTGGTTTTCAGGAATTTTATTACTGTGTGTTGTGGAGTGGACCTCTTTGTATTTCTTCTGTTTGGAGTTCATGTAGCTTCCTGTATTTGCATGCTTGGTTCCTTATTCAGGTCTGGCCTTTATTATTATGATGCTCTGGAATTACAAAAATTCTAATGTCAGCTTTCTTAACTCAAACCCGTATTTCCACTTGGCTTTGTTCGCTTTTCTTTGTTTCTTTCTCATGTTTCTCTTGAGAATATGTTCTGTTGCTGTCTATTAGCTCACTTATTCTATCTTCTGTTTGCGCACATCTGTTGTTGAATGCTCCTCTTGCATTTTCTAATTCAATTATTTTATTCTTCAGTTCTAGTATTTCTTGTTCTCTTTTGTTTTCAGTCTCCTTATTGAGTTTTTAATTTCATATCTCAGTTTTCTTCCTGATTTCCATTAGTTTGCTGTCTGTGTGTTCTTTGCTTTCTTTAAACATATTTGACACTATTATTTGGAAATATTTTTTCTATTATCCTTGTTTCCATAGGAGAAATTTCCACTTCTTTATGTTTTTCTTTTGGTTGAACCATCTTCTCTTGGGATTGTGTATTTTTGTGTTGTTGTTGAACATGGGGTATTTTAATATCTTATTGTGATATTCTGGAATTTAGAGTTTTCTGGGTTTCAAGCCAATTATTTTTCTTAGGTTTACCTCTACTGTCTTCTCCTAAGTTCCACTAGAGGGCAATGTGGTCCTTTGCTTCTTTCAGCGCAGAGTCAGCAATTCTCCCTGAGAATTTATCTGTGTTTTTTTTTTTTTTTTTTTTACTGTCAGGTTCTGGTCTATCTCCACATGTTTTAGAAAGTTTTTTTTTGTTGTTTTTATTGTGATTTAGGTGAAAGTTTACAGAGAAAATTAGTTTCTCCTTAAAGAGTTAATACACAAATTGTTTTGTGACAGTGGTCGCCAACCCCGTGATGTATCAACACTCTCCTCTTTTCCACCCCAGGTTCCCAGTTGCCATTGAACCAGTTTTCCTGTCCCTTCCTGCCTTCTCATCTTTGCTTTTGGGCTGGTGTGCCCATTAGTCTCATATACATTATCGAACTATAAAGCAAGTCCCTCATGTATGTTATCATTGGCCCTATAGACCTGTGTAATCTTTGCGTGAAGGATGAACCTCAGGAGTGACTTCAGTACTGAGTTGAAAGGGTGTCTGGGGGCCATATTCTTGGAGTTTCTCCAGTCTCTGTCAGACCAGCTAGCCTGATTTTTTTGTGTGTGTGTGCGTGTGAATTTGAATTTTGTTCTGCATTTTTCTTCTGCTCTGTCTGAGACCCTCTATTGTGATCCCTGCCCAAGCAGTTGGTGGTGATAATCAGACACCAGCTGGTTGTTCTGAAGTTTTAAGTTTCAAGTGCCTGAAGTTTTAAGCACCCAGACACTTAAAACTGGCTGGTTTTCCCTAAGGTGACTGAGTTTATTGGTATATGAGGTCCCTCTGTCTTTTGTGGATTTGGTTGTAGCCTTCCTTGTATGGTTGCACTCCTGGGGCTGGATTCTTTTACTTCCTTTTGCAGGATTGGGGCACGGCTTTCCCTCTATAGTTAATTGTGCATGTGTGGGACTTTTCTGCTGGCTGTGGGTGGAAGTTGTGG
The DNA here is from genome assembly GCF_024166365.1 of Elephas maximus indicus. Taxonomy (NCBI): domain Eukaryota; kingdom Metazoa; phylum Chordata; class Mammalia; order Proboscidea; family Elephantidae; genus Elephas; species Elephas maximus. The sequence goes on from NC_064833.1 coordinate 88,839,782, forward strand.
TACTCAACTTTTCATAGGTGAGGGTGGGGAGTGCTTTATGTCCTTCCTTCGTGGGCAACACCGAGCAGGCATTCCCATGGTGCCTAGTTGTAGATAGGTAGCCAGTTGTGTACCACTGTATTGCCTGTGTGCTGTATTTTTCTCACCCTGGCTGTTGGATGGATCCCATGGCTCTTCAGTGGCTTCTGATCCTAGTGCCCACTGGCCTCAGGTTTCAGAGAGATTCAGTAGCACTCAGTCGCAGCGTCTTGGCTTTTCTGTGCTTCTTTCCAAGTGCATGGCTTGTGAAATTCCATAGCCAATCTGCACCACCTTAATCAGACTACACTTTCCTAAGTATAGTTCCCATCCTGCATTCGTTGTTCAGGGTATTGCTAGTCCCCGTCCCAAAATGGTCACAGTGAGCCAAGTCTTCTGGATACCCCTGGCTAGAAACTCCCAGCTCTTTGCTGAACCCACTCCTCCTCATCCCTATTTTGGGCCTCACCTCAGCTCTCCAACAGTTCAGCTGCTACCTGGAGCTTTATGATCTCAGCCTGTGCCTGTTTTTATTCTTTGTTCAGTGAGTTAGTTGCAGGGAGAATTGACATATGTTTTCATTTCCTTTGGGTAGAGACCTAAGAGTGGAATTACTGGGGTCTATGGTAACTCTAAAGAGCCTTGGTGGTACAGTGGTTAATTGGAAAGGCTGGTGGTTTGATCCCAGCAGTGGGTCCATGGGAGAAAAGACCTGGTGATCTCCTCCTTGACAGCATGTGGTAACCCTATGTTTAATTGTTTGAGAAACTGCCAGACTGGTATCCAAAACGGCTGCACCATTTTATGTTCTACCATCTGTATGTGAGAGTTCCAACGCCTCCACCTCCTCACCAACATATGTTATTTTCTCTCTCTTTGATTATAAACATCCTAGTGGGTGTAAAGCGGTATCACATTGTGGGGTTTTGTTGTGTTTATTTTTTTTGGTGTCAGTTTTTTTTTATTGTGGTGAATATATGTGTAACAAAACATTTCAACAATCTTCACATGTACAGTTCAGTGACATAATTACATTCATCATGTTGCCCAACTATTGCCCTCATCTGTTCCCAAATTTAACCATCATTCTTTCCCTGACTAATGATGTTGACCTCCTTTTCATGTGCTTATTGCCACTTTAGGTTTTCTTTGGATAAATGTCTATTAAAGTCTTTTGCTTATTTTTATATTTGGTTTTTGCATTTTTATTATTGAGTTATAAGAATTCATTATATGTTCTGGACACTAGACCCTTATCAGATACATAATTTAATTAAAAATTTAAAAACATTTTCTCCAATTCTGTGGGTTGTCTTTTCAATTTCTTGGTGATATTTTTTGTAGTACAAAAATTTTAATTTGATAAAGTTTAGTTTATTTTTCTTTTGCTTGTAATTTTGGTGTCACAGCTGAGAAACCATTGCCTAGTCCTTGGTCACAAAAATTTACACCAATGTTTTCTTCTAGGAGTTTTATAGTTTTAACTCTTACATTTAGGTTTATGATCTATTTTGGTAAATTTACCCGTCCATTTTGAGTTGAGATAGGGGTCCGAATTCACTCCTTTGTATGTGGCTATCTAGTTTCCACAACCATATGTTGAATTGTCAAGACAGCTTTGTTGAAAATAAGTTGACTATCCCAGTGCCGTTGAGTCGATTCTGACTCATAGTGAACCTATAGGACAGCAGAACTGCCCCATAGAGTTTCCAAGGATTGCCTGGCGGATTTGAACTGCCGACCCTTTGGTTAGCAGCCGTAGTACTTAACCACTATGCCACCAGGGTTGCCAAGTTGACTATAAAAAAATCCATTGCCATCTGTATGAATTTATTTGTGGAATAGAACTATATATTTAGCCTTATGTCAGTACCATACTGTCTTGATTAGTTTTGTAGTAAAATATGAAATTGGAAAGTGTGAATCCTTCAATTTTGTTCTTTTTCAAGATCGTTTTGGCTATTCTAAGCCCCTTGAATTTCCATATGAATTTTAGGATCAGTTTGTCCATTTCTGTTAAAAAAAAAATAAGTATTTGAAATTTTGATAGGGATTACATTGAACCTGTAGAATGCTTTAAGGGGTATTGTCATCTTCACAATATTAAGCCTTCCAGTTCACGAAAATGGGAGGTCTTTACATTTATTTAGGTCTACTTTAGTTTCTTTCAACAATGTTTTGTAGTTTGCAGTGTACAAGTCTTACACTTCTTTTTAAAAATGGATTCCCTAGTATTCACTTTTATTTTTATTAAAAAAAAATTTTTTATTGTGCTTTAAGTGAAAGTTTACAAATCAAGTCACTCTCTCATACAAAAATTTATGTATGCCTTGCAATATACTCCTGGTTGCTCTCCCCGCAATGAGATAGCACACGCCTTCTCTCTACCCTTTATTTTCATGAATATTCGGCCAGCTTCTGATCCCCTTTGCCCTCCCATCTCCCCTCCAGACAGGAGCTGCCCACATAGTCTCATGTGTCTACTTGATCCAAGAAGCTCACTCCTCAACAGTATCATTTTCCATTCCATAGTCCAGTCCAATCCCTGTCTAAAGAGTTGGCTTTGGGAATGGTTCCTGTCTTGGACTAACAGAAGGTCTGGGGACCATGACCTCCAGGGTTCTTCTAGTCTCATTCAGACCATTAAGTCTGGTCTTTTTATGAGAATTTGAGGTCTGCATCCCACTGCTCTCTTGCTCCCTCAGGGGTTTTCTGTTGTGTTCCCTGTCAGGGCAGACATTGGTTGTAGCCAGGCACCATCTAGTTCTTTTAGTCTCAGGCTGATGTAGTCTCTGGTTTATGTGACCCTTTCTGTCTCTTGGGCTTATAATTACCTTGTGTCTTTGGTGTTCTTTATTCTCCTTTGCTCCAGGTGGGTTCAGACCATTTGATGCATCTTAGATGGCCACTTGCTAGCGTTTAAGACCCCAGATGCCACTCTCCAAAGTAGGATGCAGAATGTTTTCTTAATAGATTTTATTATGCCAATTGACCTAGATGTCCCCTGAAACCATGGTCCCCAAACCCCCACCCCTGCTATGCTTGCCTTTGAAGCCTTCAGTTTATTCAAGAAACTGCTTTTGGTTTAGTCCAGTATACCTCTCCTGTATTGTGTGTTGTCTTTCCCTTCACCTTCACTAGTTCTTATCTACTAATTAGTGAACACTCTTCACCCTCCCTCTCTCTGTCCCCCTCTTGTAACCATCAAAGAATATTTTCTTCTGTATTTCTTGAGTTCTTATAATAGTGGTGTCATACAATATTTGTCCTTTTGCAACTGACTAATTTCACTCGGCATAATGCCTTCCAGATTTCTCCATGTTATGAAGTGTTTCACAGATTAATCATTGTTCTTTATTGGTGCGTAGTATTCCATTGTGTGAATATACTATAATTTACTTATTCATTCATCCCTTGATGGGCACCTTGGTTGCTTCCATTTTTTGCTATTGGTATTTGTTGCAGTGAACATGGGTGTGCATATATCTGTTCATGTAAAGGCTCTTATTTCTCTAAGATATATTCTGAGGAGCGGGATTGCTGGATCCTATGCTATTCTATTTCTAACTTTTTAAGGAAGCACCAAATCGATTTCCAAAGTGGTTGTAACATTTTCCATTCCAACCAGCAGTGTGTAAGTGTTCCAGTCTCTCCACAACCTTTCCAGCATTTATCTTGTGTTTTTTGGATTACTGCCAGCCTTGTTGGAGTGAGATGGAATCTTATTGTAGTTTTGATTTGCATTTCTCTAATGGCTAATGATGGTGAGTATTTTCTCTGTTAGCTACCTAATGTCTTCTTTATTGAAGTGCCTGTTCATATTTTTTGCTCATTTTTCAATTGGGTTATTTGACTTTCTGTAGTTTTTGCAGTATCGTGTTAATTTTAGAGATCAGATGCTGATCGGAAAGGTCATAACTAAAAACTTCTTCCCAGTCTGTAGGTAATCGTTTTACTCTTTTGGTAAAGTCTTTGGATGAGCATAGGTGTTTGATTTTTAGGAGCTCCCAGTTATCTAGTTTCTCTTCTGGTGTTCGTGCATTGCTAGTAATGTTTTGTATACTGTTTATGCCATGTATTAGGGCTCCTAGCTTGTCCCTATTTTTTCTTCCACGATCTTTATTGTTTTAGATTTTATGTATAGGACATTGATCCATTTTGAGTTAGTTATTGTACATGGTGTGAGGTATGGGTCTTGTTTCATTTTTTTGCAGGTGAATATCCAGTTATGCCAGCACTATTTATTAAAGAGACAGTCTTTTCTGCATTTAGCAGACTTTGGGCCTTTGCCAAATATCTGCTCATGTGTGGATGGATTTATGTCTGGATTCTCAATTCTGTTCCATTGGTCTCTCTATCTGTTGTTGTACCAGTACTAGGTTGTTTTGATTACTGTGGCGGTATAATAGGTTCTAAAATCAGGTAGAGAGAGGCCTCCCACTTTGTTCTTCTCTTTCAGTAATGCTTTACTTATAGTTGGAATCAACTTGATGGCACTGGGTTTGGTTTTGGTCTGGTTACTTATACAGGGCCTCTTTCCCTTCCATAAGAAGTTAGTGATTTGTTTCTCCATCTCATTAAAAAATGTCATTGGAATTTGGATTGGGATTGCATTGTACCTGTAGATTGCTTTTGGTAGAATAGACATTTTTACAATGTTAAGTCTTCGTATCCATGAGCAAGGTATGTTTTTCCACTTATGTAGGTCTCTTTTGGTTTCTTGCAGTAGTGTCTTGTACTTTTCTTTGTATAGGTCTTTTATGTCTCTGGTAAGGTTTATCCCTAAGTATTTTATCTTCTTGGGGGCTACTGTAAATAGTATTGATTTGGTGATCTCCAGTGTTCTTTTTGTTTGTGTAGAGGAATCCAACCGATTTTTGTATGTTTATCTTGTATCGTGATACTCTGCTGAACTCTTGTGTCATTTTCAATAGTTTTCTTGAGGATTCCTTAGGGTTTTCTGTGTATAAGATCACGTCATCTGCAAATAGAGATACTTTTACTTCTTCCTTACCAATCCAGTTGCCGTTATTTCTTTATCTAACCTAATTGCTCTGGCTACGACCTCCAGCACAATGTAGAATAAGAGTGGTGATAAAGGGCATCCTTGTCTGGTTCCTGTTCTCAAGGGAAATGCTTTTAGGCTCTCTCCATTTATGATGATGCTGGCTGTTGGCTTTGTATAAATGCCCTTTATTATGTTGAGGAATTTTCCTTCAATTCGTATTTTCCTGAGAGTTTTTATCATGAATGAGTGTTGAACTTTGTCAAATGCCTTTTCTGCATCAATTGTTAAGGTCGTGTGGTTCTTGTCTTTTGTTTTATTTATATGATGGATTACATCAATTGTTTTTGTAACGTTGAAGCATCTCTGCATACCTGGTATGAATCGTACTTGGTCATGGTGAATTTTTTTTTGATATGTTATTGAATTCTTTTGGCTAGAATTTTGTTGATGATTTTTGCATCTATGTTCATGAGGGATAGAGGTCTGTAATTTTCTTTTTTTGTGGTCTCTTTACCAGGTTTTGGAATCAGGGATATGTTGGCTTTATAGAATGAGTTTGGGAGTATTCCGTCCTTTTCTGTGCTCTGAAGTACCTTTAGTAGTAGTGGTTTTAATTCTTCTTTAAAAGTTTGGTAGAACTCTGCAGTGAAGCCATCTGAGTTAGGGCTTTTTTTGTTGTTGTTGGGAGCTTTTTGATTACCTTTTCAATCTCTTCTGTGGTTATGAGTTTATTTAGTTTTTCTACCTCTGTTTGTGTTAGTTTCGGTAGGTAGTGTGTTTCTAGAAATTTATCCATTTCTTCTAGGTTTTCAAATTTGTTAGAGTACACTTTTTTCATAGTAATCTGATATGATTGTATTAATTTCATTTGGGTCTGTTGTAATATCACCCATCTCATTTCTTATTTGGTTTATTTGCTTCCTCTGTTTTTCTTTTGTCAGATTGGCCAGTGGTTAATCAATTTTGTTAAATTTTTCAAGGAACCAGCTTTTGGTTTTGGTAACACTTTTAATTATTTTTCTGTTCTCTATTTCACTTTTTTTTCTTTATTTCACTTAATTCTGCTCTAATTTTATTATTTGGTTTTTGCTGGAGGGTGTCTTTTGTTGCTCTCTTTCTATTTGTTCAAGTTGTGGGTATAATTCTTTGATTTTAGCCCTTCTTTTTGTATGTGTGCATTTATTGACATAAATTGACCTCTTTGAGTTTTAGTTTGTGTGTCTAAGTCACAGGTGTGTCTCTTGTAGGCAGTGTATAGACGGTTTGTGTTTTTTTAATCCATTCTGCCACTCTTTGTGTCTTTATTGGAGCATTTAGTCCATTTACATTCAGTGTAATTATGGAGAGGTATGAGTTGAGTGCTGTCATTTTGGTGTTTTTTTTGTGTGTTGTTGACAGTTTCTTTTTCCCACTTAATTTTTTGTGCTGAGTATTTTATCTATATATTTTCTTTTCCTCTTATTCGTTTTAGTTGATTTTGTTTTTGCTGAATCTTTATTTTTTCTTGTATTTTATTTTGGTGTGTAGGATTGTTAGTCTCCTTTGTGGTTACCTTAATATTTACTCCTATTTTTTTAAGTTTAAACCTAACTTCTATTTTTTTATATCACCTTGTCTTCCTCTCCATATGAAAGATCTATGACATTTCTTAGCCTCTCTTTATTGATTTAATGTTGTCTTCTTTTACATAATGACATCGCTGTTTCCCTTTTTTTGTGCATTTTTAAAAATTTTGATTTATTTTTGTGATTTACCTATATGGGTTGACATCTGATTGCTCTGTCAAGTGTTCTTGTCTTGGGTTGGTATCTGATATTGATTTTCTAACCGGAGAACTCCCTTTAGTATTTCTTGTAGTTTTGGTTTGGTTTTTACAAATTCCCTAAACTTCTGTTTATCTGGAAATGTCCTAATTTTGCCTTCATATTTGAGAGACAGGTTTGCTGGATATATGATTCTTGTCTGGCAGTTTTTTTCTTTAGTTCTTTATATAAGTCATCCCATTGCCTTCTACCCTGCTTAGTTTCTTCTGAGTCATCTGAGCTTATTCTTATTGACTCTCCTTTGTATGTGACTTTTCATTTATCCCTCGGTGCTCTTGAAGTTCTGTTCTCTCTTTATCTTTGGTTTTGGCAAGTTTGATTATAATATGTCTTGGTGAGTTTCTTTTGAGATCTGCCTTATATGGAGTTCAATGAGCATCTTGGATAGATATTTTCTCACCTTTCTCAATATCAGGGAAGCTTTCTGCCAGCAAACCTGCAACAATTCTCTCTTTGTTTTCTGTTATCCGTCCCTGTTCTGGTACTGCAATCGCTTGTTGTTTATTTCTCTTGATAAATTTCCACCTGATTCTTAGGGTTCTTTTTTTAAAAATTCTTTTATCTAATTTTTCTTCAGATTTATTGGTGCCAAGTGCTTTATCTTCAGTCTCACTAATTCTGTCTTCCACTTGGTCAATTGACTTTCTATTGACTTGTCTAATTCTGTAAATTTATTGTTAATCTTCCAAATTTCTGATTGCTGTCTCTCTATGGATTCTTGCAGCTTCATTATGTGCTTGAAAAACCTTTTTAATTTCTTCAACTGCTTTATCTCTGTGTTCTTTGGCTTGTTGTGCATATTGCCTGATTTCCTTCCTCATCTTATTCCTTAAATCTTGAAGTGTTCTGTATATTATTCTTTTGTATTGTGCATCTGGTAATTCCAGGAAGGCACCTTCATTCAGAAGATCCCTTGATTCTTTGTTTTGAGACTTTGTTGAAGAGATCATGGTCTGCTTCTTTATATGATTTGATATTGACTGTTGTCTCTGAGCCTTCTATAAGCTATTGTATTAGTTTATCTTGTTTGTTTACTGTATCCTAGTTTCTTGCTTTGTTTTGTTTTGATATGCCCAAATAGATTGCTTGAGTGAGCTAGCTTGATTATATTCACCTTTGAAGTTCTAACGTCCTGTCACCAAATGACTAGCGCTATTATGTGGTTTATGAGCCTAGGAGTCCTTTTACCTTTCTTGTATGGATTCAGCTCAGGTGTCCAGGTAGTTGGTTTTCAAGTGTGTGGTACAGGCTCTATCCTACAGTCTTAGAAGGGCAGGGGTGACTGGTGTACGTACTGGTATCTGGTTGCAGCAGGGGGTCACACTCTGAACAAGGCAGGGTGCTGAAAACCATCCCAAGTGTCTGTGGGGGAAGTGCACCTTTGTGCCCAAGAGCGCACATATGGATGAGTTCTGCAAATGGACCTTGGGTACTCAATGCTTTTGGTCATAAGGACTGGCAAGTTCCAGTTATTCTTGGATCACTGTTGCAGATGGCTGGGTGATGTGAGTGGAGCCACCAGTCCTTAGGCCCCTGATGCGGGTAGCTGAGGACCCTGTTTAATAGGCAAAGCGGTGTCAAACATCAAACACCCACCTCTCTACTGAACAGCGGAAAAAAGTTGCATTCTGCCAACAAGGGCTTATTCTACTGATATAGGCCCATACAGGTCCATGTAGGAGGGAAAGGTATTCAAAGTCCATGGACCGTTTATGCCTGGACTGGAGCTGCTTCTTTCCTGAGCTCCCCAGGTTAGTGGAGCAGGCAGATTATCTTTCCCCCTAATTGTAAATTTATTGCTTCTCCAGGGCCAGGAGAATGTCTCAGCTCTCTCAGCAGGGCCTATCTCAGGCCTGGGGAAATCAACAGCCACTGAAGCTGGCTTGGGGGTTGGGGGCGTGGTAAGGTATATGCAAGTACTTAGCTTTTGCTGAGAGTGCTGTTCTTCTCTGGTTCCAGAGGTGTCAGCTTTGTGGCTGGTAGTTCTCTCTGTGGAAACTGTGGCTGAATGCTACCACTGGCTCTCAGCAGTCGCTCCCAGGAATGGTGACTGAGGGTTCCCAGCGATTCAGGTCTGACAACTCCTCTCTACTTCTGAACCATCTCTCCATCTCCTTGCTGCTCAGTCCGTTTTCTAACTTTGCCTTTGATTTTCTGGGATCCTAGCTTGTTATAAATATAATCTTTTCACTTGTTTTTTTGGGTCTTTGTAGTATGAGGGATCACCAGAAGCATCTGACTGCTCCACCATCTTGGTCCTCCTCCTTATTTTTATTTTTGCTGAACTTCTTTTTTTTTAAATTGTACTTTAGATGAGGGTTTACAGAACGAACTAGTTTTTCATATAAACATATCGTTTTATGACATTGGTTGATAACCTCACAACATGTCAACACTCTCCCTTCTCAAATTTGGGTTCCCTATTACCAGTTTTCCTGTCTCCTCCTTCCTTGTAGTCCTTGCCCATGGGCTGTTGTGCCCCTTTTCTCTCATTTTGTTTTATGGACCTGTCTAATCTTTGGCTGAGGGGTGAACCTTGGGAGTGAGTTCATTACTGAGGTAAAAGTGGATCCAGGGGCCATACTCTCAGGGTTTCTCCAGTCTCTGTCAGGCCAGTAAGTCTGTTCTTTTTTTTGTGAGTTAAAATTTTGTTCTACAATTTTCCCCACCTCTGTCCAGGACTCCATTGTGATCACTGTCAGAGCAGTTGGTGGTGGTAGCCAGGTACCAGCTAGACTCAGTCTGGTGGAGGCCGTGGTAGATGTGTTCCATTAGTCCTTTGGACTAATCTTTCCCTAGTATCTTTAGTTTTCTTCATTCTCCCTTGCTCCCAAAGGGGTGAGACCAGTGGAGTGTCTTAGATGGCTGCTTGCCGGCCTATAGGATCCCAGATGCTGCTCACCAAAGTAGAGTGTAGAACATTTTCTTTATAAACTGTTTTATGTCAGTTGAGCTAGATGTTCCCCGAGACCATAATCCCCAGGTCCTCAGGTCAGCAGTTTGGTCCCTCAGGGAGTTTGGATGTGTCTGTGGAGCTTCCATGACCTTGCCTTGTACAAGTTGTGCTGGCTTCCCCAGTACTGCGTACTGTCTTACCCTTCACCTATGTTACCACTTATCTATTGTCTGTTTAGTGTTTTTCCATCCCCACACCTCCCTTCCCTCATAACTGTCAAAGATTGATTTTGTGTTTAAACTTTTTTTTGAGTTTTTATAGTAGTGGTCTCATACAATATTTATCCTTTTGTGATTGACTTATTTAACTCAGCATAATGCCTTCCAGGTTCATCCATGTTATGAGGTCCTTGACAGACTCATCATTATTCTTTATCATTGTGTAATACTCCATTGAATGTATGTACCATAATTTGTTTATCCACTCATCTTTTGATGGGCATCTAGGTTGTTTCCATGTTTTTACTATTGTGAACAATGCTGCAGTGAACGTTGATGTGCGTATACCCATTCGTGTAATGGGTCTTATTTCTCTAGGATATATTACTAGGAGTGGGATTGCTCAATCATATGGTATTTCTGTTTCTGGCCTTCTAAGGAAGCGCCATATCAGTTTCCGAAATGGTTGTATCCTTTTGCATTCCCACCAGCAATGTGTAAGAGTTCCAATCTCCCCGTAGCCTCTCCAACGTTTGTTATTGTTTTTTTGATTTGTGCCAGTAATGATGGGGTAAGATGGTATCTCATTGTGGTTTTGATTGGCATTTCTCTAATGGCAAACGCGAGCATGTCCTTATGTGTCTGTTGGCCACTTGAATGTCTTTGGTGAAGTGTGTGGTCATCTACTTTGGCCATTTTTTAAATTGGAATATTTGTCTTTTTGTTGTAAGGATGTTGGTTTTTCTCGTAAATTTTAGAGATTAAATCTTTGTCTGAATTTTAATAGCCAGTAATATTTTCCCAGTCTGTACATTCTCTTTTTACTCTTTTGGTGAAATCTTTTGATGAGAATAAGTGTTTAATTTTTAGAAGATCTCAGTTACCTAGCTTATCTTCTGGAGTTTGTATGTTGTTGATTATGGTTTCTATCTTGTTAGTGCTGTGTATTAGGGCCTCTAGCTCTGATCCTATTTTTTCTCCTGTGAACTTTTTAGTTTTTGGCTTTATACTCAGGTCTTTGATCCATTTTGAATTAGCTTGTGTGTATGTGTGAGGTATGGGTCCTGTTTCATTTTTTTGCAGACGGACATCCGGTTTTGTCAGCACCATTTGTTAAAAAGACTGTCCTTTTCCTGTTTGATGGAGTTTGGGCCCTTGTCGAAGATCAGGTAATTGCAGGCAGATGGATTTACATCTGGGTTCTCAATTCTGTTCCATTGGTCAGTTTATCTGTCATTGTACCAGTACTGGGCTGTTTTGACTACTGTAGCTGTATAGTAGGCTCTGAGGTCAGGTAATGTGAGTCCCCCTATTTAATTCTTCTTCAATAGTGCTTTTCTTATCCGGGGCTTCTTCCTTTTCTATATAAAGTTGATGATTAGTTTTTCCATCTCTTTAAAAAATGTTGATATTTAGATTGGGATTGCATTGTATCTGTAAATTGCTTTGGGTAGAATTGTCATTTTCACAATGTTGAGTCTACCTGTTCATAAGCATGATATGTTTTTCCATTTATGTAGATTTATTTTGGTTTCTTGCAGTACTGTTTTTTAGGGGCTACTGGGTATTATAAAGTGTATTGTTTTCATTATAGTCTTTTCAGTCTTTTTTGGTGTATAGGAATTCAGCCGATTTTTGTATGTTTGTATGGTTTGATTAGTGCTGGCTGCAGCTCTTCTCTGAATGTTTGGTAGCATTCCGCAGTGAAGCCATCTGGGCCAGGGCTTTTTTTTTTTTTTAATTACCTTTTCAGTCTCTTCTCTTATTATGGGTCTATTAATATTTTCAACATCATTTTGTGTTTGTTTGGGTAGGTAGTGTGTTTGTAGAAATTTGTCCATTTCCTCTAGGTTTTCAAATTTATTTGAGTAAAATTTTTCATAATACTCTGTTATGATCCTTTTTATTTCAGTTGGGTCTGTTGTAATGTCCCCCATTTCATTTCTTGTTTGGGTTTTTTGTGTCCTCTCCTGTTTCCTTTTTGTCAGTTTGGCCAGTGGTTTGTTGATTTTGTTGATCCTTTTAAAGAACCAAGTTTTGGTTTTGTTGATTCTTTCTGTTGTTTTTCTACTCTGTTTCATTTATCTCTACTCTGATCCTTTTTGTTTCCTTTTTCTGGTGGCTGTGGCTTTTTTTTTTTTTTTTTTTTTTTGCTGTTCTCTTTCTGTTTGTTCAAATTGTGTAGCTAATGCTTTGATTTTGTCCCTTTCTTCTTTTTTGATGTGTGCATGTATTGCTATAAGTTGACTTCTGGGGACTGCCTTTGCTGTGTCTCATAGGTTTTGGCGTGATGTGTTTTCATTCTTGTTTGATTCTGGGAATTTTTTGATTCTGTTTTAAAGTCTATTTTATCTGAGATTAGTATTGGCACCCCTGCTCTTTTTTGATAGTTATTTGCTCGATATATTTTTTCATCCTTTGATTTTTAATAAATTTACATCTTTGTTTCTAAGGTGTGTCTCTCGTAGACAGCATACTGATGGATCCTGTTTTATTTATTTTTTTAACTTATTTTCTCACTCTCTGTCTCTTAATGGGTACATTTAGGCCATTTATGTTCAGTGTAACTATTGATAGGTTTGAGTTTATTGCTGTCATTTTGTGGTGCCCTTTTTTGTGAGATGCTGACATTTTCTTTGTTCCTCTTACCCTGCTGCGCTGAATTCCTTTTGTTTGTGGATTTCTTTTGTTTTTGTAAATTTTGTTTTTACTGAGACTTTATGTTTTTCTTCATTTTGATGAGTAGGTTTGTTAACTTTCTTTGTGGTTACCTTGAAGTTTACCCATATCTTCCTAGCTTTGAACTAGTCTGTTATTACTTGGTATCACCTTGCCTTCCTCTCCATTAGAAAGTTCTGTACCTACATCGTTTATTTCATTCCCTCTTTTATTGTTCTGACATTGTTGTCACTTACAGATTAACCTCTCTGGTTCCCTGTTGTAATTCTTTTGCTTTTGGATAGTCCTTGAGTGTTCATTTCCTAGGTTGGTATTTGGCTGGTTCGATCTTGCATCCTAGATTCAGACTGTGGTCTGATGTTATTTGTTCTCAAGTTGAAGGACTCCCTTTAAAAATTCTTGGAAATTTGGTTTGGTTTTATATATTCCCTTAATTTCCATTTATCTGAAAATGTCCTAATTTCACCATCATATTTGAGAGTTTTGCAGGATTTTGCTGATCCTGTTTTCCATTGTTTCAAAACTACTCCTCAGCCCTTTTATGACACTGTCCATTTCTGAAGTTTTGTTGTTTATCTTTTGGATTTCTATTTATTGTTTTTATGTGATTTCTAGTTGTGAATTTGTTTTGACATTTTGCTCCTGTATTATTTTCCTGAATTCTTTCTTTTTTTTGTGTGTGTATTTTCCATGAATTTGTCTGCCTTTTCCATGAATTTGTCTATTTTTTCCTGCTTTTTGGTTCAACTCTTGAGTAGCTCTGAGTATTCGAGATTTCAGTTCCCTATCAGGAGTTCTAGTGCCTTTTTTCCTACTGGAAGGTTATCTAGTGTTTTATTTTGAATGCCTACTGGAACCATCCTGTCATGTTTTTTTTATATGTTTTGATAGTGTCTGCTGTATTTGGGACATTCAATAGTTATTTTCTTTGTTTATTGATTGTAGATTTGTTTCTTCCTACTTTTTGGTTTTATTTGGTTAAGTGTGAGTAGGTGGGCTGTGCATTCTTTTTTGTTTGCTTGTCTGTGGTCGCGATATTTTTCACCTCCTTGTCTAATGAGCAGGGCTAGTTGCTCAGCTATGGTGCAGCAGAGCCCGTCCAGCTGAAGGGGAGGGGCTAGGATGGTTTGTGGCAAGTTCTAAGGTCGACAGGGTGAGCTGGGAATCAGCGCGAGGCAGGTTCCGGTAGGCCATGCCTGTGTTGCTCATGGGTGTCATGTTCAGTGCACGGTGCAGGTAGGCACCTAGTATTCGTTTTTGGATCATTCATTGCTAGTGTATAGAAATACAACTGATTTTCGTACATGGAGCTTGCTGAACTCTAATAGTTGTTGATTTTTCCTTTTGTGCATGTGTGCGTTCTTTAGGGTTTTCTGTATATGAGTATGTCATCTGTGAATATAGTTTTACTTCTTCCTTCACAATTTGGGTGCCTTTTACTTTTTATTCTTTCCCGACTGGGCTTCCATTGTCTTTTACAGCCATAATTATGCCAAATCCATGCTTCCTTGGTCAGTGTTTCTTCTCTCTTGAAATTTTCAGATGCAAATTCTGTCATGAACAATTTATAAAAAAAATGGTCATGGTTATATTTTATACTTTTTCTAGGAATAATATGCATTATGAACTGAATAAAAGACTGATAGTTTACTTCTTAGCTAATCTAAGGTAGTGTATTCTTGGATTGCTGTATTATACATAATTAGTCTATGGGAGTGTTTCTCTAATTCTTCATTACACGTCAGAGCAATGTATAACAATTGTGGATGTACTTAAAAAAAAAAAAACCCAGTGCTGTCGAGTGTGTTCCGACTCATAGTGACCCTATAGGACAGAGCAGAACTGCCCCATAGAGTTTCCAAGTGGAGCACCTGGCAGATTTGAACTGCTGACCCTTTGGTTAGCAGCCATAGCACTTAACCACTACGCCCCCAGGGTTTGTACTTAGTGAACCAAAAAACAAACAGTGGGGAACAAAATGTCCCAGGAGTTTAAATGGTGGGGTCAGCCATTTCTTCCTTACTAGTAATTTGTCAGAGGACCAGACTGTATTTCATAATTACATTTGTCTTGATTCTCACAAATTACTAATTCATTCCTTTTGGTTTAATTTTTAAGGGTCCCAAATCCAGTAGGAAATCAAGTCACTTAAAAATTAACTCTGAGGATCCAGAGAAGTGTAATCCTCATGCATTGCTGGTGGTATTGTAAAATGGTGTATCTTCTTTGGAAAACAGTTTGGTGGGTCCTCAAAAACTTAAATATACATTTACCATATAGTCCTGCAATTTATCTGTAGGTATATACTCAAAAGGATTGGAAGCAGGAGTATAAACAGGTACTTGAACACCAAAGTTCATTGCAGCACTATTCACAAAAGCTGAAAGGTGGCAACAGCCTAAATGTCCATCAATGTAAGAATGGATAAATGGTATGTGGTATATACATACAATGGAATATTATTTAGCCATAAAAAGAAATGAAGTCTTGATATATGCTACAACTTAGATGAACCTTGAAAACATTATGCTGAGTGAAATAAGTCAGACATAAAAGGGCAAATATTGTATGATCCTACTTATATGAGATATCTAGAATAGACAAGTGTATAGAGACCAAAGATTATTAGTGGTTACCAGGGCCAGGAGGGATGGGAGAGAAAAGGGGGACTCGTTGCTTAGGGAACACTGAGTTTCTCTTAAGAGTGATGGATAAATTTGGAAGTGAATAGTAGTGATGGTTCAATAACATGATAAACATAATATCACTGAATTGTACATATGAAGAATGTTGAAATGGCAAATGTTTTATTGCATATATACCATAATAAAATACTAACTTACATTTGTCTGGAATAATTTAGTGAGGGAATAGTCATTCCTGGATATAATTTCTTCCGTGTCTACACTCTGGTTCCTGTTGAATATACATTAATATCATTGATGACGTGGAATTTAAACATTAAAAAGCTCTTAGTAATCTGGTATGGTGTCATTTTCGGTATCTATTCTATGAATTATTCCAATCCCATTATAAATTTACATATTAAGATTGGAGAGTGGTTCCTCAAAAAGTTAAACATGGAACTACCATATGACCCAGCAATCCCAATCCTGTGTACCCAGAAGAAGTGAAGGTAGGAATGCAGACAGAAACCTATGCACCAATGTTCATTGCAGCACTTTTCACAATAGTCAAAAGATGGAAACAACCAAAATGTCTATCAACAGATGAATGGATTAAAAAAGAAAAGAAAAAGTGTATGTACAGTTTGGAATATTACTCATCCATAAAGAGAAATGAAGTCCTGATGCATGCCACAACTTGGATGAACCTAGAAAACGTGCTGAGTGAAATAAGTCATTTGTGAAAGGACAAATACTATATGATCTCATTTATATGAAATAAGCAAGTATATAGAAAACAAAGCTTATTAGTGGTTACTGGGAGCGAGAGGGAGGGGCAAAGGGGAAGTTTTTGCTTAGGGAGCATTGAGTTTTTGTTAATCGTTGTGGAACTATTTGGAAAGGGTTAGTAATAAAGGTTGCACAACATGAAGAATGTAAACTGATGTCACTGAATTGTACACTTGGGAATTGCTGAGTTGGTGAAGGTCTTGTTTATATTTCCACCATGTCTTAGGATGGGTTCTCTAGAGAAGCAAAACCAGTAAAGTGTGTATACATATATAGAGAGTGATTTATATCAAGGAAATAGCTCATGTGGTTTTTAGAGACTATACGTTCCAAGTTTGTGGGGCAGGAAAGAGGATTCTCCTGATTGATGGAGCCACAGGGGCTGGCAAACCCAGGTTTGGTAAGCTGGAGAATAGGGCTGCGGCAGGCTATGAAGATGACTAATCTCAAGATCGGCAGGCAAGCTGCTAGCTCAACTCCCAAGAACCGGAGGTCAGACAAATGGGAGCCAGCTGCAGAATCTAGAACAAGTAAAAGCCCTGGCAAGGTGAACAGGAAGGAACTAGGTGGAGGAGGGCAGAGAGATGAAGGCTGAGGGGCAGTGAGCCACCAGAGGCCCCACCTCCTCCAGCACCACTCAACAGATTCCATCATGGGGGTGATCAAGTATCAAATTCCAGCAGGGAGGTGATCAAAACATTGTACGACTGCCTAAACACTGAGTCATGACCCAGCCAAGCTGACACAGTCTTAACCATCATACACCACAATTGGAAGAAAAGAAAAAAAAAACCAGCTTGGAGAAAAAAAAAAAACAAAAAACGGTGTTTATGGTAGTAAGATATAAATACTAAACCAATAACTTTAATTTGAGGAAGTATCCTGTATGGGCTAGAACTTTGCAAGTAATCAAACAGTGGTAGAGGCATATGATTTTTTAGTGTTTTAATTTCTATACAATAGAAATGAATTTTTTAAACACTGAGAGGAGATTTGCATCCTGGCACTTCCTGGGGAGTGACACTCAGATCTGCCCAATAAATCTGAGGCAACAGCCAGGGATGAGAGGCTCTCCACACTTTTCTGAACTCCATGTCACCCACTGGGGAAGCTGGCCCCAGTCAGGAGCCCCAGGTCAAAACTAGCATTCTTGGTTGGCAGGACGCAGAAAGGGTATGGGGATATTGCTAAATACTGGAGCTGATTGGGTTCTGAAACATCTGCCCACTAAGAAGGTTGTTAATGTTCTCATCCAGCTGCATTGGGAAGTGGCAGAGACATAAAAAACTAAGCTGAATAAAGAAAATTTGAACAAGATAGTATTTTATGTTTATTATTATAGTTACCGACAGCCTGCACGATTCAGAGAAAAGCAGAGCTGAGCTGAATACTGTGCCACTAGGCAGTGCTCAGTTGAAAAGGTCTCTCACATTAAACCTCTCTCTGCTTCTGACTCCTTGGTGAATGCGATGGCTGAAGACACAGACAGACTTGAAAATAAACAGGTTTAGCAAGACAACTGTTTGACGAAATTCACTAGAGCTGACACAAAATACACAGAAAGAAGTTTGACATAACTTATTATCATGTATTTCCAGAATGGTTTTCTTTGCTATTTGTAGACACTTGTTATCTTGGCCCTCTGGGAGCAAAACTACATGTGTGTGACTAGAAGAGTTTTGCTAGTAGGCAGTTTCCTAAGAGAAACAGGACATTTGTTTATTTCACTGTTGGTTTAGCTAAACAAAGGACTGGAGTGGTTTTGTATCAGCACTCTGTAGGTACAAAAGTGAGTGTATATTTTCTATTGCAATTATATGTCATGTGACAGAAATCACAGCAGGCTGCAGCTCTCATTGCTGTGTCAAGGGAAGGGAGTCTAGATTGGTTGAAACTAATGTGTGCATAAGAAAACAGTGTCCTAGAGAAAGACCAGTTAGAAACCAAATTAATTCGCTCAAGAGTATTTGTAACCTGAATGCAAGAAGGTCTCCTGCCTACTTTCATTTTTTAAAAATTTTTATTGTGCTTTTAAGTGAAAGTTTACAAATCAAGTCAGTCTCTCTCTACAAAAATTTATATACACCCTGCTATGTACTCCTAGTTGCTCTCCCTCTGATGAGACAGCACACTCCTCTCCACCCTGTATTCCCTGTGTCTGTTCAGCCAGCCCCTGTCCCTCTCTGCCTTCTCATCTCCCCTCCAGGCAGGAACTGCCCACATAGACTCATGTGTGTACTTGAGCCAAGAAGCTCACTCCTCACGAGTATCATTTTCTATTTTTTTTTTTTTTATAAGATAGAAAATGATACTTATAGTCCAGTTCAATCCCTGTCTGAAGAGTTGGCTTTGGGAATGCTTCCAGTCTTGGGCTAACGAAGGTCTGGGGACCATGACCTCTGGGGTTCTTCCAGTCTCATTCAGACCATTAAGTCTGGTCTTTTTACAAGAATTTGAGGTCTGCATCCCACTGCCCTCCTGCTCTATCAGGAATTCTCTGTTGTTTTCCCTGTCAGGGCCATCATCAGTTGTAGCCAAGCACCGTCTAGTTCTGATCTCAGGCTGATGTAGTCTCTGGTTTATGTGGCCCTTTCTGTCTCTTGGGCTCATAGTTACCTTGTGTCTTTGGTGTTCTTCATTCACCTTTGCTCTAGGTGGGTTGAGACGAATTGATGCATCTTAGATGGCCACTTGCTAGAGTTTAAGACCCCAGACGCCACATTTCAAAGTAGGATGCAGAATGTTTTCTTAATAGATTTTATTATGCCAATTGACTTAGATGTCCCCTGAAACCATGGTCCCCAGCCCTCACCCCTGTGACTCTGACCTTGAAAGTGTTTGGTTTATTCAGGAAAATGCCTTTGGTTTAGTCCAGTTGTGCTGAACTCTCCTGTATTGTGTGTTGTCTTTCCCTTCACCTAAAATAGTTCTTGTCTACTGTCTAATTAGTGAATACCCCACTCCCTACCTCCCCCCCCACTACTTCTTGAGTTCTTGTAATAGTGGTCTTATACAATATTTGCCCTTTTGCAACTGACTAATTTTACTCAGCATAATGCCTTTCAGATTCCTCCATGTTATGAAATGTTTCACAGATTTGTCATTGTTCTTTGTTGACACACAATATTCCATTGTGTGAATATACCATAATTTATTTATCCATTTATCCATTGATGGGCACCTTCGTTGCTTCCATCTTTTTGCCATTGTAAACAGTGCTGCAGTGAACATGGGTGTGCATATATCTGTTCGTGTACAGGCTCTTATTTCTCTAGAATATATTCCAAGGAGTGGGATTGCTGGATCGTATGGTAGTTCTATTTCTATCTCTTTAAGGAAGTGCCAAATCGATTTCCAAAGTGGTTGTACCATTTTACATTCCCACCAGTAGTGTATAAATGTTTCAGTCTCTCCACAGCCTCTCCAACATTTATTATTTTGTGTTTTTTGGATTAATGCCAGCCTCGTTGGAGTGAGATGGAATCTCATTGTAGGTTTGATTTGCGTTTCTCTAATGGCTGATGATCGTGAGCATTTCCTCATGTAGCTGTGAGCTGCCTGAATGTCTTCTTTAGTGAAGTGTCTGTTTATATCCTTTCCTCATTTTTTAATTGGGTTATTTGACTTTTTGTAGTTGAGTTTTTGCAGCATCATGTAGATTTTAGAGATCAGACACTGATCTGAAATGCCATAGCTAAAAACTTTTTTCCAGTCTGTAGGTAATCTTTTTACACTTTTGATGAAGTCTTTGGATGAGCATAGGTGTTTGACTTTTAGGAGCTCCCAGTTACCTAGTTTCTGTTCTGGTGTTTGTGTATTGTTAGTAATGTTTTGTACTGTTTATGCCATGTATTAAGGCTCCTAACGTCTGTATTTTTTCTTCCATGTTCTTTATTGTTTTAGATTTTATATTTAGGTCTTTGATCCATTTTGAATTAGTTTTTGTGCATGGTGTGAGGTATGAGTCTTGTTTCATTTTTTTGCAGATGGATATCCAGTTATGCCAGCACCATTTGTTAAGGAGACTCTCTTTTCCCCATTTAACAGACTTTGGGTCATTGTCAAATATCAGCTGCTCATATGTGGATAGATTTACGTCTGGATTCTCAATTCTGTTCCATTGGTTTTTGTATCTGTTGTTGTACCAGTACCAGGCTCTTTTGACTACTGTGGCGGTGTAATAGTTTATAAAATCAAGTAGTGTGAGACCTCCCACTTTGTTCTTCTTTTTCAGTAATGCTTTATTTATCTGGGGCCTCTTTCCCTTCCATATGAAGTTGATGATTTGTTTCTCCATCTCATTAAGAAATGTCATTGGAATTGGGATTGGAATTGCATTGTACCTGTAGATTGCTTTTGGTAGAATAGACAATTTTACAATGTTGAGTCTTCATATCCATGAGCAAGGTATGTTTTTCCACTTACGTAGTTATCTTTTGGTTTCTTGCAGTAGTGTCTTGTAGTTTTCTTTGTATAGGTCTTTTATGTCTCTGGCAAGATTTATTCTTAAGTATTTTATCTTCTTGGGGACTACTATAAATGGTATTGATTTGGTGATTACCTCTTCATCATTTTTTTTGTTGGTGTAGAGGAATCCAACCGATTTTTGTGTGTTTATCTTGTATCTCGTATCCTGATGTTCTGCTGAACTCTACTGTTATTTTCAGTAGTTTTTGTGTGGATTCTTTAGCGTTTTTTGTGTTTAAGATCATGTCATCTGCAAATAGAGGTACTTTTACTTCTACCTTACCAATCTGGATGTCGTTTATTTCTTTATCTAGCATAATTGCTCTGGCTGGGAACTCCAGCATGATTTTAAATAAGAGTGGTGATAAAGAGCATACTTGTCTGGTTCCTGTTCTCAAGGGGAATGCTTTCAGTCTCTCTCCATTTAGGAAGATGTTAGCTCTTGGCTTTGTGTAGATGCCCTTTATTATGTTGAGGAATTTTCCTTCTATTCCTATTTTGCTGAGAGTTTTTATCATGAATGAGTGTTGAACTTTGTCAAATGGCTTTTCTGCATCAACTGATGATAAGATTATGTGGTTCTTGTCTTTTGTTTTATTTATGTGATGGATTATATTGATTGTTTTCCTAATGTTGAAGTATCCCTGCATACCTGGTATGAATCGCACTTGGTCGTGGTGAATTATTTTTTTGATATGTTGTTGAATTCTATTGGCTAGAATTTTGTTGAGGATTTTTCCGTCTAAGTTCATGAGGGATATAGTTCTGTAATTTTCTTTTCTTGTGGTCTCTTTACCGGCTTTTGGTATCAGGGATGTGGTGGCTTCATAGAATGAGTTTGGGAGTATTTCATCCTTTCCTATGCTCTGAAATAGCTTTAGTAGTAGAGGTGTTTTCTTTTCTCTGAAAGTTTGGTAGAACTCTATGGTGAAGGTGTCAGGGCCAGAGCTTTTCTCGGGGAGGGAGAGTTTTTTAATTACCTTTTCAATCTGTTCTACGGTTATGGGTTTATTTAGTTGTTCTACCACTGTTTGTGTTAGTTTCAGTAGTTAGAGTGTTTCTAGAAATTCATCCATTTTTTCTAGGTTTTTGAATTTGTTAGAGTACAATTTTTCATAGTTATATGATTCTTTTAATTTCAGTTGGGTCTGTTGTGAATTCACCCATCTCATTTGTGTTATTTGCTTCCTTTCGCGGTTTTCTTTTATCAGTTTGGCCAATGATTTATCAATTTTCTTAATATTTTCAAAGAATCGGCTTTTAGTCTTGTTAACTCTTTCAGTTGTTTTTTTGTTCTCTATTTTCATTTAATTCTGGTCTAATGTTTATTATTTGCTTTCTTCTGGTGCCTGAGGGCTTTTTTGTTGTTGTTGCTATGATTCTAGTTGTTCAAGTTGTAGGGATAATTCTTTGATTTTGGCCCTTTCTTCTTTTTGTATGTGTGCATTTATTGCTATGATTTGACCTCTGAGCATTGCTTTAGCTGTGTCCCAAAGGTTCTGATAGGAAGTGTTTTCATTCCCATTGGATTCTATGATTTTTTTAATTCCATCCTTAATTTCTTCTATAACCCAGTCGTTTTCAGCAGAGTGTTGTTCAGTTTCTAAGTGTTTGATTTCTTTTCCCTGCTCTCTCTGTTATTGAATCCTCCTTTCATGGCTTTATGGTCAGAGAAGATGCTTTGTAATATTTCAATTTTGTGGATTTTTTTAAGGCTTGCTTTATGATCTAAAATGTGGTCTCTTTTAGAGAGTGTTCCATATGTTTTGGAAAAGAAGGTATGCTTGTCTGCTGTTGGGTGGAGTGTTCTGTGTATGTCTATGAGGTCAAGTTGGTTGATTGTGGCATTTATGTCTTCCGTGTCTTTACTGAACATCTCTCTAGATGTTCTGTCCTCAGCAAAAGTAGTGTGTTGAAGTCTCCTGCTATTATTGTGGAGCTGTCTAGCTCACTTTTCACAGCTGTTAGAGTTAGTTTTGTGTATCTTGAAGCCCTGTCATTCAGTGTGTAAATATTTAATATGGTTATATCCTCCTGGTATATTGTCCCTTGAATCATTATATAGTGTCCTTCCTTGTCCTTTGTTGTGAATTTACCTTTAAAGTCTATTTTGTCAGAAATTAATATCGGCACTCCTGCTCTTTTTTAATTGTAGTTTGATATATATTTTTCCATTCTTTGAGTTTTAGTTTGTTTGTGTCTCTAAGGTGTGTCTCTTGTAGGCAGCATATAGATGGATCGTGTTTTTTTATCCATTCTGCAACTCTCTGTGTCTTTATTGGTACATTTAGGCTATTTACATTCAGTGTAATTGTGGATAGGTATGATTTTAGTGCTGTCATTTTGATGTCTTTTTTTGTGTGTTGTTGACAGTTTCTTTTTTCCACCTAATTTTTTGTGTTGTGTAGTTTATCTATTTTCTTTTCCTCTTATTCATTATTGTTTATTTTGTTTTTGCTGAGTCTTTATGTTTTTCTTGTATGTTGTTTTGATGCATAGGGTTGCTAGTCTCTTTTGTGGTTACCTTAATATTTGCCCATATTTTTCTAAGTTTAAAGCAAACTTTTATTTCTTTATATTGCTTTGACTTCTTCTACATATGAAAGATCTATGACTACATTTTTTAGTCCCTCTTTATTGTTTTAATATTGTTGTCTCTTACATAATGACATCGTTGTTTCCCTGTTTTGAATATTTTTGTATCTTGATTTATTTTTGTGATTCCCACATCTGGGTTGATATCTGGTTGCTCAGTCCTGAGTGCTAGTCTTGGGTTGATATTTGATATTGTCTTTTTTCTAATCAGAGAACTCCCTTTAGTATTTCTTGTAGTTTTGGTTTGTTTTTTACAAATTCCCTAAACTTCTGTTTATCTGAAAATGTCCTAAGTTCGCCTTTATATTTGAGAGACAGTTTTTCTGGATATATGATTCTTGGCTGGCAAATTTTTTCCTTCAATTCTTTATATAAGTCATCCATTGCCTTCTTGCTTGCACGGTTTCTGCGGAGTAGTCCGAGATTATTCTTTTTGACTCTCCTTTGTAGGTGACGTTTCGTTTATCCCTAGCACTCTTAAAATTCTCTCTTTATCTTTGATTTTGGCAAGTTTGATTATGTCTTGGTGACTTTCTTTTGAGATCGATCTTATATGAGGTTTCATGAGCATTTT
This sequence comes from Elephas maximus indicus, assembly GCF_024166365.1. Classification (NCBI taxonomy): domain Eukaryota; kingdom Metazoa; phylum Chordata; class Mammalia; order Proboscidea; family Elephantidae; genus Elephas; species Elephas maximus. Next base: position 88,863,476 of record NC_064833.1, read on the forward strand.
GGATAGCTAATTTCTCATCTTTCATGATATCGGGGAAGTTTTCTGCCAACAAATCTTCAACAATTCTCTTTGTATTTTCTGTTTTTCCTCCCTGTTATGGTACTCCAGTCACTCATAAGTTATTTCTCTTGATAGAGTCCCACATGATTCTTATGGTTTCTTCATTTTTTTTTTTTTGATTCTTTCATCTGATTTTTCTTTGAATATATTGGTGCCATGTGTTTTATCTTCAGTCTCACTAATTCTGCCTTCCATTTCCTCAGTTTTGCTCCTGTGACTTTCTATTGAGTTGTCTAATTCCGTAATTTTATTGTTAATTTTCTGAATTTTTGACTGCTGTCTCCCTACGGATTCTTGCAGGCTTATTAAATTTTTCATTATTTTCTTGAATAACCTTTTTAATTTCTTCAGCTGCATTAACTGTTTGTTCCTTGGCTTGTTCTGTGTTTTGTCTGATCTCCTTCCTGATCTCTTGAGGAGTTCTGTATATTAATCTTTTGTATTCTACATCCGGTAGGAATACATCTTCATCTGGAAGATTCTTCAATTCTGTTTTGTGAGCTTGTTGAAGTGATTTTCTTCTGCTTCTTTATGTGATTTGATATTGACTATTGTCTTTGAGCCATCTTTAAGTTGTTGTTTTAATCTATTTTATGTTTGCTTACTGTATCCTAACTTCTTGCTTTGTTTTGTTTTGATACGCCCAAATAGGCTGCTTGAGTAATTAGCTTGATTATTTGTGCCTTTGAAGCTCTAACGTCCTGTCACCAGATGGCTAGAGCTGTTATCAAGTATATGAGCCTAGGAATCTATTCATTTTTCTTGTATGGATTTGCCTCAGGTATCCAGGTAGTTGGTTACCAAGAGCGTGTTGCAGGCTCTGTCCTACAGTCTTAGGGGGCAGGGTATATGGTTGCAGCTTGGCGTCACACTCTGAGTAAGGCAGGGGGCTGACATCCATCCCCTGAATGTCTGTGAGGAAAGTGCATCCCTTTTCCCTAGAGTGCGCAGGTGGTTGGGTTCTGCAGCTGGACCATGGGCACCCAGTGCTTTTGGTTGGAAGGACTGAGAGGCACCACTTATTCTTGGAGCACAGTTGCAGGTAGCTAGGTGATGTGGGTGGAGACACCAGTCCTCAGTCCCCTGATGTGGCTAGGTGAGGACCCTGTTTCATAGGCATAGCGGTGTCAAACATCAAACACCCACCTCTCCACCGCACAGCTGCAACAGTTGAAGTCAAATCTCAAGCACATACACCATTGCAGTCTGCCAACATGGGTCTAATCCCCTGAAATGGGCCCACAGAGGTCCATGCAGGAGTGAAAGGTATTCAGAGTCTGTGGACTGTTTGTGCCTGGACAGGAGCCTCTTCTGTCCTGCATTACCCAGCTTAGTGAAGCCTGCAGATTATCTTTTCCCCCAATTGTTAATTTATTCCTTCTCAATGGCTGAAGAATGGCTCGAGGTGTGCAGCAGGACATATCTCAGCCCCAGGGAAATCAACAAGCACTGAAGCTGGCTTGATGGCTGGGGGCACAGTAAAATAAATGCAAGTATTTAGCTTTTACTGAGAGTGCTGTTATTCTGTGGTTCTGGAGGTGTGAGCGGTTTGTGTGGCTTGCTGTCTCTCCCTGAAGAAACCGTGTCCTGAATGCTACTGCCAGCCCCACCCTGGTCGCTCCAGCGGATCATGCCTGAGGGGCACTGGTTCCTGCCGAGTCAGGTCCAGTAACTCCTCGCTGCTTCTGAACTGTCTCTTCCTCCCGCTGCTGCTCAGTCCGATTTCCTAACTTTGCCTTTGATATTCAGGGTTCCTAGCTTGTTATACATACTATTGTTTTACTTGTTTTTTCAGATCTTTGTTGTAAGAGGGATCACCAGAAGAGTCTGACTACTCTGCCATCTTGGCCTTTCCTCTCCTGCCTACTTTCTGATTGATACATTTCCAATATTGAATTTGAACCAATGTTTTCTTTAGGGTCCAGCATTACTATTTTTTCAGTTTTGACCCTTTTTTGAATATAATTCAATAGGAAGTTTACTGTGGTTTTGTAGTTACAGTATTGTTTTAATATATAAAAAAAGATTTCATCAAGTGTGATAAAATTGTAAGAGAATTGCAGTAAACCTAATTGCTGGGGTGCCTTGCTGCATTCATTTGATAAACAGAATAGAGATATTGAGATTACTGTGAAATAAATGTGATATTTTTTAATATTAAAATTTGAGGAAGACATGTCAGAATTGTCCTTTTACTTCAGGCCCGTCAAATAGCATTATATGACTTTGATGGCCTATTTTATTTTCTGACAGGTCTTTTAATAAAAGACCTGTCAGAAAAGGGGAAAGAAAGGGAAGGGGGGAAAGGAAGACATAGTAACTGAGTATCTATTTCTCCTTAGTTTATCAGAGTTGGTAGTTTTTATTAGGGAACAGTGTTTAAATTATCTCAGTATTTATATTATTTTTTGTCTGTTTTCACTCTTCAAGAAGCATTAAGAATAGTACCTTGCTTTCTATTACTGGTGGATTGGTTGATTGAAGGTCATTGATAGAGATCTCCTAATTGACTGCAGAGATGTTATCATAGTTTTTTACTCCAGCCCACTAGACTCTCCTCTAGACACATTGAACTTTTCTGAACCACATACCATTGTTTTCAGACTTGCTGTCATGTTCCAATTACTCTGCTTGGCTTGAAATTTCACACAGAGCATGTTTTATTTTATGATTTTATTTACTTAAACGAAGTTACATTGCAGCCTGTGACTGCAAATGTGACCTTTTTTGTTCTTGGTATGTTTGCCAGTTTAACAATATTCCTCCTTGTTTTCTCTTCTTAAATCTTGATTCTCCAATTCAGGGGCCCAGGTATTTGATGCATCTTCAAGGCTGTGAACCACTGCCTGGGTTCCTTGATTAAAACTCAGAAATTGGAATCCACAGGTTTTTTTTCCCCCCTCTTTTGTAAAGCACTTTTTTTTTTTTTTTTAAATTTCAACACAATGTTCTTAAGAGGAGCAGAAACGTTCTCAGAATTTTCCAGAGGTAATCAATGCAGGTGCTTCCTGCACTTTCATCAGTAGAATTCTCCAAAGCATTGTCAAGGAAACTTCTAGGTAATACACATGGTCAGGAGGTTTTTTTTTTTTTTTTTTTTTTTTTTAGTTTAAAAAAAGTTCATTATATTTCTCCTTAAAGAAGAGTCAATGCTCTTTGGTTGAATGTAAGCTTTTTCACTATCTAGGATGGCGTTCAACAGGGCAGGGGACTCCTGTTCATCAAAATCCCCACCACTCCCTATTGCTTTGGGGAAATGTCTATTCAAGACCTTTGGCATTTTTAAATTGGGTTTTTTGTCTTTTTTGTTGTTATGTTGTAGGAGTTCTTTATATATTCTGGATGTTAATCCCTTATCAGATATATGATTTCCAAATATTTCTCCCATTATAGATGTTGCTCCAATTTATTGTACAACTTTAATCTGTAAAAGTTTTTAATTTTTACGGAATCCAATTTAATTATTTTTTCTTTTGTTCTTTATATGCATGAATTCATTACCAAATACAAGGTCTTGTAGATTTACCACTATGTTTTCTTCTAGGCAATAGACAGTTTTGTCTTTGAGAACATAATGCCAGAATGTCCTGTTAGGGTTGTATTGGACCAGGAGTGGGAAGTTTGTGGGAGAGGATACTCACAGACATTTTGGCTTTGGGATGGTCTTTTTGTATCTAGCCTTCCCTCTGTTGCAACTCACTTCATCAGGATGTAGACTCAGATGGAGATTTTCATGCAGGAAGTTTATTGAGAAGTGCTGTTGGGATCAGCACCTATGGAGGAGTAAAAAAGTAGTTTGTCGCAGAGGGAGAATTTGAGCTGTGATGCAGCCACAAGAGAGACCTCAGCCACTCCCAAGGGGGTGCTCTGGAGCTGAGGTAGTCCTTTAGCGCTGTCCTAATTAATCCTTGTACTGAGCAGTCATGGTCCAGGCTGCCTCCAGGTATAGGGCAGGAGGCTTTGTGGGCAAAAAGGGCTAACATCCCTGGAATATGGATGGAAAGGGCCTAATTTGCTCAACTTGCCACTAAGTGGCTGGTTGATCATGTTAAGGATGGTGTATTTGGGGCTCTGAAGGTTGGACACTTGGCAGCAACAGTTAAAAGACTGAAAGCCCATGCTGTGAGGCCCATGCAGAGCCTCGATTCCCTCCACCATGGATATTCTGTTCATGCACCCATTGTGTCAACACTGAGGTGGCCTGTGACAGATTAGCTGATGTCCTCTGGCTGAGTCATTCTGTCTACTTGGTTGTTTAATGTCTCCTCTGTGGTGGATGTTCTGGTGGGCAGAGACGTCCCTTTATGCCTAATTCAATAGGTCCATCCATGTGCCTCTTCCCCAAACCTTTTTGTCTGTGTTCTTTCAATTTTTCTCCTCCCAGATCCCTGACCAACCAACCAAGCTTTATGCTGCTTCCGGTGAGTCCACGTATATTCTAACCTGAGGCTTTCTCCTTCCTCAGAAAGTGGATGGTCAGATATGGAGCTCCCAGCTCTGTCTATGCGGAGCATTTCTTTTCACTGCTGTCCCTCAGGACCATCTTTAGGTGGGGTTGTAGTACAGCAGCTTGCACTGACATACCAAACTGGCCAATGCACAAGCCACATGGCCTTTTTCCACTTCAGTATGCTGATCTTAAAGACTCCCCCATCCCCCAATGTGGCCGTAAGTGTGAACTGAGGAAGATGCACTGAGGCACACTGGGGATGACATGGTGTTTAGACTACTTGCTTGTAAAGCTCCCTTGCTCCCTCTGGCCCTGCTTGTGCCTGGTCCCTGTGTACCACTTCCTTCTACAGTGGATTGATGACGGGTCCACTTAACCTTATGACATGGTGGATCTGACAGAAGCCAGCACATTATAGGTTGTTCTGACTGTATGGTCACTTGGTTTTCTATGACCAGCACTCTGTCTCTCCAGGGCCAATAGCATACCAAGCGCTATTGTTCAAAAGACATCTAATTGTCTGCTAAAAAGCCATGGCCTTTCTTCAGGACCCTGGGAGTGTAATGTGATTCTCCTATAGGAACTTGCCATAAGCAGTCTTTTTTCTCACCACAGATATTTCTAATATCATAAGGTTTGCGGGCTGTGTGTCAGGGCCACTTGCACCACAGCAGAGGGAAATGCTGAACTGTGAGGGAGTCACAGCAATGGCTCTATGGAGAGCTCTGGAGCTGTGACAGCTAGCTCTTCAGAGTCATTGCAAATCAAAGCAAGGGGACGAGGGCTTTAGATTCCTGTATCAACCAGTCTTTGGATATAGACTGCCTCCAGAAAAGGGACATAGTGTCCGACAAGGTGACTCTCATTAGCCGTGGCCAATCCTAAGAGTGGGACTCACCTTGAGAGCTTCAGCTGCCAAAATTCTCCCTTGCTCTCAATTTTGATTATTATTTCTTCACTGCCAATATGTGCAATATTTATATTATTAAGTAATCATAATTGTCTTAAAAAAAATCTTAGTCATATACATACATGCCAGTTTTTAGACAATAGTTTTTACTCCTATGTTTGATTAGCTAATATTCATTCCAAAATTTCTGCTGTATCTGAATCTGGTTCTGATGCTTGCTTTGTCTATTCAAACTGTGCTGTTTATTTATTGACTACGGTGAACTCATGGGACATGGGAGGCTGAGGCTTTTCAATCTTTTGTCTTTGTAGTTGAAAGACAGTTTGGTTGTATATAAAGTTTTTGTGTTCCTCTTTCTTGCTTTGAGCATGTTTAGACATTGCTCCACTGTCTTCTAGCATTGAATGTTGCTGTGGAGAAAGTTCAGGTCAGTCTAATCTTCTCCCTGCCACTGCCACTTACAGGTTACTTAAACATTTTACCTGTACAAAGATTTTTGGACTATGTCTTGGTGGTAAATGTTTTGTTTCAAGTTTTCCTGGACACGGAGTTCTTTCCATCTGTCTTCTTTTGTTTCTGGAAAGCTTTCTTGAATTATACCCTTAAATATTTAGTCTGTCCCATTATTTTTGTTTTCATCTTATGCATAAATTGGACCTCCATTGCTGTTCTTCTATAGCTTTTACTTTCTCTCTAATTCTTTTCAAATTGGTTGTTTCCAATTCCTTTTTCTTCCTTTTCTAATTGTTTTCCTCTGTGTCTTTTATTGGATTTTGGCAATGCATAGTCTCCCTTGTGTTGCTTCCAATTTTATTTTTATTTTTGTGATTTTTTTCCTTTTACTTCTTTCTTGAGGTCTGCCAGTTCATTAAAAAAATCATTTTTTCTCTTGTCAAATATTTTCTGTTTCCTTGTGTTTCTTCTTTGTAGTGGTTTAAATCTCCTGTATCACATTGGCTTTTTTCTTTTAATACTTTAAATATTTCTCTCCACTCTCTTGAAACTTCCATAGTTTCTGAAAATAGTATGATATAATTCTTATCCTTATTCCTTTATAGGTAATGTGTTCTCCCACCACCCCCCACAAATCCCCCACCCTTGGCTTCTGTCAAGATGTTCTCTTTGTCTTTGATATTATCCAGTTTGAATATAATATGCCTAGATATAGATATAAAATATAGATATATAGATAGAGATAGAGATATATAGATAGATATAGATGATAGGTGATAGATATAGATGATAGGTGATAGATATAGATAGATATGGGTTGCTATGAGTCGGAATTGACTCGATGGCAGTAGGTAGTAGTTTAGATATAGATTTTTTGTTATTTAGGCTGCTTGGTGTTCTCTGAGCTCCTGGATCTGTGGTTTGGTGTCAGTCATTAATTTTGACAAGCCCCAGCCATTATTACTTCAAATATTTCTTCTTTTTCCTTTAACTCTTTCTTCTCTTAGCATTCCAATTATGAAAATGTTATACCTTTAGTAATTGTCCCACAGTTCTTAGGTAGTCTCTTTCTTTTTTTTTCCCATTCTTTTTCTCTCTCTGCTTTTCGGCTTGGGAAGTTTCTATGACCTTTCTTCAAGTTCATTCATTTTTTCCTTAGCGTTGTTCAGTTCACCGATGAACACATCAGAGACATTCTTCATTTCTGTTACAGTGTTTTAACTTCTAGCATTTACTTTTGATTCTTTGTTCTGCTTACATTGTCCATATTTTCTTGCAGGTTGTCCATTTTTTCCATTAGAGTCCTTACCATATTAATAACAGTTATTTTAAATTTCCTGTCTGATAATTCCAAAATTTCTGCCTTGTCTGAGTCCGGTTCTGATACTTGCTTTGGCTATTCAAACTGTGTACTTTATTTAAAAAAATGTGGTAAAATATATGTAACATTAAGTTTTTATTTTCACCATTTTTAAGTGTACAATTGAGTGACATTAATTTTATTGACAATATTGTCTAACTATCATCACTGTTGGTTTCCAAAATGTTTTCATCACCCCAAACAGAAACCGTCTACTCACTAAGCAATAACTCTCCACTGCTCCCTCACTCCAGACTCTGGTAACCACTAATCCACTCTCTGTCTCTATGCATTTGCGTATTCTAAATATTTCATATAATTGGGATCCTACAGTATTTGCCATGTTGTTCCTGGCTTATTTCACTTAGCATGATTTTTTTAATAATTTTTATTGTGCTTTAAGTGAAAGTTTACAAATCAAGTCTGTCTGTCACATGTAAGCTTATATACACCTTACTCCATACTCCCACTTACTCTCCCCCTAATGAGTCAGCCCACTCCCTCCTTCCAGTCTCCTTTCGTGACAGTTTTGCCAGTTTCTAACCCTCTCTACCCTCCCATCTCCCCTCCAGACAGGAGATGCCAACACAGTCTCAAGTGTCCACCTGATACAAGTAGCTCACTCTTCATCAACATCTCTCTCCAACCCATTGTCCAGTCCCTTCCATGTCTGATGAGTTGTCTTTGGGAACGGTTCCTGTCCTGGGCCAACAGAAGGTTTGGGGACCATGACTGCTGGGATTCCTCTAGTCTCAGTCAGAGCATTAAGTCTGGTCTTTTTATGAGCATTTGGGGTCTGCATCCCACTCTTCTCCTGCTCCCTCAGGGGTTCTCTGCTGTGCTCCCTGTCAGGGCAGTCATCTGAGACATTGAGGGGATTGCAACCAATGTCACAAAAACAATTTGAGCATAAATTTTTTGTATGAGAAACTAGTTTGTATTATAAATTTTCAGCCAAAATCGATGTCAAAAGACACTCTGAAACTTGCTCTTGAACATAGAATAGCTAAAACAAAAGAAAGAAATGATGCAGTAAAAGAGCTGAATAGGCGATTTCAGAGGGCAGCTATGGGCAAAATGTATACTCAAGGTAGTACTTTGGCCCTTGTGGACTTGTTCTAATTTTCTTCAGCTTCGACTAGAACTTGCACATGAGCAATTTAGAGACCATCTCAAGAATAGATTTGAGGCATTCAATGGTAATGACCGAGGACCAAACGAGTTGTGGAATAACATCAAGGACAGCTAACGAAGAAAGCAAGAGGTCATTAGAAAGGCTGGAAAGAAAGAAAAGACCAAAATAGATGTCAGAAGAGACTCTGAAACTTGCTTTTGAATGTTGAGTAGCTAAAGCAAATGGAAGAAATGATGAAATAAAAAGAGCTGAACAGAAGATTTCAAAGGGCAGCTGGAGAAGACAAAGTAAAGTATTGTAATGCTATGTGCAAAGACCTGGAGTTAGAAAACCAAAAGAGAACACAGTCGGCATTTCTCAAGCTGAAAGAACTGAAGAAAAAATTCAAGCCTGGAGCTGCAATGTTGAAGGATTCTATGGACAGAATACTTAATGACGCAGAAAGCATCAAAAAAAAGATGGAAGGAATACACAGAGTACCAAAAGGAATGCACAGGAATACCAAAAAGAATTGGTCTACATTCAATCATTTCAGGAGGCAGCATGTGATCAAGAACTGATGGTACTGATGGAAGAAGTCCAAGCCTGCACTGAAGACACTGGCAAAAAACAAGGCTCCAGGAATTGAAGAAGTATCAATTGAGATGTTTCAACAAACAGATGCAGTGCTGGAAGCGCTCATTTGTCTATGCCAAGAAATTTGGAAGACAGCTGCCTGGCCAACTGACTGGAAGAGATCCATATTTATGCCTATTCCCAAGACAGGCGATTCAACTGAATGTGAAAATTATCGAATGATATCATTAATATCACATGCAAGTGAAATTTTGCTGAAGATCATTCAAAAGCGGTTTCAGCATTACATTGACAGGGAACTGCCAGAAATTCAAGCTGGATTCAGAAGAGAGGCAGAACAAGGGATATCATTGCTGATGTCAGATGGCTCTTGGCTGAAAGTAGAGAATACCAGAAAAAGGTTTACTTGTGTTCTACTGACTATGCAAAGGCATTCGACTATGTGGATCATAACAAATTATGGATAACATTGCAAGGGATGAGAATCTCAGAACAATTGTGCTCAGTCAGAACTTGTACATAGATCAAGAGGCAGTAATTTGAAAAGAAAAAGGCAATACTGAGTGGCTTAAAATCAGGAAAGGTGTGTGTCAGGGTTGTATCCTTTCACCATACTTGTTCAGTCTTTATGGTGAGCGAATCTGAGAATGAAGCATCAGGATTGGAAGAAGACTCATTTACAACCTGATATATAGATGACACAACCTTTCTTGCTGAAAGTGAAGAGGACTTGAAGCATTTACTGATGAAAATGAAAGACTAAGCCTTCAGTATGGATTGTACCTCAACATAAAGAAAACTCCTCACAACTGGGCCAGTAAGCATCATGGTGATAAACAGAGAAAATATTGAAGTTGTCAAGGATTTCATTTTATTGGCTGCACAATCAACACCCATGGAAGTAGCACTCAAGAAATCAGACGTTTATTGCATTGGGGTGCAAATCTGCTGCAAAAGACCTCTTTAAAGTGTTGAAAAACAAGGATGTCACTTTGAGGATAAGGAGCGCTTGACCCAAGCCATGGTATTTTCAATTGCCTCATATGTATGTGAAAGCTGGACAATGAATAAGAAAGACTGGAAAAGAATTAATGCTTTTCAATTATGGTGTTGGTGAAGAATATAAAATATACCATGGACTTCCAGAAGAACGAACACAACATCTGTCTTGGAAGAAGTACAGCCAGAATGCTCCTTAGAAGTGAGGATGGCGAAACTTCGTGTCATGTACTTAGGACATGTTGTCAGGAGAGACCAGTCGCTGAAGAAGGACATCATGCTTGGTGAAGTGGAGGGTCAGTGAAAAAGAGGAGGACCCTCAATGAGATGGATTGACACAGTGGTTGCAACAATGGACTTAATCATAGCAAAGATTGTGAGGATGGTGAAGGACAGGGCAGTATTTTGTTCTGTGGTACGTAGGGTTGTTATGAGTCGGAACTAATGGCAACTAACCACAAAAAATGTAGAGAGACAAACATGAACTATCTGTCACTGAAATACAGGTCAATGAGGCTCAGGGTCCTGAATGCTTATACCTGTTTCCCAGCAGCTCCTAAAGGGAGGCTACAGAATCCCCAGGGCTTCCAGAGGGGTTTGCAGCTCCATCTCCTTCTTTTGCACCTAAAACTTAGGAATTTCTTGAAGATTGGAGATAACGAATTCGTATGGCAACTTTTTCCATGTGAGCAGATACCAGTAAAAACTAGCTAAGTGCAAAGGAAGCAGTGTGGATAATAAACACAGAGGCCTAGAAGAGCTAGGGCTGGGGCTGGGGGCTGTCCCAGGAAGCAGCCTGAGGGGTGGGCAGGATTGGGGTGATGGAGAGGGGGCTTTCCAGGCAGCAGCAGGAGGCCTGGGGAGTGCTCCTGGCACTCAGAAATGCCAAAACAACCTCTGAACATGAGTTATGATGATGCTCAAACACCACACACAGCATAAGCAGATAAAGATGAACTCCACACCAGACAGGGCTGGAAAAGCATTTGCAGGAGAGGGTGAGAAATAATCAAGCATAATGAAAGGCTTCAACACATTTAGGCTTCAGGTCAAAGACATAAATACCCTTGCGGGGAAAAAAAATTGGCCGATAAGTATGTGACATTATTAAGTCTAGCTCTATGACCTTGAAGCTCTATAAACAGAAGAGTCATCTTGTCCCCGCCACCCTCTTTTGGGTTCCTGCCCAAGAATCTCGAAGTGGAAACATCTACCCAAAACCTTCTCACAAGCTCAACCCAGGAGCTGCTGGGGCAGGACCAGGATGAGGCAAGGGGGCCACCAAGGCCTGAAGCAGCTCTCCTCAAGGTTTCTCTGCAGCAAGGCCAGATCTAGGCCCCCAGGTGGGAATCCCTGCCCCCCCACGTTCCAGAATGCAGCTTCACGGAGACGTTCTCCAGAGTACCACCACACTCTCGCCCTTCTCGGATGCACAGTGTGCCTTTCAGACCCCACCTTGATGTTCCACGTGACAGTGCAGGCACCACAGTGTTTAATAGGAAAAAGGAACATCTTCTAGATTTCCACTCATGAAGGCTATTGCCCTAAACAGGTGGAGGTTCTGACCATACCAGAAACATATCTCTTTTCCAAGTTGTGAGTGTCTTTCAAATGTATAAGATAGAGGACATAATTAGAACTGAGAGTTAAGATTTTTAACATGGAAGGAGGAGTGTGTGAGAGCTCCCGACAAGCAAGCAATGGCATGTCATCGGGAACCCGCTTTACGGGAACCTCAGGAGTCTCCTCCTCCTAAATGTAAGACCTCATACACAAATGAAGGAAAAAATGCACCAGCGCCAGAGCAGCCTTTGTTCAGGGCCAGGCTTGTGTTGGGCTTGGGCGCTGCAGCCCCTGGTGCAGCCTGGCATAGCTCCATGCCCACTCCAGTTCCAGAGCAGCCCCGTGAACGTCCACAGGGCCGAAAGTTGGCGGGGCCAAGTGTCCTCAGGGCAGGAGGAGCCCCACTCAGCTGTGCCTCTGCGTGGCCCATTTGTTTACCCGTGTCCATTAGGAATTACTTCCAAACCAAGAAAATAGGACTCTTCACTCACCAGAAGCGTGCAGCTTCCGCAACCCACTTACCTGCCTGCAGGACCATCTTCAGAAACATTAAGTTGCTGCCTCCTGTTCTATTAATGTTCTATTTAGAGAAATGATGACATCTTTGCAGAGACTCCAAACGTGCTGGCAGACATGGACCATGATCTGCATATGTGACGAGTTCCTGGCCAGAGTACGTTTGGAGGAGAAGGTAGGAAGAGAGCCTAAACCAAACTGCCATTCTCTAGCAGAAACATCATTATAAATTCTATATATTAACCTTAATAAACGGATAACAAAGCAGAGAAAGGGTCTCTAATTTCATTATAATCATAATATTTTCTGAAACCTCACTTTTGAGTTAACTACCTTGAAGGTTGCTGAAAATGAGTGAATCTAAATACTAAAATAAGCTAACTGCATAAACAAATGAAAAAATTAAATGTCTGGTTTTGTTTTAACTGGTTCCTTAAGAGTGCAGTAGGCACCCAAGGACAGACAGTGCTGAGATTTCCTCCAGAAACGTTACACATAGAGCAAAACTGAAATAACAAATATTTTTCTTGAGAAACACCACCCACAAGCATTTGCAGGCATTTACTTAATGTAAAATTGCAGAGGAATGAGCATAACATGAAAGGCTGCAGGTGCCTGGAGTCCAGCCTCACGCAGGGAAAACACTGCTGGTCACCAACTTGAGGCAACCTAGTGCACGTTGGTGGTAATTCTGCCTGGCTTTTTCTCCGGAGACATTAAAACAATAACTACAATGCTAAGAACTTTCAGCATCTTTCACTCAGGAATCCCAGAACACTCTGCAAGTGTTAACTCGTTCATTCTCCAGGGCCCTGTGTGGCCCTTGGGGCAAGGGCATGCGCCATGCCCCTTTCACACAGGGCTGGTCTGCTGTGTGTCTCCTGTGGTCATGAACTTTTAGACCACGTCTCCAAAGCAAGATAAATCACCCCAGCAATGCAGGCAAAAGGAGGGGTCAAGTCAGTCACCCAAATAATGGCCTAAATCTTCCACTCTTCTTTGACTGGGGATGTTGTTGCTGGGTGTCATCGTGTTGTCCCAACTCATGGTGACCCCATGCACAATGGGATCAAATCATTGTGCACCATAAGATTTTAAGTGACTGAATTTTGGGATTAGATCACCAGGCCTTTCTTCCTACTCCATCTTAGCCTGGAGGTGCTGCTGAAACGTTTTCAGCATCACAGCAACGTTCAAATACATGAGGTGTGTTGGGCTGGAATTGAACCCAGGTGTCCATATAGAAGGCAAAAATTCTATCACTGAACCACCACTGTCCCTCTTTGCATAGAGAGTCCACAGGACAGAATAGAACTGCCCCATATGATTTCTGAGGCTGTAAATCTTTATGGAAGCAAACTGCCACATCTGTCTCCCACAGAGTGGCTGATGGGCTTGAACCGCTGACCTTTCAGTTAGGAGCCAAATGCTTAACCACTGCACCACCAGGGCTAATGTTTCGATTTTGGCCTGTTGTTTTCTGATGTGTGTGCCTATTGCTATAGATTGACCTCTGGGCAGTGCCTTTGCTGTGTCCCAAAGTTTTTGGTATGATGTGTTTTCATTCTCATTTGAGTCTAGAATTTTTTTTTTTTTAATTTCATTCGTGATTTCTTCTTTTACCCAGTGGTTTTTAATCAAGGTGTTATTCACTTTCAATGAAGGAATGAAAGTTTGGGTGAGGTGCTTGCTGAGGGCAAAGGGAATATGCACAAAGGGAATATGGAATGGGTGGTGGAAAATACCAGGTATGAACACACGACTAGTTACAGAAATGAGGATTGTAAGAGTTACGGGTATTTCTTCCTCATTTTGTTATGCGAGTGTGTACATAGAGTATATATAGTAAATATTCTTGTTTTCTTCCCTCCTGCGACCCATTACTCATTATAAAATTTGAAATGTAAATGGAGCTAGTGTGTTTTTGGTTGTACATATGTTAGTTGTATTATGTTATGCTTTAGTATGATTTTATAATTGTCTTTTTTAATTTTTATAATTTTTATTGTGCTTTAAGTGAAAGTTTATGAATCAAGTCAGTCTCACACAAAAACTTGCATACATCTTGCTACATACTACCAATTACTCTCCCCCTCTTGAGACAGATCGCTCTCTCCCTCCACTCTCTTTTATTGTTTCCATTTCGCCAGCTTCTAACCCCCTCTACCCTCTCATCTCCCCTGTAAGCAGGAGATGCCAACATAGTCTCAAGTGTCCACCTGATCCAAGAAGCTCACTCCTCACCAGCATCCCTCTCCAACCCATTGCCCAGTCCAATCCCTGTCTGAAGAGTTGGCTTCGGGAATGGTTCCTGTCCTGGGTCAACAGAAGGTCTGAGGGCCGTGACCACTGGGGTCCTTCTAGTCTCAGTCAGACCATTAAGTCTGGTCTTTTTATGAGAATTTGGGGTCTGCATCCAACTGCTCTCCTGCTCCCTGAGGGATTCTCTGTTGTGTTCCCTGTCAGGGCAGTCATCAGTTGTAGCCAGGCACCATCTAGTTCTTCTGGTCTCAAGATGATGTGGTCTATGGTTCATTTGGCCCTTTCTGTCTCTTGGGCCCATAATTGCCTCGTTTCCTTGGTGTTCTTCATTCTCCTTTGACCCAGGTGAGTTGAGACCAACTGATGCATCTTAGATGACTGCTTGCTAGCGTTTAAGACCCCAGACGCCACTCTTCAAAGTGGGATGCACAATGTTTTCTTAATAGATTTTATTATGCCAATTGGTTTAGATGTCCCCTGAAACCATGGTCCCCAAACCCCTGCCCCTGCTACACTGGCCTTCGAAGCATTCAGTTTATTCAGGAAACTTCTTTTGCTTTTGGTTTAGTCCAGTTGTGCTGACCTCCCCTTTACTGTGTGTTGTCTTTCCCATCACCTAAAGTAGTTCTTATCTACTACCTAATTACTGAATACCCCTCTCTCACCCCACCTCTCGTAGCCACAAAAGAACGTTTTCTTCTCAGTTTAAACTATTTCTCAAGTTCTTATCCTAGTGGTCTTATACAATATTTGTCCTTTTGCAACTGACTGATTTCACTCAGCATAATGCCTTCCAGGTTCGTCCATGTTATGAAATGTTTTACAGATTCCTCGCTGTTCTTAATCGATGTGTAGTATTCCATTGTGTGAGTATACTATAATTTATCCATTCATCCGTTGGTGGGCACCTTGATTGCTTCCAGCTTTTTGCTGTTGTAAACAGTGCTGCAATAAACATGGGTGTGCATTTATCTGTTTGTGTAAAGGCTCTTATTTCTCTAGGATATATTCCGAGGAGTGGGATTGCTGGATGTTGTGGTAGTTCTATTTCTAGCTTTTTAAGGAAGCACCAAATCGATTTCCAAAGTGGTTGTACCATTTGACATTCCCACCAGCAGTGTAGAAGTGTTCTAATCTCTCCACAGACTCTCCAACAATTTCTTCTTTTTTTTTTTTTTTGGATTAATGCCAGCCTTGTTGTAAGTGAGATGAAATCTCATTGTAGTTTTGATCTGCAATTCTCTAATGGCTAATGATCATGAACATTTCCTCATTTATCTGTTAGCTACCTGAATGTCTTCTTTAGTGAAGTGTCTATTCATATCTTTTGCCCATTTTTTAATTGGGTTATTTGTCTTTTTGTAGTTGAGTTTTTGCAGTATCATGTAGATTTTAGAGATCAGGTGCTGATCAGAAATGTCATAGCTAAAAACTTTTTCCCAGCCTGTAGGTAGTCTTTTTAGTGTTTTGGTGAAGTCTTTGGATGAGCATAGATGTTTGATTTTTAGGAGCTCCCAGTTATCTAGTTTTTCTTCTGCATTCTTAATAATGTTTTGTATAGTGTTTATGACATGTATTAGGGCTCCTAATGTTGTCCCTATTTTTTCTTCCATAATCTTTATTGTTTTAGATTTTATATTTAGGCCTTTGATCCATTTTGAGTTAGTTTTTGTGCATGGAGTCAGGTATGGGTCTTGTTTCACTTTTTTGCAGGTGGATATCCAGTTATGCCAGCACCATTTGTTAAAAAGACTGTCTTTTCCCCATTTAACTGTTTTGGGGCCTTTGTCAAATATCAACTGCTCCTGTGTGGATGGTTTTATGTCTGGATTCTCAATTCTGTTCCATTGGTCCATGTGTCTGTTGTTGTACCAGTACCACGCTGTTTTGACTACTCTGGTGGTATAATAGGTTTGAGTAAGGCCTCCCACTTTGTTCTTCTTTTTCAGTAATGCCTTATTTATCTAAGGCCTCTTTCTCTTCCATATGAAGTTGGTGATTTGTTTCTCCAACTCATTAAAGAATTTCATTGGGATTTGGATTGGGATTGCATTAAATGTATAGATTGCTTTTGGTAGAATAGACATTTTTATAATGTTAAGTCTTCCTATCCATGAGCAAGGTATGTTTTTCCATTTATGTAGGTATGTTTTTGTTTCTTGCAGAAGAGTACTGTAGTTTTCTCTGTATAAGTCTTTTACATCTCTGGTAAGATTTATTCCTAAGTATTTTATCTTCTGGGGGGTGCCGTAAATGGCATTGATTTGGTGATTTCCTCTTCGATGTTCTTTTTTTGGTGTAGAGGAGTCCAACTGTTTTTTGTCTGTTTATCTTGTATCCTGATGCTCTGCTGAACTCTACTGTTATTTTCAGTAGTTTTCATGAGGATTCTTTAGGGTTTTTTGTGTTTAAGATCATGTCATCTGCAAATAGAGGTACTTTTACTTCTATCTTACCAACCTCGATGTCGTTTATTTCTTTATCTAGCATAATAGCTCTGGCTGGGACCTCCAGCACAATTTTGAATAAGCGTGGTGCTAAAGAGCATACTTGTCTGGTTCCTGTTCTCAAGGAGAATGCTTTCAGTCTCTCTCCGTTTAGGAAGATGTTGGCTCTTGGCTTTGTGTAGATGCCCTTTATTATGTTGAGGAATTTTCCTTCTATTCCTATTTTGCTGAGAGTTTTTATCATGAATGAGTGTTGAACTTTGTCAAATGCCTTTTCTGCATCAACTGATAAGATCATGTGGTTCTTGTCTTTTGTTTTATTTATGTGATGGATTACATTGGTTGTTTTCCTAATGTTGAAGCATCCCTGCATACCTGGTATGAATCACACTTGGTCGTGGTGAATTATTTTTTTGATATGTTGTTGAATTCTATTGGCTAGAATTTTGTTGAGGATTTTTGCATCTATGTTCATGAGGGATATAGGTCTATAATATTCTTTTTTTGTGGTGTCTTTTTACCTGTTTTTGGTATCGGGGATATGGTGGCTTTATAGAATGCGTTTGGTAGTATTCCACCCTTTTCTATGCTCTGAAATAGCTTTAGTAGTAGAGGTGTTTACTTTTCTCTGAAAGTTGGGTAGAACTCGGGACCAGGGCTTTTTTTTGTTGGGAGGTTTTTGATTACCTTTTTAATCTCTTCTTTTTTTTTATTATGTGTCTATTTAGTTGTTCTACCTTTGTTTGTGGTAGTTTAGGTAGGTAGTGTGTTTCTAGGAATTCATCCATTTCTTCTAGGTTTTCAAATTTGAGTACAATTTTTCATAGTTATCTGATAACGATTCTTTTAATTTCAGTTGGGTCTGTTGTAATATTGCCCATCTCATTTCTTATTCGGGTTATTTGCTTCCTCTCCTGTTTTTCTTTTGTCAGTTTGACCAGTGGTTTATCAATTTTGTTGAGTTTTTCAAAAAAAACAGCTTTCGGTCTTGTTAATTCTTTCAATTGTTTTTCTGTTTTCTTTATTTCGTTTAGTTCAGCTCTAATTTTTATTAATTGTTTTCTTCTGGTGACTGTGGGTTTCTTTTGTTGCTCTCTTTCTATTTGTTCAAGTTGTAGGGATAATTCTTTAATTTTGGCTCTTTCTCCTTTTTGGATATGTGGATTTATTGATATAAATAGGCCTCTGAGCAATGCTTTTGCTGTGTCCCAAAGGTTCTAATAGCAAGTGTTTTCATTCTCATTGGATTCTATGAATTTCTTTATCCCATCCTTAATGTCTTCTATAATCCAGTCTTTTTTGAGCAGGGTATTGTTCAGTTTCCAAGTGTTTGATTTCTTTTCCCTGTTTTTCCTGTTATTGATTTCCACTTTTATGGCCTTAAGGTTAGAGAAGATGCTTTGTAATATTTCAATGTTTTAGATTGTGCTAATGCTTGCTTTACGACCTAATATGTGGTCTATTCCAGAGAATGTTCCATGTGCACTAGAAAAGAAAGTATACTTGGTTGCTGTTGGGTGGAGTGTTCTATATATGTCTATGAGGTCAAGTTGGTTGACTGTGGCATTTAGATCTTCCGTGTCTTTATCGAGCTTCTTCTGGATGTCCTGTCCTTAACCGAAAGTGGCATGTTGAAGTCTCCTACTATTATTGTGGAGCTGTCTAGTTCGCTTTTCAGTGCTGTTAGAGTTTGTTTTGTGTATCTTGCAGCCCTGTCATTGGGTGCCTAAATATTTAATATGGCTATATCTTCTTGGTGTATTGTCCCTTTAATCATTATATAGTGTCCTTCCTTATCCTTTCTGATGGATTTACATTTAAGGTCTATTTTGTTAGAAATTAATATTGCCACTCCTGCTCTTTTGTGATTCTTGTTTCCTCGATATTTTTTTTTCCATCCTTTGAGTTTTAGTTTGTTTGTGTCTCTAAGTCTAAGGTGTGTCTCTTGTAGGCAGCATAGAGATGGATCATGTTTTTTAATCCATTCTGCTACTCTCTGTCTCTTTATTGGTGCATTTAGTCCATTTACATTCAGGGTAATTATGGATAGGTATGAATTTAGTGCTAACATTTTGATGTCGTTTTTGGGTGTTGTTGACAGTTTCTTTTTCCCGCTTAATTTTATGTGCTGAGTAGATTATCTTTATATATTGTCCTTTCCTCATACTTGTTGTTGTCGTTTTTGTTTCTGCTGAGTCTCTATTTTTTTCTTGTATTTTATTT
The DNA here is from genome assembly GCF_024166365.1 of Elephas maximus indicus. Lineage (NCBI taxonomy): Eukaryota > Metazoa > Chordata > Mammalia > Proboscidea > Elephantidae > Elephas > Elephas maximus. The sequence continues at coordinate 88,882,430 of NC_064833.1, forward strand.
TGATGAGTAGCATTGTTTGTCTCCTTTGTGGTTACCTTATTATTTACCCCTATTTCTCTAAATTTAAACCTAATTTTTATTTCTTTGTATTGCTGTATCTTGCTCTGCATATGGAAGGTGTATGATTACATTTCTTAGTCCCTGTTTATTATTTTAATGTTGTCTTCTTTTATATAATATCATCGCTGTTACCCTGTTTTGAGCCTTTTTTTTCTTGTATAATCTTGCTTTGTTTTTTTGGATTTCCTTTCCGGGTTGACTTCTGGTTGCTCTGCCCAGTGTTCTAGTCTTGGGTTGATACCAGATATTATTGATTTTCTAACCAAAGAACTCCCTTTAGTATTTCTTGTAGTTTTGGTTTGGTTTTCATGAGTTCACTCCACTTGTGTTTATCTGGAAATGTCTTAATTTCACCTTCATATTTAAGAGACAGTTTTGCTGGATATATGATTCTTGGCAGGTAATTTTTTTCCTTCAATTTTTTAAATACTTCATCCCATTGCATTCTTTTTTTAAAAAAATAATTTTTTATTGTACTTTAAGTGAAAATTTACAAAGCAAATCAGTCTCTCACACAATAACCCATATACATCTTGCTACACACTCCCAATTACTCTTCCCCTAATGAGACAGCCTGCTCTCTCCCTCCACTCTCTCTTTTCGTGTCCTTTTTGCCAGCTTCTAACCCACTCCACCCTCTCATCTCCCCTCCAGGCAGGAGATGCCAACATAGTCTCAAGTGTCCACCTGATCCAAGAAGCTCACTCCTCACCAGCACCCCTCTCCAACCCATTGTCCAGTCCAATCCATGTCTGAATAATTGGCTTCCTGTCCTGGAGCAACAGAAGATCTGGGGGTCATGACTACCGGCGTCCTTCTAGTCTCAGTCAGACCATTAAGTCTGGTTGTATGAGAATTTGGGGTCTGCATCCCACTGCTCTCCTGCTTCCTCAGGGATTCTCTGTTGTGTTCCCTGTCAGGGCAGTCATTGGTTGTAGCCGGGCACCATCTAGTTCTTCTGGTCTCAGGATGATGTAGTTGCTGTTTCATGTGGCTCTTTCTGTCTCTTGGGCTTGTATTCACCTTCTATTCTTGGTGTTCTTCATTCTCCTTTGATCCAGGTGCATTGAGACCAATTGATGCATCTTAGATGGCTGCTTGCTAGTGCTTAAGACCCCAGATGCCACTGTTCAAAGTGGGATGCAGAATGTTTTGTTAATAGATTTTATTATGCCAATTGACTTAGATGTCCCCTGAAACCATGGTCCCTAGACCCCTGCCCCTGCTACGCTGGCCTTCAAAGCATTCAGTTTATTCAGGAAACTTCTTTGCTTTTGGTTTAGACCAGTTGTGCTGACCTTCGCTGTACTGTGTGCTGTCTTTCCCTTCACCTAAAGTAGTTCTTATCTACTATCTAATTAGTGAATACCCCTCTCCCACCCCCCTCCCTCCCGCCTCTTGTAACCGCAAAAGAATGTTTTCTTCTCAGTTTAAACTATTTCTGATGTTCTTATAATAGTGGTGTTAAACAATATTTGTCCTTTTGCAACTGACCAATTTCACTCAGGATAATGCCTTCCAGGTTCCTCCATGTTATGAAATGTTTCACAGATTCCTCACTGTTCTTTATCGATGCGTAGTATTCCATTGTGTGAATATACCATTATTTATTTATCCTTTCATCCGTTAATGGGCACCTTGGTTGCTTCCATGTTTTTGCTATTGTAAACAGTGCTGCAATGAACATAGGTGTGGATATATCTGTTTCTGTAAAGGCTCTTATTTCTCTAGGATATATTCCAAGGAGTGGGATTGCTGGATCATATGGTAGTTCTATTTCTAGCTTTTTAAGGAAGCACCAAATCAATTTCCAAAGTGGTTATACCATTTGACATTCCCACCAGCAGTGTAGAAGTGTTCTAATCTCTCCACAGACTCTCCAACATTTATTATTTTGTGTTTTTTGGATTAATGCCAGCCTTGTTGGAGTGAGGTGAAATCCCATGGTAGTTTTGATCTGCATTTCTCTAATGGCTAATGATCGTGAACATTTCCTCATGTATCTGTTAGCTATCTGAATATCTTCTTTAGTGGTCTCTTCATATCTTTTGCCCATTTTTTATTTCGGTCATTTGTCTTTTTGCAGTTGAGTTTTTGCAGTATCATGTAGATTTTAGAGATCAGGTGCTGATCAGAAATGTCATAGCTAAAAACTTTTTCCCAGCCTGTAGGTAGTCTTTTTAGTGTTTTGGTGAAGTCTTTGGATGAGCATAGATGTTTGATTTTTAGGAGCTCCCAGTTATCTAGTTTTTCTTCTGCATTCTTAATAATGTTTTGTATAGTGTTTATGACATGTATTAGGGCTCCTAATGTTGTCCCTATTTTTTCTTCCATAATCTTTATTGTTTTAGATTTTATATTTAGGCCTTTGATCCATTTTGAGTTAGTTTTTGTGCATGGAGTCAGGTATGGGTCTTGTTTCACTTTTTTGCAGGTGGATATCCAGTTATGCCAGCACCATTTGTTAAAAAGACTGTCTTTTCCCCATTTAACTGTTTTGGGGCCTTTGTCAAATATCAACTGCTCCTGTGTGGATGGTTTTATGTCCGGATTCTCAATTCTGTTCCATTGGTCCATGTGTCTGTTGTTGTACCAGTACCACGCTGTTTTGACTACTCTGGTGGTATAATAGGTTTGAGTAAGGCCTCCCACTTTGTTCTTCTTTTTCAGTAATGCCTTATTTATCTAAGGCCTCTTTCTCTTCCATATGAAGTTGGTGATTTGTTTCTCCAACTCATTAAAGAATTTCATTGGGATTTGGATTGGGATTGCATTAAATGTATAGATTGCTTTTGGTAGAATAGACATTTTTATAATGTTAAGTCTTCCTATCCATGAGCAAGGTATGTTTTTCCATTTATGTAGGTATGTTTTTGTTTCTTGCAGAAGAGTACTGTAGTTTTCTCTGTATAAGTCTTTTACATCTCTGGTAAGATTTATTCCTAAGTATTTTATCTTCTGGGGGGTGCCGTAAATGGCATTGATTTGGTGATTTCCTCTTCGATGTTCTTTTTTTGGTGTAGAGGAGTCCAACTGTTTTTTGTCTGTTTATCTTGTATCCTGATGCTCTGCTGAACTCTACTGTTATTTTCAGTAGTTTTCATGAGGATTCTTTAGGGTTTTTTGTGTTTAAGATCATGTCATCTGCAAATAGAGGTACTTTTACTTCTATCTTACCAACCTCGATGTCGTTTATTTCTTTATCTAGCATAATAGCTCTGGCTGGGACCTCCAGCACAATTTTGAATAAGCGTGGTGCTAAAGAGCATACTTGTCTGGTTCCTGTTCTCAAGGAGAATGCTTTCAGTCTCTCTCCGTTTAGGAAGATGTTGGCTCTTGGCTTTGTGTAGATGCCCTTTATTATGTTGAGGAATTTTCCTTCTATTCCTATTTTGCTGAGAGTTTTTATCATGAATGAGTGTTGAACTTTGTCAAATGCCTTTTCTGCATCAACTGATAAGATCATGTGGTTCTTGTCTTTTGTTTTATTTATGTGATGGATTACATTGGTTGTTTTCCTAATGTTGAAGCATCCCTGCATACCTGGTATGAATCACACTTGGTCGTGGTGAATTATTTTTTTGATATGTTGTTGAATTCTATTGGCTAGAATTTTGTTGAGGATTTTTGCATCTATGTTCATGAGGGATATAGGTCTATAATATTCTTTTTTTGTGGTGTCTTTTTACCTGTTTTTGGTATCGGGGATATGGTGGCTTTATAGAATGCGTTTGGTAGTATTCCACCCTTTTCTATGCTCTGAAATAGCTTTAGTAGTAGAGGTGTTTACTTTTCTCTGAAAGTTGGGTAGAACTCGGGACCAGGGCTTTTTTTTGTTGGGAGGTTTTTGATTACCTTTTTAATCTCTTCTTTTTTTTTATTATGTGTCTATTTAGTTGTTCTACCTTTGTTTGTGGTAGTTTAGGTAGGTAGTGTGTTTCTAGGAATTCATCCATTTCTTCTAGGTTTTCAAATTTGAGTACAATTTTTCATAGTTATCTGATAACGATTCTTTTAATTTCAGTTGGGTCTGTTGTAATATTGCCCATCTCATTTCTTATTCGGGTTATTTGCTTCCTCTCCTGTTTTTCTTTTGTCAGTTTGACCAGTGGTTTATCAATTTTGTTGAGTTTTTCAAAAAAAACAGCTTTCGGTCTTGTTAATTCTTTCAATTGTTTTTCTGTTTTCTTTATTTCGTTTAGTTCAGCTCTAATTTTTATTAATTGTTTTCTTCTGGTGACTGTGGGTTTCTTTTGTTGCTCTCTTTCTATTTGTTCAAGTTGTAGGGATAATTCTTTAATTTTGGCTCTTTCTCCTTTTTGGATATGTGGATTTATTGATATAAATAGGCCTCTGAGCAATGCTTTTGCTGTGTCCCAAAGGTTCTAATAGCAAGTGTTTTCATTCTCATTGGATTCTATGAATTTCTTTATCCCATCCTTAATGTCTTCTATAATCCAGTCTTTTTTGAGCAGGGTATTGTTCAGTTTCCAAGTGTTTGATTTCTTTTCCCTGTTTTTCCTGTTATTGATTTCCACTTTTATGGCCTTAAGGTTAGAGAAGATGCTTTGTAATATTTCAATGTTTTAGATTGTGCTAATGCTTGCTTTACGACCTAATATGTGGTCTATTCCAGAGAATGTTCCATGTGCACTAGAAAAGAAAGTATACTTGGTTGCTGTTGGGTGGAGTGTTCTATATATGTCTATGAGGTCAAGTTGGTTGACTGTGGCATTTAGATCTTCCGTGTCTTTATCGAGCTTCTTCTGGATGTCCTGTCCTTAACCGAAAGTGGCATGTTGAAGTCTCCTACTATTATTGTGGAGCTGTCTAGTTCGCTTTTCAGTGCTGTTAGAGTTTGTTTTGTGTATCTTGCAGCCCTGTCATTGGGTGCCTAAATATTTAATATGGCTATATCTTCTTGGTGTATTGTCCCTTTAATCATTATATAGTGTCCTTCCTTATCCTTTCTGATGGATTTACATTTAAGGTCTATTTTGTTAGAAATTAATATTGCCACTCCTGCTCTTTTGTGATTCTTGTTTCCTCGATATTTTTTTTTCCATCCTTTGAGTTTTAGTTTGTTTGTGTCTCTAAGTCTAAGGTGTGTCTCTTGTAGGCAGCATAGAGATGGATCATGTTTTTTAATCCATTCTGCTACTCTCTGTCTCTTTATTGGTGCATTTAGTCCATTTACATTCAGGGTAATTATGGATAGGTATGAATTTAGTGCTAACATTTTGATGTCGTTTTTGGGTGTTGTTGACAGTTTCTTTTTCCCGCTTAATTTTATGTGCTGAGTAGATTATCTTTATATATTGTCCTTTCCTCATACTTGTTGTTGTCGTTTTTGTTTCTGCTGAGTCTCTATTTTTTTCTTGTATTTTATTTTGATGAGTAGCATTGTTTGTCTCCTTTGTGGTTACCTTATTATTTACCCCTATTTCTCTAAATTTAAACCTAATTTTTATTTCTTTGTATTGCTGTATCTTGCTCTGCATATGGAAGGTGTATGATTACATTTCTTAGTCCCTGTTTATTATTTTAATGTTGTCTTCTTTTATATAATATCATCGCTGTTACCCTGTTTTGAGCCTTTTTTTTCTTGTATAATCTTGCTTTGTTTTTTTGGATTTCCTTTCCGGGTTGACTTCTGGTTGCTCTGCCCAGTGTTCTAGTCTTGGGTTGATACCAGATATTATTGATTTTCTAACCAAAGAACTCCCTTTAGTATTTCTTGTAGTTTTGGTTTGGTTTTCATGAGTTCACTCCACTTGTGTTTATCTGGAAATGTCTTAATTTCACCTTCATATTTAAGAGACAGTTTTGCTGGATATATGATTCTTGGCAGGTAATTTTTTTCCTTCAATTTTTTAAATACTTCATCCCATTGCATTCTTTTTTTAAAAAAATAATTTTTTATTGTACTTTAAGTGAAAATTTACAAAGCAAATCAGTCTCTCACACAATAACCCATATACATCTTGCTACACACTCCCAATTACTCTTCCCCTAATGAGACAGCCTGCTCTCTCCCTCCACTCTCTCTTTTCGTGTCCTTTTTGCCAGCTTCTAACCCACTCCACCCTCTCATCTCCCCTCCAGGCAGGAGATGCCAACATAGTCTCAAGTGTCCACCTGATCCAAGAAGCTCACTCCTCACCAGCACCCCTCTCCAACCCATTGTCCAGTCCAATCCATGTCTGAATAATTGGCTTCCTGTCCTGGAGCAACAGAAGATCTGGGGGTCATGACTACCGGCGTCCTTCTAGTCTCAGTCAGACCATTAAGTCTGGTTGTATGAGAATTTGGGGTCTGCATCCCACTGCTCTCCTGCTTCCTCAGGGATTCTCTGTTGTGTTCCCTGTCAGGGCAGTCATTGGTTGTAGCCGGGCACCATCTAGTTCTTCTGGTCTCAGGATGATGTAGTTGCTGTTTCATGTGGCTCTTTCTGTCTCTTGGGCTTGTATTCACCTTCTATTCTTGGTGTTCTTCATTCTCCTTTGATCCAGGTGCATTGAGACCAATTGATGCATCTTAGATGGCTGCTTGCTAGTGCTTAAGACCCCAGATGCCACTGTTCAAAGTGGGATGCAGAATGTTTTGTTAATAGATTTTATTATGCCAATTGACTTAGATGTCCCCTGAAACCATGGTCCCTAGACCCCTGCCCCTGCTACGCTGGCCTTCAAAGCATTCAGTTTATTCAGGAAACTTCTTTGCTTTTGGTTTAGACCAGTTGTGCTGACCTTCGCTGTACTGTGTGCTGTCTTTCCCTTCACCTAAAGTAGTTCTTATCTACTATCTAATTAGTGAATACCCCTCTCCCACCCCCCTCCCTCCCGCCTCTTGTAACCGCAAAAGAATGTTTTCTTCTCAGTTTAAACTATTTCTGATGTTCTTATAATAGTGGTGTTAAACAATATTTGTCCTTTTGCAACTGACCAATTTCACTCAGGATAATGCCTTCCAGGTTCCTCCATGTTATGAAATGTTTCACAGATTCCTCACTGTTCTTTATCGATGCGTAGTATTCCATTGTGTGAATATACCATTATTTATTTATCCTTTCATCCGTTAATGGGCACCTTGGTTGCTTCCATGTTTTTGCTATTGTAAACAGTGCTGCAATGAACATAGGTGTGGATATATCTGTTTCTGTAAAGGCTCTTATTTCTCTAGGATATATTCCAAGGAGTGGGATTGCTGGATCATATGGTAGTTCTATTTCTAGCTTTTTAAGGAAGCACCAAATCAATTTCCAAAGTGGTTATACCATTTGACATTCCCACCAGCAGTGTAGAAGTGTTCTAATCTCTCCACAGACTCTCCAACATTTATTATTTTGTGTTTTTTGGATTAATGCCAGCCTTGTTGGAGTGAGGTGAAATCCCATGGTAGTTTTGATCTGCATTTCTCTAATGGCTAATGATCGTGAACATTTCCTCATGTATCTGTTAGCTATCTGAATATCTTCTTTAGTGGTCTCTTCATATCTTTTGCCCATTTTTTATTTCGGTCATTTGTCTTTTTGCAGTTGAGTTTTTGCAGTATCATGTAGATTTTAGAGATCAGGTGCTGATCAGAAATGTCATAGCTAAAAACTTTTTCCCAGCCTGTAGGTAGTCTTTTTAGTGTTTTGGTGAAGTCTTTGGATGAGCATAGATGTTTGATTTTTAGGAGCTTCCAGTTGTCTAGTTTTTCTTCTAAGTTCTTTATAACGTTTTCTATACTGTTCATGCCGTGTATTAGGGCTCCTAACCTTGTCCCTATTTTTTCTTCCATGATCTTTATCATTTTAGATTTTATATTTAGGTGTTTGGTCCATGTTGAGTTAGTTTTTGTGCATGGAGTGAGGTATGGGTTGTGTTTCATTTTTTTGCGATATCCAGTTATGCCAGCCCCATTTGTTAAAAAGACTCTCTTATCCCCATTTAACTGTTTTTGGGCCTTTGTCAAATATCAGCTGCTCATATGTGGATGGATTTATGTCTGGATTCTCAATTCTGTTCCGCTGGTTCATGTGTCTGTTGTTGTACCAGTACCAGGCTGTTTTGACTACTGTGGCAATATAATAGGTTCTAAAATCAGGTAAAGTAAGGCCTCCTACTTTGTTCTTCCCATTGCATTCTTGCCTGCATGGTTTCTGCCGAGTAGTCTGAGCTTATTCTTATTGGCGCTCCTTTGTAGGTGACTTATCATTTATCCCTTACTCCTCTTATAATTCTCTCTTTATCCTTGGTTTTGGCAACTCTGATTATAATATGCCTTGGTGACTTTCTTTTAAGATCTACCTTATGTGGAGTTTGATGAGCATGTTGCATAGACATCTTCTCATCCTTCACGATATCAGGGATTTTTTTTGCCAACATATCTTCAATAATTCTCTCTGTATTTTCTGTTATCCCTCCCTGTTCTGGTACTCCAATCACTTGTAGGTTATATCTCTTGATAGAGTCTCACATGATTCTTAAGGTCCTCATTTTTTATAATTCTTTTATCTGATTTTTCTTCAAATATGTTAGTGCCAAGTGATTTATCTTCAAGTTCAAAAATTCTAGCTTCTACTTGCTTAATTTTGCTCCTCTGACTTTCTACTGAGTTGTCTACTTCTGTAATTTTATTGTTAATCTTCTGAATTCCTGATTGCTGTCTATGGATTTTTCCAGCTTATTAAACTTTTCATTATGTTTCTGAATAACCCTTCTAATTTCTTCAATTGCTTTATCTGAGTGTACCTTGGCTTGTTCTGCGTATTGCCTCATTTCTTTCCTGATGTCTTGAAGGGTTCTTTATATTCCACTTTTGTATTCTGGCTCTCGGAATTCCAGGAATGCACTTTTATCTAGAATATCCGTTGGTTGTTTTGAGAGCCTGTTGAGGTGATCATGGTCTGTTTGTTTATGTTTATGTGATTTGATTTTGACTGTTGTCTCCAAACCATCTATAAGTTATTGTATTAGTTTATGCTTGCTTACTGTGTTGTAGCTGCTTGCTTTGTTTTTTTTTGGTATACCCCTATGGGTTGCTTGAGTGAGCTAGTTTGATTATTTTGGTCTTTGGAGCTCTGTCGTCCTGTCCCCAGATGGCTAGAGCTGTTATCTGGTATATCTGTCTAGGAGTCCATTCAGTTTTCTTGTATGAATTCAGCTCAGGTTTCCAGGTAGCTGATCATCAAGTGTATGGTACAGGCTCTGTCCTACAGTCTTAGAGGGGCAGGGGTGTTTGGTGTATATACTGGTGTCTGATTACAGCAGGGGGTCACAATCTGATCAAGTCAGGGGGCTGAGAAATGACCCCCGAGTGTCTCTGAGGAAAGCGTGTCCCTGTTCCCTACAGTGTGCAGGTTTGTGGGTTCTGCAGACGGACCATGGGCACCCAAAGTTTTTGGTTGTAATTTCTGAGAGGTACTGGTTATCTTTTAACCCCTGTTGCGGGTGGCTGGGTGACCTGAGTGGAGCTATCAGTCCTTAGGTCCCTGATGTGGGTAGGTGAGGACCTTGTTTAATAGGCAAAGCAGTGTCAAACATCAAACACGCACCTCTCCACCGTACAGCTGAAATGGTTGGAGTTTGCCAACAAGGGCATATTCTCCCAAAATAGGCCCACACAGGTCCATGCAGAGGGGAAATGTGCTCAAAGTCCATGGACAGTTTGTGCCTGGACAGGAGTGGCTTCTGTCCTGAGCTCCCCAGGTTAGTGGAGCTGGCAAATTATCTTTTCCCCCAAATGCAAATTTTTTCCTTCCCCAAGGCTGGGAGGATGACTCAACAGGGCCTATCTCAGTCCCAGGGAATTCAGCTGCTGAATCTGGCTTGAGGATGGAGGGTCTCGTCAGAATATACACAAATACTTAGATTTTGCTGAGAGCACCCTTCTTCTCAGGTTCTGGATGTGTGAGTAGCCTGTGTGGCTGGCTGCTTCTTCCTGAGGAAACTGAGGCTGAACGCTAGTACCAGCCCGCCGCGGCAGCTCCATGAATGGTGCCTGAGGGCTCTCTATGATTCAGGTCCGGTAACTCCTCTCTGCTTCTGAATGGTCTCTTCCTTCCTCTTCCCCTCAGTTTGTTTTCTAAGCTTGCCCTTGAAGCTCAGGGCTCCCAGCTTGTCACAAATATACTCGTATCACTTGTTTATTTCAGTTTTTTGTTGTAAAGAGGGCTGACCGGAAGCGTCTGTCTATTCTGCCATCTTGGCTCCACCTCCACACATCTAATTTTCTTTATTTAAAGGTTACATATGGTCTAACAATGAACAAATCTGTGTTGGAAGAAGCACAACCAGAATTCTCTTTAGAAACAAGGATGGTGAGACTATTTGTCACATACTTTGGACATGTTACTGGGAGGGATCAGTCCCTCTAGAAGGACATCATGCTTGGTAGAGGGTCAGCGAAAAAGAGGAAGACCCACAAGGAGATGAATTGACACAGTGATTGCAACAATGAACTCAAGCATAACAGCGATTGTGAGCATGGCGCAGGACCAGGCAGTGTTTGGTTCTGTTGTACATAAGGTTGCTATGAGTCAGAACTGACTCAACGGCACGTAACAACACCACCATTTGGTCTAAGGAGATGACATTTGGACAAGGGGCAGACTGTGATGGTTAACGTCTTGTGTCAGCTTGGCTAGGTCGTGATTCTTAGTGGTTTGGCAGACGTTATGTAATCATCCTCCATTTTGTGATCTGATGTGAGCAGCCAATCAGAAGGGAGGAGAGTTGCCTTGGGGGTGTGGCTGCATCCAGCATATATGTTTTATCAAACCTCACCCTCTCTCAATCCTGCATCTGTCTTGTCATCCTCTGACCTCTGGTTCTTGGAATATGAGCCAGCAGTCTGCTGCCTGAACTGCATACTTTGGGTTCATCGGGCCCTGTAATCACATGAGTCAGGAGAAGCCTCCAGCTTGCTGCCTGACCCATGGACTTGGATTTGCCAGCATCTAGAATTGTGTGAGCTAATTCTTTGAAATGAATCTCTCTGGCTCTATATTTATACATATGCTTCACTGATTTTGCTCCTCCCAACCTAAGATAGTAACAGATTGAGGGGTGGGGAAGAACAGGAAATAGTCCAGGGTAAAGCTTGGTGACCTGGGTGGATGGTGGGTGAATAGGTGACGTGGAAGTGGTTTGCAAGTCATTCCTCTGTTTTCTGTGTGTTTTTTCCAGCCATGGATGATGACTCCCTCCCCTCGCCAAGCCCCTCTAGTCCCATCCAGGTTGTCAAGCACATCTTTCAAACTTCACCCCTAGCCACGGGTGTGTGAGGAGTTGGAGGACAAAAGACAGCCAGAGAGGAGGAGTCCACTTCACTGGGGCTGGAGGTTGGCAGGCTCAGTCAGTTTGGGTGTGGGTGCTAGATTTGACATGGGGCATTTGGAACAAGTTATATGTCTCTGTATTGTGTCACGTCGCATCTCCATAGCCCAGAATGAAGAGTACCTGGAACAGAATGGTATGCACAGGGCAGATGAAGTGTGCTTGGTGGCGAGATACTGGGGACAAGTTACAATAACCCAGGTCTAAAGTACTATGTGGCTATCCAAGCAGAACTATTGGTCTCTATTCATCCGGAGCAACAGAGGAAGATGGAGAGTCAGGAACAGGAGGATGAAATGGAATGTGTGGCAAATTGCCTCCATGAACAACTGCCTCCTTTGCCATGAGACGAGAAGGACTAGATGGTTCCTATTTTGTTGTTGTTGAGAATAAACACAGCAAAACATACATCAGTTCAACCATTTCAATGTGTACAATTCAGTGACATTGATTACACTCTTTGAGTTGTGCTACCATTCTCACCCTCCTTTTCTGATTTGATCCTCCCCCATTAATATAAACTCACTGTCCCCTAGGATTCCTATCTAATCTTTCATGTTGCTTTTGTCACTTTGATTCCATATAGATAGTTCTTAAACGAGTATAATGCTCAAGGCAGACATTTTTTTTTTTTTACTAGTTAAGCTAAACTATTGCTTTGTTTTTAAGATTTCAGGGAATATTTTTGGTTTAAGATTTAAAGATTATTCAGGGCAATAGTTTCAGGGGTTTATCTACCCTCCATGTCTCCAGAAAGTCTGGAATCCATGAGAAGTTGAAATTCTGTTCTGCATCTCCCCTCTTTTGACCAGAATTCTTCTATAGAATCTTGTATCAAAATGTTCAGTAATGGTAGCTGGGCACCATCCAGTTCTCCTGGTTTCATGGCAAAGGATGCAGTTGTTCATGGAGGCAATTTGCCACATATTCCATATGGTCCTTCTATTTCTGACTCTTCTTCCTCCTTGGCTCCAGGCTAATAGAGACTATCATGGATTGAATTGTGCCCCCTCCCCGCCAAAATATGTGTTAACTTGATTAGGCCATGATTCCCAGTATTGTGTGGTTTTCCTCCATTTTGTGATTGTAATTTTATGTTAAAGGGATTAGGGTGGGATTGTAAACCCTTACTAAGGTCACATCCCTGATTCAGTGTAAAACGAGTTTCCCTGGAGTGTGGCCTGGATCACCTTTTATCTTACAAGAGATAAAAGGAAAGGGAAGCAAACAGAGAGTGGGGGACCTCATACCATCAAGAAGGCAGCACTGGAAGCAGAACGCATCCTTTGGACCCAAGGTTCCTGTGTGGAGAAGCTCCTTGACCAAGGAAGATTGATGACAAGGACCTTCCTCCAGAGCCAACAGAGAGAGAAAGCCATCCCCTGGAGTTGATGCCCTGAACTTGGACTTCTAGCCTACTAGACTGTGAGAGAATAAATTTCTCTTTGTTAAAGCCATCACTTGTGGTATTTCTGTTATAGCAGTACTAGATGACTAAGACAGAGACCGATTGTCGTGCCTTGGATGACTGCTTGCAAGCTTTTAAGATCCCAGGAACTATGCAACCAACTAAGAGGTAGAACAGAAGCAGTAAACACCTAATTAGGCCAATTAACTGGAATGTCCCGTGAAACCAAGACCATAAAGTTTCAAACCAAGGAACCAAATACTCTGAGTTTTTTTCTTTCTTTTTTTAAATCGTACTTTAAATGAAGTTTTACAGAACAAACTAGTTTCTCGTTAAACAGTACACATAATGTTTTATGACATTGTTTAACAACCCACGACATGTCAACACTCTCCCTTCTCAACCTTGGATTCCTTATTACCAGCTTTCCTGTTCCCTCCTGCCTTCTAATGCTTGTCCCTGGGCTGGTGTGGCCCTTTAGTCTCTTTTTGTTTTATGGGCCTGTCCAATCTTTGGCTGAAGGGTGAATTTCAGGAGTGACTTCATTACTGAGCTAAAAGGGTGTCCAGGGGCCACACTCTCAGGGTTTCTCCAGTCTCTGTTGGGCTAGCAAGTGTGGTCTTTCTTTTCGAGTTAGAATTTTGTTCTACATTTTTCTCCAGCTCTGTCTGGGACCCTCTATTGTGATCCCTGTCAGAGCAGTCAGTGGTCGTAGCCAGGCACCATCTATTATACTGGACTCAGCCTGGTGAAGGCTGTGGGAGATGTGGTCCATTAATCCTTTGGACTAATCTTTCCCTTATATCTTTAGTTTTCTTCATTCTTCCTTGTTCTTGAAGGGGTGAGACCAGTGGAGTATCCTAGATGGCTGCTCACAGGCTTTTAAGACGCCAGAAGCTACTAAACTATGTTATGCCAATTGAGCTAGATGTTTTCTGAGACCATGGTCCCCACAGCCCTCAGCCCAGCAATTCGGTTCCTCAGGGAGTTTGGATGTGTCTATGGAGTATCCATGACCTTGCTTTGTACAAGTTGTGCTCGCTTCCCCAATATTGTGTACTGTCTTACACTTCACCAAAGTTACCACTTATCTATTATCTGTTTAGTGTTTTTCCATCCTAACTCCTGCCCTCCGTCTTAACCATCAAAGATTGTTTCTTTTTGTGTGTAAACCTTTTCCTTAGTTTTTACAGTAATGGTCTCATACAGTATTTGTCCTTTTGTCACTTATTTCACTCAGCATAATGTCCTCCAGTTTCATCCATGTTATGAGGTGCTTCACAGATTCATCGTTGTTCTTTATCATTGCATAATACTCCATTGTGTGTATGTACCACACTTTGATTATCCATTCATCTGTTGATGGGCATCTAAGTTGCTTCCATCTTTTTGCTATTGTGAACAATGCTGCAATTAACATGGGCTTGCATATGTCTATTCGTGTGATGACTCATTTCTCTAGGATATATTCCTAGGAGTGGGATTGCTGGATCAATCATATGGCATTTCTATTTCTAGCTTTCTAAGGACGTGCCATATCGTTTTCCAAAATGGTTGTATCATTTTGCATTCCCACCAGCAGTGCATAAGAGTTCCGATCTCCCCGCAGCCTCTCCAACATTTGTTATTTCCGTTTTTTTTGATTCGTGCCAGTAATGCTGGGGTGAGATGGTATCTCATTGTGGTTTTGATTTGCATTTGTTTTTTTAATGACTGGTGATCTCAAGCTTTCCTCAATCGTCTGTTGGCCACTTGAATGTCTTCTTTGGTGAAGTGTCTGCTCATTTCCTTCACCCATTTCTTAATTGGGTTATTTGTCTTTTTGTTGTAGAGGTGTTGGATTTTCTTGTAGATTTTAGAGATTAGACCTTTGTCTGATTTGTAATAGCCAAAAAATTTATTTTCCCCAGTCTGTAGGTTCTCTTTTTACTCTTTTGGTGAAGTCTTTTGATAAGCATAAGTGTTTAATTTTTAAAAGATCCCAGTTATCTAGCTTATATTCTGGAGTTTGTGTGTTATTAGTTGTAGTTTGTATCTTGTTAATGCTGTGTATTAGGGCCTCTAGTGTTGATCCCATTTTTTCTTCTAAGAACTTCATAGTTCTTGACTTTATATTTAGGTCTTTGATCCATTTTGAGTTAGTTTTTGTATATGGTGTGAGATATGGGTCCTGTTTCACTTTTTTGCAGATGGACACCCAGTTTTGCCAGCACCATTTGTTAAAAAGACTGTATTTTCCCCCTTTGATGGGCTTTGGACCCTTGTCAAAGATCAGGTGACCATAGGTGGATGGATTTAGATCTGGGTTGTCAGTTCTGTTCCATTCGTCAATGTTTCTGTCATTGTACCAGTACCAGGCTGTTTTGACTACTGTAGCTGTGTAATACGTTCTGAAGTCAGGTAGTGTGACTTTATTCTTCTTCAATAGTGCTTTACTTATCCGGGGCTTCTTCCCTTTCCATTTAAAGTTAATGATAAGTTTTTTTCATCTCTTTAAAGAACACTGTTGGTATTTGGATTGGGATTGCATTGTATTTGTAAATTGCTTTGGGTAGAGTTGTGATTTTCACAATGTTGAACCTACCTATCCATGAACATGGTATGTTTTTCCATTTATGTATATCTGTTTTGGTTTCTTGCAGTACTGTTTTGTAGTTTTCTTTGTAAAGGTCCTTTACATCCCTGGTTAGATTTATTCCTAAGTATTTTATTTTTTTAGGGGCTGTTATAAATGATATTGTTTTCTTGATTTCCTTTTCATCATTCTCTTCGTTGGTGTATAGGAATCCAACCGATTTTTGTTTGTTTATCTTGTATCCTGCTACTCTGCTGAGTCTTTCTATTAGTTCCAGTAGTTTTCTTGTGCAGTCTTTTGGGTTTTTTATGTATAGTATCATATTATCCACAAATAGGGACAGTTTAACTTCTTCATTACCAACTTGGATGCCCTTTATTTCTTTTTGTTGCCTTATTGCTCTAGCTAGAAGTTTCAGCAAGAGGTTAAATAGGAGTGGTGATAAAGGGCATCCTTGCCTTGTTCCGGTTCCCAAGGGGAATGTTTTCAGCCTCTCTCTGTTAAGATTGATGTTGGCTGTTGGTTTTGCATCAGTGCCTTTTATTATTTTGAGAAATTTCCATTCTATACTTATTTTATTGAGAATTTTTATCAGGAATGGGTGTTGGACTTTGTCGAATGCATTTTCTGCGTCAATTAAGATGATCATGTGATTCTTTTCCTTACTTTTATTTATGTGGTAGATTACATTGATTGATTTTCTAATGTTGAACCATCCTTGCATACCTGGTATGAATCCTACTTGGTTGTGGTGTATTTTTTTTTTTTAATATAATGCTGAATTCTATTGGCTAGAATTTTGTTGAGAATTTTTGCATATATATTCATGGGAGATATTGGTCTGTAATTTTCTTTTTTTGTGGTGTCTTTTCCTGGTTTAGGCATCAGGGTTGTGCTGGCTTCATAGAATGAATTTTCTGTGTTCTGAAATAGTTTGAGTAGGACTGGCGTAAGCTTTTCTCTGAAAGTTTGGTAGAATTCTCCAGTGAAGCCATCTGGGCCAGGGCTTTTTTGGGAGGTTTTTTTTTTGGTTACCTTTTCAATCTCTTCTCTCATTATGGGTCTGTTCAGATTTTCAACATCATTTTGTGTTATTTTGGGTAGGTAGTATGTTTCTAGAAATTTGTCCATTTCCTCCAGCTTTTCAAATTTGTTGGAGCATAGTTTTTCATAATACATGAAAACTACTGGAACTAATAGAAAGACTCAGCAGAGTAGCAGGATACAAGATAAACAAACAAAAATCGGTTGGATTCCTATACACCAACGAAGAGAATGATGAAAAGGAAATCAAGAAAACAATACCATTTATAACAGCACCTTTTTATTTCAGTTCGGTCTGTTGTAATGTCCCTCATTTCATTTCTTATTTGGGCTATTTGCATCCTCTCATGTTTTTCTTTTGTCAGTTTGGCCAGTGGCTTGTTGATTTTGTAGATGCTGTCAAAGTACCAACTTTTGGTTTTGTTGATTCTTACTATTGTTTTTCTATTCTTTATTTCATTTATTTCTGCTCTAATCTTTATTATTCCCTTTCTTCTGGTGGCTGTGGGCTTCTTTTGCTGTTCTCTTTCTATTTGTTCAAGTTGTGTGGCTAATGTTTTGATTTTGTCTGTTTCTTCTTTTTTGATGTGTGCATCTATTGCTGTAAATTGACCTCTGAGCACTGCCTTTGCCGTGTCCCAAAGGTTTTGTCATGATGTGCTTTCATTTTTGTTTGATTCGAGGAATTTTTTTCTTCCACCTGATTTCTTCTATTAGCTAGTAGTTTTTAAGCAGGGTGTTATTCAGTTTCCATGTAATTGATTTTTTTTCCCTTGCTTTTCCCGTTAATTTCTACTTTGATGACGTTGTGGTCAGAGAAGATATTTTGCATTATGTCAGTTTTTTGGATTTTGTTGAGGGTTGTTCTGTGGCCTAAGATGTGGTCATTCTGGAGAATGTTCCATATACATTGGAAAAGAACGTATACTTTGCTGTTGTTGGGTGGAGTGTTCTGTATATGTCTATGAGGTCAAGTTGACTGATTGTGCCCTTTAGCCCTTCTGTATCCTTGTTGAGATTCTTTCTAGATGTTCTGTCCTTTAACAAGGATGGTATGTTGAAGTCTCCTACCGTTATTGTGGAATTGTCAATTTTTTTTTTCAGTGCTGTTAGAGTTCCTTTTATGTATTTTGGAGCTCTGTCATTGGGTGTGTAGATGTTTATTATGGTTAAGTCTTCATGATGGATCGCCCCTTTAATCATTATATAGTACGCTCCCTTCACTTTTATGGTGGATTTTTTAAAAAGTCTATTTTATCTGAGATTAGTATTGGCATCCGTGTTCTTTTTTGGTAGTTATTTGCTTGATATATTTTTTCCATCCTTTTATTTTTAGTAAAGTAACATCTTTGTTTCTAAGGTGTGTCTCTTGTAGGCAGCATATTGGTGGATCCTGTTTTTTTTTTTAATCCATTCTGTTACTCTGTGTCTCTTTATGGGTGCATTTATACCATTTATATTCAGTGTAATTATTGATCAATGTGAGTTTATTGCCATCATTTCGTAGTGCTTTTTTTTTTTGGTGCTGACATTTTCTTTGTTCCTCTTACTCTTCTGTGCTGAATTCCTTTTGTTTGTAGATTTCTCTTTCATTTCTTTTGTTTTTGTAGATTTTGTTTTTATTGAGACTTTATATTTTTCTTCTTTATTTTGGTGAGTAGGTTTGTTAACTTTCTTTGCAGTTTCGTTGAAATTTTCCCTTATTCCTAGCTTTGAACCAGTCTATTATTACTTGATATTGCCTTGCCTTTCTCTCTTAGGTAGTTCTATGCCTACACCATTTATTCCTTTTCTTATTGTTCTGACGTCGTCATTTACAGATTAACCTCTCTGGTTCCCTGTTGTAATACTTTTGGTTTTGGGTAGTCCTTGAAAGTTCATTTCCTAGGTTGGTATCTGGGGTACAATCGTGCATCCTAGATTCAGGTTGTGGTCTGATGTTGTTTGTTTTCAGACTGAAGTTCTCCTTTTAATAATTCTTGTATGTTTGGTTTTTACATGTTTCCTTAATTTTTGTTTATCTGGAAATGTCCTAATTTCACCATCATATTTAAATGAGAGTTTTGCAGGATATTTTTTTCTTGGTTGACAATTTTTTTCTTTCAAAGTTTTATATATGTCATCCCATTGCCTTCTTGCCTGCATGTTTTCTGCCAAATTATGAGAGCTTAGTTGTATTGTTTCTCCTCTGTATGTGACTTTTTGTTTTTCTTTAGCTGCTCTCAGGATTCTTTGTCTTTGGTTTTAGCGAGTGTGATTATGATATGCCTTCATGATTTTCTCTTGGGGTCTATCCTATATTGGGTTTATTGAGCTTCTTGGATGGTTAGCTTTTCATCTTTCATGATATTAGGGAAATTTTCTGTCAACAACTCTTCAATGATCCTGTCTGTGTTTTCTGTTTTCTCCCCCTATTCTGGAACTCTGATCACTAGCAAATTTTTACTTTTGATTGTATCCCACATAATTCTGAGGATTTCTTCATTTTTCTTCATTCTTTTTTCTGATTTTTTATCAGAGTTGTATCCAAGTCTTTGTCTTCCACTTCGCTGATCCTGTCTTCCATCATTTTAAACCTGCTTCTCAGCTCTTCTATGACACTGTCCATTTTTGATATCTTGTTTTTTATCTTTTGGATTTCTAATTGTTGTTTTTGTATGATTTCTAGTTGTGAATTTATTTTGGCATTTCATTCCTGTATTATTCCATTTTTTGTATTTTCTATGAATTTGTCTATTTTTTTTCCTTATTTTTGTCTGCTTTTTGCTTCAACTCTTGGATAGCTCTGAATATTAGAGATTTGAATTCCATATCAGGTAGTTCTACTGCCTTTTCTTCTACTGGAAATTCATCTGGTGTTTTATATTGGATGCCTAGTGGAACCATCCTGTCCTCTTTTTTTTAAATATGTTTTTATATTGTCTGCTGTCTTCAGGACATTCAGTAGTTATTTTCTTCATTTATTGATTGTAGGTTTTTTTTTGTTTGTTTTGTCCTGCTTTTTTGTTTTATTTGTTTATGTCTGAGCAGATGGGCTATGCATTCTTTGTTGTTTACTTGTCTGTATTCATGATACTTTTCACCTCCTTGTCCAATGAGCAGGGTTAGTCACTCAGCTATGGTGCAGGAGGGTAAGCTCAGCAGAAAGGGAGAGGCTAGGATTGGTAGTTTGTGACACATTCTAGGGCCGACAGGGCAGACCAGGAGTCAGTGCTGGGCAGATTCTGATAGGCTGTGCCTGTACTGCTTGGGGGTGTGATGTTCAGTACATGGTGCAGGTAGGCAGGAAGGAGGGGGAGGCTGTGATGCGTGGAGCTAGAATGGGTATGGGAATGGAAGAGAAAAGAGAAACAAGAGCCAAAAAGAAAAATAAAAAAAGGAGTGCTAAGGGAGCTTGCTGTCATGTTGGAGAGATGAGAAACCAAGAAATGGAGAAAATCAAAAAAAGAAAAAAAAATCTAGGTAAAAATTTCAAAGGAGAAAATAAAAGCCCCCAGGGGTCCCATTGGTGTGGCTGCGAAAACTGGGCAAGTGTCCCAGGCTATGCAGTATAGCCTTGCTAGAGAGGGTATCGATGTCACACAGTGCAGGTATTCAGGAAACAGGAAAAGAAGGTAAGTAGAGAGAGACAAGAACTGAGAAGTGAAGAAAGACAGAAAGGAAAAAGAGGGGGAAAGAAAAGAAAGTAAAAAGAAAAGTCCCCAGGGATCCCACCTGCGCAGCTGCGCAGGTTGGGGGAGTGGCTCCTGAGCCATGCAGTGCAACCTGGCTAGAAGGGGCTCCCAAGTCATGAAGAGAAAAAGGAAACAAACAAATCGAGCAAAACAAAGGAAAAAAAAAAAAAAGGCCTCAGGGATCCCACCAGTTTGGTGTCACGGGTTGGGTGAGTGGTTCCTCAGAAGAGAGGCCCATCACAGCCTTTCAAGAGGAAGCAAAGATGGCACACAGAACTAGGTACTCGAGAGAAAGGAGGAGGAGGTGGTGGGAGGCATGGAAGAAACCAAAAGAAACAAGAAAGCAACGCCAGCAGCAGACAAATGGCACTGAGTGTGGGTGGGGTGAATCCAAGCGGCATTGATGCTGCACTTCTTGGCTGACCAAGCCACTGCTGCCAGCCAGGAATCCCAGAGGTAGAGCAGTGGAGAGAGGATGGGGTGGGGGGTGGGAAAATGTGTATTGCTGGTTACCAGGTGCTCTGTGTCCTGTTGGGAGCTCTGTGAAGCTGCTTTCCCACGCTCCCTGACTGCCTATCTCCAACAGGGGTCCAAGATGGCAAATCTGAGCTGCATTAGCTGATAGGGGACCTCTGCATGTATGTCTCCTCGCTCTCTGTTCTCTGTCAGTTTCTTATTCCATTCAGTGCTTGGCTGAGTTCTTTATCTCTTCACTTGACACTTTGGGTTCCAAGACTGATGTTTGTTTCTGCGTTTCTTAGTTTTTCGGATCTTTGCTGTGGAGGGATGGCGTGGTGCTTCTGTCTATGGTGCCATGTTGGCCAGAAGTTCCTCCTCAGAGTTTTTTGGTTGTACATAAGCAGCCTCAGTTGCTACTTTTTTGTTGTTGTTGTTGTTGAAAATATATCTGTTAGACAACTTTTGCCAGTTCAACTTTTTACAGGTGTACAACTTATTGACAGCAATTACCATAATCAGGTGTGCAACCCTACCTTAATCAATGTGACTTTTCTATCACTGTTAACCCTTCTTTTCTCCTCCCTTCCACCCCTGGAAACCACTAGTAAACTTTGGTCTCTATATGTTTGCCTTTTCTTGTCTTCTTATGTAAATGAAGTCATACCATTTTTGTCCTTTTGTGATTGACTTATTTCACTCAGCATAATGTCTTCAGGCTCCATCCATATTGTAGCACATATTAAGACTGTTCCTCCTACTGACTGAGTAGTAATCCATTGTATGTATGTACCACATTTTTTTAAAATCCATTCATCTGTTGATGGGCATTTAGGTTGTTTCTACCTTTTGGCTCTTTTGAATAGTGCTGCAATGAACATTGATGTACAAGTCTGTGTTTGAGTCTCTGCTTTCAGGTCTTTCGGATATATACCTGAGAATGGAATTGCTGGGTTGTTTGACAGTTCTATTTTTAGTTTTTGGAGGATCTGCCACACTGTTTTGCACAATGCCTCTATCATTTTGCATTCCCACCATCAATGGATAAGTGTTCCAGTTTCCCCTTATCTTTGCCAACATTTGTTATTTTCTGTTTTTTTTTTTTTTTTATCTTAGCCATCTTAGTGGGAGTGATATGATATTTCATTGTGGCTTTGATTTGCATCTGTCTGGTGGCAATTACATTGAGCACCTTTTCATGTGCTTGGTAGCCATTTGAATGTCTTCTTTGGTGAACTAAGTACTTTTCCCATTTTATGATTGGGTTGTCTTTTTGTTGTTAAGTTGTCAAAGTTTTATGTGTACAGGATTTTGTTTATTAGATTCTTATTGGATGTATGGTTTCCAAAGATATTCTCCCAGTTGGTAGCTTGTCTTTTCACTTGTTTGGTAGTCTTTTGATGAACAGAAGTTTTTAATTTTATGAGATCCCATTTACTTATTTTGTCTTTTGCTGTTTGTGTTTTTGTTATTATATTAAATAATCCATTGTTAAAACTAGGCCTGACAGTGTTGCTTTTGCATTTTCTTCTAAGAATTTTATGATTTTAGTTTCCAGATTTTGGTCCTTAATCCTTTTTGAATTTGTTTTTTGTGTTGTTTTTGAAGCATGAATCCTGTTTCTTTTTTTCTGCATGTGAAAACCTAGTTTTCACAGCACCATTTATTGAAGGGAGCCCTGGTGGCACAGTGGTTAAGAGCTCAGCTGCTAACCAAAAGGTCTGCATTTTGAATCCACTAGCAGCTCCTTGGAAACCCTATGCAGCAGTTCTCCTCTCTCCTATAGGGTCACTATGAGTCGGAATCGACTTGAGGGCAACTGATTTTGTTCTGGATTTATTGAAGAGACTCTTCTTTCCCTATCGTATGGATTTAGCACCCTTGTCAAAGATCAGTTGACCATAGATTTTTGGGTTTATTTCTAGACTCAATTCTGTTCCATTGGTCTATGTGTCTATGGTTATACCAGTACCAAGCTGTTTTGATTACTGTAGCTGTATAATGTGTTTTAAAATCAGGAAGTGTGAGTCTTTCTAAAGGTATGCATTGCTTAACATCCATGATATGTTCTGTGAAATAGGACATTACGTGATTTGGACCTTGTGTGAACACTGTATCGTATACAGGACAGAGATGTGCCAGACTGTCACCAAGAGGGCCTGGGACCCCTGCCACCGTCACTGTATTGAGGCACTGTGCAAAAACTTTGACTCCACTGCTGCTGCTCCTGTGTGGTTGCCTCCCCCCATGTCTCAGAGAGCCACACCTGGCCCCTTGCTGTGGTGCACACTCACACTGGTTCCCTTCCCTGCCTTCCTCCCTGCCCCCTCCCCCATCCCTTAATGGGCTTTGAACTTTTCTAGCCCTGCACACCCCTCCTCTACCTCCTCCTCTGCTTCCTCCCCCAGTGACTTTTCCTGCTATCCTCCCCCCACCTCCCACCACTACCAGAGGTTATACAGCTTGGTGGCTGCCACCACGGGAGGAGCTGCAGTCTGGGGCCTAGGCATGAGGTGCAGGCATCCTGGCCAAGTGGGGCAGTGTTCTTGCAGGGCCTCCCCTTTGGCGGTTTCAGCTTCTGCATGGTCCCTGTCTGAGGTGGGCACTATGGGACAGGCGACCAGGAATGTGTGATGGATCCCCCTCCCTCTGTGGCCCCAGGGCTGGGACTGAAGCAGGACTTGGAGAGATAGTGAGAGACAGATAGGATCTACATTACTTAGCAAAGAATGTCCGCTATGTCCCGTTCTCCGATGGGCATTTCTGAGCTCTGTTATAACTGTATGGGACCACAGACGTATATGCTGCCAGACTTTGCCAGAATGGATGCTATGCGGCGCTTACCTGTACTTTGTTCTTTTCTTTCAATATTGCTTTAGTAATTGGGGTCTCTTGCTATTGCATATAAAGTTGAGTATTGGTTTTTCCATTTCTGTAAAGACAACTATTGGAATTTTTCTTGAAATTGCATTGAATCTACAGATCTCTTTAGGTAGTATTGACATCTTAATAATATTAAGTCTTCAAACTCATAAACATGGAACATCTTTTCAAATCTTCTTTAATCTCAGCTGTGTTTTATAGTATTCATTGTATAAGTCTTTCACTAGTTATTTTATTCTCTTAGATGCTATTGTAAATGGAATTGTTCCCCTAATATCCCTTTCAGATTTCTCATGGCTCGTATATAGAAACCCAATTGATTTTTGTTTGCTGATCTTGTACCCCGAAACTTTGCTAAATTCCTCTATTAGCTCTAGAATTCTTCTTGGGAACTCTTTGAGATTTTCTATATATAGGATCATATAATCTGTGAATAGGGATAATTTTACTTTTTTTTTTTTCCAATCTGGATACATTTTATTTCTTTTTCTTGTCTCATTGCTTTGGCTAGGACTTCTAATATAATATTGAATAGAAGTGGTGAGAGTGGGCACCCTTATCTTGTCCCCAATTTCTGGAGGAATGTTTTCAGTCTTCATTAAGCATAATGTTGACTACTAAACCAAACCCACTGCTGTTGAGTCGATTCCGAATCATAGCGACCCTATAGTTTCCAAGAAGCACCTGGTGGATTCGAACTGCTGACCTCTTGGTTAGCAGCCGTAGCACTTAACCACTATGCAACTAGGGTTTCCATGTTGACTACTGGCGTTTCATAAATGCCCTGAATCTTAGTGAAGAATTTCCCTTCTGTTCCAATCTTCTTTAGGGTTTTCACCAAGAAAGGGTATTGGATTTTATTAATGTCTTTCCTACATCCATAGAGATGGTAATGTGGTTCTTTTCCTTTGTATTCTTCATGTGGTGTATTACATTGATTGATTTTCTAATGTTGAACCATTCCTGCATTCCTGGAATAAATTCCACTTGGTCATGATGTAAGACTTTTTATAATATGCTGTTCATTCTGTTCACTAGTATTTCGTAGAGGATTTTCGCATCTATATTTATAAGAGATATTGGCCTGTAGTTTTCTTTTCTTGTGGTATCTTTGTCTGTTTTTGGTATCGGGGTTATGCTTGCTTCTAGAATGCATTAGAGAGTAGTCCTTCCTTCTCTATCTTTTGGAAGAGTTTAAACAGTATTGGTGTCATTTCTTCTCTAAATGTTTGGTAAAATGCCCTAATGAAGCCATCTGGTCCAGGACTTTTTTGTTCGTTGGGAGGTTTTTGATCACTGATTTGATCTCTTCATTTGTTATGGGTCTGCTAAGACTTTCTATTTCCTCTCGAGTCAGTTTGGGTAGGTTGTGTGCTTCTAAGGTTTGTCCATTTTATCTAGGTTATCCAGTTTGTTGCCGAACAGGTGTCCATAATATTCTGCCATAATTTTCTTGATTTCTATAGGGTCAGTTGTAATGTCCCCTCTTTCATTTTTTATTTTGGTTATTTGCATCTTTTCTCTTCTTTGTTGGTCAGACTAAAGGTTTGTCAATTTTACTGATCTTTTCAAAGAACCAACTTCTGGTTTTATTGATTCTCTGAATAGTTTTTCTCTTTTCATTTTTTTATTTCTGCTCTGATCTTTGTTATTTCCTTTCTTTTGGTAGGTGTAGGCTTCGTTTTCTCTTCTCTTTCTAGATCTGGAGTTGTGAAGTTAGGCTGTTGATTTGAGATCTTCCTTCTTTTTCCATGTAGGCATTTATTGGTATAAGTTCCTCTCTGAATACTGCCTTCACTGCATCCCATGAGATTTGGTATGTTGTAATTTCATTTTCATTTGACTGTAGGAATTTCGCGATTTCTCCCCAACCCATTGTTAGTTTAATAATGCATTGTTTAATTTCCATATGTCTGTATATTTTCCAGTTTTTTTTTTGTTGTTGTTGTTGTTTTTATTGATTTCTAGCTTCACTCCATTGTGGTCAGAGAAAATATTTAGTATGATTTCAATCTTGTTAAATTTATCAAGACATGCTTTTGACCTAACGTCGTATATCCTGGAGAATGATCCATGTGCTCTGAACTAGAATGTATGTTGTTGGGTGGAATGTTCTATATGTCTGTTAAGTCCAATTGGTTTATACTGTCATTCAGGTCTTCTGTTTCCTTGTTGATATTGTTTCTACATGTTCTGTTCAATATTGAAAGTTGTGTGTTGAAGTGTTCAACTATTATTGTACCAAAAACCCATTGCTGTTGAGTTAATTCTGACTCATAGAGAACCTATAGGACAGAGTAGAACTGCCCAACAGGGTTTCCAAGGAGTGCATGGTGAATTTGAACTGCCAAAATTTGGTTAACAGCTAAACTTTTAACCACTATGCCACCAGAGTTTCCAAACTACTCTTGTAGGGCTGTCTGTTTCTTTTTTCAATTCTACCAGTGTTTGCTTTATATACTTAGGTGCTCTGATGTTGGGTGCACATATATGTATGATGGTTAAATCTTCTCAATGAATTGACCTTTTTATCACTATCTAATGTCCATCTTTATCTCTTCTGACAGATTTTGTCTCAAAGTCTACATTGTCTGATATTAAGATTACTATCCCAGCTCCCTTTTGAGCATTATTTGCATGGAATATATTTTTTCCATCCCTTCACTTTCAACCTATTTTTATCCTGGGGTCTCAGGTGTATCTCTTGTAAAGAGGATATAGTTAGAATATATTTTTTAATCCATTCTGTCACTCTGTTGCTTTTGATTGGAGCATTTAGTCCATTTACATTCACTGTAATTATCAATAAGTGACTTACTTCTGCCATTTTGTTATTTCTTTTTTGTATGTCTAGAGTCTTGTTTGTCTTTGTCCTTTACTTCTGCTTGCTTTTGTGTTTTGTTGGTTTACTGTAGTGAGCCAGTTTGCTTTCCTTCTCCTTTCATTTCTGTATGTTTAAGATATTTTCTTAGTGGTTACCATGAATATTACTTTTAGCAGCTTGTATTTATAACACCTTAGTGTAAGTTGGTACTGACTTAACTTCAATAACATACAAGAAATTCTGTACTTATACCAGTCTTCCTCCCATATTTTGTTGTTGTTATCACTAAGCATGTCTTTATATTTCACGTGCCCCATAATGTAATTTTATCCCTGATTTTTATACATTTGTCATTAGATAGCATGAAAGACAAAACAATTAGAATTATCAAGCATGAATACCTTATTACTAGCCCTTATACTTGTGCATACAATTCCATTTATTCAGAATATTTTTCTTTGTATATATGACTTTGAATTACTTCCTAGTGCCTTTTCCCTTCCATTAGTATTTTTTGTATGATCGGACTGGTGGATATGAACTCTCTCAGTTTCTGTTTGTCTGGGGATATTTTAATTTCACCCTCATTCTTGACTGACAGTTTTTCTGGGTATAGCATTCTTGGTTGACAGTTTTTTTTTTTTCTTCCTTCAGTTCTTTAGATTTTTCATTCCATTGCCTTCTAATTGCCAATGTTTCTGAGGAGAAATCAGCACTTAATCTATTAGGGATTCTTTGTATGTGACTTTGCTTCTCTCTTACGGCTTTCAGCATTCTCTATTCTTACTTTTTGAGAGCCTAACTATGATATGGCTTGGTGTAAATCTCTTTGGGTCTATCCTGCTTGGGGTTCTTCGTACTTCTTGGATTTGTAGGTTCATGTCCTTTGTTAGATTGGGGAAAATGTCTGTCATTATTTCTTTGAACATTCTTCCTGTCTCTTTCTCCCATCTCCTGGAATTCCCATGATCCGTGTATTAGGTCTCTTGTTGTTTCATAATTCCATCAAGCTATGCTCAGCCTTCTTGAGCCTCTGTTCTTGTCACTCTTCAGCCTCAGTAATTTTACCTATCTTTTTTATCTTCTAATTCACTGATTCTTTCTTCTGCCTGATTAAATTTATTGGTAAGTCCTTCTATTGTGCTTCTCATTTCATTTACTGTCCCTTTGAGTTACAATATCTCTTTTTCTAGATCGTCATTTTATTCTTAGATTGTTTTCCTTATTTCTTTGAGGCCTTTGTCTATGTTTTCCCTTAACTCTTTAATTATGTTTAGCATTGTTTCATTATCCCAGCGTTGTTCATTTTTTTCATTATTTGGTCATCCCTAGATGCACTAGAGGAAACTTCACATAGATCAAGAGGCAGTTGTTTGGACAGAACAAGGGGATACTGATTGCTTTAAAGTCAGGAAAGGTGTGCATCAGGGTTGTATTCTTTCACCATACCTATTTAATCTGTATGCTGAACAAATAACACGAGAAGCTGGACTATATGAAGAACGGGGCATCAGGATTGGAGGAAGATTCATTAACAACCTGTGTTATGCAGATGACACAACCTTGCTTGCTGAAGGTGAAGAGGACTTGAAGCACTTAACTAATGAAGATCAAAGACCCCAGCCTTCAGTATGGATTGCACCTCAACGTAAAGAAAACAAAAATCCTCACAACTGGACCAATGAGCAATATCATGATAAACAGAGAAAAGATTGAAGTTGCCAAGGATTTCATTTTACTTGGATCCACAATCAACAGCCATGGAAGCAGCAGTGAAGAAATCAAAAGACACATTGCATTGGGTAAACGTGCTGCAAAGGACCTCTTTAAAGTGTTGAAAAGCAAAGATGTCACCTTGAAGACTAAGGTGCGCCTGACCCAAGTCATGGTATTTTCAATCGTATCATATGCATGTGAAAGCTGGACAATGAATAAGGAAGACCGAAGAAGAATTGTTGCCTTTGAATTGTGGTGTTGGCAAAGAATATTGAATATACAATGGACTGCCAAAAGAATGAACAAATCTGTCTTAGAAGTACAACCAGAATGCCCCTTAGAAGCAAGGATGGCGAGACTGTGTCTTACATACTTTGGACATGTTGTCAGGTGGGGTCAGTCACTGGAGAAGGACATCATGCTTGGCAGAGTACAGGGTCAGCGGAAAAGAGGAAGACCCTCAACGAGGTGGATTGACACAGTGGCTGCAACAATGAGCTCAAGCATAACAATGATTGTAAGGATGGCTCAGGACTGGGCAGTGTTTTGTTCTGTTGTGTATAGGGTTGCTATGAGTTGGAACCGACTCGACAGCACCTAACAGCAACAGCAACAACAACAACAACCGATGCACTTTCACTCCCTTCATCATGTTCATTTGGGTGGGCTATTGTTTCTCTGTTCTTTGTGTGTCTTGTGGTTTTTTGTTTGGGCATTGGAATGTTTGAGAGTGTTAATTTTCTCAATTCTCCCCAGTATTTCATGTTTTTACCTACACTACTTTTTGTAAAAAAACTGTTTTGTGGCAGAGCCTTTGACCTTTACTTACCCGTTCCTCTCCCTCTCTGTGATAGGTCCTTTTTCCTCCCTGATTTAATTAGGATTTGAAAATTCCAGATCTCAGTTTTCAACTTTCAGTGTCTCCCACATACACCAGAGAACACACTGTGATCAGTCTGTCCACCAGCAGGCACTGCCACCCAGGTGAGCTTTCATGCAGTGATTAATATGTCCACCAGCGAACACAGTCCTCTCTCTCTGCTTATTACTCCCTTTCTCTGTTTTTGCAACTGCACTTTCAGTCAGAAAACTCATTCCCAGTGAGCCCCCTTCTGGGTTGGGTATTTCCCTTCAGTTTTGCCCAAGGCTTTCTTCCCAGCTGTGTGGGCTGCTTATATCTGAGCTAGTATTCAGGGTTTTGCACAGGCAGACCTTCCTCTCTTGCAGGAGGAGGAGGGGCTGGCGCTCCCCAGAAGGACCTCCAAAAGATCTGTCTTCTTGGTTTCAGAGCTCCAGTGGCCCTGTGGTGGTGGGGGGAAGAAGTCTCCACTTAGGTGACCCTCCTCCTGATTCCACTATAGGGAATCTTCTGTAGGAGTTCATATCAGCCCAGCACTTGAGAGTTTCCAGGTACGGGAGGGGTGGTCATGCCCCAAATGGAACCCCAGGGAGGCCTACCTTGTTATCAGAGCCCTCCCCATAGTATGTTGGCTGTGACTGTAGCCGCCACTCAAGTTTCCTGCTTCCTAGCACACAGCAGACTTAGTCAGCAGTCTTCAGCACTGACCAGAAGGAGGAACAGACAGAACCAAAGTATCCCTCATGGAGGTCTGTCCTGTTGGTTTCAGAGGCCTGAGCTATGGGGTGAACAGGGAGACAGATAGAGAGCTGACTATGGGAGCAGGCTCTACTGCACGGGCCTTCGTCACTTATCAGGTGGGGAGTGGGTGTCATACTCTAGTCAGATCCCCATGGAGGTCTGCCTTGTTGTTATTATAGGCTTCCTGGCAGACTGATGACTGTGAGTGCAGCCTGCACTCAAGACACCTGCTTCCTAGCACACACAGCCTCTGTCAGCAGCCCTCAGCACCAACTGGAAGTGGGTGCAGACTAACCCAAATTGACTCCAGGGGAGGTTTGTTCTTTTGGCTTCAGAGGCCTGAGCTGTGGGGTGCTCAGGGAGGCAGGTAGAGTGCTGACTATGGGAGAAGACTCCACTGCACGGGTCTTCTGTAGCAGTTCACAGCTGGCTTGAAGTCGACAGTGTCCAGGTGAGGGAGGTGTTGTCATGCTGAACAGATCACCAGGGAGATCTGCCTTGTTGCTTTCAGAACCTGCCCTGTAGTGTTAGCTATGGGCATATCCTCCACTTAAGATGCCTGCTTACTAGCACCCAGCAGCCTCAGTCAGCAGTCAAACCAGAAGAGGGAGCAAACAGACGAGAACTGACTCCCTGGGAGGTCTGTCCTGTTGGTTTCAGAGGGCTGAGCTAAGGGGTGCACAGGGAAGCAGGCTATGAGCGTGAACTCCACTGCAAGTACTTTTTGCAGCAATTCACAGCAGGCTTGCAACTGGCAATGTTCACATGGGGGGAGGTGCTGGCACACTCCAAATGGACCCCTGGGAAGGTCTGCCTTGTTGATTCTAGAGCAGAAGCTTGAGGCCCTGTCTCTTTGTACAGGCAGGGGATGTGGTGGTTAGAGAAGCTGGCTCTTTTACTAGGGCCACTTCCCCAATTCATGGCAACCAGTGGCCTGAATGGGTGGGGGAAGGGGCAGAGACAGTGGGAGAATCAGTTTTCCTACCATATGTGATTCATTTTCAATTTGTTGATTCTTGCCTCTCTGCATTTCCCCAGTGCTTTCCTCTGCTCCTTGATTCAGAGTCTCTCAATGCCAAACATTGTTTCCTTGTTGTATTTGTGGGGTAGGGTCAGACCAATGGTCTGTTTACACCGCCATCTTGTTGGCTGTAATTTCCCACTACTGAACATTTTCATCAAAGTTTCTATAGAAGAATCCCGATCAAAAGGGGGAAAATGCAGAACAGGATTTCACATTCTCATGGAATCCAGACTTCCTGGAACAAGAAGGCTGGATGAACCCTTGAATCTATTGCCCTGAGGTAATCTTTAAACCTTAAAACAAAATATCCTCTAAAATTTTCATAAAACCAAACAGTAGTTTAGCTTAACTAGTAAAGGATGTCTGCCTGGAGCATTGTGCTTTTTAAAGATCTATATATATGAGATCATATTCACAACAACAATGTGAAAGATTAGATAGGAACCTTAGGGGGGGCAGTGAGTTTATGTTAATGAGAGAGGAACAACTCAGAAAAGAAGGGTAAGAATGGTTGCATAACCTGAAGAATGTAATCAATGTCACTGAATTGTACATGTAGAAACTGTTGAATTAGTGTATATTCTCAACAATAAAATAACAACCATTATTTTGAAAAAACATATGGAAACAAAGCGACTGTGTATCATGTTGCAGCACACGCTGCCAATCCACCTGAGGCAATATAGAAGCAGATAACCGAGCAGTCATAAGAGCCCTCACCTCTACTGATAGCCAAGACATTGCCTTACGGATACTCAAGAACAGAGGACACCAATGTGTCCACACCACCTGGAGATTACCACAAAGGACAGGACTTGCTGTAACCAAAAAGGACATTGAGCTCACTATTGAATCATGTCCCATTTGCTGTCCTAAATATCCTTCTCTACTTAAGGAAGCATCAGGGCATATTAAGAGAGGAGAGGGCCCTTGCAAATTTGCCATCTAGCTTACATAGGATCCCTTCCAAAAAGCAGAGGACACTGATTTGCCCTTACTTGTGTAGGTAATTATAGTGGACTTTTACAAGTTTTTCCTATGACGAGGGAAAATCAAGCCACTACCATTTCAGATCGTGAAAAATTAATGGTAATATATGGCACACCTAAAGAGATTAATGGTGACCAAGGGTCGCATTTTACGAGAGCTCTAGTCCAACAGTGGGCTGAAAATCAAGGTATTAGCTGGTATTTTAACCTGCTATGTAATCTTCAAAACCCAGTGTCATCGAGTCAATTGCAGCTCATAGCAACCCTAGAGGACAGAGTAGAGCTGCCCCACAGGGTTTCCAAGAAGCAGCTGGTGGATTTGAACTGCCTACCCTTTGGTTTGCAGCCATAGCTCTTAATCACTGTGCCACCAGGAGCCCTGACTGTTTGTAAGACACTGGGCGAGCCACACTACCACAATAGCAAATCAGTCTGATGGCCGGGTATGTAGATTAATGCCTCCTAGCAGCCAAGGGGACTCCCCTGGTGGACCTCCCCATTAAATACCAAGTCTTGGATTATTGAACAAAGAAATATAAGTAGTCTCTTAAGCACTGTGGATATCACAACTTACTACGGTAATACTTGCAGAGTAGATGTCACCCTGACAAGACACAAGATAGTTTTTTCTAGTCTGGTCTCATAACTATGAGCTATAGATACAAAAAAAAAAAAAAAAAAAAAGCCTAGCAATGTAACTTCCCAACAATGGGGTAATTATTGGCAACTATGGGATTTTTTTTTTTTTTTTTTATGGGATGGATGTTTAATACTAATAGCTGGCATCTTATATGATACTGCTGAGGTGTGCTGGGAACAAAATAACAATACTAAAGCCAAAGAACCTGGTAATACACGTTGTATTGGAAAAATCCCATCATATTGAGGTAAACACACCTTTCACTTTCAGGCCTCTGAATAGTTTGCCACTGATTGGAGCTGCTGACTGGGAGTATTCTTGGCTGCCCTCCTGTTGGCTGAGCAGATCACTCTAGGCTTTCCTTGGATCCATTCCTCCTGTGTCAAAGGTTATACCAGTCCCTTACAGTGAACCCATTTGGAGGGGGTAGTAGAGTAAACCTGTCTGTGTTTTCTTGGTGGGATTACTTACCTGCTATTTTTGTTCCTAGTATTGGCAATATCAGCTTTATGACCATTATTGAGATGCTACAAAAGTTTATCGCTGCTGCTCTAAATGACACTGAATGTGAGCTCTCTGCCCCTAACAAAGAAACTGGTGCCACACAAAAGATGGTACTCCAAAACAGAATGGCTTTGGATGTAATCATGGCAGCTCAAGGAGGCACCTGTGCCTTATTGAAAACTGGCTGTTGTGTGTATTTTCCTGATAATGAAACCTTCGTGAACCACTCCCTTATTACTTTACAAACCGAACAAGATCATATAGAATGCATGGGAGATGACACTCGGTGTACAGAAATCAAGAAGTGGTTCTCTGGGTTGGCAGCCTGGTGAGAAAAATTGTTTTTTATACTACTTTGCATCATAATAGCTGGGATCATTTTTTTGCAGTGATCCCAATATCGCCAATGTGTTCTATGTTTGCAGTGTTTTAACAAATTTGGAAAAGGAGGCCTGCACTTGCTCCCACCTATCCTGTAGGCTCAGGGAGTCTTGAGGAAGAAAGGGACATGTGAGATTGTTAAGAGCCGGGCAGGAAGAGGTGGACTGTGTAGGGCTTAGACATAGCTAACATGGATCCTGCCCTTGCAGGACTGGGAGTGAGCCAGAGTCTTTGAGCAATAACCCTGTCACACAGTACACTAACCAGATGCCTGTCCCCCATGGAGCTAGCAGCTATAGATTAACTGCCTTTAACAGAAAACCCATTCATTAATCAGTAGGGGAGACATTTCCTAAAACTGCTTCTAAGGACCTAAAGAGTTTCAACAGCCCCCCTCCCTGCACAGAGTCACATTTCTTTCCTTTTTATTCTGCACTCACTGTTAGTATATGTACTTTATGAGCATAAAGACTCCCATGCAAGGACATAACCTAGGTGAATTTTGATGCTTTTGCTGTCCCATTCCAAGCTTCATGGTGCTTCACCGTGTATGGAAGTTTCTCCTGATTTGGATTGATCACCCTGGCTCTTAGTGCCTCTTTTTTTGGGATCCCCACCAGACCGTTCAGAGGGTGGTTTCAGGCTGTTCATCACTGGCAACTTTGGCTCTCATTTTTGGAATTGCCCCAGCTGCTGATCCAGTAGGATGGAACACAGGTCTAGTTGGTTTATAGTGTTGTTCAAATCCTCTATTTCTTTTTTGATCTTCTTTCTAGATGTTCTGTCCATTATTGAAAGTGGTGTATTGAAGTCCTCCACTATTTTTGTAGAACTGTCCATTCCTCCCTTCAAATCTGCCAATGTTTACTTTATGTATGGAGTCTTTCATGGCGCAAATAGTGTGTTTGACTGCTAACTGAAAGACTGGAGGTTTGAGTTCACCCAAAGGTGCCTCGGAAGGAAGTCCTGGTGATCTACTTCTGAAAACTCAGCCATTTAAAAATCTTACAGAGCACAGTTCTCCTCTGACGTACATGGGGTCTCCACAGTCAGAATCAACTCAATAGTAACTTGTTTTTCTGTCTTTGCTTCATGTATTTTGGGGCTGTGATATTATTATAATTGTTACATCTTCTTGATGAATTGACTTTTTTAATCATTATATAATTTCCTG
This sequence comes from Elephas maximus indicus, assembly GCF_024166365.1. Lineage (NCBI taxonomy): Eukaryota > Metazoa > Chordata > Mammalia > Proboscidea > Elephantidae > Elephas > Elephas maximus. The sequence goes on from NC_064833.1 coordinate 88,916,706, forward strand.
CTTTGTCTCTTAGAATGAATATTGACTTTTGTCTCATATTAAAATGGCCACCCCAACTCTGTTTTGGTTTTTTTTTCATGAAATGTTTTTTTCCATCCTTTCATTTTCAACCTATTTTTATCTTTGGTCTTAAGATGTGTCTCTTGAAGACAGTATGTAGTTGGATCATGTTTATTTTATCCATTTTTCTACTCTTTGCCTTTTAATCCAATAAATGGTGCATCTAATCCATTTATATTTAGGATAATTACTGATAAGAAAGGATATACTTCTGCTCTTTTGCTATTTGTTCTTTATGTGTCTTATATCTTCTTTGTCTCTCATTTCCTCTAGTGCTGTCAACATTTGTGTTTTCTTGATTTTTTTGTAGTGAACTCTTTCATTCCTTTCTGCTCTCCTCTGGTGTATATATTTTTTGATATATTCTTTGTGGTTATGATGAGGATTACATTTATTTTATTTTTAAATTTTTATTGTGCTTTAAGTGAAAGTTTACAAATCAAGTCAGTCTCTCATACAAAAATTTATATACACCTTCCTATATACTCTTAGTTGCTCTCCCCCAATGAGACAGCTTACTCCTCTCCACCCTCTATTTCCGTGTCCATTCAGCCAGCATCGTCCCCATCTGCCTTTTTATCTCCTCTCCAGACAGGAGCTGCCCACATAGTCTCATGTGTCTACTTGATCCAAGAAGCTCACTCCTCACCAGTACAGCCCAATCCCTGTCTGAAGAGTTGGCTTTGGGAATGGTTCCTGTCCTGGGCCAACAGAAGGTCTGGGGACCATGACCTCTGGGGTCCTTCCAGTCTCAGTCAGACCACTAAGTCTGGTCTTTTTACGAGAATTTGAGGTCTGCATCCCACTGCTCTCCTGCTCTCTCAGGGGTTCTCTGTTGTGTTCCCTGTCAGGGCAGTCATCGGTTGTAGCAGGGCACCATCTACTTCTTCTGGTCTTGGGCTGATGTAGTCTCTGATTTATGTGGCCCTTTCTGTCTCTTGGGCTCATAATTACCTTGTGCCTTTGGTGTTCTTCATTCTCCTTTTCTCCAGGTGGGTTGAGACCAACTGTTGTATCTTAGATGGCCGCTTGCTAGCATTTAAGACCCCAGACGCCACCCTCCAAAGTAGGATGCCGAATGTTATCTTAATAGATTTTATTATGCCAATTGACCTAGATGTCCCCTGAAACCATGGTCCCCAAGCCCCTGCCCCTGCTATGCTGGCCTTCAAAGCCTTTGGTTTATTTAGGAAACTTCTTTTCTTTTGGTTTAATCGAGTTGTGCTGACCTCTCCTGTATTGTGTTTTGTCTTTCCCTTCACCTAAAATAGTTCTTACCTACTACCTAATTAGTGAAAACCTCCTCCCTCCCTCCCGCCCCCTCTCGTAACCATCAAAGAATGTTTCCTTCTCTGTTTAAGCTATTTCTTGAGTTCTTATAATAGTGTTCTCATACAATATTTGTCCTTTTGCAACTGCTTAATTTCACTCAGCATAATGCCTTCCAGATTCCTCCATGTTATGAAATGTTTCACAGATTCATCATTATTCTTTATGGATGCGTAGTATTCCATTGTGTGAATATACCATAATTTACTTATCCATTCATCCTTTGAAGGGCACCTTGTTTGCTTCCATGTTTTTGCTATCGTAAACAGTGCTGCAATGAACATGGGTGTGCATACATCTGTTCGTGTAAAGGCTCTTATTTCTCCAGGATATATTCCAAGGAATGGAATTGCTGGATCATATGGTAGTTCTATTTCTAGCTTTTTAAGGAAGCACCAAATCAATTTCCAAAGTGGTTGTACCATTTTCCATTCCCATCAGCAGTGGATAAGTGTTCCAGTCTCTCCACAACCTCTCCAACATTTATTATTTTGTGTTTTTTGGATTAATGCCAGCCTTGTTTTTTTTTTTTTTTTTTGTTGGAGTGAGATGGAATCTCATTGTAATTTTGATTTGCATTTCTCTAATGGCTAATGATTGTGAGCATTTCCTCCTGTATCTGTTAGCTACCTGAATGTCTTCTTTAGTGAAGAGCCTGTTCATATCCTTTGCCCATTTTTTTATTGGGTTATTTGTCTTTTTGTAGTTGAGTTTTTGCAGTATCATGTAGGTTTTAGAGATCAGATGCTGATTGGAAATGTCATAGCTAAAAACTTTTTCCCAGTCTGTAGGTAATGCTTTTACTCTTTTGGTGAAGTCTTTGGATGAGCATAGGTGTTTGATTTTTAGGAGCTCCCAGTTATCTAGTTTCTCTCCTGGTGTTTGTGCATTATTAGTAATTTTTTCTATACTGTTTATGGCATGTATTAGGGCTCCTAACATTGTCCCTATTTATTCTTCCATGATCTTTATCGTTTTAGATTTTATATTTAGGTCTTTGATCCATTTTGAGTTAGTTTTTGTGCATGGTGTGAGGTACGGGTCTTGTTTCATTTTTTTTGCAGATAGATATCCAGTTATGCCAGCACTATTTGTTAAAGAGACTGTCTTTTCCCCCATTTAACAGACTTTGGGACTTTGTCAAATATCAGCTGCTCATATGGGAATGAATTTATGTCTGGATTCTCAATTCTGTTCCATTGGTCTCTGTATCTATTGTTGTACCGGTACCAGGCTGTTTTGACTACTGTAGTGGTATAATAGGTTCTAAAATCAGGTAGAGTGAGGCTTCCCACTTTGTTCTTCTTTTTCAGTAGTGCTTTACTTATCCAGGGCCTCTTTCCCTTCCATTTGAAGCTGATGATTTCTTTATCCTTCTCATTACAAAATGTCATTGAAATTTGGATTGGAATTGCATTGTATCTATAGATGGTTTTTGGTAGAATAAACAATTTTACAATGTTGAGTCTTCGTATCCATGAGCAAGGTATGTTTTTCCATTTATGTAAGTCTCTTTTGGTTTCTTGCAGTAGTGTTTTGTGGTTTTCTTTGTATAGGTCTTTTACGTCTCTGGTAAGATTTATTCGTAAGTATTTTATCTTCTTGGGAATAGTGTAAATGGTATTGACTTGGTGATTTCCTCTTCAATGTTCTTTTTGTTGGTGTAGAGGAATCCAACTAATTTTTGTATGTTTATCATGTATCGTGATAATCTGCTGAACTCTTCTATTAGTTTCAGTAGTTTTCTTGAGGATTCTTGAGGGTTTTCTGTGAATAAGATCATGTCACATGCAAATGGAGGTACTTTTACTTCTTCCTTACCAATCTGGATGCCGTTTATTTCTTTATCTAGGGTGTATTTGCTCTGGCTAGGGCCTCCAGCACAATGTTGAAAAGAGTGGTGATAAAGGGCATCCTTGTCTGGTTCCCAACCTCAGGTGGAATGCTTTTAGACTCTCTCCATTTAGCATGATGCTGGCTTTTGGCTTTGTATAAATGCCCTTTATTATGTTGAGGAATTTTCGTTCTATTCCTATTTTGCTGAGAGTTTTTTTTTTTTTTTATCATGAATGGGTGAACTTTGTCAAATGCCTTTTCTGCATCAATTGATAAGATCATGTGGTTCTTTTGTTTTATGTATATGATGGATTACATTGATTGTTTTTCTAATGTTGAAGCATCCCTGCATTAAAAAAAAAAAAATCCCTGCATACCTGGTTTGAATCCCACTTGGTCATGGTGAATTGTTTTTTTGATATATTGTTGAATTCTATTGGCTAGAATTTTGTTGAGGATTTTTGCATCTATGTTCATGAGGGATATAGGTCTGTAATTTTCTTTTTTAGTGGTGTCTTTACCGGGTTTTGGTATCAGGGATATGGTGGCTTCATAGAATGATTTTGGGAGTATTCCATCGTTTTCTATGCTCTGAAATACCTTGAGTAGTAGTGGTGTTAACTCTTCTCTGAAAGTTTGGTAGAACTCTGCAGTGAAGCCATCTGGGACAGGATTTTTTTTTTTGTTGGGAGTTTTTAAATTACCTTTTCCATGTCTTCTTTTGTTATGGGTTTATTTAGTTGTTCTGCCTTTCTTTGGGCCAGTTTAGGTAGGTTGTGTGGTTTTAGAAATTCATCCATGTCTTCTAGGTTTTCAAATTTGTTGGGGTACAATTTTTCATAGTAATCTGATATGATTCTTTTAATTTCAGTTGGATCTGTTGTAATATCACCCATCTTATTTCTTATTTGGTCCTTCTCCTGTTTTTCTTTTGTCAGTTTGGCCAATGGTTTATCAGTTTTGTTAATTTTTTCAGAGAACCAGCTTTTGCTCTTGTTAACTCTTTCAGTTGTTTTTCTGTTCTCTATTTCACTTAATTCTGCTCTGATTTTTATTATTTGTTTTCTTCTTGTGTCTGAGGGTTTCTTTTGTTGTTCTCTATTTGTTCAAGTTGTAGGGATAATTCTTTGATTTTGGATCTTTCTTCTTTTTGTATGTGTGCATTTATTGATATATATTGACCTCTGAGCACTGCTTTAGCTGTGTCCCAAATGTTCTGATAGGAAGTGTTTTAATTTTCATTGTAGTCTATGAATTTCTTTATCCATTTTTAATATGTTGTATAACCCAGTCGTTTTTGAGCAGTATTGTTCAGTTTCCAACTGTCTGATTTCTTTTCCCCGCTTTTTCTGTTACTGATTTCTACTTCTGTGGCCTTATGGTCAGAGAAGATGCTTTGTAATATTTCAATGTTTTGGATTCTTCCAAGGCTTGCTTTAAGACCTAATATGTGGTCTATTCTAGAGAATGTTCCATTTGCATTGGAAAAGAAAGTATACTTGGCTGCTGATGGTTGGAGTGTTCTGTATATGTCTATGAGGTGAAGATGATTGATTGTGGCATTTAGATCTTCTGTGTCTTTGAGTTTCTTTCTGGATGTCCTGTCCTTCACCGAAAGTGATGTGTTGAAGTCTCCTGCTATAATCGCGGCGCTGTTTATCTCAGTTTTCAATGCTGTTAGAGTTTGTTTTATGTATCTTGGAGCCCTGTCATTGGGTGCATAAATATTTATATGGTTATATCCTCCTGATATACTGTCCCTTTAATCACTATGTAGTGTCCTTCCTTATCCTTTGTGGTGGATTTAAATTTAAAGTCTATTTTGCCAGAAATTAATATTGCCACTCCTGCTCTTTTTTGATTTTTTTTTGCTTGATATTTGTTTTTCCATCCTTTGAGTTTTAGTTTATTTGTGTCTCTAAGTCTAAGTGTGTCCTTGTAGACAGCATATAGATGGATCATGTTTTTTATCCATTCTGCCACTCTCTGCCTCTTTATTGGTGCATTTAGTCCATTTACATTCAGCCTAATTATGGATAGATATGAGTTTAGTGCTGTCATTTTGATGTCTTTTTTAGTGCATTATTAACAGTTTCTTTTTCCCACTTAATTTTTTGTGCTAAGTAGTTTATACGTTGTCTTTTCCTCTTATTCATTGTAGTTGATTTTGTTTCTGCTGAGTCTCTGTTTTCTTGTATTTTATTTTGAGGAGCAGGATTGTTAGTCTCCTTTGTGGTTACCTTAATATTTATGCTTATTTTTCTATGTTTAAACTTAACTTATTTCTTTATATTGCCTTGTGTTCCTCTCCATATGAAAGATCTATGAGTACATTTCTTAGTTCCTCTTTATTGTTTTAATGTTGTCTTATTTTACATAATGAATCACCGTTTCCCTGTTTAGAGTGTTTTTTTGTCTTGACTTATTTTTGTGATTTCCCTATCTGGGTTGACATCTGATTGCTCTGTCCACTGTTCTAGTCTTGGGTTAATATGTATTATTATTGATTTTCTAACTGGAGAATTCTCTTTACTATTTCTTGTGGTTTTGGTTTGGTTTTTACAAATTCCCTAAACCTCTGTTTATCTGGGAATGTCCTAATTTTGCCTTCATATTTGAGAGACAGTTTTGCTGGATATATGATTTTCGACTGGCAATTTTTTTCCTTCAGTGCTTTGTATAAGTCATCCCATTGGCTTTTTGCCTGCATGGTTTTTTCCAAGTAGTCCAAGCTTATTCTTATTGACTCTTCTTTGTAGGTGGCTTTTTGTTTATCCCTAGCTGCTCTTAAAATTCTCTCTTTATCTTTGGTTTTGGCAAGTTTGAGTATAGTATATCTTAGTGACTTTAAGATCTACCTTATGTGGAGTTCAGTGAGTATCTTGGATAGATATCTTCTCATCTTTCACGATATCAGGGAAGTTTTCCACCAACAAATCTTCAACAATTCTCTCTGTATTTTGTGTTATCCCTCCGTGTTCTGGTGCTCCAATCATTCGTATGTTATTTTTCTTGATACGGTCCCACATGACTCTTAGGTTTTCTTCATTTTTTAAAATTCTTTTATCTGATTTTTCTCCAAATGTATTGGCGCCAAGTGCTTTATCTTCCATCTCACCAATTCTGGCTTCTACTTGCTGAATTCTGCTCCTCTGACTTTCTTTTGAGTTGTCTAAATCTGTAATTTTATTGTTAACCTTCTGAATTTCTGATTGCTCTTTCTCTTTGGATTTCTGTATGCTGTCTCTCTATGGATTCTTGCAGCTTCATTATGTTCTTGAATAATCTTTTTAATTTCTTCAACTGCTTTATCTCTGTGTTCCTTAGCTTTTTGTGCATATTGCCTGATTTCCTTCCTGATCTCATTCCTTAAGTCTTGAAGTGTTCTGTATATTATTCTTTTGTTTTCTGCATCTGGTTATTCCAGGAAAGCACCTTCCTCTGGAAGATCCCTTGATTCCTTGTCTTGAGACCTTGTTGAAGAGATCATGGTCTGCTTCTTTATGTGATTTGATAGTGACTGCTGTCTCTGAGGCATCAATAAGGTATTGTATTAGCTTATTTTTTGTTTCCTTACTGTATCCTAGCTTCTTGCTTTGTTTTGTTTTGATATGCCCAAATAGGTTGCTTGAGTGAGCTAGCTTGATTATTTTCATCTTTGAAGCTCTAAGGTCCTGTCAGCAAATGACTAGAGCTGTTATTCGGTATATGAGCCTAGGAGTCCTTTTACTTTTCTTGTATGGATTCCGCTCAGGTGTCCAGGTAGTTGGTCATCAAGTGTGTGGTACAGGCTCTGTCCTACAGCCTTAGAGGGGCAGGGGTGATTGGTGTAGGTACTGGCATCTGGTTGCAGCAGGGGGTCACGCTCTGAGCAAGGCAGGGGCTGACAACCGTCCCCTGAGTGTCTGTGAGGAAAGCATGTCCGTGTTCCCTAGACCACACAGGTGGGTGGGTTCTGCAGATGGACCATGGGCACCAAATGCTTTTGATTGTAAGCACTGGGAGATATCCTTGGATCTCTGTTGCATCTGGCTGGGTGACCTGAGTGAAGCCACCAGTCCTTAAGCCCTTGATGTGGGTAGGTGAGGACCCTGTTTAATAGGCAAAATAGTGTCAAACATCAAACACCCACCTCTCCACTGCACAGCTGACATATTTACAGTCTGACATCAAGGGCCTATTCACCTGAAATAGGCCCACACAGGTCCATGCATGGGGCAAAGGTATTCAAAATCCACAGACCATTTATGCCTGGATAGGAGCCACTTCTGTCCTGAGCTCCCTGGGTTAGTGGAGCTGGCAGATTATCTTTTCCCCAATTGTGAATATATTCCTTCTCCAAGTCCGGGAGAATGGCTCAGAGCATGCAGCAGGCCCTACCTCAGGCCCAGGGTAGTTGACAGGCACTGAAGCCAGCTTGGGGGCTGGGGGCATGGTAAAACATGTGGAAGTACTTAGCTTTTGCCGAGAGCACCATTTTTCTCTGGTTCTGGAGGTGTGAGTAGGCTGTGCAGCTGGCTGTGTCTCGCTGAGGTAATGGCGTCTGAATGCTACCACCAGCACACTGCAGCCTGAGGGTTCCTGGTGATGCAGGTCTGATATCTCCTCTCCGCTTTTGAACTGTCTCTCCCTCCCCCTGCCACTCAGTCTGTTTTCTAACTTTGCCCTTTATGTTCAGGGCTCCTAGCTTGTTATAAATATAATCATTTCACTTGTTTTTTCAGGTCTTTGTTGTAAAAGGGTTCACCAGAAGTATCTGACAACTCTGCCATCTTGGCCCCACCTCTCTGTTGGGGTTTTAAAAATTGTTGTAAAAATACAGGTAACAACATTTACCAATTTTTCACTTGTAGAATTTAATGAAACCAATTACATCAAGTATGTTATGCAATCATCATCAACATCCATTGCCATATTTCCTATCACCATAAATAGAAATTCAGGGCTAGGTAAACAAAGATTCCCTTCTATCCCCTTCCCTCCTGTCCCTGGTGACCACCATTAAACTCTAATCTCTATACATTTTTGTATTCTGTTTCATCTTAGTAAAATCAGACAATATTTGTCTCTTTGTGATTGACTTATTTCACTCATACAATGTTTTCAATGTTCATCCATGTTGTAACACATATCAGGACTTCGTTTCTCATTAGAGTACTGTTCCATTATGTGTATATACCACATTTTGTTTATCCATTGGTCTGCTGATAGACAGTTGTGCTGTTTCCACCTTTTGACTATTGTGAATTGTGCTGCAATGAACATTGGTGTTCATTAGTGTTGCTGCCTTCAGGTATCTTGGATATACACCTAAGAGTGAGACTGCTGGGCCTTATGGTAGCCTTATTTTTAACTATTTGAAGAACTGCCAAATCATTTTCCACAACGGCTGTACCGCTTTTCATTCCCACGAGAAATGGATGAGGATTCTGATTTCTCCACATCCTCACCAACATTTGTTATTTTCTGTTCTTCTTTTTTTTTAATCTTATTCATGCTAACGAAAGTGAAGTGGTATATCATTGTAGTTTTGATTTGCATCTCACTAATGGCTAATGATATTGAATGTGTTTTCATGTGCTTGTTGGCCAGTTGTATAGCCTCTTGGTAAAATGTCTATTCAAGTCCTTTGCCCATTGGATTGTCTTTTTCTTTTTAAGTTGTGGGAGTACTTTATATATTTTTGATGTTAGACCATTGTCCAACATGTAATTTCACCAAATTTTCTCCCATTCTGTAGGTTGTGTCTTCACTTTATTGACAAAATCTTTTGATGTAAAGTAAAAAAATAAAATAAAAATAAAAAATAGTTCTTGGGGGGCCAAGATGGTGGACTAGGTGGACACTACCGCGGATCCCTCTTGCAACAAAGACTCGGAAAAACAAGTGAATCGATCACATATATAACAATCTACGAACTCTGAACAACAAACACAGACTTAGAGACAGAGAATGAACAAATACGGGCAGACAGCGATCGTTTTCAGAACTAAGAGCCAGCGTACCAGGCAGGTGACCTTCGGAGCCCGGGCTGGGGCACAGCCCAGGGGGGCAGATGGCACAGACAAGGGGCCCAGTCCTACCCCCCAAACCCATCCCCGGAGGAAATCTAGCTGGTTGGCGCGGGCTGCGTAGCGGCGCAGCTGGTGGGAGAAACACCTGGGAGGCAGTGACTGATCTTGGAGCAGGGAGAGTAGCGTCCCAGCCGGGGAGCCGTCCCACCGGGAGTTTGGCGGGAGGCGGGCGAGGCGTGAGAGTGGGGATCACCTATATTTCCCTAAAGCGACCCGGGGGGGGCGCCCAGATGTTCGTGAGGGCCACGTCCACCCAGTCCACGCGAGCGGTGCCGCGCACCGGAGGGAGAAATCCCCGGGAGGAAGTGCCAGGTCTTGGAGCGGGGAGAGCAGCGTCCCAGCCGGGGAGCCGTCCCGCTGGGATCCTGGCGAGAGCGGGTGGGGTGTGAGCCCATTCCCCTGAATAGACCCCTGGGGCGAGCCCAGCTGTTCGTGAGGGCCACGCCCACCCAGGTCGCGTGAGCGGTGCGGCGCACTGGAGGGAGAAATCCCCGGGAGGAAGTGACTGATCTTGGAGCGGGGAGAGTAGCGTCCCAGCCGGGGAGCCGTCCTGCTGGGATTCTGGCAGATGGGGGCGGAGCGTGAACGCGGGGATCAGCTCTATATTCTGTGGTGCTACACGCCTAGCTCTCTGATCCCTCCTCCACCCTCCCCAGGCGGCTCCATTAACATCCGAATACCCTGAGCCAGAAGGAGAATTCAGATAGGGATCTGACTGCATTTTTTTTTAGTTGATTACCTGGAAAATCTAGTTTCCCAGTGATGGCTCGGAGACAGCAGTCCATATCAAACCACAAAAAGAAACAGACCATGACAGCTTCTCCAACCCCCCAAACAAAAGAATCAAAATCTTTCCCAAATGAAGATACAATCCTGGAATTATCAGATACAGAATATAAAAAACTAATTTACAGAATGCTTAAAGATATCACAAATGAAATTAGGATAACTGCAGAAAAAGCCAAGGAACACACTGATAAAACTGTTGAAGAACTCAAAAAGGTTATTCAAGAACATAGTGGAAAAATTAATAAGTTGCAAGAATCCATAGAGAGACAGCATGTAGAAATCCAAAAGATTAACAATAAAATTACAGAATTAGACAACGCAATAGAAAGTCAGAGGAGCAGACTCGAGCAATTAGAATGTAGACTGGGACTTCTGGAGGACCAGGGAATCAACTCCAACATAGCTGAAAAAAAATCAGACAAAAGAATTAAAAAAAATGAAGAAACCCTAAGAATCATGTGGGACTCTATCAAGAAGGATAACTTGCGAGTGATTGAGTCCCAGAACAGGGAGGGGGGACAGGAAACACAGAGAAAATAGTTGAAGAACTCTTGACACAAAACTTCCCTGACATCATGAAAGACGAAAGGATATCTATCCAAAATGCTCATCGAACCCCATTTAAGATTGATCCAAAAAGAAAAACACCAAGACATATTATCATCAAACTTGCCCAAACCAAAGACAAACAGAAAATTTTAAAAGCAGCCAGGGAGAAAAGAAAGGTTTCCTTCAAGGGAGAATCAATAAGAATAAGTTCAGACTACTCAGCAGAAACCATGCAAGCAAGAAGGGAATGGGACAACGTATACAGAGCAGTGAAGGAGAAAAACTGCCAACCAAGGATCATATATCCAGCAAAACTCTCTCTGAAATATGAAGGAGAAATTAAGATATTTACAGATAAACACAAGTTTAGAGAATTTGCAAAAACTAAACCAAGACTGCAAGAAATGCTTAAGGAGATTGTTTGGCCTGATGACCAATAATATCAGGTACCAGCACAATACAAGGTCACAAAACAGAACGTCCTGATATCAACGCAACTCAAATAGGGAAAGCACAAAAACAAACTAAGATTAATTCTAAAAAATAAATAAATAAACAAAATAATACACATAACAGGAAATCATGGAAATCAATAGATAAATGATCACAATAATCAAAAAGAGGGACTAAATATAGGAGGCATTGAACTGCCAGATAAAGAGTGATACAAGGCGATACAGAATGATACAAGTTAGGTTTTTACTTAGAAAAATAGGGGTAAATAATAAGGTAAACACAAAAAGGAATATCAATTCCATAACTAAAGAAAAACGTAACAACTCCACAAACATAAAGTTAAACATTATGAAAATGAGGATCTCACAATCTACTAAGAAAAACATCTCAGCACAAAAAAGTATGTGGAAAAATGAAAAGGCCAACAACACACATGAAAAGGCATCAAAATGACAGCACTAAAAACTTATTTATCTATAATTACGCTGAATGTAAATGGACTGAATGCACCAATAAAGAGACAGAGAGTTACGGACTGGATAAAGAAACACGATCCATCTATATGCTGCCTACAAGAGACACACCTTAGACTTAGAGACACAAACAAACTAAAACTCAAAGGATGGAAAAAAATATATCAAGCAAATAATAAGCAAAAAAGAAGAGGAGTAGCAATATTAATTTCTGACAAAATAGACTTTAAACTTAAATCCACCACAAAGGATAAAGAAGGACACTATATAATGATAAAAGGGACAATTGATCAGGAAGATATAACCATATTAAATATTTATGCACCCAATGACAGGGCTGCAAGATACATAAATCAAATTTTAACAGAATTGAAAAGTGAGATAGACACCTCCACATTTATAGTAGGGGACTTCAACACACCACTTTTGGAGAAGGACAGGGCATCCAGTAAGAAGCTCAATAGAGACACGGAAGACCTACTTACAACAATCAACCAACTTGACCTCATAGACTTATACAGAACTCTCCACCTAACTGCTGCAAAATATACTTTTTTTTCTAGTGCACATGGAACATTCTCTAGAATAGACCACATATTAGGTCATAAAACAAATCTTGGTAGAATACAAAACATCGAAATATTACAAAGCATCTTCTCAGACCACAAGGCAATGAAGCTAGAAATCAATAACAGAAAAACTAGGGAAAAGAAATCAAATACTTGGAAGCTGAACAATACCCTCCTGAAAAAAGACTGGGTTATAGAAGACATCAAGGAGGGAATAAGGAAATTCTTAGAAAGCAACGAGAATGAAAATACTTCCTATCAAAACCTCTGGGACACAGCAAAAGCAGTGCTCAGAGGCCAATTTATATCGATAAATGCACACATACAAAAAGAAGAAAGAGACAAAATCAGAGAACTGTCCCGACAACTTGAACAAATAGAAAGTGAGCAACAAAAGAACCCATCAGGCACCACAAGAAAACAAATAATAAAAATTAGAGCTGAACTAAATCAATTAGAGAACAGAAAAACAATTGAAAAAATTAACAAAGCCAAAAGCTGGTTCTTTGAAATAATTAACAAAATTGATAAACCATTGGCTAGACTGATTAAAGAAAAACAGGAAAGGAAACAAATAACCCGAATAAGAAACGAGAAGGACCACATCACAACAGAGCCAAATGAAATTAAAAGAATCATTTCAGATTACTACGTAAAATTGTACTCTAACAAATTTGAAAACCTAGAAGAAATGGATAAATTCTTAGAAAAATACTACCTACCTAAACTAACACATTCAGAAGTAGAACAACTAAATAGACCCATAACAAAAAAAGAGATTGAAACGGTAATCAAAAAAGTTCCAACCAAAAAAAGTCCTGGCCCAGACAGCTTCACTGCAGAGTTCTACCAAACCTTCAGAGAAGAATTAACACCACTACTACTGAAGGTATTTCAAAGCATAGAACAAGACAGAATACTACCCAACTCATTCTATGTAGCTACCATCTCCCTGATACCAAAACCAGGTAAAGACATTACAAAAAAAGAAAATTGAGACCTATATCCCTCATGAACATAGATGCAAAAATCCTCAACAAAATTCTAGCCAATAGAATCCAACAACACATCAAAAAAAAAATTCACCCTGTTCAAGTGGGATTTATACCAGGTATGCAAGGCTGGTTTAATATCAGAAAAACCATTAATGTAATCCATCACATAAATAAAACAAAAGATAAAAACCACATGATCTTATCAATAGATGCAGAAAAGGCATTTGACAAAGTTCAACACCCATTTATGATAAAAACTCTTACCAAAATAGGAATTGATGGAAAATTCCTCAACATAATAAAGGGCATCTATGCAAAGCCAACAGCCAATATCACTCTAAATGGAGAGAACCTGAAAGCATTTCCCCTGAGAACGGGAACCAGACAAGGATGCCCTTTATCACCACTCCTATTCAACATCGTACTTGAAGTCCTAGCCAGAGCAATTAGGCTAGACAAAGAAATAAAGGGTATCCAGATTGGCAAGGAGGAAGTAAAGCTATCACTATTTGCAGATGACATGATCGTATACATGGAAAACCCTAAGGAATCCTCCAGAAAACTACTGAAACCTATTAATAGAAGAGTTTGGAAGAGTCTCAGGTTATAAAATAAACACACAAAAATCACTTGGATTTCTCTAATCAACAAAAAGAACACTGAAGAGGAAATAACCAAATCAATACCATTCACAGTAGCCCCCAAGAAGATAAAATACTTAGGAATAAATCTTACCAAGGATGTAAAAGACGTATACAAAGAAAACTATAAAACTCTGCTACAAGAAATTCAAAAGGACATACTTAAGTGGAAGAACATACCCTGCTCATGGATAGGAAGACTTAACATAGTAAAAATGTCTATTCTACCAAAAGCCATCTATACATATAACGCACTTCCAATCCAAATACCAATGTCATATTTTAAGGGGATAGAGAAACAAATCACTAATTTCATATGGAAGGGAAAGAACCCCCGGATAAGCAAAGCATTACTGAAAAAGAAGAAGAAAGTGGGAGGCCTCACTCTACCTGATTTCAGAACCTATTATACAGCTACAGTAGTCAAAACAGCCTGTACTGGTAGAACAACAGGCACATAGACCATGGAACAGAATTGAGAACCCAGATATAAATCCATCCATGTATGAGCAGCTGATATTTGACAAAGGACCAGTGTCAGTCAATTGGGGAAATGATAGTCTTTTTAACAAATGGTGCTGGCATAACTGGATATCCATTTGCAAAAGAATGAAACAGGACCCATACCTCACACCATGCACAAAAACTAACTCCAAGTGGATCAAAGACCTAAACATAAAGACTAAAACGATAAAGATCATGGAAGAAAAAATAGGGACAACCCTAGGAGCCCTAATACAAGGCATAAACAGAATACAAAACATTACCAAAAATGATGAAGAGAAACCAGATAACTGGGAGCTCCTAAAAATCAAACACCTATGCTCATCTAAAGACTTCACCAAAAGAGTAAAAAGACCACCTACAGACTGGGAAAGAATATTCAGCTATGACATCTCAGACCAGCGCCTGATCTCTAAAATCTACATGATTCTGTCAAAACTCAACCACAAAAAGACAAGCAACCCAATCAAGAAGTGGGCAAAGGATATGAACACACATTTCACTAAAGAAGATATTCAGGCAGCCAACAGATACATGAGAAAATGCTCCCGATCATTAGCCATTAGAGAAATGCAAATTAAAACCACGTTGAGATTCCATCTCACACCAACAAGGCTGGCATTAATCCAAAAAACACAAAATAATAAATGTTGGAGAGGCGGCGGAGAGATTGGAACTCTCATACACTGCTGGTGGGATTGTAAAATGGTACAACCACTTTGGAAATCCATCTGGCGTTATCTTAAACAGTTAGAAATAGAACTACCATACAACCCAGAAATCCCACTCCTCGGAATATACCCTAGAGATACAAGAGCCTTCACAGAAACAGACATATGCACACCCATGTTTATTGCAGCTCTGTTTACAATAGCAAAAAGCTGGAAGCAACCAAGATGTCCGTCAACAGATGAATGGGTAAATAAATTGTGGTATATTCACACAATGGAATACTACGCATCAAAAAAGAACAGTGACGAATCTCTGAAACATTTCATAACATGGAGGAATCTGGAAGACATTATGCTGAGCGAAATGAGTCAGAGGCAAAAGGCCAAATATTGTATAAGACCACTATTATAAGATCTTGAGAAATAGAAAAAACGGAGAAGAACACATACTTTTGTGGTTACAAAGGGGGGAGGGAGGGAGGGAGGGAGAGGGTTTTTTATTGATCAATCTGTAGATAAGAACTGCTTCGGGTGAAGGGAAAGACAACACACAATACAAGGAAGGTCAGCCTAATTGGACTGGACTAAAAGCAAAGAGGTTTCCGGGATAAAATGAAAGCTTCAAAGGTCAGTTGAGCAGGGGCTGGAGTCTGGGGAACATGGTTTGAGGAGACTTCTAAGTCAACGGGCAAAATAATTCTATTATGAAAACATTCTGCATCCCACTTTGAATTGTGGCGCCGGGGTCCTAAATGCCAACAAGCAGCCATCTAAGATACATCAATTGGTCTCAACCCACCTGGAGCAAAGGAAAATGAAGAACACCAAGGCCACACGACAACTAAGAGCCCAAGAGACGGAAAGGGCCACATGAACCAGAGACCTACATCATCCTGAGACCAGAAGAACTAGTTGGTGCCCGGCCACAATCGATGACTGCCCTGACAGGGAGCACAGCAGAGGACCCCTGAGGGAGCAGGAGATCAGTGGGATGCAGACCCCAAATTCTCATAAAAAGACCAAACTTAATGGTCTGACTGAGACTGGAGGAATCCCGGCAGCCATGCTCCCCAGACCTTCTGTTGACACAGGACAGGAACCATCCCCGAAGACAACTCATCAGAAATGAAAGGGACTGGTCAGCGGGTGGGAGAGAGACGCTGATGAAGAGTGAGCTAATTATATCAGGTGGACACTTGAGATTGTGTTGGCAACTCTTGTCTGGAGGGGGGATGGGAGGATAGAGAGAGAGGAAAGCAGGCAAAATTGTCAAGAAAGGAGAGACTGAAAGGGCTGACTCAAGAGGGGGAGAGTAAGTGGGAGTAGGGAGTGAGATGTATGTAAACTTATATGTGACAGACTGGATTTGTAAACGTTCACTTGAAGCTCAGTAAAAGTTATTAAAAAAAAAAAGGAGTGAGGCAATTAAATTAGGTGGACACTGGAGAGTGTGTTGGCAACTCTTGACTGGAGGGGGGATGGGAAGATAGAGAGAGAGGGAAGATGGCAAAATTGGCACGAAACGAAAGACTGAAAGGGCTGATTCAATGGGGGAGAGCAAGTGGGAGAAGGGAGTAAGATGTATGTAAACCTACATGTGACAGACTGGTTGGAATGGTAAATGTTCACTTGAAGCTTAATAAAAATTGATTAAAAATAAATAAATAAATAAAATAAAAAAAAAGAAGCCTTTAATTTTGATAAGATCCTATTTATCTATTTTGTCCTTTGTTGTCCATGCCTTTGGTGCTATGTCTTAGAATCTGTTGTTGAGGGCTAGGCCTCAGAGTATTACATGTACATTTTCTTCTAAGAGTTTCATGATTTTAGGTCATATATTTAGGTCTTTGTTCCATTTTGAGTTAGTTTTTGTATATGATGTGAGATTTGACCATAGATATGCTTAACTCTGAGCCCTCATTTCTATTCTATTGGCCTGTATGTCTATCATTATACCTGTACCAGAGTGTTTTGATTACTGTAGCTTTATAGTAGGTTTTGAGATTGGAAAGTGAGACTCTTCCAATTCTGTTCTGTTCCAACATTGCTTTGGCTATTTAGGGTCCTTTGTTGTTCCATATAAATTTGAGAATTGGCTTTTCCATTTCTGCAAGGAATGCTGCCAGAATTTTGAGGGGGATCGCATTGAATTTATAGATTGCTTTAGATAGTATTTACATCATGGCAATATTCAGTTTTCCAACTCATGAGAATGAAATGTCTTTCAATTAGGCCAGATTAAGGCCTGTGAAAGCCCTAAGCACTGGTAATCTGTGGTGCCACTTCCTGTGCTTACTCATGCATTTGAATGAGATATGTGAATTTTATGTGTACATATATATGTGTGTGTCTTAGTTATCCATGATGTAACTTCTTTTTAAATGTGAGTATAATATTACAGATTGAATGCAAATATGGCATATGCAATTTTAGTGGAATGAGATGAACTGGATTATAAAATTTTTAGTGGATGTGGGGTTCTGAGATTTTTACTTAGGACATAGCTCTGTGCATAAATGCCACACAGTTAAAAAGTAACCTGATTGCAATGGTCAATTTATTTGAGTCCCTTCACTTTTTTTTTTTAATAATTTTTATTGAGCTTTAAGTGAACGTTTACAAATCAAGTCAGTCTGTCATGTATAAGCTTATATACACCTTACTCCATACTCCCACTTACTCTCCCCCTAATGAGTCAGCCCTTCCGGTCTCTCCTTTCGTAACAATTTTGCCAGTTTCTAACCCTCTCTACCCTCCCATCTCCCCTCCAGACAGGAGATGCCAACACAGTCTCAAGTGTCCACCTGATACAAGTAGTTCACTCTTCATCAACATCTCTCTCCAACCCATTGTCCAGTCCCTTCCGTGTCTGATGAGTTGTCTTCGGGAATGGTTCCTGTCCTGTGCCAACAGAAGGTTTGGGGACCATGACCGCCGGGATTCCTCTAGTCTCAGTCAGACCATTAAGTCTAGTCTTTTTATGAGAATTTGGGGTCTGCATCCCACTGATCTCGTGCTCCCTCAGGGGTTCTCTGTTGTGCTCCCTGTCAGGGCAGTCATCAGTTGTGGCCGGACACCATCTAGTTCTTCTGGTCTCAGGATGATGTAAGTCTCTGGTTCATGTGGCCCTTTCTGTCTCTTGGGCTCATAGTTGTCATATGACCTTGGTGTTCTTCATTCTCCTTTGATCCAGGTGGGTTGAGACAAATTGATGCATCTTAGATGGCTGCTTGTTAGCATTTAAGACCCCAGACGCCACATTTCAAAGTAGGATGCAGAATATTTTCATAATAGTATTATTTTGCCAATTGACTTAGGAATCCCCTTAAGCCATAGTCCCCAAACCCCCGCCCTTGCTCCGCTGACCTTTGAAGCATTCAGTTTATCCCAGAAACTTCTTTGCTTTTGGTCCAGTCCATTTGAGCTGACCTTCTATGTATTGAGTATTGTCCTTCCCTTCACCTAAAGTAGTTCTTATCTACTAACTAATCAGTGAAAAACCCTCTCCCACCCTCCTTCCCCGCCTCGTAACCACAAAAGTATGTGTTCTTCTCAGTTTATACTATTTCTCAAGATCTTATAATAGTGGTTTTATACAATATTTTTCCTTTTGCCTCTAATTTCCCTCAGCATAATGCCTTCCATGTTCCTCCATGTTATGAAACGTTTCACAGATTCGTCACTGTTCTTTATCGATGCGTAGTATGCCATTGTGTGAATATACCACAATTTATTTAACCATTCATCCATTGATGGACACCTTGGTTGCTTCCAGCTTTTTGCTATTGTAAACAGAGCTGCAATAAACATGGCTGCCCATATATCTGTTTGTGTGAAGGCTCTTATTTCTCTAGGGTATATTCCGAAGAGTGGGATTCCTGGGTTGTATGGTAGTTCTATTTCTAACTGTTTAGGATAACGCCAGATAGATTTCCAAAGTGGTTGTACCATTTTACATTCCCACCAGCAGTGTATGAGAGTTCCAATCTCTCCGCAGCCTCTCCAACATTTATTATTTTGTGTTTTTTGGATTAATGCCAGCCTTGTTGGAGTGAGATGGAATCTCATCGTGGTTTTAATTTGCATTTCTCTAATGGCTAATGATCGAGAGCATTTTCTCATGTATCTGTTAGCTGCCTGAATATCTTCTTTAGTGAAGTGTGTGTTCATATCCTTTGCCCACTTCTTCATTGGGTTGTTTGTCTTTTTGTGGCTGAGTTTTGACAGAATCGTATAGATTTTAGAGATCAGGCACTGGTCGGAGATGTCATAGCTGAAAATTCTTTCCCAGTCTGTAGGTGGTCTTTTTACTCTTTGGTGAAGTCTTTAGATGAGCATAGGTGTTTGATTTTTAGGAGCTCCCAGTTATCTGGTTTCTCTTCATCATTTTTGGTAATGTTTTGTATTCTGTTTATGCCTTGTATTAGGGCTCCTAAGGTTGTCCCTATTTTTTCTTCCATGATCTTTATCGTTTTAGTCTTTATGTTTAGGTCTTTGATCCACTTGGAGTTAGTTTTTGTGCATGGTGTGAGGTATGGGTCCTGTTTCATTCTTTTGCAAATGGATATCCGGTTATGCCAGCACCATTTGTTAAAAAGACTATCTTTTCCCCAATTAACTGACACTGGTCCTTTGTCAAATATCAGCTGCTCATATGTGGATGGATTTATATCTGGGTTCTCAATTCTGTTCCACTGGTCTATGTGTCTGTTGTACCAGTACCAGGCTGTTTTGGCTACTGTGGCTGTATAATAGGTTCTGAAATCAGGTAGAGTGAGGACTCCCACTTTGTTCTTCTTTTTCAGTAATGCTTTGCTTATCCGAGGCTTCTTTCCCTTCCATATGAAGTTGGTGATTTGTTTCTCTATCACCGTAAAAAATGACATTAGAATTTGGATCGGAAGTGCATTGTATGTATAGATGGCTTTTGGTAGAATAGACATTTTTACTATGTTCAGTCTTCCTATCCATGAGCAAGGTATGTTTTTCCACTTAAGTATGTCCTTTTTAATTTCTTGCAGTAGAGCTTTGTAGTTTTATTTGTATAGGTCTTTTACATCCTTGGTAAGATTTATTCCTAAGTATTTTATCTTCTTGGTGGCTACTGTGAATGGTATTGATTTGGTTATCCTCTTCGATGTTCTTTTTGTTGATGTAGAGGAATCCAAGTGATTTTTGCGTGTTTATCTTATATCCTGAGACTCTGCCAAACTCTTCTATTAGTTTCAGTAGTTTTCTGGAGGATTCCTTGGGGTTTTCTGTGTATAAGATCATGTCATCTGCAAATAGAGATAATTTTACTCCCTCTTTGCCAATCCAGATGCCCTTTATTTCTTTATCTAGCCTAATTGCTCTGGCTAGGACTTCTAGCACAATGTTGAATAAGAGCGGTGATAAAGGGCATCCTTGTCTGGTTCCCGTTCTCAAGGGAAATGCTTTCAGGTTCTCTCCATTTAGAGTGATGTTGGCTGTTGGCTTTGCATAGATGCCCTTTATTATGTTGAGGAATTTTCCTTCAATCCTATTTTGCTGAGAGTTTTTATCATAAATGGGTGTTGGACTTTGTCAAATGCCTTTTCTGCATCAATTGATAAGATCATGTGGTTTTTCTCTTTTATTTATATGGTGGATTACATTAATGGTTTTTCTAATATTAAACCAGCCTTGCATACCTGGTATAAATCCCACTTGGTCGTGGTGAATTATTTTTTTGATATGTTGTTGAATTCTATTGGCTAGAATTTTGCTGAGGATTTTTGCATCTATGTCCATGAGGGATATAGGTCTGTAATTTTCTTTTTTTGTGATGTCTTTACCTGGTTTTGGTATCAGGGAGATGGTGGCTTCATAGAATGAGTTGGGTAGTATTCCGTCATTTTCTATGCTTTGAAGTACCTTTAGTAGTAGTGGTGTTAACTCTTCTCTGAAAGTTTGGTAGAACTCTGCAGTGAAGCCGTCCGGGCCAGGGCTTTTTTTTTGTTGGGAGTTTTTTGATTACCGTTTCAATCACTTTTTTTGTTATGGGTCTATTTAGTTGTTCTATTTCTGAATGTGTTAGTTTAGGTAGGTAGTGTTTTTCCAGGAATTCATCCATTTCTTCTAGGTTTGCAAATTTGTTAGAGTACAATTTTTCGTAATAATCTGATATGATTCTTTTAATTTCAGTTGGTTCTGTTGTGATGTGGCCCATCTCGTTTCTTATTCGGGTTATTTGTTTCCTTTCCTGTTTTTCTTTAATCAGTCTAGCCAATGGTTTATCAATTTTGTTAATTTTTTCAAAGAACCAGCTTTTGGCTTTGTTAATTCTTTCAATTGTTTTTCTGTTCTCTAATTCATTTAGTTCAGCTCTAATTTTTATTATTTGTTTTCTTGTGGTGCCTGATGGGTTCTTTTGTTGCTCACTTTCTATTTGTTCAAGTTGTCGGGACAGTTCTCTGATTTTGGCTCTTTCTTCCTTTTGTATGTGTGCATTTATCGATATAAATTGGCCTCTGAGCACTGCTTTTGCTGTGTCCCAGAGGTTTTGATAGGAAGTATTTTCATTCTTGTTGCATTCTATGAATTTCCTTATTCCCTCCTTGATGTCTTCTATAACCCAGTCTTTTTTCAGGAGGGTATTGTTCATTTCCATGTATTTGATTTCTTTTCCCTAGTTTTTCTGTTATTAATTTCTAGTTTTATTGCCATGTGGTCTGAGAAGATGCTTTGTAATATTTCGATGTTTTCGATTCTGCAAAGGTTTGTTTTATGACCTAATATGTGGTCTATTCTAGAGAATGTTCCATGTGCGCTAGAAAAAAAAGTATATTTTGCAGCAGTTGGGTGGAGAGTTCTGTGTGAGTCAATGAGGTCAAATTGGTTGATTGTTGTAATTAGGTCTTCCGTGTCTCTATTGAGCTTCTTACTGGATGTCCTGTCCTTCTCTGAAAGTGGTGTGTTGAAGTCTCGTAGTATAATTGTGGAGGTGTCTATCTAACTTTTTAGTTCTGTTAAAATTTGATTTATGTATCTTGCAGCCCTGTCACTGGGTGCATAAATATTTAATATGGTTATATCTTCCTGATCAATTGTCCCTTTTATCATTATGTAGTGTCCTTCTTTATCCTTTGCGGTGGATTTAAGTTTAAAGTCTATTTTGTCAGAAATTAATATTGCTACTCCTCTTCTTTTTTGCTTATTGTTTGCTTGATATATTTTTTTCCATCTTTGAGTTTTAGTTTGTTTGTGTCTCTAAGTCTAAGGTGTGTCTCTTGTAGGCAGCATATAGACGGATCGTGTTTCTTTATCCAGTCTGAGACTCTCTGTCTCTTTATCGGTGCGTTTAGTCCATTTACATTCAGCGTAATTATAGATAAATAAGTGTTTAGTGTTTTCATTTTGATGCCTTTTTATGTGTGTTGACAATTTCATTTTTCCACTTACTTTTTTGTGCTGAGACGTTTTTCTTTGTAAATTGTGAGATCCTCATTTTCAAAGTATTTGACTTCATGTTTGTTGAGTCGTTACGTTTTTCTTGGCTTGTATTTTGAGTTATGGAGTTGTTATACCTCTTTGTGGTTACTTTAATATTTACCCCTATTTTTCTAAGTAAAAACCTAACTTGTATTGTCCTATATCACCTTGTATCACTCTCCGTCTGGCAGTTCAATGCCTCCTGTATTTAGTCCCTCTTTTTGATTATTGTGATCTTTTACGTATTGAGTTCAATGATTCCATTTTGAGCATTTTTTTTAAATTAATCTTTATTTGTTTTTGTGATTTCCCTATTGGAGTTGGTATCAGGATGTTCTGTTTTGTGACCTTGTGTTGTGCTGGTATCTGATATTTTTGGTTTTCTGACCAATTTCCTTTAGTATTTCTTGTAGCTTTGGTTTGGTTTTGCAAATTCTCTAAGCTTGTGTTTACCTGTAAATATCTTAATTTCACCTTCATATTTGAGAGGGAGTTTTGCAGGATATATGATCCTTGGCTGGCAGTTTTTCTCCGTCGGTTCTCTGTATATGTCATCCCATTGTCTTCTTGCCTGCATGGTTTCTGCTGAGTAGTCTGAACTTATTCTTATTGATTCTCCCTTGAAGTAGACCTTTCTTTTCTCCCTGGCTGCTTTTAAAATTTTCTGTTTATCTTTCGTTTTGGTGAGTTTTATGATAATATGTCTTGGTGTTTTTCTTTTTGGATTAATCTTAAATGGGGTTCGATGAGCATCTTGGATACATATCCTTTCGTCTTTCATGATGTCAGGGAAGTTTTCTGTCAGCAGATCTTCAACTATTTTCTCTGTGTTTTCTGTCCTCCCTCCCTGTTCTGGGACTCCAATCACATGCAAGTTATCCTTCTTGATAGAGTCCCACATGATTCTTAGGTTTTTCTCATTTTTTTAAATTCTTTTATCTTTTTTTTTTCAGCTATGTTGGTGTTAATTCCCTGGTCCTCCAGATTTCCCACTCTGCATTCTAATTGCTCGAGTCTGCTCCTCTGACTTCCTATTGCATTGTCTAATTCTGTAATTTTATTGTTAATCTTTTGGATTTCTGCATGCTGTCTCTCTATGGATTCTTGCAACTTATTAATTTTTCCAGTATGTTCTTGAATAATCTTTTTGAGTTCTTCAACTGTTTTATCAGTGTGTTCCTTGGCTTTTTCTGCAGTTTGCCTTATTTCATTTCTGAGGTCATCCCTGATGTCTTGAAGCATTCTGTAAGTTAGTTTTTTATATTCTGTATCTGATAATTCCAGGACTGTATCTTCATTTGGGAAAGATTTTGATTCTTTTTTGGGGGGGTTGTAGAAGCTGTCATGGTCTGCTTCTTTATGTGGTTTGATATCGACTGCTGTCTCCGAGCCATCACTAAGATATAGTAGTGGTTTATTCTATAATTGCTCACTGAGTCTTATCTTGTTTTGTTTTCTTTCAGTATACGTGGATGGGCTGCTAGATTGTGCTGTCTTGTTTGTTGTAGCCCTTGACTTACTTATGACCTATTACCAGCTGGTTTGGTCTGTTGCCAGATATATATGCCTGAGTCTATTCACTATTCTTTAGTAGAATCTGATTTTGGGTCATCAAGTGCGTGCTGCTCCCTGATACCTATCCACCTCGAGAAGTAGTGGTGATAGTTGTGTGCACCAGATTCTATTAGCAGCTGGGGTTCACACTCCAGGGAAGGCAGGATGCTGACAGGCTTCACCCAAGTGTCAGTGAGGTAGGTGTTTCTCTATTCCTATAGCACCTTGGTGGGAGGGCACTGCGGCTGTACCTTAGGCCCCCAATGCAAGTACCTCTACTGATTGGTAGGTGTCACCCTCCTTAGGCCCCTAAGGCAAAAGGCTAGGTGGTCTGGGGGGAGCTTCAGCCCTCAGTTCCCTGTTGTTGAATAAGCAGATATATCAGACCTGGGAAACTTGTTTTTGCAGTAAATCCACTAAAAAAAAAATGCAGTCAGATCCCTATCAGAACTGCCTTTGGATTATAACCACCACCTTATTCCCTGTAAGGATGAAAGCCCGAGATTTGGATCATATATGCTTGACTGGAGCTGGTTCTGTGTTTTTAGTTCAATTAGGGAAGGATTTTTGGTCTCTGGGTTTTTTGTGGTTGCTTCTCTCAGGCCAGAAGAATGGATTAGGAAAAGACCAAAAAAAAGGGAAAAGCAAAGCCGCCGCGGAGCTGGAGCCGTTCTCCCTCTGGCTCAGGAAATTCCAATGTTAATGAAGCCGCCTGGGAAAGGGGGGTTCAGAAAAACAGGAGCGTAGCACCCCGGAATATAGCCAAAGTTGCTTATCTTGCTTGGGATGAGTATTTTATCTGTCGCCTATATGTGCTGGCTGTGTGGAGATTGCTCCCGAGGGTCTGGCCCGCTAAAGCCGCAGTCAGGTCCTCCGCTGCCAGTCCAAAGCCCAGTGTCAAGGTTCCCCTGCTGGGACGCTGCACTCCCAGCTCCAAAACCAGTCACTGCCTTCCGGGGACTTCTCGTCCTGCCAGCTGCGTCGCCGCGCCGCCCCGCGGACCAGCTGGGCCCCCTCTCCGGGTTAGTTTAGGGGAGTAGGGCTGTGCCCAGTGTTTGTGCTGTGAGCGGATGCCGTGTCCAGCTCCCCTGTGCCCAGTCCAAAGCCCGGTGCCAAGGTTCCCCTGCTGGGACGCTGCATTCCCAGCTCCAAAACCAGTCACTGCCTCCCGGGGACTTCTCTCACCAGCTGCGTGGCCACGCCGCCTGCGTGGACCGGCTGGGCCCCCTCCCGTGGTCAGTTCAGGGGGGTAGGGCTGCGCCCCTTGTTTGCACCGTCACAAGATTTTGTGTTCAACTCTCCTGGGCCCAGTCCTAAGCCTGGCGCCAAGGTTACCTGACTGGGACGCTGGCTCCAGGCTCCGAAAACAGTCGCTGCTTCCCCATATTTGTTCGTTCTCCGTCTCTGTGATTCAGGTCAACTCTTTAAATCTGTGTTTGTTGTTCAGGGTTCGTGGATTGTTATGTATGTGATCGATTCACTTGTTTTTCCGAGTCTTTGTTGCAAGAAGGATCCGAGGTAGCGTCTACCTAGTCAGCCATCTTGGCCTGCTATCCGAGTCCCTTCACTTTTGTGCATCATCTGGGACTGGAATTCTCACTTGTTGTTTACTAGGATGTGTGCAAGAGCACACTCTTGTGTTTGTATCACGGCAAAGAGCATTGCTAGCCCTCCTGGCTGGAGTTGCTGGATCATCTGTTGTGGATGTACAAGGTGGTTCTCTCAAAATGGATCAGATGCCTGTCATCTATTAATATTATCAGTCCTTGCCCAGTAACTGCTCATGTTGGATCCAGTTGCATGTTGGCTGAATGAATGTAGCAAAAGTTAGACTCAACGACTCACCCTTGCCTCTTATTTATTAGGAAGAAATAGTATACTCCCAAGAGCCCTGCTGAGATAAAGAGTTTCAATTGCATGAGAGGGGACTGTAGGAGACAGGTGTCAATGAAGGTTCTGAAGTGGTAGGGTCCTCATAGTTTAAACAACCTTGCACACGGGCACTCTTGTGACCCTGCATGAACTTTATTCCTGGCCTGCACATTTGCATGCACTGGAGCTAGTATCAATTTCATTTAGTGCCCTGCCAACTCCCTTCCATTGTGGTGCTTGCTTTTCCTTGTGCCCTGTCTGCTTGGCATCTATGGGTCTTTGCTTTGGACAACAGATGCCCTTATTTGTTGATACCCTGTCTTGGTTTTCTAGTGCTGCTGTAACAGAAATACCACAAGTGGATGGCTTTAACAAAGAAAAATTTATTCCCTCACAGCCTTGTAGGTTAGAAGTCTGAATTCATGGCGTCAGCTCCGGGACAAGGCTTTCTCTCTCTGTTGGCCCTGGGGGAAGGTTCTTGTCATCAATCTTCCCTGGTTCTAGGAGCTTCTCAGCACAGGGACCCCACGTTCAAAGGATGTGCTATGCTCTTGGTGCTTCTTTCTTGGTGGTATGAGGCCCCCAACTCTCTGCTCACTTCCATTTCCTTTTATCTCTTGTAAGATAAAAGGTGATGAAAGCCACACCCCAGGAAAACTCCCTTCACATTGGATCAGGGCTGTGACCTGAGTAAGGGTGTTACACCCCATCCTAATTCTCCTTAACATAATCTAATCTTGCCTCATTAACCACAGGAGGAGATTAGGATTTATAGCACATAGGAAAATTACATCAATCACAAAATGGGGGACAACCACACAATACTGGGAATAATGGCCTAACCAAGTTGACACATACTTCTAGGGAAGGCAGTTCAATCCATGACATACCCTAATCATGTGCTTACCTTACTTATTGGGTAATTTGTCCCTGCTTTTCATTTATTTAGATTATCTTTAATTTCTTTCAGTTGTGTTTTATAGTTTTATGTGTACATGTCTGGAAACCCTGGTGGCAGAGTGGTTAAGTGCTATGGCTACTAATCAAAAAGTTGGCAGTTCAAATCCACCAGGTGCTCCTTGAAAACTCTATGGGGCAGTTCTACTCTGTCCTATAGGGCCACTATGAATGCAAAAGTTGGAAACAAAGAAGAAGGATCGGTAGTTGGAAAACATGGCCTTGGTGATAGAAACAATGCTGGAGATTGAATGATAGAATTTTGGGAGACCAACAACTTCTTCATCGCATATACCTTCTTTCACCAACATGAATGGTGATTATACACATGGACATCACCAGATGGAACACACAGGAATCAAATTGACTACATCAGTGGAAAGAAATGATGGAAAAGCTTAATATCATCAGTCAGAACAAGGCCAGGAGCTGACTGTGGATTAGACCATCAGTTGCTCATATGCAAGTTCAAGCTGAAACTGAAGAAAATCAGAAACAAGTCCACAAAAGCCAAAATACGACTTTGAGTATATCCCACCTGAATTTAGAGACCATCTGAAGAATAGATTTGACACACTGAACACTAGTGACTGAAGACCAGATGAGTTGTGGAATGACATCAAGGACATCATACATGAAGAAAGCAGGAGGTCATAGAAAAGACAGAAAAGAAAGAAAAGACCATGGTGGGTGTCAGAGGAGACTCTGAAACTTGCTCATGAACGTCGAGCAGCTAAAGCAAAAGGAAGAAATGATGAGGTAAAAGAACTGAACAGAAGATTTCAAAGGGCAGCTTGAGAAGACAAAGTATAATGACATGTGCAAAGAGCTGGAGATAAAAAACCAAAAGTGAAGAACACGCTCGGCGTTTCTCAAGCTGAAAGAACTGAAGAAAAAATTCAAGCCCTGAGTTGCAATAGTGAAGGAGTCTATGGGTGAAAATATTAAACGACGCAGGAAACATCAAAAGAAGATGAAAGGAATACCAAAAAGAATTAGTCGATGTTGAACCATTTCAAGATGTAGCATATGATCAGGAACGGATGGTGCTGAAGGAAGAAGTCCAAACTCCACTGAAGGCATTGGAGAAAAACAAGACTCCAGGAATTGACGGAATATCAGTCGAGATGTTTCAACAAATGGATGCAGCACTGGAAGTGCTCACTTGTCTATACCAAGAAATATGGAAGACAGCTTCCTGGCCAACTGACTGGAAGAGATCCATATTTATACCTATTCCTAAGAAAGTTGATCCAGTCAAATGCAGAAATTATAGAACAATATCATTAACATCACACACAAGCAGAATTTTGCTGAAGATCATTCAAAAATGGCTGCAGCAGCATATCAACAGGGAACTGCCAGAAATTCAGGTTGTTTTCAGAAGAAGACATCGAACCAGGGATATCATTGCTGATTTCAGATGGATCCTGGCTGAGCACAGAGAATACCAGCAGAATGTTTACCTGTGTTGTATTGACTATGCAAAAGCACGCGACTGTGTGGATCATAACAAATTATGGATGACATTGTGAAGAATGGGAATTCCAGAATACTTAACTGTGCTCATAAGAAAACTTTACATAGATTAAGAGGCTGTTGTTTGGACAGAACAAGGGGATACTGATTGGTTTAATGTCAGGAAAGGTATGTATCAAGGTTGTATCATTTCAGCATACCTATTCAATCTGTATGCCAAGCAAATAATCCGAGAAGCTGGAGTATATGAAGAAGAATGGGGCATCAGGTTTGGAGGACGACTCATTAACAACCTGCATTATGGACATAACACAACCTTGCTTGCTGACAGTGAAGAGGACTTGAAGCACTTACTAATGAAGATCAAAGACCACAGCCTTCAGTGTGGATTACACCTCAACATAGAGAAAACAAAAGTCCTTGTAACTGGACCAATAAGCAACATCATGATAAATGGAGATAAGATTGAAGTTGTCAAAGATTTCATTTTACTTGGATCCATGATCAACAGCCATGGAAGCAGCAGCCAAGAAATCAAATGACGCGTTGCATTGAGTAAATGTGCTGCAAAGTGTTGAAAAGCAAAGATGTCACCTTGAAGACTAAGGTGCTCCTGACCCAAGCCATGGTATTTTCAATCGCATCGTATGGATGTGAAAGCTGGACAATGAGTAAGGAAGACCGAGAAAGAATTGATGCCTTTGAATTGTGGGGCTGGCAAAGAATATTGACTATACCGCAGACTGCCAAAAGAACAAACAAATCTGTCTTGGAAGAAGTACAACCAGAATGCTCCTTAGAAGCAAGGATGGTGAGACTGCGTCTTACATTCTTTGGCCATGTTGTCAGGAGAGATCCGTCCTTGGAGAAGGACATCATGCTTGGTAAAGTACAGGGTCAGCGGAAAAGAGGAAGACCCCCAACGAGGTGGATTGACACAGTGGTTGCAACAAGGAGCTCAAGCATAACAACAATTGTAAGGCTGCACAGGACTGGGCAGTGTTTGGTTCTGTTGTACATAGGGTCGCTATGAGTCAGAACCTATTCTGCAGCACCTAACAACAACAACTTGAGTTGGAATCGACTCGATGGCAACCGGTTTGGTTTTTTTTTGTGTTCATGTCTTACACTTCTTTGATTAAGTTTATTCCTAGGTTTTTTTTTAAATAATTTTTATTGTGCTTTAAATGAAAGTTTACAAATCAAGTCAGTCTCTCACATAAAAACCTGTATACACCTTGCTACGTACTCCCAATTACTCTCCCCCTAATGAGACAGCCCGCTCTCTCCCTCCACTCTCTCTTTTCGTGTCCATTTTGCCAGCTTCTAACCCCCTCTACCCTCTCATCTACCCTCCAGACAGGAGATGCCAACATAGTCTCAAGTGTCCCCTAGGTTTTTTTTTTTTTTTTTAGCTGCTATTGTAAATGGAACTGTTTTTTAAATTCCCTTTTCATCTTGTTTGATGCTGATGTATAAAAATCCTACTGATGTTTGTGTGTTGACCTTTGATCCTGCCACTTTGCTAAATTCATTTATTAACTCTAGTAGCTTTTCCTGTGGATTCTTTGGTGTCTTCTATGCATAGAATTACGTCATCTACAAATGGGGATAGTTTTACTTGTTCCTTCCCAATCTGGATGCCTCTTATTTCTTTTCCTTGCCTAATTTCTCTGGTTAGAACTTCCAATACAATATTGAATAACAGTGGTGAAATCAGTCAGTTGTCCACGCATTGACCAGTAACTTGAAATTTGCTTCTGAAATTTAAGGGTGCCAACAGACCAAAGAAAGAGGTGAGCAACTGCAATGTGGCAACAAAAGAATTTATTAGGGAGATTTACATACTGAGGCAGTGGTCCCTGGTGGCAGGAGGACCAAAGCAGATCTCTGTAAGCAGTAGTAAGATGGCGGAGGTTGTATAGTGATTAGGGACAAAGGTGGCTCCACGCCAGAGGGTTACATAATAGTGCCTCAGCAAGATCACATAACAGGAGCTTGGAAAAGAGCAGTGAACTAACAGAAACAGCAGTGAGCTAAAGGAAAGCATGAGGGCAGCCATGTTTGGCCACAGAAAGTCTGTTTTCCCTTTCAGTCTGTCCCTCAAAGCTGCCTCTTACAGTCTGATGTGTTCTCCCTCTTCTGTAAAGTCCTTGAGGGCCCTGAGATGAGGTGTCATTGTAGGGACAGACAGCACTGCTGTAATTGGAGGCACAGACCACACCAGCAGTATAGACAAACACCACAGATAATCCCTATACCCAGGAAAGACCATGACTCATTAAAACACTATGCTAACTAGAGGAAAAAGAGAAAAACAGGGAACCACAGCAGACCAGCCATCAGGTGTGTCCAGGGCCTCTATTTGTTTCTTCATGTGGTCTAACAGATCAATTATGTTCTGGAGGTAGTCTGGTGTATAGGTACAACATTCAGTCTTTACTATGGCACGTGTCCTTCCTTGAGTGGCTGTTAGAATGTCCAGAGTCATTTGGTTCTGAAGGATTACCTTCCTCACTTGGGTGGTTTCAGCAGTAATAGCTGGAAGCTTTCTTGGTTGTTATTCAGTGCATGTTTAGTAAAATCAGCAATTTGTCCCATTAATTCTAAGGAGCCCACGGGAGGCGGATGGACAAAAACAGTTGAAAGGTAATCATACCAGTGGAAAAGACTACTCTTGGCTCACCTGGCTTTCACATGGAGTAATTCAGTGGTTTTGGTATAGTTTTCTTGATGGTCCCTGCAGCATAGGGTAACCCCCAAAGTGCAACATCTTATCCAATCATACGGTAACTAGGACCACCTGCTTCTTGGTTTCCTGGCAGGGAAAATGGTGAATGGGTTACTACATGAAAAACAGTTATGTCAGCATTCAGAGTTTGGAGGTGATCCCAGATGTCTTGCCACAAGGCTTTCCTGCACAGGACTTTACCCATTATTGCCCACTGCTCCTTATACCATTGACCCATCCACATCGTTAGCCCAGCTGCCCAGCTGTCTGTACTGAGGGTTAAGGGCCAGGGTGCCTGGGTGAAAACCATCCATGTGGCCCTTAATTTGGCCCATTGACTGCTTTGCCCTGAGCCAGTTTTAAACCAAAAAGCATCAGTGGAAACTTGCACAGCCACCGCTGTCCACAGTGGTGGCATACCTCAGATAGAGCCATCTGTGTACCAGGCACCTGCTGGCAGCGGGCCTTTCCCTCTCTTGGAGGAGAAGGCAGGTGGCTCCAGTGCTGTGCTAGCCTGTGCTGGGGGGTTATCTTGATATGTCACTGGACCAAGTACAGCCTGTAACTCTTGGGATAACGGACTGGCAGAGAAGGCACAGTGCCGTTGCAGGTATGTATGCCATTTGATCAGTGTAGCTGTCTGGGTAATGGCTGATGATGGTTCAGAAAACAGCCCATTGATCCACCCATTTATGGGCAAAACTGTGTGAAGGGTGACAACTCCTGCCCCTGTTAACGGCTCTACCAGGCAGAGAGCTTCATGGGCTGCTACCAATTATTTCTCCATGGAACTGTATTGGTTTTCTGCCCCTGTCCACAGATGGGATTGAAAACCCTAGGTGGACTTTAGTTCCATCCTGGCCTTGCCACAAGACCTAGCCAAAGCTGTCCTCAGGACTGCTCGTGTCTAATCGGAAGAGTAACCCTATGTTGTACTCAGAGATTTCATTTGTGAAACCAACACCTTTGCTTTCTCAAAAGTTTGCTGCTGTTCATTACTTCAGTCCCAAGAGGGACCCTTTTTTGCCAGTCGATAGAGTGGTTTCAAACACTGGGCTGAGTGAGGAATAAATATTCTCCAATACTCCAAATACCCCATGAAGGCCTGCACTTCCTTTGGTATCCTAGGGGTAAGGTAACCTGGTATCTTATCAACTATGGCTTTAGGCAACACACGGGTCTTACCCTACCAGGCAACCTCTAGGAATTTTACCAGTGTTCCCAGCCCTTGCAACTTGTGGGGGATTCAGGGCCCATCCTCTCCCCTGTATGTGGATGATTAGGGCATATAGACACTCCTGTAACAGAGAAACCTCTTCAGCAGTTAACATATCATCAATGTAATGAAACCTACAGACAGCAGCAGGGAAGGGGAAAAGAGTCAGCCCTCTAGCCACCATACCCTGGCAAAGAGCGGGACTATATAAATATCTTTGGGGGAGCACTTGAAATGGTCCATTGCTGCCGCTCCCTTTTCTTCTACCTGAAGGTCATCTGATTCTTTATTTTGGTCACTTGCTGGAGTCATCTTGGCCAGCTTTTTAAATATGTTTTAACATTGTTTGCTGTCTCTAAGACATTAAAGTATTACTTTCTTCACTTATTGATCGTATGCTCATTTGTTTTATTCTGTTGTTTTGTTTGCATATGTCAGAGTGGGTGGGCTGGGCCTGCTTTGCTGCTTCCTTGTCTGTGGGCATGATAGCTCACTTCACTTTGTCAGGGTGGCCAGGGTAGCAGCAGACTTGGTGAGCCTGCTGCGCTGTACACTGGTTTGGTGAGGTGGCTGAGCGTGGACTGGATAGGCACTGTTTTCAGCCTGATGTGGGCCCAGCAGTGTGGGAGCATTTACAGCCCCTCACCAGATGTGTGGGAGTGTTGGACAGGGAATGGTACTGGCTTACTTCCCATTATTCAGCAGCTGGTCAGTGGCAGTAGGGAGGGGTGGTTCAGGCTCAGTGTGGTGGTGGGCCTGAATGCTGGGGATGCTTTAGTTTGAGTGATGCAGCAAGAGCTGGTGGGAAGGGGAGAGGTGGAGTATGGTGTTAGGTGGGAGGGAGAAAGAAAATTAAGAAAGGAAAAAAGTAAAAAAAAAATGGTGGAGTGGCAGGAGCTGGTGTGTGGCTGTGGGGTAGACTTGGGACTGTGGTGGACCAGGGGTTCTCTAGCTGTGGTGGCATGGCATGGGCAGGCGGGAAGGAGGGAAGGTGGTGTACAAGGCTAGGTAGGAGGGAGAAAGAATAGGAAGAAAGAGAAATAAAGGAAAAAAAATGGTGCAGTGAGAGACACCATGTGGGGGCAGGGTGGACTCAGGGTGGCATTGTGCCAGTGGCTCTATAGCTGTGGCAGCACGTGGGGTGTGGTGGGAATGGGGGAAGGTGGCCTATGGGGCTAGGAGGAGGGAGAAATAAAGGGAAGAAAGGGGAAAAAATCGGTGGTGCTGTGGGGGCTGGTGAGTGGGGGTGGGGCAGACCCAAGGGCCAGTGGGCAGGGAGTTCAGGTGATATACAAAGAGAGAGAGAGAAAAAAAAAAAAACCCCAAAGAAAAGTAAAATAAAATGGCAGTGCAGTGGTTGCTGGTGGGTTGAGGTGGGGTGGACTTGGGGTGGCGGTGGTTTGGTGGCTCTCTAGCCAGGGTGGTGTGGCAGGAGCCAAGGGAAGGAGGATGTGTCATATGGGGGCTGGGTGGGAGGGAGAAAGAAAAGGAGGAATAAAAAGCTGCGTGGCAGTTGGGTGGGGTGGAACAGGCCTGGGGGGGCTTGCATTGTGGACCCTGATGCTGGGGATGCCAGGATGTGAGGGTTCTTGGTTCTACTCACCAGAAGGGTGAGGGGTGGGAAAGTGTGTTACTCTGGTTATTGGGTGCTCTGTCTCCTGTTGAGAGCTCCATGAAGTTGCTTTCTCGTACTCCCTGTCTGAGGTCATTGCTGGCTTTGTTCCAAGATGGCAATGCTGGGCCTTGTTAATTGGCGGGGGACCCCCACTCCATATCTCTCCTCATTATCTGTTTTCTGTCAATTTTTTCTTCCATTTGGTGTTTGATCTAGTTCCTTATCCCTTCATTTGATGCTTAGGGTTCCAGGATTGATGTTTGCATCTGTTTTACTGGTCTTTGCTCAGAGGGATGACGTGATTTGTCTGTCTAGGGCATCATATTGGCTCTACCTCCTCTGAAGTGAGCAATTTTGGTTTACTTCTCCATTCCTTTTGTGTCATTTCTTTTTTTTCTAATTATCTTTTTTTTTTTTTTTGAGATTTAACCTTTTAATTAATGATTTTTACAAGCTTTGTCCACAATATTATAAACTACAAGTATTAGCAATTCATTTAAGATAAATCTGATTGTACAATGTGAACAGCATAGCCTAAAGTGATTAACAACAAGCAGAGCGAAGACATAAGATTTGGAAAGACACACGAAAATATCTTCCTAATAATCCAAAAAGGATTCTTTTAGAGTTAGGGGACAAAATATGTGGGATTCGAGAGTTGTAAAAATTCTCTTCCTATGAAATGGAGGAAGACACCATCACAATAGGATTTATGCTGCAGAATTAACTGGGCAATTGTGATAGCTTTGCTGTGGTAATTATTCTTTGAATATAGAAACCCCAGCAGGACTGAGGTGTTTCTGAACTATAAAATGGGTGAGAATTGATATATAATTTTTTTTAATAACTTTTATTAAGCTTCAAGTGAACGTTTACAAATCCAATCAGTCTGTCACATATAAGTTTACATACATCTCACTCCCTACTCCCACTTGCTCTCCCCCTCTTGAGTCAGCCCTTTCAGTCTCTCCTTTCTTGACGATTTTGCCAGCTTCCCTCTCTCTCTATCCTCCCATCCCCCCTCCAGACAAGAGTTGCCAACACAATCTCAAATGTCCACCTGATATAATTAGCTCACTCTTCATCAGCGTCTCTCTCCCACCCGCTGACCAGTCCCTTTCATTTCTGATGAGTTGTCTTTGGGGATGGTTCCTGTCCTGTGCCAACAGAAGGTCTGGGGAGCATGGCCGCCGGGATTCCTCTAGTCTCAGTCAGACCATTAAGTTTGGTCTTTTTATGAGAATTTGGGGTCTGTATCCCACTGATCTCCTGCTCCCTCAGGGGTCCTCTGCTGTGCTCCCTGTCAGGGCAATCATCGATTGTGGCCGGGCACCAACTAGTTCTTCTGGTCTCAGGATGATGTAGGTCTCTGGTTCATGTGGCCCTTTCTGTCTCTTGGGCTCTTAGTTGTCGTGTGTCCTTGGTGTTCTTCATTTTCCTTTGCTCCAGGTGGGTTGAGACCAATTGATGCATCTTAGATGGCCGCTTGTTAGCATTTAAGACCCCAGACACCACGTTTCAAAGTCGGATGCAGAATGATTTCATAATAGAATTATTTTGCCAATTGACTTAGAAGTCCCCTCAAACCATGTTCCCCAGACCCCCGTGCTTGCTCCGCTGACCTTTGAAGCATTCATTTTATCCCGGAAACTTCTCTGCTTTTGGTCCAGTCCAATTGAGCTGACCTTCCATGTATTGAGTGTTGTCTTTCCCTTCACCTAAAGCAGTTCTTATCTACTGATTAATCAATAAAAAAACCCTCTCCCACCCTCCCTCCCTCCCCGCCTCGTAACCACAAAAGTATGTGTTCTTCTCAGGTTTACTATTTCTCAAGATCTTATAATAGTGGTCTTATACAATATTTGTCCTTTTGCCTCTGACTCATTTCGCTCAGCATAATGCCTTACAGATTCCTCCATGTTATGAAATGTTTCAGAGATTCGTCACTGTTCTTTATCGATGCGTAGTATTCCATTGTGTGAATATACCACAATTTATTTACCCATTCATCTGTTGATGGACACCTTGGTTGCTTCCAAATTTTTGCTATTGTAAACAGAGCTGCAATAAACATGGGTGTGCATATATCTGTTTGTATGAAGGCTCTTGTATCTCTAGGGTATATTCTTAGGAGTGGGATTTCTGGGTTGTATGGTAGTTCTATTTCTAACTGTTTAAGATAACGCCAGATAGATTTCCAAAGCGGTTGTACCATTTGACATTCCCACCAGCAGTGTATGAGAGTTCCAATCTCTCCGCAGCCTCTCCAACATTTATTATTTTGTGTTTTTTGGATTAATGCCAGCCTTGTTGGTGTGAGATGGAATCTCATCATAGTTTTAATTTGCATTTCTCTAATGGCTAATGATCGAGAGCATTTTCTCATGTATCTGTTGGCTGCCTGAATATCTTCTTTAGTGAAATGTGTGTTCATATCCTTTGCCCACTTCTTGATTGGGTTGTTTGTCTTTTTGTGGCTGAGTTTTGACAGAATCATGTAGATTTTAGAGATCAGGCGCTGGTCGGAGATGTCATAGCTGAATATTCTTTCCCAGTCTGTAGGTGGTCTTTTTACTCTTTTGGAGAAGTCTTTAGATGAGCATAGGTGTTTGATTTTTAGGAGCTCCCAGTTATCGGGTTTCTCTTCATCATTTTTGGTAGTGTTTTGTATTCTGTTTATGCCCTTTATTAGGGCTCCTAGGGTTGTCCTTATTTTTTCTTCCATGATCTTTATCGTTTTAGTCTTTATGTTTAGGTCTTTGATCCACTTGGAGTTCGTTTTTGTGCATGGTGTGAGGTATGGGTCCTGTTTCATTTTTTTGCAAATGGATATCCAGTTATGCCAGCACCATTTGTTAAAAAGGCTATCTTTTCCCCAATTAATTGACACTGGTCCTTTGTCAAATATCAGCTGCTCATACGTGGATGGATCTATGTCTGGGTTCTCAATTCTGTTCCATTGGTCTATGTGTCTGTTGTTGTACCAGTACCAGGCTGTTTTGACTACTGTGGCTGTGTAATAGGTTCTGAAGTCAGGTAAAGTGAGGCCTCCCACTTTCTTCTTCTTTTTCAGTAGTGCTTTGCTTATCCAGGGCTTCTTTCCCTTCCATATGAAATTGGTGATTTGTTTCTCTATCCCCTTAAAATATGACATTGGAATTTGGATCGGAAGTGGGTTAAATGTATAGATGGCTTTTGGTAGAATAGACATTTTTACTATGTTAAGTCTTCCTATCCATGAGCAAGGTATGTTTTTCCACTTAAGTATGTCCTTTTGAATTTCTTGTAGTAGAGCTTTGTAGTTTTCTTTGTATAGGTCTTTTACATCCTTGGTAAGATTTATTCCTAAGTATCTTATCTTCTTGAGGGCTACTGTGAATGGTATTGATTTGGTTATTTCCTCTTCGATGTTCTTTTTGTTGATGTAGAGAAATCCAAGTGATTTTTGTACGTTTATTTTATAACCTGAGACTCTGCCAAACTCTTCTATTAGTTTCAGTAGTTTTCTGGAGGGTTCCTTAGGGTTTTCTGTGTATATAATCATGTCATCTGCAAATAGTGATAACTTTACTTCTTCCTTGCCAATCCGGATACCTTTTATTTCTTTGTCTAGCCTAATTGCCCTGGCTAGGACTTCTAGCACGATGTTGAATAAGAGCGGTGATAAAGGGCATCCTTGTCTGGTTCCCGTTCTCAAGGGAAATGCTTTCAGGTTCTCTCCATTTAGAGTGATGTTGGCTGTTGGCTTTGCATAGATGCCCTTTATTATGTTGAGGAATTTTTCTTCAATCCTATTTTGCTGAGGGTTTTTATCATAAATGGGTGTTGGACTTTGTCAAATGCCTTTTCTGCATCAATTGATAAGATCATGTGGTTTTTCTCTTTTGTTTTATTTATGTGGTGGATTACATTAATGGTTTTTCTGATATTAAACCAGCCTTGCATACCTGGTATAAATCCCACTTGATCAGGGTGAATTATATTTTTGATGTGTTGTTGGATTCTATTGGCTAGAATTTTGTTGAGGATTTTTGCATCTATGTTCTTGAGGGATATAGGTCTATAATTTTCTTTTTTTGTAATGTCTTTACCTGGTTTTGGTATCAGGGAGATGGTGGCTTCATAGAATGAGTTGGGTAGTATTCCGTCATTTTCTATGCTTTGGAATACCTTCAGAAGTAGTGGTGTTAACTCTTCTCTGAAAGTTTGGTAGAACTCTGCAGTGAAGCCGTCCGGGCAAGGGTTTTTTTTGTTGGGAGTTTTTTGATTACCGTTTCAATCTCTTTTTTTGTTATGGGTCTATTTAGTTGTTCTACTTCTGAATGTGTTAGTTTAGGTAGGTAGTGTTTTTCCAGGAATTCATCCATTTCTTCTAGGTTTTCAAATTTGTTAGAGTACAATTTTTCATAATAATCTGAAATGATTCTTTTAATTTCATTTGGTTCTGTTGTGATGTGGTCCTTCTCGTTTCTTATTCGGGTTATTTGTTTCCTTTCCTGTATTTCTTTAGTCAGTCTAGCCAATGGTCTATCAATTTTGTTAATTTTTTTCAAAGAACCAGCTTTTGGCTTTGTCAATTCTTTCAATTGTTTTTCTGTTCTCTAATTCATTTAGTTCAGCTCTAATTTTTATTATTTGTTTTCTTCTGGTGTCTGATGGATTCTTTTGTTGCTCAGTTTCTATTTGTTCAAGTTGTAGGGACAGTTCTCTGATTTTGGCTCTTTCTTCTTTTTGTATGTGTGCATTTATTGATATCAATTGGCCTCTGAGCACTGCTTTTGCTGTGTCCCAGAGGTTTTGATAGGAAGTATTTTCATTCTCGTTGCTTTCTATGAATTTCCTTATTCCCTCCTTGATGTCTTCTATAACCCAGTCTTTTTTCAGGAGGGTATTGTTCAGTTTCCAAGTATTTGATTTATTTTCCCTAGTTTTTCTGTTATTGATTTCTAGTTTTATTGCCTTGTGGTCTGAGAAGATGCTTTGTAATATTTTGATGTTTTGGACTCTGCAAAGGTTTGTTTTATGACCTAATATGTGGTCTATTCTAGAGAATGTTCCATGTGCACTAGAAAAAAAAGTATATTTTGCAGCAGTTGGGTGGAGAGTTCTGTATAAGTCAATGAGGTCAAGTTGGTTGATTGTTGTAAGTAGGTCTTCCGTGTCTCTATTGAGCTTCTTACTAGATGTCCTGTCCTTCTCCGAAAGTGGTGTGTTGAAGTCTCCTACTATAATTGTGGAGGTGTCTATCTCACTTTTCAATTCTGTTAAAATTTGATTTATGTATCTTGCAGCCCTGTCATTGGGTGCATAAATATTTAATATGGTTATGTCTTCCTGATCAATTGTCCCTTTTATCATTATATAGTGTCCTTCTTTATCCTTTGTGGTGGACTTAAGTCTAAAGTCTATTTTGTCAGAAATTAATATTGCTACTCCTCTTCTTTTTTGCTTATTGTTTGCTTGATATACTTTTTTCCATCCTTTGAGTTTTAGTTTGTTTGTGTCTCTAAGTCTAAGGTGTGTCTCTTGTAGGCAGCATATAGATGGATCGTGTTTCTTTATCCAGTCTGTGACTCTCTGTCTCTTTATTGGTGCATTTAGTCTTTTTACATTCAGGGTAATTATAGATAAATAAGTTTTTAGTGCTGTCATTTTGATGTCTTTTTATGTGTGTTGTTGACAATTTCATTTTTCTGCATACTTTTTTGTGCAGAGGCGTTTTTCTTAGTAAATTGTGAGATCCTCATTTTCATAGTGTTTGACTTTATGTTAGTTGAGTTGTTACGTTTTTCTTGGCTTTTATCTTGAGTTATAGAGTTGTTATACCTTTTTGTGGTTACGTTAATATTTTTTTTTTTTAATATTTACCCCTATTTTTCTAAGTAAAAACCTAACTTGTATTGTTCTATATCGCTTTGTATCACTCTCCATATGGCAGTTCAATGCCTCCTGTATTTAGTCCCTCTTTTTGATTATTGTGATCTTTTACCTGTTGACTTCCGTGATTCCCTGTTATGTGTATTTTTTTTTAATTAATCTTAATTTGTTTGTTTTTGTGATTTCCCTATTTGAGTTGATATCAGGACGTTCTGTTTTGTGACCTTGTGTTGTGCTGATATCTGATATTATTGGTTCTCTGACCAAACAATATCCTTTAGTATTTCTTGTAGCTTTGGTTTGGTTTTTGCAAATTCTCTAAACTTGTGTTTGTCTGTAAATATCTTAATTTCGCCTTCATATTTCAGAGAGAGTTTTGCTGGATATATGATCCTTGGCTGGCAGTTTTTCTCCTTCACTGCTCTGGATATGTCGTCCCATTCCCTTCTTGCCTGCATGGTTTCTGCTGAGTAGTCTGAACTTATTCTTATTGATTCTCCCCTGAAGTAGACCTTTCTTTTCTCCCTGGCTGCTTTTAAAATTTTCTCTTTATCTTTGGTTTTGGCAAGCTTGATGATAATATGTCTTGGTGTTTTTCTTTTTGGATTAATCTTAAATGGGGTTCGATGAGCATCTTGGATAGATATCCTTTCGTCTTTCATGATGTCAGGGAAGTTTTCTGTCAGGAGTTCTTCAACTATTTTCTCTGTGTTTTCTGTCCCCCCTCCCTGTTCTGGAACTCCAATCATCCGCAGGTTATCCTTCTTGATAGAGTCCCACATAATTCTTAGGGTTTCTTCATTTTTTTAAATTCTTTTATCTGATTTTTTTTCAGCTATGTTGATGTTGATTCCCTTGTCCTCCAGATGTCCCAGTCTGCATTCTCATTGCTCGAGTCTGCTCCTCTGACTTCCTAGTGCGTTGTCTAATTCTGTAATTTTATTGTTAATCTTTTGGATGTCTACATGTTGTCTCTCTATGGATTCTTGTAACTTATTAATTTTTCCACTATGTTCTTGAATAATCTTTTTGAGTTCTTCAACAGTTTTATCAGTGTGTTCCTTGGCTTTTTCTGCCGTTATCCTAATTTCATTTGTGATATCTTTAAGCATTCTGTAAATTAGTTTTTTATATTCTGTATCTGATAATTCCAGGATTGTATCTTCATTTGGGAAAGATTTTGATTCTTTTGTTTGGGGGGTTGGAAAAGCTGTCATGGTCTGCTTCTTTAAGTGGTTTGATATGGATTGTTGTCTCCGAGCCATCACTGGGAAACTAGTTTTTCCAGAAAATCCGCTAAAAAAAAAAATGCAGTCAGATCCCTATCAGAGTTCTCCCTCTGGCTCAGGCTATTTGGATGTTAATGAAGCCCCCTGGGGAGGGTGGGAGAGGGAACAGAGAGATAGGAGAGTAGCACCTCAGAATATAGCCAGAGTTGCTTGTCTTGCTTGGAATGACTATTATATCTGAGATTCCCGCGGGCGCATCGCCTATGTGTGCTGGCTGTGTGGAGATTGCCCCCGGGGGGTCTGGCCCGCGGGAGTCAAGGTCAGATCCTCCGTTTCCAGCCCCACGCCCAGCGTCAAGGCTCCCCTACTGGGATGGTGCACTCTCGACTCCAAAATCAGTCACTGCCTCCCGGGGACTTCTCGTCCCTCCAGCTGCGTGGCCGTGTCGCTCCCGCGAACCAGGTGGGCCCCCTCCCGGGGTTAGTTCAGATGGGTGGAGCAGCTCCCCGTGCTTGTGCCGTGACCGAGTGTCCCGGCTGGGACGCTGTTCTCCTCGCTCCAATACCAGTCGCTGCCTCCCGGGGACTTCTCCTATCGGCTGCGTCCCACACCGCCCGCGCGACTCGGCTGGGCCCCTTCCCGGGGTTAGTTCAGGGGGGTGGAGCAGCTCTCCGTGTTTATGCCGTACCTGCGTCCAGTCCAAATCCCGGCGAGACGGTTCCCCGGCTGGGATGCTGCTCTTCCTGCTCCAAGACCAGTCACTGCCTCCCGGGGACTTCTCCTACCGGCTGCGTCGCACGCCGCCCGCGGAACCGGCTGGTCTCCCTCCCGGGGTTAGTTCAGGGGGGTGGAGCAGCTCTCTGTGCTTGTACCTGACTGGTACGCTGGCTCCAGGCTCTGGAAACAATCGCTGCTTCCCCGTATTAGTTCGTTCTCCATCTCTAAATCTGTGTTTGTCGTTCAGGGTTCGTAGATTGTTATGTATGGGATCGATTCACTTGTTTTTCCGTGTCTTTGTTGTAAGAGGGATCCGAGGTTGCGTCTGCCTAGTCCGCCATCTTGGCTCCGCTCTTCTAATTATCTTTTTTGTGGTTATCATCAATATTACAATTAACATTCTGCTTTTATAACAACCTGAAGTAAATTGATAAACAAGTTAACTTCAATAGATACAAAAATTCTATACCCCTGCAGTTCTTCCCCTCTTGTACGTTGTTATCTCAGTTGAATATACATCTTGTGTCCTGTAATATAGATTTATACTTATTTTTTATATATTTATTATTACGATATAGGAAGAACATCACCCTTACAGGTATCAAATAAGAATACCTTAAAACTTGCTCTTATTTTTGCCCATAGAATTTACTTTACTAGCGATCTTTCTGTATGTAGCTTCAAGTTTCTTTTTAATGCCCTTCCTTTCCTGTCTGAAGGAAATATTTTTTGGGTATTTTTTGTAGGTATGATCTTGTGGAGGTGTATTCTTGTAGCTTATATTTGTAAATGTCTTAAGTTCATCATCATTCTTGAAGGACAGTTTTGCTGGATGTGTTATTTTTGGTTGACAGTTCCTTTTTTTCAGCACTCTAAAAGTTTCTTTCAATTGCCTTCTGGCCTTTAGGGTTTCTGAGGAGAAATCAGCACTTAATCTTATTGCGGCTCCTTTGTATGTCATCTTTTGCTTGTCTTTCAGAATCTTTTGCTTGTCTTTAATCTTTGAGTGCCTGATTATGTGCCTTGGTGTGTGCTTTTTTGGATTAATTTTACTTAGAGTTCATTGAGCTTCTTGAATATCTAGTTTTATGTCCTACATCAGACTTGGAAAGTCTTTTACCATTATTTGTTCAAAGATTTTTTTCTGATCCTTTTTCTCTGTCTACTTCTGGAATTCCCATGATGCATATGTTGGTTTGCTTAACGTCCTATCCAAAACCAATCCAAAACCAAACCCCTTGCCCTGGAGTCGATAGTTCTGTTAAACTGTGTTGTGTCGTTGATCCTTTTCCCTTCCTGCTTTTGGCCTCTAGTATTTTGGTTACTTTATCTTCAATTTTACTGATCCTGTCTTCTGCCTGCTTAACTCTATTACTCAAACCTTCTTTTGAGTTTCTCTTTTCAGTCATCGTCTCTTCAATTCCCAGTATTTCTGTTTGGTTTTCTTTTTATGGTTTCTATCTCTTTGTTTATATTCTCATTTCATTTATTCATTGTTTTCCTAATTTTCTTTTGTTCTTTGTGTTTTAGTTCTATGTCCTTGTTTAATATCACTGTAGTGTATTCTTCTATTCATTAATTGGGCTTCCGTAGATAATAATATCTCTCCCTTCATCTTGTTCATTTGATTGAGCCGTCATTTCTACTTTCTTAGTATTTATTTTACTCTTGTTGACTTTGGGGCATCCAAGTATTTCTATTGACAGGACTGTTTGCTGGGAGGAACTGTGGGGTGGGCAGAATCTTTAAGCCTGCTTGTTACCCACCCCTACCTACTCTGAACTAGATTTTTTTTTCCTCTCAGCTGCTGTCAGTCACAACTGAGAGCTTGCATTAATAGATCTGCCCACCAGATGGAGCAGCTTTCTTTAGTTCGCTTTCTCTTCCTTGCTTTGACATACATTATGACTTTTTGCAACACTCAAGTAACTGCTCATGGAGCTCAGCCCAGTTGAATTGTGGGGGCTCTCAAAGAAGCCCTGCCACCCTTATCCAGGTCCTCCTCAGTCACTGTG
Organism: Elephas maximus indicus; assembly: GCF_024166365.1. Lineage (NCBI taxonomy): Eukaryota > Metazoa > Chordata > Mammalia > Proboscidea > Elephantidae > Elephas > Elephas maximus. Next base: position 88,960,366 of record NC_064833.1, read on the forward strand.
CCCAGCCCTCCCATCTCCTTGGGCAAGATGTGGCAGCCTGGAGCTGCAGCCACCATTTGTGAGTGGAGGTGACAGGAGGGAGCGGGCCAGCCAACTTCAATCATTTCAGTAAGGAGATCTATTTTGTCTAGTCTGCTTGGTGTTTGAGAGCCCTGTTTATGCACAGACAAGCTGTGTGGTTTTTGGGTCTGGGGCCTGTCTTAGTCATCTAGTGCTGCTATAATAGAGATACCACAAGTGGATGGCTTTAACAAAGAGAAATTTATTTCCTCACAGTAAAACAGGCTAAAAGTCCAAATTCAGGGGAAGCCTCTATCTCTCTGTTGGCCTTCTCATCAGTGTTCCCCTGGACTAGGAGTTTCTCCACGCAGGGACCCTGGGTCCAAAGGACGTGCTCTGCTCTTGGCACTGTTTTCTTGGTGGCTTGAGGTCCCCCTGTCTCAGTGCTTGATCCTCTCTTTTATATCTCAAAAGAGATTACTTCAAGACACAGTCCAGTCTTATAGATTGAATCCTGCCTCACTAACACAGCTGCCACCCATCCTTCTTCATTAAAGTCTTATAGGCAGGATTTACAACATATAGGAAAGTCAAACGATACTGGAAATCATGGCCCAGCCAAATGGATACACATATTTTTGGGGGGACATAATACAATCTATGCCAGGGCCCAAAGCAACCAGCGTGTAAGTCTCTCTGGATCTCTGAGCAGGGAGTAGCAACCAGTATGTAAGTCCCTCTGGATGTCTGACTCTGGGAGGGAGTAGCAACAGTGAGGTCAGTGGACTCCTGGCACTGGGAGGTGGGGGGTGTAGACATGGAGAAAGGAGGTACTGCTCACCTTATAGTTTTCTGCCAGTCTCTGTGGTTGTCCTCAGTCCATCTTCAAGTGTCTCTGCTGTGTCTGGTAGAGAACCCATGTTGTATTTCTAGGTGTTCTAGTGGCGGAGGTTGGAAACGTACTTCTCTTAGTCACCATCTTCCCAGAAGTGTTTGGACACTTCATAGGCTTTTCAAGGCTGTGACCTTTCAGAAGCAGATCACCAGGCCTTTCTTCCAAGGTGCTTCTGGATGGGTTCAAACCACTAACCTTTAGGTAAGTAGTTGAATGCTTAACCATTTATGCTACACAGGGATTCGTATATTTGCTATAGCCATCATGTATTTGCAAACAAATGTTTGACTTGAATTTACGAATCATCCTCACTATCTCTTGGGTCCTGAAAAAGGGTTGGTATCACAAATTTTTAGGTAAGGAAACTGCGAATTTGGAAACTGAATGACATATTGCAGGCTACCTATAATGCTAGTGTGCAGGCAGTGTTTACAGCTGTGGTTGGTGGAATCCCTGAAATGGCCCCAAAGATATCCTGCCCTAATCCCTGGGACCTGTGAATGTGATGAGATAGCACTGCCTTCACTATGTTATGTTATATGGCACGTTAACCTGAAAATAAATTATCCTAGATTACCTAGGTGGGTATAGTGTAATCACAAGAACCCTTAAAAGCAGAGAGCCTTCTATGACAGATGGCAGAAGTCAGAGAGAGTCAATATATCATTGCTGGTTTGAAGAGGGAGGAGGCCATGTGGCAAGGAATGTGGGTGGTCCCTAGGACCGGAGAGTAGGCCATGATTAACAGCCAGCAAGGAGAATGGACCTTAGTCTTACAACTGCAAGGAACTAAATTCTGCCAACAACCTGGATGAGCTTAGAAGTAGGTTTTTCCCCAGAGCTTCCAATAAGGAATGCAGCCCTGCCAACACTTTGATTTTAGCAATGTGAAATCCTGAGGAAAGGATATAGTCAGGTCCATCTGGACTTCTGACCCACAGAACCCTGAGTTAATAAATGGGTGCTGTGGTCCTTTGTTGATTTATGCTCCTAAAGCTGTCAGAGTTTATTGATATGGGCCCACTAAGCACAGATTCTTCATTCAATATTTCAGCTTGAGAGGTTAGGAAAGGATCTAATAGTTTATTTGGTTGGGATGCTGAAGCATGGATTACACAGTGCCCTACACTAAATCAAGGTGAAGTACCAAGGTGAAATGCCTTGGTATACTGTAGAAGAAGGTCAGACCTGCCTTGGTACACTATAGAAGAAGGTATCCAAAGGCTTATAGAAATTGGCATGTTAGAGTGGATTTATCAGGTTAGACCCACAGACTCACACATGGAGTACCCAGAGGATGCACCTTTTACCACATCAGTGAGAAACATATTTGTGAAAGGAGCCCCAGCATCCTTGAAGATCGCTGTGATTGCTATTTCGTGTAAGTCAGATTTGACAGTGGGAACAGACCTAATTAAATTAAGACACCTAACCACAATGGGGCTGATTGGATCTTCTGCTGGTAGAGGCCAAGTGGCAGCACTCAATTGACAAAGACAAGGTGGGTATCGTTACTGTAATGGACAGCAGAGTCAAAGCAGCATTCAGAATAGTCTGACTCATATGAACTTATGGCATTGGCCTTTTAGTAATGGTGTTCCTAAGAGTTAAATAGATAGGAATTCCACTAAATAAATATTCCCCATGTGTCTGTCAGTTTGTCGTACTGTGGGGGCTTGCGTGTTGCCGTGATGCTGGAAGCTATGCCACCAGTATACAGATACCAGCAGGGTCACCCATGGAGGACAGATTTCAGCTGAGTTTCCAGACTAAGACAGGCTAGGAAGAAGGACCAGGCAGTACTTCTGAAAAGAATTAGCCAGTGAAAATCTTATGAATAGCAGCAGAACATTGTCTGATATAGTGCCAGAAGATGAGTCCCCCAGGTTGGAAGGCACTCAAAAGATGACTGGGGGAGAGGAGCCTCCTCAAAGTAGAGTCGACCTTAATGATGTGGATGGAGTATACCATTCGAGACCTGCATTTGCTGATGTGGCATGACTCAAAATGAGAATAAACAGCTACAAACATCCATTAATAATTGGAACCTGGAATGTATGACGTATGAATCTAGGAAAATTGGAAATTGTCAGAAATGAAATGGAACACATAAACATTGATATCATAGGCATTAGTGAGCTGAAATGGACTGGTATTGGCCATTTTGAATCAGAAAATCATATAGTCTACTATGCAGGGATGACAACTTGAAGAGGAATAGTGAGTGTTGCCTTCATCGTCAAAAAGAACATTTCAAGATCTATCCTGAAGTACAACGCTGTCAGTGATGGGATAATATCCATATGCTTACAAAGATGACCAGTTAATACTATTATTCAAATTTACACACCAAGCACTAAGGCCAAAGATGAAGAAACTAAAGATCTATATCAGCTTCTGCAGTATGAAATTGATCGAACATGCAATCAGGATGCATTGATAGTTACTGGTGATTGGAATGTGAACGTTGTAAACAAAGAAGGATCAGTGGTTGGAAAATATGAGCTTGGTGATAGAAACAACACCGGAGATTGAATGATGGAAATTTGCAAGACCAATGACTTCTTCACTGCAAATACCTTTTTTCACCAACATAAACGGCGACTATATGTGTGGACCTCGCCTGATGGAACACACAGGAATCAAATCGTCTACCTCTGTGGGAAGAGATGATGGAAAAGCTCAATATCATCAGTCAGAACAAGGCCAGGGGCCGACTGTGGAATAGACCATCAATTGCTCATATGCAAATTCAAGCTGCAACTGAAGAAAATTAGAGCAAGTCCACAAAAGCCAAAATATGACCTTGAGTATATCCCACCTGAATTTAGAGACCATCTGAAGAATAGATTTGATACATTGAACACTGGTGACTGAAGACCGGATGAGTTGTGGAATGACATCAAGGACATCATACATGAAGAAAGCAAGAGGTTGTTGAAAAGACAGGAAAGAAAGAAAAGACCACGATGGTTGTGAGAGGAGACTCTGAAACTTGCTCTCGAATGTTCAGCAGCTAAAGCAAAAGGAAGAAATGAAGAGGTAAAAGAACTGAATGGAAGGTTTCAAAGGGTGGCTCGAGAAGACAGAGTAAAGTATTATAATGACATGTGCAAAGAGCTGGAGATAAAAAACCAAAAGTGAAGAACACGCTCGGCGTTTCTCAAGCTGAAAGACTTGAAGAAAAAATTCAAGCTTCGAGTTGCAATAGTGAAGGATTCTATGAGTGAAAATATTAAATGACACAGGAAGCATCAAAAGAAGATGAAAGGAATACACAGAGTCATTATACCAAAACGAATTAGTCGATGTTGAACCATTTCAAGAGGTAGCATATGATCAGGAACCAATGGTACTGAAGGAAGAAGTCCAAGCTCCACTGAAGGCATTGGAGAAAAACAAGGCTCCAGGAATTGATGGAATATCAATTGAGATGTTTCAACAAATGGATGCAGCACTGGAAGTGCTCACTTGTCTATACTAAGAAATATGGAAGACAGCTTCCTGGCCAACTGACTGGAAGAGATCCATATTTATGCCAATTCCCAAGAAAGTTGATCTAACCGAATGTGGAAATTATAGAACAATATCATTAATATCACACACAAGCAAAATATTGTTGAAGATCATTCAAAAGCAGCTGCAGCTGTATATTGACAGAGAACTGCCAGAAATTCGGGATGGATTCAGAAGAGGACATGGAATGAGGGATATCATTGCTGAAGTCAGATGAATCCTGGCTGAACACAGAGAATACCAAAAGGATGTTTACCTGTGTTTTATTGACTATGCAAAGGGATTAGACTGTGTGGATCATAACAAATTATGGATAACTTTGCAGTGAATAGGAATTCCAGAACACTTAATTTTGCTCATGAGGAACTTTTACATAGATCAAGAAGCAGTTGTTTGGACAGAAAAAGGGGATACTGAGTGGTTTAAAGTCAGGAAAGGTGTGCGTCAGGGTTGTATCCTTTCACCATACCTATTCAATCTGTATGCTGAGCAAATAATCTGAGAAGCTGGAGTATATGAAGAAGAACGGGGCATCAGGTTTGGAGGACGACTCATTAACAACCTGCGTTATGCACATGACACAACCTTGCTTGCTGAAAGTGAAGAGGACTTGAAGCATTTACTAATGAAGGCCTTCATTGTGGATTACACCTCAACATAAAGAAAACAAGAGTCCTCGTAACTGGATCAATAAGCAACATCATGATAAATGGAGATAAGATTGAAGTTGTCAAAGATTTCATTTTCCTTGGATCCACGAACAACAGCCATGGAAGCAGCAGCCAAGAAATCAAACAACGCATTGCATTGATTGAGTAAATGTGCTGCAAAAGACCTCTTTAAAGTGTTGAAAAGCAAAGATGTCACCTTGAAGACTAAGGTGCTCCTGACCCAGGCTATGGTAGTTTCAATCGCATTGTATGCATGTGAAAGCTGGATAATGAATAAGGAAGACCGAGGAAGAATCAACGCCTTTGAATTATGGTGTTGGCAAAGAATATTGAATATACTATGGACAGCCAAAAGAATGAATGCATCTGTCTTGGAAGAAGTACAACCAGAGTGCTCCTTAGAAGCAAGGATGGTGAGATTGTGTCTTACATACTTTCTACATGTTGTCAGGAGGGATCAGTCCCTGGAGAAGGACATCATGCTTGGTAAAGTACAGGGTCAGCGGAAAAGAGGAAGACCCTCAACAAGGTGGATTGACACAGTGGCTGCAACAATAGGCTCAAGCGTAACAATGATTGTAAGAATGGCTCAGGACAGGGCCGTGTTTCGTTCTGTTGTGCATAGGGTCGCTATGAGTCGGAACCGACTCGACGGCACCTAACAACAACAACAACTGCTACTAAATATTTACTTGATCTGTACAAGTGGAAGAATTTTAGGTCAAGTGAACAGCAGTCTGACTCAAATTGCCAATGGTTTAGTTGGTCGGGGACTTGGAAGAAACATGATTGGAAAATTGGAGACAAGGAGGTATGGAGAAGAGGTATGTGGATAGACTTCTCAGAATGGGTCGGTGAAGTGAAGATACTTGTGTCTAATGTGAATGCTTGCCAAAGGGCAACCTTAGCAGAGGAGGATTTTAACAACCAAGTGGATAGAAGGATACATTCTGTGGAAACCAGTCATCCTCTTTCCCCAGCCACTCCTGTCATTGCCCAATGGGCTCTTGAACAAAGTGGCCATGATGGCAGGAATGGAGGTTATACTTGGGCTCAGCAATATGGACTTCCAATCACCATTGCCGACTTGGCTACACCCACTGCTGAGTGCCCAGTCTTTCAGCAGCAGAGACTAACACTGGGTCTCTGATAAGGCAGTTCCTCAGTGTGATCAGCTAGCAACCTGGAAGCAGGTTGATTACATTGGACTCTTCCAGCATGGAAAGGGCAGTGTTTTGTTCTTACTGGCATAGACACTTACTCTGTTCAGGGATTTGCCTTCCTTGCACACAATGCTTCTGCCAAAACTATGATCTGTGGACTTACAGACTGCCTTATCCATCATCATGATATCCCACACAGCACTGCCTAGGATCAAGGGACTCACTTCACAGCAAATGAATTGTGTCAATGGACCCAGGTTCATGGAACTCACTGGTCTTAGCATGTTCCCCATCATCTTAAAGAAGCTGTCTTTAGAACGATGGAATGGCCCTCTAAAGAACAATTATGGCACCAAGTAGGTGGCAGTACCTTGTAGGATTGGGGCAATGATCTCCAGGAGTCTGTATATGCTCTAAACCAGCATCCAATATATGGTGGTGTTTCTCCCATATCCAGGATTCATGAGTCCAGTAATTAAGGGGTGGAAATGGGAATGGCACCACTCACTATTACCTCTAGTGAACCACTCACAAAATTTTTGCTTCCTGTGCTCATGTTTTTATGCTCTGCGGGTCTAGAGGTCTTAGTTCCAAATGGAGGAATGCTTCACTTGGAGACATATCTCTGATTCCATTGAACTGAAAGTTAAGTATTCCACCTGATCACTTTGGCATCCTTATGCCTCTGGATCAACAGGCAAGACGGGAATTACCATATTGGCTAGTGTAATTGATCCTGATTACTAAGAGAAAATTGGATTGATATTACATAATGGAGGTAAAGAAGGGTATGTCTCGAATGCTAGAGATTCCTTAGGGCATCTTTTAGTACTACCATACCCAGTGATTAAATTCAATGGAAAACTACAGCAAGTTCTGACATGACTATTAATGGCTCAGATCCTTCAAGAATGAAGATTTGGGTCACCCCCCAGGCAAACAACCACAACCAGCTGAGGTGTTTGCTGAGGGCAAAGGGAATACGGAATGGATGGTGGGAAAATGTTCTAAAGACCCATTACAACCACATGAAGAGTTGCAGAAAATAGGATTTTAATTGTTATGAGTATTTCTTCCTAGTATGTGTGCTTCAAATATTTTTGTTTTCTTCACTTATAAAATATAAGCTATAAACAGGGCTCATGTGTTTTTGGTTGTACCCATATTTGTTGTATCATGTTAGGCACAGGTTGACTTTATAATTGTCTTTATTCAGAGATTATGTATGTTTTAAGGAGATTTGTACAGGTGCCAAGTTGACAAGGAGTGGATTGTGATTATATATGTGCTCCACTGGCTTTGCTTCTCTAGAGAACCCAGCCTAAGACGTGTAGTAACTATTGAAAACAATTGGACTAGAAGATGTTAGAGAAAATATTCTTAAAGACAAATCAGTGCTAGTACAGTAAGTAGCACCCTACTTCTGTTTAAAAATGTGATTGAATCATATTCTTTGAAATACATCGAGTATCCTGTATCTCTGAATTGGACACACTTCAGTCTCCCATAAGCTCTGGGATCAACAGAACTCTGACCAGTTTACTGAGTTGATTAGAGAAACTCATTTATTTATGTATATGTCGACCAGTACCTAAAATAGAGTCAAAGAATTCCATAGGCAAGAGACAAAATACTAATTTCACCAATTGTTCCAGGCTTGGTCACAAAGCAGAGTGAGGGACACCTCAGTAGTAGATAAACCATTCAGAAGCATGGGTCCTGCAGATGGCAGATGGGCATGTGATAACCCGGAACTTAGCATTACTAAATTTTCTGGCTCTGTAGAGATCTAAGTGATTTATAAATGTAGTGTATTTCAGCAACGTGCACTATCTCAAAAGTCTGAAACAAAATTGCTATTTTGAAACAGTTATTTGAATTCTTGTGGGTTGCTTGGTTGATGTCGGACCCTTTAAAGTTGGGATAAAAAATAAAAAAAACCAACTGATTATACATTGTGATGATTAAGATTGTGTGTCAACTTGGCTGGGCCATGATTCTCAGTGTTTATATGTGATCACCCCCATGACTGAATCTGCTGTGAGTAGCCAATCAGTTGAAAGGGATTTTCCCTGGAGGTGTGGAGTGCATCTGAATATAAGCAGACGTTCTGGCTTTTTTGCTCACTCTGGATCCTGCAGCTGCCTCCTGTTCATTTGATCTCTGGCTCTTGGGACTTGAGTTACTGGCTTATCTGCAGACTTTGGGATTCGTCAATCTTCACAGCTTGAGAGCAGAAACTCTGCTCTCCAACCCGTGGATCTTGGGTTCACCAGCCCCTGTGGCTACATGAATCAAGAGAAGCCTCTATCCTGATCCATGGACTTGGAACATTCCAGCCTCTACAGTTGTGTGAGCCATTTCCTTGATATAAATCTCTCTCTCTCTCTCTATATTTATATGCTTTACTGGTTTTACTTCTCTAGAGAACCCAGCCTAAGACTTACATTTATGGAGACTTTGGGTAGCATGGACCTAGAATTTGAGGAATTAAACAATTACAATAAAAATAAACAGAAGTAGATCTATAACAACATAGCAGTTTGTGTCCTAAGTGAAAGAACATTTGATTTGTTCACTTGAGGAGATACTTTGCCAAATGGTGGTCATGCATTAAGGGCAATGACAGAACAGAAATGAGCCACAGTATGCTGGTATGATCTATCCAATTCAGTTTTTAATAATGAAGTATTTTCTTTTTAAAATATAACAAAAGTGATAACACCTCAGGATACTATGATTTGGCTAATATCTCTCCAGTTTCTTGACTATATAGTAAAGAAAAGCTTTTTTTTTTTCCCTCACTTTGTTCCCTTTCTTACTTTCAGCCCTGTTGTTGTTAGTTGCTGTTGAGTTGGCGCCAGCTTATGACGACCCCATGTACAACAAACAAAACATTATTCAGTCCTGTGCCATTTTCATGATTGTGTATTCCAGTCCATTGTCGCAGCCACTGTGTGTTTGAGTGCCTTCCAACTTAGGGGCCTCATCTTTCCACACTATATTGGACAACATTCTGTTGTGATCCTTAGGGTTTTCACTGGCTAGTTTTCAGAATTAGATCACCAGGCCATACTTCCTAGTCTGCCCAAATTGTAAATGTCGGTGAAAGAACAAAAAGGTTTTTACAAAGAAGCTACATGGAAGAAAACTGATGGGACTGCGGTCATTTCATGGGCTGTCACTTCGGGACTGCCCCATGTCAGCAATCGTCTCACACCTCCGTGTTGGAGGGCTGCAGCCTCTGAGTTGACCTGGTCTGGTTGAAAGTGACACAGCAGGCCACATCCCTCATTTGACTCTTCCAGTAGATGAGGAAAAGTTAAAGTTGCAGGGAAGTTGATGGAGGCTGGAAACTATTGGTGGACTTTTAGTAAGACTGATAAATACACCTCTGAAATGTATGTGTATTTTGATAATTTTTCTATTGACCAAAAATTTTTAAATTGATGTGGCTTGAAGGCTACCATGTCATTTCTAATTGCACATAGGGAAATCAGTTGCTGGGAACACATGGAATTGAAGAGGAGAATATGCAATGAGTAATAGGAGAGGGATGAATTATCCAACAAATAAAGGACAATTGCGTATCCAGTGAAGAAAAAAGTTAGAGTCCTGCCTTTCATCAAACAGAGAAGCATATTATAGATGAAACACATTTCTAAAAGAGAAAGCCTAAAACTTTAAAAAGTGCTAAAAGAAAATATAAGGGGCTATTTTCATAACCTTGGGGTCACATAGTATTCACTAAGTAAGACAAAAATCCAAAAAATAGAGGAAATGATTGCCAGCTCTGACTAACAAAACAAAAACCACTTCTGATGAGCGAAAGACACCATAAACAAAGTTGAAAGGCAAGCCAAAGATCAGGAGAAAATACTTGCCACATGTATAACAAAAAAGAGGTTATAGTCATAATATTTGAAGAGTTCTTACAAATCAGTGAGAACAAGACAAATAACCCAGTAGCAGGAGGAGCAAAATCAAGTACCAGAAGAAAAACTAATGACCGACAACCGTTGAAAAGGTACTCACCCTTGTCCATTATTATGATACTTAAACATCAGTGAGGTGCCATAGCTCACTTGCTAGACTGGTGAAAGTTAAGGAGATAGACGGCACATCTGGGATTGGTGGGACACAGGGAAATGTGCATTCATGAACCACTAGTGCAGCTGTTTTGGTGGTATTTTGGCAATGACTGTCAAAATTTGCAACTAATCCAAGAAGCTGGACTATATGAAGAATAAGGACGGCTCATGAACAACCTGTGATATGCAGATGAAACAACATTGCTTGTTAAAAGTGAAGAGGACTTGAAGCACTTACTAATGAAGATCAAAGACTACAGACTTTAATATGGATTACACCTCAACAGAAAACAAAAATCCATCATGATAAACGGAGAATATTGAAAATATTGAAGTTGTCAAAGATTTCATTTTATTTGGTACCACAGTCAATGTCCATGAAAGCAGCTAGTTGTTGTTGCTAGGTGTTGTTGAGGTGGTTCCAACTCAGCGGTGTTGGGCAAGTCTGCTGCAAAAGACCTCTTTAAAGTGTTAAAAAAACAAAGATGTCACTTTGAGGACTACCTTGCACCTGACCCAAGCCATGGCCTTTTCAATCACCTTGTATGTGTGTGAAAGCTGGGCATGAGTTAGGAAGACCGAAGAATGATACATTTGGATTGTGGTGTTGGTGAAGAATATTGAATAAATATACCATGGACTGTCAGAAGAAAGAACAAATCTGCCTTGGAAGAAGTACAGCCAGAATGCATCTTAGAAGCAAGGATGATGAGACTTGTCTAACTTACTTTGTTCATGTTGTCAGAAGGGAGAAAGACATCATGTTTGGTAACATGGAGGGTCAGTGAAAAAGAGGAAGACCCTTAATGAAAAGGATTGCAACAATGGGCTGAAATATAGCAATGATTATGAGGATGGCACAGGACTGGGCAGTGTTTCATTCTGTTATCTATGGGGTCTCTATGTGTAGGAACTGACTTGATGGCACCTAACAACAACAAAGTAAAATTAAAAATGCACATTGTTGACCCAGTAATTCCATTTGTGGAACATTGCCTATATGCGTACTTACATATGAACCCAAGATGAATAAACAATAAAATATACCTTGTATTATTACGTAGTGAAAAATGGAAACAACTATAATGTTCCTTAACAGGAGAATAGTTAAATGGTTTTTGGTACATACATATATCCTATAAAATATTACGAAACATTGTAAAACATAAGTTAGATAGATAGATAAGGACTGTCTTGGTTATCTAGTGCTGCTGTAATAGAATTACCACAAGTGGATGGCTTTAACAAAGAGAAATTTATTTTCTCACAGTCTAGTAGGCTACAAGTTCAAATTTATGGCATCAGCTCCAGAGAAAGTCTTTCTCTTTCTGTTGTCTCTGGAGTAGGGTCCTTTTCATCAATCTTCCCTTGGTCTGGGAACTTCTCAGTGCAGGAACCTCTGGTCCAAAGGATGTGCTTTTCTCCCAGTGCTGCTTTCTTGGTGATATGAGGTCCCCATCTCTCTCTGCTCGCTTTTCTCTTTTATATCTCAAAAGAGATTGTCTTAAGACACCATCTAATCTTATAGATCTCATCTATATAACTGCCACTAATCCCTCTCTTTACATCATAGTGATAGGATTTACACACATATGGAAATCACATCAGTTAACAAAATATGGGCAATCACACAATAGTGGGAATCATGGCCCAGCCAAATTGATACACATATTTTGGGGGGACACAATTCCATCCATGACACAGAGAAAATTCTTCAATATATAATGCGTGCAAAGCAAGGCACAGTATCTTCTTGTTTATCTCAAAAACATCATCATCAACAACAAAAAATCTAAATACACAAAATGTCTAGCAGGTAGTAGCCACTCAATAAGTATTTATTGAATGGAGTATATGTAAATGCATAGAAAAAGTTCTGGAAGGATAGACTGCAAACTGTTCAAACAGTGACCCATAGAGACGGTGGTGGGGCTTAGGAAAAATGTGAAAGGGAACTTCCACATCACACCGCATGCACTTCTCTGTTGTTTACATTTTTATCTTGTAATAGTTTAAAGAAGTTGTGTCCTTCCAAAAAGAAGTGATTTTACTGTCATCTCTACAGTAGAGGGAACCCTGGTGGTGCGGTGGTTAGAGGATGGCTGCTAACCAAAAGGTCAGCAGTTTGAATTCTCCATCTGCTCCTTGGAAACCCAGTGGGGGCAATTCTACTCTGTTCCACAGTGTCCCTATGAGCCAGAATCGAGTCAACGGCAACAGGTTTTTTTTTTTTTTTTTTTTTTGGTTTATACAGTAAAGATGATAGCTTAGATGGAGCAATATTAAGTTGTCTTTTTTATGTCTTTGTAGTGTAATGGTGCCAATGATTTCTGAGCCAATGTTATCTCCCATACTATTGGTTGGGAAATAATTCCAAAGATAGAAAGATTGGTGTTAAGAATGTTTGTTCCAGCTGAGTGTCAGGAAAGGAAACTGTCTCCTTTCATTGTCTCCATTTCCTTATCTCTTCTTCACTTCTGAACCCACTGCAACTAGGCTTTGCTCCCACCAGTCCCTGAAATTGTTTTGCTAAGTTTACCAAAAGCTTTTTCGCACTTTTTAGTCCTTGTATCACTTGACCTCTGAAGCAGTTATGCTAGCTTTCTCTAGGATTTGTCCTCAGCCTTCTTTTCTTACTTGATATGCCCTCTACTCCTCCTGTATGATCCTACTCACTCTCATGGCTTAAATTCAATCTATCTGCCATATTTCTAGCCCACTGTTTTTATGACCTCCAAACCCATGTTCTCAACTCTAACAGGACATCTCCACTTAAAGTATCATAGATAGCTGCCACTGAGTCCATTCTGATTTATGATGACCCTACGTACAACAAAATGAAATGTTGTGCATTCTGTGTTATCCTCACAATCACAGGCATATTCAAGTCTGTCATTGCAGCTGTTGTGCCAATCCATCTCTCTGAGGGTCTCCCTTTCCCTTGCTGGCCCTCTACTTCACCAAACATGATGTCCTCCTCTAGTGATTAATCCCTCCTGACGATGTGTCCAAAGCAGGCAAGTTGGATAGTGTTCTGTTGTGATCCATAGGGTTCTCACTGGCTAATTTTCAGAAGTAGATCATCAGGCCTTTCTTCCTAATCTCTCTTAGTCTGGAAGCTCCACTGAAATCTGTCCACTATGGGTAATCCTGATGCTGTTTGAAATACTAGTGGTATAGCTTCCAGCATCGCAGCAATATGTAAGCCACCACGATGTAATAAAACCCATTGCCATTGAGTCGATTCTGACTCATAGCTACCCTATAGGACAGAGTAGAACTGCCCCATAGAGTTTCCAAGGAGTGCCTCGTGGATTCGAACTGCTAGCCTTTGGGTTAGCAGCTGTAGTTCTTGGCCACTACACCACCAGGGTTTCCTCCCAGTGTAATAAAAAAAAATTAAGCACCTGAAATTCAACACATTTAGAATCAGATACAGACTCTCTAAATCCTCAGCTCCAACCCAGATCTTCCATGACTGACACTGCACTGTCCATTCAGAAACCTGGAAGCTGTCCTTGATTCTTCTCTTTTCTTTGCTCTCCATACCTGGAAGGAGAAGAAGCCCTGCCAATTCTTTATTATTCATATCTAAGGAACCCAATCTATTTTGTGTTCTCTAACCCCAAAGCCACTGCCTTGCTTTGAGTCACATCCCTTCCCAGGTTAGTGGAACAGTTTTCTAAGTGGTTTCTCTGATTCCAGTCTTACTCCTCTCTAACCCATTGTACTGTAATGTATAACACCCCTTCTCAAAACTCATCAGTGGCTGTCTGTTAATTTCAGGATAAAATGCAAGGCACTTAACTATCTGGCATTAATCTATCATCTGGCTGCCTCTTTTTCTGCTATGTCCTTGTTATCCCCCATGACCAATGCACACAGAAATACTGGTGGTTCTTCTAACATACTGTGTTCTCATGGCACATTTTATTCTTTCAAGATATTTATTGGACACTTACTAAGTGCCAGGCTCTAATCTGCATGCTGCGGAGTCAACAAGACCACATTCCTACTCTCATGGAGCTTACACACTAGCAGAAGAAGCAAAAAATGAACATGTAGTCAAGTAAATAAGATAATATGAAGTAAATAATGTTAAGTGCTATGGAGAAAATAAAATAGGACAATAAAACAAGAGTCTCTGGTGAGAGGGCAGGTGCTATTTCAGCAAGGAGATGAAGGAGGCCCTATTGCCTAGGTGATACTTGAACTAAGTCCAATCTAGGAGAAGATTCTGGGTTGGTGTGAACAAGCTTGACATGTTCTAGAGACAGAGTAGGCCATTGTTGCTGCATGAGACAGATGAAGGTATGCCCTCATGATGCTGCTTTTGGTTGCATGTAAAGGAAACCCCAATTCAAATTGGCCATATGGAAATTCATATTCCACTGTCTCAGTTTTTCGTACTGTGTTGGCTTGCTTGTTGTGATGCTGGAACCTATGCCACTGGTATGTCAAATACCAGCAGGATCACCCAGGGTGGACAGATTTCAGTGGTGCATCCAGACTAAGACAGATTAGAAGGAAAGCCTTGGCAATCTTCTTCTGAAAATTAGCCAGTGAAAACCCTATGGATCACAACAAAACACTGTCCAACTTGCTTGCTTTGGACATATATCAGGAGGGATCAATCACTAGAGGAGGGCATTATTTTTGGTGAAGCGGAGGACCAGCAAGGGCAATGGAGACCCTCAGAGAGATTGATTGGCACAATAACCACAAAGATGGACTTGAACATGCTAGTGCTTTTGAGGATGATCCAGAGCCAGACATTTTGTTCCATCATGATGAGTCAGAGTTAACTGAATAACAGCTAACAACAACAACAACAAATATCAGGAAGTCTAGAAATATGTGCACTCCAGGGCTGTATGATATGATACACATCATCAAGGATTCATGATCTTTCCGTCTTTCTGCTCTGCTTTGCCCGCTTTAGTGATACCTTCATTATGAGACCAGAAGCAAGTCAAATGCTGTAGTCTCCAGGGGTCTCAAATCCAGGCATGACAATATCCAGAGGTACAAGAGAGAACCTTTCTTCTTGTGGCAACTCTCCTGAGGAAAACTTCTAGAAGCTAGTAGACTTTCCCTCAAGCCACTCTTGCAAGTATCAGGTTATGCTTATTCCTGCACCAGTGGGAAGGGAATGGGATTCCTATGGCTGGTACAGATGAACCACCAGTGTGAGTGGACACCGTCGCTAACCTCAAGACTCATGGTAGGAATAAAGTTGGGGTGATAGATTAGGTGCAGCTAGTGGGGCAGAGTGAATTTTTGGTAAGGTTTAAGCAGGTGGTTCAACAATATCAGTGTGTGTGGAGGATGTGGTAGTAGAGAGGACACAGGTTAGGAAGATGGTGCACAAATCTAGAGAGGGTAGAAACATGCATCAATTAGGATGAAAGTAGTACAGACCAGGAAGAGTGGTTTGATTTAGGATGTTTTGAGGTAGAGTATCTAGGATTGCCAATGTGGGGGTAAGAGGGTGAGGGAAAGAAAAGAACCAGAGTTTTTGTTGGCCTGGGATGCCCTTCTGGGAGAATCGGAGGACTGGAGAGGAGCAGGTTTTGAGAGGCAGAGGGACAGCTCAGTTTTTAAGTTGTCAGGCTCAAAGTGCCTATTTGTCATCTGTCAGGAGGTTTCAAGAAGTTGGTTCCAAATGAGTACAGAGCTCAGTGGACAGATCAGGGTGGGTGATGTTGGGTAGTAAACTGCATGTAGATCATTTACAGCCTTCATACTGATGAGGCTGTTTAGGGAGAGTATACACAGCACAAAGAAGGAAAGCAGGACCAGGCGTGGGGCACTCAGAAAATTGGAGATTAGAAAGAGGGAGAGAGGACAGCAAAACACATACCAGAGAAGAGGCTGAGGGGCTCTGCGAAAACAGAGCCCGATATCTCCAGAAGGGGAATGGTCTGTGGTTCCAAACGCTCCCAAGAGAGCAAGTGACTTCAAAACAGACAATGGGGCACAGGGATGGAAATCTGGAGGCCCATGGTGACTCTAAAAAAGCTTTTTCACAGAGATGGAGCCAGTTCTTGTTGAACTGCACTGAGGGGAAGGGGGAGGTGAGAAGGTATACAGTAGGGCTCCTGGAGAAGCCGCACCATGCAGGGTGGTGTCCTTGCACATGGGGTGGGGGTGAGGAGCAGACACTGAGGAAGGGGAGGCTGGAGGGGCCTGCCTGGAGAGGGTGGGAGGAGGGATAGTGCCAAGCTCCTGATTGGTGGAGACAGGCCATTTAGGGTTCAGGTCCTGAATGAGCTCGCTGTAGCCCAGCAGGCATCTGTCAGGGGGAAGCAGGACAGAACATGGGAGAAGATCCACCCCTTCCAACACAAGCTCCTTGGTTATGGAGCTTCCAGTGAGACTGGCCCAGGACCAGCTGAAGGAGGTGGCCCAGCAGGACCAGGTGGTGGTGGCTGGGCTGCGGAGGCTGACAAGTGGCCAAGCAGCCAATGTCAATGCTGCTGCTGTGACTGCACAGGGAAGGAATTCCAGAACTGTGGCTCTCCTCCGATAGACTGCACAGTACAAAATCACCCCATGACTCTTTCTAGAAGCTTTACCATGAGGGGAAGCAGAGGAATGGGAAGACAGCCAGAGGGAATGTGGGGCCTAGGAAAGCTTTGTTTTTAATTGGTAATTTTGTGTGAATTTGAGGAGCGAGGGAAGTGAATTTGCTAGGGAATTTTTAACAGCATCATCCAGCATGTTGACTGGCCGTTGAGAGCTGTGGTCGTGCGCTTAAAGGGAGACCTGGGTGGTGCTGTGAGCACAGGTCATGTTGATTAGCCAGACTCGGGGCTGGGCCAAATGGGCAGGACAGAGAGAGAGGTAAGGGAATAAGGGTGTTTGTAAGGGCCAGCAAGCTCAGGTTGAAAAGGAGGCCAGAGATGCACCAAGCAGGACCCCAGGGCTGGGAAGACTGGTGGTGACAAGGTCAAGGGTGTGACCTGAGGAACAGGTGTGGTGGTGGGGAAGAGTCTGAGTCAAGAAGAACAAGGCCTGATAGGTCAGGGCATTGGATGATCTCCCCCCACCCCCTTGGCTGAGGATGCTGCAGCCTCAAGAAAGACCTGGTGCTAGTGGAGAGGAAGACAGCCAGGGGCAGGATTGAAGTTCTCCGTGCCTTGGTCACTAGCTTTGAGGGCTTAGTGCTTGGGGCAGGCTGCTTACATGGGAGCAAGATGCTATGGTTTATCAAGAAGGAAGGAGAAGACATGTTCCATCACCCCTTCACCTCCAACCCCCTTCACTCGACTGTTTCCTAATCCTGCTTTAAAATTCCACTCAGTCAACACGTTCCGGGAAGCTTTTCTGGGCCCTTTCATGTGCTTTCTTGGGCCCTGCACCTACTCTGTGGCAGTCCTGTTCTGGTGCTGCTTGACTGCACAAAAAAGGGGCACAGTGGTCAAATCTTACCTTTATTGCTAGTTGTGTGTAAGGATCAGCATGAATTCAATTCCCACCTGCCAAGTGGATCCAGTCCTTACCCTCCCAAATCTCCACCTTAGTTGCCAGCTGCTCCAAGCAGCATCCTCTATCATCCAGTCATCTCATCCTGGGCCAGCCCTGGCCAGGTCAGAGCACAGAGTCCTTCAGACTGCCAAATAGGCCAACACCAGCCCCTGCTGGCTCTCACTGCCCCTCTGTGAGTTCTTTAATTCCTTGGAATGCTCACAGAATTCACAGAGACTGTATTTACAATCACTCATTTATTATAACCAGAAAGGATACTAATGAAGAGACATATCAGGTAAGGCCTGGGAGGGGTCCTAGCATGAGACTTTTGTTGTACCCAGGGATATGCCACCGCCTTACCCCCCCCGCCCCCGACACACACATGCTTTTGCCAATCCAGAAAGACTCCGAACTTCCATGTTCAAAGCCATTTATTGACTTCATTGCATAGTCATGGTTGGGTCCTTATTGCATAGCCATGGTTGATGGAATCATTGAATATGCATGATTGATTGCATCATGCCCCTCACCTTTCTGATTAGGTGAGCTGGTGTGGTCTTTTGGGCTCCCATTCATTTGCACATGTTTGAGTGTTGCCAGTTTGTTTTGGAAAATAAAGACATCTTGATTGCTGGGGAATTCCAAGGGTTTTCTTTCAGGAACCAAAGAAAAAGAGTTCTTTGTATCACAGTGGCCCAGGTCCTGGAGATTAGTGTCTTACTGACAATACATGAACCCTGTTTCCCCTTAGACTGTGAACTCCCCAAGGGCAGGGACTGTGCTCACTCCATAGTACTTTCTGGTCACTTGGGTGGATGAATCACCTCTTTGGGGCTAAGGACACCATGTGTTTGCCATCCACTACTACTTTTTCTTATGTTCAAATGACACCTTCAGTGTTAAAGCTGTGCCCCTCTCCCGGGAGCTCTGAGGCTGAGTGAACAAACCCAAGTTTGGCTCCTGAAGGCACTTAGAGAGGTGTATTTTGATTATTTGTGTTCGTCTTTCCAAATTATTCCCATATAATGTCCCTCCCAACATTTTAATTGACCTTCTTGGAGTATTTCTAGGTTTGATATGCCTTTCTTAAGGTGCAGTCACTTAAATGATGAAGCACTGGCAATGCAAATGTATGGTAATTTTATGCAAGTTTGAGATCTGTGCTTTAGGTAACTTATGGAAAGACTTGTCAAAGGAATAACTTGTAAATTAATCACATTTAGTGTATATATTTAAGTAAGGCCAGCTGTAGGGTCAAAATGAAAAAAACCCAAACCGGTTGCCGTTGAGTAGATTCCAACTCATAGTTGACCCTATAGGACATAGTAGAATGCCCAATAGGGTTTCCAAGGAGCAGCTGGTGGATTTGAACTGCTGACCTTTTGGTTAGCAGCTGAGCTCTTAACCTCTGCACCACTAGGGCTCCAACTGTAGGGCAGCAGAGGCTTAATGTCCTCTGGCCCAGTAGGGAGCAGAGGGGTACTCTCAGGCTGCTAAGAAATGATTAACTTCTCTGCTCATCCATGATCCTTGATGGTTACTTTTTGCACCAGAGTTTTCCAAAAGAGGAAACAAAGATCTTGTCTATAGTACCGAGGTGCCAGCTTGGCCAGGAAGAGACAAAGGGACATTTAATTCAAACCTCCAGACATTTACTTAGCCTCAGAACTACAACTCCAAATTTGCACATTATGCAACATAGCAGATCTTCAAATGCATCTCTGTGACTGGGAATTGGCTCCAGCCTGCCTGATGTTGTAACTTTTTTTTTTGCCATAGGAGGGAGGAGGGAAGGATTAGTTGTCGTTTTTTCCCCTTCCAGAGAACTGCCAAAATAATTTTGACTTTCCCAGATGCAGTAAGTTTTAAAACTGTGATTCTCCTGAGGTTCATTTGGAAGGAGACAGAGCAATTCTGAGAAACCAGCCATGAGGATGCCAAGGAGCTCCGTCTCCCTGCCCTTGGCTTCTGTTTCATTGCACTGGGGTCAGCTCTGGAATAAAACTAGTCTATGAGGAACTGAGAGCTTGTTCTCAGTTCCTCATAGACTAGTTTTTTTTATGAGGAACTGAGAGCTTGTTCTAGTGGTTGTCCTTGCTCACCTAAGAGCCTCCTGCCGTGCTCAGTATTGTAGGTCTCATTTGCTGATTGCAATCTGAATCCAAAATCACTGTTACGGAGTATGCTTCAGATGTCCTCCCGCTTCTCCTTGCCTTTATTCTTCCCTGAGGGTCCTTTGTTCCTCCTGGCTGGGCTGGGGCTTGGGATCCTGAGCCTGTTGAAGTGAGGGACCTTGGGAAAGTGTGGTGCACTTGTCTCAGGCTATTTTTAGAGGTGTATAGTTCGCAGGAAGTTAGAGATTGCCATATATAAGCCCCATCTTTATCCAGCGGTTTGGAGATAAAAGGATGTGGTTGTTGGAACGCTCTGTCGTAGAGTAGCTGTCTGTACTCTGATAAATGCAAAATTGAGATCTATTGAAAGAAAAGAGACAGTGCAAGCTGGGAATAGACTAAACTCCATGTAGTGGAATCCAGTAATTCAAAATGGCAACTCAGTAGTGATGTTTTATAGGAGGGGAAGCAATGGATGTGAAACACGTTACGAGATTGGTATTTACAAGCTTACTTGACATTACTTACAAGATGTTACTCGACTGGTAGATCATTTCAAGTCAGGGCTTCTGGTGGCAGGAACTCGTGAAGCGTGAATTCCTGAAGCAGACCTTGTAAGAGAACTTCCTGTGCCAAGCTCTGTAAGGCGATGGCTTAAAAGGCAACTGGTTACAGTATGGCAATTACACAGTATGTGACACGGAGGGATCGAAGTGTAACTATGTCGTCATTACCATACATTCCTCTCTTAGAAACAATATGGGATGGCTGCCAATAGGGTGAAAACAGAAGCAGCAAACAAGGAATCGCACCTAATCTTCAAACCGGGCATTTCAGATCTTATTAGGTACCTCAATATTTTTTTTAATAATTTCCTTATACAACCCTCAGTGAGATTGTTGCTGGGGTCTCTATGCCTTTAATTAAATAAGGTTCTTGCCTCTCACTGGTCAAGAATGAACAGGTAAGGCATGAAGAGTTTTCCACATGAGCAAAGCTTTGTTGAAGAGGCTTCCAAGTGGAGACAAGGGGGGACCAGGCAACGCTTACCCCCTTCTCACAGAACAAAGGACTTGCCTAGAGTTTTAAAAAATCTCGAGCAGGAAAAAGATTCATGTTTATTCAGAGGCATAGGCGGGGTTTTCTGGCAGGTGCCCCGTTTTGGGCTGGGATAGGTTAACAAAGATGCATGTACAGCTGCTTTCTCAGATGGCTCCTGTCCTGGAGGCCTCTGGGATTCATAGCAGGAGTTATTATGGGGTGTCACGCCTGTGCAGCCTCTCGGTTCCCAAGTTTGATCCCCCAGCTGCAGCGGTAGCCACTCAGTGCCCCCTGGTGAAAGGTCACACGGCAGCCACAGATGGGTGTCCTGCACATGTCCCTGGGGCTGGTTTCATCCAGCTGCTTCTGTAAACAACTTCAAAGAAGTTTGC
Source organism: Elephas maximus indicus (assembly GCF_024166365.1). NCBI lineage: Eukaryota > Metazoa > Chordata > Mammalia > Proboscidea > Elephantidae > Elephas > Elephas maximus. The sequence goes on from NC_064833.1 coordinate 88,981,722, forward strand.
GGGCTGTTTTCTGTTACCCTGTCCCATTGTTCAGGGGAATGGCTCTGTTTTTGCACCCTTGGCCCGTTTCCTGTCGCTTTGTCACTTTGATTTGTTTGTGTGAATTGCAGGAGATTTGGGGGCCCCTCTATTCCCTGTCTTAAGATGGATTGACACAATGGCTGCAACAGTGGACTCAAACATGACAACAACTGTTAGGATGGTGCAAGACTGGGCAGAGTTTTGTTCTGTTGTACACAGTGTTGCTATGAGTTGGAATGGACTCAATGACACCTTACAACAACAACAGCATGAAGAATAATAAGAACCACATCCCTTGCCATCGAGTCAATTCCCACTCACGGCGACTCTATAGGACAGAGCAGAACTGCCCCCTACAGTTTCCAAGGAAGACCTAGTGGATTTGAACTGTGAACCTTTTGTTTAGCAGCTGTAGCTCTTAACCACTATGCCACCAGGGTTTCCATATATATGTATGTATGTATAATATAAAATATATATATATAGAGAGAGAGAAAGCCTTGAATAATGCCCAGCATATAATAAAAAAAAAAAAAATTTTTTTTTAATAGGTTGCATCTATTCTAATTGTCACTGCATACAATCCTTTTTCTTGAAAGATAAACACATCAATGCCCAGAAAATTACCTTGATGGTCTCACAGCTTGCAGCATTTGATGGCAGAACTCTGGGCCAGAGCCACCTCTCCTTACTTGCAAAAGGATACCACTGTGCTACACTACAATTTAAATCTTCCAGTTAGGTCCCCAAGAAAGAGTAAAATGAAATGTTTTGAGTTAAAGTTTTTCATGGTTGTCCTTCAAGGCTGGCTTGATTCTGCTTGATCAACTTGGCCATTTCCCCTAAAAGTTAGAAAATTGGATTCTTCCTTTATTCTTTTATGAAGGAAAAGAAGAGAGTTGTTACCCATGCCCTGAGTGAAGTATTGCCAAACCCAGTCCATGCAAGGAAGCAATTACCACCCATCATCTGGAAGAATAAATAGTATATTAAGAAGAGATTTCCTCCTGCCTCATTTGATAGATGAGTAATTTTTGCCTCTACAAGGATTAGTTGGTATATTTAAAGCCCAACCTGTGCCACATGATCTGTATGTGGCAGTTACTATTTTTGCCTGACTGACCCAGTTATGTAGATATCGCAAGACAGGCTGGAGCCAGGCATCCTACTTCTGCTTCATACATGATCTTCCTGTGTGCCAGGGCTGAGCTGGAAAACGAAGTTTCTTTTAAATTATGAGGAGTAATATCCTAACTGCACATGTTGCAGATTGCCAAGAGCTCTTACAGTGAACATAGTGGTTAAGAGCACAGGCTCCAGAATGAGAGTTCTGAGCTTAAATCCCAACTCTGCCACTTCCTAGCTACATGATGTTGGGATGGTTACTAAAGCTCTCTAAGCTTGATTAAATCATTTGTACAATGGGAATAATAATAGTACTTCTTCAAGGGACAGGATGAGATAGTACTTGGTAAGTTTCTAGAAATATCATCTAGCAGAGAATAAGGAAATAATTAACATTAGCCATTGTTGTTATGATATTCATTATTTCTTTGATACCCTACTCAATCAGGTAGGCAGGGTAGGTATTATTGTCCTCATTTGACAGGCTATCTTCTAACTTGCTCAAGGTCAGAAATCCAGGGGAAGATCATAACTTCCTGACTATGATTTTAGTGCTTCAAATATGTTGATGTTCTGAATCTCTAAAGACAGGAAATAGATGGGTGTGTAACCTCACTAAAACCAAAAAAATTCACTGCTGTGGAGCCGATTCTGATTCGTAGCAACCCTATAAAGCAGAGTAGAACTGCCTCGTCGAGTTCCCAAGGCTGTAATCTTTATGGAAGCAGACTGCCACATCTTTCTCCCATGGACCATCTGGTGAGTTTGAACTGCCAACCTTTCAGTTGGCAGCAGAGTGCCACTGGGGTTCCTTAACCTCTAAGGTGAAATTAAACTCAAAGTGTGTTACGTTTCCTCCTCTTCCAGAAACACTTGGTCACTTTTCTCTTGGGCTGTGAATCCTGCAGAGAATTCCAGCCTTCCCAATGGTATGCATCAGGGCTTTGAACCAGTTCATTGTGGTTCAAACCCTGGCTGAGAATTTGCATTTCTAACAAGTTCCCAGAATAGGAATCACCTGGAGATCTTGTTAAAATGTAGGTTATGATTCAGTATAACTGGGGTGGAGATGCAAATTCTTAGCAGGGAACTTGTTAGAAACGCAAATTCTTAACAAGCGTTTTGAACTGGAATGAACCAGTTCGAAGCCCTGGTATGCGCACTTTCTGCTGTCAGTTTGTCTATTCCTACCAGATTCCATTGTGAAACTAGCACTATAAATTATTCCATGAAAAAATGGCATCATAGTCAAATAAATTTGGGAAATATAGCTGTAAGTTTCCTATTTAGAAATTCACAATGCCTGTTAGCATACTGTAGATTGAAAAGTCATGCAGAGGTTCTCTAACTTATATGTCCACAAGACCTTATTCCACATTATGTCTGTTATCATTCCATCGAATAAGTGCTGGATGGAGTACACATTTGGAAAAACTAAGGGTGATTTAACTCATGTGCTAGAGTTTGGGTGTGCATGTTCATGGGTTTATTCATTCTTTCAGCATTGATGGAATCTCTAGTATGTGCCAGGACCTATGCTATGATGAGCAATCCAGACGTTGTCCTTGATAATATGGCATTTACAGCTTAGTAAGCCCAGTAGGCATTGATCAAATAATCATATAAAATAAGTATATAATTACAAACTTTGAAAAGAACTATAAAGAAAACTGTTCTACAGTTCCTCAGTAACATTTAACACAAGAAACAAACCTGTACTGGAGAGTCAGAAGGAAGTTGACAAAATGTTTTTGATTCCCCTGGAATCCAGATTTCTGGGTTCGTGTAATTGGGGTGATCCACACAGGCCATCCACCCTTAGGTGTTGTTTTGAACCTTGAAGGAACTGGCTCCCTGAAATCACCTTCAGGTCAAAGAATAGCTTAATAAGCAGCCTAGTGAAGACTGATTGGTCTTAGGCATTGGATTCTTTTGGAAAACTATGTGCCACCAGCTTTGAGAAGCAGGAACTCCAGGGTCTGACTAGAGGCTGTTTTAGGATGTATGGCATGTCCTTTGTGACTGTTTCTGTAACCTGCACTGTACTTTGGTGCTATCTCTTAAGAAATTAACATAATAATGACTTATATAACCTGGTTTTGTTGTCTTCTCTTTGTACACCTTCCTGGTATGTTCAGGTGATGCTCCAAGAGTTGAATTGTATCTACTCAAAATAAGTAAATTCTATTACACTAATTTTTGGTGTTTCTCTAAGCAGTTCAGGTTTTTAACAATTCCTGGCATCAGAAGTTGTGTTCGTAGTGGCTGACTGACTTCCCCCCAGACCCCTCAATGGACACAGGCATGGTGTCTACAAAAGCCTTTTGGCTTATTGTTTCCACAGAGCATCAGAGGGCTGTTCTGGTAAGCCCTCAGGGAATCTTGAGCTGTGCTCCAGTAGCGTTTTGAGATTGAATCCAATGTTTATTGTGAGTTTGGTGAATTTGTTGTTTCATAGTGCTTAGGACTGTCTCAAAATGGGGTATGCTAAATCCAGGAAAATAGCAGATTTTCCTAGTGGAACCCTGGCTCATTACATGACCAGGAACTTTTGGCCTAGGCCTTGTTTGTATTTGGATTTTTGTTTGAGGTCACTAATGACAGTTTGTCAAATAAGTGGCCACTTAGGAGTACTTCCCAATTGGAGGGACTAGTATTTTTTTTTTTTTTAGTATATTTAAGGTCTAAACTAGAAAACCATGGCATCCAAACCAGACAGGAACAGCAGGATGCTTATTTTGATTGGTATTTGGAGGTTTCCAAATGTATCCAGGATTCTAAATTAGCCTCTCTGAAAGGTACTGTTCCACACACACACACAAAAGTAGTTTGTAAGAAACTGGGTCTCTTGCTGGCAGAATAAGCCAAGTTCAGAAAGAATGAAACTAGGTTTCATATGGTTGTTTCAAAGAAATCTCAGAATTTTTTTTAAGCTGCAAAAATGTGTGGGTACAAGTCTGAGCACCTGGAAAACTTCTAGCGTTCTTGTCACTAACAGAAAGACACTTGTGTAAGGATAAGCTTGAACACGAGATGGGCCAGAGCATTAGGCTGCCCACCAGCCACAAGAAAACTCTAATACAGCGGAGGTACACTGTAAAACAAGACACTGACCAAACAACACTGTAGAATTTACTTGACTCTGGGAAACATAAGTTTCAACCTGAGAGAATGGAATCTTTGACATTGAAGAGAAGTGACTCTGCAGCTTCCCCACAACTGGGACACTGGTCTGGGGTTCATGTTCAAAAACGTTATATGCTCAATATACAGAAATAATTTGGAATTTCGGTGATCACTTTGGAAAAATGAGTTCCCGTTTGCATTGTCTTTTCTTCCTCTTCAGGGAACTTTTGTTTGTTGTTCAGATTTTGTAAGAGGGTCTGAGATCCCTCCATCTGAGACTCTGGCAAGTTAACAAGTTTTATCTAGAACCTATTTTTCTGTTGAATTGTGTTGATCTTGCCAAAGAATTGCTGTATGCATTTTAAGAAATTGGGTTACCTATTTGCTTTGTTTTCTGTTATATCAAGAGTATAAGCCTGGGTTTTGAACTGGCCTCATACATCAGTAGTTTATGTGGTTTTTTGTCTCATTTTGTTCTGAGAGCTTGCCTCTGCTCTAAAGTGTTGTGTCTGAGTTTCTGTCTTGTACCAGGTTGGAGGCCATGGCTGGCAGTTGTTGTTTTGTTTTCATGAGGATGTCTTAATTCTCAACTCTTTAATTGTCCAAGAAAAACTGCTTCTCCTGCTTGTCTTATAATCTAGGATTTCAGTAGCTACTCTGAGAAATTTTGATATAGATTCGTTTATTTGAAAAGTGTGCTTAAGAATGGATTGTTTATTTTGATTGGTATTTAAAAGGACGAGTTATTCTAAAGTGCGTCTCTAAAGGATTCTTAAAGTGTGCAGAAGATAGGTTTGTGAAAGTGTAATGGTTTTGTTAAATTGGATTATAGTAATCCTCCAAAGAACTTTATTCTGATATGTTTAATGATAAATAAGCATTTAAATAAATTAAATAGTCTTAATATTCCCAGGAATTAATGAAAGTGAATTTGTTCTGATAAAAGTTTGTATTTTGTTCTATGCCACCCTTAAAAGCAAAATATTAAAAGCAAAACCTTTCTAAGTAACTTAAGCTGGGTATTACATGAAAGGTGTTTTATTTAGGGAAAAGGAGTAATTTTTATTAGTTCTAGAATGAGAAAAAGGGAGTCATAGGACAAATCTAATAAGAAAAAAAAAATGACTAGCCAAGAATTAATGGGTTCATTTACAAAGAGCTTTGGTATTTACTGGGTTGCTTTTAGTAAAGGGACCCAGGTTATGATAAAGAACAAGGCAAAACTGCTAACCAAGAGAATCTCCAGCCTGAAGACATTCAGCTCTCTCACTCTGTATGCCAGAACACCCACTGTAACTGCCTTATTCTGTGGACCAGGAAGCTAACTGCACTGTCTTGCACTGGTCTCTGGGTTCTGCTGCTGCCACTTCTCTACCACTGCTTCTTGCTATCTCGCACCATCTCCAGTGTTACGGCTCTTTCTCTCCTGGGTCTAGGAGGCCCTCAGCACAGGGACTCTTGGTCCAAGGGACATGCTTTGCTCCCATCTCTTCTTGGTGGTAGTGAGGTCCCCCCTTTCTGTCTCTGAAATGGTTCATTTTAATTCTAGTGGGAGGCAAAACTGACCAATCCCCTCATTAGGGTTCCATACATGTTATTTGCATGGTCACATCCCCACAAGAGTGCCATGCATCTTATTTGCATTATTAGTAAGCTGTCCAATCCCCTTGGTGAGCCAGAAACATCTTATTTACATAGTTCCACCCAATCATTCGATGCAAGTTACAAAGATCATGGTGAGAAAGTTCTTATAAAAGGGATCCATCACACTGCACCAAATTAAACATATGGAAATGAGTTGAGATTGACCAATTCTTGCTTTTGTCCATGAACCTCAGAGAGGGTGGGTGGGGCAGGATCAGGCCTACCTGGCTCCCACCCTCTGAGACCATATAGCTCCAGGGAAGATTTTGAAGAAAGATCCCCACTCAGCCAGATGAAGACCTTTTAAGACAAAAGAAAATAAGAAAAATTCTGTTTTGAAACAGTTATCAGAAATTGGGTGGATCACCATCATAAAAGAGTAAACAAGTTTTTTTTTTTTTTTTTGTAGTGGAATTTTAAGAAGCCCAAAGGTAGAGATAACAATGAGACACACCTGAAATTCCCTGAGAAAGTATTTCCACTGCACCCAGAGATTTAAGGTTAGGTGGATTAGAGACATTTTGATTCCAAAAAAATCAGTTGATAAAAATCTAAGGTGAGATTGGAAAAATATTGGAAATGATAAAGGTTTGAATGAAAATATAGACTATTTCAACAGTAATTATGTTTTAGGTACATAGGCTTAAAACAATTTCCAAGATTTTAGGTAACTTCTTGTTAGGTGCTGTCGAGTCAGCTCTGACTATAGTGACATTACGTACAACAGAACGAAACACTGCCTGGTCCTGTGCCATCCTCACAATCCTCATTATGCTTGAGCCCATTGCTGCAGCCACTGTGTCAATCAAGGGTCTTCCTCCTTTTCACCGATCCTCTACTTTACCAAGCATGATGTCCTTCTCCAGGGGCTAGTCCCTCCTGATAACATGCCCAAAGTATGTGAGACAAAGTCCTGCCATCCTTGCTTCTAATGACCATTCTGGCTGTACTTCTTCCAAGACAGATTTGTTTGTTCTTTTGGTGGTCCATAGTAAATATTCTTTGCCAACACCATAATTCAAAGGCGTAATTCTTCTTCCATCTTCCTTTTTCATTGTCCAGCTTTTGCATGCATATGAGGTGACTGAAAATGCTATGGCTTGGGTCAGGAGCACCTTAGTCCTCAAGGTGATATCTTTGCTTTTTAACAAAGAGGTCTTTTGCAGCAGATTTACCCAATGCAATACGCCATTTGATTTCTTGACTGCTGCTTCTATGAGCATTGATTGTGGATTCAAATAAAAATGTAATCCTCGACAACTTCAATATTTTCTCCATTTATAATGATACTGTTTATTGGTCCACTTGTGACAATTTTCATTTTCTTTATGTTGAGGCATAATCCATATGGAAGGCTGTAATCTTTGGCCTTCATTAGTAAGTGCTTCAAGTCCTCTTCACTTTCAGCAAGAAAGGTTGTGTCATTTGCACATTGCAGGTTGTTAATGAGTCTTCCTCCAATCTTGATGCCATGCTCTTCTTCATGTAGTCCCCCTTCTTGGATTATTTGCTCAGTGTACAGAAAACTTATTGATATTAAATTGAATTAATGGATATTCATTATAATTTAGGTTTATACAATTTTCCTTTTTATGTCACGGAGGAAAGATATATATAGATCTTGAGTCAGAACCAACTGGACAACACCTAACAACAACAAATTAGTCATTGTCAAGTCGGTTCTGACTCATAGTTGAGCCTATGTACAACAGAACGAAACACTGCCTGTTCCTCTGTCATCCTCACAGTCTTTGCTATGCTTGAGCCCACTGTTGCAACCACTGTACCAGTCCATCTCCTTGAGGATCTTCCTGTTTTCCGCTGACTTTCTACTTTACCAAGCATGATGTTCTTCTCCAGGGACTGATCCATTCTGATAACAAGTCCAAAGTATATGAGACATAGTCTTGCCATTCTTGCTTCCAAGGAGCATTCTGGCTGTACTTTTTCCAAGACAGATTTGTTTGTTCTTTTGGCAGTCCATAGTGTATTCAATATTCTTCACCACACCATAATTCAAAGGCGTCAACTCTTCTTTGGTCTTCCTTATTTATCATCCTGATTTTGCATGCATATGAGACAATTGAAAACACCATGGCTTGGGCCAGGTGCACCTTAGTCTTCATAGTGACATCTTTGCTTTTCAACACTTTAAAGAGGTCTTTTCCAGCCAATTTGCCTAATGCAATACGTCTTTTGATTTCTTGACTGCTGTTTCCATGAATGTTGATTGTGAATCTGAGTAAAATGAAATCTTTGACAACTTCAGTCTTTTCTCCATTTATCATGATGTTTTTTATTGGTCCAGTTGTGAGGATTTTTGTTTTCTTTATGTTGAGGTGTAATCCATACTGAAGGCTGTGGTCTTTTATTTTCATCAGTACGTGCTTCAAGTCCTCACTTTCAGCAAGCAAGGTTGTGTCATCTACATAACACAGGTTGTTAATGAGGCTTCCTCCAATCCTGATGCTGCATTCTTTTTCATAAAATCCAGCTTCTCATATTATTTGCTCAGCATACAGATTGAATAGGTATGGTGAAAGGATACAACCCTGATACACACCTTTCATGACTGTAAACCACGCAGTATCCCCTTGTTCTGTTCAAACAATTGCCCCTTGATCTGCATACAGTTTCCTCTTGAGCACGATTAAGTGTTCTGGAATTCCTATTTTTTCCAATGTTGTCCATAAGTTGTTATGATCCACACAGTTAAATGCCTTTGCATAGTCAATAAAACACAGGTAAACATCTGTCTGGTATTCTCTGCTTTCAGCCAGGATCCATCTGACATCAGCAATGATAACCCTGGTTCCATGACCTCTTCTGAATCCAGCTTGAATTTCTGGCAGTTCCCTGTCGATGTAGTGCTGCAGCCACTTTTGAATGATCTTCAGCAAAATTTTACTTGCATGTGATATTAATGATATTGCTTGATAATTTTCACATTCAGTTGAATCACCTGTGTTGGGAACATGCATAAATATGAATCTCTTCTTGTCAGTTGGCCGGGTTGCTGTCTTCCAAATTTCTTGCCATAGATGAATAAGTACTTCCAGCATTGCATCTGTTTGTTGAAACATCTCAATTGATTTTCTGTCCGTTCCTGGAGTCTTGTTTTTTGCTGATGCCTTCGGTGCAGCTTGGACTTCTTCCTTCACTACAATTGGTTCCTGATCCTATACTACCAATTCTTTTTGGTATAGTGACTGTGTATTCCTTCCATCTTCTTTTGATGCTTCCTGCCTTGTTTAATTTTTCTGGTAGAATCCTTCAATATTGCAATTTGAGGCTTGAATTTTTTCTTCAGTTCTTTCAGCTTGAGGAAATACAGAGCATGTTCTTTCCTTTTGGTTTTCTATCTCTAGGTCTTTGTGCATGTCATTATAATACTTGTCTTCTCGAGCCACCCTTTGAAATCTTCTGTTCATTTCTTTTACTTCATCATTTCTTCCTTTTGGTTTAGCTACTCGACATTCAAGAACAAGTTTCAGAGTCTCTTCTGACATCCATTTTGGTCTTTTCTTTCTTTCCTGTCTTTTTAATGACCTCTTGCTTTCTTCATGTATGATGTCCTTCCACAACTTGCCTGGTCTTCAGTCTGGAAGCTCAGTTGAATCCTGTGTGCCTGGGTGACCCTGCTAATATTTGAATACCGGTGAATTCCAGCATCACAGCAACACATAAGCCCCCACAGTAGGACAAACTGACAGACACATGGGGGATATATATATATATATCTGCTAATGTGTGTGTTCATTTTTTCCACTCAAAGGGTTGTACTATAAAATATATGCAACAAAGACAAAGTTTAAAATGTTTTTTAAAAAGGGAACTCATTTAATATGGTCACTGCTTTTACCTGTTAAGGCTAATTTGGTGGTTAATTATGAGATTTCTTAGAGCTTTAGTGTCAAATAGCATATAAAACAAACAATTGGGGTTCTCTCTGTTAAAATAACATTTTCTTTAATTATGGGATTGAAAATTTAATTTATTCCTTGTGTAATCTGCTCAAAGGCAAGGGTTCAGTGTCTGATTAGAATAAATTCCTGAGTCAAAAACCAAGCCAGATGGCTTTGAAAAGTCTAAGGCTTTTACCTTGAAAATCTTTGGTTAAATAACTTAAGTATTGTTTCTTGGTGATCTATGGTGAACTCCTGACAACTCTGAGACTTCATAGAAACCCACTAAATATTTTTTCCTGCTTTATAAAGGAAGAAGTGCTAAAAGAAAAAAGTTTATTTAATGTGTTTTGAGTTAACATGAAATGTGTTGTCAAATAAAGAGAAATGCCTGATTTTCTTTTGATTAAAAATTTATATGTTAATCTTTGCTCTTATGTTCACCTGATATTAGACAAGTGCATAACAGTATACCATAATTTTATTATTTTTTATTTGCTAACTTGGTCACAATTTTATTTGTTTTGAACCTAATATTATCAAAGCCAATGGTCTTAACTGGGGAATTAACATCATTTCCCCATGGAGTTTTTTTTTTTAATTACTATCAGATAATTAGGGATTTGATAATCTTAGTATATACTGACTGTATATATCACACATCAAGATTATTATGTGTTATATCTGAAGCTCTTTGAAAATAAGGTTAATCAATATGTTTAGAGATATTTTATCTAAAGTTTTTTTGAATTGACTTTCTTTGGCTTTGAATTACTTTTGTTATTAATTCCCAATAGATCTTTCACTTTTAAGAATTACTATTATAAGTTAATCATGGCCATTTTAAGTTTTGTTGTCTGCAGATAAGTTTTTGCTTTGCTGACTTACTGAAAAGGCTTGACCAAAATATTTCAACATAAAATGGATGATATTGGACTTATGAAAAGGACAGTGATATTTTGAATGTGGATACAACTGGACTGAATCAAGATTTCCATAACTCTTGTGTAGAAACTGATGAGTTTACAGACTGTTGCTGATCCAGAATTGCATGGAACTGAAATTAACTACATAGGATTGAGTAGACTAAAAGATTACTATGGGTTTGATGTGGGAATATTGCTGACATTTTAATGTTCTATTTTCTGGATATAAAAGGCCGTTTTCCTCCTTTCTTCTAAATTATCTAATTTTTTTTTCCCTGCAAATTTGGACTGAATCTTGTTATGCTATTCCTATGTGTTTATATAATCTATTAACCAAAAAGGGGGGAAAAAAAAGAAAGAAAGAAATATGAGGGGAACAAAAAGTTAAGACCAGAAAAGAAACTTTAAAAAGATTAAAAAAAGAAGATCAGAAAAATCCTTACCATAGTATATTTTGTAGCCAGTGTAGTGCCATTAGTTGCTGAAATAGATGATTCTTGCATTAAAGGAAATCATTAGACTTTAAAAAGGTTTAGATATTGTAAGTCTTGAATTAGAAGTTTCTGTTGATAAACTTAGCAAAGTTACAAACACCATAACTAAGGAAGTATCTGAAGATTGAGCTATGATTTTACAAAATAGAATAATGTTCGATTTTCTGTTAGTCTCCTAAGAAGGAGTTTGTGCCTCAATAAAAAAGTGTTGCTGTCTTTATATTGATAGCACACAATCCGAGGTTTTGCAGAATGTAGTTGTTGCTGCGGTACATGAAAACCAGTTAATGTGCCACTTATGTGTAAAATACACCTCATGGGATTTGTTTCCTTGGTTCAGAGACTTAGGGCCATGATTTTGTGGATTATTTTGGTCAATTTTCCTAATATTGTTCTATCTCCTAGTTCTTTATGTAGCGTCCAGGGACTTAAAGGCTTGCAAGGGATCATCCAAGATACAACAATTGATCTCTTTTTGTTTGGAGCAGCAGAAGAAAGGAGTGGAGAAGGAACTAGGATCCATGTCTTATTACCGCCACTAACAGCTGTCTCGTTTGCCATTAGGCCAGAAGAATTGAATGGTGCCCAGTTACCATTATTAAATGTTTGCGATCAAAGATTCTATAGCAAAATCGTGATCAAGAGGAGGGAATGACAATATTGTTTTCATTCTCCTGGAATCCAGATTTCGGGGTTCATGGAATTGGGGCACCCCACCCAAGCCATCCATACTTACATGTCCTTTTGAATCTTGAAGGAACTGGTTCCCTGGAGTCACCTTCAGGTCAAACAATAGCTTAGTAAGCAGCTAGTTGTTGTTGCTAGGTGTTGTTGAGGTGGTTCCAACTCATAGCAACCCTATATACAACAGAATGAAATACTGCCCAGTCCTGCACCATCCTCACAATTGTTACCATGCTTGAGTCCACCATTGCAGTCACTGTGTCAATTCATCTTGCTGAGAGTTTTCCTCTCTAGGGACTGGCCTCTCCTAACAACATGTCCAAAGTACATGAGATGAAGTCTTGCCATCCTCGCTTCTAAGGGGCATTCTGGCTGTACCTCTTCCAAGCAAGTTAGTGGAGACCTTTTGGCCTTAGGCTTTGGGTTCTTCTGGAAAATTATGTAAGTGCAGGCAGTTTTGAGAGGCAGAAACTTCAGGGTCTGAGTAGAGGCTGTTTTAGGACGTACAGCATGCCTTGGTGACTGTTTTTGTAACCTGTCTTGTGCGTTGATGCTATCTGTTGAAAAATTAACACATCAACGACCTATATAACCCAGTTTCACTGTCCCCTCTTTGGAGCACCTTACTGATGTGTTCAAGTGATGCTGTCTGATTAAAATTGTATCTACTCACAATAAATATATTCTGTTACACTAACTTTTGGCATTTCTTGATGCAATTTAGGTTTTCGACAAAGTGTTGGCAGGGAGAAGGAGCCTTCTAGGGTGAGAGAAGACCATGTGCAGAGGTGGTGGATGGGGAGGGAGCCTGATGAACTAGAGTGATTGAAGGAATGCCAGTGTGACAGAAGCACAGAGAACAAGGACAGCATCATCTGGGATATGGCTAAAGAGGTAGGTGGAGGCCAGATCCATGTACCCTTGTAGGCCTCTTAGGAATTTTGATCGTTAAGTGCCATGGGAAGCCAATGAATGGGTCAGGGCTGGGATTAGACTGAGGAGAGTGAGGTACTCATGTCAATCACAAAATTCTTAGGCAACCTTAGGATGCCAAAAAACTCAGCAGTCAAGGCAAACAATATTATTTAAATTAAATATCTTAAAATATTAATACTATTTAAACTTAATGTCACAAAATAAAAATGAATGCAAAAAAATCCATGATGAACAAACTATCAAAATTTTAAATAAAAAACAGGATCCAACCATGCCATTCCAAGCCAAATTGGAACCTGAGGTAAAAAGGAAGTATATATGCTCCTATGTACATGTTTGGAGCCCTGGTGGCACAGTGGTTAAGAGCTCAACTGCTAATCAAAAGGTTGGCAGTTGGAATCCACCAGCTGCTCCTTGAAAATCCTATGGGGCATTTCTACTCTGACCTATAGGGCCACTGTGTGTTGGAATCAACTTGATGGCAACTGGTACATGTTTTTATGTATTTTTTAATGGTCAGTTTTCCTGAGAACATTAAAATAGAAAATATAAATTTTGAAAACGTTATTGATGAGTCTGCTTCCATTAATGCTAGGAAAATAAAATTATATTCAATTCTGTTTTGGTATAAATCAAAAGATTTAAACTTAAACTAATGTGAGTTTTAATACACCTTGTCATTTTTCAAATTTTCAATATTTTTTCAACTATTTTAATGTTGTGGAAAAAACCATTAAAAAAAGAAAATCTGTGTATATAGGGGCACACATTTTTCCTTATGCTTCTGCTCTTGTGTGGCTCAGCACAGGAAGATGTGACTTCAGCAAAGCTTTTGCTGACTGCACTTGAGGAAAAAGATTGCTGGAAGGAGGAAACTAATCAAGGATGACTTTCTGGTATCTGTTTTACAACCAGAAGGATGATGTTTTCTGGGTGAGAGTGAAGATAAAGAATTTTTTTTTTCCTGTGTATGTTGAGTTCTGAAGTAGAGGCTCAACTGTCTGACAGTTTCAATGTATCAAGGAATTGCCTTGTAGGCAGTTGGAAAAATGGGTCTTAAGCTTAGAGAAGAAGTCTGGGTTAAAGTCTGGGAGTTATGAATTGGTCTATAGATGATAACTGTGAGAGATGAGGTCATCTATGGCACATTCTCAACCCTGGATGCAACTGAAATCACCTGGGAGGCTTTTGAAATTCCTGGTTTCCAGGCACTATTCCAGACCAATCAAATCAGAATCTTTAGAGGTGGGGTCCAGGTATACGTATTTTTCAGAAAGCTTTCTAGGGACTCCTTCTTCTAGGATGATGAAGTAGATATATTTTGCCATATTCCTCTTGCTCAGTACAGCAAAAAACCTTGGATATTTTATATTAAAAAAAGCATAAAAAGACTCTGAAGTGGAGAGAAGGAAGACCACCTAGGGATCTGCAAGCTTGAGGTACAACATGGTGATGAATTCCCTGGGCTTTATTTTTGTCTTATATATCCCGAACTTGGAGCCAAAGAAGAAAACAGGAAATGTCAGTGAGTGCAGGAAAAGAGAAGCCCTAACAAAACCTCGCTATTTCTGGCCAAAAAGGGCAGAAACAGGGCAGCATAGAAAAATAAATAAATAAATAAGTAAGTAAGTAAGTAAGTAAGTAAATAAATAAATAAATAAATAAAAGATTATAGGGAATAACTGCTCTACTCCAGTCAAACATCATAGGAAACACTGGGGCCCACCCCGCCCATGCTGACAAAGGCCAAATGGGGCACCTAAACTTCTGCCCTTATGATACTCTAACAAGGCACTCTAACACTCTTGCAGGGCGGTGTAAGAGAAGGCCAAGTACTGAGGTAGGACTTTCATCCTTGCTGGCTGCTAAGAAGCTCCCCACCAAGTGGAGATCACAGGGGAAGCCTGGATTTCCAACCCCCATCTGGGAGTAAGTAAATGCTCATTTGCTTCCCTGCTTGTTGGTGCCAGAGAAAAGCCAGTGGAGAGCTAGGACTTTCACTATCATCCAGCAGTAACAAGGCCACCCACACACTGGTATCAGGGATGACCATGTAGGGACCCACAATCCCACCTCCATCCAACAATAACAGGGAGTTTCTCCTTTGGGCGTTAATGGAGCCCAAGTGGGAAAACTGGACTTCTACCCTCTACTTGGCATTAATGAGGCAACACACTCCTTCCCTTTACCTGCTTGAGTAGTGTCAGAGAAATCCAGCTAAAATAGAAGGTTTAAATAAGATCCAAGTCTTATAACATAAAAATGGTCCAGGTTTCAAAAAAAAAAAAAAAAAAAAAACTTATTATAACAAAAAACAGAAAGAAAAACTACAATCAATGGAGGCCAAAACTGAGATGATAATGATGTTAGAATTATCTGACAAGGATTTTAAGCAGCCATGATAAAAATGCTTCAGTGAAAAATTATGAACATGCTTGAAACAAACAAACAACAACAACAACAAAATAGGAAACCTCATCAAAGAAATAGAAGATATAAAGAAAAACCAAATGGAGAATTTTTGAACTGAAAAATGCAATAACCTACATTAAAAGCTCAGTGGATGGGCTGCACCTCAGAATGGAGGGAATGGAAGAATAAAACAGTGAACTGGAAGATAGAACAAAAGAAATTAGTCAGTATGAACAATAAAGAGAAAATAGATTGAATAAAAAAAATGAACAAAGCCTCAGGAATGATGGGACTATAACAAATGAGTCAACATTAATGTCATAGGAGTAATGGAAGTAGTGGAGAAAGTAATGGTCTCAAAAAGTACTCAAAGAAAAATAGCTGAAAATGTCCCAAGTTTGGCAAGAAACATAAACCTATATCCCAAATAGGATAAGCCCAAATAATCCATGCCAACACATCATAATTAAACTTCTGAAAGCTAAAGACCAAAAAACAAAACAAACAAAAGAAGAAAAAGAAAAAAATTCTAAAAGCATCCAGAGAAAAATGACACCTTACCTACAGAGGAAAAATAGTTTGAATGATGGTTTCAACCGAGCTTTCAGACTCAGACTAGTGTTAGAACAAAAATCACATTAAATCAATAATAAAAATTGATTGAAGTTTATTGGACATACAACTTGCAAATTGTGGTCACATTTTGACTAGGCAGTCAAAAACATTCCAAAGATGAGTGGTCCTCCAGAGGCTCTTATACCCCATCTTCAGGACATTGCCATGGAAAAGGGCCTGAAAATAATGTTTATGGAATAACAGTTTACCCTAAAACATGATTTCCAGTCAGACCCTGGAGTTTCATAATTCTACAAAAGAGCCCAATGCCTAAGGTAAAATGGTCTCCACTAATCTACTTATTAGGCTATCGTTTGACTTAAAGGTCACTTAAGAAATCAGTTTTCTCAAGGCTTAAGGTTCAACAGAAGATTTCAAGGGCAATAGCCTGAGTGGGTCACCCCAACTCCATGGACCCCAGAAATCCAGATTCCAGGAAAATTAAAACTTTCTCAGCTCTCCCCTTTTGATCAGTATTCTGCTAGAGAATCTTTAATCAAAGATGTTCAATAATGGTAGCCAGGCACCATCCAATACTTCTGGCCTCATGGCAAAAGAGACAGTTGTTAATGGAAGCAATTAGACATAAAGTCTAGTTCCTCCTCTGCCTGGCTCTCTTTTTTATCTGCTGCATTTTTTTTTTTTCTGCTGCAGACAAACAGACCAACTGAAGCATCTTGGATAGCCTCTTGCAAGCTTTTAGACCCAGATACTACATAAGGAACTAGGAGGTAGAACAGAAACATTAAGAACAATATTAGGACAATTGACTGAACCAAAGAACCAAGGAAACAAATCCCATGAAGTGTGTTTTCTACATAAGTGACATCATTAATTGCTTTTCATGTGCCTAATCAGTGACTACATTCTGCAAAACCTCAGATTGTGTATTATTAATATAAACACAATACTGTTCATCTATTAGGGCACAAACTCTTCCTTGGAAGACTAAAAGGAAATCTAATGATATTCTATTTCATAAAGTTATAGCTCAACCTTCAGATACTTCTCTAGTTACAGTCTTTTCAACTTTGCTCTGTTTATCAACAGAAAATTCTAATTTAGGAGTTACAATATCTAAACCCATTTGAAGTCTGATGATTTCTTTTAATGTAAGAATCAGCTATTTCTGTAACTAATTACACTATGTTGACTATAAAGTATCCTATGGTAAGAGTTTTTCTCATCTCCTAATTATTCTTTTAATCCTCTTTAAGATTGTCTTTCTGTTCTAACCCTTTACATTCCTCTCATATTTTTGTAATTTTCCCTCTTGGCTTATTGATTATACATAAACACATAGGAATAGTGTAACAAGAACCAGTATAATCTGCATGCAAAAACAAAACAAAACAAACAAACAGACAAAAAAAACCATTAGATAATTTAGGAGAAAGGAGAAAATGGTTTCTTATACCCAGAAAATAGAATATTAATATTCTTCACATGAAACCTATAATAATCTTTTAGTCCACTCAGTCTTATGTAGCTAATTTCTGTTTCATGCAATTCTGGATCAGCAGCAGTCTGTAAACCCATGAACTTCTACACAACAGTGCTGGAAATCTTGATTCAGTCCAAAACTAACCACACTCAAAATATCATAGTCCTTTTCATAAGTTTGATATATTCCATCTTTTGTGGAAAGACTCTGGTGAAGTGCTTTCAGGAAGTCAGCAAAGTAAAAACTATCCGCAGAGACAAAACTAAAAAATGGCCAAAGAAAGAAAAAAGAAAAGAAAAGAAACAGACAAAAGGAATTCAGCACAGGAGAGTAAGAGGAACAAAGAAAAAGTCAGTGCCACACCAAAACAAAAAAACAAAAACACACTACAAAATGACAGCAATAAACTCACACCTATCAATAATCACACTGAAGATAAATGGTTTAAATGCACCCATAAAGAGACAGAGAGTGACAGAATGGATATAAAAAAAAAACAGGACCCATCAATATGCTGTCTACAAGAGACACATATTAGACACAAAGACACAAATATATTAAAAATTGAAGGATGGAAGAAAAATATATTAAGCTAACATCAACCAAAAAAGAGTAAATGTGGCAATACTAATCTCAGATAAAATAGACTTTTAAGCAAAACCCGTCAAAAGACAAGGAAGGCCATTATATAATGATTAAAGGGACAGTCCACCACAGAACATAACCATAATGAATATCTATGCACCCCATGACAGGGCTCCAAAATACATAAAAAATAACTCAAACAGCATTGAAAAGATAAATGGAAAGTTCCACAATAAAAGTAGAAGACTTCAACACACCACTCTCAGTAAAGGACAGAACATCTACAAAGAAACTCAACAAAGATACAGAAGATCTAAAATCCTCAGTCAACCAACCTGACCTCATAGATGTATACCTAACACTCCACCCAACAGCAGCAAAGTATACATTCTTTACCAATGCACATGGAATGTTCTCCAGAAGAGACAACATCTTAGGCCACAAAGCAAAATCCAAAACCCTGGGGTAATACAAAGCATCTTCTCTCAGCACAACACCGTAAAAGTAGAATTAATAACAGGAAGAGAAAGGAAAAAATAATTAAATACATGGAAACCAAATAACACCTTGCTAAAAAACCACTGGGTAATAGAAGAAATCAAAGATGGAATAAAAAAACTCCTAGAATCAAACAAGAATGAAAATACATCATACCAAAACTTTCAGGACACAGCAAAGGTAGCGCTCAGAGGTCAATTTATAGCAATAGATGTACGCTTCAAAAAAGAAGAAAGGAACAAAATTAAAATGTCAGCTATACAACTTCAACAAATAGAAAGAAAACAGCAAAAGATCACCACAGCCACCAGAAGAAAGGAAATAATAAACAGCAGAACAGAAATAAATGAAATAGATAATTAGAGTTAACAAAACCAAAAGTTGGTTCTTTGAAAGGATCAACAAAATCAACAAACCATTGGTGAAATTAACACAAGAAAAACAAGACAGGCAGCAAATAACCCAAATAAGAAATGAAATAAGGGACATTACAACAGAGCTAACTGAAATAAAAAGGATCATAACAGAGTACTACGAAAAACTGTACTCCAGAAAATTTGAAGGCCAAAGGAAATGGACAAATTTCTAGAAACACACTATCTACCTAAACTAACACAAACTGAGGTTGAAAATCTGAACAGACCAATAAAAGAGACTGAAAAGGTAATTAAAAAAAAAAAAAAAAAACTCCCAACAAAAAAATCCTGGCCCAGATGGCTTCACCGGAGCATCCTACCAAACACTCAGAGATGAGCTCACACCAGTACTGTTCAAACTATCTCATAACATAGAAAAGAAAGGGATACTTCCGAATTCATTCTATGAAGCCAACATAACCCTGATACCAAAACCAGGCAAAGATATCACAATAAAAGAAAATTACAGACCTATATCTCTCATGAACATAGATGCAAAATTCTCAGCACAATTCTAGCCAATAGAATAAAGCATTGTGTATAAAAAAAAAAAATACACTGTGACCAAGTGGGATTCACAACAGGCATGCAAGGATGGTTCAACATTAGAAAAACCAACTGACATAATCTGCCACATAAATAAAACAAAAAAAATCACATGATCATCTCAATTGATGCAGAAAAGGCATTTGATAAAGTCCAAACATCCATTCCTGATAAAAACTCTCAGTAAGATAGGAATATAGGAAAATTCCTCAACATAACAAAGGACATCTGTACAAAACCAACAGCTATCATCATTCTCAACAGGGAGAGGTTGAAAACATTCCCCTTAAGAACAAGAATAAGACAAAGGTGCCTTTTATCACCACTGCTATTTAACATTTTGCTTACAGTACTAGCTAGGGCAATAAGGCAAGAAAAATAAAAGTCATCCAAACTTGTAAGGAAGAAGTAAAACTATATTCACAGATGATATCACACTATACATAGAGAACACTAAAGATTCCATAAGAAAACTACCAGAACTAATAGAAAGATTCAGTAGAATAGCAGCATACGAGATAAACATACAAAAATCAGTTGGATTCTCATACACCAATAAAGAGAACTGTGAAAAGAAAATCAGGAAAACAATACCACTTACTTATAATAAAAAAAAAAAAAAAAGGGCTATTATATACTTATAATAGCCCCTAAAAAATAAAATACTTAGGAATAAATCTAACCAGGGTGATAAAAGACCTATGCAAAGAAAACTACAAAACACTACTGCAAGAAATCAAAAGAGACCTACGTGGAAAAACATACCATGCTCATGGATAGGTAGACTCAACATTGTGAAAATGTCAATTCTACCCAAAGCAATCTACAAATACAATACAATCCTGATCCAAATACCAACAGCATTCTTTAATGAAAAAAAAAAAGTCATTAACTTTATATGGAAATGAAAGAGGCCCTGGATAAGTAAAGCATCATTGAAGAAGAAGAATAAAGTTGGAGGCCTTGCACTGCCTGACCTCAGAACTTACTGGTACAGCTACAGTAGTCAAAACAACCTGGTACTGGTACAACAGATGCGTTGACCAATGGAACAGAATTGAACACCCAAATGTAAATCTATCCACCTACAGTCATCTGATCTTTGATAAAATCCCAAACTTCATCAAATAGGGAAAAGACAGTCTTTTTAACAAATGGTGCTGGCAAAACTGGATGTCCATCTGCAAAAAAATGAAACAGAAGCCAAACCTCGCACTATACACAAAAATTAATTAAAAAAGGGTCAAAGACCTAAATATAAAACCAAAAAGTATAAATATCATGGCAGAAAAAAATAGGGTAAATGGTAGAGGCCATAATATATGGCATAAATAGGATACAAACCATAAGTAACAAAACACAGACACCTGAAGACAGGGTAGATAACTAGGATCATCTAAAAATTAAACACTTATGCTTGTCAAAGGACTTCACCAAAAGAGTAAAAAGAGAACCTACAGACTGGAAAAAAATTTTTGGCTGTGACATATCCAACAAAGTTCTAACCTCTAAAATCTACAGGAAAATTCAACACCTCTACAACAAAAAGACCAACAATCCAATTAAAAAATAGGCAAAGAATATGAACAGACACTTCTTCAAAGAAGACCTTCAGGCAGCTGACAGACACATGAAAAAATGCTCACGATCACTAGCCATTAGAAGAATGCAGATTGAAACTACAGTGAGATGTCACCTCACCCTGACATTTCTGGCACGAATCAAAAAAGCAGAAAATAACAAATGTTGGAGAGGCTCCAGGAGGTTGGAACTCTTATGCAGTGCTGGTGGGAATGCAGAATGGTACAACCATTTTGGAAAATGATATAGCACTTTCTTAAAAAGATAGAAATAGAAATACCTTCCAAACTAGCAATCCCACTCCTAGGAATATATCCTAGAGAAATAAGAGACATATGCACACCCATTATTGCAACATTATTCACAACAGCAAAAAGATGGAAACAATCTAGATGCCCATCAACAGATGAATGGATAAACTATGGTACATACACACAATGGAATACTACACAATGGTAAAGAACAATGATAAATCTGCAAAACATCTCACAACATGGATGAATCTGGAGGGCATTATGGTGAGTGAAATAATTCAATCACGAAAGGGCAAATACTATATGAGACCACTATTATAAAAACTCAAGAAAAGGTTTACACAAAGAAAGAAACAATCTTCGATGGTTACTGGGGAGGGAAGGTGTGGGGAGGGAAAAACACCAATTAAACAGTAGATAAGTGGTAACTTTGGTGAAGGGTACGGCAGTCCACAACACTGGTGAAGTCAGCACAATTTGACCAAGGCAAAGTCATAGAAGTTTCACAGACACATCCACACTCCCTGAGGGACATGTTGTTGGACTGAGGGCTGGGGACCATGGTCTGGGGAGACATCTAGCTCAACTGGCATAACATTATTTATAAGGAAAATGTTCTACATCCTACTTTGCTCAGTAGTGCCTAGGGTCTTAAAAGCTTGTGAGCGGCCATCTATGATATTGTACTCGTCCCACCAAGTCAGAAGCAAGGGAGAATGAAGAAAACCAAAGACACAAGGGAAAGACTAGTCCAAAGGACTAATGGATTGCAGCCATAGCCTCCAACAGACTAGGTCCAGCACAGCTAAATGGTGCTCAGCTACCACCACTGACTGCTCTGACTCAGATTACAATAGAGGGTCCTGGACAGAACTGGAGATAAATGTAGAACAAAATTCAAACTCACAGAAAAGACGAGGCTTACTGGTCTGACAGAGAGTGGAGAAACACCTAAAGTATGGGCCCCAGACACCCTTTTATCTCTCTACTGAAGCCACTCCTGAGGTTCACCCTTCAGTCAAAGATTAGACAGGCTCATAAAACAAACAATAAAACATGTAGCTCAACCATGTATATGAGACTAAATGGGCACATCAGTCCAGGGGCAAGGATTAGAAGGCAGGCGGGGACAGGAAAGCTGGACAAATGGAAATGGGGAACCCAAAGTCGAGAAGGGGAGAGTGTTGACACGTTGCAGGGTTGCAACCAGAGTCACAAAACAATGTATGTATTAATTGTTTAATGAGAAACTAATTTGCTCTGTCAACCTTCATCTAAAGTATGCTCGCACGCACACGTGCACATACACACACACACACACAAAGAGAGAAGTCCCAGAAGTGGCTTGATGGGGGAATTCTACCAAACACTGACAAAGAATTAACAGCAGTCCTCAAACTCTTCCAAAACAGAATGGGGGGTAAGGGGGAACACTCTGTAAGTCATTCTATTAGACCAGCGTTACCCTGATGCCAAAGACAGATAATAGCATCACAAGAAGAGAAGTTATAGGCTAATATCCCTTTTGAATGTAGATGCAAAATCTCAGCAAAATACTAGTGAACTGAATCCTACAGCATATTACAATGATTAATGCCATAACCAAGGGGGATTTATCCCAGGGATGAAAAAGTGATTTGGCATAAGAATATAAATCAATGCAATACACCACGTTTATAGAATGAAGAAAAGAGCCACATTATCATCTCAATTGACACAGAAAAGACATTTGACAAAATTCGAAATCTCTTCACTATAAAAACACTCAACAAAGTAGGAATAGAAAGAGAAATACCTCAACATGAGAAAGAGAATTTTTTTTTAATTTTATTAACTTTTATTGAACTTCAAGTGAACGTTTACAAATCAAGTCAGACTGTCACATATAAGTTTATATGCACCTTACTCCGTACTCCCACTTGCTCTCCCCCTAATGAGACAGCCCTTCCAGTCTCTTCTTTTGTGACAATTTTGTCAGCTTCCAACCCTCTCCACCCTCCCATCCCCGCTCCAGACAGGAGATGCCAACACAGTCTCAAGTGTCCACCTGATATAATTAGCTCACTCTTCATCAGCATCTCTCTCCTACCCACTGTCCAGTCCCTTTCATGTCTGATGAGTTGTCTTCGGGAATAGTTCCTGTCCTGTGCCAACAGAAGGTTTGGGGACCATGACCGCCAGGATTCCTCTAGTCTCAGTCAGACCATTAAGTATGGTCTTTTTGTGAGAATTTGGGGTCTGCATCCCACTGATCTCGTGCTCCCTCAGGGGTTCTCTGTTGTGCTCCCTGTCAGGGCAGTCATCGGATGTGGCCGGGCACCATCTAGTTCTTCTGGTCGCAGGATGATGTAAGTCTCTGCTTCTTGTGGCCCTTTCTGTCTCTTGGGCTCTTAGTTATCGTGTGACCTTGGTGTTCTTCATTGTCCTTTGATCCAGGTGGGTTGAGACCAATTGATGCATCTTAGATGGCCACTTGTTAGCATTTAAGACCCCAGACGCCACATTTCAAAGTGGGATGCAGAATGTTTTCATAACAGAATTATTTTGCCAATTGACTTAGAAGTCCCTTTAAACCATGGTCCCCAAACCCCCGCCCTTGCTCTGCTGACCTCTGAAGCATTTAGTTTATCCTGGAAACTTCTTTGCTTTTGGTCCAGTCCAATTGAGCTGACCTTCCATGTATTGAGCATTGTCCTTCCCTTCACCTAAAGCAGTTCTTATCTACTAATTAATCAGTAAAAAACCCTCTCCCACCCTCCCTCCCTCGTAACCACAAAAGTATGTGTTCTTCTCAGTTTATACTATTTCTCAAGATCTTATACAATATTTGTCCTTTTGCCTCTGACTAATTTTGCTCAGCATAATGCCTTCCAGGTTCCTCCATGTTGTGAAATGTTTCACAGATTCGTCACTGTTCTTTATCGATGCATAGTATGCCATTGTGTGAATATACCACAATTTATTTAACCATTCATCCGTTGATGGACACCTTGGTTGCTTCCAGCTTTTTGCTGTTGTAAACAGAGCTGCAATAAACATGGGTGTGCATCTGTTTGTGTGAAGGCTCTTGTTTCTCTAGGGTATATTCCGAGGAGTGGGATTTCTGGGTTGTATGGTAGTTCTATTTCTAACTGTTTAAGATAACGCCAGATAGATTTCCAAAGTGGTTGTACCATTTGACATTTCCACCAGCAGTGTATAAGAGTTCCAATCTCTCCGCAGCCTCTCCAACATTTATTATTTTGTCTTTTTTGGATTAATTCCAGCCTTGTTGGAGTGAGATGGAATCTCATCGTAGTTTTAATTGAGAAAGAGAATTTATGTAAAGCCCACTGCTAACATTATACTCAATGAAGAAAGAATGAAGGTTTCCCCCTAAACTCAGGAACAAGACAAGGATACTCCCTCTCATTACTGTTATTCAAAGTGTACTGGGAGTTCTAGTCAGAGCAATTAGGAAGAAAAAGAAATAAAAGGCATCCAAATTGGGACGGAAGTAGTAAAACTATCTCTACTTGCAGAGGACTCAATTGTATATACAGAAAATCCCAAAGATTTCACAAGAGAGCTGCTAGAACTAATAAGCAAATTCAGCAAAATTGCAGGGTACAGGACCAACAAGCAAAAATCAGTTGTCTGTCATGACAGAGAGACCCTGAGGGAGCAGGAGAGCAGTGGGACGCAGACCCCAAATTCTCATAAAAAGACCAGACTTAATGATCTGACTGAGACTAGAAGGACCCCTGAGGTCACGGTCCCCAGACCTTCCATTACCCCAAGACAGTAACCATTCCCAAAGCCAACTCTTCAGACAGGAATTGGACTGGACAATCGGATAGTGAATGATACTAGTGAAGAGTGAGGTTCTTGGATCAAGTAGACACATGAGACTATGTGGGTAGCTGCTGTCTGGAGAGGAGATGAGAGGGCAGAGGGGGTCAGAAGCTGGCTGAATGGACACGAAAATAGAGAATGGAAGGAAGGAGTGTGCACTCTCATTAGAGGGAGAGCAACTAGGAGTATATAGCAAGGTATATATAAATTTTTGTATGAGAGACTGACTTGTAAACTTTCACTTAAAACAATAAAAATTAAAAAAAAGAACAACATACAGTAGTATCACTTGTCTGTATTGAAATTATGTTTGAGACTTACTTTACATTGTAAAATATATCTTTTCAATTTTGAACTATGAAAAAAATCAGTTGTGTGTCTATGAATTGGCAATGAACAATCTCAAAACAAAACAGTTCCATTTGCAATAGCATCTAAAAGAATGAAATACCTAGGAATAAATTTCACCAATGAGGTGAAAGATTGAAAACCCGACAACATTGCTGAAAGATATTTAAAAAGAATTAGATAAATGGAAAGACATGTCATGTTTGTGAATTAGGAGACTGAATATTGTTAAGTTGTAAATATTGCCCCAAGTGATGTATAGATTTAATGCAATACATATACAAATTCCAAAAGCCTTTTTGTAGAAATGGACGTGTTGATCCTAAAAGTCATATGCAATCACGAGGGACCTAGATATCCAAAACAACTTTGAAAAAGAAGAAGAAGTAGGAGGACTCACACTTCCTGATTTCAAAACTCATTACGAAGTTACAATAATCAAAAGTGTAGTACTGATATAAGAATAACCAAATCCATTTCCATCGATTCAGTTTCGACTCATAGCAACCCTATAGTACAGAGTAGAACTACCCCATTGAGAATTACCGTATGACCCAGCAATTGCACTGCTTGGTACATACCCAAAATAATGAAATCAGGGACTTGAACAGAAACTTGTATACCGATGTTCGTTGCATTATTCACAATAATCAAAATGTGGAAATAACCCATGTGTCCGTCTCTAGATGAATAAAGTGTTGTCTATACATACAATCAATAATTTTTTAGCCATGAAAATGAATGAAGTTATGATGCATGCTACAGTGTGGCTTAACCTTGAAAACATTATGCTAAGTGAGATAAGCCAGACACAGAAGGGCAAATATTGTAAGATCCCACTTATATGAAATATCTACAATAGGCAAAGGCATAGAGATAGGAAGTCGATTAGTGATAGCAATGGACTGGGGATAGGGTAAATTGGGGAGTTAATATTTAATGGGTGCAGAGTTTCTGTGATGAAAAATATTTGGAGAAAATAGTGATGGTTGCACAACATGGTGAATGTACTTAAGGTCACTGAATTGTACACTTAAAAATGGTTAAAAAGGCAAATTTTATTTTACATATATTTTGTTGTTGTCATATGTCATCGAGGTGATTTTGACTCATAGTGACCATATGACGGAGTAGAACTGCTCCATGCGGTTTTCTAGGCTGTCATCTTTAAGGGAGAAGATTGTCTGATTTTTCTCCTATGGAGCTACTGGGTAAGTTTGAACTGCCAATCTTTTGGTTAGCAACTGAGCAGCTCCACAGGAGCTGTTAACTGTTGCACCACCAGGGCTCCTTATATATATTTTACTACCATTAAAAATAAATAAAGTTGAGTTCTTGAGGGCGGAGCCAAGATGGCTGACTAGGTAGAAGCTACCTCGGATCCCTCTTGAAACAAAGACTCAGAAAAACAAGTGAATCGATCACATACATGACAGTCTACGAACCCTGACCATCAAACACAGATCTAAAGAGTTGACCTGAGTGACAGAGACTGAGAACAAGCAACCACGGGGAAGCAGCGACCGTTTTCGGAGCCTGGAGCCAGCGTCCCAGTGAGAAAACCTAGGCGCTGGGCTTTGGACTGGGTGCAGGGGAGCTGAACACGGCATCTTGAGACAGCGCAAACACAGGACGCAGCCCTAGCCCCCAGAAGTGACCTCAGGGAAAGCCCAGCCAGTGCATGCAGGCAGCGCAGTGACGCTGCTGACAGAAGAAGTAGTCACTGGGAGGCAGCGATTGGTTTTGGAGCCTGGAGTGTGGTGTTCCAGCCGGGGAACCTTGGCGCTGGGCTTTAGACTGGGAGTGGAGGAACTGACCACGGCTTCTGAGACAGCACAAGCACAGGATGCGGGCCTGACCCTCGGGGGCCATCTCGACCCAGCCAACGCACACAGGCTACACACCCCTCGGGAATCTCTGATAAAACAGTCATCCCAAGCAAGGTAAGTAACTTTGTCTACATTCCGGGGTGCTACTATCTCCTATCTATCTGATCCCTCCCCTTCCCTTCCCAGGCGGCTTCATTAACATTGGAATTTCCTGAGCCAGAGAGCGAAGTGCTCTGTGGATTTTTTTTTTTTTTGGTCTTTTCCTAACCCATTCTCCTGGCCTGAGAGAAGCAGCTACAAACAACCCAGGGACCAAAAATCCTTCCCTGACTTCCCGAACTTGGACTAAAAATACAGAACCAGCTCCAGCCAAGCATATGTGATCCACAGTCTTGGGCTTTCATCCCTACAAGGAACAAAGTGGCTATTATAATGCAAAGGCAATTCTGATAGGGATCTGACTGTAATTGTTTTAGCAGATTACTGGAAAGACAAGTTTCCCAGGTCTGATATCTCTGCGTATTCAACAGAGCCCTCACTGACCCACAACGGGGAACTGAGGGCTGAAGCTCCCTCCAGACCACCTAGCCTCCTGCCTTAGGGGTCTGAGGATGGTGACACCTACCAAACTGTAGAGGTACATGCATTGGATACCTAAGGTACAGCTGCAGAGCCCACCCACCAAAGTGCTTTAGGAATAGAGACACACTTGCCTCACTGAAACTTGGGCGAACCCTGTCAGCATCCTGCCCCCCCGGAGTGTGACCCCCTACTGCTACTAAAATCTGGTGCACACAACTATCACAACTACTCCTCTAGGTGGATAGGTGACAGTCTGCACCACACACTTGGTGACGCCAAATCAGATTCTTCTCAAGAATAGCGAATGGACTCTTAGGCTTATATATCTGGTAACAGCCCAAATGAGCTGACAATAGGACATAAGTGATTCAAGGGCTACAACAGCAAGACAGCACAATCTAGTAGCCCATCTATGTATATTGAAAGAAAACAAAACAAGACAAGACTCAGTGAGCAAATATAAAATAAATCATTACAATATCTTATAGATGGCTTGGAGACAGCAGTCGATATCAAACCACATAAAGAAGCAGACCATGATTGCTTCTACAACTCCCCAAATTAAAGAATAAAAAACTTTCCCAAATGAAGATACAATCCTGGAATTGCCAGGCGCAGAATATAAAAAACTAATTTACAGAATGCTTCAAGACATCAGGGATGACCTCATAAATGAAATAAGGCAATCTACAGAAAAAACCAAGGAACACACTGATAAAGCAGTGGAAGAAATAAAAAAGATTATTGAAGAACATAGTGGAAAAATTAATAAGTTGCAAGAATCCATAGAGAGACAGCATTCAGAAATCCAAAAGATTAACAGTAAAATTACAGAATCAGACAACTCAATAGGAAGAGAAGCAGAATCGAACAATTGGAATGCAGAGTGGGGGACCCGGAGGATAAGGGAATAGACACCAATATAGCTGAAAAAAAAATCAGATAAAAGAATTAAAAAAAAAATGAAGAAACCGTAAGAATCATGTGGGACTCTATCAAGAAGAACAACTTGCGTGTGATTGGAGTCCCAGAACAGGGAGGGATAACAGAAAATACAGAGAGAATAGTTGAAGATCTGTTGGCAGAAAACTTCCCTGACATCATGAAAGATAAAAGGATATCTATCCAAGATGCTCATCAAACCCCATATAAGATTGATCCAAAAAGAAAATAACCAAGACATATTATCATCAAACTTGCCAAAACCAAAGATAAAAAAATTTAAAAAGCAGCCGGGATAAAAGAAAGATCTCCTACAAAGGAGAATCAATAAGAATAAGTTCAGACTACTCAGCAGAAACCATGCAGTCAAGAAGGCAATGGGAAGACATATATAGAGCACTGAAGGAGAAAAACTGCCAGCCAAGGATCATATATCCAGCAAAACTCTCTCTCAAATATAAAGGTGAAATTAAAACATTTACAGCTAAACACAAGCTTAGAGAATTTGCAAAAACCAAACCAAAGCTACAAGAAATACTAAAGGAAATTGTTTGGTCAGAAAACCAATAATATCAGATACCAGCACAACACAAGATCACAGAACAGAACATCCTGATATCAGCTCAAATAGGGAAATCACAAAAACAAAATAAGATTAATTGTGAAAAGAAAAAAATGCTCAAAACAGGGAATCATTGAAGTCAATCACAATAATCAAAAAGAGGGACTAAATACAGAAGGCATAGAAATGCCATATGGAGAGGGAAACAAGGCAATATAGGACAATACAAGTTAGGTTTTTACTTAGAATAATAGGGGTAAATATTAAGGTAACCACAAAGAGGTATAACAATTCCATTACTCAAAATGGAAACCAAGAAAAACATAACGACTCAGCAAACATAAATTCAACTACTATGAAAACGAGGAACACACAATTTACAAAGAAAAATGTCTCAGCACAAAAAAGTAAGTGGAAAAATGAAATTGTCAACAACACACATAAAAAGGCATGAAAATGACAGCACTAAACACATACTTATCTATAATTGTGCTGAATGTAAATGGACTAAATGCACCAATAAAGAGACAGAGAGTCTCAAACTGGATAAAGAAACATGATCCGTCTATATGCTGCCTACAAGAGACACACCTTACACTTAGAGACACAAAAAAACTAAAACTCAAAGGATGGAAAAAAATATATCAAGCAAACAACAAGCAAAAAAGAGCAGGAGTAGCAATATTAGTTTCTGACACAATTGACTTTAAAGTTAAAGCCACCACAAAGGATAAAGAAGGACACGACGTAATGATTAAAGGGATAATTGACCAGGAAGATATAACCATATTAAATATTTATGCACCCAATGACAGGGCTGCAAGATACACAAAACAAACTTTAACAGAACTGAAAAGTGAGATAGACACCTCCACAATTATAGTAGGAGACTTCAACACACCACTTTTGGAGAAACAGGATATCCAGTAAGAAGCTCAATAGAGACACGGAAAACCTAATTGCTACAATCAACCAACTTGACCTCATAGACATACGGAACACTGCACCCAACAGCTGCAAAGTATACTTTTTTTTTCTAGTGCACATGGAACATTCTCTAGAATAGACCACATATTAGGTCATAAGACAAACCTTTGCAGAATCCAAAACATCGAAATATTACAAAGCATCTTCTCAGACCACAAGGCCATAAAAGTGGAAATCAATAACAGAAAAACTAGGGAAAAGAAATCAAATACTTGGAAACTGAACAATACCCTCCTGAAAAAAGACTGGGTTATAGAAGACATCAAGGAGGGAATAAGGAAATTCATAGAATGCAACGAGAATGAAAACGCTTCCTATCAAAACCTCTGGGACACAGCAAAAGTAGTGCTCAGAGGTCAATTTATATTGATAAACGCACACATACAAAAAGAAGAAAGAGCCAAAATCAGAGAACTGTCCCTACAACTTTAACAAATAGAAAGCGAGAAACAAAAGAATCCATCAGGCACCAGAAGAAAACAAATAATAAAAATTAGAGCTGAACTAAATGAATTAGAGAACAGAAAAACAATTGAAAGAATTGACAAAGCCAAAAGCTGATTCTTTGAAAAAATTAACAAAATTGATAAACCACTGGACAGACTGACTAAAGAAACACAGGAAAGGAAACAAATAACATGAATAAGAAACGAGATGGGCCATATCACAACAGATCCAACTGAAATTAAAAGAATCATATCAGATTATTACAAAAAATTGTACTCGAAGAAATTGGCAAACCTTGAAGAATTGGATGAATTCCTAGAAAAACACTACCTACCTAAACTAACACAATCAGAAATAGAACAACTAAATAGACCCATAACAAAAAAAGAGATTGAAAAGGTAATCGAAAAAATACCAACAAAAAAAAAGCCTTGGCCCGTGCGGCTTCACTGTAGAGTTCTACCAAACTTTCAGAGAGGAGTTAACACCACTACTACTGAAGGTATTTCAAAGCATAGGAAAGGATGGAATACTACCTAACTCATTCTATGAAGCCACCATATCCCCGATACCAAAACCAGGTAAAGACACCACAAAAAAAGAAAATTATAGACCTATATCCCTCATGAACATAGCTGCAAAAATCCTCAACAAAATTCTAGCCAATCGAAGTCAACAACATATCAAAGAAATAATCTACCACGACCAAGTGGGATTTATACCAGGTATTCAAGGCTGGTTTAGTATTGGAAAAACCATTAATGTAATCCACCATATAAATTAAACAAAAGACAAAAACCACATGATCTTATTCATTGATGTAGAAAAGACATTTGACAAAGTCCAACACCCATTCATCATAAAACTTCTCAGCAAAACAGGAATTGAAGGAAAATTCCTCAACATAATAAAGGGCATCTATGCAAAGCCAACAGCCAACATCACTCTAAATGGAGAGAGCCTGAAAGCATTTCCCTTGAGAACGGGAACCAGACAAGGATGCCCTTTATCACCGCTCTTATTCAACATTGTGCTAGAGGCCCTAGCCAGAGCAATTCGGCTAGACAAAGAAATAAAGGGCATCTGGATTGGCAAGGAAGAAGTAAAATTATCTCTATTTGCAGATGACATGATCTTATACACAGAAAACCCTAAGGAATCCTCCAGAAAACCACTCAAACTAATAGAAGAGTTTGGCAGAGTCTCAGGTTATAAGATAAACATACAAAAATCACTTGGATTCCTCTACATCAACAAAAAGAACATCGAAGAGGAAATCACAAAATCAATACCATTCACAGTAGCCCCCAAGAAGATAAAATACTTAGGCATAAATCTTACCAAAGATGTAAAAGACGTATACAAAGAAAACTACAAAGTACTAGTGCAAGAAACTAAACAGGACCTACATAAGTGGAAAAACATACCATGCTCATGGATAGGAAGATTTAATATAGTAAAAATGTCTATTCTACCAAAAGCCATCTATACATACAATGCACTTCCGATCCAAATTCCAATGACATTTTGTAATGTGATAGAGAAACAAATCACCAACTTCATATGGAAGGGAAAGAAGCCCTGGATAAGTAAAGCACTACTGAAAAAGAAGAAGAAAGTTGGAGGCCTCACTCTACCTGATTTTAGAACATACTATACAGCCACAGTATTCAAAACAGCCTGGTACTGGTACAACAGGCACATAGACCAATGGAACAGAATTAAGAACCCAGATATAAATCCATCCACATATGAGCAGTTGATATTTGACAAAGACCGAGTGTCAGTTAATTGGGGAAAAGATAGTCTTTTTAACAAATGGTGCTGGCATAACCGGTTATCCATTTGCAAAAAAATGAAACAGGACCCATACCTCACACCATGCACAAAATCTAACTCTAAGTGGATCAAAGACCTAAACATAAAGACTAAAACGATAAAGATCATGGAAGAAAAAATAGGGACAACCTTAGGAGCCCTGATACAAGGCATAAACAATACAAAACATTACCAAAAATGACGAAGAGAAACCAGATAACTGGGAGCTCCTAAAAATCAAACACTTATGCTCATCTAAAGACTTCACCAAAAGAGTAAAAAGACCACCTAGAGATTGGGAAAAATTTTTCAGCTATGACATCTCAGACCAGCACCTGATTTCTAAAATCTATATGATTCTGTTAAAACTCAACCACAAAAAGACAAACAACCCAATCAATAAGTGGGCAAAGGATATGAACATGCACTTCACTAAAGAAGTTATTCAGGCAGCTAACAGATACATGAGAAAATGCTCTTGATCATTAGCCATAGGGAAATGCAAATTAAAACTACGATGAGATTCCATCTCACTCCAACAAGGATGGCATTAATCCAAAAAACACTAATAAATGTTGGAGAGGCTGCGGAGAGATTGGAACTCTTATACACTGCTGGTGGGAATGTCAAATGGTACAACCACTTTGGAAATCTATCTGGCGTTATCTTAAACAGTTAGAAATAGAACTACCATACAACCCAGAAATCCCACTCCTCGGAATATACCCTAGAGAAATAAGAGCCTTCACACAAACAGGTATATGCACACCCATGTTTATTGCAGCTCTGTTTACAATAGCAAAAAGCTGGAAGCAACCAAGGTGTCCATCAATGGATGAATGGGTAAATAAATTATGGTATATTCACACAATGGCATACTATGCATCGATAAAGAACAGTGACGAATCTGTGAAACATTTCATAACATGGAGGAACCTGGAAGGCATTATGCTGAGTGAAATTAGTCAGATGCAAAAGGACAAAGATTGTATAAGACCACTATTATAAGATCTTGAGAAATAGTATAAACTGAGAAGAACACATACTTTTGTGGTTACAACGGGGGGAGGGAAGGAGAGGGTTATTTACTGATTAGTTCGTAGATAAGAACCACTTTAAGTGAAGGGAAGGTCAATACTCAATACAGCTCAACAGGACTGGACCAAAAGCAAAGAAGCTTTCTGGATAAACTGAATGCTTCAAAGGTCAGCGAAGCAAGGGCAGGGGTTTGGGGACTATGGCTTAAGGGGACTTTTAAGTCAACTGGCAAAATAATTCTATTATGAAAACATTCTGCATCCCACTTTGAAGTGTGGCGTCTGGGGTCTTAAATGCTAACAAGCGGCCATCTAGGATGCATCAATTGGTCTCAACCCACCTGGATCAAAGGAGAATGAAGAACACCAAGGTCACAGGATAACTATGAGTCCAAGAGACAGAAAGGGCCACATGAACCAGAGCCTTACATCATCCTGATACCAGAAGAACTACATGGTGCCCAGTCACAACCGATGACTGCCCTGACAGGGAGCACAACAGAGAACCCCTGAGGGAGCAGGAGATCAGTGGGATGCAGACCCCAAATTCTCATAAAAAGACCAGACTTAATGGTCTGACTGAGACTAGAAGAATCCTGGTGGTCATGGTGCCCAAACCTTCTGGTGGCACAGGACAGGAACCATTCCCGAAGACAACTCATCATACATGGAAGGGACTGGACAATGGGTTGGAGAGAGATGCTGATGAAGAGTGAGCTACTTGTATCAGGTGGACACTTGAGACTGTGTTGGCGTCTCCTGTCTGGAGCAGATATGGGGGGTAGAGATGGTTAGAAAGTGGCAAGACCGTCAGGAAAGGAGAGACTGGAAGGAGGGAGCGTGCTGACTCATTAGGGGGAGAGTAAGTGGGAGTATGGAGTAAGGTATATATAAGCTTTTATGTGACAGATTGACTTGATTTGTAAACTTTCACTTAAAGCACAATAAAAATTATTAAAATAAATAAAGTTTAAATTTTTATTTTTGAATAAATAAATGTAGCCAATCAATGTAGTCCACCATACTGACAAGGTGAAAATAAAATTGCATAATGATGTGAATCAATGCAGTCAAATCATTTAACAAGATTCAGTGTTCATTCATTACAAAAAGTCTCAGAAAAACAGAAATGCTTCCTCTCTTTGAAAAAGAGCATCTATAAAAACCTAAGTGAAAGACTGAATGTTCCCCCCATCCCCCAAGGTTGGGAAAAAAGCACGGATATTTATTCTCACCATTCCTATTCAAGATAGTGCTGGAAGTTCTATTCAATGAAATAAGGCAAGAATAGGACATAAAAGGCATACATATCAGAAAATAGGAAATAGAACTTTCACTAACTTCAGGTGACATGATGGTATATGTAGAAAATTCCAAAGGATTTTCAAAAGAAACTCCTAGAACTAATATGTGAGTTCTGAAATATTTCAGGATATGAGATAAGCTACAAATGCCAATTTTATTTCTGTATACTATCATGAACACATGCACACTAAGATAAAAAATACAATACCATTTCTAATAAGTCAAAAAATGAAATAGGTATAAATGCGACAAAACATGTACACGACTTATATGCTAAGAAGTACAAAACACTGACGAAAGAAATCAATGAATGTATAAATGTAGGCATACTGTGTTCATGAATTGGTAGACTCAACATAGTAAAGATGTCATTTCTCCTCAGAACTGATACATGGGTTTAACAGTTCCTATCAACCCCAGCAAGAATTTTTTTGTTGTACTTTAGATGAAAATTTACAGAGCAAATTAGTTTCTCATTAAACAATTAATACACATATTGCTTTGTGACATTGGTTGGCAACCTCATGGCAGTCAACACTCTCCCCTTCTCAAACTTGGGTTCCCATTACCAGGTTTCCTGTCCCCTCCTGCCTTCTCGTCCTTGCCCCTGGGATGGTGTGCCCATTTAGTCTCATTTTGTTTTATGGGTCTGTCTAATCTTTGGATGAATAGTGAACCTCAGGAGTGACTTCATTACTGAGCTAAAAGGATGTCTGGGGGTCATACTCTTGGGGTTTCTCCAGTCTTTGTCAGGCCATTAATTCTGGTCTTTTTTTGTGAGTTAGAGCTCTGTCTGGGACCCTGTATTGTGATCCCTGTCAGAGCAGTCAGTGGTGGTAGCCAGGCACCACCTAGTTGTACTGGACTCAATCTGGTGGAGGCTGTAGTAGCTGTGGTTCATTAGTCCTTTCAACTAATCTTTCCCTTGTGTCTTTGGTTTTCTTCATTCTCCCTCCCAGGAAGGATTTTTTCCTAGACATAGACAAGATTATTCTAAAATGTATATGGAAAGGAAAAAGAACTAAAATAGCTAAAACAATTTTGAATAAAAAGAATGAAGAGGAATCACTCTACTTGATTTTAATACTTATTATATAGCTATATTAACAAGACTATGTCATATTTGCGTATGAAATGATGTTCAGTGTTGTTGTTGTTAGGTGCTGTCAAGTTGGTTCCGACTCATAGCGGCCCTATGCACAGAACAGAACACTGCCCGGTCCTGAGCCATCCTTACAATCATTGTTATGCTTGAGCTCATTGTTGCGGCCACTGTGTCAATCAACCTTGTTGAGTGTCTTCCTCTTTTCCGCTGACCCTGTACTTTGCCAAGCATGGTGTCCTTCTCCAGGGACTGATCCCTTCTGACAACATGTCCAAAGTGTGTAAGACGCAATCTCACCATTCCTGGTTCTAAGGAGCATTCTGGTTGTACTTCCTCTAAGACAGATTTGTTCGTTCTTTTGGCAGTCCATGGTATATTCAATATTCTTCACCAACACCACAATTGAAACGTGTCAATTCTTCGGTCTTCCTTATTCATTGTCCAGCTTTCACATGCATATAATGTGATTGAAAATACCATGGCTTAGTCTTCAAGGTGACCTCTTTGCTCTTCAACACTTTAAAGAGGTCCTTTGCAGCACATTTACCCAATGCAATGCGTCTTTTGCTTTCTTGACTGCTGTTTCCATGGCTATTGATTGTGGATCCAAGTAAAATGAAATCCTTGACAACTTCAGTCTTTTCTCCATTTGTCATGATGTTGCTCATTGGTCCAGTTGTGAGGATTTTTGTTTTCTTTATGTTTAGGTGCAATCCATACTGAAGGCTGTGGTCTTTGATCTTCATTAGTAAGTGCTTCAAGTCCTCTTCACTTTCAGCAAGCAAGGTTGTGTCATCTGCATAACACAGGTTGTTAATTAGTCTTCCTCCAATCCTGATACCCCATTCTTCTTTATATAGTCCAGCTTCTCATATTATTTGCTCAGCATACAGATTGAATAGGTGTGGTGAAAGAATACAACCCTGACGCACACCTTTCCTGACTTTAAACCAATCGGTATCCCCTCGCTCTGCCTGAACAACTGCCTTTTGATCTACGTAAAGGTTCCTCACGAGCACAATTAAGTGTTCTGAAATTCCCATTCTTCACAATGTTATACATAAATCGTTATGATCTACACAGTTGAATGCCTTTGCAGAGTGAATAAAACACAGGTAAACATCCTTCTGGTATTCTCTGCTTTCAGCCAGGATCCAGCTGAAATCAGCAATGATATCTCTGGTTCCACATACCGGCCTGAGTTTCTGGCAGTTCCCTGTCGATATACTGCTGCAGCCATTTTTGAATGATCTTCAGCAAAATTTTGTTTGTGTGTGATATTAATGATATGGTTCTATAATTTCCACATTTGGTTGGATCGCCTTTCTTGGGAATAGGCATAAATATGGATCTCTTCTAGTCAGTTGGCCAGGAAGCTGTATTCCATATTTCTTGGCATACACGATTGAGCACCTCCAGCACTGCGTCTGTTGGTTGAAACATCTCAATTGATATTCCATCAATTCCTGGAACCTTGTTTTTTGCCAGTGCCTTCAGAGCAGCTTGGACTTCTTCCTTCAGTACCATCAGTTCCAGATCATGTGCTAAATCTTGAAAGGGTTGAACAACAACTCATTCTTCTTGGTATAATGACTCTGTGTATTCCTTCCATTTTCTTTTGTTGCTTCCTGCACCATTTAATATTTTCCCCATAGAATCCTTCACTATTGCAACTCGAGGCTTGAATTTTTTCTTCAGTTCTTTCAGCTTGAGAAATACCGAGCGTGTTCTTCTTTCGGTTTTTTATCTCTAACTCTTTGCACATGTCATTATAATACTTTGTCCTCTCAAGCCGCCCTTCGAAATCTTCTGTCCAGTTCTTTTACTTCATCAATTCTTCCTTTTGCTTTAGCTGCTCGACGCTCAAGAGCAAGTTTCAGAGTCTCCTCTGACATCCATCATGGTCTTTTCTTTCTTTCCTGTCTTTTCAGTGACCTCTTGCTTTCTTCATGTATGATGTTCTTGATGTCATTTCACGACTCATCTGGTCTTCGATCACTAGTGTCCAGTGCATCAAACCTATTCTTCGGATGGTCTTTAAATTCAGGTGGGATATACTCAAGGTCATATTTTAGCTCTCATGGACTTGCTCTGATTTTCTTCAGTTTCAGCTTGAACTTGCTTATGAGCAATTGATGGTCTATTCCACAGTCGGCCCCTGGCCTTGTTCTGACTGATGATATTGAGCTTTTCCATCGTCTCTTCCCACAAATGTAGTTAATTTGATTTCTGCGTGTTCCATCTGGCAAGGTCCATGTGTATAGTCACCGTTTATGTTGGTGAAAGAAGGTATTTGCAATGAGGAAGTCGTTGGTCTTGCAAAATTCTGTCATTTTATCTCTGGCATTGTTTCTATCACCAAGGCCATATTTTCCAACTACTGATCCTTCTTCTGTGTTTCCAACTTTCACATTCCAATCACCAGTAATTATCACTGGATCTCGATTGCATGTTCGATCAATTTCAGACTGTAGTACCTGATAAAAATCTATTTCTGCATCTTTGGCCCTAGTGGTTGGTGCATAAATTTGAATAATAGTTGTATTAACTGGTCTTCCTTGTAGGTGTATGGATATTATCCTATCACTGACAGTGTTGCACTTCAGGATAGATCTTGAAATGTTCTTTTTGATGATGAATTCAACACCATTCCTGTTCAAGTCGTCATTCCCAGCATGGTAGACTATATGATTGTCCGATTCAACATCATTAGCCATTAAGAAAATGCAAATTAAAACCACAATGAGATACGTACTTCTAAGTAATCCATGTGACAAAAAAGAAGTCTCAAGGGAAATTAAAAAAAAAAAAATGAATCGAACTGTTTAAAATGAAAATAGAACATACCAAAATTTGTGGGGAACAGCTAAAGCAATGCTGAGAAGGAAATTTATAGCACTAAATAATAAGAAAATAATAAAAATCTCAAAAAATTTGAGCTCCTACTTCAAGAATCTAGAAAAAAGAACAAAATAAATCCAAAGCAAGCAGAAGGAAGGAAATAATAAAAATAAAAGAAGAAGTCAATGAAATCGAAGATAGAAAAACAATAGAGAAAACCAGTGAAACACAGAACTGGTTCTTTGTAATATCAATGAAATTTACAAACCTCTAGCAAGATTGATAAAGAAAAACTCAAATAACTAATATCCAGAATTAAATAGGGGATATCACTATAGACCCCAAAGGCATCAAAAGGATAATAAGGGATTACTACAAACAACTCTACACATAAAAACTTGACAATATAGGCAAAATAAATGAACCACTTTCTTGTAAAACACAAACTACCCCATCACCCAATATGCAGTAGATAATTGAATAGCTCTATAACTATTAATGGAAACCCTGGTGGCATAGTGGTTAAGTGCTACAGCTGCTAACCAAAAGGTTGGCAGTTTGAATCCACCAGGTGCTCCTTGAAAACCCTGTGGGGTGGTTCTATTCTGTCCTATAGGGTCACTATGAGTCATAATCGACTTGATGGCAATGGGTTTTGGGTTATAACTATTAACAAGGGGGATACTTCGTGATATAAGGTCAATTTGTATGCTGAGCAAATAATCTGAGAAACTGGACTATATGAACAGAACAAGGCATCAGAATTGGAGGAAGACTCATTAACAACCTGCATTATGCAGATGACACAACCTTGGCTGCTGAAAATGAAGAGGACTTGAAGCACCTATTGATGAAGATCAGCCTTTACTACAGATCACACCTCAACGTAAAGAAAACAAAAATCCTCACAACTGGACCAATAAGAAACATCATGATAAATGGAGAAAAGATTGAAATTGTCAAGGATTTCATTTTACTTGGATCCACAGTCAACACCCATGGAAGCAACAGTCAAGAAATCAAATGATGCATTGCACTGGGCAAATCTGCTGCAAAAGACCTCTTTAAAGTGTTAAAAAGCAAAGATGTCACTTTAAGGACTAGGGTGTGCCTGACTCAAGCCATGGTATTTTCAATCACCTCATATGCATACAAAAGCTGGGTAATGAATAAGGAAGACCAAAGAAGAATTATGCCTTTGAATTATGGTGTTGGCAAAGAACATTAAATGTAGCATGGACTGCCGAAAGAATGAACAAATCTGTCTTGGAAGAAGTACAGCCAGAATGCTCCTTAGAAGCAAGGATGGCGAGACTGCATCTCACATACTTTGGACATGTTATCAGGAGGGAGCAGTCCTTGGAGAAGGACATCATGCTTGGTAAAGTAGAGGGTCAGCAAAAAAGAGGAAGACCCTAAATGAGTTGGATTGACGTAGTGGCTTCAACTATGGGCTTAAGCATAACAGTGATCATGAAGATGGCGCAGGATCAGGTGGTGTTTTGTTCTGTTGTATTATGGTCACTATGAGTTGGGACTGACTAGGTGGGACCTAACAACAGCAACATAACTATTAACCACCATCCGTCTGTCAGTTTGTTCTACTGTGGTGGCATGCATATTGGTGTGATGCTGGAAGCTATGCCATGGCATTCCAAATACCAGTAAGGTCACCCATGGTGGACAGGTTTTAGTTCAACTTTCAGATTAAGACAGACTAGAAAGAAAGGCCTGGCAATCTACCTCCAAAAATCTACTTTCCTTAGCCAACGAAAATCTTATGGATCACAACAGAACATTGACTGGCTTACTTGGCTTGGGTGCATCATTAGAAGGGATCAATTTTGTTGGAGGAGGGTATTATGTTTGCTAAATACAGATACAGAGCCAGTGAGGGCAAGTGAGACCCTTGGTGAGATGGACTGGCACAATAACCACAATGCTGTGCTCAAATACACCAGTGATCATGAGAATGAAGCAGGACTGGGCAGCATTTCATTCTGTTGTACTGTTGTACATGAGGTTATTCTGTTGTACATAAAGTTGAAATGAGCTGGAGTCGACTTGATGCGACAGCTCTGCCTACTATCAGTCTGTCTATCTACCTATCAGTATTAAGGAAATTGAATTAGCAGTTTAAAAACTCCAGAAAAAGAGAAATATCCAGGCCTAGATGGTTTCACTGGAGAATCCTACCTAATACTTAAGGAAGAACTAACACCAATTCTATGCAATTTCTTCCAGAAAACAGAAAAGAAGGGAGCACTTTCCACCTATTTTATGAAGTATGTATTACCCTGTGTCTTGGTTATCTAGAGCTACTAT
Organism: Elephas maximus indicus; assembly: GCF_024166365.1. Taxonomy (NCBI): domain Eukaryota; kingdom Metazoa; phylum Chordata; class Mammalia; order Proboscidea; family Elephantidae; genus Elephas; species Elephas maximus. The sequence goes on from NC_064833.1 coordinate 89,022,896, forward strand.
AACAGAAATGCCACAAGTGGATGGCTTTAAAGAACAGAAATTTATTGTCTCACAGGTAGAAGTCCAAATTCAGGGCATCGGTTCCAGGGAAGGTTTTTCTCTCTGTCAGCTCTGGGGGAAGGTTCTTGTGATCAATCTTCCCTTGGGTCTAGGAGTTTCTCAGCACAGGGAACCTGGGTCCAAAGTCATGCTCTGCTCCTGGCTCTTCTTTCTTGGTAGTACGAGGGCCCTCTCCTCTCTGCTCACTTCTGTCTTTTATATCTCAAAAGAAAATGACTCAAGATACTACCTAACCCTGTAGATTGAGTCCTGGCTCATTAATATAACTGCCTTAAATCCTGCCTCATTAACATTATAGAGGTTAGGATTTACAACACATAGAATGATTACATCAGATCACAAAATGGAGGACACAAAATTGTCTCTACTTGTAGATGACATGATTATTGTCATGGATTGAATTGTATCTCCCAAAAATATGTATCAACTTGGCTAGGCCATGATTCCCAGTACTGTGTGGTTGTCCACCATTTTGTGATCTGATGTGATTATCCTACGTGTTATAAATGCTAACCTGTACGATGTTAATGAGGCAGGATTAGAGGCAGTTATGTTAATGAGGCAGGACTCAATCTATAGGATTAGGTTGTATCTTGAGTCAACCCTCTTTTCAGATATAAAAGAGAGATGCAAGCAAAGAAGAGGGAGACCTTGTTACAGCCAAATAAGAAGAGCCAGGAGTAGAGCATGTCCTTTGGACCTGGGGTCCCTGTGCTCAGAATTTTCTAGACCAAGGGAAGATTGGTGACAAGGACTTTCCCCCAGAGCTGACAGAGAAACCCTTTCCCTGGAGCTGGCGCCCTGAATTCGGACTTCTAGCCTCCTATACTGTGAGAGAATAACTTCTGTTTGTTAAAGCCATTTGCTTGTGGTATTTGTGTTATAGCAGCACTAGATAACTAAGGCAATTATCTAGGCAGAAAATACCAACTGTAAAAATGGATTGGTGGCCCCCTGCAAAGGGGAAGGAGAACCAAGATAAACAGTGCAAGGGTAACTCCCATGAGGTGAAGGCCAGACAAGCCTTCTCTCTCCACCATTTTTACTAATTCTGACAGTCCCTAGTAGAAAGTGCTACAGTCCCTCCTGTAGCACTTTCTACTGGGTTTGGTAATTCATTGCAATGGCCACACAGAACTACAGACCACACTCACAATTATGGGGTTTACTAGGGAAGTAACAGTTACAATTCAGGCTCAGGAACACTCAGGATACAGTTCTTCCATCAGGATAACCTCTTCCCAGCTGTGCTCACAGGCACGCCTCTCCCTGGCCCTCAATCTCTGTCCAAAGGCACTTTTAAGCTACCGCAAATCAAAGCAAAAAATAAAAAAAAAAGCAAATACAAAGCAAATAAAAGTCTTAGAACTAGTAGGTGAGTTCAGCAAGGTAACTAAATATAAGATGAACAGACAAAAATCAATTGTATTTCTTTATACAAGGAACAAACATGCTGCTGATACCAAAATTAAAAATACAATATCCTTTGCAATTACTCAAAAAAAAAAAAAAAAAAAAAAAAGAGATACTTAGGTGCCAACTAACAAAATGTGTACAGGACTTTTATACTGAAAACTATATAAAGTTGATAAAATAAATTTAAAGAACCTAAATAAATAAAAAAATAAAAATTTAAAAAATAAATAGATATACTATACTCATGAATCGAAAAGCTCCACATAGTAAAACAGTAAAATCTCCTCCAATTTATATACAGGTTTAATGCAATTCCTAACAATATATTAGAAAGATGTTTTTGTAGATATAGACAAGATAATTCTAAAATTTACATGAGAAGAACTAGTTGAGCTAAAACAATTTTGAAAAGGAAGAATTAAAGTGGGAATAGTCTACTCAATTCCAAGGCTTACTATCTAGCTACAGTGTAGTTGTGGCAGAAGGATAGGCACACAGATAAACGGAGCAGAATAGAAAACCCAGAAATAGATCCACAAAATACGTCCACATGGTTTTTGACAAAGGTGCCAACGCAGTTCGACGGAGGAGGAATTGCTTTTCCAGTGGATGGTGCTAGAGCAATTGCAGACCCGTGGGCCAAACAGAACAGAACGAAACAGAACACTCAACCTATGTTTCATACTTTGTAGAAAAATTAACCAAAAATAGATAATGGGCATAAATGTGAAACATAAAACTATGAAACTTTTAGAAAAAAAAAATAAGAGGTAATCTTTGGGATTGAGGGCTAGCCAAAAATTTCTTGGGCTTAACACCAAAAGCACGATCCATAAAAGAAAAAATTGATAAACTGGATTTCATCAAAATGAAAAACTTTTGCTCACAAGGATGAAAAGACAAGTTGTAGAGTGGGAGAAAATATTTGCAATTCACATCCGACAAGGACTGGTATCTAGAATGTATAAAAAACTCCCAAAACTTAGCAGTAAAAAATCAAACAATCCAATTAGAACATGAGCAAAGGAGATGATGAAATGGCAAAAAAGCACATGAAAATATGCTCAACCTAATTAGCCATTAGGAAAATGCAAATTAAAACCACAATGAGATACCACTGCATACCTATCAGAATGGCTAAAATAAAAAATAGTGACAACACTAAGTGCCTGACAACAATGCGGAGACACTAGGTCACTCATACACTGATGGTGGGAAGAATGTAAAGTCACTATGGAAGACACCTTGGCAGGTTCTTAAAAACCTAAATATGGAACTTTCTATTACCCAGCAAATAAAGGCACTCTTGGAAATTTATTCCAGAGAAATGAAGACTTAGTTTCACATAGCTGCTTGTCCTGGAGAATTTTATCTTTTATCTTTAATAAATAAAATTGCTCAGGTTTGTCATCCATAAACTCATTTAGTTTATTGCAAGGTAGTTGTGGCAAGGCACGCAAGTAAGACCTCATGACGTTCATTTGGCATTGGAGGATCTGAATGAACAATTATAATATTAGTTTACATGTTAGAGCCCAGATCTTTAGACTTTTACCAGTGGTCTTGGGGAGGAGACCTGACTACCACTGGACTCAGAGGCGCCCTGTAGCTAGGGTACGAGGTCGGTTGTGGTGAGCAGTATCTCAGCAGGCTTCTCAGTCTTCAGTCAGTCAGAGAGACCTTTTGCTTCTGTCTTCCTCTCCAAAACTGAACAGAAACCTATGGGTTTATATACCACGTGTGCTGTCATGTTTAACTATAATTGGTATGTTTTGTTGCCAGTTAAAGAATTATTATATGACATATTTTGGGGGGGGACTGGATTTATGTTTTGTTAATTTATATTATGTTTTATTGCCAATTAGGTAGTTGATGGAGGCCATATTTATATTCTTGTTTACTACACGTTTCAAGGCTAAGTTAATTAATTAAAAATTATGGGAATTGTTTGGTGAAGTATTTATGTTTTGTTAATTTATAGAGATTTGATTAATGTTACATTCCATTATCACAGAGTGCAGGTGCACAGCCCAATTTTAGAAAGTCATATATGACCTACTTTATGTATTTCTATTATCTTATTTTCAAGGTTAGAACAACTTTCTAATGACTTATAGTTAATGGTTAAAGAAGTTATAGAAATATGTAGTCATTGTTGTTAGGTGCCGTTGAGTCAGCTCTGACTCATAGCAACCCTATGTACAACAGAACGAAACACTGGCCGTTCCTGTGCCATCCTCACAATTGTTGTTATGCTTAAGCCCATTTATGTTTCTAAGTTCAGAGACTCTCTGTTTATAACCTCACATTATAAGTGACTTATACAGAGGTGTTTAAAAGCGTTATAAAAACATCATAACAGTGTAGAACATTACAGAATCAGATGTGATTTGGGAGCATACACAAAGTACACGTAACATTGCTTTATTTGTAATATCCCCAAACTGGAAACAACTCAAATGTCCTTCAGCAGGTGAGTGGTTTAACAAACTGTGGTAACTATACACCTTGGAGTACTCCTCAAAAATAAAAAGAAACAAACTGTTGATAACAGGCAACAATCTGGATGAATCTCCAGAGAGTTATGCTACGTGAAAAAAAACCAGTCTCAAAATGGTTACATACTATATGATTCCATTTATGTAACATTCTTGAAATAACACAATTATAGAAGTTGACAACGGATTAGTGGCTGTCAAGGGTTAAGAAGGGGCTTTGTGATTGGAGCGAGTGGGAAAGGCTATGAAAGTGTTTAATGAGGGATCCATGTGGTGATGGGAATGTTCTATATCTTGATTGTATCCATGTCAATATCCCCAGAGGGGGAGGAAGCAGTTGGCAAACAAATGTAGAAGGCAATCATTACATGTGTAAAAATAAGGTAGATGATGTCCAGCTACCACTACTGAAATTCTGATCAGAAACACAGCAGATGAACACTGATTAAAAAAGGAGAAAAAATGTGGAACAAAACTTCAAATTCTTAAATAATTCAGACTTAATGTACCTATTGAGACTGGAGTAGTCCCTGAGACTATGGCCCTCAGTTGCTCTTCTTGCTACAAGAGAGAATGTACCCTGTTTCTACCTAAAGCCAAATCTTCTACCTGACTTTTCCTATCCCCTCCCACCATTTCAGGAAAACTGAAGCTGGCAAATATCCTTTTTTCTCCTCCAAAAATTCATCATTTTCTTTCCATTGATTTATTCCCAGAGACATTTAATAAGGATAATAATGTTGTTAGCTGTGGTCAAGCCAGTGTTGTTGTTGTGTGCCATTGAGTGGATTCATTGAATTGAAATGATTCCATTGAATTGAAACTACTCCATGAAAAAAAAAAAAACAAAACTCCATGAGTCACCTTTAAACTAAATAAATATTTAGCCCAAATAGTAAAGATTGTCACCCTTGAGTATTGGAGATGTTTTTTATTTTCTATGTAAGAACAGAGGCAACAGCATAGGTGAGAAGGTTGAAGTGCAGGGAGTTTAAGTAAATGGAACTGAAAAAACTAGAAATAACGAGAATGTTGATACAATGTGAAGAATGTTACCAATGTCACTGATCTTTAAGTCTAGAAACTGTGGAACGAGAGCAGGTTTTGCTATATATATTTTCGTCAAAAATAAAATTGAATATAAAAAAATATCTGGAAGGACTTTAAAACATCATATACCATGAAATTGTGTTTGAGTCAAATTCAACCAAATATTGGGGGATGGGTGAGTGTGGGTGTGGGGCACAGCCAATAACAGGATAATTATGCTAAATCTAACTCTAAATAAACAGCACATAATTTTTATTCCACCTATCCCCCCTCAAAAACAAACAAACAAACAAAAACAAAAAAGCTCACCAGTTTTTTAATACTCAGTCACATTCAGAACCATTGGTCTGGGAAAAGAAAAGAGGATTTAGGATTGAGTCTTGCCCAAGTTTCCCCATTGACCTTCTAGATAGAGGAGGATAATGCTGCAGAGGAGCCTGGGAAGGAGGTGCTGAAGGAGATGTGGAGAGTGTCAGATAGGTCAACAAAGAAAAATGTAAAGAAGAGCCTGCAGAGTGGTGAGAAGAACAAAGAAGAAACAGTACTTTCTACACTTAGAGACATGAATGCTCAAGAACCCAGGTTGGAGTGAGTTGAGAAGAGAGCAGGAGGTGAGGTGGTTGTTGTTGTTAGGTGCTGTTGATTCGGTTCTGACACACAAAGATACCACGTGCAACAGAACGAAACCCCCGTACTGTGCCATCCACACAATCGCTATGCTTGAGCTCATTGTTGCAGCCACTATGTCAATCCATCTAGTTGAGGGTTTTCTTCTTTTTCACTGACCCTTTATTTTACCAAGCTTGATGTACTTCTCCAGGGTTTGATCCCACCTGATAACATGTCGAAAGTATATGATATGTAGTCTTGCCATCCTTGCTTCTAAGAAGCATTCTGGATGTATTTATTCCAAGACAGGTTTGTTTGCTCTTTTGGCAGTCCATGGTATATTCAATATTCTTCTCCAACATCACAATTCAAAGGCGTCAATTCTTGTTTGGTCTTCCTTATTTAATGTCCAGCTTTCACATGCATATGAGGTGATTGAAAACACCATGGCATGGGTCAGGCACACTTTAGCCTTCAAGGTGAAATCTTTGCCCAATGCAATGCGTCATTTGATTTATTGACTGCAGTTTCCATGGGTATTGATTGTGGTTCCAAGTAAAATGAAATCCTTGACAACGTCAATGTTTTCTATGTTTATCATGATGTTGTTTATTGGTCCAGTTGTGAGTACTTTGGTTTTCTTCATGTTGAGGTGTAATCCATACTGAAGGCTGTAGTGTTTGATCTTCATCAGGAAGTGCTTCAAGTCCGCTTCACTGTCAGCAAGCAAGGTTGTGTCATCTGCAGAATGCAGGTTGTTAATGAGTGTTCCTTCAATTCTTTTTTTCTTTTCCCTTTTTTCCAATTTTTTAAAATTGTACTTTAGATGAAGGTTTTGCAGAACAAACTAGTTTCTCATTAAACAGTACGTACATTGATCTATGATATTGGTTAACCACCCCACTACATGTCAACACTCTCCCTTCTCAACCCTGGTTCCCTATTACCAGCTTTCCTGTTCCCTCCTGCCTTCCAGTCCCTGCCCCAGGGCTGATGTGCCCCTTTAGTCTTGTTTTGTTCCATGGACCTGTTCAATCTTTGGCTGAAGAGTGAATTTCAGGAGTGACTTCCTTACTAAACTAAAAGAATGTCCTTGGGCTGTACTCTCAGGGTTCCTCCAGTCTCTGTCAGGCCAGCAAGCCTGGTCTTTCTTTTTGAGTTAGAATTTTGTTCTACATTTTTCTCCAGCTCTGTCTGGAATGCTCTATTGTGATACCTGTCAGAGCAGTAAGTGGTGGTAGCTGGGCACCATCTGGTTTTAGTGGACTCAGTCTGGTGGAGGCCGTGGTAGATGTGGTCCATTAGTCCGTTGGACTAATCTTTCCCTTGTATCTTTAGCTTTCTGTGTTCTTCCTTGCTCCCAAAGGGGTGAGACCAGTGGAATATCCTAGATGGCCACTCACAGGACTTTAAGACCCCAGAAGCTACTCACCAAAGTAGAATGTAGAATATATTCTTTATAAACTATGTTATGCCAATTGAGCTAGATGATCCCTGAGATCATGGTTCCTCAGAGCCCTCAGCCCAGCAATTTGGTCCCTCAGGGAGTTTGGATGTGTCTATGGAGCTACCATGACCTTGCCTTATACAAGTTGTCCTGGCTTTCCCAGTGTTGTGTACTGTCCTGCCCTTCACCAAAGTTTCAACTTATCTATTGTCTATTAAGGGTTTTTCTATCCCCATCCCTCCCCTCCCTCGTAACCACTAAAGATTGTTTCTTTTTGTATGTAAACCTTTTCATGAGTTGCTACAGTAGTGGTCTCATACAAGGTATGTCTTTTTGTGATTGACTCATTTCACTCAACAGAATGCCCTCCAGATTCACCCATGTTATGAGATGCTTCACAGGTTCATCATTGTTCTTTATTGTTGCATAATACTCCATTGTGTGTTTGTACCATAGTTTGTTTATCCATTCATCTGTTGATGGGCCTCTAGGTTGTTTCCATGTTTTTGCTATTTTGAACAATGCTTCAGTGAACATGGGTGTGCATGTGTCTATTTGTGTGATGGCTCTTATTTCTCTAGTATATATTCCTAGGAGTGGGATTGCTCTATTGATCCTATGGTATGTCTATTTCTAGCTTTCTAAGGAAGTGCCATATCGTTTTCCAAAATGGTTGTATCATTTTGCATTCCCACCAGCAGTGCATAAGAGTTCCGATCTCCCTGCAGCCTCCCAAACATTTGTTATTTCCTGTTTTATTGACTTGTGCCAGTAATGCCAGCTTCAGATGGTGTCTCATTTTGGTTTTGATTTGCATTTCTCTAATGGTTAGACATGGAGAGCGTTTCCTCATGTGTCTGTTGACTGCCCGAATGTTTTCTTTGGTGAAGTATCTGTTCATTTCCTTTGCCCGTTTTTTAATTGGATTATTTGTCTTTTTGTTGTAGAGGTGTTGGGTTTTCTTGCAGATTTTAGAGATTAGAGCTTTGTCTGATTTGTAATAGCCAAAACATTTTTTCCCAGTCGTAGGTTCTCTTTCTACTCTTTTAGTGAAGCCTTTTGATGAGCATAAGTGTTTAAGTTTTAGAAGATCCCAGTTATCTAGATTATACTCTGGAGCTTGTGTGTTGGTTGTGGTTTGTATCATGTTAATGCTGGGTATTAGGGCCTCTAGTGTTGATCCTATTTTTTCTTCTATGAACTTCATGGTTTTTGGCTTTATATTTAGGTCTTTGATCCTTTTTGAGTTAGTTTTTGTATATGGTGTGAGGTATGGGTCCTGTTTCATTTTTTTGCAGATGGACATCCAGTTTTGCCAGCATCATTTTTTACAAAGACTGTCTTTTCCCCACTTGATGGACTTTGGGCCCTTGTCAGAGATCAGGTGACCACAGGTGGGTGGATTTACATCTGGGTTCTCAATTCTGTTCCACTGGTCAACGTATCTGTCATACCAGTACCAGGCTGTTTTGACTACTGTAGCTGTATAGTAGGTTCTGAGGTCAGGTAGTGCAAGTCCTCCTACTGTATTCTTCTTCTTCAGTAGTGCTTTACTTATCCAGGGCTTCTTCCCTGTCCATATTAAGTTAGTGGTAAGTTTTTCCATCTCTTTAAAGAATGTTGTTGGTATTTGGATAGGTATTGCTTTGTATTTGTAAGTTGCTTTGGGTAGAATTGTCATTTTCACAATGTTAAGTCTACCTATCCATGAGCACGGTATGTTTTTCCATTTATGTAGATCTCTTGTTTTCTTGAAGTAGTGTTTTGTACTTTTCATTGCATAGGTCTTTTACATCCCTGGTTAGATTTATTCCCAAGTATCTTATTTTTTTAGGGGCTATTATAAATGTTAATGTTTTCCTGATTTCCTTTTCATCATTCTCTTTATTGGTGATAGGAATCTGACTGATTTTTGTATGTCCATCTTGTCCTACTTGTCCTACTCTGCTGAATCTATTACTTCCAGGAGTTGTCTCATGGAATCTTTTGGGTTTTCTAGGTATAGTATCATATTATCTGCAAATAGGGACAGTTTAACTTCTTCATTACTAATTTGGATACCTTTAATCCTTTTTGTTGCCTTATTGCTCTAGCTAGGGCTTCCAACACAATGTTGATTAGGAGTAGTGATAAAGGGCATCCTTCTCTTGTTCCTGTTCTCAAGGGGAATGTTTTTCAGCCTCTCTCCATTAAGAATGAAGTTGGCTGTTGGTTTTGCATAGATGCCCTTTATTATGTTGAGAAATTTCCCTTCTATACCTATTTTATTGAGAGTTTTTATCACAAACTGATGTTGGACTTTGTCCAATGCCTTTTCTCCATCAATTGATATGACCATGTGATTCTTTTCTTTCATTTTATTTTATGTGGTGGATTATGTTAATTTATTTTCTATTGCTGAACCATCCTTGCATAGCTGGTATAAATCCTACTGGGTCGTGGAGTATCATTTTTTTTATATGCTCCTGAATTCTTTTGGTTAGAATTTTGTTGAGAATTTTTGCATCTATATTCACGAGAGATGTTATTGTTGTCAGGTGCCGTCGAGTTGGTTCCAACTCATAGCAACCCTATGTGCAACAGAACGAAACACTGCCCAATCCTGCACCATCCTTACAATCGTTGCTATGCTTGACCCCATTGTTGCAGCCACTGTGTCAATCCACCTCGTTGAGGTTCTTCCTCTTTTCCGCTGACCCTGTACTTTGCCAAGCATGCCAGAGACTGATCCCTCCTGACAACATGTCCAAAGTACGTAAGACACACTCTTGCCATCCTTGCTTCTAAGGAGCATTCTGGTTGTACTTCTTCCAAGACAGATTTATTCGTTCTTCTGGCAGTCCATAGTATATTCAATATTCTTCGCCAACACCACAATTGAAAGTCATCAATTCTTCTTTGGTCTTCCTTATTCATTGTCCAGCTTTCACATGCATATGATGAGATTGAAAATACCATGGCTTGGGTCAGGTGAACCTTAGTCTTCAAGGTGACATCTTTGCTTTTCAACACTTTAAAGGGGTCCTTTGCAGCAGATTTACCCAAAGCAATGCATCTTCTGATTTCTTGACTGCCGCTTCCATGGCTATTGATTGTGGATCCAAGTAAAATGAAATCCTTGACAACTTCAATCTTTTCTCTGTTTATCATGATGTTGCTCATTGGTCCAGTTGTGAGGATCTTTGTTTTCTTTATGTTGAGGTGCAATCCATACTGAAGGGTGTGGTCTTTGACATTCATTAGTAAGTGCTTCAAGTCCTCTTCACTTTCAGCAAGCAAGGTTGTGTCATCTGCATAACGCAGGTTGTTAATGAGTCTTCCTCCAATCCTGATGCCCCATTCTTCTTCATATAGTCCAGATTCTCGTATTATTTGCTCAGCATACAGATTGAATAAGTATGGTGAAAAAATACAACCCTGACGCACACCTTTCCTGACTTTAAACCAATCAGTATCCCCTTGTTCTGCCTGAACAACTGCCTCTTGATCTATGTAAAGGCTACTCATGAGCAAAATTAAGTGTTCTGGAATTCCCATTCTTCTCATTGTTATCCATAATTTATTATGATCCATACAGTCAAACGCCTTTGCATACTGACTAAAACACAGGTAAACATCCTTCTGGTACTCTCTGCTTTCAGCCAGGATCCATGTGACATCAGCAATGATATTCCTGGTTCCACGTCCTCATCTGAAACTGGCCTGAATTTCTGGCAGTTCCCTGTCAATATGCTGCTGCAGCCATTTTTGAAGGATCTTCAGCAAAATTTTGCTTGCTTGTGATATTGATGATATTGTTCTATAATTTCCACATTCAGTTGGATCACCTTTCTTGAGAATAGGCATAAATATGGATCTCTTCCTGTCAGTTGGCCAGGAAGCTGTCTTCCAAATTTCTTGGCATAGATGAGTGAGCACTTCCGGCGCTGCATCTGTTTGTTGAAACATCTCAATTGATATTCCATCAATTCCTGGAGATTTGATGCATTGAACACTGGTGACTGAAGACCAGATGAGTTGTGGAATGACATCAAGGACATCATCCATGAAGAAAGCAAGAGGTCATTGAAAAGACAGGAAAGAAAGAAAAGACCAAGATGGATGTCAGAGGAGACTCTGAAACTTGCTCTTGAATGTTGAGCAGCTAAAGCAAAAGGAAGAATTAATGAAGTAAAAGAACTGAACAGAGGATTTCAAAGGGCAGCTGGAGAAGACAAAGTAAAATATAGTGACATGTGCAAAGAGCTGGAGATAAAAAACCAAAAGGGAAGAACACGCTCAGTATTACTCAAGCTGAAAGAGCTGAAGAAAAAATTCAAGCCTCAAGTTGCAATAGTGAAGGATTCTATGGGGAAAATATTAAATGATGCAGGAAGCATCAAAAGAAGATGGAAGGAATGCACAGAGTCAGTATACCAAGAAGAATTAGTCGATGTTCAACCATTTCAAGAGGTGGCATATGATCAGGAACCGATGGTACTGAAGGAAGAAGTCCAAGCTGCTCTGAAGGCATTGGTGAAAAACAGGGCTCCAGGAATTGATGGATATATTGTTTTTTTCATGAGAGATATTGGTCTGTAATTTACTTTGTTTGTGGTGACTTTGCCTGGTTTTGGTATCAGGGTCATGGTGGCTTCATACGACGAATTTGGAAATATCGCTTCCTTTTCTATTTTCTGAAATAGTTTGACTAGCACTGGTGTAAGCTCTTCTCTGAATGTTTGGTAGAATTCTCCAGTGAAGCCCTCTGGGGCCAAGGTTTTTTTTTTGTTTTGGTGGGAGTTTTTTTTTTTTTTATTACCTTTTCAATCTCTTATTATGGGTCCGTTTAGATTTTCAACATTATTTTGTGTTAGTTTGGGTAGGTAGTGTGTTTCTAGAAATTTGTCCATTTCTTCTAGGTTTCCAAATTTGTTAGAATGTAGATTTTCTTAATTCTCTGGTACAATCCTTTTTATTTCCATTGGGTGTGTTTTAATGTCCCCCATTTCATTTCTTATTTGGGTTATTTGCATCCTCTCGTGTTTTTCTTTCGTCATTTTGGCCAGTGGTTTGTTGATTTTTTTGATCCTTTCAAAAAAGCAACTTTTGGTTTGGTTGACTCTTTCTATTGTTTTTCTACTCTCTGTTGCATTTATTTCTGCTCTGGTTTTTATTACTTTCTTTCTTCTGGTGGCTGTGTTTCTTTTGCTGTTCTCTTTCTATTTGTTCATGTTGTGTAGCTAATGTTTTGATTTTTTCCCTTCTTTTTTTGATATGTGCATCTATTACTATAAATTGACCTCTGAGAACTGCTTTTGGTGTGTCCCAAAGGTTTTGGTATGACGTATTTTCATTCTCGTTTGATTGTAGGAATTTTTTGATTCTGTATTTAATTAATTTTATTAGCCAGTGGTTTTTAAGCAGGGTGTTTTTCAGTTTCCATGTAATTAATTTTTTTTCCTTACTCTTCCTGTTGTTAATTTCTACTTTGATGTCATTGTGGTCAGAGAAGATACTTTGTATTATCTCAATGTTTTGGATTTTGTTGAAGGTTGCTCTGTGTCCTAAGATGTAGTGTATTCTGGAGATCATTCCATGTGTGTTGGTAAAGACTGTGGACTTTGTAGATGTTGGGTGTAGTGTTTATTTATGTCTATGAGGTCACGTTGGCTGATTGTGCTCTTTAGCTGTTTTGTATCTTTGTTGAGTTTCCTTCTAGATGTTCTATCCTTTACTGAGAGTGATGTGCTGAAGTCTCGTACTATTATTGCAGAACTGTTAATTTCTCTTTTCAGTGCTGTTAGAGTTTGTTTTATGTATTTTGGAGCCCTGTCACTGGGTGTGTAGATGTTTATTATGGTTAAGTCTTTGTGATGGATCATATCTTTAATCATTATATAGTGCCCTTCTTTTTCTTTTATGGTGAATTTTGTTGTAAAATCTATTTTATCTGAGATTAGTATTGGCACCCCTGCTGTTTTTTGGTAGTTATTTACTTGATATATTTTTTCCATCCTTTGATTTTTAATAAATTTACATCTTTGTATCTAAGGTGTGTCTGTTGTAGACAGCGTATTGATGGATCCTGTTTTTTTTTTTTTCTTTATCCATTCTGTCACTCTGTGTATATTTATGGGTGCATGCAGGCCACTTATGTTCAGTGTATTGATAGGTGTGAGTTTATTGCTGTCTTCTTTGTACTGCTTTTTTTTTTGTGTGTGGTGGTAATCTTTTCTTTGTTCCTCTTACTCTCCTCTGCTGAGTTCCTTATGTTTGTGGATTTCTTTTTCATTTCTTTTGTTTTTGTAGATTTTTTTTTTAATTGAGATTTTATGTTTTTCTTGTTTATTTTGATGAATACATTTGTTAACATTCTTTGTGGTTACCTTGAAATTTACCCTTATCCACCTAGGTTTGAACCAGTCTATTATTACTTGGTATATTGCCTTGCCTTCTTCTCCATTATAAAGTTCTGTACCTACACCATTTATTCCTTCTTTTATTGTTCTGACATCTTCATTTACAGATTAACCTCTCTGATTCCATGTTGTAATGCTTTTGGTTTTGGGTAGTCCTTGAGAGTTCATTTCCTAGGTTGATATCTAGGGTACAACCTTGCATCCTAGATTCAGGCTGTGGTCTGATGTCGTTTGTTCTTAGACTGAAGGACTCCCTTTAATAATTCTTGTATGTTTGGTTTAGTTTTTATATATTTCCTTAATTTCTGTTTATCTGTAAATGCCCTAATTTCACCATCATATTTGAATGAGAGTTTTGCAGGATATTTTATTCTCGGTTGGCAATTTTTTTCTTTCAAAGTTTTATAATGTCATTCCATTGTCTTCTTGCCTGCATGGTTTCTGCCAAATAATCAGAGTTTAGTCTTATTGTTTCTCCTCTGTATGTGACTTTTTGTTATTCTCTAGCTGCCCTTGGGATTTTTTCTTTGTCTTTAGTGAGTGTGACTATGATATATCTTGGTGATTTTCTTTTGGGGTCTATACTACATTGGGTTTGTTGATCCTCTTGGATGGTCAGTTTTTCATCTTTCATGACATTAGGTAAGCTTTCTGTCTGCTATTCTCCAATGATCCTCTGTGTTTTCCATTTCCTCTCGCTGTTCTGGAACTCTGATCACTCCCAAATTTTTGGTTTTGATTGTATCCCACATAATTCTCAGGGTTTCTTCATTTTTCTTCATTCTTTTTTCTGATTTTTCCTCAAACAGGATTGTATCCAATTGTTTGTCTTTAATTTCACTGATTCTGCCTTCCATCATTTCAAACCTCCTCAGCCCGTTACTGTCCATTTCTGAAGTCTTGTTGTTCATCTTTTGGATTTCTAGTTTTTTTTCTTTTTTTGCATGATTTCTAGTTGTGAATTTATTTTGTTTTTTTTTTTTCCTTTTTTTGTCTGTATTTTCTATGAATTTCTCTGCCTTTTCCAAAAATTTGTCTATTTTTTTCCTCATTTTTGTCTGCTTTTTGCTTCAACTCTTGAGTAGCTCTGAATATTAGAGATTTGAATTCCCTGGCAGGTAGTTCTACTGCCTTTTTGTCTACTGGAAAGTCATCTGGTGTTTTATTTTGGATACCTACTGAAACCATCTTGTCCTGTTTTTTTATACGTTTTGATATTGTCTGCTGTTTTTGAGACATTCAGTAGTTGTTTTCTTTGTTTCTTGATTGTAGATTTGTTTGTTTTATCCTGATTTTGTTGTTTTATTTGGTTATGTCTGAGTAAGGTGGCTATGCTTTCATTGTTGTTTGCTCATCTGTAGTGGTGATACTTTTTTTCACCTCCTTGTCTAATAGACAGGGCCAGTCACTCAGCTATGGTGCAGCAGGGCAGGTCCACCTGAAAGAGGGGCTGGGATGGGTTGTTTGTGGCATGTACTATGACCATCAGGGCCAGCCAGGCATCAGTGCCAGGCAACTTCTGATAGGGTGTGCCTGTGCAGCTCAGAGGTGTGATGTTTAGTGTACGGTGCAGGTAGGCAGGAAAGAGGGGGGATGTTGTGATTTATGGAGCTAATATGTATATGGGAAAGAGGAGAGAGAAACAGGAGCCAAAAACAAACAAACAATGAAAAAAAGAGTGTAAACGGAGCTTACCATTGGAGCGGAGAGATGAGAAACCGAGAAATGGAGAAAAGGAAAAAGAAAAAAAAACTAGATAAAAATTTGAAAAAAAGAAGAAAGAAAAAGCCTCCAGGGGTCCCGCCGGTGTCAGGCCAGGGAAGTCTCCCAGGCTCTGTGGCATAGCCTGGCTAGAGGGGGTATAGATGTCATTCAACACCAGTTATCCAGGAGATGGGAGAAGAAGTATAGACAAACAAGAACTGAGAAATGAAGAAAGAAAGAGAAAAAGAGAGAAGAAAAAAATAAATGCCCCCAGGGATCCTGTTTGCCTAACTGTGCAGAATGGGGTGTGGCTCCTAAGCCATGCAGTGCAGCCCAGCTAGAAAAAGGGACTCTCAAGTGTGAAAAGAGGAAGAAAACAAACAAACAGAACAAAGCAAAGCAAAGCAAAACAAAACAAGGAAAAAGAAAAAAAAATCTCCAGGGATCCCACCAGCGTGGTGTTGCCGGTCAGGGGAGTGGTTCCCCAGTTGAGCAGGGCTTCACATCCTTTCAAGAAGAAGCAAAGATGGCACATGGAGTCAGGTATTCCAGAGAAAGGAAGGGGAGTTGGTGGGAGGCATGGAAGAAACCAAAAGGGGCAGAAAGGAGCAACACCAGCTCAGGGACCTGGCCTGTATGGTCAGGGCAAATTCAAGCGGCCCCGGGTGGAAGCAGTTGCCTCCTGGCCAAGAGACTGTGGCTGGTGGGAAGGAGAGGAGGCCGAAGGGGGCGGGGAAGAAAGGTGGGGTTAAGAATGAGTATATTGCTCATTGCCAGGTGCTCTGTCTCCTGCTGGGAACTTTCAGAAGCTGCTTTTCTGTACTCCCTGCCTGCTGATCTGTGATGTGCGTGGGGTGAATCCAAGTGGCACAGATGCTGCACTTCCGGCTGGCCGAGCCGCCACAGCCAGCCAGGAAGCTTGAAGGTAGAGCAGTGAAGAGAGGATGGAGGGTGGGAAAGCATGTATTGCTGGTTGCCGGGTACTCTGTCTCCTGCTGGGAGCTCCATAAAGCTGCTTTCCTGTGCTCCCAGTTAGCCAGTCTCTGACAGGAGTCCAAGATTGTGAATCCCTACTGCATTTTTTTTACTGCATTAGCTGATAAGGAACCTTGCATCTCTCCTTGCTCTCCATTCTCTTTCAGTTTCTTATTCCATTCCATGTTTGGCTGAGTTCTTTACCTCTTCGTTTGACACTTTGGGTTCCAGGAATGACGTTTGTCTCTGTTGTACTCAGTTTTTCAGGTCTTTGCTGTGGAGGGACAATGTGGTCCTTCCGTCTATGGGGCCGTGTTGGCTGGAAGCTTCTCCATCATTTAATAGTTTCCCCTTAGAATCTTTCAATATTGCAACTCAAGGCTTGAATTTTTTCTTCAGCTCTTTCAGCTTGAGAAATGCCGAGTGTTTGAGAAATGTTGAGGCAGTGAAGTAAGGAAGGTAAATACACAGATTGTACTTTTAAGCAGTTTGCTTTGAAAGGGAGGAGAGATGGAGCTGTGATTGGAGAGAGGGGTGAGGTGAAGTGTTTTTGGAGGTCAGTACAGATTTGAAGGTGCTTAAGCAGTGGCTTAAGAATTGGCTGCCAACCAAAAGGTTGGCAGTTCAAATCCATCGGCCACTCTTTGGAAATCCTACACTGTCCTATGGGGCCACTATGACTCAGAGTAGATTTGAAGGCAATGCGGTTTTTTTTTTTTTTTTATTAACTTGATAAGGATCCCTGTGTGGCAATGGTTAAGTGTCCGTCTGCTAACTGGAAGGTCAGCAGTTTGAACCCACCAGCAGCGGGCTATGGGAGAAAAGACCTGGCAAACTTGCTGTAAAGATTACAGCCTAGGAAATCCTAGGGGACAATTCTGTCTGTCTTATAGGGTCACTATGAGTTGAAATTGACTCAGTGGCACACAACAACATTGGCCTGATGGCAACTAACAACATCATTATCCTTATTAAATGTCTCTGGGAATAAGTCAGTGGAAAGAAAATGATGAATTTTCAGAAGAGGAAAAAGGATATTTGGCAGCTTAAGTTTTCCTGAGAGGATGGGAGGGTATAGGAAAGGACAGGTAGGGGATTTGGCTTCAGGTAGAAGGAGGGTACATTCTCTCTTGTAACAAGAAGGAAGGAAGAGGGTGAGTGGAGATGTAGTTTAGTTTGTAGGTTTGAGGGTAGAAAGTTAAGGCAGTTACTGTCTGGTAGTTTCAATTTCTCAGTTTCTAATTTCTCTGTGAAATAGGGGGCAAGGTCAGTGGCTGACCGGGAGGACAGCTTGTGGAGAATGAAGAAGACTTACAGCAGAGCTTCTGAACACTGGGAGACCCACTGCAGCCACCCCACGCAGATCACACTCTTCAAGCCAGGTTATCATCCTCCCAGGGCAGGCCTTACTATGATCCTGCAAATTTAAGCAAATATCTCTATTGTTGTCTCTTGTTGCTGCTATGGAAAATGAAAAGACAAGGAGAAAAGGGAAATTACTCATTTTTAAAGGCTTGTGACAATAAAATTGTGTAGAAACATCTTTAAAGTGGGTGAAATAAAAAAAATTTTTTGGTAAGAATTTTTTAAAAGTTATTTAATTAATTTTTTTGCTAAGAATATACACAGCAAAAACATACACCGATTCAAGTTTCTACATGTACATTGACATTGATAACATTCTTCGAATTGTGCAGCCATTCTCCCCATCCCTTTCTGAGTTGTTCCTTCCCCATTAACACAAACTCATTGCCCCTAAGGTTCCTGTCTAATCTTTCTAGTTGCTCTTGCCAATTTGTTCCCATATAGATAGTTCTTAAAAAAGCATTATGCTGGAGGCGGAGCCAAGATGGCGGAATAGACAGATGCTTCCGTCGAGCCCTCTTTACAACAAAGACCTGAAAAAACAAGTGAAACCAGTACACTTGTGACAAGCTGGGAGCCCTGAGCATCAAAGGCAAGCTTAGACAACGAACTGAGAGGCAGGGGGAGGAAGAAGCCGTTCAGAAGTGGAGAGGAGTTACCGGACCTGAATTGCGGGGAGCTGTCAGACACCATTCCTGGAGTGGTGGCAGCGGCGGTGGCGGCAGACTGGTACTAACGTTCAGCTGCAGTTTCCTCAGGGAGAAGCAGCCAGCCACACAGCTCACTTACACCTCTGGAACCTGAGGAGAACGGCACTCTTGGCAAAAGCTAAGTACTTGCGTATATTTTACCGTGCTCCCCCCCCCCCCCCACCACCAAACCAGCTTCAGCAGCTGAATCCCTGGACCTGAGATAGACCCTGGTGAGCACCTAGAGCTGTCCTTCTGGCCTTGGGGAAGGAAAAAATTTGCAACTGGGGGGAAAAGATAATTTGTTAGCTCCATTAACCAGGGGAGCTCAGGACACAAGAGGACCCAATCCAGGCACAAACTGTCCATGGACTTTGAGGACCTTTCCCTTCTGCATGGACCTGTGTGGGCCTATTTCGGGAGAATAGGCCCTTCTTGGCAAACTCCAACCATTTCAGCTGTATGGTGGAAAGGTGGGTGTTTGACGTTTGACATTGCTTTGCCTATTAAACAAGGTCCTCACCTACCCACAACAGGGACCAAAGGACTGGTAGCCCCACTCAGGTCACCGAGCATCCCGCGACAGTGGTCCAAAGATAACTGGTACCTCCCAGTCCTTACAACAAAAACTTTGGGTGCCCATGGTCCCTCTGCAGAACCCACCCACCAGCAGGCTCTAGGGAACAGAGACGCATTTTCCTCAGAGACACTTGGGGGTCAGTTCTCAGCCTCCTGCCTTGTTCAGAGCATGAACCCCTGCTGCAATCAGATACCGGTAAATACGTCAATCACCCCTGCCCCTCTAAGACTGTAGGACAGAGCCTGTACCACACACTTGATGCTCAGCTATCTGGAAACCTGCGCTGAATTCATACAAGAAAACTGAATGGACTCCTAGACTGATATACCTGATAACAGCTCTAGCCAGCTGGGGACAGAAGACCAGAGCTCCAAAGGCAAAAATAATCAACCTAGCTCACTCAAGCAACCCATAGGGGTATACCAAAACAAAACAAAGCAAGTAGCTATGACACAGTAAGCAAGCATAAACTAATACAGTATCTTATAGTTGGCTAGGAGACAACAGTCAATATCAAGTCACATAAAGAAACAGGCCATGATCACCTCAACAGGCTCTCAAAACAAAGAATCCAGGGACCTTTTAGATGAAAGTGCATTCCTGGAATTACCAGATGCAGAGTACAAAAGTTTAATATACAGAACCCTTCAAGACTTCAGGAAGGAAATCAGGCAATGTGCAGAATAAGCCAAGAAACACACAAATAAAGCAACTGAAGAAATTAAAAAAATTATTCAGGGACATAATGCAAAGTTTTTTTTTTTTTTTATTAACTTTTATTGAGCTTCAAGTGAACGTTTACAAATCAAGTCAGACTGTCACATATACGTTTATATACACCTTACTATGTACTCCCACTTGCTCTCCCCCTAATGAGTCAGCCCTTCCAGTCTCTCCTTTCGTGACAATTTTGCCAGCTTCCAACTCTCTCTATCCTCCCATCCCCCCTCCAGACAGGAGATGCCAACACAGTCTCAAGTGACCACCTGATATAATTAGCTCACTCTTCATCAGCATCTCTCACCTACCCACTGTCCAGTCCCTTTCATGTCTGATGAGTTGTCTTCGGGGATGGTTCCTGTCCTGGGCCAACAGAAGGTTTGGGGACCATGACCGCCGGGATTCCTCTAGTCTCAGTCAGACCATTAAGTATGGTCTTTTTATGAGAATTTGGGGTCTGCATCCCACTGAGCTCCTGCTCCCTCAGGGGTTCTCTGTTGCACTCCCTGTCAGGGCAGTCGTCAATTGTGGCCGGGCACCAACTAGTTCTTCTGGTCTCAGGATGAAATAGGTCTCTGGTTCATGTGGCCCTTTCTGTCTCCTGGGCTCTTAGTTGTCGTGTGGCCTTGGTGTTCTTCATTCTCCTTTGCTCCAGGTGGGTTGAGACCCATTGATGCATCTTAGATGGCCACTTGTTAGCATTTAAGACCCCAGACGCCACATTTCAAAGTGGGATGCAGAATGTTTTCATAATAGAATTATTTTGCCAATTGACTTAGAAGTCCCCTTAAACCATGGTCCCAAAACCCCCGCCCTTGCTCCGCTGACCTTTGAAGCATTCATTTTATCCCGGAAACTTCTTTGCTTTTGGTCCAGTCCAGTTGAGCTGACCTTCCATGTATTGAGTGTTGTCCTTCCGTTCACCTAAAGGAGTTCTTATTTACTAATTAATCAGTAAAAAACCCTCTCCCATCCTCCCTCCTTCCCTCCCTCATAACCACAGAAGTATGTGTTCTTCTCTGTTTATGCTATTTCTCAAGATCTTATAATAGTGGTCTTATACAATATTTTTCCTTTTGCCTCTGACTAATTTCGCTCAGCATAATGCCTTCCAGGTTCCTCCATGTTATGAAATGTTTCATAGAATCGTCACTATTCTTTATCGATGTGTAGTATTCCATTGTGTGAATATATCACAATTTATTTAACCATTCATCCACTGATGGACACCTTGGTTGCTTCCAGCTTTTTGCTATTGTAAACAGAGCTGCAATAAACATGGGTGTGCATATATCTGTTTGTGTGAAGGCTCTTATTTCTCTAGGGTATATTCCGAGGAGTGGGATTCCTGGGTTGTATGGTAGTTCTATTTCTAACTGTTTAAGATAACGCCAGATAGATTTCCAAAGTGGTTGTACCATTTGACATTCCCACCAGCAGTGTATGAGAGTTCCAATCTCTCCGCAGCCTCTCCAACACTTATTATTTTGTGTTTTTTGGATTAATTCCAGCCTTGTTGGAGTGAGATGGAATCTCATCGTGGTTTTAATTTGCATTTCTCTTATGGCTAATGATCGAGAGCATTTTCTCATGTATCTGTTAGCTGCCTGAATATCTTCTTTAGTGAAGTGTGTGTTCATCTCCTTTGCCCACTTCTTGATTGCGTTGTTTGTCTTTTTGTGGTTGAGTTTTGACAGAATCATGTAGATTTTAGAGATCAGGCGCTGGTCTGAGATGTCATAGCTGAAAATTCTTTCCCAGTCTGTAGGTGGTCTTTTTACTCTTTTGGTGAAGTCTTTAGATGAGCATAGGTGTTTGATTTTTAGGAGCTCCCAGTTATCTGGTTTCTCTTCGTCTTTTTGGTAATGTTTTGTATTCTGCTTATGCCTTGTATTAGGGCTCCTAACGTCCCTATTTTTCCTTCCATGATCTTTATCATTTTAGTCTTTATGTTTAGGTCTTTGATCCACTTGGAGTTCGTTTTTGTGCTTGGTGTGAGGTATGGATCCTGTTTCATTTTTTTGCAAAAGGATATCCAGTTATGCCAGCACCATTTTTTAAAAAGACTATCTTTTCCCCAATTAACTGACTCTGAGCCTTTGTCAAATATCAGCTGCTCGTATGTGGATGGATTATATCTGGGTTCTCAATTCTGTTCCACTGGTCTATGTGCCTGTTGTTGTACCAGTACCAGGCTGTTTTGACTACTGTGGCTGTATAATAGGTTCTGAAATCAGGTAGAGTGAGGCCTCCCACTTTCTTCTTCTTTTTCAGTAATGCTTTGCTTATCCGAGGCTTCTTTCCCTTCCATATGAAGTTGGTGATTTGTTTCTCTATCACCTTAAAAAATGACATTGGAATTTGGATCGGAAGTGCATTGTATGTATAGATGGCTTTTGGTAGAATAGACATTTTTACTATGTTAAGTCTTCCTATCCATGAGCAAGGTTATGTTTTTCCACTTAAGTATGTCCTTTTTAATTTCTTGTAGTAGTGCTTTGTAGTTTTCTTTGTATAGGTCTTTTACATCTTTGTTAAGATTTATTCCTAAGTATTTTGTCTTCTTGGTGGCTACTGTGAATGGTATTGATTTGGTGATTTCCTCTTCGATGTTCTTTTTGTTGATGTAGAGGAATCCAAGTGATTTTTGTATGTTTATCTTATAACCTGAGACTAGGCCAAACTCTTCTATTAGTTTCAGTTGTTTTCTGGTGGATTCGTTGGGGTTTTCTGTGTGTAGGATCATGTCATCTGCAAACAGAGATAATTTTACTTCCTCTTTGCCAATCGGATGCCCTTTATTTCTTTGTCTAGCCTAATTGCTCTGGCTAGGACTTCTAGCACAATGTTGAATAAGAGTGGTGATAAAGGGCATCCTTGTCTGGTTCCCGTTCTCAAGGGAAATGCCTTCAGGTTCTCTCCATTTAGAGTGATATTGGCCGTTGGCTTTGCATATATGCCCTTGATTATGTTGAGGAATTTTCCTTCAATTCCTATTTTGGTGAGAGTTTTTATCATAAATAGGTGTTGGACTTTGTCAAATGCCTTTTCTGCATCAATTGGTAAGATCATGTGGTTTTTGTCTTTTGTTTTATTTGTGTGGTGGATTACATTAATGGTTTTTCTAATATTAAACCAGCCTTGCATACCTGGTATAAATCCCACTTGGTCGTGGTGAATTATTTTTTTGAAATGTTGTTGAGTTCTATTGGCTAGAATTTTGTTGAGGATTTTTGCAGCTATGTTCATGAGGGATATAGGTCTGTAATTTTCTTTTTTTGTAATATCTTTACCTGGTTTTGGTATCAGGGAGATGGTGGCTTCATAGAATGAGTTGGGTAGTATTCCGTCATTTTCTATGCTTTGAAATACCTTCAGTAGTAGTGGTGTTAACTCTTCTCTGAAAGTTTGGTAGAACTCTGCAGTGAAGCCGTCCGGGCCAGGGCTTTTTTTTTGTTGGGAGTTTTTTGATTACCGTTTCAATCTCTTTTTTTGTTATGGGTCTATTTAGTTGTTCTACTTCTGAATGTGTTAGTTTAGGTAGGCAGTGTTTTTCCAGGAATTCATCCATTTCTTCTAGGTTTGCAAATTTGTTAGAGTACAATTTTTCGTAATAATCTGATATGATTCTTTTAATTTCAGTTGGGTCTGTTGTGATGTGGCCCATCTCGTTTCTTATTTGGGTTATTTGTTTCCTTTCCTGTATTTCTTTAATCAGTCTAGCCAATGGTTTATCAATTTTGTTAATTTTTTCAAAGAACCAGCTTTTGGCTTTGTTAATTCTTTCAATTGTTTTTCTGTTCTCTAATTCATTTAGTTCAGCTCTAATTTTTATTATTTGTTTTCTTCTGGTGCCTGATGGATTCTTTTGTTGCTCAGTTTCTATTTGTTCAAGTTGTCGGGACAGTTCTCTGATTTTGTCTCTTTCTTCTTTTTGTATGAGTGCATTTATCAATATAAATTGGCCTCTGAGCACTGCTTTTGCTGTGTCCCAGAGGTTTTGATAGGAAGTATTTTCATTCTTGTTGCATTCTATGAATTTCCTTATTCCCTCCTTGATGTCTTCTATAACCCAGTCTTTTTTCAGGAGGGTATTGTTCATTTTCCAAGTATTTGATTTCTTTTCACTAGTTTTTCTGTTATTGATTTCTAGTTTTATTGCCTTGTGGTCTGAGAAGATGCTTTGTAATATTTCGATGTTTTGGATTCTGCAAAGGTTTGTTTTATGACCTAATATGTGGTCTATTCTAGAGAATGTTCCATGTGCGCTAGAAAAAAAAGTATATTTTGCAGCAGTTGGGTGGAGAGTTCTGTATAAATCAATGAGGTCAAGTTGGTTGATTGTTGTAATTAGGTCTTCCGTGTCTCTATTGAGCTTCTTACTGGATGTCCTGTCCTTCTCTGAAAGTGGTGTGTTGAAGTCTCCTACTATAATTGTGGAGGTGTCTATCTCACTTTTCAGTTCTGTTAAAGTTTGATTTATGTTATCTTGCAGCCCTGTCATTGGGTGCATAAATATTTAATATGGTTATGTCTTCCTGATCAATTGTCCCTTTTATCATTATGTAGTGTCCTTCTTTATCCTTTGTGGTGGATTTAAGTCTAAAAAAGAAGAGGAGTAACAATATTAATTTCTGACAAAAGTCTATTTTGTCAGAAATTAATATTGTTACTCCTCTTCTTTTTTGCTTATTGTTTGCTTGATATATTTTTTTCCATCCTTTGAGTTTTAGTTTGTTTTTGTCTCTAAGTCTAAGGTGTGTCTCTTGTAGGCAGCACATAGACGGATCGTGTTTCTTTATCCAGTCCGAGAATCTCTGTCTCTTTATTGGTGCATTTAGTCCATTTACATTCAGCATAATTATAGATAAATAAGTGTTTAGTGTTGTCATTTTGATGCCTTTTTATGTGTGTTGTTGACATTTTCATTTTTCCACATAACTTTTTTGTGCTGAGGCGTTTTTCTTAGTAAATTGTGAGATCCTCATTTTCGTAGTGTTTGACTTTATGTTTGTTGAGTTGTTACGTTTTTCTTGGCTTTTATCTTGAGTTATGGAGTTGTTATACCTCTTTGTGGTTACCTTAATATTTACCCCTATTTTTCTGAGTAAAAACCTAACTTGTATTGTCCTATATCGCCTTGTATCACTCTCCATATGGCAGTTCTATGCCACCTATATTTAGTCCCTCTTTTTGATTTTTGTGATCTTTTACATATTGACTTCAATGATTCCCTGTTATGAGAATTTTTTTAAATTAATCTTAATTTGATTTTGTGATTTCCCTATTTGAGTTGATATCAGGATGTTCTGTTTTGTGATCTTGTGTTGTGCTGGTATCTGATATTATTGGTTTTCTGACCAAACAATTTCCTTTAGTATTTCTTGTAGCTTTGGTTTGGTTTTTGCAAATTCTCTAAGCTTGTGTTTATCTGTAAATATCTGAATTTCGCCTTCATATTTGAGAGAGAGTTTTGCTGGATATATGATCCTTGGCTGGCAATTTTTCTCCTTCACTGCTCTGGATATGTCATCCCATTGCCTTCTTGCTTGCATGGTTTCTGCTGAGTAGTCTGAACTTATTCTTATTGATTCTCCCTTGAAGTAGACCTTTCTTTTCTCCCTGGCTGTTTTTTAAAATTTTCTCTTTATCTTTGGTTTTGGCAAGTTTGATGATAATATGTCTTGGTGTTTTTCTTTTTGGATCAATCTGCAATGGCGTTTGATGAGCATCTTGGATAGATATCCTTTCATCTTTCATGATGTCAGGGAGGTTTTCTGTCAGCAGATCTTCAACTATTTTCTCTGTGTTTTCTGTCCTCCCTCCCTGTTCTGGGACTCCAATCACACGCAAGTTATCCTTCTTGATACAGTCCCACATGATTCTTAGGTTTTCTTCATTTTTTTAAATTCTTTTATCTGATTTTTTTTTCAGCTATGTTGGTGTTAATTCCCGAGTCCTCCAGATGTCCCAGTTTGCATTCTAATTGCTCGAGTCTGCTCCTCTGACTTCCTATTGTGTTGTCTAATTCTGTAATTTTATTGTTAATCTTTTGGATTTCTACATGCTGTCTCTCTATGGATTCTTGCAACTTATTAATTTTTCCACTATGTTCTTCAATAATCTTTTTGAGTTCTTCAACTGTTTTATGAGTGTGTTCCTTGGCTTTTTCTGCAGTTTGCCTTATTTAGTTTCTGAGGTCATCCCTGATGTCTTGAAGCATTCTGTAAATTAGTTCTTTATATTCTGTATCTGATAATTCTAGGATTGTATCTTCATTTGGGAAAGATTTTGATTCTTTTGTTTGGGGGGTTGTAGAAACTGTCATGGTCTGCTTGTTTATGTGGTTTGATATCGACTGTTGTCTCCGAGCCATCACTGACTGGGATGCTGGCTCCAGGCTCCAAAAACAGTCGCTGGTTCCCCGTATTTGTTCGTTCTCCGTCTCTAAGTCTGTGTTTGTTGTTCAGGGTTCGTAGATTGTTGTGTATGTGATCGATTCACTTGTTTTTCTGAGTCTTTGTTGTAAGAGGGATCCGAGGTAGCGTCTACCTAGTCTGCCACCTTGGTCCCACCTCCATAATGCAAAGTTTATTAAGCTGGAAAATTCCATAGACAGACAGCAATCAGAAATTCAGAAGATTAACAATAAAATTACAGAATTAGATAACTCAATAGAAAATTAGAGGAGCAGAATTGAGCAAGTACAAGCTAGAATTTCTGAACTCGAAGATAAATCACTTGGCACTAAAATATTTGAAGAAAAATCAGATAAAAGAATTAAAAAAATGAAGTAACCTTAAGAATCATGTGGAACTGTATCAAGAGAAATAACCTATGAGTGATTGGAGTACCATAACAGGGAAGGGTAACAGAAAATACAGAGAAAATTGTTGAGGATTTGTTGGCAGAAAATTTCCCTGGTATTGTGAAAGATGAGAAGATATCTATCCAAGATGCTCATCAAACTCCACATAAGGTAGATCTTAAAAGAAAGTCACCAAGACATATCATAATCAAGCTGGCCAAAACCAAAGATAAAGAGACAATTATAAGAGCAGCGAGAGATAAAAGAAAAGTCACCTACAAAGGAGAGCCAATAAGAATAAGCTTGTACTACTCGGCAGAAGCCATGCAGGCAAGAAGGCAATGGGATGACATATTTAAAAAATTCAAGGAAAAAAATTGCCTGCCAAGAATCATATATCCAGCAAAACTGTCTCTTAAATACGAAGGTGAAATTAAGACATTTCCAGATAAACACAAGTTGAGGGAATTCGTAAAAACCAAACCAAAACTATAAGAAATACTAAAGGGAGTTCTTTGGTGAGAAAATCAATAATATCAGGTATCAACCCAACACTAGAACCCTGGGCAGAGTAACCAGAATTCAACCCGGACAGGGAAATCCAAAAAAAAAAGCAAGATTTAAAAAAAGAAAAAAAAGGCCCGACACCGGCTAACAGTGATGTTATTATATAAAAGAAGACAACCTTAAAATAATAAACAGAGAGTAAGAAATGTAATCATACACCTTCCATATGGAGAGGAAGATAACGGCAATACAAAGAAATAAAAGTTAGTTTTAAATTTAGAAAAGTAGGGGTAAATAATAAGGTAACCACAAAGGCGACAGACTATCCTACTCATCAAAATAAAATACAAGGGAAAAATACAGGCTCAGCAGAAACTAAATCAACAACAACAAATATGAGGAAAGGACAATGTATAAAGAAAATCTACTCAGCACATAAAATCAAGTGGGAAAAAGAAACTGTCAATACACACAAAAAGACATCAAAATGTTAGCACTAAATTCATACCCATCCATAATTACCCCGAATGTAGATGGACTAAATGCACCAATAAAGAGACAGAGAGTGGCAGAATGGATTAAAAAACAAGATCCACCTATATGCTGCCTACAAGAGACACACCTTAGACTTAGAGGCACAAACTAAAACTCAAAGGATGGAAAAAAATATATGAAACAAAAAATAATCAAAAAAGAGCAGAAGTCACAGTATTAATTTCTGACAAAGTAGACTTTAAGGTAAAATCCATCAGAAAGGAAAAGGAAGGACACTATATAATGATTAAAGGGACAATACACCAAGAAGATATAACCATATCAAATATTTATGCACCCAATGACAGGGCTGCAAGATACATAAAACAAACTCTTATCAGCGTTGAAAAGTGAGATAGACGGCTCCACAATAATAGTAGGAGACTTGAACACACCACTTTTGGTGAAGGACAGGACATACAGAAAGAAGCTCAATGAAGACACAGAAGATCTAAATGCCATAATCAACCACATTGACCTCATAGACATATACAGAACACTCCACCTGACAGCAACCAACTATACTTTCTTTTCTAGTGCACATGGAACATTCTCTAGAACAGACCACATATTAGGTCATAAAGCAAGCCTTAGCAGGATCCAAAACACTGAAATATTACAAAGCATCTTCTCTGACCATAAGGCCATAAAAGTGGAAATCAATAATAGGAAAAACAGGGAAAAGAAATCAAACACTTGGCAACTGAACAATACCCTGCTCAAAAAAGACTGGATTATAAAAGACATTAAGGATGGGATAAAGAAATTCGTAGAACCCAATGAGAATGAAAACACTTCCTATCAGAACCTTTGGGACACAGCAAAAGCAGTGCTCAGAGGCCAATTTATATCCATAAATGCCGACATCCAAAAAGAAGAACGGGCCAAAATCAAAGAACTATCCCTACAACTTGAACAAACAGAGGGCAACAAAAGGAACCCAAAGGCACCAGAAGAAAACAATTAATAAAAATTAGAGCTGAACGAAATGAAATAGAAAACAGAAAAACAATTGAAAGAATTAACAAGACCAAAAGCTGGTTTTTTGAAAAACTCAACAAAATTGGTAAATCACTGGCCAAACTGACAAAAGAAAAACGGGAGAGGAAGCACATAACCCGAATTAGAAATGAATCGGGTGACATTACAACAGACCCAACTGAAATTAAAAGAATCATATCAGATTACTTTGAAGAACTATACTCAAACAGATTTGAAAACCTAGAAGTAATGGATGAATTCCTAGAAACACACTACCTACTTAAACTAACACAGAGTTAGAACAACTAACTAGGCCGATAACAAAAGGAGAGATTCTAAAGGTGATCAAAAACTCCCAACAAAAAAAAGCCCTGGTCCGAACGGCTTCACTGCAGAGTTGTATCAAACTTTCAGAGAAGAGTTAACACCACTACTAAAGGTATCTCAGAGCATAGAAAAAGACGGAATACTGCCAAACTCATCCTATGAAGCCACCATATCCCTGATACCAAAACCAGGTAAAGACACCACAAGAAAAGAAAATTATAGACCTATACCCCTCATGAATGTAGATGCAAAAATCCTCAACAAAATTCTAGCCAATAGAATTCAACAACGTATCAAAAAAATAATCCACCACGACCAAGTGGGATTCATACCAGATATGCAGGGATGGTTAAACATTAGGAAAACAATTAACGTAATTCACCACATAAATAAAACAAAAGACAAGAATAACATGATCTTATCAATTGATGCAGAAAAGGCATTTGACAAAGTTCAACACTCATTCATGATAAAAACTCTCAGCAAAATAGGAATAGAAGGAAAATTTCTCAACATAATAAAAGGCATTTATAGAAAGCCAACAGCCAACATCATTCTAAATGGAGAGAGCCTGAAAACATTCCCACTGAGATCAGGAACCAGACAAGGATGCCCTTTATCACCACTCTTAATCAACATTGTGCTGGAAGTCCTAGCCAGAGCAATTAGGGTAGATAAAGAAATAAAGGGCATCCGGATTAGCAAGGAAGAAGTAAAATTATCTCTATTTGCAGATGACATGACTTATACACAGAAAACCCTAAGGAATCCTCCAGAAAACCACTGAAACTAATAGAAGAGTTCAGCAGAGTATCGGCATACAAGATAAACATACAAAAATCAGTTGGATTCCTCTACACCAACAAAAAGAACATAGAAGAGGAAATCACCAAATCAATTCCACTTACAGTAGCCCCCAAGAAGATAAAATACTTAGGAATAAATTTTACCAGTGATGTAAAAGACTTATACAAAGAAAACTACAGTACATTTCTGCAAGAAACCAAAAGAGACTTACATAAGTGGAAGAACATACCTTGCTCGTGGATAGGAAGACTTAACATTATAAAAATGTCTATTCTACCAAAAGCGATCTATACATTTAATGCAATTCTGATCCAAATCCCAAGGACATTCTTCAATGAGATGGAGAAAGAAATTACCAACTTCACATGGAAGGGAAAGAGGCCCCAGATATATAAGGCTTTACTGAAATAGAACAAAGTAGGAGGCCTTACTTTACCTGATTTTAGAACTTATTATACCGCCACAGTAGTCAAAACAGCCTGGTACTGGTACAACAACAGATACATGGACCAATGGAACAGAATTGAGAATCCAGACATAAATCCACCCACATATGAGCAGTTGATATTTCACAAAGGCCCCAAAACAGTTAAATGGGGAAAAGACAGTCTTTTTAGCAAATGGGGCTGGCATAACTGGATATCCATCTGCAAAAAAATGAAACAAGACCCATACCTCACTCCATGCACAAAAACTAACTCAAAATGGATCAAAGGCCTAAATATAAAATCTAGAACAATAAAGACCATGGAAGAAAATAGGGGCAATGTTAGGAGCCCTAATACTGTTTATAGTATATAAAACATTATAAAGACTGTAGAAGAAAAACCAGGTAATTGGGAGCTCCTAAAAATCAAACACCTATGCTCATCCAAAGACTTCACCAAAAGATTAAAAAGACTACCTACAGACTGGGAAAAAGTTTTTCGCTATGACATTTCTGATCAGCACCTGATTTGTATAATCTACATGATACCACAAAAACTCAACTGCAAAAAGACAAATAACCCAATTAAAAAATGGGCAGAAGATATGAATAGACGCTTCCCTAAAGAAGACATTTAGGTAGCTAACAGATATATGAGGAAATGTTCACTATCATTAGCCATTAGAGAAATGGAGATCAAAACTACAATGAGATTTCATCTCACTCCAACAAGGCTGGCATTAATTCAAAAAACCCCAAATAGTAAATGTTGGAGAGGCTGTGGAGAGATTGGAACATTGGAACACTTCTACACTGCTGGTGGGAATGTCAAATGGTACAACCACTTTTGAAATTGATTTGGTGCTCCCTTAAAAAGCTAGAAATAGAACTACCATACAATCCAGCAATCCCACTCCTTGGAATATACCCTAGAGAAGTAAGAGCCTTTACATGAACAGATATAAGCACACCCATGTTTATTGCAGCACTGTTTACAATAGCAAAAAGATGGAAGCAACCAAGGTGCCCAACAATGGATGAATGGATAAATAAATTATGGTATATTCACACAATGGAATACTAAGCATCGATAAAGAACAGTGAGGAATCTGTGAAACGTTTCATAACATGGAGGAACCTGGAAGGCATTATGCTGAGTGAAATTAAAAAAAAAATTAGTCAGTTGCAAAAGCACAAATATTGTATAAGACCACTATTATAAGAACTTGAGAAATAGTTTAAACTGAGAAGAAAGCATTCTTTTGTGGTTACGACAGGGGGGAGGGAGGGAGGGTGGGAGAGGGGTATTCACTAGATAGTAAATAAGAACTACTTTAGGTGAAGGGAAAGACAGCACACAATACAGGGGAGGTTAGCACAATTGGACTAAACCAAAAGCAAAGAAAGTTCCTGAATAAACAGAATGCTTCGAAGGCCAGCATAGCAGGGGCAGGGGTCTGGGGACCATGATTTCAGGGGATATCTAAGTTAATTGGCATAATAAAATCTCTTAAGAAAACATTCCGCATCCCACTTTAAAGAGTGGCATCTGGAGTCTTAAACGCTAGCAAGCAGCCATCTAAGATGCATCAATGAGCCTCAAGCCACCTGGATCAAAGGAGAATGAAGAACACCGAGGACATAAGGTGATTACGAGCCCAAGAGACAGAAAGGGCCACATGAACCAGTGACTACATCATCCTGAGACCAGAAGAACTAGATGGTGCCTGGCTACAACCGATGACTGCCCTGACAGTTAACACAAGAGAGGGCCCCTGAGGGAGCAGGAGACCAGTGGGATGCAGACCCCAAATTCTCATAAGACCAGACTTAATGGTCTGACTGAGACTGGAAGGACCCCCGTGGTCATGGTCCCCAGACCTTCTGTTGGCCCAGGACAGGAACTATACCCGAAGCCAACTCTTCAGACAGGGATTGGACTGGACAATGGGTTGGAGAGGGATGCTTGTGAGGAGTGAGCTTCTTGGATCAGGTGGACACTTGAGACTATGTTGGCATCTTCTGCCTGGAGGGGAGATGAGAGGGTGGAGGGTGTTAGACGTTGGTGAAAAGGACATGAAAAGAGAGAGTGGAGGGAGAGAGCAGTCTGGCTCATTAAAAAAAAAAAAAAAAATTTTTTTTTTTTTTGGAGAGTAATTGGGAGTGTGTAGCAAAGTGTATATGGGTTTTTGTGTGAGAGACTGACTTGATTTGTGAACTTTCACTTAAAACACAATAAAAATTATTAAAAAATACAAAAGCATGATGCTCAAGGCAGACATTCTTTACTAGTTAAGCTAAACTATTAAGGAGTATGTGGTGGGGACAGTGGTGCTAACAGATCCTCTGTCCAGGACAGACACCTGGCAAAGCCTTTGCTGTGCCCCTTTTCTAGAAGGAGACTGCAAGACCATGCTTCCGGAGGGAATGACATCCCAGCTCACTCCCTGGATACCTCATTTGGGTCCCCCTACCTTACAACAGAAGGAGCACTGGTGGTACAACAGTTGAATATTCATCTGCTAACAGAAATGTTGGTGGTTCAAATCTACTCAAGAGTTCTGTGGGAGAAATATCTGGAGATCTGCTTCTGTAAAATTAAAGCCTAGAAAACCCTACGGGCCAGTTCTACTCTGTCACATGGGGTTACTATAACTCGGCCGACTCAGTGGATACCCAACAACAACACTTCAAAACAATTGTTTTAGGGTCTGGCCCCAACCAGCAACTAATTGCCCTGGAGCTCCTCCTCAAAAGGAATCTCTGGGAAGTTTACGGGTCTTCCCATTCTCTACCTCTATTCTTCTCCCACTTCAGCCCATGGGGCTCTTTGTGTTGTTGTTGACTCTGACTCATAGAGATCCCATGTGACAGAGTAGAATTGGTTTTCTTGGTTGTAATCTTTATGAAAGCAGATCGACAGCTCTTTCTCCCTTGGACCTGCTTGTTTGGTTTGAATTCAACCTTTTGATTAGCAGCTGAGTGCTTAGCCTTTTACACCATCCTTTTACTCAGTGGATATTTACAATGGAATCTCTGATGGTGCCAATGATTAAGTTTGCCATTTGGTGTCACCATATCCCAATTCACATCTTTAATTTCTTTTTGTGTTATTTATTTTCAAAGAATGTGTCAAGGAAGCATATTATTTGTCTTAGTCAACTAGTGCTGCTATAACAGAAATACCACAAGTGGATGGCTTTAACGAAGAGAAATTAATTTTCTCACAGTCTAGGAGTCTAGAAGTCCAAATTCAGGGCGTTAGCTCCAGGAGAAGGCTTTCTCTATCTGTCGGATCTGGAGGAAGGTCCTTCTCAGCAATCTTCCCCTGGACTAGGAGCTTCACTGCGCAGGAACCCCAGGTCCAAAGGAGTTGCTTTCCTCCTGATGTTTCTTTCCTGGTGGTATGAGGTCCCCAACTCTCTGCTTGCTTCCCTATCCTTTTTAGATAAAAGGTGATGCAGGCCACACCCCAGGGAAACTCCCTTTACATTGGATCAGAGATGTGAAGCTACCATTCCTTAGGTCCCTGATGTGGGTAGGTGAGGACCTTGTTTAATAGGCAAAGCAATGTCAAACATCAAACACCCACCTCTCCACCGTACAGCTGAAATAGTTGGAGTCTGCCAACAAGAGCCTATTCTCCTGAAATAGGCCCACACAGGTCCATGCAGAAGGGAAAGGTGCTCAAAGTCCATGGACAGTTTGTGCCTGGCCAGGAGTCTCTTGTGTCCTGAGCTCTCCCGGTTAGTGGAGCTGGCAAATTATATTTTCCCCCAATTGAAAATTTTTTCCTTCTCCAATGCCTGGAGGATGGCCCTAGATGCTCAACAGGGCCTATCTCAGTCCCAGGGAATTCAGCTGCTGAAGCTGGCTTGGGGTTGGGGAGCGCAGTAATATATACACAAGTACTTAGCTTTTGCCGAGAGCAACTTTCTTCTCTGCTTCCGGA
This sequence comes from Elephas maximus indicus, assembly GCF_024166365.1. Classification (NCBI taxonomy): domain Eukaryota; kingdom Metazoa; phylum Chordata; class Mammalia; order Proboscidea; family Elephantidae; genus Elephas; species Elephas maximus. The sequence goes on from NC_064833.1 coordinate 89,056,753, forward strand.
GGTGTGAGTAGGCTGTGTGGCTGGCTGCTTCTCCCTGAGGAAACTGCGGCCCAACGCTAGTAGCAGCCCGCTGTAGCCACTGCTCCGGGAATGGTGCCTAAGGGCTCCCTGCGATTTAGGTCTGGTAACTCCTCTCCACTTCTGAACCGTCTCTTCCTCCCCCTACCCCTCAGTTCGTTTTCTCAACTTGCCTTTGAAGCTCAGGGCTCCCAGCTTGTCACAAATATACCCTCTTCACTTGTTTTTTTGGGTCTTTGTTGAGAGGGCTCGCCGGAAGTGTCTGTCTATTCTGCCATCTTGGCTCCGCCTCTGACACTGCTCTATTTTGTGGCCCTCTCCTTCATTGACTTCAATGAAAACACAAATTATGCCTCAGATGACTACTATGTATCAGGTGCAAAGGGTAATGATGGGAAGTCAGAGCTCCAGCCCTCAAGGACTAAAGTTTGTTGAACTGGATGGGATAAGGAAGGAGGGAAGGTGACTTTGTGTGTGTGTGTGTAATATACATATGTGTTAGTGGTGTGGTGTGTGTCCGTGTGGTATATTTGTGTGAGTGGTGTGGTGCATGTGTGTGTATGTGGTGTGTGTGTGAGTGTGTATGTGTGTGTGGTGTATGTGTGTGTGTATGTGGTGTGGTGTGTATGTATGGAGTGGTGTGTGTATGGTGTGTATAAGTGTGTGAGTTTGTGAATGTGGTATGGCATGTGTATGTTGGTGTATATGTGTTTGTGTGTATATATAGTGTGGTGCGTGGTGGTGCATGTGTGCATGTGCGGGATGTGGTGTGTGTGTTGTGTATGTGGTGTGGTGGTGTATATGTGTGTGTGGTGTGGTACATGTATGTGTGGTGTATATGCGTGTATATGTTTTGTTGTGCATACGTGGTTTGCATGTGTTTGTGTGTGTGATGTGTGTTCATGTGTGTGTGCTGTGATCCATGTGTGTGGTATATGCATGTGTGTGTGGTGTGGTGTGTCTGTGTGTGTGGTGTTTATGTGTATATGGTGTGGTACATGTGTGTATGTGTGTGGTGTGGTGCGGTGGGGTGTAATGTATGTATGTGGTGTGGCATGTGTGGTGGTCTGTATATGTATGTGAATGGTGCGGTGTTTGTGTGACGTATCTGTGGTACATATGTGTGTGCATATTTTATATGTGTGTTTGTGTGGGGGTGTATGTGAGTGTGATGTATATGTGTGTGGTGTGTATTTTGATGGGAATGATCTCATAGATTGATGAGCACTGATGCCTTGAAGTTTGAGCACCTGGTTCTGCCACTGGAGCTCTCCCCTTGATGTTCAAGCTGCTGCCTCCCCAAACGCAGTTGCTTTGGCCCTTCGTGGCCACTGGCTGTAACACAACACTTTGTTAAAATTTGTGTCATTACTAATGACAATACTGGGTTAGTGCTGTCATAAAGCACATTGGTAGTACAAAGGGAAGGTAGATCTTTCTCTCTGGGGCCTCAGGGAGGGTGCCTCAGAGAGCAGATATTAGAGTCATGCAGAAGTTGGTCAGTGGAGGATGTGGAAAGGCGGAGGCGGGGCAGAGGGAGGGAGAATGTGCGTTTCTGCGTGGCCGAGATTAGGCTGGGTGGAGGCAGGCCAGGGACAGGGAAGGAGGGGAAGAAATGAGGCTGAAGGCTGTAGGAAGAGAAGACACTTACACTCCATGTGGTGTGGGTCCTGTTAAGGACTTGGAGAGCTCCTTTGAAAGCAGTGGGAAGCTATTGAGAATTTGTGTCAGGAGAGCTACCAGATACATTTGACTCTGAGAAAGTGAAGAATGGTTTCGAGACGCCAAGACTGGGAATGTGAACACAGATGAGAAGTTACTGCAGTAAATGCACTGAGATTCTACGGATGAGGGAAGGATTGGCCTGTGGAGGAGCTCAGGGTTCCCACCAGATGGGCAATTTACTGCACGTGGATGGTTGAGGCTGGTGAGGGCAGAGTCCAGGATGACTACAAGTGTTGTGTACCAGCTGTGAATGGTGTGCTATCAAAACACACTTAAATTATTCCATTGCATAACCATGTAATTTATATCTGTTTAATCCATGTTCTAAATCTTCTTCTTCATTGTCTGTCTTGGTAAGCTCCTAGCAGAAAGAAACCATTTGAGAGATGCATTTTTTTCCACCACTGAATAGAGTACTCTGTGTAGGATTGCAACCTGATTTTTATCCTGACTTGAATGTTCATTTGAGTAAATGAACACGTTGATTTTGAAAAGTCTGGTAAAATAATTTGGTTGGGTGGGTAATTTTCCGTGGCTGAAAAGATCATCTCTTAGGACCCACCTATGTTACTAATTATCCTTATGAAAATGCATGAGAATTTACTATTCAGCTGTTAATTTTTTAATCAAAATACTTCGTCTGTTTTTTATTTAAAATAGAAAAAAAAAGTTAGGCCCTTTTGTGGCCTAATTGCTTGCCAAATGTAACTTGCTTCAAAATTGAAATGGTCTTGGAGTTGTACTAACACAAACAGTGTTTTGAACCAGTAAACAATATTTATTTTTAACTTTTAAAACAGTTAAATTTTTTGTTTTGCCTTCAAATTTCAGAAGGGAAAAATTCCCTTTTGGGCTAAAGTCTTATGTACTGAGTATCTTGTGTGCTTAAAGTAACTATTCCCATTTGAACTCCAAATAGTGGAAAACAAAGGTTTCTAGTGATTCAGTTGTAATAACAGTTTGGCTAAAGTCAATGCTTATTAAATACCAGTTTCTTAAATTATAATGAATGATGTAGTTATAGACTGAAGTATATTTAGTCAAGCACATGAAACTAAAAAGCATTACCAACCTTAAGTAATTAAGTAGAGTTGGTCTGAGTAAGCATCATGTTAAGAACAGAATGTTTAGTGTTTTGATCAGCAAGGCTTTGAATCTTTATTTTTTCCATTCTGGTTCACCAAAATTAAAAAAAAAAAAATTCGATTCTGTTCCACTTTCATTTCATTGACTATGACTGAACCCGTTAAAACTGTTCAAACCTGTTTTTCACTCTCCAATCTCAAATTTATATTCTGTAAATGGATAACCTGGAGCAATTTAATCTGAAGAAAAATGGCTACTAAATGCGTTCCTTATATTGCAAATAATAGTGCATTTCTACATTAACTAGAATTTTGTTCATCCTAAGATTTCATAATTAGTTCTGAAAGCAGCAGTGTTAAACTCTTTCTTTCTACACTTGCACTAATAATTAAATCTAAAGTAATAACAAGGATGTTCAGTTTTAATCATTGTTGCAAAAATTTCAATACAGAGAAAAACACAATAAAATGTTTTTTTAAAAAGTCTATTCTTAAAAATATACTAGAATTCACTGCAGCACTGAGTCACTTTAAAGGTAGTATTGTGATAAAAACAATCCTAACATACTGTGTAAATATTAAATTGAAGATTTGAAATACTTTTTTTAGTAGAAAATTTTCAACTTAACACTATAAAATACACTGAAAACAAACTTAATTTTGATACAGGCAACACTTTACTACTAACGTTGTTGTTAGGTGCTGTGGAGTCACTTCCAACTCATAGCGGCCCTGTGGACATTACCAAGCACTGCCTGGTCCTGCGCCATCCTCACAATCGTTGCTATGCTTGAGCCCATCATTGCATCCACTGAGTCAATCCATCTCATTGAAGGTCTTTCTCTTTTTTGCTGTCCCTCTACTGTACCAAGCATGATGTCCTTCTCCAGGGGCTTCTCCCTCCTGATAACTTGTCTAAAATGTGTGAGATAAAGTTTCATCATCCTCGCTTGTAAGGAGCATTCTGGCTGTACTTCTTCCAAGACAGATTTGTTTGTTCGTCTGACAGTCCATGGTACATTCAGTGCTCTTCGCCAACACCATAATTCAAAGGCATAACTCTTCCATCTTCCTTATTCATTGTCCAACTTTCGCATGCATGTGAGGCAATTGAAAATACCATGGTTTGAGTCAGGTGCACCTTAGTCCTCAAGGTAACATCTGTGCTTTTTAACACATGAAAGAGGTCTTTTGCAGCAGATTTGCCCAGTGCAATACATTGTTTGATTTCTTGACTGCTGCTTCCATGGGCGTTGATTGTGGATCCAAGTAAAACAAAATCCTTGACAACTTCAACCTTTTCTCTGTTTATCAAAGTATTGCTTATTGGTCCAGTTGTAAGGATTTTTGTTTTCTTTGTGTTGAGGTGTAATCCATACTGTAGGCTGTGGTCTTTGATCTTCATTAGTAAGTGCTTCAAGTCCTCTTCACTTTCAGCAAGCAAGATTGTGTCATTTGCATAACACAGGTTGTTAATGAGTCTTCCTCCAATTCTGATGCCTTGTTCTTCTTCAGGTAATCCAAATTTTTGGATTATTTCCTCAGCATACAGATTGAATAAGTAAGATGAAAATGCACAACCCTGATGCACACCTTTCCTGATTTCGAACCACTCAGTATCCCCTTGTTCTATTCGAAAGACTACTTCTTGGTCTATCTATAGGCTCCTTGTGAACACAATTAAGTGCTCCAGAATTCCCATTCTTCACAACGTTGTACATAATTCGTTATGATCCACACAATGGAATTCTTTTGCATAGTCAGTAAAACATAGGTGAACATCTTTCTGGTATTCTCTGCTTTCAGCCAAGATCCATCTGACATCAGTAATGATATCCCTTGTTCCACATCCTCTTCTGAATACAGCTTGATTTCCTCACTAATGTATCGCTGCAACTGCTTTTGAATTACCTTCAGAGAAATTTTACTTGCAGGAGATATTAATGATATTTTTTGATAATTTCCACACTCTGTTGGATCATCTTTCTTTGGAATGGGCACAAATATGGATGTCTTCCTGTTGGTTGGCCAGGTAGCTGTCTTCCAAATTTCTTTGCATAGACAAGTGAGCATCTCCAATGCTGCATTTCTTTGTTTAAACAAGAATTGGTACGTCTGCAGGGTAGCTTGGACTTCTTCCTTCAATACCATTAGTTCTTGGTCATATGCTACTTATGGTATTGGTTGAATGTTGACCAATTCTTTTTGGTACAGTGACTCTGTGTATTCCTTCCATCTTCTCTTGATGCTTCTGCATTGTTCAATATTTTGCCCATAGTATCCTTCAATATTTCAATTCAAGGCTTGTATGCTATCATATCTAATACATCAATACATAAAGGCAAAACACAATGAAATATTTAGTACTTTAAATTCACCCCAGTTATAAGCTGAGAAATTGCCATAACATTACATAAAGTAAATATTTTATTATGAATATGGATTTAATATATGCACAATTATACAGTTCATTAAGAAAACATCATTGCAATAGACCATAATTACACTTAATTAAAAGAATGTCCTCTAATATTTTTTTCATTTAATTATTCTTGTGTCTCACAAGATGAATTTCAAACCTGAGTAAGCTCTCTGAACATTGGCCCGAGTAGCTGGTGAACTCAAAACTACCATGGCAATTTCATATAACTGGGGATATTGTGAATGGTTTTCTTCCCAAAATTCAAGAATACTTTTTTTCTCTCAACTGTTTTTACACCATCAAAGCTTGTTAATACAGTGCCAATATGAACAGTACAGTCTTTTGATCTCAATTTATCTTTTTTCTTTCATTTTGAGAAATAATTCCATCTCATCATCATTATTTGAAATGAGAGTATTTCCTGAAATGTTTTCTTTTGTTACAAGTTCAGTATTTTGCCTTTTTAGATTTTCTTTCATTTCCCAAATGCCTTTAAATGTAACATGGTCTTCACCGTAAGTTCGGAACTAATTAGAATTTGATAATGAGGACCTAGATAAACTGCTTCTAATATGCTATCATTTTCAATGATAACTTTTTTCCTGACATTAAATTTTTCAATCAATGTGTTTTCCAATGTGTTATTAAGAGTTCTTGATTTTAGGTTAGTTTCCAATCGCACATCCGAAACACTCATGGTTAATTGTTCACTTTGCATCCTAGTAAAGTTTCTAACTTTAACTTCCGGAATTGGTTGGAATTAAACTTTCTAACCCCCACGTGTCTGTCAGTTTGTCCTACTGTGGGGGCTTGCGTGTTGCTGTGATGCTGGAAGCTATGCCATCAGTATTCAGATACCAGCAGGGTCACCCATGGAGGACAGGTTTCAGCTAAGCTTCCAGACTAAGACAGACTAGGAAGAAGGACCCGGCAGTCTACTTCTGAAAAGCATTAGCCAGTGAAAACCTTATGAATAGCAGCAGAACATTGTCTGATATAGTGCTGGAAGATGAGCCCCCCAGGTTGGAAGACACTCAAAAGATGACTGGGGAAGAGCTGCCTCCTCAAAGTAGAGTCGACCTTAATGACAGGTTGGAGTAAAGCTTTTGGGACCTTCATTCACTGATCTGGCATGACTCCAAATGAGAAGAAACAGCTGTGAACATCCATTAATAATCGGAACCTGGAATGTATGAAGCATGAATCTAGGAAAACTGGAAATTGTCAAAAATGAAATGAAACGTATAAACATTGCTATCCTAGGCATTAGTGAGCTGAAATGGACTGATACTGGCCATTTTGAATCAGACAATCATATAGTCTACTATGCTGGGAATGACAACTTGAAGAGGAATGGTGTTGCATTCATTGTCAAAAAGAACATTTCAAGATCTATCCTTATGTACAGCACTGTCAGTGATAGGATAATATCTATATGCCTACAAGGAAGATCAGTTAATACAACTGTTATTCAAATTTATGCACCAAGCACTAAGGCCAAAGATGAAGAAATAGAAGATTTTTATCAGCTTCTGCAGTCTGAAATTGATCAAACATGCAATCAAGATGCATTGATAATTACTGGTGGTTGGAATGCAAAAGTTGGAAACAAAGAAGGAGGATCAGTAGTTGGAAACTATGGCCTTGGTGGTAGAAACAATGCCAGAGATTGAATGATAGAATTTTGCAAGACCAAAGACTTCTTCATTGCAAATACCTTCTTTCACCAACATAAACAGCGACTATACACATGGACCTCGCCAGATGGAACACACAGAAATCAAATAGACTACATCTGTGGAAAGAGACGGTGGAAAAGCTCAATATCATCAGTCAGAATGAGGCCAGGGGCCAACTGTGGAACAGGCCATCAATTGCTCATAGGCAAGTTCAAGCTGAAACTGAAGAATATCAGAGCAAGTCCATGAGAGCCAAAATATGACCTTGAGTATATCCCACCCAAATTTAGAGGGCATATGAAGAATAGATTTGACACACTGAACACTAGTGACTGAAGACCAGATGAGCTGTGGAATGACATCAAGGACGTCATACTTGAAGAAAGCAAGAGGTCAATGAAAAGACAGAAAAGAAAGAAAAGACCAAGACGGATATCAGAGGAGACTCTGAAACTTGTTCTCAAATGTCAAGCAGCTAAAGCAAAAGGAAGAATTGATGAAGTAAAAGAACTGAAGATTTCAAAGGGCATCTCAAGAAGACAAAGAAAAGTATAAAGACAAGTGCAAAGAGCTGGAGATGGAAAACCAAAAGGGAAGAACACGCTCGGCATTTCTTAGTAGAAAGAACTGAAGAAAAAATTCAAGCCTCAAGTTGCAATAGTGAAGGATTCTATGGCGAAAATATTAAACGACACAGAAAACATCAAAAGAAGGTGGAAGGAATACACAGAGTCATTATACCAAAAAGAATTAGTCGATGTTCAACCTTTTCAAGAGGTGGCATATGATCATGATCAGGAATCAATGGTACTGAAGGAAGAAGTCCAAGCTGCTCTGAAGGCATTGGCGAAAAACAAGGCTCCAGTAATTGATGGAATATCAATTGAGATGTCTCAACAAACAGATGTAGCTCTGGAGGTGCTCACTTGTCTATGCCAAGAAATATCGAAGACAGCTTCCTGGCCAACTGACTGGAAGAGTTCCGTATTTATGCCTATTCCCAAGAAAGGTGATCCAACCAAATGGGCAAATTATAGAACAACATCATTAATATCACACGCAAGTAAAATTTTGCTGAAGATCATTCAAAAATGGCTGCAGCAGTATATTGACAGGGAACTGCCAGAAACTCAGACCAGTTTCAGAAAAGGACGTGGAACCAGGGATGTCATTGCTGATTTCAGATTGATCCTGGCTGAGAGCAGAGGATACCAGAAGGATGTTTAAAGTTTACCTGTGTTTTATTGACTATGCAAAGACATTCGACTGTGTGGATCATAACAAAATATGGATAACACTGTGAAGAATGGGAATTCCAGAACACTTAATTGTGCTCATGAGGAACCTTTACATAGATCAAGAGGCAGTTGTTCAGACAGAACAAGGGGATACTGATTGGTTTAAAGTTAGGAAAGGTGTGCGTCAGGGTTGCATTCTTTCAGCATACCTATTCAATCTGTATGCTGAGCAAATAATATGAGAAGCTGGACTGTATGAAGAAGAACGGGGCATCAGGAATGGAGGAAGACTCATTAACAACCTGCATTATGCAGATGACACAACCTTGCTTGCTGAAAGTGAAGAGGACTTGAAGCACTTACTAATGAATGTCAAAGACCACACCCTTCAGTATGGATTGCACCTCAACATAAAGAAAACAAAGATGCTCACAACTGGACCTATGAGTAACATCATGGTAAACGGAGAAAAGACTGAAGTTGTCAAGGATTTCATTTTACTTGGATCCACAATGAACAGCCATGGGAGCAGCAGTCAAGAATCAGAAGACGCATTGCTTTGGATAAATCTGCTGCAAAGGACCTCTTTAGAGTGTTGAAGAGCAATGATGTCACCTTGAAGACGAAGGTGCGCCTGACCCAAGTCATGGCATTTTCAATCGCATCATATGCATGCGAAAGCTGGACAATGAATAAGGAAGAGCAAATGAAGAAGAGTTGATGCCTTTGAATTATGGTGATGGCAAAGAATATTAAAGATACCATGGAATGCCGAAAGAATGAATAAATCTGTCTTAGAAGTACAACCAGAATGCTCCTTAGAAGCAAGGATGGTGAGACTGCATCTTACATACTTTGGACATGTTGTCAGGAGGGATCAGTGCCCGGAGAAGGACATCACGCTTGGCAGAGTACAGGGTCAGCGGAAAAGAGGAAGACCCTCCACGAGGTGGATTGACACAGTGGCTACAACAAAGAGCTCAAGCGTAACAACAATTGTAAGGATGGCTCAGGACAGGGCAGTGTTTCGTTCTATTGTGAATTGGGCTGCTATGAGTTGGAACTGACTGGATGGCACCTAACAGCAACAACAAAGTTTCTAACATGGTGTATGTAGTGTTCTGTCTTGTTGAGCAAATCAATACAGGTTTCCTTAAATTATTTTCTGACAATTTGGTAGACAATGTCAGAATACGATGTATTCAAACGAGTTCTCAATGTTCTAAAAATTCTTCCAGTTCAGCATCCTTTATTGCTTCTTTAATAAATAATTGAAGTGTGTGTGCAACACACTTTATGCCAGCCAGTCTTCTCTTATAAACCTTATTGCTTTCACCACACTCTGCGATGATTAATGTCTGCAAGTCAGAGTGTGCTAAGTCAGTGTCTTCAAAATTGTCATTTTGTCCTGACATTTGCCATTCCGTTTCCCTATCATTTCTGAGCAAATTAACAAATTTAATTTATATTATACCCATTGTCCGTGGTTACAGAATAAATCTGTTGTAAATTAATATTGTGTTTCTCTAAAATTTGATACACAGTTTTTTTTTTACGTGTAGAATTGTGTGCCTTTCTTTTAATTCTTTCATTCCCAATGTCAATAGATATATATTACCAACTCGTGCAAACTAAGCACTAATTCCTAGAATTGATCCGCTCAATCTACTGGCAACATCCACTTTGAAAGACAGTATTCATTTTTGTAGATTACTACTAATTTTGGAGTTAAGCTTTAAGGACAAGTGAGGTTTCATTCCCCTAATATTATCTGAGTTGATTGAACAATTTTGACCAATTGAAGCAATAACTGGATTTAAAATTTTACACAATCCCAAATATTCCATTAACGCAAACGAACAACCATTAACAGTAATAATTCAGCACATGGGTCTACAATTGTTTGTTTATCTGGTTTCACCTTAATGCAGTCTGGAAGGACAACTTATCTAAAGCTTTTTGTGGCTTATTCAGAACACTTCTGACTCTTTAGTCTTCTTTGTCTTCTTGCATTGTATTCATCCGAATGGCGACACTTCAAGTACCTCTCTAAATTCACTGCATGGTCTCCAACCGTATCTATGTTGCAAATTTACACTTTCTTTTATTTTCAATCTTTTCATACTTCAAAAATTTTCCACATGGATTTTCTCTGGTTTGTTCCATACTAGAATTCAAGGGATAAGAAATAATGTTAATATTAGGGAATATTTTATACTCACAGTAAAAACAAGTCTTAAACTCTGATAACATAAAGAGAATAGAATGCATAAATACATTTGTAAAAGTGAATTAGCGCCACCCATTAAAAACTTCTAGCTGTTGAGTCGATTCCTACTCACAGCGACCCTATAGGACAGAGTAGAACTGCTCCATAAAGTTTCCAAGGAGTGGCTGGTGGATTTGAACTGCTGACCTTTTGGTTAGCAGCTAAGCTCTTAACTACTGCACCATCAAGGCTCTGAATTAGAGCCAGTACATATTAAAATGCTTTTTGCCATGTAACCTCAGTATATTAGAAAAATGGGAATAATTTCTGATTTTACAGCGTTTGCCAATGTCTTCCATTAGAAGTCTCACTTTACAACATTCTCATACATTTATCCAGCATTTTGAAAAAAAATTTCACTTCATAGTGATACCATCAAGTTATTTTCAGTGAAATAATGGTATATCGCAATTGAAATACTAATTTTCTTCCTGTTAGTTGCTGATGTTTCTTAAGAGTTTTGTTTGTGAGAGAAATATAAAATTTAAGCTTATAAGTAAAATGTGTGATAGCACATTTAAATTGAGATTGAATACAAGAATGGAACCATCAAAAAATTATGCTATTTTCTCCAGAAAACTACTGAAACTAATAGAAGAGTTTGGCAGAGTCTCAGGTTATAAGATAAACATACAAAAATCACTTGGATTCCTCTACATCAACAAAAAGAACATCGAAGAGGAAATCACCAAATCAATACCATTCACAGTAGCCACCAAGAAGATAAAATACTTAGGAATAAATCTTACCAAAGATGTAAAAGACCTATACAAAGAAAACTAAAAAGCACTACTACAAGAAATTAAAAAGGACCTACTTAAGTGGAAAAACATACCTTGCTCATGGATAGGAAGACTTAACATAGTAAAAATGTCTATTCTACCAAAAGCCATCTATACATACAATGCACTTCCGATCCAAATTCCAATGTCATTTTTTAAGGTGATAGAGAAACAAATCACCAACTTCATATGGAAGGGAAAGAAGCCTCGGATAAGCAAAGCATTACTGAAAAAGAAGAAGAAAGTGGGAGGCCTCACTCTACCTGATTTCAGAACCTATTATACAGCCACAGTAGTCAAAACAGCCTGGTACTGGTACAACAACAGGCACATAGACCATTGGAACAGAATTGAGAACCCAGATATAAATCCATCCACATATGAGCAGCTGATATTTGACAAAGGCCCAGTGTCAGTTAATTGGGGAAAAGATAGTCTTTTTAACAAATGGTGCTGGCATAACTGGATATCTATTTGCAAAAAAATGAAACAGGATCCATACCTCACACCATGCACAAAAACTAACTCCAAGTGGATCAAAGACCTAAACATAAGGACTAAAACTATAAAGATCATGGAAGGAAAAATAGGGACAACCTTAGGAGCCCTAATACAAGGCATAAACAGAATACAAAACATTACCAAAAATGATGAAGAGAAACCAGGTAACTGGGAGCTCCTAAAAATCAAACACCTATGCTCATCTAAAGACTTCACCAAAAGAGTAAAAAGACCACCTACAGACTGGGAAAGAATTTTCAGCTATGACATCTCAGACTAGTACCTGATCTCTAAAATCTATATGATTCTGTCAAAACTCAACCACAAAAAGACAAACAACCCAATCAAGAAGTGGGCAAAGGATATGAACACGTACTTCACTAAAGAAGTTATTCAGGCAGCTAACAGATACATGAGGAAATGCTCTCGATCGTTAGCCATTAGAGAAATGCAAATTAAAACTACGATGAGATTCCATGTCACTCCAACAAGGCTGGCATTAATCCAAAAAACACAAAATAATAAATGTTGGAGAGGCTGCGGAGAGATTGGAACTCTCATACACTGCTGGTGGGAATGTAAAATGGTACAACCACTTTGGAAATCTATCTGGCGTTATCTTAAACACTTAGAAATAGAACTACCATACAACCCAGAAATCCCACTCCTCGGAATATACCCTAGAGAAATAAGAGCCTTCACACAAACAGATATATGGGCAGCCATGTTTATTGCAGCTCTGTTTACAATAGCAAAAAGCTGGAAGCAACCAAGGTGTCCATCAATGGATGAATGGTTAAATAAATTGTGGTATATTCACACAATGGAATACTACGCATCGATAAAGAACAGTGACGAATCTGTGGAACATTTCATAACATGGAGGAACCTGGGAGGCATTATGCTGAGTGAAATTAGTCAGAGGTCAAAGGATAAATATTGTATAAGACCACTATTGTAAGATCTTGAGAAAGAGTATAAACTGAGAAGAACACATACTTTTGTGGTTACGAGGGGGGGAAGGAGGGAAGGTGGGAGAGGGTTATTTCCTGATTAGTTAGTAGATAAGAACTACTTTAGGTGAAGGGAAGGACAATACTCAATACACGGAAGGTCAACTCAAATGGACTGGACCAAAAGCAAAGAAGTTTCCGGGATAAACTGAATGCTTCAAAGGTCAGCGGAGCAAGGGCAGGGGTTTGGGGACTATGGCTTAAGGGAACTTCTAAGTCAATTGGCAAAATAATTCTATTATGAAAACATTCTGCATCCTGCTTTGAAATGCGGCGTCTGTGGTGTTAAATGCTAACAAGCGGCCATCTAAGATGCATCAATTGGTCTCAACCCACTTGGATCAAAGGAGAATGAAGAACACCAAGGTCACAGGATAACTATGAGGCCAAGAGACAGAAAGGGCCACATGAACCAGAGTCTTACATCATTCTGAGACCAGAAGAACTAGATGGTGCCCGGCCACAACCGCTGACTGCCCTGACAGGGAGCACAACAGAGAACCCCTGAGGGAGCAGAAGATCAGTGGGATGCAGACCCCAAATTCTCATAAAAAGACCAGACTTAATGGTCTGACTGAGACTCGAAGAACCCCGGCGGTTATGGTCCCCAAACCTTCTGTTGACCCAGGACAGGAACCATTCCTGAAGACAACTCATCATACATGGAAGGGACTGGACAATGCATAGGAGAGAGAAGCTGATGAAGAGTGAGCTACTTGTATCAGGTGGACACTTGAGACTGTGTTGGCATCTCCTGTCTGGAGGGGAGATAGGAGGGTAGAGAGGATTAGAAACTGGCAAAATTGTCACGAAAGGAGAGACTGGAAGGCGGGAGCAGGCTGACTCATTAGGGGGAGAGTAAGTGGGAGTATGGAGTAAGGTGTATATAAGCTTATATGTGACAGACTGACTTGATTTGTAAATGTACACTTAAAGCTCAATAAAAATTATTAAAAAAAAAAAGATGCGATGGTCATCTCAGACTCATCTCGTGGTTTCTTTAAAAGCCCCATACTCCTGGGCTTCCTGCCCTCCTTAAGAGTCAGATAGATGGAATTCCCTTTCCTCTGTTATCCTGTAAATATATTGGTGTGTGTGGGTTCCTTAGCCCTCTTACTGTACTTCCCCTGGATAATCATTACCAATTTTGTTTATTATTCTCTAATCCACATTTCTCGCTCATGAATTTCAGATGTAAAAATCCTCCTGTTTACCTCTTCTTATATATCCTGAGGGGTACTGGATATTAAAATGTCTAATCCAGAACTAATCATATCCTCACTCCCTAGCCACATAACTTCTCTTGTTTCTCCATCTAGCACCATATCTCAGTGACAAAACTCCAAGTTTCACTTTTCCTGCTTCTCTCTTGTTTGTTGGTCTAATCAATCACCAAAACCTGATAATTCTATCTCTGAAAAGCCTCTGGCATCTATCTATGTTTTTCAAAATCCACTGTCACTGTTTAGCACATTAATTAAGAGTACCAGCCCAGAAACTTACTTGGGTTCAATTCTCTTTCCACTGTACATTAGCCAGCTGTGTGATCCAGGACAAGGTCAAATTACTGAGGGTGGCTTCATGGTAGGCAAATCCTCTATAAGGTGTCAGGAGTCCTATTGTTACACCTGCCCCAGCCAGGATTAAACCTAGTGCTCTCTTTCGTTTATAACTTGAGGTTCGGTTAGAGGCTTGGTATATGTGGACACTGGTGCCTGGGCGGAGGTGGGGGGCGGGGAACAAAAACCCTAGGGAGCATTGACTGGTGGTAATTGTAGGGTCGATGCAAGCTGTTGCCCACCCATGGTCTGGACAGTGGTGAGCTGGGCTTCTGCTGTTTGGATATAAGTGGGATCCACATATCCAGGTATATCCATTGGGAGCACATAAAGGTTCAATGATGGTGCAGTTATTGAGGGTGACAGTAGCCAGCTTGAGCCAAGCGTTGCTCTGTAAGTTTGGGGCCAAGGGACCATAAAGTTCAGGTCGATATACTTGGCAGTTGGGGTTTTGTATTCTTTCCTGTGGCATTGTAAATGTGCTTTGGAGGTAATTGAGTGTTTGGGGGGTGGGGGGTATAGGCCGCATGCGGTTGGGCAAGCAACAGTCAGAGAGCAAACAAAAAGTTCCTGGGAAATTCCCAGATATCTTCCCTCAGTAGATGCCCCTGTGCAACAGACTTGGTTGGTCAGATTAGTCTGAAGACAAGTTGTCTCATTCCAGTTATCTGGGGTTTTAGCATTGGAGTTGGTGAGACTCTAGGATAGTTTGTTGGACCAAGTCCGTATTGTAATTAGAGGAATCAAACTCTTGGTCAGTGGGCCAGGAACAGATAGAATGTGTAAGGTTTTCAACCCAGGAAATGTTAATCCCATATGTGGGAGTGAATGAAAGATAGGCCCAGAGGGAGACCCATCATGAGGGAAATCTAGTGGTGTTTTTAGTAGGTGGGGCACCCAGGTGTATAGCTGGTGACTGGGACTGCTTCAACATTGCCTTTAGTTCTGGTAGGGGGAGCGAAATAGACCCAGTGATCTTTTAAGTGGAAAGCATTTGAGGGGCTTATGAGATAATTATTCTGCCATTCTGGGGGCCCTGTTTCTCCCCCAAAGAGACATAGGAGATACACAAGCAGGTTATAAAGCCGCATACAGGTGGTAAACATGAACAAGAGCCCTGAATAGAGCTAGCTGATCGTTAGTCATTGAGCTCGGCAGGAAACAAGCACCAGGTCTCACAGAGCCAGAAAACAGCTATCAATAAGACTAGAACAACCTGCACAATCAACTGGCACGGTTGTCTATCACTTTAAATCCTCTGAAGGCTGAGTTTCTCAATTATTACTGTCCTACCAATTCTTATGGTTTTGTAGGGTTTGTTGGTCAGTATTGTGAGTAAGAGCTGGCTCAATGCTCGAGTGGTGGATTCATGCTCCCTTTCTGGTGATCTTGATTGCAGTGCTGGGGGTTGTTCTCCTGCTGGGTCTGTAGTGTTCCAAGTCTTGGCATGGAGAAAGATCTCAGGTTGTGGAAGAGTCCGTCATGTCATGTACCCGCAAAGAGAGTCAAGCACCCCTACCACAGAACACACATATTGTTCAATAGCGAGTTAGCTTTGTGCATGTCCCTAGCCCACAAGGTGTTCTCAGGACCCAAAGTATTCAAACCCTCCCACAAATTACAGGGAGAGGGGATGCCCATACATAAGCTCAAAAAGGCTTACCTTAAGTTTGGTTTGAGGTGCAACCCTAGTCCTGAACAGAGCCACGGCAAGGATCTTAGCCCATGTGAATTAGGTCTCCTTACAAGGTTTGGCCAGATGGGCCTTAATAGTCCAGTTTGCCTTTTCCCTGCAATGTTCTCCCAGAACATACTGCTGGTGCTTAGTCCCCTCTGATGCTGCTGAGAAGATCTTGTTCCCTTTTTTTTTTTTGGCAAATCGTGGTCTTTAATACTGAGAGAGACCATACAGAGTAGCAGGTGGTGCAAAGCCAGCTGCTCACAAGACTCTAAAACCTGATCCAGTAGCAGAATAAACCAACGTATTTACATTTAGGTTTTTCCTGGAAACCCAGGACAGTCCAGTCTGGAGCCATTCTTCGCTATCTTCCTACCTTCCTACTTCCTTCTCACTTTTCTTTCACTTCCTTATTCTTTCTTCCTTTCTCTCTGTTTTTCCTTCTCTTGCTATTCTTCTTTTCTTCTCTTTCCGCTTTCTCTTTATCCTTCTTGCTTTCTACCCTTGCTTTCTAAGCCTCATCAGTTGTTTCTTCCCTGTCCAGCCCCTATTTTTGCAACCATAATGAATGGGCCACAATCATTGAAAACTGTGTGAAGCACAGTTCTACTCTGAAACACACGGCGTTGCCATGAATCAGAATTGACTTGGTGGCAACTGGTTCGATTTTGTTTTTTATTGTTAATGTTGATGTTGGTACGGAGATCCGGTGGTGCAGTGGTTAAGAGCTTGGCTGCTAACTGAAAGGTCAGCCGTTTGAATGCACCAGCTGCTCCTTGGAAACCCTAAGGGGCAATTCTACTCTGTCCTATAGGGTTGCTATGAGTCGAAATCGACTTGATGGCAACGGGATTGCTGGTACATGAGGACTTGGAGGCTAAGAGAGGGAGTAAGTTGCCCAGAGTGTCACAAAGTGTAAGTAGCAGTTGTGGTTCTGGGACTCAAGCTAGCTCGGTCTGGCAAACACTCATGCAGTTCCCATGACTCCCTGCAGTAAATATTGAGAGAGAGTTTGTTAGGTTTTATCAAAGTCTTCACACATTTTGCATGTATGTAGACTTAATTCCAGTCAATTATAGAATTAGCAAACTAGCTGTATTTTTTTTTTTTTTTTTTAGCAACTCAAAGCTTTGGTTTTGCGATGGCTAAATAGAGGTTGACATTTGCCCTTGGACCTGCATACAGTCATTCACTTTCAGGTTCTTGAGTGGGTCGAATCACTGACCAGAGCTCCCTGTTTTCACCCAGAGCATCTGCCCTAGTACCTGTGCTGCTCCAGGCCTGCCTCCATTCCTGGAACTCTGAACATGACACCTGACTCTCAACTGGTCCAGGAGATGTGCTTCTCTCTCCTTATTTGCTGGGACATCATTTTTTTCAATCTGTATGAGAAAATCTCCAGAACAAAATTGTGATCTGAACCAAGAAACAGGAAACCATATTTAATTTAGTTGGGTGGTAGATGAACTTGCAGTTTATGAATGAATGGGCTACAGGAGTCAGTGGTAGGTTTGAGAGGACACATACTGTGTATGTGTTAGCTTCCCTTCCTCACACTTGCACAGGTAATTTTTACTGGTCCATTGTGCTTACATTACGGTAGAGTTAGGAAGAGGTGGTCTTTTGCATCAGACATACTTGGATTTGAATTTTACCTCTGTGATGTCCCAGCTGTATGACTTTGGGCAAGTTACTTAATCTGAGATTCATCTGTAAAAGGTGATAATACTGTAATAATAATAATACCTGCCTTATAAGATTGTTGTGAAAAATAAAATGTAAGGCATTTGAGACAGTGCCTAGCACATATAATTACGTATGATCATAAATTATTTATTATTTTTATTACATTATGATACCTCCTTTTAGTCTAGGCTAGCCCATTTATTTCTTAAAGGGGTCATATGCAGACGACAAGGAAAATAGATCTTTTGAATTTAAATGCCTCTGGAGGCTTCTTCTTCATCTGTGGTTCTAGTGTAGCACCTGCCACGCCCATCTTGCCCAGAGTTTGGAGATGTCTGTGAGGAAGACAGTATCCTGAGCGCTCCCCCATCTTTTCTCTTAGGTCAAATTCCAGGATTTTGGCAGAAAACATCCTGGCACCTCCTCAGAGACTCCAGAAGGAGGAATGTCCGAAAGGTCCTCATCAAAAGAGAGGAGTTGAAACACTGCCAGAGCCATGACAGGGTTGGTGCCATGTCCTGACTGTGCAGGGAGAATGCAGAGATCTAGCTGTGCCCTAGTCCGACAACGGCAGAGGGCACACATTTCCTGCAGGAGGTGCAAATGGATTGGACTATGAATTTCTGGAAAAACCCCACTTTTTGCTTGGAAAGGCCAGGACCAAAGATGCTACAGACCAAGATGCATGCTGTTCACCCTGGCCTTGTGGTAAACTGCTAGAGTCAGATAAGCCCCAGATTCTGCCCTGTGCTGCAGTTTTCTGAGTGGGAATGACAGTAGTGTTCGCTTCTGCTGGGGCCTGAACTCTCTAACACAGGGCAGAAACTCAGTGGAAGGCCAACTGAAGTCCTGGGATTTAACTGTTTAACTATTTCTGGGAACTTATTTCAGGGCATTACTACAACTATTGCTGCTGCCCCAGCTATGACCAGTTAACGTTCCTCAATGTTATAACTATGTCCCAGAAAGCGTGCTAACTGTAGTATATATATACATTCTCATTGACACTGTGATGATGAACCCTGTTTTCTAGATAGGGAGGACTGAGGCGCTGAGGAAGGAAAATGATGACATGGCTGGTCCAAGACCACACAGGCAATGGCTGGTGGAGCCGTGACCTGGGCTCCGATTTGTCCATAACCCAGGCTGTTAATTACACCCCAGACTGGCCAGGAACTTTTAGAAGAAGGTGTTAGGAATAAGGAGGTGAAAAATTTGGCTGGTAGAAAACACTCTTATTATTTGAAATTCTGGGTTTTAGAGCTTTCCAATCTTGGTATTCTAACAGGGTGTCTGTGAAGAGGGTTGCCTTCATATTTAATTTGTACAAATGAGCATTGCTGTGTTACTATTATTATTTCCTAGAAGAAGATTAATTTATTACTTATGAAACTCTGATTTCCTTTCTTTTTTTTCTCTACTCTTGAAAATAAAAGTAAAAAATGTCTATAGACAAGGGTTTTATTCTAGCGGGTTCCACTGAGATCACACTGAATCTTGTAATGTAGGTGAGGAATTGAAGCAGTGTGTGTATACGTGTATATGTGTATGTATGTGTTGTATATGTATACATCTGTATGCATGTGTGTGTATGTGTGTATGCATGTCTATATGTGTATGTATGTATGTGTATGCACACCTACATGTGTACGTGTGTATGCATGTGGGTATATGTATGTATGCATGTGTATATGTGTATGTGTGTATGCATGTCTACATGTGCATGCATGTATATGTGTATTTATGTATGTGTATGTGTGTATGCATGTGAAGATGTACATGTATGTATATGTGTATGCATGAGTATATGTGTATGTGCGTATGCATGTGGATATGTGCATGTATGTATGCATGTATATATGTGTTTATGTGTGTATGTGTATGTACGTATGTGTATGCATGCCTACATGTGTACGTGTGTATGCATGTGGATATATGTATGTGTGTATACATGTCTATGTGTGTATGCATGTGTATGTGTGTATACATGTCTATATGTGTATGCATGTGTATATACATGTCTATATGTGTATGCATGTGTATATGTGTATGTGTGTATGCATGTGGATATGTGCATGTATGCATGTATATATGTATGTATGTGTATGTGTGTATGCATGTGTATATGTGTATGTATGTATGTGTATGTATGCCTACATGTGTATGTGTGTATGCATGTGGATATATGTATGTATGTGTGTATGCATGTTTATATGTGTATGTGTGTATGCATGTGGATATGTATTGTGTATGCATGTATAGGTGTCGCTATGAGTTGGAATCAACTCAACAGCAGTGGGTTTTTTTATGCATGTGTATATGTGTACATGTGTGCCTGTGTATGTGTGTATTTATGTAGGTGTATGTGTGTACACATGTATATTTATGTGTATGTATGTATATATGTGTATGTGTGCATGTGCATGCATTTGGTGTGTGATTTAATGTTTGAGTTGCTGCCTTGTCCCTTTGATGGGTCATGTTTACTGGTGCTGTTGATAAAATGTGAAAATACAATAAATGAATGTAATAAAATTGAACCCAAATGAATGAAACTGAAGTGTTGTAATATAATGGGGAGCCTGGGACAGCCAAACAGTCAAAAAGAAAGAAAATAGGTACAGTTCAGAATTAAAAAACAAACAAGAGAAGAAGAATCATTGGAAATCATGTAGGAGAAGCCATTTTAAAGACCATTGTAGTAGTTCTGGATCACATCCCAAATCTTTTCTTCTCTTTCCACTACCCATATTCATTACAATGTATTATATTTATGCAAGTATGTACATTTGCATGTATAGAAGCATATGTTGTGGATTGAAATGTCTCCCCCCAAAAGATGTGTTGAAGTCCTAACCCTTGGTACCTGTGAACATAACCTTGTTTGGAAACAGGGTCTTTGCAAATGTTATCAGTTAATAAGAGGTTACACATGCAGTCACCATGAGCTGGAATTGACTAGGTGACAACTGGAAAGAAAGGAAAGAAACCCTGGAGTAGGGTAGGTCCTAATTCAATCTGAGTGGTGCCCTTATAAAAGAGAGGAGCCACAGTGACACAGAGAGAGGAAGACTGCCATATAAGGATATATCTACAAGCCAAGGAAGGCCTGGGACTACCTGAAGCTGGAAGATACAAGAAAGGACATTGCCTTAGAGCCTCCAGAGGGAATGTGGCCCTGCCAACATCCTGAATTTGGACTACTGGCTGCCAGAATTGTGAGAAAATAAATTTCTGTTGCTTAAAGTCACCTACTTTGTGGCACTTTGTTACAGAAGACTTAGGAAATGAATACAGTATATATATGTATAATTTCCTCCAACGTATGTCTTGCATTAACCCCCCAAAAAAAAACAAACCCAGTGCCGTCGAGTTGATTCCGACTCATAGCGACCCTATAGGACAGAGTAGAACTGCCCCATAGAGTTTCCAAGGAGCGCCTGGTGGATTTGAACTGCCGAACCTTTGGTTAGCAGCCGTAGCACTTAACCACCATGCCACCAGGGTTTCCATGTCCAGGGTTTCCATTACAGTACATAAAATCTCATCATATTCTAGACATTTCACAAGCATACCTACATCTTTCTCCTAAAGTTCTTGATAACTAATTGTGAGTGTTCAAGACTGTCTTTGATGGGGTTATTAATCTTGCTGTTCTTTTAATCAAAACTATTTCCTGGAATTGGCTTCTAAGAATGTAGGAACTCTCATATAAAAGCAAAACATTCATCTGAAGAAGGAAAGTTTAGATAAAAGTTGAGGCAGGATGGACACTTCCACCTGACTGTGTTTTATGAGAGCTGTGGTCTTATTTTGTAAATGCACATCTGTGCTGTGTCAGAAATCTCAGCTTCTGGTTAGCACCTTCTAAAGCCTGAAAACCAAGATGAGTTCCTGATAATGCTGAGAACAATGTGCTGCTCTCCTAGAAGCACACTCTCCCTTACCTGGGTCACACAAGCACTGTCTTGCTTTTCCTCTTCTGCTAGTACCATTGCTCCTTTCCTCACCTCCATTCTTCCCACTTCATTGCTGGGATGAATTCATGAAAAGCTTTCGGGACCAGGGACCTCCCCATGCGCCTGCACCATGGTCTCCTTCTAAAGGATTATTTAGTCACAGCTATAACTCTCACTTTTAAGATTTTCATATTGATACCACATATAATTAGAACCCCAAACCCACATTTACAAATGCTTATTTGAATTTCCTGAATTTCTACTTGAATTCTTTTCACTGTCTCAAATTCAGCATGTCCAAACCCTAATAGCATTGTGCCTGCCAAGCTCTTTGGGGTTGAGGATTTGTGAGAAGTTTTTATTCTTGCCTGTCCTCATCAGTCATGTCCACTTAGCCATCCTGTCCTTGTGCTCTGTCTTTTCATGTCCACTCTCTTGGAGCTTGCTCTGCTGCAGACTCCAGCACTATCTCCTGCTCAAGCGCCCTCGAACTATTCACTCTTTCTTCCAGCAAATGGTCCTCTTGTCCTCCCATATGCCAGCAGCATGCCGAGGGTCGGCCATTAAGGAACTTTTCACCTCAGGGCCATCCATCCCATAGTCTCCTGCCAGATGGATCTTCCTGAAATGTCACTGCTTGTAATGCCCCATAACACAGAACCAACACAGCCAATGCTAAAATAGCACATTACAGTTTATGAAGTGATTCTGTATCCTCTATTTATATTTGTTTTATCATTGAAAAATAATTCTATTTTTTCAGGAAGTCTTGAAATTTCTTATTTTGACTAAAAGTACATATTAATTTTGCCTTTTAGTCCCAAGACTTTGTTTTCCTTTTAAGTTAAGGCAACCAGAGCTGGTAGTTTGGCTTGTTGCTCTGACATTTGAGACTTGAGAAATATACACACATTTTCCAAAGATATAATCAAGATAAGACTTTAGTTAAATGCACAATTAATGCTAGGAGTAAAAAACTATAGAGAAAAGCAGTTAATCAATTTTCTAATTGTTTTTAGTGACACGTGTCTAATAAGATCTTTTGAACCTTAATGTATTTTAATTACATTTGGCTTACTTAAGGTTTAGTACTTAGCCTAACTGATACTGAAAAACAACTCACTGAAAAGAAGGAGTAGACTACTAGGAAAGCCATTTTTTAAAAAAATTAGGCTTGAAAATTTTTTTCTTTATAAGAGAAGTTTTAATGCATAAGAGTTTTTGTTTTGCTTCGGTCCAAAAAATTTAACTATTAAAAAAATAGAAAGTGGTTATTACATTGTATGTTAATAAGAAAGGATTCAAAGGCTACAAATGAACAGAGGATTAACTAGGTCAAAAAAAAAAAAAATTCCATGATTCTGCTTCCCAACATCTAGGAAATATGAGAGAACCGCTTATAACAGCTTTCCATTTTGTGGTTTTTTGACTTAACCATAAATTACAACTCACAACAATATGGAAACTAAATAAGGAGAGGGCTAGGAGGAGGGTAATGGGAACAATCAAGGATAACAATGATATTCTTGTACTTTTTACTTTTGGAAATACTTTTATTAATAGTCTTCAGTACCAAGATAGAATTTGAAAAATTATTATTTTTTATGTTTCTTAAAATGTTTTTACTTTTTAAATTTAATTATCATGGTGTATTAGCTTCTTATTGTTGCTATAAAAAATACCAGAAACTTGGTGGCTTAAAACAATGCAAATGTATTACCATACATTTCTATAACTAATAGTGAGTGTTCAAGACTGTCTTTGATGGGGTTATTAATCTTGCTGTTCTTTTATACAAAACTATTTCCTGTCTCTATGGAATTGGCTTCTAAGAATGTAGGAACTCTCATATAAAAGCAAAAAACTCATCTGAAGAAGGAAAGTTTAGACAAAAGTTGAGGCAGGTTGGGGATTTCCACCTGACTGTGTTTCAGAAGTTCAACACAGGTCTTACTGAGGTAAAATCAAGGTGTCAGCAGGGCTGCATTCCTGTCCGGAGGCTCTAGAGGAGAAGCTGTTTGTTCCTTTGCCCTTTCCAGCTTCGGGGCTGTCAACATTCCTTGGCTCATGGCCCTCCATCCCCATCTTCAAAGCTAGGAACAGCGGGATGAGTCCCCTCACATCACATCCTTCTGATACTGGGTCTTTTGCCTCCATCTTTCACTTTTAAGAACCTTGTGATTACATTGAGACCACCCAGATAGATAATCCAGAAAAATTGCCCTATCTTAAGATCAGGTGACTAAAAATCCGTCGCTGTGGAGTCGATTCTGGTTCACAGTGGCCCTATAGGACAGAGTAGAACTGCCCCATAGGGCTTCCAAGGGTATAATCTTTACTGAAGCAGACTGCCACATCTTTCTCCCAGGAAGCGGCTGGTGGGTTTGAACCACTGACCTTTAGGTTGGCAGCCAAGGCTTAACAGCTGCACCACCAGGCCTGTCAGGTGATTAGGAACCTTAATTCCATCTGCAACCTTAATTCCCCATTGCCATGTAAAAATTCATATTCACAGGTTCCAGGAATCAGGAGGCAGGCATTTTTGGAGGCCATGGTTATGCTACCATACATGGTATTGTTTAGGCTATCCACTGGGTTTGTAGTTCCCAACAGAGGTGTTATAGTTGTTAGGTGCTGTCAAGTCAGTTCCGACTCATAGCGACCCTACCTACCACAGAACAGAACACTGCCTGGTCCTGCACCATCCTCATAATCATTGTTATGCTTGAGCTCATTGTTGCAGCCATTGTGTCAATCCATCTCCTTGAGGGTCTTCCTTTTTTTCTCTGACTCTGTACTTTACCAAGCATGCTGTCTTTTTCCAGGGACCAATCCCTGCTGACATGTCCAAAGTATGTAAGATATAGTCTCGCCATCCTTGCTTCCAAGGAGCTTTCCGGTTGTATTTCTTCCAAGACAGATTTGTTCATTCTTTTGGCAGTTCATGGTATATTCAATATTCTTTGCCAACATCATAATTCAAAGGTGTCAATTCTTTTTTGGCCTTCCTTATTCATTGTCCAGCTTTCACACACATTTGATGCTATTGAAAATACGATGGCTTGGGTCAGGCGCACCGTGGTCTTCAAGGTGACATCTTTGCTTTTCAACACTTTAAAGAGGTTCTTTGCAGCAGATTTGCCAAATGCAATGTGTCGTTTGACTTCTTGACTGCTGCTTCCATGGGTGTTGATTGCGGATACAAGTAAAATGAAATCCTTGACAACTTCAATCTTTTCTCCGTTAACATGACGTTGCTTATTGGTCCAGTTGTGAGGATTTTTGTTTTCTAAAAATTATGTTGAGATGTAATCCATACTGTAGGCTGTAGTCTTTGAACTTTATCAGTAAGTGCTTCAAATCCTTTTCACTTTCAGCAAGCAAGTTTGCGTCATCTGCATGTCGCAGGTTATTAATAAGTCTTCCTTCAATCTTGATGCTCTGTTCTTCTTCATACAGTCCAGCTTCTCAGATTATTTGCTCAGCATACAGATTGAATAAGTACGGTAAAAAGATACAACCCTGACACACACCTTTCCTGACTTTAAACCATGCAGCATCCCTTTGTTCTGTTCAAACGACTGCCTCTTCATCTATGTACAGGTTCCTCATGAGCACAATTAAGTGTTCTGGAATTCCCATTCTTTGCAATGTTATCCGTAATTTGTTACGGTCAATGTAGCGAAATGCTTCTGCATAGCCAATAAAACACAGGTAAACATCCTTCTGATATTCTCTGCTTTCAGCCAGGATCCGTCTGACATCAGTGATAATATCTGTCATTTCATGTCCTCTTCTGAATCTGGGTTGAATTTCTGGCAGTTCCCTGTCGATATACTGATGCAGCTACTGTTGAATGAATGATCTTCAGCAAAAATTTTGGTTGGATGTGATATTAATGATATTGTTCAATAATTTTCACATTTGGCTGGATCACCTTTCTTGGGGATAGGCATAAACAATAGTTCTATTAACCGGTCTTCCTTGTAGGCGTATAGATATTATCCTATCACTGACAGTGTCGTACATAAGGATAGATCTTGAAATGTTCTTTTTGACAATGAATGCAACACCATTCCTCTTCAAGTTGTCGTTCCCAGCATAGTAGACTATATGATGGTCTGATTCAAAATGGCCAATACCAGTCCATTTCAGCTCACTAATGCCTAGGATATCGACATTTATACATTCCATTTCATTTTTGACAGTTTCCAATTTTCCTAGATTCCTACTTCATACATTCCAGGTTCGGATTATTAATGGATGTTTGCAGCTGTTTCATCTCATTTTGAGTCATGCCACATCAGCAAATGAAGGTCCCGAAAGCTTTATTCCATCCATGTCATTAAGGTTGACTCTACTTTGAGGAGGCAGCTCTTCCCCAGTCATCTTTTGAGTGCCTTCCAAGCTGGGGGCTGATCTACCAGCACTATATCGGACAACGTTCCACTGCTATTCATAATGTTTTCACTAGCTAATTTTTTCAGAAGTAGACTGCCGGGTCCTTCCTAGTCTTTCTTAGTCTGGAAGCTCAGCTGAAACCTGTCTGCCATGAGTGACCCTGCTGGTATCTGAAATGCAGTGGCATAGCTTCCAGCATCACAGCAACACACAAGCCCCCAAAATATGACAAACTGACAGACACATCCTGATGGAGGTGCAAAGGTAAAAATTTTTCTTCAAAATCTTCAGGTATTTTATTTATTCTTCAAGATTTTAGATGACATATGTGCTTACGATGTTTTGATAGAAATATATTATTTCAGAGACTCTGTCACTTCTGAGAGAAAGTATCCATTCTACTCTGGCTTGTTTACAGAATAAGGTGAACTGCCATAGGCTTATTTTCTCTCTCGAGTTGATCAGGGGTTGCATATAGTAAAACTATTAGAAAAATGTCATTACTGTAAAATCTTGGGCAGATGTTTGTGTGAGTTAAAGAAAAGAGAGAAATCTATGTTCAAATAATACCTATGTAGCATTCATTTTAGCATTCATTATTTGGTTGCTTGAAGATTAAGTTCCCAGGTAAAATTTATGTATTCTGCTATAAAACCTACCTGAGCTAAGATGGTATTAGGGATTCAGTTTTTTTCCTGCCGTTTAAAATTATCTATTTTTTTATTTAAAAATAAAATTTTACTAATTTTTGAATAGTTGATACATTCGCATAATACAAAATACAGAAATAACCTATGTTCATTGCAGCACTGTTCACAATAACAAAAAGATGGAAACAACCTAAGTGCCCATCACTGGCAATGGGTAAATAAAATGTAGTACACACATACAATGAAATACCACTCAGTGATAAAGAAAAATGAGTTCCCTGAAACATCTTACAAGGTGGATGAACCTGGAGGACAGTATGTTGAGCAAAATAAGTCAATCACAAAAAAATGAATATTGTAAATTCCCTCTATTACGAAATGACAAGATTAGGTAAATATACAGAAACTAATGTTCATTAGGTTATCAGAGATGGGGAGGGGGGAAAGGGAAAAGTACTCCCTAGGTAGCAGTCACTTTTTCTTTATAGAAATAGGAAAGATGGCGCTGAATATGGGTGAAGTTTGCACAGCATGACTGATGTCACTGATGTCTGAAAACTGTACATAGGAAAAAGGGACGAAAGGGCAAATGCTAGGTTGCGTATGGTTTTACAACGATAACAACTTCCCCCGCCCAAAAAAAGGGCAGGGAGTGGGGAAGCTACAGATGCTAATACTAATTAAACATAAGCAATCACCTGATGGAATTAGTTCTCTTGGTTTGGGGGCTTAGGGCCAAGGTCTTGTGGGACAATGCAGTCACTTGGCATAACATAGTTCTTAAAGTTTATGTTCTACCTCCCAGTACGGTGAGTAGTGTCTGTTGTCTCAAAAGCTTATGAGCAGCCACCTAAGATACAACTACTGGTCTTTATTCATCTGGAACAAAAGAGAAAGAAAGAAACCCAAAAATCATAGAAGGAATTGGACTGTAGGACTAATCATCTATATGAATCACTGCCTCCTCCACCTTGAGACCAGAAGAACTAGATGGTGCTCGGCTACCACTACTGAATGTTCTGATCAGGAACACAGTAGATGAATCCTGACAAAAAGGGAGAAAAATGTGGAACAGAAGTTTAATTCTTAAAGAATCCAGACTTACTAGACCTATTAAGACTGAAGTAGTCCCTGAGGCTATGGCCCTGTGTTGCTCTTCAAACCTTGAATTGAAACTGCCCTCTGAAGTCACCTTTAAACTAATAGTTTAGCCCAAAGAATAAAGATTATCATCCTTGAGTATTGCATTTCTTGGAAAAAAAAAAAAAAACTGTATAATCTATATAAGGCCAAAGCTACTTTAAAACAAAGATGAGAAAGTTGGGGAGTGGGGGGCAGGGAGGAATAGGAAAATTAAGTAAGTGAAAGTGAAACAACTAGAACAGAAATAAGAATGTTGACACAATGTGAAGAATGTAACCAATGTCAGTGATCTAGAAACTGTGGAATGGGAGCAGGTTTTGGTGTGTATATTTTCACCAAAAATCAAATTAAATAATAAAAAAATACAGAAGTACTTTAACAGCAATAAAGACATTGACTTATATGGTCACCTGTTCATATCCTTTGCCCATTTTTTAATTGGCTATTTGTCTTTTTCTTGTTGACTTTTTGCAGTATTATGTAGATTTTAGAGATCAGACACTGATTGGATTTGTTGTAGCCAAAAACTTATTTTCCAGTCTGTAGGTAATCTTTTCATTCTTCCGGTAAGTCTTTGGATGAGCATAAGTGTTTGGTTTTTAGGAACTCCCAGTTATTTAGTTTCTCTTCTGGTGTTTGTGCATTGTTAGTAATGTTTTTATACTGTTTATGTCATGTATTAGGGGCTCCTAGAATTGTCCCTATTTTTTCTTCTATGATCTTTATTGTTTTAGATTTTATATTTAGGTCTTTGATCCATTTTGAGTTGGTTTTTGTGCATGGTGTGAAGTATGAGTTTTGTGTCATTTTTTTGTAGATGGATAGCCAGTTATGCTGGTGCCATTTGTTAAAGAGGCTGTCTTTTTGCCATTTAACAGACTTTGGGCCTTTGTCAAATATCAGCTGCTCCTATGTGGATGGATTTATGTCTGGATTCTCAATTCTGTTCCATTGGTCTATGTCTCTGCTGTACCAGTACCAGGCTGTTTTGACTACTGTGGCAGTATAAAAAAAAAAGTATAATAGGTTCTAAAATCAGGTTGTGTGAGGTCTCCCAATTTGTTCTTTTTCTTCAGTAATGTTTTACTTATCCAGGGCCTTTTCCCCTTCCATTTGAAGTTGATTTGTTTCTCCTTCTCATTAAAAAATGTCATTGGAATTTGGATCAAGATTGCATTGTATCTCCAGTTCACTTTGGGTAGAATAGACTTTTTCACAATGTTAAGTCTTCCTAACCATGAGCAAGGTAAGTTTTTACTTAGGTCTTTTTCTGGTTTCTTGGAGTAGTGTCTTGTAGTTTTCTTTCTATGGGTCTTTTACGTCTCTGGTTAGATTTATTCCTAAGTATTTTATCTCCTTGGGGGCTACTGTAAATATTATTGATTTGGTGATTTCCTCTTCAATGATCTCTTTGTTGGTGTAGAGGAATACAACTGAGTTTTGTATGTTTATCTTGTGTCCTGATAATCTGCTGAACTTCTCTGTTAGTTTCAGCAGTTTTCCTGAGGATTTTTTAAGGGTTTTCTGTGTATAAGATCATGTCATCTGCGAATAGAGATAATTTTACTTCTTCCTTACCAATTTGGATGCCCTTTATTTCTTTATTTACCCTAATTGCTCTGGCTGGGACCTCCAGCAAAATGTCGAATAAGAGTGATGATAAAGTGCATCCTTGTCTGGTTCCCGTTCCCAAGGGGAATGCTTTCAGACTTTCTCCATTTAGGATGATGTTGGCTGTTGGCTTTGAATAAATGCCCTTTATTATGTTGAGAAATTTTCCTTCTACTCCTATTTTGCTGAGAGTTTTTATTATGAATGGGTGTGGGACTTTGTCAAATGCCTTTTCTCCATCAATTGATAAGATCATCTGGTTCTTTTGTTTTATTTATGTGATGGATTCCATTGATTGTTTTTCTAATGTTGAAGCATCCCTGCATACCTGGTATGAATCCCACTTGGTCTTGGTGAGTTATTTTTTTAAATATGTTGTTGAATTCTACTGGTTAGAATTTTGTTATGAATTTTTGCATCTAAGTTTTTTTATGGTGTCTACCTGGTTTTGGTATCGGGGATATTGTCATGGATTCAATTACATCTCCCCAAAAATGTGTGTATCAATTTGGCTGGGTCATGATTCCCTGTATTGTGTGATTTTCCTATATATTGTAAACCCTGCCTCTTTGATGTTAAAGAGGGAGGATGGGCAGCAGTTGTGTTAGTGAGTTAGGACTCAACCTACAAGGCTAGATTGTGTCTTGAGGCAACCTCTTGAGATATAAAAGAAAGAAGTGAGCAGAGAGACAGAGGGACCTCATACCACTAAGAAAGCAGTGTTGGGAGAAAAACATGTCCTTTGGACCTGAGGTTCCTGTGTTGAGATGCTCCCAGACCAAGGGAAGACTGATGACAAGGACTTTCCTCCAGAGCCAACAGAGAAAGAAAGCCTTCCCCTGGAGGCGGCACCCTGAATTTGGACTTCCAGAGTACTGGACTATGAGAGAATAAACTTCCCTTTGTTAAAACCACCCACTTGTGGTATTTCTGTTACAGCAGCACTAGATGACTAACAGATATGCTGGCTTCATAGAACAGGTTTGGGAGTATTCCATCTTTTTCTATGCTCTGAAATGCCTTTAGTAGTAGTGGTGTTAACTCTTCTCTGAAAGTTTGGTGAAATTCTCCAGTGAAGCTATCAGGGCCAGGGCTTTTTTTTTTGTTGTTGTTAGGAATTTTTAAATTACCTTTCCAGTCTCTTCTTTTGATATGGGTTTATTTAGTTGTTTTACCTGTGTGTTAGTTTAGGTAGGTAGTATGTTTCTAGAAATTTGTCCATTTCTTCCAGGTTTTTGAATTTGTTAGAGTATAATTTTTCATAGTAATCTGGTATGATTCTTTTAATTTCAGTTGTGATATCATCCATTGCATTTCTTATTTGAGTTATTTGTTTCCTCTCAGTTTTTCTTTTGTCAGTTTGGCCAGTGGTTTATCAGTTTTTTTTTTTTTAAAGAAACAGCTTTTAGTTTTGTTAACACTTCCAATTGTTTTTCTGTTCTCTATTTCATTTAATTCTGCTCTAATTTTTATTATTTGCTTTCTTCTGGTGCCTGAGGCTTTCTTCTGTTGCTGTTTCTATTTGTTCAAGTTGTAGGGATAATTCTTTGATTTTGGCCCTGTCTTCTTTTTGTATGTGTGCATTTATTGCTATAAATTGACCTCTGAGCACTGCTTTAGCTGTGTCCCAAAGGTTCTGCTAGGAAGTGTTTTCATTCTCATTGGATTCTATGAATTTCTTTATTCCATCCTTAATTTCTCCTATAACCCAGTAGTTTTTTGAGCAAGTTGTTGTTCAGTTTCCAAGTGTTTGATTTCTTTTCTCTGCTTTTTCTGTTATTGATTTGTACTTTTTTGGCTTTATGGTCAGAGAAGATGCTTTGTAATATTTCAATGTTTTGGACTCTGTTAAGGCTTGCTTTATGATCTAATATGTGGTCTATTCTAGAGAATGTTCCATATGTGTTGGAAAAAAATGTATACTTGTCTGCTGTAGGGTGGAGTGTTCTGTATATGTCTAGGAGGTCAATTTGGTTGATTGTGGAATTTTGATATTCCATGTTGTTATTGAACTTCTTTCTGGATGTTCTGTCCTTCACCAAAAGTGGTGTGTTGAAGTCTCCTACTATTATTGTGCAGCTGTCTATCTCACTTTTCAATGCTGTTAGAGTTTATTTTATCTTGAAACCCTGTTGTTGGGTGCATAAATATTTAATATGGTTATATCCTCCTGGTATATTGTCCCTTTAATCAATATATAGTGTCCTTCCTTATCCTTTGTGGTGGATTTAACTTTAAAGTCTATTTTGTCAGAAATTAATATTGCCACTCCTGCTCTTTTTTGATTGTTGTTTATTTGATATACTTTTTCTATCCTTTGAATTTTTGTATGTTTGTGTCTTTAAGTCTGATGTGTGTCTCTTGTAGGGAGCATAATGGCAGATTATGTTTTTTTAATCATTTCTGCCACTCTCTGTCTTTTTATTGATGCATTTTGTCCATTTACATTCGGGGTAATTATGGATAGGTATGACTTCAGTGCTGTCATTTTGATGTCTTTTTTTGTGTGTTGTTGACAGTTTCTTTTTTCCACTTAATTTTTTGTGCTGAGTAGTTTTTCTTTATGTGTTGTCTTTTCTTCTTTTTCATTGCTGTTGATTTTGTTATTGCCGAGTCTATGTTTTTCTCGTATTTTATTTTATGTGTAGGTTGTGAGTCTCCTTTGTGGTTACCTTAATATTTACGCCTGTTTTTCTAAGTTTAAACCGAACTTTTATCTCTTTATATCACCTTGACTTCCTCTCCATATGAAAGATCTATGACTATGTTTTTTAGTCTCTATTGATTTCATGTTTTCATCTTTTACATAATGACATTGCTGTTTCCCTGTTTTAAGCATTTTAAAAATTTTGATTTATTTTTGATTATTTTAAGCATTTTTTAAAAATTTGATTTCCTTATCTGGGTTGATATCTGGTTGTTCTATCCTGTGTTCTATTCTTGGGTTGTTATCTGATGTTATTGATTTTCTAACCAGGGAACTCCCTTTAGTATTTCTTGTAGTTTTGGTTTTTCAAATTCCCTAAAATTCTGTTTATCTGGAAATGTCCTAATTTCACCTTCATATTTGAGAGACAGTTTTGCTGAATATATGATTCTTGGCTAGCAATTTTTTTTTTCCTTCGATGTTTTATATATGTCATGCCTTTGCCTTCTTGCCTGCATGGTTTCTGTCGAGTAGTCTGAGCTTATTCTTCTTATTTGCTCTCCTTTGTGGGTGACGTTTCATTTATCCTTAGCCACTCTTAAAATTCGTTCTTTATCTTTGGTTTTGGAGTTTGATTATAATGTGTCTTTGTGACTTTCTTTTGGGATCTACCTTATGTGGGGTTCGATGAGCATCTTGGATAGACCTATTCTTATCTTTCACCATATCAGGGAAGTTTTCTGCCAACAAATCTCCAACAAGTCTCTCTACTTTCTGTTCTCTCTTCCTATACTAGTACTCCAATCACTCATAGGTTATTTCACTTGATAGAGTTCACAAGATTCTTTGGGTTTTGTCATTTTTTAAAAAATTCTTTAATATGATCTTTCTGCAAATATATTGGTATCAAGTGTTTTGTCTTCAATCTCACTAATTCTTACTTTCAGTTCCTCAGTTCTGCTCCTCTGACTCTCTGTTGAGTTGTCTAATTCTGAAACTTTATTGTTAATCTTCTGAATTTCTGATTGCTGTCTCTCTGTTGGTTCTTGCAGCCTATTAAATTTGTCATTATGGTCTTGAATAACCTTCTTAATTTCCTTGACTGCTTTATCTGTGTTCCTTGGCTTGTTTTGCATTTTCCCTGATCTCCTTCCTGATCTCTTGAAGAGGTCTGTTTATTAATCTTTTGTATTCTACCTCTAGTTATTCCAGGAGTATCTCTTCAGCCAGAAGATGCATTGACTCTTTGTTTTGGGAGCTTGTTGAGGCAATCATAGTCTGCTTCTTTATGTGATTTCATATTGACTGTTGTCTCTGAGCCATCTATAAGTTGTTGTATTAATTTATTTTATGTTTGCCTACTGTGTCCTAGCTTCTTTCTTTGTTTTGTTTTGATATGCCCAAATGGGCTGCTTGAATGAGCTAGCTTGATTATTCATGCCTTTGAAGCTCTAATAACCTGTCAGCAGATAGTTAGGGGTGTTACCAGGTATATGAGCCTAGGAGTCCATTCACTTTTCTTGTATGGATTCAGCTCAGGTGTCCAGGTAGTTGGTCACCAAGTGTGTGGTGCAGGCTCTCTCCTACAGTCTTAGAGGAGCAAGGGTGATTGGTGTAGGCACAGGTATCTAGCTGCAGCAGGGTTTCATGCTCTGAGCAAGGCAAGGGGCTGACAGCCATCCTCCAAGCGTCTGTGAGGCAAGCACTTCCCTGTTTCCTAGAGTGCACAGGTAAGCGGGTTCTGCAGCTAGACCATGGGCACCCAATGTTTTTGGGTGTAAGGACTGGGAGACACCACTTATCCTTGGACCCCTGATGCGGTGGCTAGGTGGCATGTGTGGAGCCACAAGTTCTCAGGCCCCTGATGTGTGTAGTTGAGGGCCCCGCTTAATATGCAGAGTGGTGTCAAACATGAAAAGCCCACCTCTCCACTGCATAGCTGAAACAGTTGAAATCAGACCTCAACAAGGGGCTAAGCTGCTGAAATGGGCCCACCCAGGTCCGTGCAGGGGTGAAAGGCATTCAAAGTCCATGGACTATTTGTGCCTGGACAGAAGCTGCTTATGCCCTGAGTTCCCAGCTTAGGGGAGCTGCCACATTATTTTTTTCCTCATTTGTTAATTTGTCCGTTCTCCAAGGTTAGGAGAATGGCTCAGAGTGCGCGGCAGGACCTATCTTAGGCCCAGGGAAATAGACAGCCACTGAAGCCAGCTTGTGGGCCTTGGGCAGGGGGTCTAGTGGTCAGATAAATGGGAGAGTGTTCTTTTGAAAGCGGTGCTATTTGATCCGTGTGGTAAATTAGACACAAGCACTTATCTTTTGCCGAGTGTGCTGTCCTTCACTGATTCTGGAGGTGTGAGCAGACTCTGTGCAGCTCGCTCTCTGTGGATAAGGAAACTGCATCCAAACGCTATCACCAGCCCCACTATGGTTGCACCTGAGGGGTGCCGGTTCCTGCTGAGTCAGGTCTGGTAACTCCTTGCTGCTTCTGAACTGTCTGTCCTGCACCTAACTTTGCCTTTGATGTTCAGGGCTCCTAGCTTGACATATATACAATCAATTTACTTGTTTTTTTCAGGTCTTTGTTGTATGAGGGATCACCAGAAGCACCTGACTACTCTGCCATCTTGGCCCTGCCTCTAATTTTCTTTTTTAAAAAATAACTTATTTTATTGTTTTGTTTTTGTTGTTGAGAATGTACACAGCAAAACACATACCAATTCAAAGTTCTACCTGTACACTTCAGTCACATTGATTACATTATTTGAGTTGTGCAACCATTCTCACTCTCCTTCTCTGAGTTGTTCCTTCTTCATTAATGTAAGGTGTAATTAAAAACAAAAATCTTCACAACTGGACCAATGAGCAACTTCATGATAAACAGAGAAGAAATTGAAGTTGTCAAGAATTTCATTTTACTTGGATCCACAATCAACATCCATGGAAGTAGCAGTCAAGAAATCAGTGTACTGCATTGGGCAAATCTGTGCAAAAGACCCCTTTAAAGATGTCACCTTGAAGACTAAGGTGTGCCTGACCCAAGCCATGGTACTTTCAATTGCATTGTATTCATGTGAAAACTGGACAATGAAAAAGGAAGACTGAAGAATTGATGCCTTTGAATTGTGATGTTGAGCAGTCACTGGAGAAGGATATCATGCTTGGTAAATACAGGGTCGGAGGAACAGAGGAAGGCTCTCAAGGAGATGGATTGATACAGTGGCTGCAACAATGGGCCCAAGTATAACAATTGTAAGGATGGTGCAGGACCAGGCAATGTTTTATTCCGTGGTAGGTAGAGTCACTATGAGTTGGAACTGACTCAACAGCACCTAACAACAACAACACCTCTGTGAAAATGGTGCACAACTGGGCGGTGTTTAATTCTGTAGTACATAGTGTCTCTATGAGTCAGAACCGACTTGACAGCACCTAACAACAACAACATTGACATAAACTCACTGCCCCTTAAGGTTCCTGTCTAGTCGTTCATGTTGCTGTTGTCAGTTTGATCCCTTGTAGATAAAACCAAAAACCAAACCCAGTGTCATCGAGTCAATTCCGACTCATCGCAACCCTATAGGACAGAGTAGAACTGCCCCATAGAGTTTCCAAGGAGCACCTGGCAGATTCGAACTGCCAACCCTTTGGTTAGCAGCCATAGCACTTAACCACTACGCCACCAGGGTTTCCCCCATGTAGATAGATTTTAAAAAGCCATAATGCTCAAGGCAGACATTCTTTACAAGTTAAACTAAACTATTGTTTGGTTTTAAGACAACTTCAGGGGATATCTTTGGCTTATGGCTTAAAGATTATCTTAGGGCATTCTCCTTTGCTCCAGATGGGGTGGAACAGTAGATGTGTCTTAGACGGCTGCTCACAGGCTTTTAAGACCCCAGATGCTACTCACCAAAGTTGGATGTAAAACATTTTCTTTATAAACTATGTTATGCCAATTGAGCTAGATGTCCCCAGAGACCATGGTCCCAGCCCTCAGCCCAGTAACGTGGTCCTTCAGGGAGTTTGGATGTGTCAATGAAGCTTCCATGATCTTGCCTTGGTCAAGTTGTGCTGACTTTTCAGGTATTATGTACTGTCTTACCCTTCACCAAAATTACCATTTATCTGTTTTCTAGTTAGTGTTTTTTCCTCCCCATCCCTCACCTCCCTAAACCAAAAAACAAAACCCGGTGCCATCGAGTCAATTCTGACTCATAGCAACCCTATAGGACAGAGTAGGGCTGCCCCACAGAGTTTCCAAGGAGCGTCTGGCGGATTTGAACTGCCAACCCTTTGGTTAGCAGCCGTAGCACTTAACCACTGTGCCACCAGGGTTTCCCCTTCACATCCCTAGTAACCATCAAAAATTGCTTCTTTCTGTGTGTAAGCCTTTTCTTGAATTTTTATAATAGTGATCTCATTCAGTATTTGTCCTTTTTTTGATTGACTTATTTCACTCGGCATAATGCCCTCCAGATTCATCTGTTTTGTGAGATGTTTAGCAGATTAGTTATTGTTCTTTATCATTGTGTAGTATTCCATTGGGTGTATGTAAAATAGTTTGTTTATTTATTCATCTGTTGATCGGCATCTAGGTCGTTTCCATCTTTTTGCTATTGTGAATAATGCTGCAATGAACATGGCTGTGAATACATCTATTCATGTGATAGCTCTTATTTCTCTATGATATATTCCTAGGAATAGGCTTGTTGGATCATGTGTTTCTATTTCTAGCTTTTTAAGGAAACGCCATAACGTTTTCCAAAATGGTTGCACCATTTTGCATTCCCACAAGGAGTGCATAAGAGCTCCAGTCTCCTGCAGTCTCACCAACATTTGTTATTTTCTGTTTTTTTTTTTTTTTTAAATTTGTGCCAGTAATGCTGGGGTGAAATGGTATCTCATTGTGATTTTGATTTGCACATTTTTTTTTTTTTTTTAATGGCAATGGCTAGTGATCGTGAGCATTTCCTCATGTGTCTGGTAGCCTCTGAACATCTTCTTTGGTGAAGTGTCTGTTCATATCCTTTGCCTATTTTTTAACTGGATTATTTGCCTTTTTGTTGTGGAAGTGTTGGATTTTCCTAAAGATTTTAGAAATTAGACCTTGTTGGATATGTCATAGCCAAAATTTTTTTCCTAGTTCATAGATTCTCTTTTTACTCTTTTGATGAAGTCTTTTGATGAGCATAAGTGTTTGATTTTCAGAAGATTCCAGTTACGTAGTTCATCTTCAGGTGTTTGTGTATTGTTGGTTATGATTTGTATCCTATTTATGCAATATATTTGGGCCCCTAGAATTGACCTCATTTTTTCTTCTGTGATCTTTATAATTTTTGGTTTTATATTTAGGTCTTTGATCCATTTTAGTTTTTGTGCATGGTGTGATGTATGGGTCCTGTTTCATTTTTTTGGTAGATGGACATCCAATTTTGCTAGCACTATTTTTTAAAAAGACTGTCTTTCCCCCCATTTAATGGATTTTGAGCCTTTGTTGAAGAGCAGGTGACCATAGGTGGATGGATTTACATTTGGGTTCTCGATTCTGTTCTGGTCTATGTGTCTGTCATCGTACCAGTACCAGGCTGCTTTGACTACTGTAGCTATATAGTAGGTTCTGAGGTCAGGTAGTGTGATGCCTCCTACTTTACTTTTCTTCAGTAATGCTTTACTTATCCCGGGGCTCTTTACTTTCAATATAAAGTTAAGGATTAGTATTCCTATCTTGTTAAAGAATGCTGTTGGTATTTGGATAGGGAGTGCATTGTATTTGTAGATTGCTTAAAAAAAAAAAAAAAAATTTTTTTTTTTTTTTTTTTTTTTTTAGGGTAGGATTGACATTTTTGTGATGTTGAGTCTACCTATCCATGAACATGGTATGTTTTTCCTTTTATGTAGGTCTCTTTTTGTTTCTTACAGTAGTGTTTTGTAGTTTTCTTTGTATAGACCTTTTACACCCCTGGTTAGATTTATTCCTAAGTATTTTTTTTTAGGGACTATTATAAGTGTTATTGGTTTCCTGATTTTCCCTTACTAACTCTCTTTATCGGTGTATAGGAATCCAAGTTATTTTTTTTATGTCTATCTTGTATCCTGTTACTCTGCTGAATCTTTCTATTAGTTCTAGTAGTTTTCTTGTGGAGTCTTTAGGGTTCTCTGTGTATATTATTGGAAACCCTGGTGGTGTAGTGATTAAGTGCTCTGGCTGCTAACAAAAAGGTTGGCAGTTTGAATCCACCAAGTGCTCCTTGGAAACTCTCTGGGCAGTTCTACTCTGTCCTATAGGGTTGCTATGAATTGGAATTGACTTGACAGTAATGAATTTTTTTTTTAAACGCATAGTGTCATATCATCCACAGATAGGGACACTTTTACTTCTTCCTTACCAATTTGGATTTTTTAAATTTCTTTTTCTTCCTTATTGCTTTAGATAGGACTTTTAGCACAACAGTAAATAGGAAGGAGTGATGATAAAGAACATCCTCGTTCCTTGGTTTTTTTTTTTTTTTTTTTTTTTCCTGTTCTCTGGGGGAATATTTTCAGCCTC
The DNA here is from genome assembly GCF_024166365.1 of Elephas maximus indicus. Classification (NCBI taxonomy): domain Eukaryota; kingdom Metazoa; phylum Chordata; class Mammalia; order Proboscidea; family Elephantidae; genus Elephas; species Elephas maximus. Next base: position 89,095,369 of record NC_064833.1, read on the forward strand.
TTTTCTGTTGAGAATACTATTGGCTGTTGGTTTTGTATTGTTGTTGTTAGGTGCCATGCGGTAGGTTCCAACTCATAGTGACCCCATGTACAATGGAATGAAACACTGTCTCATCCTGTGCCATCTTCACAAACATTGTTATGCTTAAGCCCATTGCTGCAGCCACTGTGTCAATCCATCTTGTTGAAGGTTTTCCTTTTTTGCTGACCCTCTACTTTACCAAGCATGATGTCCTCCAGGGACTGCTCCTCCTGATAACATGTCCACAGTATGTGAGTTGAAGTATCACCACCCTCGTTTCCAAGGAGCATTCTGGCTGTACTTCTTCCAAAACAGATTTGTTTGTTCTTCAGGCATTCCACAGTATATTCAATAATCTCCGCCAATGCCACAATTCAAAGACATCCATTCTTCTTTGTCGAGCTTTTGCATGTGTATGAGGCAATTGAAAATATATGGCTTGGGTCAAACCCACCTTCGTCCTCAAGGTGACACTTTTGTTTGTTAACATTTTAAAGAGGTCTTTTGCAGCAGATTTGCCCAATGGAATGCATTTTTTGATTTCTTGACTGCTGCTTCCATGGATGTTGATTGTGGACCAAAGTAAAGCAAAATCCTTGACAACTTCAACCTTTTCTCTGTTTATCTTGATGATGCTTATTGGTCCAGTCGTGAGGATTTTTGTTTTCTTTGTGTTGTGGTGTAATGTTTTCTTTATTTTGAGGTGTAATCCTTACTGAAGGCTGTAGGCCTTGATCTTTATCAGTAAGTGCTTCAAGTCCTCTTCACTTTTAGCAAGCAAGGTTGTGTCATCTGCATATCACAGGTTGTTTATGAGTGTTCCTCCAAACCTGATGCCTTGTTCTTCTTCACATAGTCCAGCGTCTTGGGTTATTTCCTCAGCATATGGATTGAATAAGTATAGTGAAAAGATACAACCCTGATGCACACATTTCCTGACTTTAAACCATGCAGTATCCCTTTTCTGTTTGAACAACTGCTTCTTGGACTACATACATATTCCACGTGAGCATAGTTAAGTGTTCTGGAATTCCCATTCTTTGCAACGTTATCCATAATTTGTTATGATCCACACAGTTGAATGTCTTTGTATGGTCAATAAAACACAGTTGGACATCTTTCTGGTATTCTCCGCTTTCAGCCAAGGTCTATCTGACATCAGCAATGATATCCCTTGTTCTGCATCCTTTTCTGAATCCAGCTTGAATTTCTGGCAGTCCCCTGTCGATGTACCACTTTTGAATGATTTTCAGCATAATTTTACTTGTCTGTGATATTAATGATATTGTCTGATAATTTCCACATTCTGTTGGGTCACCTTTCTTTGGAATGGGCACAAATACGGATCTCTTCCAGTCAGTTGGCCTGGAAGCTGTCCTCAAATTTCTTGACATAGACCAGTGAGTACCTCTAGCTCTGCATCCATTCATTGAAACATCTCTCTTGGTATTCCATCAATTCCTGTAGCCTTGTTTTCACCAATGCCTTCAGTGCGGTGGATGTCTGCCTTCAGTATTATCATTTCTTGGTCATATGCTACTCCCTGAAATGGTTAAGTAACTGTGTATTCCCTCCATCTTCTTCTGATGGTTCCTGCTTTGCTCAATATTTTCCCTTTAGAATCCTTCAGTATTGGAATTCAAGGCTTGAATTTTGCCTTCAATTCTTTCAGCTTGAGAAATGATGACGGTGTTCTCCCTTTTTCATTTTCTATCTCCAGGGTTTTGCACATTTCATTACAATACTTTACTTTGTTTCCTCAAGTTGCCCTTTGAAATTTTCTGTTCAGCTCTTTTACTCCATCATTTCTTCCATTGCTTTAGCTACTATATGTTAAAGAGTAAGTTTCAAAGTCTCTTCTGACATCCATTTTGCCTTTTCTTTCTTTCCTGTCTTTTTAATGACCTCTTGTTTTCTTTATGTCCTTGATGTCATTCCACAACTCATCTGCTTTTTGGTCATTAGTGTTCAATGCATCAAATCTATTCCTGAGATGGCATTTAAATTCAGGTGGCATATATTCTAGGTAGTATTTTAGCCCTCCTGGACGTGTTGTAATTTTCTCTAGTTTCAGCTTTAACTTGCATATGAGCAATTGATGGTCTGCTCTGTAAATCCAAAAACCCAGTGCCGTCGAGTCGATTCCGACTCATAGCGACCCTATAAGACAGAGTAGAACTGCCCCACAGAGTTTCCAAGCATTGCCTGGCAGATTTGAACTGCCGACCCTTTGGTTAGCAGCCGTAGCTGCTCTGTAGTCAGCCATATTATTGTTTATTGACTTCCCCCATTTTTGCAAAGAGTTCATTCCTGGATGCGTGTGACCACCGAAATCTCTGATCCTTAGCATTTGTTCAGCTAGAGTTTTGACAGCGATAGCTTGAATGCCAGGTGGAAAATATGTAAATGTATGTATACACACACACTCACACACACATAACAAACCTCTCTCAGTTTTGCAGATTGTCTCTGTGCTGGCACACTCCTTCAGTACTTAGCTAAGCTTGCACTGAGCCTAGATATCAGCCCTAGGTCAAAGTATACGGTCTTCTCACGTATTTTCTGAGTGTGTGTCTTGCCTGGGAGTGTGTGGGACTTTCTGAATTCTGCCATATAATGGGTACTTTGAAATGCTATAATTTCCCAAAGAAACTCTTCTCCAGGATTCTCTTTCCAGTCTTAGGCATCTACTGTATGCCTCAGTAGCACTCTTTAGCCCAAGCAGCTACAAGCTGTTACGGTTTTTGGGGGAATGCCTGCCATTTTCTGCCCTGCCAGAGTTCTGAGTTAGGTCAAACAGGTAATTACATTGTGTCAGTTATTCACATAGCTCCCAGACAGGTTAGAACATACAAATGCGATAATTTGTGAATATTCTGTTTTTCTCTCTCTGGAGCTAAGGACAAGCATCCCTCTCTGGGAATCTGGGCTGCTGCAGCTTTAAGCCTACTGCTGACCTGGGGAGGGGGTGGCATATAGACATGCAGAAAACCAAAGCTTTCCTACCTTTCCGAAGATATTGTTCTCTTGATTTTGCATTTGCTTGGTTGTTAACATTTGACTGTTTTTCAGATTTCTAACAAAGTTGTTTTTGCCACTTTCTGCTTGTCTTTTGGTGTTTCTGTGGGGGAAGTGAGTGTGGAGCTGCTTACATTGCCATCTTCCTGACCATCGTTAGAGATTTTCATTTATGTTTTCACATGGATTGCCAATTGTCTCAAGACCTCTTTTGCACAAAATATTACTTTCCCACTTCTGTCTTACTATTTTTCCATAGATGCCTGGATCTGTTTTTGACCTCACCATTATGTACAGCAAGAATGCTCCATAGATGTGAGGATGGCAAGACTTCATCTCACTTTCTTTGGACGTGGTATCAGAAGGGATCAATTCGTGGAGATGGACATTATGCTTCATAAAGTAGAAAAAAAAAAAAGAAAAAAGAGGAGGACCCTCAGCGAGATGGATTGACACAGTGGCTGTAACAATAGGCTCAAACATATTGTGAGAATGGCACAGGACCAAGCTATGTTTCTTTCTGTTTACATAGGATCGCTATGAGTTGGAACTGATTTGACGGCACCTAAAAACAACAATTATGTTTGGTTGATCTCTATATTGATTCCTATAAAATACCAAAATGCCTATAATAGCTTTGTTCTTCTTCAAATTTCTTTTAGCTTTTTGGTCTTCTTTTATGTGGATTTTAGAACTACCTTGTCAAGTTTTACAAATAATTCCGTTAAGTATTTTGTTAAAAATGCATTTAATTTGTAGATTGATTGTAGGAAATTGCTACTTTGTGACACTGAATCTTCTCATTCCTGAATTTGTTTATTTCTTAATTTTTTAGAATCTTTTTTTATGTCCTCTAATAGAATTTTATAATTGAATTTTTACATGTCTTGTATATTTATTTCTAAAGTTGTTTTTAGTTTTTGTTGCTATTATGAAAATAATTTCTTAATTCAATTACATTTCTGTTATTTTCTTGAGAGTGAAATCTTGTATATAGTCAATTTGCCAAATTTTCGTATTAGTTTTAATAGTGCAGTAATACTTTTGGGTTTTATATATAATCATATTGTCTGTCTATAATCATAATATTATTTTGTACTTTAAAATTTTTATACCTGCATTTGTTTTTCTTACTCTATTGAATGGATCTGAAGAACAAATGCACTACCAGCTATTCCTTTCTGTTCACAATTTGAAAAGAAATGCTTTTAAAGGTTCCTATATTAAGTATCATATTTGATATTCTTCGTCAAATTAAGAAAGCTCTCTTTCCGCATTTAACTAAGGGTTTTATTTTGAATTATTACAGTGAATCAAAGTTGAGTTTTACTGAATGATTTTTATTGTTTAATTATTTAATATTTGTCTTCTTTCAGTAGAACGCAAACTCCATGAAGGTATAGCCCTTATCAATCTTGTTCATCGATCTATGCCTAGAATTATGCCTTTATAGAGTAGACCACAAGACATATCTTCTAAATAATGGTGCAGTGCAACCCTCAGGGGTCATAGAGTCTTTTTTCTCCCCAAAACAATTAGAACACATTACAAAGTTATACACAGCAATAATCACTATCAAAGCCTGGCCTTGACTTTTCCTTAAACATTTCACTACAGGAGTGGTGCTGAGTTTATCTGAGGCAACCATTGAAAGCGTATGTCTGTCAGTTCGTCATACTGTGGGGGCTTGTGTGTTGCTGTGATGCTGAAAGCTATGCCACAGCTATCCGGATACCAGCAGGGTCACCCAAGGCTGACGGGTTTCAGCTGAGCTTCCAGACTAAGACAGAGTAGGAGGAAGGACCTGGCAGTCTACTTCTGAAAAGAATTAGCCAGTGAAAATATTATGAATAGCAGTGGAACACTGATATAGTGCCAGAAGATGAGCTCCCCAGGCTGGAAAGCATTCAAAAGACTGGAGAAAAGCTTCCTCTTCAATGGGTTGTATGTGTAGACAATTGTATGATCTGCAAATAATGGCAGTTTTATCCTATTTTTCAGTCTTGAAGAATTAATCTTTTCCTTGTCTTTTGCATTGACCAAGATTGCAAAAAAAAAAAAAAAAGTTGAATAAAAGTTGTGATAGTTTTTCTTGATGCCATAGAGAAATCGTCATTAAAATGACCAGTGCTTGATGTTTTCTTTATGTAAATACTTAAAATTATTTTATTGCTGCAATAGATCAGAATTGTGATATCACAGTAGAAATGGCTATTTTTGTTCCATGATGTCAGTGTTTGAGAATGCCAGTGTTTTATTTCTATTTCATAATTCATCAGCTTCCTTCTTTATTAATTCTTAGACTTTATCAGCTGATACTCTTGGGCTTTCCAGATTAGAAGAAAAATTCACATTTGTAAATAATAATTTTTTCTTATCTATCTATTGCATTCTTATCTTACAGTGTTGACTAGACCCTCTTGAATAATAATGCTGGCTAACAGGTACTTCTGGTGGTCTTCCATGTGCCAAGCATGATGCTAAATGCTAGAGACAGAGTAGGCTTCAGTACTTTTTTAAAGACTCCAACATGCAGCAAAGTTTGATAACTAAATTTGATTGGACTCTCTTCTACCAGGTCTAATCTCTAATACTTAACCCAACCATTCGAGATTTTGATTCCAACAATTATAATTTTTATTCCTGGAGTTAATGTTTTTAAATTCTGTCTGCTCCCTACTACAGTTTACTTTTGTATACTAATTTTTTGTGATTTCATCCTTGACTTTTAAAAAAACAATTTAATGCAAAGCTATTTAGTATGCTGTACCTTACAATTGTACTGTCCAAGCTTTTTGGGGTCTAAAGCTGTTGTTTCTTGTTTCTGTTGACTCGTTCAGTGGCTAAATTTCTTGTGTGCTTAGTAATCTTTCTGAGATTATGCTTGAATTGAGTCTATGAGAGACTTCCAGGCTTGACTTGGGGAAGGTTTGTTTCTACTTCTATCAATAGCCTGAGGGACCCCCACTCAAGGTCTACTTCAGCCCCTCCTGAAAGTTTTGTCTAATAGTGGGTATCTCAAGCTCAGCTTCCCCTCCTCAGATTAGTTCCCATGTTGACTTCTGTTACAACTTCCTGGTGCCCTGCCTAGTCTCCCTGGGGGTCTTGCCTTGTCCTTGACTTCTCCCAGCTGCCAAATCCCTGGTTCTTGCCTACCCCCAGTCTTACCCTCCTCTTTTCCCTCCCACAACAAGCTCTGGCCTTAACTTCCATTTGTTGTCTTTTTGTTTGGAGGCTTGTGCCTAGAGACCTATTTTACCATTTGTAAAACCAGAAACAACTCAAAGAGTATCATACCTGTCTCTGAGGACTAGTTTTGGGCAGGAAGTTTCCTCAGAACTTGTTAGTCATGAGACCAGAATGGAAGCTTACTCTGTTTTTTTTTTTTTTTTAATTGTACTTTAGATGTAGGCTTATAGAACATACTAAAAAGTTCTCATTAAACAATTAGTACACATATTGTTTTGTGACATTGATTACCAACCCCATGACATGTCAGCATCTCCTCTTCTTGACCTTGAGTCCCCTATTACTAGCTTTCCTGTCCCTTCCTGCCTTCTACTTCTTTCTCCTGGCTTGGCGTGCTCCTTTAGTATCATTTTGATTAATGGGCTTGTCTAATCTTTGGCAGAAGGGTGAACTTCAGGAGTGACTTCATTACCAAGCTAAAATGGTGTCTGGGGACCATGCTCTCCGGGTTTCTCCAGTCTCTGTCAGGGTACTAAATCTGGTCTTTTTTTTATGAGTTAGAATTTTGTTCTACATTTTTCTCAAGCTCTGTCTTGTGATCCCTATCGGAGAAGTCAGTGGTGGTAGCCAGGCACCATCTAGTTGTGCTGAACTCCGGAAGCCTACTCTGTTTTTTGTTTTTCTGAACTATAATTTTTACCTATCAATAAACTTTAAAGCTACAGAGTCAGGCACATTCTCTTTATCCAAATCAAAAGAAAGGAGCTTAGTGATCCATCCCGTTGTGCAGATTTCATCTTTCACGACAACTCTAGAAGATTGGCCTTGGTCTTCTGTGATGCTGGGTTAGGAAGAATTCTAAAGCCACATCCAGGCTAGGTGGAAACCATGCCATGATTAATTAGCAATGTCTCCTAAAGTACAGCAAGGTGGAACAGCAGCACAGGAACTTCATTGTTTATCCTTTAATATCATTTAGCCCGAACAGTGTATTCATAAGTGAGGGAAATAAAATCCAGCTCAGTTAATTGACTCTTCCAAGGCAACACAGTGAATTACTGGCCCTAAGATGAGGGTTTTTAAGTGAGTCCAGTGCATGCTCTGTTACTCTATACCTCCTCACATAAGAAGTGTTCTTCCTGCTTCTAATTTTGTCAGTGATACTGTAATTTTCCAGGAATCCCTTGAAATTATTCTATTTCAGTCTTTTATCCTCCAGCAGATGACTCTGTTGACTCAATCTTTGAAATAAATTCCAACTTCCCTTTCTTCTCCCATTTGTTTGCATCACTGTAGTCCAAGGATACCATCAGCACATACCTAGATTTCTATAAACATCTGATAGCTGGTCTCACTGTCTCCTGACTCTCCTCTTTCTTCTCATTGTGAAGGGTGAAAGGCTTTGTGTTTCATGTTATCGTTAAAATTTTAAAGCTGTGTTCCATGTTTCTTTCAGAGCAGCCCACTTAAGCTGTAAGCTTTGCCATGACCAGCTGCCACTACTCAGAGACTGGGCCCTTGTACTCACAGCTTTTCTTTTCTTGCTCATAGTCTCTGGCATTTTGCTCTGCCAACAGTTTTGGACCTTGGTCATGCCAGTGTCCTGAAGGCTTAAGTAAGATGGGCACCATCTCTGGAGAAGAAAGCAGAACAACCAGTGAGTGTCAGGTTAATTGTAGGTGAGACTAACAGAATGTGCTGCCCCTTTAAAGAAGGAGTTTAGGGACTAGACTTAAATTTATATTCCAATTTTTTGATTTGGCTTTGGGAGCAGATTCCCTCAAATCTCTCAGTTCAAATGAATTGTCACACATTTTGAACAGGAACAGGAACTATGCAATTTCAGGTATTTTACTTCCACCCTTTTTCTTGTACAGTATTTTGGGGGGGGCATGTTTTGCACTGCACAGACATATTCTTCTAAACAATATAGAAGATAACAAGAAGATAATGTAGGAACTAGAGATATATTTACTCAAAAACAAGCAAGTCACTTAGTTGGGTTATCTACAAAGAAAAAAATTGTGATAAACACAGTTAATTTCTGAAGAGACATTACTTCAAATGAGACCAAAGAGGGCTTAGGAGTCAAACATAAAATACTTCCTAGCTTAGAAGAATGTGAGGACATCAGGACTTTACATTTTAAGTTACAAAACATAAAGATGCTTTACCAGATTTCTCCTGCTGTAAGTTATTTGAAAGCCCACTTCCAGCACCAGTCTCCCATGACTAGTCTAATCCAATCTAATCCCAGTGAAACCCTCTCAACTACACCACCAGAGGGATGCCCCAGACAGTTCATATTTCTTCTTGGAGCTCAGCATCGGGTCTTGCCCAGTGAACATGTGCTCCACAAGCCTGGTTGCTGGCCACCATGCTGGCCACCCTGTGTCCCTTTGTCCTCCCCTTCATTTCCTCTTGGCCCTAAGGCTTGGCATCTGCTCCGCACGGTGGAGTACAACGCAGGTCTTTCCCAGGTGAAAACAATTTCTGATTGGATGATAGGCCTGTGACCAGCTTGTCTTGCTTGTCCGCTTGTTGTCCTGCCTGAACTGCAGCTCTCACGCACAGTCAGATCTGACACTGGTTGCTGGGACACCCTGTGGCTCTGTTACCGGAATAAGGTTCTTGCCTCTCACTGGTCAAGAATGAGCAGGTAAGGCACGTGGTTTTCCACACGAGCAAAGCTTTATTGAAGAGGCTTGCAAGCAGAGACGAGGAGGGCCTAGAGCAACGCTTACCCTCATCTCACAGAACAAAAGATGGGCCTGAGTTTTTAAAAGTTCTTGGGTGGGAAAAGATTCATGTTTTTTCATAGACATAGGTGGGGATATGTTAACTATGGTGCATGCGCAGCAGATTTCCAAGATGGCTCCTGTCCTGGAGGCCTCTGGGATTTGTAAAAAAAAAATCCCAGAGGCCTCCAGCAGGACTTATTATGGGGTGTCGCGCCTGCTCAGTCTCCCGATCCTCCAGTTCATTTCTCTGGCTGGGGCTGCAGCCCCTCACTGCTCCTAGTGGAAGGTCGCATGGCGGTCACAGGAGAATGTTCTGTGCATGTCCCTGGGCCTGGTTTTCAGTTTTGGGGGCCCCTCTGTTCCTTGTCTTACTAAGTCTCTAGGTTCTACACTCAACCCCCTATTACCTCCCTGATAGTATAGTCTATTTCTCTTTTACTTTCTTGTCCTCTAACCACAGCAGTCTGTCCGCTATTTCTCAGTCACCCTCCAATCTCAGGGCCTTTGCTCCCTGTCTTAGCTCCAAGCTATAATCACACTGTGATTGGCTCCCCACAAAGTACAAGCACATCTCAGGGATTCCTTTGTCCTCTGCCAATGTGCAGTGACACAGCCACAGGCCAGCCTCCCATGCCTGGGAAATTGAAGTGGTGGTGGCCATTTTGAAATCTTTGGTTGCCAGGGCAAGGTTTTAGTGAGGGTAGAACAGGCATGAGCACATCCATCGCTCAGCAGCCCTCCTGCTGCTCCTATGATCTATAAGTGCTGGAGAAAATGCCTCTCAAGAGCTCTTTTTAATGGGGCACGTTGACTTCAGAGCTGAGAGCATATTGTACCAGTAGTCTTGTTTTGTTTCTGCTCTATATTAGCCTTGACAAAGTTCTTATAGAGTCTCTTGGTTATTTCTTATTGCACTCCACATAAATCTGCTTTGGTGAGCCAAGAATTAGGACTGATGTGTACAGAGGGCTCATTATATGAGTGTGTGTGAGTGCCTGTGTTTGCTTTGGAGTTTCAGAGGTGCCCCTAAAGGCAATGCAGTCACTCCTAGATTCTTGTTATTTTTCCTCTTATTGTTATTGATGAAGTCCATGAACCACCTTGCTGGTGAAAATGCAGCCTCTGATGGCAATTTGAATGTCTTGTGAGGTTTTCATTAAGGAGAAAAATTGAACACACATTACACTGAGCGCCTTCTAATTAACATATGCCTTTTAGCTATCATGGGTAATAACCATCCAGAAGGAGTTGAGAAACATGATTTATTTTCCTTGTATGAGATTTCAGAAGGGGTTGTGCCTTTCAAATCAATGCCTGTCAGTTGGCACCTCTTCATACATTCCTGAAACGTGCAAAGAGATTATGTATGGCTCTAATTTCTTGGACACTCTTCATAAAATAAAGGTGATTAGGTTGGCTGCTTTCTGAGTAACATGCTGCCTCTCTGTGAGTTGGTGAAACACAGTGGGGCACAGTGGGGCCCTGGGACCCATGGGCTTACTCAAATCTTCAAACTGTGACATGAGGCCTTTTTGTTGTATCTGGGAGCAAGCACAACATGGGAGATCCTTTGTCCGCCACCATGTGCAGCGACACAGCCACAGGCTGACCTCCCATGCCTGGGTGTGATGAATGGTGCCTGGGAAGCCAGAGTGGTGGTGGCCATTTCTTGTCCTTTATTGGGATTAGCAGATAAGGGAGCTGTTGCTCATATCACTCATTTCAGAGATACGAGCAGCTTCAAAATGCTGAAGCTTTAGGAGAAGCAGCTCTTTTCCAACTCTGATTGTGCTATGGCTGCAGTTTACCACATTATACAGACCTGTTCTGTAAGAGACACAACTTTTGGATAGGTTTCCCAAAGTTTATTCTTTGAATCTGTCAAAAGGATGAGATGGCATTCTGAATATACACACTTATTTAGAAAACATTAAACAGAATTAACAGGTAATCTTCTCAAAAGTTGTTTTTGCAATGTTTGGAGTGCCCCTTAAGAGAGGAGACATTTTTTTTTTTTAAATAATTTTTATTGCTCTTTAAGTGAAAGCTTACAAATCAAGTCAGTCTCTCACATATAAACGTATATACACCTTACTACATACTCCCATTTACTCTCCCCCTAATGAGTCAGCCCGCTCCCTCCTTCCAGTCTCTTCTTTCGTGACTGTTTTGCCAGTTTCTAATCCTCCTATCTCCCCTCCAGACAGGCAATACCAACATAGTCTCAAGTGTCCACCTGATACAAGTAGCTCACTCCTCATCAGCATCAAGAGAGGAGACATTTTTTTTTTAATTCTTTATTTTTTTTTAATAACTTTTATTAAGCTTCAAGTGAACGTTTACAAATCCAATCAGTCTGTCACATATAAGTTTACATACATCTCACTCCCTACTCCCACTTACTCTCCCCCTCTTGAGTCAGCCCTTTCAGTCTCTCCTTTCTTGACAATTTTGCCTGCTTCCCTCTCTCTCTATCCTCCCATCCCCCCTCCAGACAAGAGTTGCCAACACAATCTCAAGTGTCCACCTGATATAATTAGCTCACTCTTCATCAGCGTCTCTCTCCCACCCGCTGACCAGTCCCTTTCATTTCTGATGAGTTGTTTTGGGGATGGTTCCTGTCCTGTGTCAACAGAAGGTCTGGGGAGCATGGCCGCCGGGATTCCTCTAGTCTCAGTCAGACCATTAAGTTTGGTCTTTTTATGAGAATTTGAGGTCTGCATCCCACTGATCTGCTGCTCCCTCAGGGGTCCTCTGCTGTGCTCCCTGTCAGGGCAGTCATCGATTGTGGCCGGGCACCAACTAGTTCTTCTGGTCTCAGGATGATGTAGGTCTCTGGTTCATGGGGCCCTTTCTGTCTCTTGGGCTCTTAGTTGTCGTGTGTCCTTGGTGTTCTTCATTTTCCTTTGCTCCAAGTGGGTTGAGACCAATTGCTGCATCTTAGATGGCCGCTTGTTAGCATTTAAGACCCCAGACGCCACATTTCAAAGTTGGATGCTGAATGATTTCATAATAGAATTATTTTGCCAATTGACTTAGAAGTCCCCGCAAACCATGTTCCCCAGACCCCCGCGCTTGCTCCGCTGAGCTTTGAAGCATTCATTTTATCCCGGAAACTTCTTTGCTTTTGGTCCAGTCCAACTGAGCTGACCTTCCATGTATTGAGTGTTGTCTTTCCCTTCACCTAAAGCAGTTCTTATCTACTGATTAATCAATAAAAAAACCCTCTCCCACCCTCCCTCCCTCCCCCCCTCGTAACCACAAAAGTATGTGTTCTTCTCAGGTTTACTATTTCTCAAGATCTTATAATAGTGGTCTTATACAATATTTGTCCTTTTGTCTCTGACTGATTTCGCTCAGCATAATGCCTTCCAGGTTCCTCCATGTTAATGAAATGTTTCAGAGATTCGTCACTGTTCTTTATCGATGCGTAGTATTCCATTGTGTGAATATACCACAATTTATTTACCCATTCATCCGTTGACGGACACCTTGGTTGCTTCCAACTTTTTGCTATTGTAAACAGAGCTGCAATAAACATGGGTGTGCATATATCTGTTTGTATGAAGGCTCTTGTATCTCTAGGGTATATTCCTAGGAGTGGGATTTCTGGGTTGTATGGTAGTTCTATTTCTAACTGTTTAAGATAACGCCAGATAGATTTCCAAAGTGGTTGTACCATTTTACATTCCCACCAGCAGTGTATGAGAGTTCCAATCTCTCCGCAGCCAAGAGAGGAGACATTTTAAGGAGGAACAAAATGGCCACATCAGACTGGGAATTGTGCATTTAGCTGCAAAATCAAGGAAGCAAGTTCTCCACTTCTCAGAGATATTTGACAGGAAGAAACAGTATCTGATCTGAAGACACCAAGCTTCATGAGTATCATTAATGGACATCCATTTGCTGATGACACCACATCTCTGCATCAGTCCTTGCCTCTTCCCTGACTTGCCTGACCTCCAGATACAAACACCCAAGCTCCCTATCTGCCTTTCTCCTCGGTATCCAGTAAACATCTCAGATTCAGCATGGCCAAACAGAACTCTTGATTTTCACACCCATACCAGCCCTATTGCAGTCTGACTTGTGTTGATAAGTGGTATCACAATTCATCAAGTTGTTCAAAACCGTTATGATATTATTCATTGCCTTTCCTCGTCCCTGCCCATCATCCAAACCACCAGCTGAACTAGTTAGCCTTCTTTCAAAAATATACTTTGAATCTGTTCACTTGAATGTGTCTGTCCCACAATCATCACCCTGACCACTTTTTCTCTCTTACCTCTTAACTGGTCTCCACTTCTCTCTTGCTCTACTATAATCCGTCTTTCACACAAACCTATCGTGACCTTAAAATGCAAACCAGATAATGTCTCTCCAAGGTTGAAAAGACTTCCCTGGCTCTCCATCAAGCCCAGGGTCCCTAGTTCACAAGCTCTTTGTGGTCAGTGGTTACCTATTTCTTTGATCATATTTCTTGTTATTGTTTCTCTATTTAAGAGCCATTGTGGACAGCTGTTCCTTCCCCCTGGAATACTTTTCTCCCCAGATTTTCACCTGACTGACTCCTTCTTGTTATTCAGAGCTCAGCTTAAAAGCCATCCAGATGAGAAGACTCCCTGACCATGAGGCCATCAGTGCTATTCCAACACTGTTTTCATTCTTCACATAGTATTTACCATCATCTGGTGTTGGTCCCCCTCTATCTCTCTTTCTCTCCCCCCTCTCCTTATTTATCACTCTATCATCTTGAATCAATGAGAGCAGGCATTTTTTCTGTCTTGTTTTCTGCTGTTTTTCCAGTGCTTAGAACACCTGGTAAAGATAACAAAATATTTTTTGAGTGGATGAATTTTTTGAATAAATATTTTTATGCAAAGTGGCTATAGGGTTAATTGGACTTTCTTGTCATTTCAAATACTGGTTGTTTAGTGTTAATTTTATATGCATAAAGTCCTAACTTCTTTTAATTGCACTTTCAGTAATAATTATGATAACTCCCCCCCAAAAATGATAGTGATATTTATTTTACTTACGGAAGCTATATAAAAACGAATGAAGTAATAGCTCACTAATTATCATAGACCAACTGGGTATCTTGGAATACACTAGAGAAAGTAAATCAGCTTATTGGAAATGAAGCAAACATGGTAAACAGGATTACTGGGAATAGCTTTATAAGGGAGATGTTTTTGCATCATAGGTTACAGTTGCAATGAAGAGTTACCCCCTTAGAGTGTGTTCAAAGCCTTTAGGTTATTAAAAATTTTCATTTTAATTCTGATTTCTTTTCCTGTCTTGTACTTATCTGTCTTGGGTTTCTATATTGCTTAAAAAAAAAAATTCCATACATCATGTACTTAAAGCAAAACATCCAAACTCCTTAATCTGACATTTAAGTTTTCCAGGCATCTATTTCCAAACTCTGTTTGGTGTCTCTCTGACTGTGAATCTGCATGCGCTCTCTGTGGTGGCTGTTTGGCTTGTTAACTGTGCTCTACACACAAGCTGGTGAAGACATTCAGACCTGGTTGGAGTGGAACTGGGTGAAGAATAAGAGATGTTTAACCTAAAGAAGAGCAGATTCACGATTACAGATAGCTGAGAGGCTGTGAAACCGTCAGATGTGGAAGCAGATTAGATTCATTGGATATGGTACTATGAGAATGTGCTAGGACCAATGAAAAGACACTTCAGAGAGACAATTGTTAACATCCTATGATAAAGAAATATCTAAGAACCAGACACTGGGTTTCTATCAGTGGAGGCTTTAAGTAAAGGCCATATGGCCATATGGAGATGTAGTAGAGGGACTGTGAGCATCAGAGCACGGGGGCTGAGCAGACCTTTCAGGTTTCTATCAACCAAAGAATAGCAATTCTATTCATCTGTTGAACAGAAAGTTCAACATAAAGTTGGCCTTTTAGAGTTCTTAGAAAGGCAATCCCAGTAGGAGGTATCTTCTTGTTTCTAAAAATTGCAGTGGAAGTCCTAGGATTGATTCTTTTTACTGAGAAGGGGCACATGTCTATGCCTCAACCAATCCGGGGCACATGTCTATGCCTCAACCAATCCGGGGCACATGTCTATGCCTCAACCAATCCGGGGCACATGTCTATGCCTCAACCAATCCGGGGCACATGTCTATGCCTCAACCAATCACAGTTGCTATAGAGTCAAAAGATTGAAAGATTGATTGCCTGGCCTAGACCATGCATTACCCTTGTACCTGGGGTTGAGAAGTAAGTGGGGGTGGTATGCGAGCCTCATATAAGCCCAATAGACTGGGAGTAGTCATATGGTTTCCCATAAGAAATCAAGGTACTGTTATGTGATGGTTAAGGTTGTGTGTCTGCTTGGCTGGGCCATGATTCTCAGTGGTTTAGCAGTTATGGTTTGGCAGTTATATAATGATGTAATCACCTCTATGATAAGATCTGCTATAAGATAATCACCTCCATGATGAGATCTTCTGTAAGCAGCCAATGAGTTGAAAGGGAGTTTTCTTGGTGGTGTGGTCTGTATCCAATATATATGGACTTTCTGGCAAAGCTCACTGGCTTTTGGTCTGCTCTGGATCCTGCATTTAGCTCATCATTATCTGACTTCTGGTTCTTGGGACTTGACCAGCAGACTTGTCTGACCTGCCGATCTTGGGTTTGTCAGCCCCTCAGTTACCTGAATCAGGGGAAGCCTCCAGCCTCACACCTGACCCATGGACTTGAGGCTTTGGAGCCTCTACAACCATGCAAACCATTTCCTTGATATAAATCTCTCTCTATATATACATAGACATATGAATACACACCCTTCACCGATTTTGCTTCTCTGGAGAACCCAGCCTAAAACATTTGGTATCGAGAGTTGTTCTAGAGGTGTTGGATTTTCTTGTAGATTTTTAGAAATTAGACATTTTTCTGATTTGTAATAGCCAATACATTTTCCTAGCCTGTAGATTCTCTTTTTACCCTTTTGATGACGTCTTTCGATGAGCACAGATGTTTAATTTTTAGAAAATCCCAGTTAACTAGCTTATCTTCTGGAGTTTGTGTGTTGTTGGTTATGGTTTTTATCTTGTTAATTCTGTGTATTAGGGCCTCTAGCATTGATCCAATTTTTTTTCTATGAGCTTCATGGTTTTTGGCTTTATATCTAGGTCTTTGATCCTTTTTGAGTTAGTTTTTGTATATGATGTGAGGTATGGGTCCTGTTTCATTTTTTTGCAGGTGGACATCCAGTTTTGCCAGCACCATTTGTTAAAAAGACTGTCTTTTCCCCATTCGATGGACTTTGGGCCCTTGTCAAAGATCAGGTGACCATAGGTGGATGGATTTACATCTGGCTCTCAATTCTGTTCCATTTGTCAATGTATCTGTCATTGTACCAGTACCGGGCTGCTTTGACTGCGATAGTATATGGTAGGTTCTGGAGTCAGGTAGTGTAAGTCCTCCTACTTTATTCTTCTTCTTCAGTAGTGCTTTTCTTATCCGGGGCTTCTTCCCTTTCCATATAAAGTTAATGATTAGTTTTTTCATCTCTTTAAAGAATGCGCTGGTATGTGGGTCGGGATAGAATTGTATTTGTAAATTGCTTTGGGTAAAACTGTCATTGCCACAATGTTGAGCTTACCTATCTATGAGCATGATATGTTTTTCCATTTATGTAGATCTCCTTTGGTTTCTTGCAGTAGGTGTTTTGTAGTTTTCTTTGTATAGGTCTTTTACATCCCTGGTTAGATTTATTCCTGAGTGTTTTATTTTTTTAGGGGCTATTATAAATGGTATCATTTTCCTGATGCCCTTTTCATCATTCTTTTTATTGGTGTATAAGAATCCAACTGAGTTTTCTATATTTATCTTGTATCCTGAAACTCTGCTGAATCTTTCTATTAGTTCCAGTAGTTTTCTTGTGGGGTCTTTTGGGTTTTCTATGTATATCAGATGACCCACAAATAGGGACAGTTTAAATTCTTCTCTACCAGTTTGGATGCCGTTTATTTCTTTTTCTTGCCTTATTGGTTTAGCTAGAACTTCCAGCACAATGTTAAATAGGAGTGGTGATAAAATGGTGATTGTCTTGTTCCTGTTCTCAAGGGGAATGTTTTCAGCCACTCTCCATTAAGAATGATGTTTGCTGTTGGTTTTGTATAGATGCCCTTTATTTGTTGAGAAATTTCCCTTCTATACCTATTTTATTGAGAGTTTTTATCAGAAAGGTGTTGAACTTTGTTGAGTGCCATTTCTTCATCAATTGAGATGATCATGTGATTCCTTTCTTTCCTTTTATTTATGTGGTGGGTTACATTGACTGGGGATGTGGCTCCGAAGCTGCAGAGTACTGCCTGGCTAGAGGTCACTCCCAAGCTGTGAAAAGAAAACAAATAAAACAGAACAGAGCAGAACAAAATAAAATAAAACAAGTCAAACACAAACAAACAAAAACCCCAAAACAAGAATAACAATAATTAAGAAAAAAGGTCCTGGGAATCCCACCAGCACGGTGGCACAGACTGGGAAAGGAGTTCCCCAGCTGAGTGGTCCTTCACAGCCTTTCAAGAAGAATCAAAGATATCACATGGAGCCAGATGTTTGAAAGAAAGGAGAGGGAGGAGTTGAGAGGCAGGGAAGAAACCAAAAGAAGTGTAAGAAAACAACATGAGCAACAAAGAAATGGCACTAAGAGAGCTGGCCAGTGTGGGCAGGGCGAAATCAAGTGGCAGAGAGCTGAAGCCGGTGCCTCACAGCCAAGAGACTGAGGCTGGCAGGAAGTGGTGGAGGCTGAACGGGTTAAGAACGGTGGGGGGTGGGAAAGTGTATATCACTGGTTACCAGGTGCTTTGTCTCCTGTTGGGAACTCTGTGGTGTTGCATTCCTGTGCTTCCTATTGCCACTCTTCGATGTGGGCAGGGTGAATCCAAGCAGTGGCATGGAGCCCGCAGCTCTAATCTGGCTATGAAGCAGTGAAGGCCAAACAGAGGGAGAAGGATGAGGGGTGGGAAAGCATATGTTGCTGGTCACCAGGTGGCCTGTCTTCTGCTGGCAGCTCCATGAAGCTACTTTCCCATGCTCTCTGCCTGCCAATCTCTGACAGGAGTCCCAGATGGGGAATCCATGCTGTGTTAGCTGATAGGGACCTCCGCTGACATCTCTCCTCGCTCTCTGTTCTCCGTCAGTTCTTTATTCCTTATTGGCTGAGTTCTTTATCTCTTCATTTGACACGTAGGGTTCCAGGGCTGATGTTTTTCTCTGTTTTACTTAGTTTTTCAGGTCTTTGCTGTGGAGGGATGGCGTGGTGCTTCTGTCTATAGCGACATGTTGGCTCCTCCCTCTTCTACAATCATAAAGTTTAAAAAAAACTACGACATTATTTTATTTCATTTTTGTTGCTAATGTGTCTTCCATTCTTTATTTATTTTTTAACTGTGCTTTCAGTGAAAGTTTACAGAGCAAATTTGTTTCTCACTAAATAATTAATACACAAATTGTTCTGTGACATTGGTTGTCAACATTTCATCCTTTTATTATTCTAAAAGTTTATGTAAAACAAACAAAAAAACCTACCAGGTTCAGTCATCTGTAATTTCACATCAATTTAATGGAATTTTTTATTCCTGTGAAAAATATGCTTTATTTCAGATTGCGTATTAAAATATTCCCTCTTTCCCATCTTCACTGTTACATATTTTACATAGAAATTTAGCATCATTTTGGGTAAGATTTAGCTACTATCCTATGAAAATGCTTCATGAATGAGTTTTTAAAGTTGTTTAGCTTCAAGGATGTCATTTAAAAATTACTCCTATGGCCTACGGACACCCTTTTAGCTCAGCAATGAAGTCACTCCTGAGGCTCACCCTTTAGCTAGATTAGACAGGCGCATAAAACAAAATGAGACTAAAGGGGCACACTAGTCCAGGGGCAAGGACTAGAAGGCAGGAGGGGACAGGAAAGCTGGTAATAGGGAACCCAAGGTTGAGAAGGGAGGGTGTTGAGATGTCGTGGAGTTGTTAACCAATGTCATAAAACAATACGTATACTAGCTGTTTAGTGAGAAGCTAGTTTGTTCTGTAAACCTTCATCTAAAGTACAATTAGAAAAAGGAAAAAAAAGTACCATGGTGGGGCGGGGAAATTACTCCTAGCTTTGGAATCAGAGGTGTCATGAGGAAGCAATTTTCCACAAATTCATTAGGAGCAATAAACACACAAATGTTAAGATGAAATGATTTTCCATAGAATTGCAGTCATTTAATTATTTGCAGTTGTCTGTGTTTCTCAAACCCTAGAAAGAATAAAAACATGCCAACAAAAAAAGCCCAACATTAGGTATTGTATTGTTGTTGTCAAGTTGATTTGACTCCATCTAACAAAAAAAAAAAAAAAAAAATTTTTTTAACAGAGTAGAACTGCCCCATAGGTTTTCTAGGCTGTAATCTTTATGGGAGCAAATCACCAGGTCTTTTTCTGCAGAGCTGCTGGTTGGGTAAGAACTGCTACCCTTTCAGTTAGCAGCCAAGCTGTGTAACCATTGTACAACGAGAGCTCCTTAGTATTGAGTATAGGTAAAGAATATTTGAGGGTATTTTATTTGTGTAGGAACCAAATAACTAAAAATGCCATGATGAACACTACCATCAATTTTGTCTACTGGCAGTTTTAGTTCTTATTCCTCTCAGGAATTATTTTATTCATTCTCTTAACACAAAATAGATTCCTAGAGCACATTTTGTCCTCTTTCAACATTGCTTTAGCTATTTGGGGCCTCTTGCCATTCCATATAAATTTGAAGATTGAGAATTCTGCTGTAAAGAAGGCTGTTGGAATTTTAATCAGGGTTGCACTGAATCTATAGATTGCTTAAAGTAGTATTGACATCTTAACAATATCAAGTCTTCTAATCCATGAACATGGAACTTCTCTCCATTCATTTAATTCTTCTTTAATCTCTTTCAGCAGTGTTTTATAGTTTTCATGTGTAAGTCCTTCATATTCCTGGTTAAATTTATTTGCAGGTAATTTTATTTTCTTAGATGCTACTGTAAGTAGAATTGTTTCTCTAATTTCCCTTTTCAGATTTCTCATTGCTGGTGTGTAGAAACCCAAATGATTTTGTTTTTTGACCTTGTACCCTGTAACTTTACTAAATTTCTTCTATTAGCTCTAGAAGTTTTCTTGAGGATTCTTTGGGATTTTCTATATATAGAATCATGTCATCTGCAAATGGAGAAGTTTTACTTCTTTTCCAATTTGGATATATTTTATTTTTCTTGTCGTATTGCTTTGGCTAGGACTTCTAATACAATATTGAATAGAAGTGGTGAGAGTAGGCACACTTGTCTTGTTCCCGATTACAAGGGGAAGCTTTCAGCCCTTCTCCATTAAGTATAATGTTGGCTATTGGTTTTTCATACATACCTTGAATCATACTGAAGAATTTCTCTTCTATTCCAATCTTATTGAGAATTTTCATCAAGAATGGGTGTTGGGTTTTATCAAATACTTTTCCTGCAACCATAGAGATGATCATGTGTTTCTTTTCCTTTGTTCTATTGATGTGGTGTATTACGTTGATTTATTTTCTAATGTTGAACAATCCCTGCATTCTTGGGATAAACCCCACTTTGTCATGGTGCATGACTCTTAATATGCTGTTGGATTTTGTTTGTCAGTATTTAGTTGAGGATTTTTGCATCTATATTCGTAAGAGATATTGGCCTGTAGTTTTCTTTTCTCGTGGTGTCTTTTTCTGGTTTTGGCATCAGGGTTATGTTTGCTTCATAGAATGAATTAGGAAGTATTCCTTCTTTCTCATCTTTTAGAAGAGTTTAAACAGTATTGGTGTCAATTCTTCTCTAAATATTTGGTAGACTTTCCCAATGAAGTCATCTTTTAGACTTTTTTTTTTGGAAGTTTTTGATCACTGTTTCAATCTCTTCACTTGTTATGGATCTGTTGAGATTTTCTACTTCCTCTTGAGTCAGTTTGGGAAAGTTGTGTGCTTCTCAGAATTTGTCCATTTTATCTAGGTTATCCTGCTTGTCACCATACACTTGTTCTTAATATTCTGTCACAATTCTCTTTATTTTTATCGGGTCAGTAGTAATTCTTTCATTTCTTATTTTAGTTATTTACATCTTTTCTCTGTTTGGCTTTGTCAATCTAGCTAATGGCTTGTAAATTTTATTGATCTTTGCAAAGAACCAACTTCTGATTTTGTTGATTTTCTCTATGGTTTTCCGTGTTTGATTTTATTTCTGCTCTGATATTTGTTATTTCCTATTTTCTGGTATTTCAAGAATCAGCATATGATCAAGAACCAATGGTGCTGAAGGAAGTAGTCCAAGCTGCACTAAAGGCTCCAGAAATTGACAGAACATCAATTGAGATGTTTCAACAAACAGATCCAGTGCTAGAAGTGCTCACTTGTCTAAGCCAAGAAATTCGGAAGACAGCTACCTGGGCAACTTACTGGAAGAGATCCATATTTGTACCCATTCCAGTGAAAGGTGATACAATAGAATGCAGAAATTATAGAACAATAGCGTTAATATCACACACAAGTAAAATTTTGCTGAAGCTCATTCAAAAGTGGTTACAGCAGTATGTCAACAGAGAACTGCCAGAAATTCAAGCCAGATTCAGAAGAGGACATGGAATGGCGGATATCATTGCTGATGTCAGATGGATCATGGCTGAAAGCAGAGGACACTAGAAAGACGTTTACCTGTATTTATTTAATATGCAATAGTAAATAAATACAGGTAAACATCTTTCTAGTGTTTACCATACAACTGTGTGGATCATAACAAATTATGGATAACATTGTGAAGAATAAGAATTCCAGAATACTTAATTGTGCTCATGAGGAACCCATACATAGACTAAAAGCCAGTCATTTGAACAGAATAAGGGGATACCGAGTGCCTTAAAGTCAGGACAGGTGTGCGTCAGGGTTGTATCCTTTCACCATACTTATTCAATCTGTATGCTGAGCAAATAATATGAGAAGCTGGGCTACATGAAGAAGAACGGGGCATCAGGATTGGAGAAAAACTCATTAACAACCTGCAATATGCAGATTACACAACCTTGCTTGTTGAAAGTGAAGAGAGCTTGCAGCACTTACTAATGAAGATCAAAAACCACAGCCTTCAGTATGGATTGCACTTCAACATAGAGAAAACAGAACTCACAACTGATCCAATAAGTATGATCATGATAAACAGAGAAAATATCAAAGTTGTAAAGGATTTCATATTACTTGGATCCACAATCAATTCCCATTGAAGCAGCCGTCAAGAAATCAAAGGAAATATTGCATTGGGAAAATCTACTGCAAAAGACCTCTTTAAAGTATTCAAAAGCAAAGATGTCACTTTAAGAACTAAAGTGTGCCTGGCTCAACCAGGGTGTTTTCAATAGCGTCATATGCATGTGAAACCAGAGAAGAATTGATGCATTTGAATTATGGTGTTGGTGAAGAATATTGAATATACCATGGACTGCCAGAACAACAAACAAATCTGTCTTGGAAGAAGTACAGCCAGAATGCTCATTAGAAGCAAGGATGGCAAGACTTTGTCTCATATATTTTGGACATGTTGGACATGTTATCAGGAGAGACCAGTCCCTGTAGAAGGACATCATCTTGGTAGAGGAGAGGGTCACTGAAAAAGAAGACCCTCACCAAGATGGATTGACACAGTGACTGCAACAATGGGCTCAAGCATAACAATTGTAAGGATGAGGCTGGACTGGGCAGTGTTTCATTCTGAGTTGGAACTGACTCAAGGACACCTAACAACAACAATGTTTTGTGGCAGGTTTAGGCTTAGTTTGCTTTTCTTTTTCTAGTTCCTGAAGTTGTTGATTTAGGCTGTTGATTTGAGATCTCTCTTCTTTTTTTAGGTAGGCATTTATTGCTTTAAGCTTCCTTCTGATTACTGCCTTCACTGCATCCCATAAGTTTTGATATGTTGTGCTTTCATTTTCATTTGACTCTAAGAAAATTTGTGATTTCTCTTTTGATTTCTTCCTTAGCCGATTTGTAGTGTCACAGTGTGTTATTTAATTTCCATATGTTTGTGTATTTTTTAGTTTTTTTTCTGTTATTTATTCCCAGTGTCAGTTCATTGTGGTCAGAAAAAATATTTTACATGATTTCAATCTTTTAAAATTTATTGAAACTTGCTCTTTGACCTAACAAGTGTCTATCCTGGAGAATTATCCCTGTGCACTGCAGTAGAATGTATGCTGTGCTATTACTGTGAAAAGTTTTATATATGTCTTTAAATCTAGTTGGTTTATAGTGTTACTCAAGCTGTCTGTTTCCTAGTTGACATTCTTTCCAGATATTCTGTTCAATAGTGAAAGTGGCATATTGAAGTCTCCAAGTATTATTGAAGTGCTATCTTTTCTTCCACCAATTCTGTCAGTGTTTCGTTTATATATTTAGGTGCTCTAATGTTGGGTGCATATATATTTATGATTGTTAAATCTTGATGAATTGACTCTTTTATCACTATATAATGCCCTTCTTTATCTCTTACAATACATTTTGTCTTAAAGTGTAAGTTGCCTGCTATTAAGATTGCCACCCCAGTTCTCTTTAAGCTATCATTTGCATAGATACTTCTGCCATTTTGTTATTTGTTTTTTGTGTGTCTTAAGCTTTGTCTTTGTCCTTTACTACTGCTTGTTTTTTGTTTTGCTAATTTCATGTAGTGAGCCATCTTGGTTCCCTTCTTCTTTCCTTTCGTGTATTTTTAAAGATATTTTCTTAGTGGTTACCATGAATATTACATTAAACAGCTTGTATTTATAACATTCTAGGTTAAGTTGGTATCAACCTAACTTTAGTGACATATGAGAAATTCTATGCCTATACCATTCCTCTCTCACCTCAATTTTATTCTTGTCATCACTAATTATATCTTTATTTTTCATGTGCCCAGTAACATGATTTACTCCTTGCTTTGCATACATTTGTTATTAAAAAGTATGAAGGACAAAACAATTAGCATTATTAAGTGTGGATAACTTATTAATAGCATGTATACTTGTCCATGCTATTCCCTTTATTAGGATCTTTGTTTTTATGTATGGCTTTTAATTACTTTCTAGTGTATTTTCTCTTTAACATGCAGAACTCTTATTAGTGTTTTTTGTAGGGCCATTTTGGTGGATATGAATCTCTCACTTTTGGTTTGTCTGGGAATATTTTAGTTTCACCCCTATTCTTGAAGGACAGCTTTGCTGAGTATAGTATTCTTTGCTGTTTTTTCTTTCTTTCCTCACTTTAAATATATCATTCCATTGCTGTCTGGCCTTTGGTGTTTCTAAGGAGAAATCAGAATTTAATCTCAGGGGAATCCCTTTGTATGTGACTGTTGTCATTGTTGTAAATATATTTATCACACAACCTTACCAATTCAACGTTTTAGAGGTGTATGACATTGAAAAAACTTACAACAATTGGTTGTGCAATCTTACCCTTAATTAATGTGGCTTTTCCATCACTATTAATCAGAACTTAGTGCTCCATAATCAATAATCACCCCCCGTCCCTGGTAACCACTAATAAACTTCAGTCTCTTTACATTTGCCTGTTCTTGTCCTTTTATATAAGTAAAGTCATACAATATTTGTCCTTTTTGTGATTGACTTATTTCGTTCAGCGTAATGTACCACATTTTGTTTATCCATCCATCTGTTGATGAGCATTTAGGTGGTTTCCAGGTTTTGGTTATTGTGAATGATGCCGCAATGAACAGTGCAAATATTTCTTATACACGACATCAAAAGCATGATATATAAAAGACAAAATGATAAAATTGACTTCATCATAAATAAAAGTTCTTCTTTCTGAAAGTCACTGTTAAAAGAATAAAAAGACAATGCAGATACTAGAAGAAAATATTTGCAAATCAAATATATGACAAAGGGCTCTATCCAGAATATATAAAGAACTCTCAGCACTTAATAAGAAAGCAAACAACCCAATAAAAATGGGCAAAAATTTCAATAGACACTTCCTTAGAAAAGGCAGATCAATAATAAATACATGAAAAGATGCTCACCATCATTAGTCATCAAAGAAATGGAATTCAAAACTCCAGTGTGATACTAGTACATAAATAAAAAAACCTAACCCATTGCCATTGAGTCGATTTTGACTCATAGAGACCTGTAACTACTACATACTCATTAGAAACAGCAAAAATTCAAAAGACTGACCATATCAAGTGTTAGTGACACTGTGGAGTAACTAGAACTCTCATAAGCTGCTAGATGGAATGTAAAATGGAGCATTCATTTTGGAAATTTCTTTAAAAATTAAAAATAACCCAATAGAAATAAAGAGAATTATGACAGAATATTA
The DNA here is from genome assembly GCF_024166365.1 of Elephas maximus indicus. Lineage (NCBI taxonomy): Eukaryota > Metazoa > Chordata > Mammalia > Proboscidea > Elephantidae > Elephas > Elephas maximus. The sequence goes on from NC_064833.1 coordinate 89,120,720, forward strand.
TGAACAACTCTATGGCAACAAACTAGATAATCTGGATGAAATGGACAAATTATTAGAAGCACACAACCTACCCAAACTGACTCAAGAGGAAGTAGAAAGTCTTAACAGATCTATAACAGGTGAGGAGATTGAATCAATACTCAAAACTCTCCCAACAAAAAAAATTCTTGGACCAAACAACTTCACTGGGAGAATTCTATCAAACATTTAGAGAAGAATTGACACCAATACTGTTTAAACTCTTCCAAAAGATAGAGAAGGAAAGTATACTTCCTAATTAATTTTATGAAGCAAACATAACCCTGATACCCAAACCAAAGACACCACAAGAAAAACAAACAACAACAACAAAAACCAACAATACTACAGGCTAATATATCTTATGAATATAGATGCAAAAATCCTCAACAAAATAAAATGCAACAGGATATTAAAAGAGTCATACACCATGACCAAATGGGATTTATTTGGGCAACACAAGGATGGTTTCACATTGGAAAATCAATAAATGTAATACACTACACAAATAGAAGGTAGAAAAGAACCACATGATCATCTCTATGGATACACAAAAAAGCATCTGATAAAATCTAACACCCTCTCTCAATGAAAACACTCAAGAAGATTGGTATAGAAGGGGAATTCCTAAACATGATTCAGGGCATATATGAAAAGTCAACAGCCAACATTATACTTAATGGAGAAAGACTGAGAGCTTTCCCCTTGAAATTGGGAGCAAGACAAGAATGCCCACTATTCACTGTTGTATTAGAATTCCTAGCCAGAGCAATAAGACAAGAAAAAGAAATAAAAGGTATCCAGATTGGAAAAGAATTAAAATGATCTCTCTTCATGGATGATATGATCTTATATATATAGAAAATCCCAAAGAGTCCACAACAAAACTTCTACAGCTAATAGAGGAATTTAGTGAAGTTGCAGGGTACAAGGTCAACAAATAAAAATCAGTTTGGTTTATATACATCAGCAATGACAAATCTGAAACGGAAATTAGGGAAAAAATGCCACTTACAATATAGCTTCTAAGAGAATAAACTACCTAAGAATAAGTCTAACCAGGGACATAAAGGACTTTTACAATGAAAATTATAAAACACTGCTGAAAGAGATTAAACAAGGCTTAAATAAAAGGAAAGGTGTTCCATGTTCATCAACTGGAAGACCTAATATTGTTAAGACATCACTACTACCCAAGATCATCTGCAGATTCAATGCAATCCAAATCAAAATTTCAACAGCCTTCTTTACTGAAATTGGAAAAACAATCCTCAGCTTTATATGGAATGTAAAAGGACTTCAAATAGCTAAAACAATGTTGGAAGAGAAGGACAAAGTGGGAGGACTCATACTTCTTGATCTTAAAACATAATATAAAAACTGCAGTAATAAAAAAACCTGGTATTGGTATAGCAATAGGCACATAGAATAATGGAATAAAATTGAGAATCCAGAAATAAACCCATATATCTGTGGTCAACTGGTTTTTGACAAGGGTGCTAAGTCCATTCAATGAGGAAAGAGGAGTATCTTCAATAAATGGTGCAGGGAAAATTGGATTTCCACATCCTTGAGAAATGAAACAGGAATCATGCCTCACACCATACACAAAAACAAATTCAAAATGGATTAAGGACCTAAGTGTGAAAATTAAAACCATAAAATTCTTAGAAGTACAAGCACAGGCAATGATGTCAGGCCTAGGTTTCAATAATGGATTATTTAATATAATAACAAAAGCACAAAAGTAAAAGTTAAAATAAATAATTTGGACTTCATGAAAATTAAAAACATTTGTTTATCAAAAGTCTTTATCAAAAATATGAAAAGGCAATCTATCGACTGAGAGAATATTTTCAGAAACAGTATATCTGACAAGAATCTAATAATCAAAATATATATAAAACTTCAACAACCTAACAACAAAAAGACAAATAACCTAATCATAAAATAGGCAAAAGGCTTGAGTAGACATTTCACCAACAAGGACATTCAAATGGCCACCAGGACCAATGAAAAGATGCTCAGCATCATTAACCATCAGAGAAATGCAAATCAAAACCACAGTGAAATACCATTTCACTCGTTCTGGGTAGGACGGCTAAAAAAAAAAATGAAGATAGCAAATGTTGGCAAGGATGTGGAGGTATTGGAACACTTATCCATTGCTTGTGGGAATAAGAAATGATACAGATGTTGTAGAAAACAGCCTGGTGGTTGCTCAAAAAAACTAAAGATAGAACTACCATATGATCCTACAGTTTCACTCCTACCCACATACCCATGAAACTTGAAAGCAGAGACTCAAACAGATATTTGTACACCAAAGTTCATTGTAGCACTATTCACAATAGCCAAAGGTGGAAACAACTTAAATGCTCATCAACAGGTGAATGGATAAACAAAATGTAGTTCATACATGCAATGGAGTACTACTCAGCCAGTAGGAGAAATGAAGTCTTGATACATGCTACAGTGTGGATGGAACTTGAAGACATTATGCTGAATTAAATAAGCCAATCACAAAAGGACAAATATTGTGTGATCTCACTTATATAAAAAGACAAGGAAAGGGAAATGTGTAAAGAAAAAAGTTTATTAGTGGTTACCAGGAGTGGGAGAAAGGAAGGGGTAATGGTGATAGAAAAATCACATTAAATAAGTGTAGGGTTGCACAGCCAATTATTGTAATTGCTTTCAACAAGTTGTATACCTGTAAAATGTTGAGTTGGCAAAAGTTGTGTGGTAGACTTATTTATAACAATGGCAAAGAAAAAAAAAATAGCAGCTACTGAGGCTGCTTGTGTACAACCAAACACCTCATGGAGTTTCGTCCCTTGGTTTGGAGGTTTGTTGTCATTGTTAGGTGCCCTTGAGTTGACTCCGACTCATATCAACCCTATGTACAACAGAATGAAACACTGCCTGATCCTGCACCTCTTGATCATTGTTATGCTTGAGCCCATTAGGGTCATGATTTCATGAGACATCCCAATTAATTGGCCCAATAAGGTTTTTAGTGCTTCTGTTCTACTTTCTAGTTTGTTTCGTAGCGCCTGAGGTCTTAAAAGCTTGCAAGTGCCCACCCAAGCACAGCAATTGTTTTCTATTCACCACGAGCAACAGAGGAAGAAGGAGAGTCTGGAACAAGAAGAGGATATGAAATGTGTGGGTAATTGTTTTCTTTATGTTGAGGTGCAACCCATACTGAAGAGTGTGGTCTTTGATCTTCATTAGTAAGTGCTTCAAGTCCTCTTCACTTTCAGCAAGCAAGGTTGTGTCATCTGCATAATGCAGGTTGTTAATGAGTCTTCCTCCAATCCTGATGCCCCTTTCTTCTTCATATAGTCCAGCTTCTCATATTATTTGCTCAGCATACAGATTGAATAAGTATGGTGAAAGGATACAACCCTGATGCACACCTTTCCTGACTTTAAACCTGACAGACACGTGGGGGAAAATGAAACTTAAGTATGAGCAATACTGACAGCCTTGTACTTCAGGATAGATCTTGGAATGTTTTTGATGATGAATGCAAAGCCATTCCTCTTAAATTTGTCTTTCTTGGCATGGTAGACCATATGATTATCTGATTCCAAACAGCCAATACCAGTCCATTTCAGCTCACTAATGCCTAGGATATTGGTATTTATGAGTTCCATTTCATTTTTGATGACTTCCAATTTTCCAAGATTCATACTTCATACATTCCATGTTCCTATTGTTAATGGATGTTTACAGCTGTTTCTTTCCATCTTGAGTCATGCCACATCAGCAAATGAAGGCCCCGAAAGCTTGACTCCTTCCAAGTCATTAAGGTCAACTCTACTTTGAGGAGGAAGCTCTTCCCCAGTCATATTTTGAGTGTCTTCCAACCTGAGGGCCTCATCTTCCAGCACTATATCAGACAATGTTCTGCTGTTATTCATAAGGTTTTCACTACCTAAATTTCTCAGAAGCAGACCATCGGGTCCTTCTTTCTAGTCTGTCTCAGTCTGGAAGATTTGCTGAAATCTCTCCACCATGGGTGACCCTGCTGGTATTTGAAATACCGGTGGCACAGCTTCCAGAATCACAGCAATATGCAAGTGGCCACAGTATGACAAACTGACAGAAGTTTTGCTGAAGGTCATTAAAAAGTGGTTGCAGCAGTGCATCTACAGGGAACTGCCAGAAATTCAAGTCAGATTCAGAACAGGATGTGGAACGATGGATATCATTGCTGATGTCAGGTGGATCTTGGCTGAACACAGAGAATATCAGAAAGATGTTTACCTGTTTTTTATTGACTATGCAAAGGTATTCCACTGTGTGGACCGTAACAAATCATGGATAATCTTGTGAAAAACAGGAATTCCAGAACACATTGTACTCATGTGGAATCTGTACATAAACAAAGAGGCAGTTGTTGGAACAGAACAAGGGGATACTGCATGTTTTAAAATCTGGAAAGGTGTGCGTCAGTGTTGTATCCATTCATCATACTTATTCAATTTGTATGCTGAGCAAATAATGAGAGAAGCTGGATTATACGAAGAAGAATGCAGCATCAGGATTACAGGAAGACTCATTAACAACCTGCCTGCAATATTCAGGTGACACATATTGCTTGCTGAAAGTGAAGATGACTCGTAGCACTTATCGATGAAGATCAAGGATCACAGCCTTCACTACGGATTGCACCTTAAGATTAATAAAACAAAAATCTTCACAACTGGACCAATAAGTAACATTATGATAAACAGAGAAAAGATTGAAGTTGTCAAGGATTTCGTTTTACTTGGATCCACAATCAACACCCACGGAAGCAGCAGTCAAGAAATCAAAGGAAATAATGCATTGGGCAAATCTGCTGTAAAAGACCTCTTTAAAGTATTAAAAAGCAAAGATGTCACTTTAAGGACTAAGGCGCGCCTGACTCAAGCCAGGATGTTTTCAATTGCCTCATATGCATGAGAAAGCTGGACAATGAATAAAGAAGACCCAGGAAGAATTGATGCCTTTGAATTATGGTGTTGGTGAAGAATATTGAACTTACCATGGACTGCCAGGAAAATGAACAAATCTGTCTTTGAGGAAGTATGGCCAGAATGCTCAGTAGAAGCAAAGGATGGTGAGACTTCACCTCACACACTTTTCATGTGTTATCAGAGGGACCAGTCCCTGGAGAAGGACATCATTTTTGGTGAAGCAGAGGTTCAGTGAAAAAGTGGAAGATCCTCAATGAAATGGATTGACACAGTGGCTGCCACAGTGGACTCAAGCATAACGACCGTTGTGAGGATGGTGCAGGATCAGATAGTGCTTCCTTCAGTTGTACATAGGGTTGCTGTGAGTTGGAACCGACTCGAAGACAGCTAACAACAACAACATATCCATCGTGTGACTCAGCATTTCAACTTCTAGAAGAATGAAAGCAAATGTTCATAGAGAGACTTCTGTGTAAACGCTTATTTTTAACAGCTGAAAACTTGAAATGATGCAGAATTTTATGAACAGATGAATGTGAATTGTGGTAGATCCCTTCTTTGGAATACTACTCGGCAATAAAAAGGAGTGAATTATTGATCTATGTAACAACCCTTAGGAATCTCAAAATAATTGTGATGAGTCTAAAAAGCTGGAGAAAGAAAAAAAAAAAAAAAGCATATATACTGTAAGACTCCTGTCTTAGTTCCTTAGGGCTGCCATAGCAAAATTCCAAAAAGTGAGTGGTTTTAAAGAACATAAGTTTATTATCTCCTAGTTCTGGAGGCTAGAAGCCCAAATAAAAGTATCGGCTGTGTGGATTCCTTCTGAGGACTCTTAGGGAACAGGAGCTCCATGCCATTCTCCTGGCTTCCAGTGGCTCCCAGCAACCTTGGCATTCCTCGACTTGCAGCTTCATCTTCACATTGTGTCTCCCTCTGGATAACTCTCTGTCTCCTCTCCTCTATCATAGGATTTCACTTAGAAGGGATTAGGTTCCACTCTACTATGATATGACCTCGTGTTAACCTCACAGAAAACATATTCAAAGAAAAACCTTATTTCCAAACAAAATTTGCATTCACATGTGCAAGGAGTTAGGACTTCAACATATCCTTTTTTGGGGTACACATTTCAATCCGTAACAGTTCCATAAATATAAAATATAAAAATTGGAAGCTAATTTAGAAAGGAGATCAATTGTTGCCTCAAGATACAATGATGTGTAGGGTGGTGAGGAAGGGGAGGGAAGGACTACATTTTGGGGTGATGAATATGTTCATTATCTTGATTGTGGTTCCATGAGTATATACATATGCTAAAATATATTAAATTGTATTCTGTTTATTTTATGTTAATTATATCACAATAAAGCTGTTAAAGTTGGAAAACAATAGAAAACAAGCAAAGAAACAAAACAGAACAAATAAACAAACAGAAAACCTCACATTTATAACAGCCAAGAACTATGAGATATTTAGGAATAAATATAACAAAATTGAATGAGGGGTGATCGACTAGAGTTGGATTCTCAAACTTCAGTATGTATCAGAATCATCTGGAGAGGTTTTTTAAATACAGATTGTTGAGCCTAGAATTGCCAGATAAAATTCATGATACTCAGTTAAATTTGAATTTCATACAAACAATGACTACTTTTTTAGTGTAAGTATAACCCAAATATTGCATGGAACACTTACACTAAAAATTGTTCATCTGAAACTGAAAATTAGATGGGAGTCGTGAACCTTTATTTGCAAATCTGTCAACCCTAGCAGGGCACCACCCCTAGAGTTTCTCAATCAGTAGTCTGGGATGGAGCATGAGAATTTGCATTTTTAACCATTTCCTAGGTGATGCTAATCCTGCTGGTCCGGGAACCACCCTCTGAACATCACTGCTCTAGAGGTTGTTGCAGGATCTTAGGAATAAGGCAATGAGGGGGCACCATCTGTGAACCTGACACATTGAGAGGAGACCAAATTCAAGAGATGCTTCACTGAGCTGGTGTCATGTTTTCTTTGTTAATTGCTGTCAAGCCAGCTCCAAATCATGGTGACCCCATACAGAACAAAATACTGTCTGGTCTTGCACCATCTTCATGATTGGTGCTATATTTGAGTGCATTGTTGTGGCTGTTACGTCAATCCATCTCATTGAGGGTTTCCCTCATTTTTACTGACCCTTTACTTTACCAAACATGATGTCCTTTTCTAGTCACTGGTCTTTCCTGATGACGTGTCCAAAATAAGTGAACTGGTTTCCACAGGCATCCCCACTTCTAAGGAGAATTCTGGCTGTGTTCCTTTTACAACTGATTTATTGGTTTTTCTGGCAATTCATGGTATATTCAACATTTTTGCCAACACCACAGTTTAAACACATCAATTTTTCTTGTCTTCCTTCTTCACTGTCCAACTTTCCCATGCTTTAAAAGACCACGGCTCATCTGCATTTCTCACAGGTTGCCCTTTTTCCATTTCTACCTCAAAGTCAACATCAGATTAAGCAAAACAAAACAAAAATTCCACAAGTCTTCATTAATCTTCAAAAACCTCAAAAATGTTTAAGCCCTAAAGTGTTTATTTGGAGCCCTGGAGGAGCAATGGTTAAGAGCTCAGCTGCTAACCAAAAGGTCAGCAGTTTAAATCCTTCAGCCGCTCCTTGGAAACCCTATGGGGCAGTTCTACTCTGTCCTATAGGGCTGCTATGAGTCAGAACTGACTAGACAGCACATAACAGTAACACCAAGAGTGTTTATTTAAACCTACCCCAGTGGATATTTGACTAAAATGTGCTCTTAAATAGTAAATCTTGCCTGTCAGCTTGGTTCAAGGAAGCAGCAGTGTTATCATGCGGCATCATTGCAGAGACTGGTCTCACACTTCCCCCTATGCTGTGGCATGGGAAAGGAGCACTGAGTTGGGAATGAGGATTAGCTGTGCGATTCGAGAAGCATCACAGCTTCACTGGGCCTTGGTTTCCTCTTCTGTAGAATGACTCCAAATCCTCCTTCAGTTCTAATTCTGATGACTAATCCTTCCCTGCTTCAGAAGCTTGGTTTTTATGTATCAGAAATGCATGTTAAGTATCTCAGTTAAGGCTGTGAACATGGAGGAGGTGCTGGTAAAGAGAGTAATCAAGAGGCGAATACAGTCAAGGTTAGAGTTAATAGTAAAGCCACCTAGTCCATATAAGGAAGTGGAATTTTCAAGTTTTGTTGAAACTAAGAAGTTTTTTGGAGAAAGCAAAAAACACATTAATTTCTGTAAATGTGGGCAGTGGGCTAGTCTAACTCATTTCGTGGACAGTGTTTTGCTGGATGGTGATAGAATTGTGTTTCTGCCATGTAGGGGGTTTGCCTGGGAACCACATGCATGTGCCTTCAGAGAAGATTGCCTGTCTGAGTGTCCCTTGCTCTATCCTAATTTCTATCCATCAGAAGGCAGAGAGAACTGTCCAGTTGTTCCAGTTGTTCTATCTGGTTTATTTGAAATGACCAAATATTTGTCTAGAGCCAATAACAAAAAGTAAACATTTTTTGAGCATGTGCATGAGAAAAACCACTGATTTCCCTAATATTATACATAAAAATAAAGAACTTCCTCATTCCTTGAGAGTTATGGAATTGAGAGCAGTAGAAAGAGGGAGATATTTTATGGGCTCCAAATCAGTTGAGCTCTTTCTCCACTGGAAACCTGGCGGTGCAGCCCAGGGCCAATTCAGGTGGAGATGCTACAAAGACGGAACATTGTTACAGGTGATTGATGACTTTGATGGTATCACATCAAGGGAGACTAAGCCACACATCTGGTTGAATTTATGTTGTATCATGTGAGCCTAAATTTGTGAGAGAACATACCCACTGTATACCACCCCACAGAAATTGATAAGCAATTTTTTTGGCCACTATTTATATACATATTAATTTATGAGGAAACATATTGATTTCCAGCTTGAAATAATTCAATGACATATCATAAACCCATCAGATGCCACCATGCTGGAGTTTCCCGTTTATGGACTGCCTTGGGCTCTCTGTATTGCCCCTTGTGAGTTTATCTGGGCCTGTTCTCTGCAGAAGTATCACAGAGACATGTATGTGGGCACCCTGCTGACACTGTAGACACCACTGCAGCTGGGTCCTGGGGTCTATGAGTGGGTCTTTCTGTGTGGGCTGTGGCACGGACCATGGGGCAATCACACATCAACTGAGATGTCCTCCCTGCTGAGGGTGGCACACACTAGGTTGTAGACATGGTGTGAGTGTCCAAAGCACTTAGTGGGGCATGCTACCTGACGTCAATGGATAGTTTCTGAAATAGATTATGTCTCAAACCGTTATGGATTCACCCACAAAGAACATATTTCTTACCTTTAGACTACTTTGTGTTTGTATCTTCCCTAGTGTAGAGGACCCAGTATGTTCTACAGATGAACCTGCCATTTTGAAAATACCTTGTTTAAAATATTATCACCTGTATGACAGTCATTGACTGCCAAACCTCAAAAATATCCCATGTTAACAGGCAAACAGCATGACTTCAGCTTCAAATGCCCGAAGTGATTATTCATGCCAACCATATCCAACAGGAAGAGCTGGACACAGCGGAGTCATCTCACTTTTGAGTTGTTTAGGGTTCTTTGAAAAACAAAGCCAGTTGTCTGATTGGCTCACTAGGCTTTCCAAATGATTCTCCCATCAGCAGCTATTGTTCAACTTCATGCTGAATCCTGAATGCTTAGTGTCTGGGGAGGGGTAGGGTAGAAAGAAGTGTGAACAGGAATTCCATCCCTCCTAGTGTCTGGTGGGGAAAGCATAAACAGGATTTTAATTCCTTTTAGTGTCTCAGGGAGGCAGCGAGAACAGGACTTCCATTCCTCTATTGTCTGTAGGGGGAGGGCAGTATGAATAGGACTGCATTCCTTCTACTGCCGTTTGATGGCAGTGTGAACAAGGCTTCCATTCCTCTTAGTGTCTGGTGTGGGCACAGTGTGAACAGGACTTCATTTCTCCTAGTGCCCTTTGGAGGCAGTGTGAATAGGACTTCTATTCTTCTATTGTCTGTGGGGGACGGTGTGAACAGGACTTCCATTCCTCCTAGTGCCCTTTGGAGGCAATGTGAACAAGACTTCCATCCCTCTTAATGTCTGGTGTGGGTGCAATGTGAACAGGACTTCATTCCTCCTAGTGCCCTTTGGAGGCAGTGTGAACAGGACTTTTATTCCTCTATTGTCTGTGGGGGGACAGTGTGAACAGGATTTAATTCCTCCTAGTGCTCTTTGAAGGCAGTGTGAACAGGACTTCCATTCTTCCTAGTGCCCTTCGGAGGCAACGTGAACAAGACTTCCATTTCTCTTAGTGTCTGGTGTGGGTGCAATGTGAAGAGGACTTCATTTCTCCTGGTGCCCTTTGGAGGCAGTATGAACAAGACTTCCATCCCTCTTAATGTCTGGTGTGGGTGCAATGTGAAGAGGACTTCATTTCTCCTAGTGCCCTTTGGAGGCAGTGTGAGCAGGACTTCCATCGCTCCTAGTGTCTAGTAGGGGAGTAGAATGAAGAGAACTTCCATTCCTACCAGTGTCCAGTGGTGGGGTAGTGTGAACAGAACTTCCATTCCTCTGTTTTCTGGGGGGGGGGGGGTGGCGAGTGTGAACAGGGCTTCGTTTATTTGTAGTGTCTGAGCGGATGGGGACAACTTGAATAGATCTCCCATGCTTCTCAGTTTAGAAGCAAGGTGGGGTGCTTGTTATTTTAATGATTGACCGCTTGGTCAAAATCTTTCCCAGATGGTAGCACTTCTGGTTTTGTAATTTGTAGATGACAATCTCTTAGCTTTTCAGCGTCCTGAATAATTTTACCTGGAGTATTTTGTAATCCAGTGAGGTGCTTGTTTGACTCAATCTCAAAGAACAGAACTAGAGGAAATAGTGCAATACCATGCCCAAAGTGCAGGTGTATTGTAGATCAGTGACCATGGTACCTTGTAAGCTGTTCTAATTCCTTTGTCACCTTTGAGAAAATGTGCTTGTTTAACTGATACAAAGGGAACTCCGGGAAATAGAATGACTCATTCTGTGAATTGAGAAACTCTGACTAGGTGGATGCCGTGAGCCTGCTCTAGCACCTGGTACCCACCCCCCTCCACAGGATTCCCTGTTCATCTTGTTGGCCTCTCAAGCCCTTAAAAAGAGCATGGCTGTGAGGCTGACAGGTGATAGGACAGATGCCACTCATCATTAGACCCCGAAACAGAGCTAATCTGACATGACTCAGCTGTCCCTGATAGCAGACTTCCCAGGAGGGGACAGCTGCCGTGTGGAGATGGGACAGCTGCCACATGGGGAGGGGCTGGGACGGTCCCAAAAAGTCCAGAGGGTTGTGCCAGAGGCAGGTGAGACCCAGCACAAGGCATGGGTGTGCATTGCTTCATGCAGAATCAAATAGATGGGGCACAGAAGGCTCTGGAGGTCACAGCTGTGGCCATAGCCAGCAGTGGTGGCACGCTGACTTTGGTGAGGTAGAGCTGTCTGTGCACATAGGCCTTCTTGGTTCCACCTGTGGACAGGTGGGGTGTGGCTGGCACCAGTGCAGGATGGCCGTGGAAAGCGGGGCAGAGGGTGAGGATCTGGTTCTGCCCTAATGCAGAGAAGTGGCCTGGCTTTACCACCCTGAGCCGTGCTTCATCATCTGTGGAACAGAGACTGCCGAGCCTCTCTGAGGGCTGTGTCAGGTCAAGTGAGAAACTGCCGTGACGTGCTTGGCTGTGGATTGTTGATGCCAAATGAGCTGAATGAATGAGTGCCATCTTGCCTGGTGTGGGAATTTGTACAGAGATCTGAGCAGCAGACAACAAGGTAAGCAATAATGGAATAGCTTTTTATACAACACAGAAAGCTGCTGGGCAAGTGGTGTACAATTGCCATTAAATCTATGATTGCTCACATCTGCAAATGCATCATAATTCATAGGGTTCACTTCAACCATCCATGGGCTAGAAGACATCATCAATTGTTTCAAATTAGAGGAAAATAGTCACTCACTGATTTGAATCTTCAAGGGTTGCTGGGAAGACCTCTTTCAAACCTCTGACTCTTGCAACATGATCCACTTAAAAGGCACCTGGGTTACTGGGGCTTTAAAAAATGGGCCCATGTGTGCAGCTGGCCTTCAAGATGACTCTTAAGTGTCTTCCCTTCTCGTGTGTTCTTTCCTTCCTCATTCAGACGTGGTCTGTTCTGCCCCTCTCTGACTACCTTGGCAGGTAGAAGAGGTGAGCATGAAACTGCTGTTCTTGGCCTGGCATTTAAGGCTGGCTATCCCCTCTTACTCCTTGGGGTACTCTCTAGGGGATACCAGCACAATGTAAACTAAGATGCCTGTGCTTTGACTTGGAGAGCTCTGTGGTCCCAGCCTTCAGCCACCTCCAAGCCCAGGCAGCAGGCATGAAGGTGACTGCTCACCTCAGACATCTTAGCCCAGCAGGCATCACGTGGAGAAAAGTACAGCTTGTCTCAGCATCTCTTGCTGCCGAGCCACCTCTCTGAGCTCCAGATATCTGGGAACAGAAACCTACCATTGTGGCTCCCTGCCAGGATTCCTGACCCACAGGATCAGGAACATAATAAAATGGCTGTTGTTAGATACTGCAAAGATTTGGGGCAGCAGGCAACTGGCAAGCATGGTGGTGTTTCCTGCCTACTAGTCTGTCTCCCTGCCTGTGTGAGAAGCATTTCTGGTTCCCCCCAGAGCTTAGGCCAAGCTGGGCTCGAGGGCAGGTGGTAGGGTCAGCCTGCCGCAGCCAGGCTCCAGTGTCCGAGCTCTCCTGGTGTGCATCTTGGGGTCTAGGCTCCACCTTGCTTATGGAGAAGCTGGTGAGATCATTAGCCAGGAGGTGTGCTGCAGGCAATCTGTTTTGTTAGGACAGGAAAATTGCTGTCAGCTGCACAGCACCCCACCCCTTCTGAGTATTCTAAACACACAGAGCAGGCCAGAAGGGTGCGCCTTTCCAACCTTTGGTCCTCTGATCTCCTCCTTCCTAGTCTTGGTTGTGGTGGACTCCACACACATACATGCACACACGTATGCACATGCACACCAATACCCACTATACACATGCACACACACTGTACTCATACACACACACACACACACACACAGGCTGTGTGAGAAGACTAGGAGAACGTATCACCTGCAGCCATGGTCCATGAGCCTGCTTGGTGTCCCACAGCTTTCTGAGCCTCTCCAGGTCAAGCCTCTTTGTTGGAACACGTCAGGGTGCCTGGTCTTTCTGGCAGGGGGAGAGTGCTCAGCAAGGACTGCGATGGATAAGCCGGTTGGTTTTCCAATTCTACTCCCCCTGGGCCCTCAGGAGCAACCTTTCAGGATGAGCTCCATTTATAACTGGGGTTGACTGAAGGAGGATATTCACAGCAGAGAGGCATTGCAAGCAAGGTCGCTGGACTTCCACTTAGCTAGTGCAGATTAGGACATTATAACTGAAGACTTGACACATGTAATTGAACTTCAAGGACGTATGTATGTTTCAGGGTCTGGCTAATGAAGTACCTACACCACACAAGTTTTCTCAGTCAGTTGAAATTGCGTTTGAACCCATCCAGTCATGCAGCAACAGGGCTGATTTCTCTTTCTCCATGAGTCCAGGAAGCAGTCTAGGCTGGTGCAGTGCACAGGGCCATCTGCTCCTTCTCCCTTCCTGCTCCACCCTTGTCAGCTTGTGGCTTCTGCCATTCAGATCCCAAAGACATCTGCTCCATACCCACACATCACTTTTGTATTCAGGCAGGGAGAGAGAGGAAGAGCCAGAGGCATCTACAAGCTGAGTTTCGATTTGTTAAGCAAACAATAACTAAGTAGAACTCAATTTATCTACTCAGTTTGTTCTTAAGATAGATGGAGAGAAAGCATATTGCAATGGATTCTGGCAGGATGCATGTCACATTTTTATTTTAAATAAAAGAACTGATTCAGGGAATGGATATAAAGGTGGGGCACGAATAAGCCTGCAAAGATGTCCCATTAAGTGCTGGGGCCAACTGGGGCTCCCGCGTGGTGAAGCAGTACAGGGACTGGGCTTTGCAGCGGACCGGCTGGCTTTGCCAGGCTTCTGCAGTGCATGGGCACTTGCTGCTTGCACAGAGAGGTGTGAGGTCTGCCCTGGTCTAAGCACAGAGAAAGGGCATGGCTCTTGGCTAGTTGAAGCTGTGAATAATTTGAGGCTCTGAAAAATACAAAATGCAGCTGTAAAGTCATGAATTTTTTCTAATGACACGAACATATAAGTGAAGATGGTGTCATTTTAAATGACAATCTTGCATGGCTTTATAGTCTGCCCAGTGGCGCTGGATTGATATCTCTATCTTAGGCTGAGAAAGTCGGCCTGGAGACCTTAAGTAACTGGCATTCCTGGGTAAGTGAGTGGACCAACTTGCTGGAAAGTCACTCTTTACAGCACAGCTGCCTGCTCTTGTTATTTAATCCCTTTCGTAAGTGATCTATTTTAAATCCTTTAGGATTGAGAATCCAGAACTGTTTCTTATTTGTTGACAAAAAATACGGGATTTCTTAACTTCCGCTCACAACTCACCTAAGAAGCGGCCTGCTCCCCTTTGTGGCCTGGTTGCCACCCTTAAAACCCACTGCCGTTGAGCTCTGTCAAATGTTACTTTAGTTTCCCTTGGCACGTTACTGCTCCACCAAATGCTACCTTCCTGCTCAGGCTCCAGTACACTGCCTGGCGGGCCAAGTGAGGGGGCCAGGAGCCCTGGCTGCTCGAGCCTCTGAGCCGCTGGGAGCTTTCCCCTGCTGCATTGTCTTCACATGCTTCACAGCTTTAGGAAAAAGGTTCATTGTTTAAAAAATGAAGCCTGCTCTTTGTAAATATTTTGTATGCATATGTGTATTATATATTTTACGTCTTTCTAGAGAGAAGTCTAAAGAAATCAAAGTTGGACAAGATCCCTTCAATTAGAAATACTGTTAATTTGTTGGTTAATACTACTCTAAAATCTTTTTGTGTATATGTATTCAAATACAGGTGGTGTTGGCAGGTGCAGTCGAGTCAGGACTCATAGTGACCCTATGTACAACAGAACAAAACACTGCCCAGTCCTGCGTCATCCTCACAATGGTTGCTATGTTTGACCCCATTGTTGTAGCCACTGTGTCAATCCATCTTGTTGAGGGTCTTCCTCTTTTTTACTGACCCTCTACTTTACCAAGCATGATGTCCTTCTCCAAGGACTGATTCCTCCCTATAACAAGTCCAAAGTATGTGAGAGTAAGTCTAGCCATCCTCGCTTCCAAAGAACATTCTGGCTGTACTTCTTCCAGGACAGATTGGTTTGTTCTTCTGGCAGTCCACGGTATATTCAATTTTCTTTGCCAACACCGTAATTCAAAGGCATCAATTCTTCTTGGTTCTTTTTATTCACTTATCCATTTGACATTAGCAATGATATCCCTCATTCCATGTCCTCTGATGAATCTGGGTTGAATTTCTGGCAGTTTTCTGTCTATGTACTGTTGCAACTCTTTTCGAATTACATTCAGCACAATTTTACTTGTGTGTGATATTAACGATATTGTTCGATAATTTCTGAATTCTATTGGATCCTTTCTCTGGAATGGGCACAAATATGGATCTCTTCTAATCAGTTAGCCAGGTAGCTGTCTTCCAAATTTCTTGGCACAGATAAGTGAGCGCTTCCAGTCTTGCATCCATTTGTTGAGACATTTCAGTTGGTATTCTGTCAATTCCTGGAACACTGTTTTCCTCCAGTGCCTTCAGCTCAGCTTGGACCTCTTCCTTCAATACCGTTGGTTCTTGATCGTATGCTACCTCCTGAAATGGTTGAATGATGACCATTTCTTTTTGATACAGTGACTGTGTGTATCCCTTCTATCTTCTTTTGACACTTCATGCATCATTTAATATTTTGCCCATAGAATCCGTCAAAATTGCAGCTGGAGGCTTGAATTTTTTTCTTCAGTTCTTTCTTTGTAGGTAGGTAGCTATTTATCATTTACATAAATAGGATTATATCTTCTGTGTGGTCCTCTTGCCTAATTTTTCATACAATGATATGTTATGGACTTCTATTATGTCAATAAAACAAACTCTGTATCTTTTTTTTTTTTTTTTTAGTAGTGGCTTTTTAGAGTCACACGGTATATAAACCCCCAAATCATTGCCATCGACTTGATTCTGACTCATAGCAACCCTATAAGACAGTAGAATTGCCTCATGGGGTTTCCAAGGCTGTAATCTTTGCAGAAGCAGACTGCCACGTCTTTCTCCCTTGGACCTGCTTATGGGTTAGAACCACCGAACTTTTTGATTAGCAGCAGAGCATTTAACCACTATACCACCAAAGCTCCTTCCATTGTATATATGTGCCTTAATTTACTTAATAGTCTACTGTCAATGGACCTATGTATTGTTTCCTATTAAAATAAAAAGAGTGAGTGGCCAGGTGAGCTGGCTTCTGGCCTAGAGCAGGACCTGGCTCAGGACATCATATGGCAGTGGCATACTGTGTGTCTCTCTGGGGATGGTGCTGTCATGCGCAGGGCAGAATGCTGGTGTTTTGGGCAATGCTTGGGGCTCCAGTGTGACTCGACAAGAGAAGGTGGAGGCCACCAAGGGACTCAGGAGTCCGGGACCTGTTCGCTGGGGAACAAGATCCACGAAGCAGGTTTATCTCCTGCCTACGTCCAGAACCCAAGAGGGATAATCATCTGCCCCTTGGGCAATTCTCTGCCTCAGATGGTCTCCTTGTGACAGTGCATATCAAAAAGCCCTAATGACACTTCTTTTTGTCTGCTACATACCAGTGGGATTCAGGGCAAGGTGCTCATCCAGTTCCTTTGGGATCCTTTGGGATCTGTGGTCTGAGTGGGTAAGGCACATCGGGGCTGCAAAGCCCCTCTGCACACACAGACTTGCTTCTACCAGCCTATCTTTTGCCCTGGAGGCAAACCAGCCAGAGGGAGCCACACTGTCTACTGTTAGGACAAGGTCTCCATACGTGCGATCCCTGGGCTACTGGGAGTGCCTCAGACGAGGCCTGCTCTGTGCTGTTGCCTGTCTTTCATCTCCACTCTCCCACTTGTAAATGGGGCAGCAGATTCCTATTCTCAGGCAAGGGGCAGAGCAGCTGTTCCCAGTAACAGTGATGACATGGCTGCTAAGGCAAACACTTTCCGATGAGGCCTGGGAACACTAAATCCAAACCAAGTTGTTTAGCTTTCCCTCTAGTGAGGGGAATGCCACATGCCCTAAAGTAAATGAAAGAGGCCATAGTTTAGAAAATATGACAGAGCTGAAAACTTAAAGCTGGATTGCACAGTCACATCCCTTAGGGGAGCAATGACCGAGGGAGTGTGTATATATCTCTATGGCAGTTCATTAGCTGGGAGTCTGCCCTTGTCAGAAAACGAAGCCACAGTGGGGGTGTGTCGGGGTGCCGGAAGGGCAGTTAACAGGAACTCTTGGGAATGGGCACATGTTGACAGGACTTGAAGAACACATCAGGTCGTGAGAACCCAGTTTCATAGTTTGCTTCCTGCGCACTGTTTGTTTCAGGCCGACACTGAATGCTGCACTCAGGGCTGTGTGATCTTGATATTTATATGTGCTGGTTCCCTGTTTCTCTTGAGGATTGAAAAGTCACCAAGTGTCTATAAACAGTGTGTGATGGTTGGATTTCTCAGGGGCCGGGCAGGCTCTGGGAAGGGGCAGGGTCATCTGAAGCTCAGAAGCAGTGGACTGGAGAGCACCGGGAAGATGCTACTTGGAGCCTGTTCCATTCCAGGGCTGGCTTTACTGAGGACCTATCCATGGGCTCCTGGATGGCTGGGAGAGGCTGGGGGTTAGAGTGTTCTGGAGAGGAGCCCTGGTGGCACAGTGGTTAAGAGCTTGACTGCTAACCAAAAGGTTGATAGTTCGAGTCCACCAGGCACTCCTTGGAAACCCTATAGGGCACTCCTACTCTGTCCTATAGGGTCACTGAGTCAGAAGCCACTGGACAAGTTTAGGTGGAGAGAGAAAGCCAGGTTGCTATAAGAAACCATTTCTACGTAAGCATTTCTGGCAAATTAAAGAGTTTTAGAAGAAAGGACCTGAATTTCCAAAGCTCAAGTAATTTGTTGTGGTTTTTTGTTTTTCCCATTCTAGTCATTTTTCTTTTCTTTTTTAAGTTTTAAAAATTATTTATTAGTCATTCTAGTAATTTGTCAGCTTTGGATTTTATATTTGTAATTGTGTATTCTTTTTCTTAAAGAGGGGCCCTAAAGTGTGTTCGATTCTGACCCACAGAAACAGGCAGGAGGATTCTTGGCTATTGTCACCCCTGAAGTCCCATTACTCCAGTGAGACAGGTCCAGAGATTCCCTTGCTCACTGCCCTGGGCTGTCCCCGCTCCGTGCCAGGCACTGTGTGGCCAAGAGCCCCCACGCAACCTGGCCAGCGCTGGTGGTGTCAGAGAAGGAGCTTCAGCACCCTTCTCCTCGGCAGGGTGAGGTGCTTTCCCACTGGTGAAGCGCTTGCTCAGGAAGTGAGCACAGAAGCATGCCGGCGTCTTCTTGCAAGTGTGTCCCTAGCTGGCGCAGGCAGCACAACAGCAGTTGTGGGGAGGGGCCGTGAGGCCCAGGCTCTCCATCCAGGGGCAACGTGTGACCCGGCCTGAGGTGGAAAGATGACGGACACAGGGGGCGACAGCTGCAGTGGCTGCGGGTGACGGCCGCAGTGGCCCCAAGAAGGCACTATCTGTGTAACGCCTTGCCGTCTACATCTGTTTAAGAGATCGTGGAGAACTGGGGGAGAACTGACAGCCAGAGGGCAAGAAACCTGAGGTGCTGTCTAGGCCAGCCTCTCATTTTACAGCTCAGAAGACAGATCGGCGAGGGCCACAGCAAGGGCCCATCGCTTGTGACTCCTGGGAATTGCATTTGTGTGCTGTCATTTTCTTCTGACAAAAGCAAGCTGGCATCCACAGTCATGGATCAAAGGGTTTTATGTGTCAGCAGGAGGATGTGGTAACTTTCACGTTGTGGTTTGACAACTTCCGGGAATGCAGAAGCCCAAATCGTGCAGGAGTGTGCCCAGCAGAGAGCCAGCAGGAGGCAGAAATGTGGGCGTGTGGACAGACCCATGGCCTCCAGTCTCTGCTGGTGGAGGCCTTCTGAGTCCTCGGCCGCCATGAGCCTTCCCTTCTCCTGCAGATACAGCACAGACAGGATGCAGGAGCGGAGATCGGTCCTGCAGGAGTCGGCCTGGGAGCCCTTCAAACCGGCCGGGATCTGGGCTGAAGGCCTCTTGCCCCACTCACACTTGGTCACTGTTAAATTGAAAAGCTCTGCAGCCTTGCACTCTGGCAGGCCATGCAGTACCGAGCACGGCTCTCTCAGAAAGAATCATTGATGCTTTTGCTTTATTTTGTAATTCTGTCCCTGCTCAAAGTCTCAACAAGTGAGGGAAGCTGATGGGAAGCAACGGCTCTGCGCACAGTGGTCTCTTCCAACCCTGGGGAAAAAGGCCTGTTTCAAACACACATCCCCCTTTCCTTTGTAAGGTGACGTCCTCCCAAGGCTACTGTTAGCACCCCGGGCTGTGAGGTTGGGAGCTAGCCCGCCGCATTGGCTCAGCGGTGTCGGGTCCTTCACCGGCTTGCTCCACAGCAGGTCTGTCTGGAGAAGCAGTGCACTCTGTTTTGATTTCTTAGACAATGAGGAGCCATCAGATGGATCTGCCAGACCCTGCCTCAGGCCCCATGAGGGGCCGTCGGGAGCCACCAGCCTCTGAGGATGTACAAGGGCTTCATGTGCCCTGAGCCCTCAGCTTAGGTGGGGCTCAGTCTTCATCCCCACAATGTTGCAGCCACCTGAGCTGGTTGGCTTGGGGCTGTGGTGCTGCCCCAGGATCTCTTTGGTTGCCCAGTCCTGTCTGGTGCCCAGGTCTCAGCCCTGGCTGGTGGGATTTGATGGAGCACCCTCGTGGCCCTAATGCAATGGCTCCAGGCAGAGCAGCGCCCCAGCCCACTACTCACCCTCAGTCAGCACCACCCTGCCCTCTCTTGGGGAGTACAATGAGACCAAAGCCAGGCCTCCAGGCTAGATAGAAGATGATGAAACTGGTGCCCAGGTCCTTGCCTCAGGGGCCCAGAAACCCTCTTCCCATACAGAGGCCCCTTTTGTCTGTATGAGGACCCACATGTGACAGGAGGGCATTCCGGGGTCACAGGGCACAGGGACAGATTCTTCTCCCCAGCAGCTCTGTGGGGATCTGTCTGTCCTCCTGCAGCGCACTGGGCCTCCAGGACAAGGACAGAAGCTGGAGCTGCTCCAGGAGGACCTCAGCTCAGCGGTTTTGCCCATAGTGGGAAAAGTCAATGTTTTCAATGCTTCCCCAACCCCACTCAGACTCCCAACATGTGGACTTCTTAGTTTTCCAGTGAAGTACTTTTCTGACCAAAAAATAAAATAAGAAATGCTGTTGGGTGCCTGCCAGTCCTGATGGGCATGCTCATGTGGCCAGCGCATGGGCGGAGGCCCTTCCCTTAGCTCCCCAGGACCTGTCTTTGTGGGTGTCCAGGGGAAGGTTGACTCAGGGCTCCCCTAGAGGTGGATAAAGGCTCAGCTGCAAGACTGAGGTCCGCTTGGGACTCTGGTAAGGGTAACCCCTTCAGAGACAGCCAGGTCTTCTCTCTCTGTGACCTAGGTTCTCAGTCTAGGTCTTAAGCTGTGGGGGAACAGTTTTCTTCCTCTATGTGTGGTCTGTCTCCTGATTCACTTGGTTGTGGTTCCATAGCACCAGGCAGAAATGTCTATGGTGTCCAAAATTTGGCATTTCGGGTCACAGACAGGAAGCATGGTGATCTGGTGGAAGGCACCCAGGGCATGGATCGTAACAGAGCTGAGTAACTCAACTGCTTTGGGTCTGTTCCCTCCTGTATAAAATGAGGGGGTTGAAGTAGATCATCTGAGTTTACTTCACTTGATTGTGTCTTCTGGAAGCTTTTTGCACAGTTTGATCTTCAGAAAAGGAATAATTTGTTAAGATGGTTCTTTCTATGCTGACATTAGGTCAAGAAATTTTTCTGGAATCAAGGAGATGTGATGGAGATGGAGAATCAAGAGAACTATGTCTCAGAATTGCCTTCTTTTTGGCTGAGGATCCACACTTCAACTAACCTGAGTGTCTGTTTCCCCATCCTAAAATACGGGGGGCTAAAGAGATGGACTCCTGAGGCCCACACTCTGTGGTTTCAGAGCCTTACAATTTTTTTTTTCCAAATTATAACATATATTTTATACATTAAGGTGGAAAAGGAATAGAGGATCTGGGGGACTCACTTGACAGAGTAGATATCAAAATCCATATGTCTGCAAGGGGGAGGTCTGATGAGAATTAACAGCAGCAGCAGCAAAAATTAATTATAACAATAATAAGGATCTAACCCTTATGAGCATTTACTATTGTTAGGTTCTGTTGAGTTTAGGCACTGGGGCCATGGGTACCAAGGAAGGCTGAGGTAGGGCAGGGGCTGCAAATGGGGATGTATTAAAAGTGTCCATGAGGGACTGTCAGATCCCAAAGTGTGACTATAGGGTCTTTATAGTGTGATTAAACTGCACGCTCACCTTTTCACTGGTATGGACCTTCAGATAGTGTGCAGAAGTCTCTTTTCTAGGCACCCTTCAGTGACACTGATAACATTTTTTGAATTGTACAGCCATTTACACTCTCCTTTTCTGAGTTGTTCCTCCCTCATTAACATAAACTCACTGCCCCCTAAAGTTCCTATCAAATCTTTTGAGTTGCTGTTGTCACTTGATCCCATATAGATAGTTCTTAAAAAAAATATAATGCTCAAGGCAGATTTAGTAGTTAAGCAAAAGTAAAGAAGAGTGAAGGGGATATTTTTGGTTTAAGGTTTAAGGGTTATCTCAGGGCAGTAGTTTCAGGGGTTCATCCACCCCTCCATGGCTCCAGAAAGTCTGGAGTTCATGAAAATTTGAAATTCTGTTCTGCATTTTCCCTCTTTTGATCAGGATCTTCTATAGAATCTTTGATCAAAATGTTCAGTAATGGTAGTAGGGCACCATCCACTTCTTCTGGTGTCATGGCAAAGGAGGTAGTTGTTCATGGAGGCAAATAGTCTCAAATTCCATATCTTCTTCCTATTCCTGACTCTTCTTCTTCCCTTTTTGTTCAGGAGAATGGGGACCAAATGTTGTGCCTTGGATGGCCGATTGCAAGATTTTAAGACCCCAGGTGACATGTTATGAACTAGGAAGTAGAACACATACACTAAACATGTTATTAGGCCAATTAACTGGGATGTTCCATGAAACCATGACCTTAAATCTCCAAATCTCTGTTCTTGTTGAGAATATACACAGCAAAGCATACACCAATTCAACCGTTTCTACATGTACAATTCAGTGACATTGATTACAGTTTGAGGAGAACATTATGATTTTAGAACACCTCTTTCAAAATAAAATCCCAATGATTCTCTGCCTACATTATCATACTCATTGCATCACTTTTAAAAGTGAGGTGTTTGGTTGTACATAAGCAGCCTCAGCAGCTGATACTCTTTTTTTTTTGTCATTGTTGTACATATCTATCACACAACTTTTGCCAATTAACTTTATATAGGTATACAACTTATTGAAAACAATTGCAATAATCAGCTGTGCAACCCTACCCTTAATCAATGCAATTTTTCCATTATCATTAACCCCTCCTATCCCTTCCCTCCTGTCCCTAGTAAGCACTAATAGTAAATTTTACGTTTGCTTTTTCTTGTCTTTTTATGTAAGTGAAGTCACACAGTATTTGTCCTTTTGTGATAGACTTATTTCACTCAGCATAATGACTTCAAGCTCCATCCATATTGTAGCATGTATCAAGACTTCATTTTTTCTACTGACTGAGTAGTATTCCATTGTATGTATGTACCACATTTTGTTTATCCATTCATCTGTCGATGGGCATTTAGAATGTTTCCACTTTTTGGCTATTGTGAATAGTGCTGCAATGAACATTGGTGCACAAGTCTCTGTTTGAGTCTCTGCTTTCAAGTTTTGTGGGTATATACCTAGGAGAGGAATTGCTGGGTCATATGGTAGTTCTAAGTTTTTTGAGGAACTGCCTCCTTGATTCAATTTTTAAAATCACTTTTAACAAGTTACAGTTTATTTGCAATATATCTATCTACCAATTTGATGAGTTTTGATAAATGTATATAGTCATGCAATGACCACCATAATCAGGATAAAAAATATTTTCATTACTCCCCAAAAGTTTCCTCATGCCCCTTTGTGGTCAACTCCTTGCCCCAACCTCTGGCCCCGGCAAACACTAATCTAATTCCCATCACTGTAGTTTTTCTTTTCCTTGATTCAATTTTGATTTTATTATCAAGTATCTTCTATATTTTGAATTAAAACTAAATAAGAAGTGTACCCATTGTGAACAGGGTAGAAAAGTCTACATATAAAGTAGGTCACCAATTTGCTTCACATTTAAGGTGTGGTGTGGTTTCTTCAAAGCTAATAACAGTGGGGCCTGGTGATGGTCTTGATCCCTTTGGGGAGGACATATCTGTCTTCCTTCATGACCAAAAGCAAGCTTCACTGTCTTCTCCTTGCATTTCAAAGCCTGTTCATTCCAGCAGTGCATGTGTACAACGGTAAGAACTGGAGAACTTCCATCACAGACATGGAGCTGGCCCTTCTTGACTTCTTCAAAGCGTTTTATGAGTGGCTTGCAGCCTTTGAAGGTTCCAGGGAGATCAAGGATGTCAAGGATTTGTATCTCTACATAGCAAGTTGGTGGTGGGTTATGTTCTAGAGGTAAACAGAATAGCTGGAATCTGTCTTTCTTTAATATCTGCTATCTCTCTACGTGCCTTCTAGGTAACTTAGTGGCCTCTGAAGAAGTTTGTTTTTGTTTGTTTTCACCATTTTAAATGTTTTAAAAAATTTTTGTTGTGCTTTAAGTGAAAGTTTTCAAACCAAGCCAGTCTCTCATACAAAAATTTATATATACTTGCTATGTACTCCTAGTTACTCTCCCCCTAATGAGACAGCACACTCTTTCTCTCCACCCTGTATTCCCATGTCCATTCATCCAGCTCCTGTCCCCCTCTGTCTTCTCATCTCCCCTCCAGACAGGAGCTGCTCAGATAGTCTCACGTGTCTACTTGAGCCAAGAAGCTCACTCCTTAACAGTATCATTTTCTATCTTATAGTCCAGTCCAATCTCTGTCTGAAGAGTTGGCTTTGGGAATGGTTCCCGTCTTGGGCTAACAGAAGGCCTGGGGACCATGACCTCCAAGGTCCTTCTAGTCTCAGTGAGGCCATCAAGTCTGATCTTTTTACTAGAATTTGAAGTCTGCATCCCACTGAATTCCTGCTCCCTCAGGGATTCTCTGTAGTTTTTTTTTCAATTTATTTTGTTCTTGTTGAGAATATACACAGCAAAGCATACACCAATTCAACCATTTCTACATGTACAATTCAGTGACATTGATTACAGCCTTTGAGGAGAACATTATGATTTTAGAACACCTCTTTCAAAATAAAATCCCAATGATTCTCTGCCTACATTATCATACTCATTGCATCACTTTTAAAAGAATGGTAGTTCATTCTGTAAATTCCATCCCTAGGAGTTTAAAGGTCTTTCCGCTGCTTAATATACCAATTGGTCAGAACATTCAAAATGATAGGAGATTAGAGGATGGGTGCAAGTGCTGAAACAAACTGAGCGGTAGCTTGAACCCAGGGTCGATAGAGCCTCCATGAAAAGTTTTAGGACTGGCCCTCTGGCAAACTGTGAAGGAAGCGATGATGCCTCTGCGGCTTTTGTCCCCCCTTTCATCCCATTTCCCATTAACTTCTACCTATTTGATACACTGGCCTTGCAATAAACTTGTCTTCCTAGGAAGTTATTCTATGAATTCCTTCACACTAAGTTGTAAATTAATTTGACCATTTCCATCTTATGTAGTTAAAGGCATAAAAGCTTTCCAACTTCATTTTCAGTTAATTATATCCCTATTGGTTACATTTTTTCCTTCAGGGCTAGCTAGGTATTGGGTGCTACAGAAATGGGTAAGACTTCAATATTCTGTTGTTTTGCTTTGCTCCACTGATATTGCTAAAACTGCATGATATTATTGCAGACATATGCATAACATCTCCATGATACATGTAGGGTATGGCCTGCATTTTCATGCTGCAGAGCATTCAAATAAGTCATACTTTCTGGGAGGATATTCTCAGTACATTTGATTTTCAAAGATACTACTAACTTGTCTGCAAGTTTATCATAAGTTTTGGTACATTGTGTTTTCATTTTCATTCATCTTTTAGTATTTTTTAATTTCCCTTGTGATTTCTTCTTTGACCCCCTGTTTTCTGAGTGTGTTGTTAGATTTCCATGTATTTGGAATTTCTTGATTTTCTTTCTGTTATTGATTTCTCCTCATCTCCTGGTAACTTCTAATCTGCTATCTGTCTCTATGCATTTACCTATTCTGGATACAGGTAATCCCTGATTTGCAATGGAGTTCTGTTTTAACATAAGTTGGTTCTGACATAAGTCAAACATCTTTTTTTTTTAAGTTTTCATTATTATTGCCTTTTATTACCAGTATCTTTATAAATACGATCTTTATTTGTTTTTGGAGGTTGGAAACATTACATATAAACTTACAGATATATTTTACTACATACATACATAAAAAATACACAAATCATAAATAATTTACTCTGATGATAAAGAAGAGTTGAATAACATTGGCACTTTGTCAGCTGCGGTAATAACCCCACTTAACGGAAGGTTCTGGGTCATCTGGATAATCCCTGGGAGTGTGGATGGAGTTTCTAGTCAGAAAATCGGTGACAGTTGTCTGTATGGTTCTTTTCTTTTTTTCTTCATATATTTTGCTGTAACATCTCACTGTTTACCAAACCTGTCTACTGACGTCAGCAAAGCAATCAGTGTTTTCAAGCAACTGAAGTCCCTGATTAAGTTTTGAAAAAACTCCAGTTAATTCTTTCCCTGTAAAGTTTTTTTGACAACTTCTCCGCTTCCTCTTCTCATTATTTCTTCTTCATCATTTTTTTCCTCTTCAAAATCCGTCAAATCCAGATCTGTCTATTTCCCTTCTTCATGATCTATGAGCTGTTCCACACTGGCGATTGCTGCTGTTGCAACTCATAGTGACCCTATTTACAACATAAAGAAACACTGCCCAGTCCTGTGCCATCTTCACAATGGCTGCTATGTTTGAACCCACTGTTGCAGCCATTGTGTCAGTCCATCTTGTTGAGGGTCTTCCTCTTCTACCTTACCAAGCATGATATTCATCTCCAGGGACTTGTCCCTCCTGCAAGTAAAGGTCCAAAATACGTGATATGAAGTCTCTCCATCCTCGGTTCCAAGGAGCACTCTGGCTGTACTTTTTCCAAGACAAACTTGTTCATTCTTCTGGCAGTTCATGGTATATTTATGATATCAAGTTCTACATTCAGTGTTCTTGCCTATATAAGGATGATTTTCCCACAGATCTCTTCCATAATATTGTCTTGATCAAATGCTTGGAACTTTCTATCCATTACAACTCCCTACACCAGCTTCATTGTAGACCACACCATAGTGTGCTATACGGCAGTGCTTTGAACAGTAAATCATAAAATTGAGCATCTGTAGGTGAACATATGAGAATGATAACACCAGTACATTATGCACTGCAACATTGTATGTAATACATGTTGCTAATGATAAGGTGTACAAAAAAAAGGACGGTCAAAATGCAGTTCATCATAACTCAGATATGTCATAAGTTGGGGACTACCATAAAAAAGGGATCATTTAATATGTGACCTTTTGTGTCTGGC
The DNA here is from genome assembly GCF_024166365.1 of Elephas maximus indicus. Taxonomy (NCBI): domain Eukaryota; kingdom Metazoa; phylum Chordata; class Mammalia; order Proboscidea; family Elephantidae; genus Elephas; species Elephas maximus. Next base: position 89,147,646 of record NC_064833.1, read on the forward strand.
TTCTTTCATTTTCATAACGTTTTCAAAGTTCATCCGAGTTGTAGCATGCACCAGTACTTCTTCGTTCTTTTGATGGGTGATTAATATTTTGTCACATGTATACATCAATTTGTTTATCCATGCATCTGTTGATGGACATTGTGTTGTTTCTACCTTTTGGCTAGTATGAGTAATGCTGCTATAAACACCTGTGTACTAGTTTCTGTGTGGACATATGTTTTTATTTCTCTTATATACCTTTTTATATACCTAGGAGTGGAATTGCTGGGTCATATGGCAGTTCTATGTTTAACTTTTTGAGAAACTGCCAAACTTATCCACAATGACTGCACCGTTTTATATTCCCATCAGCAATGTGTGAGGGTTTCTCTACATCCTTGCCAACACTTGTTCTTTTCCATTTTTTGAAGTTAAAGTCAACCTGTTTTTGTTGTTGTTGTTAGCTGCTGTAGAGTTGACCCTGACTCGTAGTGACCCCATATGTTAGAGTAGAATTGCTCCATAGGGTTTTCTTGAGTGTTCACCTGGCCTTTCTTCTGTGGAGCCACTGGATAGGTTCAAACAGCCAATGTTTAGGTTAGCATCTGATAGCAAACCACTTGAGCCATCCAGGCTCCTAAAGCCAGCCTAATGGGTATGAAATGGTATCTCATTGTGGTTTTGATTTGCATTTCCTTAATGACCAATAATATTGAGTATCTTTTCATGTGCTTGTCGGACATTTGCATATTTTCTTTGGAGAAATGTCTGTTCAAGTCTTTTGCCCATTTTTAAATTGAGTTGTTTGTCTTTTTTGTAGAATTCTTTATGTATTCTGGATACTAGACCTTTATAAGTTATGTGATTACAAATATTTTCTCCCTTTCTGAAGGTTGTCTTTTCATATTCTTCATAATGTTTGTTGATACACAAAAGGTTTTAATTTTGTTGAAGTCAAATTAATTTTTCCTTTTGTTGCTCATGCTTTTGTTGCCATAGCTCAGAATCCACGGCCAAATCCAAGGTCATGAAGATTTACCCCTATGTTTTCTTCTAAGGGTCTTACAGTTTTAACTCTTGTATTTAGGTTGTTGATCCATTATGAGTTAATTTTTGTAAATGCAGTGAGGCGGGGTCCAACTTCATTCTTTTGCATTTGGTTTACCAGTTGTTCCAATACCATTTGTTGAAGACTATTCTTTCCCCACTGAATGGTTTTAGCATCCCTGTAGAAAATCAATTAGCCATAGATGTTTGGGTTCATTTATGGGCTCTAAATTAAATTCTATTGGTTTATATGTCTATTCTTATACTAGAACCACATTGTTCTGATTAGTGCAGCTTTGTAGTAACTTTTGAAAACGGGAAAGGTTATTTGTCCTACTTGGTTTATCATGTTCAATATTGTTTTGGTAATTCAGGGCACCTTGTGGTTCTATAAGATTTTGAGGGTTAGCTTTTGCATTTCTACAAAAACAGCTTTTGGAATTTTGATAGGGATTGCATTGAATCTGTAGATCACTTTGACAGTGTTGCCACCATAACAATATTAAGTGTTCCAATCCATGAACACAGGATGTCTTTCAATTTATTTTTGTCTTCTTTAATTTATTTAAGCAGTGTTTTGTATTTTTCAGTGTACAAGCATCATACTTCATTGGTTAAATTTTTTCCTTTTGGATACTATTATAAATGGAATTGTTTTTATCTTATTTTTGGTGAAGATATACACAGCAAAACACACATCAATTCAACAATTTCTACATGTAAAATTCAGTGACATTGGTTACATTCTTCAAGTTGTGTCACCTTTCTTTACATCCTTTCCCAAATTGTTTCACCATCATCAACACAAACTCACTTGCCCTAAAGCTTCTTTTCTAACCTTTCAATTTGCTGTTGTCAATTTGATCTCACAAAGATGATTCTTTGAAAGAACATAAGGCTCAGGGGGATATTCTTTTCTAATTAAGACAAACTATTGTTTGGTTAAAAAACTTCAGGGGATAATTTCACTTAAAAGTTTAAGGTTTAAAGAATTCCTGAGGGCAATAGTTTTGGGGGTCACCAGCCTCAATGGCTCCAGAAAGGGTGGATTCCATAAAAATTTGAAGTTCTGCTCCATATTTCACCCATTTTTTATCAGGATTCACCTGTAGAATCTTTGATCAAATCATTCAGTAATGGTAGCTGGGCACCATCCAGTTCTTCTGGTTTCATAAAAAAGGAGGCAGTTATTCACAGAGGCTGTTGGAGACGTATTACTGTTCCTCCTCCAATTCCCGACCCTCCATCTTCCTCTGCTACTCTAGGCAAATAGAGACCGATTGTTGTATATTTGATGGCCACTCACAAGCTTTTAAGATGCCAGGCACTATACAGTGAACTAGGAGGTAGAACAGAAGCACTAAAATCAATATTGTGCCAATTGTTTGGAATGCCCCATGGAACCGTGACCTTGAACCTCTGAATCAAGAAAACAAATCCCATGAGACTTTTAGTTGTACACAAGCAGTATCAATAGCTGCCTTTTTTCTTTTTGTATAAATATATGTAACTCAACATTTGCCTAGTCAACATTTTTCAGATGTGTAGCTCAGTGATATCAACTACATTAATCATGTTGTGTAGCCATTTCCCTTAATCAGTGCTAAATATGCTTTCATCATAAACAGAAACTCACTACTTTCCAAATAATGGCTCCCTCTTCCCCTTCCCTCCCACCCCTGGTAACCACTAATAAAGTTTGGTTTCTATACTTGCCTGATTCTGTCATTTTGCATACAGTATGTGTCCTTTTGTCATTGACTTATTTCAATCAGCATAATGTCATTAAGGTTCATCCATGTTGTAGCATGTATCAGGACTTCATTTTTCTGTATGGCTGAGTAGTATCCTATTGTATGTATGCAAGCTCTTCTGTTTATCCATTTATCCATCTATGGGCTTTTGGGTTGTTTCTCCCTTTTGGCTATTGTGAGTAATGCTGCAGCGAACTTTGGTGTACACCTGTCTGTCCACATGGCTGTTTTTAAGTCCATTGGGTATATACCTGGAAGCAGAATTTTTGGGTCATATGGTATTTCTATTTTTTTAATTTTCTGAGTAACGGCTACACTGTTTTCCACAATGGCTGTATCATTTTGCATTCCCACCAGTAGTGGATAAGGGTACCAATTTTGCCACAATCTTGACATTTATTATTTTCAGGTTTTTTTAAACCTTAAACATCCTAGTAGGAGTTAGATGGTACCTCACTATGGTTGTGATTTGCATTTTCTGATGGCTAAAGATGTTGAGCAAATTTTCATGTGTTTGTTGGCCGTTTGAATATCCTACTTGGTGAGCTGTCTACCCAAGTCCTTTGCCCATTTTTGACTGGGTTATTTGTCTTTTTTATTGTTAAGTCATAGAAGTCTTATACGCCTATTCCTCACTTATTGACATGGTTAGGTTCCAAAGACTAAGTCATTATGAGAAAATTGACGTTACATGAAAATGGAGGATGACAATATCAGATGACAAAATGGAGGATGACTACATCATTACATATTGCCAAATAACATCGTTATATAACTCCCAAATCACTGAGAATCATGGCCCAGCCAAGGTGACAGATAATCTTAACCATTACTGCCAGCGTTACTCTCTCCTTGCACCTTGGTGTTCATTACTGCCAGACGTAATTTTTATGAGATCCCAATTAGCTATTTTGTCTTTTGTTGTGTGTTTATCCCATTTTTGTATTTGATAATTAATTTATCATTAACAAAATTAGGTCCCATATCTTCACCCTTATATTTTCTTCCAGGAAATTTTTGGTTTCAGATTTAACATTTAGGTCCTTGTTCCACTTTGATTTTGATTTTGTATATGGTGTGAGGTATGGATCTTGTTTCATTTTTCTGCATGTGGAAATCCAATTTTACCAGCACCATTTGTTGAAGACATAGTTCCTTCCCCATTGAATGGACTTATCACACTTCTTAAATGGCAGTTGACCATAGCCATATGGATTTATTTCTGTGTTCTTAATTCAATTTCATTGGTCTATGTGTCTATCATTAAACCAGTACCAGGCTGTTTTGATTACTGTAGCTGTGTAATAATGTTTTGAAGTGTGAAGTGTAATGCCTCCAATTTTGTTCTTCTTCTTCAATATTATTTTGGCCATTAGGCGTCTCTTGTCTTTCCATATAAAGATGAGGATTAGTTTTTCCATTTTTGTAAAAAATGCAGTTGGAATTTTGATTGGAATCATGTTTATAGATCACTTTGGGTAATACTGACATCTTGACTATATTGTCTTCCTATCTATGAACATGGAATATCTTTCCATCTATTTATTTCTTCTTTAATCTCTTTCAGCAGTGTTTTATAATTTGCATTGTGTAAGTCTTTAACATCCCTGTATAAATTTATTCCTAGGTGTTTTATTCTCTTAGATGCTATTGTAAATAGAATTGCTTTCTTAACCCCCTTTTCAGATTTCTTCTCACTGTTGTATAGAAGAAACCCAACTGATTTTTGTGCATTGACATTGTGTCCGGCAACTTTGCTCAATTCCTTTATTAGCTCTAGAAGTTTTTTAGTGGATTCCTTGGGATTTTCTATATACAGGATCATGTCATCTGTGAAAAGAGATAGTTTTACCTCTTTCTTTTCTATTTGGATACTATCTTTTATTTATTTTTCTTGCCTTAATTCTCTGGCTAGGACTTCCAATAAACAATGAATAGGAGTGGTGAGAGCAGGCTTCCTTATCTTTTCCTGTTTTATTTTATTTTCCTTTTTTTTTTTTATTTTGAACATCTTGCTGTGGTTTGGGTGAAAGTTTACAGAGTAAGTTAGTTTTCCATTCAACAATTTATACACATTTTGTTTTTCATCGTTGGCTGTGATCTCCTCAATGTGACAGCACTCTGCCCTCTTTCTTCCCTGGTTCCCTGTTTTCATTCACCAGTCTTTATTGCCCCTTCCTGCCTTCTGAACTTTGTTTTGGGTAAATGCTGCCCTTTTGGTGTCATATGGTTGATTGTTCTGAGAAGCACCCTCCTCACAGGTGTTATTGTTCACTTTATAGGCCTGTCTATTATTTGGCTAAAAGATGATCTCCAGGAGTGGGTTCAGTTCCAGTTTTGAAGAATGTCTCAGGGGTTCCACCAGTCTCTATCAGACCGGTAATCCTGGTCTTTTTCATGAATTTAAATTTTATTCTACATTTTCTCCCACTCTGTCCAGGACCTTCTATTGTGATCCTGACCAGAGCAGTTGGAGGTGGTAGCTAGGCACCATCTAGTTCTTCTGGTTTCAGGCTAGTGGAGGCTGTGATTTATGTGGTCCATTAGTCTTTTGGACTAATTGTTTCCTTGAATCTTTATCTTCTTCACTTTTCTTTCTTCTTTGCTCTGGATGGGAAGTTATATCTTATATGGATGCCCTCAAGCTTTTAAGACCCCAGTCACTACTCACCAAAGTAGGATGTAGAACATTTCTTGTTCCTGTTTTTAAGGGAAAAGCTTTCAATCTTTCACCAATTACATAATTATATATCCTGTCTATTAGGTTAAATTTGCACTAATTTCTCATGCACTTGATGTTACAATGCTTGTAGAATTTAACTACTAAATTTATCCTTTGGAAATACTATACAACTAGCCCTTTCATTTGTCCATGCCTTTACCTTTATTGGAGATCTTTCTTTTTAATTTTTATTGTACTTTAAGTGAAAATTTACAAGTCAAGTCAGTCTCTCATACAAAAATTTATATACACCTTGCTATATACTCCTAATTGCTCTCCCCCTGATGAGACAGCACACTCCTTCCCTCCACTCTCTATTTTTGTGTCTATTCGGCCAGCTTCTGACCCCCTCTTCTCACTCATCTCCCCTCCAGACAGGAGGTCCCAACATAGTCTCGTGTGTCTACTTGATCCAAGGAGCTCATTCTTCACCAATATCATTTTCTGTCCCATAGCCCAGTCCAATCCCTGTCTGAAGAGTTGGCTTTTGGAACGGCTTCTGTCTTGGGCTAACAGAAGGTCTGGGGACCATGACCTCCGGGGTCCTTCTAGTCTCAGACCATTAAGTCTGGTCTCTTTATGAGAATTTGAGGTCTGCATCCCACTGCTCTCCTGCTCTCATAGGGGCTTTCTGTTGCCCTCCCTGTCAGAGCAGTCATCGGTTGTAGCCGGGCACCATCTAGCTCTGGTCTCAGGCTGATGCAGTCTCTGGTTTATGTGGTCTTTTCTGTCTCTTGGGCTTGTAATTACCTTGGGTATTTGGTGTCCTTCATTCTCCTTTGCTCCAGGTGGGTCGAGACCAATTGATTCATCTTAGATGGCTGCTTGCTAGTGTTTAAGACCCCAGACGCCACTCTTCAAAGTGGGATGCAGAATGTTTTCTTAATAGATTTTATTATGCCAATTGACTTAGATGTCCCCTGAAACCATCATCCCTAGACCCCTGCCCCTGCTACACTGGCCTTCGAAGCGTTCAGTTTATTCAGGAAACTGCTTTTAGTTTAGTCAAGTTGTGCTGACCTCACTTGTATTGTCTGTTGTCTTTCCCTTCACCTAAAATAATTCTTATCTAATATCTAATTAGTAAAAATCCCTCTCCCTCCCTTCCCACTCTCGTAACCATCAAAGAATATTTTCTTCTCCATTTAAACTATTTCTCTAGTTATTATAATAGTGGTCTTATACAATGTTTGTCCTTTTGCAACTGACTAATTTCACTCAGCATAATGCTTTCCAGATTCCTCCATGTTATGAAATGTTTCACAGATTCATCATTGTTCTACATCGATGTGTGGTATTCCATTGTGTGAATATACCATAATTTATTTATCCATTTATCCATCGATGGTCACCTTGGTTGCTTCCATCTTTTTGCTATTGTAAACAGTGCTGCAGTCAATATGGGTGTGCAAATATCTGTTTGTATAAAGGCTCTTAATTCTCTAGGATATATTCCAAGCAGTAGGATTGCTGGATCCTACGGTATTTCTAGTTTTTTAAGGAAGCGCCAAATTGATTTCCAAAGTGTTTGTACCATTTTACATTCCCACCAGCAGTGTATAAGTGTTCCAGCCTCTCCTCAACCCCCTCCAATATTTATTATTTTGTGTTTTTTGGATTAAGGCTAGCCTTGTTGGAGTGAGATGGAATCTCATTGTAGTTTTGATTTGCATTTCTCTAATGGCTAATGATCGTGAGCATTTCCTCACGTATCTGTTAGCTACCTGAATGTCTTCTTTAGTGAAATGCCTGTTCATATCCTTTGCCCATTTTTTAATTGGGTTATTTGTCTTTTTGTAGTTGAGTTTTTGCAGTATCATGTAGATTTTAGAGATCTGACACTGATCAGAAATATCATAGCTAAAAACATTTTCCCATTCTGTAGGTAATCCTTTTACTCTTTTGGCGAAGTCTTCGGATGAGCATAGGTGTTTGATTTTTAGGAGCTCCCAGGTATCTAGCTTCTCTTCTGCACTGTTAGTAATGTTTTGTATACGGTTTGTGCCATGTATTAGTGCTCCTAATGTTGTCCCTATTTTTTCTTCCGTGACCTTTATCGTTTTAGATTTTGTATTTAGGTCTTTGATCTGTTTTGAGTTAGTCATTGTGCATGGTGTGAGGCATGGGCCTTGTTTCATTTTTTTTTGCAGATGGATATCCAGTTATACCAGTACCATTTGTTAAAGAGACTGTCTTTTCCCCATTTAAGTGACTTTGGGCCTTTGTCGAATATCAGTGGCTCATATGTGGATAGATTTATGTCTGGATTCTCAATTCTTTTCCATTGGTCTATGTATCTGTTGTAAGTACCAGGCTCTTTTGACTACTGTGGTGGTATAATGGGTTCTAAAATCATGTAGAGTAAGGCCTCCTACTTTGTTCTTCTTTTTCAGTGATGCTTTACGTATCCAGGGCCTCTTTCCCTTCCATATGAAGTTGATGATTTGTTTCTCCATCTCACTAAAAAATGTCGTTGGAATTTGAATTGTAATTGCATTGTATCTCTATATGGCTGTTGGTAGAATAGACGTTTTTACAATGTTAAGCCTTCCTATCCATGAGCAAAGTATGGTTTTCCACTTATGGAGGTCTCTTTTGGTTTCTTGCAGTAGCGTCTTGTAGTTTCCTTGGTATAGGTCTTTTACATCTCTGGTAAGATTTATTCCTAAGTATTTTATCTTCTTGGGGGCTACTGTAAATAGTATTGATTTGGTGATTTCCTCCTCGATGTTCTTTTTGTTGGTGTAGAGGAATCCAACTGATTCTTGTACGTTTATCTTGTATCCTGATACTCTGCTGAAATGTTCTATTGGCTTCAGTAGTTTTCTTGAGGATTTTTTAGGGTTTTCTGTGTATAAGATCCTGTCGTCTTCAAATAGAGATACTTTTACTTCTTCCTTACCAATCTGGAGGTCCTTTATTTCTTTATGTAGAATAATTGCTCTGGCAAGGATCTCCAGAACAATGTTGAATAAGAGTGGTGATACAGAGCATCATTTTCCTGGTTCCCATTCTCACGGGGAATGCTTTCAGGCTCTCTCCATTTATGATGATGTTGGCTCTTGGCTTTGTATAGTGTCCTTTATTAAGTTGAGGAATTTTCCTTCTATTCTTATTTTGCTGAGAGTTTTTATCATGAATGGGTGTTGAACTTTGTCAAATGCCTTTTCTGCATCAATTGATAAAATCATGTGATTCTTGTCTTTTGTTTTATTTATATGACGGATTACATCAATTGTTTTTCTAATGTTGAAGCATCCCTGCATATCTGGTATGAATCCCACTTGGTCATGGTGAATTATTTTTTTGATATGTTGTTGAATTCTATTGGCTAGAATTTTGTTGAGGATTTTTGCATCTATGTTCATGAGGGATATAGGTCTATAATATTCTTTTTTTGTGGTGTCTTTACCTGGTTTTGGCATCAGGGATATGCTGGCTTCATAGAATGAGTTTGGGAGTATTCTGTCCTTTTCTATGCTCTGAAATACCTTTAGTAGTAGTGGTGTTAACTCTTCTCTGAAAGTTTGGTAGACCTCTGCAGTGAAGCCGTCTGGGGCAGGGCTTTTTTTTGTTGGAATTTTTTGATTACCTTTTCAATCTCTTCTTTTGTTGTCGGTTTACTTAGTTGTTCTGTCTCTGTTTGTGTTAGTTTAAGTAGGTAGTGTGTCTAGGAATTCATCCATTTCTTCTAGGTTTTCACATTTGTTAGAGTACAATTTTTCATAGTAACCTGATATGATTCTTTTGATTTCTGTTGGGTCTGTTGTAATATTGCCCATCTCATTTCTTATCCAGTTTATTTGCTTCCTCTCCTGTTTTTCTTTTGTCATTCTGGCCAATGGTTTATCAATTTTCTTAATTTTATCAAAGAACCACCTTTTGTTCTTGTTAACACTTTGAATTGTTTTTCTGTTATTTCATTTAATTCTGCTCCAATTTTTATTATTTACTTTCTTTTGGTGACTGAGGGTTTCTTTTGTTGCTATCTTTCTATTTTTTTTCAACTTGTAGGGATAATTCTTTGATTTTGGCCCTTTTTTCTTTTTGTATATGTGCATTTATTGATGTAAATTGACTGCTGAGCGCTGATTTCACTGTGTCCCAAAGGTTCTGATAGGAAGTGTTTTCATTCTCATTGCATTCTATGAATTTCTTTATTTCATCCTTAATGTCTTCTATAACCCAGTCTTTTTTGAGCAAGGTATTGTCCAGTTTCCAAGTGTTTGATATCCTTTCACCTGCTATTTTCTGTTATTCATTTCTGCTTTTACAGCCTTATGGTCAGAGAAGATTATTTGCAATATTTTGGATTCTGCTAAGGCTTGCTTTGTGACTTAATATGTGGTCTGTTCTAGAGAATGTTCCAGGTGCACTAGAAAAGAAAGTATACTCGGCAGCTGTTGGGTGGAGTGTTCTGTATGTGTCTATATGGTCAAGTTGGTTGATTGTGGCATTTACATCTTTTGTGTCTTTAATGAGCTTCTTTCTGTATGTCCTGTCCATAACCAAAGTGGTGTGTTGAAGTCTCCTACTATAATTGTGGAGCTGTCTATCTCAGTTTTCAATGCTGTTAGAGTTTATGTATCTTGCAGCCCTGTCATTGGGTGCATGAATATTTAATATGGTTATATCCTCCTGGTATATTGTCCCTTTAATCATTATATAGTGTCCTTCCTTATCCTTTGTGGTGGATTTAACTTTAAAGTCTATTTTGTCAGAAATTAATACTGCCACTCCTGCTGTTTCTGATTGTTGTTTGCTTGATATATTTTTTCCATCCTTTGAGTTTTAGTTTGTTTGTGTCTCTAAGTCTAAGGTGTGTCTCTTGTAGGCAGCATATAGACAGATTGTGTTTTTTTTTTTATCCATTCTGCCACTCTCTGTCTCTTTATTGGTACTGTTAGTCCATTTACATTCAGCATAATTAAAGGTAGGTATGAGTTTAGTGCTGTCATTTTGATGTCTTTTTTCGTGTGTTGTTGACAGTTTCTTTTTCCCACTTAATTTTTTGTGCCGAGTAGTTTAGCTTTATATATTGCATTTTCTTCTTATATGTTGATATTGATTTTGTTTCTGCTGGATCTCTATTTTTTTCTCGTATTTTATTTCGATGTGTGGGATAGTTAGTCTCCTTTGTGGTTACCTTAATATTTACCCCTATTTATCTAAGTTTAAACATAACTTTTATTTCTTTATATTGCCTTGTCTTCCTCTCCATGTGAAAGATCTTTGACTACATTTCTTAGTCCCTCTTTATTGTTTTAATATCGTTTTCTTTTACATAATAACATCGCTGTTTCCCTCTTTTGAGCTTTTTTTAATCTTGATTTATTTTTGTGATTTCCCTGTCTGGGTTGACCTCTGATTGCTCTGTCCATTGTTCTAGTCCTGGGTTGATACCTGATAGTATTGAGCTTCTAACCAAAGAACTCCCTTTAGTATTTCTTGTAGTTTGGTTTGGTTTTTACGAATTCCTTAAACTTCTGTTTATCTGGAAATGTCCTAATTTCACCTTCATGTTTAGAGACATTTTTGCTGGACATATGACAGTGTTTTTCCTTAAATGCTTTATATAAGTCATCCCATTGCCTTCTTGCCTTCATGGTTTCTGCCCTGTAGTCCGAGTTTATTCTTACTGACTGTCTTTTGTAGGTGACTTTTCATTTATCCCTAGCCCTAGCTCCTCTTAAGATGCTCTCTTTATCTTTGGTTTTGGTCAGTTTGATTATAATATGTCTTGGTGACTTTCTTTTAGAATCTACCTTATGTGGAGTTTGGTGAGCATCTAGGATAGATATCTTCTCATCTTTCACGATATCAGGGAAGTTTTCTGCCTACAAATCTTCAAGAATTCTCTGTATTTTCTGTTGTCCCTCCCTGTTCTGATACTGCAATCACTCGTATGTTTTTTCTCTTGATATGGTCCGACATGATTCTTAAGGTTTTTTCATTTTTTTAAATTCTTTTATGTGATTTTTCTTCAAATATATCGATGCCAAGGGCTTTATCTTCAAGTTCACCACTCCTGCCTTCCGCTTGCTCAATTCTGCTTCTCTGACTTTCTTTTGAGTTATCTACTTCTGTAATTTTATTGTTAATCTTCTGAACTTCTGCTTGCTGTCTCTCTATGGATTCTTGCAGCTTATGAAATTTTTCTTTATGTTCTTGAATAACCTTTTAAATTTCTTCAACTACTTATCTGTGTGTTCCTTGGCTTGTTCTGTGTATTGCCTGATCTCCTTACTAATCTCATTCCTGGTGTCTTGAAGAGTTCTGTATAATAATCTTTTGAATTCTGCATCTGGTAATTCCAGGAAGGCACCTTCAACCAGAAGATCCATTGATTCTTTGTTTTGAGAGCTTGTTGAGGAAATCATAGTCTGTTTCTTTATGCAACTTGATATTGACTGCTGTTTCCAAGCCATCTATAAGTTATTGTATTAGTTCGTTTTATGTTTGCTTAGTGTATCCTGGCTTATTGCTTTGTTTTGTTTTGATATACCCAAATGGGTTGCTTGAGTGAGCTAGCTTGATTATTTTCACCTTCAAAGGTCTGATGTCCTGTCACTAGATGGCTAGAGCTGTTATCAGGTATATCAGTCTAGGAGTCCACTCACTTTTCTTGTATGAATTCTGGTCAGGTGTCCTGGTAGCTGATCATCAAGTGTGTGGTATGAGCTCTGTCCTACAGTCTTAGAGGGCAGGGGTGATTGGTGTAGGTACTGGTATCTGGTTGCAGCAGAGGGCCACACCCTGAACAAGCCAGGGGGCTAACAACTGTCCCTCGATTGTCTATGAGGAAAGCGTGTCCCTGTTACGTAGAGCATACAAGTGGGTGGGTTCTGCAGACAGGCCTTGGGCACCCAATGCTTTTGGTTGTAAGGACTGGAAGGCACCAGTTATCCTTGGGCCCCTGTTGTGGGTGGCTGGGTGACTTGAGTGGTGGAGCCACCAGTATTTATGCCCCTGATGTGGGTAGGTGAGGACCCTGTTTAATAGGCAAAGCATTATCAAATATCAAACACCCACCTCTTCACTGCACAACTGAAACAGATGCAGTCTGACAACAAGGGCCGATTCTGCTGTAATAGGCCCACACAGGATCATGCAGGGGGAAAACATATTCAAAGTCCACAGACTTTTTATGCCTGGACAGGAGCCGCATTTGTCCTGAGCTCCCCTGGTTAGTGGATCTAGCAAATTATCTTTTCCCCCAGTTGTGAATTTATTCCTACTCTAAGGCCGGGAGGATGGCTCAGGGGGCTTAACAGGTCCTATCTCAGGCCCAGGGAAATCCACAGCCACTGAAGCCGGCTTGCAGGCTGGGGGCGTGTTAAAATATTCGCATGTATTTCGCTTTTGCTGAAAGCACTGTTCTTCTCTGTTTCTGGAGGTGTGAGTAGTCTGTGTGGCTGGCTGCTTCTCCCTGAGGAAACTGCGGCCAAGCGCTGGTACCAACCCATCGCAGCTGCTCTTGAGAATGGTGCCTGAGGGATCATGGTGAATCAGGTCTGGCGACTCTGCTCTGCTTCTGAACCTTTTCTCCCTCCCCCTTCTGCTCAGTCTGTGTTCTAACTTTGCCTTTGTTGGTCAGGGCTCCTACCTTGTCATATATATATAATCATTTCATTTATTTTTTTGGGTCTTTGTTGTAAGAGGGATCACAGGAAGGGTCTGGCTATTCCACCATCTTGGCCGTGCCTTGGAGATCTTTCTTTTATTTTTAAATTTTCTTTCACATGTGTAGCTTTGAGTATCTGTCTAGTGTCCTCTCCTTTCCATCTCAAGGACTCCTTTTATTAATTTTTGCAAAGCAGGTCTGGTGGTAACAGATTCTCACAACTTTTTAAAAATTATTTGAGAATGTTTTGAATTCACTCTCCTTTTTGAAGGACAACTCCTTTGGGTAAAGAATTCTTGGTTGACACATTTTTTCTTTCAGTGCTTTTTATATGTTGTTCCATTAACTCCTGGCCTCCAGGGTTTCTGAGGAGAAATAAGCACTTATTCGTATTGAGGACTTCTTATATGTTAATCTGGGAACCCTGGTAGAGATGTGGTTAAGTGCTACAGCTGCTAACCAAGAGGCTGGCAGTTTGAATCCACCAGGTGCTCCTTGGAAACTCTATCAGGCAGCTCTACTCTGTCCTACAGGGTCGCTATAAGTCAGAATCGACTTGACAGCAGTGGGTTTTATATGTTAATCTATTTTTTTCTCTTGTTGCTTTCAGAACTCTCTCCTCGTTTTTGGTTTTCAGAAACTTCATTACTATGTGTATTGGTGGTGACTTCTTTGGATTTATTCTGCTTGGAGTTCACCTAGTATCCTAGTTTTGCAGGTTCAACTCCTTATTCAGGTTTGGAAAAATTTCTTCATTATGTCTTGGAATATTCTTTCTATCCGCATGATCTTTGTGTTGGGTTTCTTGATTGAGTCCCACAATTCCATTTGACTTTGTTTGATTTTCATTATTCCTTTCTCTTGTTTCTTTGAGACTTGATAAGTTCATTTACAATGTCCTATAGTTCTTTTTTATAGTTCGCTTAATTTATCTTCTGTCCACTCAGATCTATTGTTGAATCCATCTCTTGCGTTTTCCCATTTCATTCCTTAGTTCCAGTGTTTCTACTTGGTTCTTTATATTTTCTATCTCCTTACTGATTGTCTCATTTTGTTTGCTGATCTCCATTAGTTTGTTGTCTCTGTGTTCTTTGAACATATTTAAGATTGTTGTTTGAAAGCCCTCTCTTTTTCCTATTATCCTGGCTTTCACAGGACTAATTTTAACTTCTTCGTCATGTCCTTTTAATTGGGCCACCTCTCCTGTGTTCTTGTATGTCCTGTAATTTTTTGTTGAACCTGAGGAATTTGAGTATTTTACTGTGGTAATTCTGGAACTCAGAATTTTCTCTTTCCCCAGTGATTACATATATTTTTCCCTTCATTTCCTCCCTCTTCCCCTAAGTTTTCTGAAATTCCACTAGAGTGCACTCTGACCCTCTAGTTCTTTCAGCACTGACTCAATGGCTCTGGGGGACTTGTACCCCTCCTTTTCTTTGGTGGGCATCAGGTACTTTCTTAGTTTATGTAAGGTTCTGATCTAGTTCCACAGGTTTTAGAAAGTTTTAAGTCTCTGGGGGCTAGCTCAGAGAATCACCCTATTGTTTATATCCATTAAGTTCCTATGGATGTCTTTTATTATGGAGCCTGGAAGCAATGCAATTTTTTTTCCCCTCTTTTTAGTTTTCTTGGATTGGGAGGGGACTGGTTTCTCCCTGTGGATCCATTTTCCTGGCTGCCTACAGGAAGATATTAAGACTTTGAAGTAGCCAACTGGCAGCAAAAGTTCAGTTTCTTTACTGCTCTCTTAGCCTTGGGGAGCTAGTTCACTGTATTTTGCATGCAACTCCACCCATCTCTCACTGTGTTTGCAGCTCAGGGTTTACATGGGGGCTTGGCAGGAGAGGCTCTCATAAGTGATGGAGAGAAAGATTTTCTTGCTTTGTAATCTTGCTCTTCCTTCTGCCTTCAGCCAGGTGCTTTATTTCTTGGACGTGGTCACTAAAGCTCAGAGCCCATAATTTCTGCCACATTGTTTGTGTTATTTTGTTTGTTTTTTCTTAAATTGTTGTATGATAATGGAAATGCTCAACTACCTATGTTGCCATCTTGGGGTGGAGCCTATATCAATCAGAATTTTTTTGTTAATTTACTTTTTGCATTGTTCATTGCTGGTGTATAGAATACAACTGATTTTTTGCGTGTTGATCTTGTAATTTGAAAATGCACTGAATTTATTACCTCTTTTTAGTAGTTTTTTTGTGGATTCTATGGGATTTTCTATTTATAGAGTCATGTCATCTGTGAACAGAAATAATCTTACATTTTCCTTTTCAATTTGGGTGACTTTTCTCTCTCCTTTTTTCTTTTGATCTAATTACTCTGGCTGGCACTTCCAGTACAATGCTGAATAACAGTGATTAAAGCAAGCATCCTTGTTTTGTTTCTGATCTTAGGGATAAAGATTTCAGTCTTTCACCATTTAGTATGATATTAGCTGTGGATTTTTCATAAATGCTCCTTATGTTGATATATCCCTTTTATTCCTAGTTTGCAGAGTGTTTCTTTGATGAAAGGGTGTTGAATTTTGTCAAATGCATTTCTGCATCTGTTGAGATGATCATGTAGTTCTTTTCCTTTGTTCTATTAATGTGCTGTATTACATTTATTAATTTTATTATGTTGAACCACCCTTGCCTTCCTGGGATAAATCCCACTTAGTCATGGTATATGATCCTTTTAATATGCTGTTGGATTTAATTTCCTAGCATATTGTTGAAGGTTGGTACATATATATTTATAAGGGATATTGATCTATAATTATCTTTTCTTGTGGCACCTTTATCTGGCTTTGGTATCAGGGTAATGCTCACCTTATAGAATGGGTTAGGAAGTGTTTCCTCCTTTTCTAATTTTGGAAGAGTTTGAGAAATATTGGTGTTAATTCATTTAAAATTTTTTTATTTTATTTTATTTTTGTTGTTGAGAATATACACGCAAAGCATACATCAATTCCATGGTTTCTACATGTACATCTCAGTGACATTGATTACATTCTTCATGTTGTGCTACCATTCTCACCTTCCTCTTCTGAGTTGTTCCTCCCTGTTAACATAAACTCACTGCTCCCTAAGGTCCCTATCTAATCTTTTGAGTTGCTGTTGTCAGTTCGATCGCATATAGGTAGATCTTGAAAGAATACAGTGCTCAAGGTCACATTCTTTACTAATTAAGCTAAACTATTGTTTGATTTTAAGAAGACTTTGGGGGTATTTTTGGTTTAGGATTTAAAGATTATCTCAGGGCAGTGGTTTCAGGGGTTGTTAATTCTTTTCTAAACGTTTGGTAGACTTCACCAGTGAAGTCATCTGATCCTGGGCTATTCTTTGTTCTGAGGTTTTACATTTCTTGTTGTAATTCTTTAATCAATTTAGGCAGTTTGTGTGTTTCTAGTAATTTGTCCAATTCACTGATATTATCTAATCTTTTCGTGCACAATTATTCGTAGTATTTGATTATAATTCTTTTTATTTCTGTGTGATCAGTAATAGTCCTCATTTTTATTTCTATTTTTGTTATTAGCGTCTTCTCTTTTTGTTAGTCTAGCTAAAAAGGTTTTTCAATTTTATAGATCTTCTCTTTTTTTTTTTTTTCTCAAAGAACCAACTTTTGATTTTGTTGGTTATACCTATTACTTTTCTATTCTCTGTTTCATTTTACTCTACTCCAATCTTTAATATTTCCTCCCTTCCTTTAGCTTTTGGCCTAGTTTTCTCTTATTTTTTTTCCTAGTTCCTTAGGTGTAAAATTTGTTTGTTGATTTGAGGTCTTTTCTTCTTTTTTTGCTGAATTGCACAAGTTTTGGTGGTTGTGTGTGTTTTTTTTTTTTCATTCATCTCTTAGTACATAGTCTAATTTACCTACTGATTTCTTCTTTGACCCCCTGGTTTTCTGATTGTGTTCTGTGATTTCCATGTTTTTGTGAATTTCTTGACTTTCTTTCTATTTTGACTTCCAGCTTTTTTCCGTTGGGTTCAGAGGAGATACTTTGTATGATTTCAATCTTTTTCAAACTTGTTGAGTATTGTTTTATGGCTTAACATGTGGTCTATGCTGGAAAATATTCCTGTGCACTGGACAAAAATGTGCATTTTGCTGACATTGAGTAGAGTGTTCTGTATATGTCTGTTCAGTCTAGTTGGTTTATACTGGTGTTTAAGTTTTCTATTTCCTTTAGGTTGTCTGTCTAGATGTCGTATCCATTATTGAGATTAGTGTACTGAAGTCTCCAATTATTATCACAGAACTGTCTATTTTTATCTTAAATTTTGTCAATATTTGCTTCATATATTTTAGATCTGTGTTGCTTGCTGCATATATATAACATATATATTTTATGTTGTATAATATATGTTATATATAATAATATGTTCACAATTATTATATATTCTGATGAATTGATCCTTTGTCAATATAAAATGTCGTCTTTTGTCTCCCGTAAAATATTTTGACTTAATATCTATTTTGTCTGATATTGGTATAGCTACTTCAGTCTTCTTTTCATTATTTGCATGTAATATCTTTTTCCATTCTTTTACTGTCAATCTATTTGTGTCTTTGGGTCTAAAGTGAGTTTCTTGTAGACAGCATACAGTTGGTTGGTTCACTAAAAAAATCCATTCTACTAACCTCTGTCTTTTAATTGTTGAGTTTAATCCATTTGCACGTTAGAAGTGATTACTGATAATGAAGGGCTTGCTTCTGCCGTGTACTTTCTACATGTTTTATATCTTTTAAGTATCTCAGACTCTCCAACGCTGCCTTCTTTTGTGTTTGATTGAATTTTCTCTAGTTGAACAGTATTGATTCCCTCTTCATTTTCTTTTCTGAATTTTTTTTTGTTACTTTACTTGTGGTTACCATAGGGAATACGGAAACCCTGGTGGTGTAGTGGTTAAGTGCTATAGCTGCTAACCAAAAGGTTGGCAGTTTGAATCCACCAAGTGCTCTTTGGAAACTCTATGGGGGCAGTTCTACTCTGTCCTAGAGAGTTGCTATGAGTCGGAATTGACTCGACAGCAGCGGGTTTTTTTTTTTTTTTTTAATGGGGATTACAGTTAGCATCCTAAATTTTATAACAATCTAGTTTGGATTGATACCAAATTTGCTTCAATAGTATATATTAACTTACTTCTATCTAATTCTGCCCCCTCCCAATTTTATGTTGTCATTGTCACATATTATATCTTTATACACTGTGTCTTCATCTCACATACTTTGGACATGTTATTAGGAGGGACCAGTCCCTGGAGAAGGACATCATGCTTGCTAAAATAAAGGGTCAGCAAAAAGAGAAAGACCCTCGACAAGATGGATTGACACAGTGGCTGCAACAGTGGTCTCAAACATAACAACATTGTGAGGGTGCCACTGGACCAGGCGAAGTTTCATTCTGTTGTACACAGGTTTGCTATGAGTCTGAACCAACTCGAAGGCACCTAACAACATAAATTGTGTGCCTGTTAACAGAGGTTTAGAATTATAATTATTGTTTTATAAATTTATCTTTTAGATAACATTGAAACCAAAAATACAATAATACTGCCTTTTATATTTACCTGTGTAGTTACCTTTACTAGTGATTTTTATTTCTTCATATCACTTTGAGCTACCTTCTAGTGTCTTTTTGTTTTGGCCTGAAAGACTACCTTTAGCATTTATTGTGAAAAACTCCCTTAGCTTTTGTTTATCTGGGGATGTATTAATTTCTCCTTCATTTTTGAAAGATTGTTCTGCCAAATATAGAACTCTTGGTTGACAGTTTTACTTATTTATTTATTTTTTTCTTTTCAGCACTCTCAATCCCACTGTCTTACTGGACACCATGATTTCTAATGAGAAATAGGCTGTTAATCTTATAGAGGATTGGTTGTATGTGACAAGTAGCTTCTCTCTTGCTGTGTTCTATATTCTCTGCCTTTGGGTTTTAACAGTTTGATTAGAATGTGTCTCTGTGTGGATCTCTTTGAATTTATTTTGCTTGGAATTCTTTGAGCTTCTTGGATGTGTATGTTCATGTCTCTCATCAAATCTGGAAAGTTTTCAGTCATCATTTCTTCAAATATATTTTCTGCTTCCTTGTTTCTCTCTTCTCCTTCTGCGATTCCCGTAATGGATGCATTGGTACACTTGATGATGTTCCAAAGACCCTTAAGCTCTTTTCATGTTTCTTCATTGTTTTATTTTTCCTGCTTCTCAGATTGGGTAATTTCAATTGCCCTATCTTCAAGTTCTCTGACTTTCTTTTGCTTTCTCAAATCCACTGTTGAACTTCTCTAGTGAAATTTTTATTTCAGCTTTTGTACTTTTCAGTTCCAGGATTTCTATTTGTTTTCTTTTTATAATTTGTATTTACTGATATTCCATACTTCTTCATATGGTGTTCTCCTGATTTGTCCATGATTTTCTTCAGTTCTCTAAGCATATTTGAGACAGTTAATTTAATGTTTCTCTCTATTAATTTCAATGTCTGGGTATGGTCCAATGTCTTGGTTTTGATCTCAGAATTCTGGGTTGAATGCAGTCACTTCCCACATGAGGAGAATAGGTGGCTAGCAAATAAATAGACCACTGGGAAGACAGACAAAAATGGCGCGATGAAGCATGTTCTCTTATTACTCTAAATGCTACAAGAAGTGTGTTACCTCGATACCATCTTAATCATCTAGTCCCAGAGCTGTATTTACTGGTCTGTAAAATCTTCTCCAGTTTTTATGCTGCCAACGTGGTAGAATCTTGAGTGTCTCTAAGTATACTGAATCTGAAGAATCTGTGCTGTGACTACTGTTTTACTTTTTCTTTCTGCTGCCATAAGGACTTACCATTCCTAGACTTCTTTTCAAACATTTATTCATTATCTGTTCCTCTGTGAATCAAGTGCTCATAAGGTGACTCCTCTGTGTCTGGCAGTGCACTGAACTTTAAAGACACAAAAGTGAAGTTCACATGTGCAGTGGAGGAAAGGGGTGAAAACAGATGGTTATGCTATAGTATGGTATACCTATGTGATATGAGATGACTATCACACTAGTGTGAAGAGATGGTATTGGATGCTCGTAGGACAGCTTGATTCACAACATTGGAGTAGTGCTTATTAAATTGAGAGCCAGAATTTCCTGAGATATGATTGGAGTCTGAAGCTCAATCTCTCAGGATCTTTATGCTTCAGAGGAGCAGGCATTTCAGGACAACCCTATTCTGTGTTCTCCAATCAAATAGTAGATAACCGAAATTTTGCCAGTAGACATTCATTCTTTAAATCTCGTTCTTTTGATTCAATCTTTGGTTAAAAGAAAATTAATTTAGGTTGGACCCTCCTTAAGCTAGCAGCTCTTTAACTCCAGAGTGTTGATATCATGTTGCTCCTCAATAAAAAAGTTTTTATGAGGAATGGGTGGAGAGAAAGGAGAGAACAGTCATGTGTTGAC
The DNA here is from genome assembly GCF_024166365.1 of Elephas maximus indicus. Taxonomy (NCBI): domain Eukaryota; kingdom Metazoa; phylum Chordata; class Mammalia; order Proboscidea; family Elephantidae; genus Elephas; species Elephas maximus. Next base: position 89,168,199 of record NC_064833.1, read on the forward strand.
CAGGGAAAAAGGAAAGCCTTAAAATAAAGATGCTTAAAAACCAACCTTCCTTCACACGGCAACCCTAGCAGGGCCACTTAGCAGCTCTAAATTGCTGCTTTTGAATGGGGACAAAGTCTCAATCATTTGGATTCCTTGAGCCTCTTCTGAACAGAGGTTCCTGGAATGAAGGGTGCTTCTCTCTCCCAGTGTACTAGATCTTCACACATTCCACTCGGTGGAGCACAGGACAAGGCTGGCATGATGGGGCTGAGAGTCAATCCCCACACTCTGCAATGGCTGGGCCTCTTTTTCAGACCAATGGTAGGAAGTGGCGGAGGGGCAGAGAATAGGGCTGATGTGGAATAGTGAAAAGTAATTTGGGAGTTGGGTAAATCTGCTGCAGTGTAAGTTTAGGTCAAAGTCTTAGCTCTAGACTTTAGTGTTGCCAGACTCTGCTTTGTGGCAGTGACTGAGTCAAGATAAATCAGACCGGTCAGCAGGCTGGACTGTGAGTTCACTGAGGGAGGGATGAAATCTCATTATTCCGGACATTCCCAGTGCCCGCAGAGTGCCAGGTATAAAGCAAGTGATCAAGAGCTTGTTGAATAAATAATCAATGCTGTGTGCTACGTGTTCAGCTTGGTGTCTACCGTGGTATGCTAGAGTGCAGTACAGGGCTGTATGCCTTTGAGTGGAGATGGGGCGATGCCTCTTTGATTTCTTCCTTCCTTTCTTGCTTCCTTCCTCCCTCCCTCCCTCCCTTCCTTTCTTTCTTCATTCTTCCCTCCCCCTTCCTTCTTTCCTTTCTTTTTTTTACATTTCACATTTCTTAATGTCTACATAAAAAGAAATAACAGCTTTATTGAGATGTAATTCACACACCATACAACTCATTCATTTAAAGTGTCTAATTCAAAGGTTGGAAGTCCTGGTGGTGTAGTGGTTAAGTGCTATGGCTGCTAACCAAAGGGTCGGCAGTTTGAATCCGTCAGGTGCTCATTGGAAACTCTATGGGGCGGTTCTGCTCTGTCCTATAGGGTCGCTACGAGTTGGAATCTACTCCATGGTGCTGGGTTTGGCTTGGTTTGGTTTAATTTGAAGGTTTTCAGCATATTCGTAGAGCTGGGTAACCATCACCACAATCAATTTTAGAGTATTTTCTCTACCCCAAAACAAACTCCATGCCCTTCAGAAGTCACTCCCTGTTTCCTCCCAACTTCTCCCTCTGCCCAGCCCTAGGCAACCATGAATCCATGTTCTGTTTCTATGAATTTGCCTATTATGGACATTTTATATAAGTTGTATCATACTCTATGAGAACTTTTGTGTCTGGTTTATTTTACTTGGCATGATGTTTCCAAGGTTCATCCATGTCGTAGCATATTAATACTTCATTCCTTTGGGGCCAAATAATATTCTATTGTATGGACAGACCACCTTGTTTATCCATTCATCAGTTGACGGGTTATTGGGTTGTTTCCACTTTTAGCTATTAAGAATAATGCTGCTATGGACATATGTACATACAGGTTTTTACGTGGGCATATTTTCTCATTTTTCTTGTGTATATGCCTAAAAGTGTAATTTCTGGGTCATATGGTAACTCTAAGTTTAACCTTTTGAGGAACTGCAAACCGTTTTCCAAATCAAATGCACCATTTTACATTCCCACAAGCAGTATATTAGGGCCCCAATTTCTCCACATATGCACTGACACTTTTTATTATTTGTATTTTTTTATTATAGCCATTCTGGTACATCATTCCTTTATTTTGAAGTTATTAGTTGCCATCAAGTTGATTCTAACTCATGTAGACCCCATGTGTGTCAGAGTAGAACTGTGCTCCATAGGTTTTTCAAGACTGTGACCTTTTGGAAGCAGATCACCAGGCCTGTCTTTCAAGGCACCTTTAGGTGGGTTCAAACTGTCAACCTTTCAGCTAGTATTTCAGCACATAACCATTTATGCCACCCAGAAATTTGCTTGTATATTGCTGATTCACTTAATTTATCACTGGCCATGATATAAATAATACATTTTATTATTTATATGATATTGACTTAGTGCACATATGTGAAATTTTCCTTATCATCTCTACTTTCTGGATAAGAATTAAAACTAGGTCAGAATGGCCTTGCTGAAACTTTTCCTGTGGAAGTCTTGAAGTGGTAGAGCTGCAGTGCTTGCATTAGTTACCCGCAGCACCACAAAGTGTCAGCATTCATCTAGGCAGTCAGGCATCAGCTGGTGGGCCTCAGCAGCCTCCTGGGTGGCTCAAGGGTGAGATGTGGGCCTCTCTGCCTCCTCCAGGCCACAGCAGTGGCTGTTTGGCTGGTGGCCGCATTTGGCCCACTGAGTGGTGTAGCACAGATATACCATATCAGCAGCTCTTCATCAATCTGGCGAGACCAAAGCCAACTCTTAAAACAAACATTTCCTGAATGAACAATGTGTTTGTTATAATTTCCTTATTTGTTTATGATGGCTGTGTCAGCCACACTCATTTAGGTAAACACTGACAATCTTAGGATGTTTCACTCCTAACAAAAGTATCTAAGTACAAACAGCACTCTTCGGTTTTAATTTATATTGTCTAAACATAACAGATGTTGATAAAATGAGCCAACAAGAAAATACAACAAAGGAGACCATTTCAAGGGAGGGGATTTTGATTAAAATGCATCTTGATTGACAAAATGATACGGTATTAATGGGATGTATCACTTAAATGTCGTATTTGGCTCCTATAAAACCATAAAACAAGCTTGACTCAAACATTTGCAGTTTCCAGACCATAAATATTGCATTTGCAATTGAACTAATCCTATTGTTCTTGTTCTTCCGTTATTTACTGAGTTGTATAATTTTTGTACATGCTGTGTCACTATCTTGTTATAATCTCAGTCCTGGCTTCATTGGAGATGTGTAACTCAGTCTGATGTGTAACTCTGCCCTCTGCTCTTCCCATGAACCATGCTGGCTAATGTGGTGATGTTCCTAGGGCCCAAAGCAAGCAGAAAATTGTGCCCTAGTGGACCAAAGGACTGCTTTAGACCTTTCTCATCTCTCAATAATGTGATTCTGAGAATCACTGCAGTTAAGAAGACAACAGTAAGCAGTAGGGTCAAAATCTTCTACAGTAAGGGATGACATAGTTGACTTTGAAAGTTAACAGTGAGTGTTTATTACAGGTCATGGAAAGAAATAAAACATAATATTGCATCTTTTCCCTTAAACAAAAACTTGAATTCAAAGAAAGAATCTTGTAATTAGTTGTGGATGTTAATTAATTGTGGCACCTGGAGTGACTCTGGGTTGGTTCCCTGGTTGATGAAAGCACATCCCCGTGTGGTTTACATCTTTCCTGGGTTGAGCTTGGAGATTTGGAGGGCCCTCAGCATGGTTCCAGTGTTGCCTTAGCAGCCCTAAGATTCTTTGGCCTGAGAGTGTCTTCAACTTCAGCAGAGCTTTTGATTCAGCTCAACCACAGTAAGCGAGAACTAAGTGAACCTTTAGCGGTTTAGAGGCAGGTGTGGGGAATACGCTTTTGCTCCCTGGAATTGTTTCCTTTGCTTTCTATATGGCATACATGGGGACCTACTGAAAGTACAGCTTCCACTTTGGGTCTTTATGCCCAGTTTTGAAATGGGGATATTAACACAACACATTGGGGTTTTTTTTTTTTTTTAATAAACTTTACAAAGCTCTTGAAATATAGCTTATCACATAATAAATGTGAATGGTAAATGGTAACATTATTGCTGTTGCAGTTGGTGTTTTTACTCTTATCTATTCAGCTTCATTACTCCCTAAAGGTCCTTCATATTTGCTTTTGCTATTTGGTGACCTGCATGATCAGGATGCAGGAACTGCTCCAGCGCACGTCTGAAGTCTTTCTAGTTGATGGAGGGAGTAGGGCTCAATCTGGAGGCAGAGAACATCACTTTGATATGGGGCCTTTGACTTAAGGAGAAAGGAAAGGGAAGCAATTACTCATTAAGAAGGAGGTACTGGATAAGACAGTATTTCTTTGTAGTGGTGTAATATGTTAATTCCATAGAATTTGGTAGTTGATGCATAGGCAACATTCAGGTCCATTTTTGTGGTTGGAGAGATGACAACCAAAGAAGCTTGTCCAAGGTATGTGTGACTTGTCCAAGGTCACGCAAATTTTGGAGACTGAACTACAGCATGCATCTCCAAACTCAGGCTAGTGTTTCGCTCTTGTATACACTGCCTTTTTCAGTAATTTCTAAACCAAGGAACCCATTATACGGCTGAGAGGAAACAGCATGGTATTTAATGCCCCAGTAAGTAATTTGTTCAATAGCCTTGCAGAATGTTTATGAAATATGGACATGTTCCAGCTACAGGAGGGAGTAGATAGGAGGTAGTAAAATGAAAAACAAAAAATGCATGTTTTTTAAAATATTTCCATTAGACTTTGGAATTGTCATTAACTTTTTTAAAAACTAAGCTTTTTATTTTGAGATAATTGTAGGTTCACATGAAGTTGTAAGAAATAATACTGAAATAGCTCTTATACCCTTTACCCAGTTTCCCTCAATGGTAAATATTGCAAAATTACAGGACAATATCAGAACCAGGACACTGACACTGATATAGTCAAGATACAGAACAGTTTCATCGACTTAATGATCCTTCCTGTTGCCCTTTTGTAACCACACTTAACCACCTTCTGTCCCCACACACCCACCTGAAATGTGGCAACCACTAATCTGTTCATTTCTATAATTCTGTCTTTTCAAGAATGCTCCATACAATCATGAAATATGTAAGTTTTGGGGATTGGCTTTTTTACTCAGAATAAGTTTGTTGGGGGTCGTTGTTGTTAGGTGCCGTCAAGTCTGTTCTGACTCATAATGACTCTACGTACAACAGAGTGAAACAGCTCCCTGTCCAGTGCCATCCTCACAATCGCTGTTATGCTTGAACCCATTGTTGCAGTCACTGTGTCAATCCACCTCACTAAGAGTTTTCATTTTTTTCACTGACCCTTACTTTACCAAGCATGATGTCCTTCTCCAGGGACTGGTCCCTTCTGATAACATGTCCAAAGTATGTGAGACAAAGTTTCTCCATCCTTGCTTCTAATGAGCATTCTGGCTGTACTTCCTCAAAGACAGATTTGTTAGTTTTCCTGGCAGTCCACGGTGTATTCAATATTCTCTGCCAACACTGTAATTCAAAGGCATCAGTTCTTCTTGGATCTTCCTTATAGATTGTCCAGCTTTCATGTGCATATGAAACTATTGAAAACACCATGGCTTGGGTTAGGTACACCTTAGTCCTTAGGCCTTGAAGTAGCATCTTTCCTTTTTAACACTTTAAAGAGATCTTTTGCAGCAGATTTGCCCAATGCAATGTGTCATTTGATTTTTTGACTGCTGCTTCCAGGGGCATTAATTGTTGGAAGTATTAGTAGTTAACTCCTTTTCATTGCTGAGTACTATTCCATCGTGTGAATGTGTCGTTAGGTGCCGTTGAATTGGTTCTGACTCATAGCGACCCTATGCACAACAGAATGAAACACTGCCTGGTCCTGCGCCATCCTTACAATCGTTGTTATGCTTGAGCCCAGTGTTGCAGCCACTGTGTCAATCCACCTCTTTGAGAGTCTTTCTCTTTTCCGCTGACCCTGTACTTTGCCAAGCATGATGTCCTTCTCCAGGGACTGATCCCTCCTGACAACATGTCCAAAGTATGTAAGATGCAGTCTCGCCATCCTTGCCTCTAAGGAGCATTCTGGTTGTACTTCTTCCAAGACAGATTTGTTCATTCTTTGGCAGTTCATGGTATATTCAGTATTCTTTGCCAACACCACAATTCAAAGGCATCAACTCTTCTTCGGTCTTCCTTATTCATTGTCCAGCTTTCACATGCATATGATGCGATTGAAAATACTATGGCTTGGGTCAGGCGCACCTTAGTCTTCGGGGTGACATCTCTGCTCTTCAACACTTTGAAGAGGTCCTTTGCAGCAGATTTACCCAATGCAATGTGTCTTTTGAATTCTTGACTGCTGGTTCCATGGCTGTTGATTGTGGTTCCAAGTAAAATGAAATCCTCGACAACTTCAATCTTTTCCCCATTTATCATGATGTTGCTCATTGGTCCAGTTGTGAGGATTTTTGTTTTCTTTATGTTGAGGTGCAATCCGTACTGAAGGCTGTGGTCTTTGATCTTCATTAGTAAGTGCTTCAAGTTCTCTTAACTTTCAGCAAGCAAGGTTGTGTCATTTGCATAACGCACATTTTTAATGAGTCTTCCTCCAATCCTGATGCCCCATTCTTCTTCATATAGTCCAGCTTCTCGTATTATTTGCCCAGCATGCAGATTGAATAGGTATGGTGAAAGAATACAACCCTGACGCACACCTTTCCTGACTTTAAACCAAATCAGTATCCCCCTGTTCTGTCCGAACAACTACTTCTTGATCTATGTAAAGTTTCCTCATGAGCACAATTAAGTGGTCTGGAATTCCCAAACTGACAGACACATGGGGGTGGTGTGAATGTATCGCAGTTTATTTAACCAAACTCCCACTGAAGAACATCTGCACTGTTTCCAGCTTTTGGCTCTTACAAATAAAGCTGTGCATTCATGTACAGGCTTTTGTGTGAAAAATAGATCTTTATTTCTCTGGATTAAATGCCTGGCGGTGCACTTACTGGATCATATGGTAGCTGCATATTTAGTTTTTAAGAATCTGTCAAACTGCTTTCCAGAGTGGCGGTACCATTTTACATTCCCATCAGCAATATATGAATGATCTAGTCTCTTTTCAGCCTTGCCAGCATTAGGTGCTGTCACTGTTTTATTTTAGTAATTCTGATAGGTATGTAATGATATGTCATTGTGGCTTTAATTTGCATTTCCCTAATGGCAAATTAACATCTTTTCATGTGCTTATTTGTCTGCATATCCTGTTTGGTGAAACATCTCTTGATGTCTTTTATCCATTTTCTAATGGATGTGTTGGAGCTCTTGTTGCATAGTGGTTAAGTGTTTGGCTGCTAAACAAAAGGTTGGCAGTGTGAATCCACCAGCTGCTCCTTGGAAACCCTATGGGGGCAGTTGTACTCTGTCCTATAGGATTGCTATGAGTCAGAATTGACTCAACAGCAATGAATTTGGTTTGGTTTTGGTTTATATATGTGATATATATATATATATATATAGTCAAGTTTTGAGAGTTCTTTCTATATTCTATACACTAGTCCTTTTTCAGATACGTGATTTGAAAATATTTTCTCCCAGCCTGTAGCTTGTCTTTTCATCTTCTTGACAGGGTTTTTCACAGAGTAAAAGTTTTTAATTTTGATGGAGTTCAGTTAATCAATATTTTTCCTTTATGGATTGTGTCTTTTTTCATTTCTTAAAAAAATTATTTGTTTTGTTGTTGTTGAGAATATATACAGCAAAACATGCATCGATTCAACAGTTTCTATATGTACCATTTAGTAACATCGATTACATCCTTCAAATTGTGCAACCATTCTCATCCCCGTTTCTTTTTTTTCCTCTTTTTTTTTTTATTGTGCTTTAAGTGAAAGTTTACAATTCAAGTCAGTTTCTTTTACAAAAATTTACATACACATTGTTATGTGACCCTAGTTGTTCTCCCAATAATGTGACAGCACACTCCTCCTCCGTAGCACGTATTTTCTGTGTCCATTCAACCAGCTCCTGTCCCCTTCTGCTTCTCATCTTGCCTCTGAACAGTAGCCGCCCACCTAGTCTCATGTGTCTATTTGAGCTAAGAAGCACACTCCTCACCAGTATCATTTTATGTCTTACAGTCTAGTCTAATCTTTGTCTGAAGAGTTGGCTTTGGGAATGGTTTTAATTTTGGGCTAACAGAGTCTGGAGGTGATGTCCTCTGGGGTCCCTCTAGTTTCAGTTAGACCATTAAGTCTGGTCTTTTTACTAGAATTTGAGTTCTGCATTCCACTTTTCTCCTGCTCCATTGGGGATTCTCTGCTGTCTCACCCCTTTTTCTGAGTTGTTCCTCTCCATTAACATAAATTCACTGCCCCTACGGTTCCTACCTAATTTTTCAAGTTGCCGTTGTCCATTTGATCCCATATGGGTAGTTCTTAAAAAAGTTTAATGCTCAAGGCAGACATTTTTTATTAATTAAGCTAAATAGTCTTTGGTTTTAAGAAGATTTCAGGGATATTTTTCACTTAAAGTTTAAAGATTATCTCAGGGCAATAGTTTCAGTGGTTCATCCAAACTTCATGGCTCCAGGAAGTCTGAAGTCCATGAGAATTTGAAATTCTTTTCTGCATTTCCCCCTTTTGATCAGGATTCTTCTATAGCCAGGAACCATCCAGTTCTTCTGGTCTCATGGTAAAAAAAAAAACTAACTTAGTAGTTTTAAAGGAGGCAGTTATTCATGGAGGTGATTATCCACACATTCCATGTTGTTGTTTTTGTTAGGTGCAGCCTAGTTGGTTGTGACTCATAGTGACCCTATGTACAACACAATGAAACACTGCCTGGTCCTGTGCCATCCTCAATTGTTACATATTTGACCCCATTTTTGCAGCCACTGTGTCAATGCATCATGTTGAGGGTCTTACTCTTTTTTGCTGACCTTCTATTTCACCAAGCATGATCTCCTTCTCCAGGGACTGGTCCCTCCCGATAATATACCAAAGTAAGTGAGACGAAGTTTCACCATCTTCACTTCTAAACAGCATTCTGGCTGTACCTCTTCTGAGGCAGATTTGTTTGTTCTTCTGGCAGTCCATAGTATATTCAATATTCTTTGCCAACACCGTAATTCAAATGCATCAATTCTTCTTCTGTCTTTCTTAGACATTGTCCAGCTTTCGCATGCACATGAGGTGACTGAAAAACACTGTGGTTTGGGTCAGGCATACCTTAGTCCTTAAAGTAACAACTTTGCTTTTTTAACACTTTAAAGAGGTTTTTTTTTTCTGTGGCAGATTTGCCCAATGCAATATGTTGTTTGATTTTGTTACTGCTGCTTTCATGTCTGTTGATTGTGGATCCAAGTAATATGAAATCCTTGACAACTTCAATGTTTTCTCCTTTTATCACAGTGTTGTTTATTGGTCCAGTTTGAGGATTTATGTTTTCTTTATGTTAAGGTGTAATCCCTACTGAAGGCTGTAGCCTTTGGTTTTCATTAGTAAGTGCTTTAAGTCCTCTTTGCTTTCAGCAAGCAAGGTTGTGTCATCTGCGTATCACAGGATTGGAAGGAGACTCATCAACAACCTAAGATATGCAGAGGATGCAACACATTCCTTATCCTTTTTATCTTCCTGATACTCCTTCTTCATCGGTTGCTCTGGGCAAATAGAGACCAATTGTTGGGCCTTAGATGGCTGCTTGCAAGCTTTCAAAACCCCAGGTACTGCAAATGAACTAGGAAGCAGAAGAAAAGCACTAAACATGTTATTAAGCCAATGAAGTGGGATGTCCAATGTAAACATAACCCTGAACCTCAAAACCAAGAAACCAAATCCCATGAGGTTTGTGGTTGTATGTAAGCAGGCTCAATAGCTACTTTTTTTTTTTTTTTGCCATCGTTGTGAATATATCTACCACACAACTTTTGACAATTCAAGGTTGTACAGGCTTACAACTTATTGACAGCAGTTACAATAATTGGCTGTGCAACCCTACCCTTAATCGATGTAATATTTCCATCATTTTTAATCCCCCTTATTCTCCCCCCTCACCCCTAGTAACCACTAATAAACTTTGTTACCTATACATTTGCCTTTTTAAAATCTTTTTATATATGTGAAGTTATACAATATTTGTCCTTTTGTGATTGATTTATTTTACTCAGCATAATGTCTTCCAGATTCATCCATACTGTGTCAAGACTTTGTTTCTCCTATTGGCTGAGTAGCATTCCACGGTATGTATGTACCATATTTTGTTTATCCATTCATCTGTTAATGGTCATTTGGGTTGTTCTGATCTTTCCTATTGTAAATAGTGCTACAATAAACATTGGTGTACAGGTTTCTATTTGCCTCTGTGCTTTCAAGTATTTTGGGTATATACCTAAGAGTGGAATTGCTGGGTTATATGGTAGTTCTATTTTTAGTTTTTTGAGAAACTGGCACACTGTTTTCCATAGGAGCTTTACCATTTTGCATTTCCACCAGCAATAAGGGTTCCAATTTCCCCACATCCTTGTCAACATTTGTGTCTTAGTTTTCTAGTGTTGCTGTAGCAGAAATACCTCAAGTAAATGGCTTTAACAGACAGAAACTTATTCTATCACAGTCCAGGAGGCTAGAAGTCCAAATTCAGGATGCCAGTTCCCCAGGGAAGTCTTTCTCCCTCTGTTGGCTCCAGGGGAGGATCTTGGTATCAATCTTCCCTTGGGTCTCCGAGTTTCTCAGTCAGGGACCCCAGGTCCAAGGGATGGGCTCCACTTCTGGGTCTTCTTTCTTGGTGGTAGGAGGCCCCTCTCCTGTCTGTTCGCTTCTCTCTTACATCTCAGTAGATATTGACTAAGATACAACCTAAACCTGTAAATTGTGTCCTGCCTCATTAACATAATTGCCTCTAATCCTGCCTCATTAACATCATAGAGGTTAGGATTTACAACAAACATGAAATACTGGGAATTATGTCCTAGCCAATTTGAAACACATTTTGGGGGGAGGCAATTCAACCCATAACAATTTGTTTTCTTTCTTTTTTTTTTTTTTTTAATCTTAGCCATCCTAGTAGGAGTGAGATGGTATCTCATGGTTTTTTTAGAATCATTTATTTATTTATTTTTGATGTGTTACTTTTTTTTTTTTTTTTTTTACTGTACTTTAGACGGTTTGCAGAACAAACTAGGTTCTCATTAAACAGTTAGTACACATATTGTTTTATGACATTGGTTGACAACCCGACTCGTGGTTTTGATTTGCATCTCTCCGATGACTAATGACTCTGAGCATCTTTTCGTGTGTTTCATGGCCATTTGAATGTCCTTTTGGTGAAATGTCTGTTCTTGTTCTTTGCCCATTTTATAATTGGGTTATTTGTCTTTTTGTTGTTAAGTTGTGGAAGTTTTGTATGTATTTTGGTTATCAGATTCTTGTCAGATATATGGTTTCCATAGGTAATCTCCCAGTTGGTAGCTTGTCTTTTCACTTTCTTGGTAAAGTCTTTTTATGAATAAAAGTTTTTAATTTTTGTGAGGTCCCATTTGTTTATTTTATCTCTTGCTGTTTGTGCTTTTGTTATCGTATTAGTAATCCATTATTAAAAGCTAAGCCTGACAGAATTGTGCCAGCCTTTTCTTCTAGGAATTTTATGGTTTTAGTTTCAACATTTAGGTCCTTAATCCATTTCGAATTTGTTTTTGTGTATGGTGTGAGATATGGATCCTGTTTCATTTTTCTGCAGGTGTAAATCCAATTTTCCCTGCACCATTTATTGAAGAGACTCTTCTTTCTCCATTGAATGGACTTAGCACCCTTGTCAAAAATCAGGTGACCAAAGATGCATGTTTATTGCTGGACTCTAAATCCTATTCCATTGGTCTATGTGTCTGTTGTTACATCAGTACCAGACTATTTTGATTACTGTAATTGTATAGTACATTTTAAAATTAGAAAGTATGAGTCCTCCTACTTTGTTCTTCTCTTTCAACATTGTTTTAGCTATTCAGGGCCCCTTGCTATTCCATATAAAGTTGAGGATTGGATTTTCTGTTTCTGTAATGAAGGCTGTTAGAATTTTGATTGGAATTGCACTGAATCTATAGATATCTTTTAGTAGTATTGATATCTTAGTGATATTAAGTCTTCCAATCCATGAGCATGACACATCTTTTCATTTATTTCAGTCTTGTTTAACCTCTTTCAGCAGTGTTTTATAACTTTCATTGTATAAGTCCTTCATGTCCCTGGTTAGATTTATTCCTAAGTATTTTATTCTCTTAGATGTTATTATAAATGGAATTGTTTCCCTAATTTCCCTTTCAGATTTCTTATTGCTGGTGTTTAATAACCCAGCTGATTTTTGTTTATGAACTCTACTAACTTCCTTTATTAGCTCTAGACATTTTTGTGTGGCCTTTATGGAATTTCCTATGTATATAGGATCATATTGTCTGTGAATTGATATAATTTCTATTCTTGGCAGATATTCTTTTCCAATCTGGATACTTTTTATTTCTTTCTCTTGTCTTATTGCTCTGGCTAGGACTTCTAATACAATATTAATTAGAAGTGATGAGAAGCAGACACCCTCTTCTTGTTCTTGATTTCAAGGGGAAAGCTCTCAGTCTTTCTCTGTTAAACATAAGTTTGCCTCTCAGTCTTTCTCCATTAAATATATTGTTGGCTGTTGGCTTTTCATATATTGAGGGATTTCCCCTATATTCCAATCTTCTTGAAAGTGTTCTTCAGGAAAGGGTGTTGGATTTATTAAATGCTTTTTCTGCATCCATAGAGATGATTATTATTATTTTTTCATTTGCTTTGTTGATGTGGTGTATTACATTGATTGATTTTCTAACGTTGAACCATCCCTGCATTCTTGGAGTAAATCCCACTTGATCATGTTGTATGACTCTTTTAATATGCTGTTGGATTCTGTTTGCTCTTATTTTGTTGAGGATTTTTGCATCTGTATTTATAAGAAATATTGTTCTGGGTTGAATTGTGTCCCCCTAAAATGTGTGTGTCAATTTGGCTAGGCCATGATTCTCAGTATCGTGTGATTGTCCACCATTTTGTCATCTGATGTGATCTTCGTATGTGTTGTAAATTCTACCTTTATGATGTCAGTGAGGTGGGATTAGCTACAGTTATGTTAATACCGCAGGACTCAGTCTACAAGATTAGGTTCTGTCTTAAGCCAATCTCTTCTGAGATACAAAAAAGAAAAGTGAGCAGAGAGACAGGGGACCTCTTACCACCAAGAAACAAGAGCCAGAAGAACAGTGCATCCTTTGGACCTGTGGGTCTCAGTGCTGAGAAGATCCTCGACCAGTGGAAGATACATGACAAGGACTTCCACCTAGAGCCGACACAGAGAAAAAGCCATCCCTTGAAGCTGGCACCCTGAATTTGGACTTCTAGCCTCCTAAACTGTGAAAGAATAAATTTCTGTTAAAGCCACCCACTTGTGGTATTTCTGTTATAGCAGCACTAAATATCAGAGACAGATATTGGCCTGTATTTTTATATATATGTGGTGTCTTTCTCCTGTTTTGATATCAGTGTTGTGTTTGCTTAATAGAATGAATTAGGGAGCATTCCTTCCCTGTGTTTTGGAAGAGTTTAAACAGGATTGATGTCAATTATTCTCTAAATGTTTGGTAAAATTACCCAGTGAAGTCATCTGGTCCAGGCCTTTTTTTTGTTGGGTAGTTTGTCATTACTGATTCAATCTCTTCACTTATTATGGGTCTGTTGAGGTTTTCTACTTCCTCTTGAGTCAGTTTGGATAGGTTGTGTTTCTAAGAATTTGTTCATTTCATCTAGGTTACCAATGTTTGTTGCTGTACAGCTGTACATAATATTCTGTCATAATTTTCTTTATTTCTATTAGGTTAGTTTTAAAGTCCCCTCTTTCATTTTTTATATTTATTTATTTGCATCTTTTCTGTTCTTTTATTTGCCAGTCTATCTAAAATCTTAAAATTTTTTAAATCTTTTTGAAGAATCTGCTTTTATTTTTATTGATTCTCTGGTTTCAATTTTATTTATGCTCTGATCTCTGATCTTTGTAGTTTCCTTTCTTCTTGTAGATTTAGGCTTAGCTTGCTCTTCTATTTCTAGTTCTGGGAGTTGTCATATCAGGCTGTTGATTTGAGATCTTTCTTCCTTTTTCATGTAGGCATTTATTGCTATAAGTTTCCCTCTGAGTACTGCCTTCTCTGCATCCCGTAAGTTTTTGTATGTTGTGCTTTCATTTTCATTTGACCATACCTATTTTTATACACGTTTTTGGGGCAGCTCTACTTTGTCCTGTAGGGTCGCTATGAGTCAAAATCGACTCGACGACTCTGTTTTTTTTTTGGTTATACATGTTTTGCTATATTGAAACCTTAGTATTTAACTTTTTTTAGCTTTTATAAATGCTATTTCATTTTAAATATAAATTTCCCCATGTTCATTGCTGGTATATAGAAATACAGTTGAATTTTCCAAGTTTATCCTGTACATAGTGACCTTGCTGACCTCACTTATTAGTTCTGAGATTTTTTTTTCAGAGTCTTTGGAATTTTCTATAAGGACTTTTTTTTTTCCTTTCTAATATGTATATGTAGTGCAGAAAATCACTTAATATGGCCCTTTTAGCCATAGTCTTTGTGACTCCAACATAATGATTAGGTAGGACTATGCAAATTAGGTGCTTGTGGCCCACCAGCAGGATTGGATAGCTTGATAATAAGCCAAACAAGGTGAATGGCACTCTTGTGGGGGTGGAGACATGCAAATAGGGTGTACGGAAGCCTAACGAGAGAACTGGTCAGTTTTGCTATCCTTCTAGGCATAAAATGAGGGCAAGTGGAGCCAACATGGTGGCATAGACAGACACACCACGCTGAGCCTCTGCAGCAAAGACTCAAAAGACTAAGTAAAAGAAAAAAAAAAAGTAAAGGAGATACAAATGTCAATCCTGGAACATAAGCATCATATAAAGATAGGTCAAACACCAAATGGAAGAAGAAACTTAATGAATACTGAGAACAAGGAGAGATACAGATTGGAGGCCCCTTGCCAACTAAAACCGCACAGCCTGACCACCTTGGAACACAGCCAAGAAGGGCCCTGGACAAGGAGTATGGGAAAGCAACTTTATGGACCACCCAACAGGAGACAGAGCACCCAGCAACCAAAGAAACATGCTTTCCCATCCCTCACCCTTCTGCCCCATATGCCAATTTCACCCCTCCCTGATGGGAAAAACCCTGCCACTTAGCTAGAGAGCCAATGGCACCACCACCCCAGGTCCACTCTACCTCCATCTGCCAGCTCCTGCTGCACCACCTCCCTCCCCTTCTTCCTTTTGTTTCTCCCTCTCGCCTAGCCCCATATACCACCTCCACCTCTTCCCAATGGGTCATGCTGTGCTACTAGGCTACAGAGACACCAGTCTGCCATTATTATGTTTGAGTAAAAATCAGAGAAAAGAATGAAGAAAAATGAAGAAATCTCCAGAACTATTTGGGACATATCAAGAGCAAAAACTTGTATGTGATCAGAGTTCAAGAACAGGGTGATAAAATGGAAAACACAAAGAAGACTGTTGAAGATTTGTTGGCAGAAAACATCCCATATATCATGAAAGATGAAGAACTGACCATCTAAGAAACTCAATGAACTCCATATAGGATAGACCCCAAAAGGAAGTCACCAAGACAACTCATAATCACACTTCCCAAAACCAAAGAAAAAGAAAGAATTCTGAGAGCAGCTCAAGAAAAATTAAAAGTCACGTACAAAGGGCTAACAATAAGACTAAGCTCTGATTACTCAGCAGAAACTATGCAGACAAGAAGGCAATGAGAAGACATATATAAAACCTTGAAAGAAAAAAAAAAAACCCTGCAAACCAAGAATAATATATCCTACAAAACTCTCTCAAGTAAGATGGTGTAATTAGGACATTTCCAGATAAACAGAAATTAAGGGAATTCATAAAAACCAAACCAAATTTGCAAGTAACATTAAAGAGAGTACTTCAGCTAGAGAACCAACAACATCAGACAACAACTGGAGTCTAGGACACAGGACAGCACCAGCTGGATACCAATCTAGGTAAAGAATTCTCAATAATAAAACAAAGGTAAAAAGGCAAAACAAGGAAATGGAGACATCAGTCTGTAAATGACAACAATGTCAAAACAACAAAAAGGGGAATAAACCATGTAGGTATAAAACTTTAAGATGTAGAAGAAGTTAAGGTGATATCAAGTTCAAAATTAGGAAGATAAGGGTAAATTTCAAGGTAACCACAAAGAAAGTTAACAAACCTACACATCCAAGTAAAAAAGAAGAAAAACATAAAGGTTCAGTAAACACAAACTCTATAGTAATAAAAGAAAAAACAATCCTCAAAAAAAAAAAAAAAGGAACTCAGGACTGGAAAGTAAAAGGAATAAAGAAATAACAGCACCACACAAAAAAAGCACAACATAACAACAATAAACTCATACTTATTGACAATCACACCAAATGTAAATGGCTTAAATGCACCTGTAAGGAGACAGTGACAGAATGAATAAGAAACACATGATTCATTAATATGCTGTCTACAAAAGACATACCTTAGACACAAAAACATAAATATATTAAAAATCAAAGGATGCAAAAAATACATCAAGCAAACAATAACCAAAGAAAGGGCAGGAGCGGCAATGTTACTCTCAGATAAAATAAACTTTAAGGCAAAATCAACCATAAAAGACAAGGAAGGACATTATATAATACTTAAAGGGACAATCCATCAAGAAGACATAACCTTAATAAATATCTACATACCCAATGAAAGGTTTCCAAAATACATAAAACAAACTCTAACAGCACTGAAAAGAGAAATAGTTCCACCATAATAGTAGGAGATTTCAGCACACCACTCTCGGTAAAGGACAGAGTGTGTAGGAAGAAACTCAACAAAGATAAAGAAGACCTAAAGGCCAAAATCAACCAATTTGCTTATAGACATATGTAGAACACTCCACTCAATAGCAGCAAACTATACATTCTTTTCCAGTGCACATGAAACATTCTCTAGGATAGACCACATTTTAGGCCACAAAGCAACCTTCAATAAATTCCAAAACATCAAAATTACACAAAACATTCTCTTTGACCACAACCTCATAAAAGTAAAAATCAATAACAGAAAGATCAAGGAAAAAACATCAATTACATGGAAACTGAATAACATCTTGATGTAAAACAACTAGGTAATAGAAGAAATCAAAGAAGGAATGAAAAAATTCCCACATCCTACCAAAACCTTTGGGATGTAACAAAAGCAGTACTCAGAGGTCAATTTATAGCAATAAACACACATATCAAAAAATAACAGTTCAAAATCAAAATGTTAGCCCAGGAACTCAAACAAATAGTAAGAGATAGCAAAAGAAACCCACAACCACCAGAAGAAAGGAAATAATAAATAGAAAAGAAATAAATGAAATAGAGAACAGAAAAACAATAGAAAGAATTAAGACCAAAAGTTAGTTGTTTGAAAAAAAAAATTGACAAATTACTGGCCAAACTGACAAAAGAAAAACAGGAAAGGAATAAATAAGGAAAATAAGAAATGAGATGGGGGACATTACAACAGACCCAACTGTAATAAAAAGGACATAACAGAATACTATGAAAAATTATACTCTAACAAATTTGAGAACTTAGAGGAAATGGACAAATTTCTAGAAACACACTACCTACCTACTAACACAAACTTAAATATAAAATCTGAACAGACCAAGAAAGGAAAAGAGGTTGAAGGGGTAATAAAAAAAACTTTGAATAAAAAAACCCCTGGCTGGGACAAATTCTACCAAACGTTCCAATGAGAGCTCATGACTGTACTACTCAAACTATTTCAAATTATAGAAAAGGAAAGAAAACTCCTGAATTCATTCTGTGAAGCCAGCATAACCCTAATACCAAAACCAAGCAAAGATAACCGTAAAAAAAAGAAAATTACAAACCAATGTCTTTCATGAATATAGGTGTAAAAATTCTCAACAAAATTCTAGACAGTAGAATTCAGCATCATACCAAAAAAATGATACTCCACAACCAAGTAGGATTCATACCAGATATGCAAGGGTTGTTCAATATTAGTAAATCAATAAATGTAACACAACACATAAATAAAACAATAGAAAGGAATCATATGATCACGTCAAAAAGAAAAGACATTTGATAAAGTCCGACACACATTCCTGAAAAAACTATCAATACAATAGGAATAGAAGCAACATGTCTCAACATAATAGTGGGCATCTATACAAAACCAGCAGCCAACATCATTCTCAAAGGAAAGAGACTGAAATCATTCCTCCTGAGAACGGGAATGAGACAAAGATGCCCTTTCTCATCCTCCTATTTACTAGTTAGAGCAATAAGGCAAGAAAAAGAAATAAAAGGCATCAAAATTGGAAAGGAAGAAGAAAAAGTCCCTCTTTGCAGACAATATGATCCTATACATGGAGAACCCCAAAGATTCCACAAGAAAACTGCTGGAACTAATAGTAGAGTAGCAGGATACAAGATGAACACACAAAAGTCAGTTGGTTTCCTATATACCAAAAAAGAGAACTTCAAAAAAGAAATCAGGAAAACAATACCATTATAATAGCCCCTAAAAAGACAAAATACTTAGGAATAATCTAACCAGGGACTTAAAAGACCTATAGAAAGAAAACTACGAAGCCCTATTGGAAGAAATCAAAAGATACCCACATAAATGAAAAAATATACCATGCTCATGGATAGGAAGACTCAACATTGTGAGAATGTCAATTCTACCCAAAGTGATCTCCAGTTACAATGGAATCCTGATCCAAATACCAACAGCATTTTTTAACGAGATGGAAAAACTAATCACCAACATTATATGGGAAAAAAAGAGGCCCCAGATAAGCAAAGCATTATTGAAGAAAAAGAACAAAGTAGGAGGCCTCACACTACCTGATCTCAAAAACTGCTATACAGCCATGGTAGTCAAAACAGCCTGGTACTGGTACAATGACAGACACATAGACCAAAGGAACAGATTGAAAAACCGAGATGTAAATGCATCCATCTGTGGTCAACTGGGAAACCCTGGTGGCATAGTGGTTAAGTGCTACGGCTGCTAACCAAAAGGCCAGCAGTTTGAATCCGCCAGGAGCTCCTTGGAAACCCTGTGGGGCAGTTCTACTCTGTCATGTAGGGTCGCTATGAGTTAGAATTGACTCGACGGCAATGGGTTATGGCCAAGTGATCTTTGACAAAAGCCCAAATTCCATTAAATGGGGAAAAGGCAGTCTTTTTAACAAGTGAAGCTGGCAAACAAAACTGGATGTTCATCTGTAAAAAAATGAAACAGGACCCATACCTCACACTATACACAATAACTAACTCAAAATGGATCAAAGACCTAAACATAAATCTTAAAACGTAAAGATTATTAAAAAAAAAATAGGGACAATGCTAGGTGCCCTAATACATGGCATAAATTCAATACGAACCATAGCTTACAATGCACCAACACCAGAAAATAAGCTAGATAACTGAGAGCTCCTAAAAATTAAAGTCTTATGCTCATCAAAAGATGTCCCCAAAAGATTAAAAAGAGAACCTACAGACTGGGAAAAAAAATTTGGCTGTGACATGTCTGATAAGGGTACACTCTTTAAAATTTATAGAATACTTCAACATCTCATTAACAAAAAGACAAATAATCTAATTAAAAAATGGGCAAAGAATATGAACAGACTCTTCACCAAAGAAGACATTCAGGCAGCTAACAGACACATGAGGAAATGCCATTAGCCATTAGAGAAATGTGAACCAAAACTAAAATGAGATACCATGTCACCCCAACATTACTGGCACAAATCGAAAGAAAGAAAGAGAGAGAGAAAGGAAGGAAGGAAGGAAGGAAGGAAGGAAGGAAGGAAGGAAGGAAGGAAGGAAGGAAGGAAGGAAGGAAGGAAGGAAGGAAGGAAGGAAGGAAGGAAGGAAGGAAGGAAGGAAGGAAGGAAGGAAGGAAGGAAGGAAGGAAGGAAGGAAGGAAGGAAGGGAAAGAGAGAGAGAGAGAGAGAGAGAGAGGAAAGAAAGAAAGAAAGAAAGAAAGAAAGAAAGAAAGAAAGAAAGAAAGAAAGAAAGAAAGAAAGAAAGAAAGAAAGAAAGAAAGAAAGAAAGAAAGAAAGAAAGAAAGAAAGAAAGAAAGAAAGAAAGAAAGAAAGAAAGAAAGAAAGAAAGAAAGAAAGAAAGAAAGAAAGAAAGAAAGAAAGAAAGAAAGAAAGAAAGAAAGAAAGAAAGAAAGAAAGAAAGAAAGAAAGAAAGAAAGAAAGAAAGAAAGAAAGAAAGAAAGAAAGAAAGAAAGAAAGAAAGAAAGAAAGAAAGAAAGAAAAAGAAAGAAAGAAACAAACAGAAAATAACAAATGCTGGAGAGATTGCAGGAGATTAGAACTGTTGTGCACTGATGGCAGGAATGTAAAATGGTACAGCCACTATGGAAAATGATATGGAACCTCCTTAAAAAGCTAGAAATAGAAATACCAGCAATCCCACTCCTAGGAACATAAAAAAAAGGAACATATCCCAGAGAAATAAGAGGCATCACATAAATAGACATATGCATACCCATGTTTGTTGCAGCATTACTCACAATAGCACAAGACGGAAACAACCTAAGTGCCTATCAACAGATGAATAAATAAACAAATTATGGTACATAACACACAATGGAATACTACGCAGTGATAAAGAAAAATGATGAATTTGTGAAACATCTCACAACATAGATGAATATGGAGGGCATTATGCTGAGTGAAATATGTCAATCACAGAAGGACAAATACTGTATGAGAAAAACAGTTTTTGATGATTATGAAGGAGGGGAGGTATGGGAAGGGGAAATCACCAATTGATAACAGATGACTATTAATTTTGGTGAACAGAAAGACAACACACAAAACAGGGGAAGTAATTACAACTTGACCAAAGCAAAGCCATAGATGCTTCCTAGACACATCCAAACACCTTGAGGAACTGAGTTACTGTGGCTGAGGGCTGGGGACCATGGTCTCAGGGGACATTTAGATCAATTGGCATAACATTGTTCGTAAAGAAAATGTTCTACATCCTGCTTTGGTGAGTAGGTTCTGGGGTCTTAAAAGCTTGTGAGTGGCCATCTAAAATACATCTATTGGTCCCATCATATTTGGAGCAAAGGAGAATGAAGAAAACCAAAGAGGCAAGAAAAATGTTAGTCCAAAGGACTAATGGATGACATGAACCACAGCCTCCACCAGCCTGACCCTGAGAGAACTAGATGGTGCTGCTCTGGCAGGGATCGCAATAGAGGATTCCAGACAGAGTGGGAGAAAAATGTAGAACAAAATTCAAATTCACACACACACACAAAAAGACCAGACTTATAGGCCTGACAGAGACCTAAGGAACCCCTGAGACTATGGCCACCAGACACCCTGCTGACTCAGAACTGAAGCCACTCCCGAAGCCCACCTTTCAGCCAAAGATTAGACAGGCCCATAAAACAAACAATAACATGCCTGAGGAATGTGCTTCTTAGTTCAATCAAGTACAGGAGACCAAATGGGCAACACCTGTCCAAAATCAAAGACGAGATGGCAAGAAGCAACAGGAAACCTGGACAAATGGACAGGGGGAACCTGGGTTGTAAAGGGAAAGGGAAGAGTGCTTATACATTGCAGAGATTGGAGCCAATGTCACAAAATATTTGTGTACGAATTTTTGAATGAGAAAGAAATTTGTGTTGTAAACTTTCAACTAAAACACACACACATGCACACACACAAAAGAGTGGTCTCAGAGGTGGAAAGGGGGGATTTCACTTCCACCAACAAAGAATAGATAGGAGTGGGGCATGTCCTTTCGACATGGAGTCCTGATGCTGAGAACCTCCTAGACCCAGGAGTGAGAGAGAGGGCTTTAACACTGGAGATGACACAAGATGTTGAGAAACAGTGGCAGAAATGGTGGTAGTAGAACCAGGATAGCAGAATGAGACCGCATGGTGGGCTTCCTGGCCCACGGCACAAGGCAGTTACAATGTTTGTGCTGAGCCACAGAACAAGAGAGCTGAATGCCTTTGGGCAAAAGACTTCCTGGAGAAGTGGGGAGCACCCTGTCACTTATTGGCAGAGATAAAGAGCTTTGTAACACTTGCCTGAGCAGGGCAGAAGCTGGGCCAAGGGAATGAGGGGCCTAGGGCCAGGCCGAGAAGAGGCTGTACTGACTGAAGAACTGTATCCTGAATTGTAACCTGTTACTTCCCTATTAAACCCCATAATCGTGAGTATTGTCTGTGAGTTCTTTGTGGCCATTGCAACGAATTACCAAACCCAGCAGAGAAGTAGAGAGTGCGGTGGGAGGGAGAGCTGATGCCCAAATTGGAAAAAAGATTGGAGAGAGGAGGTATGTCTTACCTTTGCTTCATAGGAATAAGCCTTGGGCGGAAGCTAATGGTGATACTCTTCTCCTCCGGTGAAGTTAGAGGAAGTCAGACGCCTCTACCATGCCTTTCTAACTTATTTCCTTTTTTGGCCTTATTGCGGTCGTTGGGTAGAACTTCCAGCACTATGTTGGTTAAGAATGTTAGAATGAACATCTTTGCCTTTTTCCTGATTTTAGAAGGGAAAGCATTCAGTCTTTCAGCACTAAGTATGATGTTATCAAGTGGAGGAAGTTCCCCTTGATTTCTATTTTCCTAAGAGTTTTTATCATGAATGGATGTTGTATTTTGTCAAATATTTTTTCTTCATTGATTGATATGATATATGGTTTTTCTTTGTTGCCTGTTAATAGGATGCATTACATTGATTAATTTTTGAATATTGAACTGCTTTGCATCTTTGAAATAAAATCCTCTTGGTCTTTGTATATATAATTCTTTTTATGTATTGCTGAATTCTCTTTGCTAATATTTTGTTAAGAATTTTTACATTTATATTCATGAGGGATATTGATTTGTAGTTTTCCTTTTCTGTACTGTTTGTCTAGTTTTGAATTGACAAGTGTTCCTTCCTCTTTTAGCGTCAGGGAAAGATTGTGTGGAATTAGTCTTAAATCTTCTTCAACGTTTGCTAGAATTACCCAGTGAGATCATCTAGACCTGAGGATTTCTTAGTTGGAATTTTGTTAATTATGCATTCAAATTTTCTTAATTTGAGTAGGGCTATTCAAATGGCCTGTTCCATACCGGATGAGTTGTGGCTTACTGTGCTTTTCCAGAATTGGTCCATTTCGTCTGAGTTGTCAAATATCTGGGTGTAGAATTGTTTACAGAATTTCCTTATTGTTCTTTTGTTGTCTTCAGTGTCTTAGTAATATCTCCTGTTTTATTCTTGATATTTGTGCTCTATGTCTTCTCCTTGTTTTCTTTGTAAGTTTGCTAGAGGTTTGTCAATTTTATTAATTTTTCAAAGAACCAGCTGTTTCATTATTTTCTCTATTGTTTTTATATTTTCAGTGTCACTGATTTCTGCTCTTTATTGTATCCTTCCTCTGTTTGCCTTCAGTTTATTTTGCACTTCATTTTCTTGGTTCTTAAGGTGGGAGCTTAGATGACTTATTTGAAAATTTTCTCTTTTCCAACGTATGCATTTAATGCTGTAAACCCCCCTTCCAGAGCTGTGTTAGATGTGTCCCAGAAATTTGATGTTTTTATTCTCATTTTCATTGAATTTGATGTATTTTTCATTCCCTTGAAGCTTTCTCTTTGATCCATCAATTGCTTAGAAGTATGCTGTTTAGTTTTCAAGTTTTTGTATGTTTTCTTGTTATTTTTATGTTATCGACTTCTAGTTTGCTTCCATTGTGGTCAAAGAATGTATAGTGTTAATTCTTTTAAATTTGTTGAGACTTTTTTATGGTCCAGATGTAGTTTATCTGAATGTATTTTCCCTGGGTTTGGGAATAATATGTATTTTGCTATTTTGGGGTAGAATGTTCTATGAATATCAGTTAGGTCCTGTTGGTTGATGGTGTTGTTTAATTCTTCTCTTTGTTGATTTTATGTCTCCCCCCCCCTTTTTTTTTAACAATTGTTGAGTGATAGGTGTTGAAGTCTTCCACTTATAATGATGGGTTGGTTTGTTTCTCCTTTCAGTTCTATCATTTTCTGCTTTGCATATTTTGCAGCTCTACTCTTTGGCGCATACACATTTAAGATTGCCATATATTCTTGGGGGATTGACCCCTTTGTCATCATACAGGGTATCTCTATCTCATTTTATTTGCTCTGAGGCTTACTTTATCTGACATTAATTATAGCCATTCCTACTTTCTTTTTGATTAATTTTTGCACGATATATCTTTTTCTATTTTATTTTTTACTTTTGACCTGACTACATTGTTATGTTTGAAGTGAGTTTCTTGTAGACAGCATAAAGCTGGGTCTTTTTTTTTAGCCTACCTTGCCAATTTATTTTAATTGGTGTATTTAGACCATTTGCATTTAATGTAATTGTTGATATGTTAGGGTTTAAGTATATGATTTCATTTTTTAGTCTGTTCTTTCATTTTTTGTTTGTTTCTCTGTTTTGTTTTTAGTTCATTTCTGTCAATTTCTTAAATGTTTTTAATATTCCATTTTGATCTAGCTATATGCATGAGGTTGCCATGAATCAAAGGCCACCACCACCAACAACAACATGGTGCTTTTGAGTATCCTTTTGGGTATATCTCTTTATACAGCTTTTTGGAAATCCTGGTGGCATAGTGGTTAAGAGCTATGGCTGCTAACCAAAAGGTCGGTGGTTCAAATCCACCAGGTGCTCCTTGGAAACCCTATGGGGCAGTTCTACTCTGGCCTATAGGGTCACTATGAGTTGGAATCGACTCGAGAGCAATAGGTTTGGTTTTTGGTTTCATATACATGAGGTTGCCATGAATTGAAGGCTGACTGAATGGCAGCTACCACCACCACCGCCACCAACATGGTGCTTTTGAGTATCCTTTTGAGTATATCTCTTTATATAGCTTTTTTAGTGGTTGCTCTAGGTGTTACATTATATAACTTACCAAAATTTACTGGTGTCATCATTTTACCAGTTTGAGTAATATGTAGAAACCTTACATCCATTTATATCCCTTTGTCCCCTTTTATAACACAATTGTCTTAAATATTTGCTTTGCATACGTTTAGAACCACATCAGACTGTTAAACTTTTTGCTTCAACTGTACACTGTAAGTTATGAGTCAAGAGGCAGCTCAGTTATCCTGTGCTGCTATAACAGAAATACAAGTGAATGGCTTTAATGAACAGAATTTTTTTTCTCACAGTTTAGAAGGCTAGAAGTCTGAATTTCAGATTCTGACTCTAGGGGAAGGCATTCTCTGTTGGCTCTGAAGAAATATCCTTGTCTCTTCTGAGTTTGTGCTCATGGACAATCTTCATGAGGCTTGGCATCCCTCTTCCCCATCTTTGCTTGCTTGATTGCTTGTTTAATCTCTTTTATATCTCAAAAGAGATTGACTTAAGACACACTGTACATTAATCCTGTCTCATTAACATAACAAAAACAACCCATTTCCAAATGGAATTATAACCACAGGCATAACCCAACCCAACCCAACCCACTGCTGTCAAGGTGATTCCAACTCATAGCGACCCCATAGGGTTTCCAAGGCTGTAAATCTTTAGGGAAGCAGACAGCCACATCTTTCTCCCACAGAGTGGCTGGTGGGTTCAAACCACTGACCTTTTGCTTAGGAGCTGAGTGCTTAACCACTGCTCCACCAAGGGTTCTTAACCACAAACATAGGGGTTAGGTGTTACAACTCATTTTGGGGGAAGGAGGACACGATTCAATCCATAATAAGAGGAAATGTCTGTTGTATTAATCTGTATTTCCATCTAGTATAATCTTTTCTCCTTCCTGATATTTCAAGATTCCTTCTGTTATCATTTCTTTCCTGTTGAGAGAACTCCTTTAGTCATTCTTTTAGAGTAGGTCTGCCGGCAAAAAATTTTGCTTAGCTTTTCTTCATCTGAGAATGGCTCGATTTGCTTTCACTTCTGCAGAATATTTATAGTGGCTATGAAATTCTGGCCTGACAATTAAAAACAAATTTTTTTTCAGCGCTTGAAAAATATTCAGGTATTTTTTCTAGGCTATGTGATTTCTTCTCATTTCCCAGCGCCGTCGAGTTGATTCCGACTCATAGTGACTGTAGAATGAGAAAAGACAGCTGCAAACAGCCATTAATAATCAGAACCTGGAATGTACGAAGTATGAATCTAGGAAAATTGGAAATAGTCAAAAATGAAATGGAACACATAAACATCAATATCCTAGGCATTAGTGAGCTGAAATGGACTGGTATTGGCCATTTTAAATCAGACAATCATATAGTCTACTACGCTGGGAACGACAACATGAAGAGGAATGGTGTTGCATTCATTGTCAAGATCTATCCTTAAGTACAACACTGTCAGTGATAGGATAATATCCACACGCCTACAAGGAAGACCAGTTAATACGACTGTTATTCAAATTTACGCACCAACCACTAGGGCTAGAGATGAAGAAATAGAAGATTTTTATCAGCTTCTGCAGTCTGAAATTGATCAAACATGCAATCAAGATGCATTGATAATTACTGGTGTTTGGAATGCAAAAGTTGGAAACAAAGAAGAAGGATCAGTAGTTGGAAAATATGGCCTTGGTGATAGAAACAATGCCGGAGATCGAATGATAGCATTTTGCAAGACCAACGACTTCTTCATTGCAGATACCTTCTTTCACCAACATAAACGGTGACTATACACATGGACCTCGCCAGATGGAACACACAGGAATCAAATTGACTACATCTGTGGAAAGAGACGATGGAAAAGCTCAATATCATCAGTCAGAACAAGGCCAGGTGCCAATTGTGGAACAGACCATCAATTGCTCCTATGCAAGTTCAAGCTGAAACTGAAGAAAATCAGAGCAAGTCCATGAGAGCCAAAATATGACCTTGAGTATATCCCACCTGAATTTAGAGACCATCTGAAGAATAGATTTGAAGCACTGAACACTAGTGACTGAAGACCAGATGAGTTGTGGAACATCAAGGACACCATCCATGAAGAAAACAAGAGGTCACTGAAGAGACAGGAAAGAAAGAAAAGACTGAGATGGATGTCAGAGGAGACTCTGAATCTTGCTCTTGAGTGTTGAGCAGCTAAAGCAAAAGGAAGAATTGATGAAGTAAAAGAACTGAACAGAAGATTTCAAAGGGCATCTTGAGAAGACAGAGTAAAGTATTATAATGAAGTGCAAAGAGCTGGAGATGGAATACCAAAAGGGAAGAACACACTCGGCGTTTCTCAAGCTGAAAGAACTGAAGAAAAAATTCAAGCCTCCAGTTGCAATAGTGAAGGATTCCATGGGGAAAATATTAAACGACACAGAAAGCATCAAAAGAAGATGGAAAGAATACACAGAGTCATTATACCAAAAAGAATTAGTCGATATTCAACCATTTCAAGAGGTGCCATATGATCAGGAACTGATGGTGCTGAAGGAAGAAGTCCAAGCTGCTCTGAAGGCATTGGCGGAAAGCAAGGCTCCAGGAATTGATGAAATATCAATTGAGATGTTTCAACAAACAGATGCAGCACTGGAGGTGCTTACTTGTCTATGCCAAGAAATATGGAAGACAGCTTCCTGACCAACTGACTGGAAGAGATCCATATTTATGCCTATTCCCAAGAAAGGTGATCCAACTGAATGTGGAAATTATAGAACAATATCATTAATATCAAACACAAGCAAAATTTTGCTGAAGATCGTTCAAAAACGGCTGCAGCAGTATATCGACAGGGAACTGCCAGAAATTCAGGCCGGTTTCAGAAGAGGACGTGGAACCAGGGATATCATTGCTGATGTCAGATGGATCCTGGCTGAAAGCAGAGAATACCAGAAGGATGTTTACCTGTGTTTTCTTAACTATGCAAAGGCATTCGACTGTGTGGATCTTAACAAACTATGGATAACACTGCAAAGAATGGGAATTCCAGAACACTTAATTGTGCTCATGAGGAAACTTTACATAGATCAAGAGGTAGTTGTTCGGACAGAACAAGGGGATACTTATTGGTTTAAAGTCAGGAAAGGTGTGTGTCAGGGTTGTATTTTTTCACCATACCTATTTAATCTGTATGTTGAACAAATAATACGAGAAGCTGGACTATATGAAGAAGAACGGAGCATCAGGATTGGAGGAAGATTCATTAACAACCTGTGTTATGCAGATGACACAACCTTGTTTGCTGAAAGTGAAGAGGACTTGAAGCACTCACTAATGAAGATGAAAGACCACACCCTTCAGTATGAATTGCACCTCAACATAAAGAAAACAAAAATCCTCACAACTGGACCAATGAGCAACATCATGATAAACAGAGAAAAGATTGAAGTTGTCAAGGATTTCATTTTACTTGGATCCATAATCAACAGCCATGGAAGCAGCAGTCAAGAAATCAAAAGACGCATTCCATTGGGCAAATCTGCTGCAAAGGACCTCTCCAAATTGTTGAAGAGCAAAGATGTCACCCTGAAGACTAAGGTGCGCCTGACCCAAGCCATAATATTTTCAATCGCATCGTATGGATGTGAAAGCTGGACAATGAATAAGGAAGACCGAAGAAGAGTTGACGCCTTTGAATTGTGGTGTTTGCAAAGAATATTGAATATACCATGGACTGCCAAAAGAACGAACAAATCTGTCTTGGAAGAAGTGCGGCCAGAATGCTCCTTAGAGGCAAGGATGGCGAGACTGTGCCTTACATACTTTGGACATGTTCTTAGGAGGGATCAGTCCCTGAGAAGGACATCATGCTTGGCAGAGTATAAGGTCAGCGGAAAAGAGGGAGACCATAAACGAGGTGGATTGACACAGTGGCTGCAACAATGAGCTCAAGCATAACAATGATTGTAAGGATGGCGCAAGACTGGGCAGTGTTTCGTTCTGTTGTGCATAGGGTCGCTATGAGTCGGAACCAACTTGACGACACCTAACAACAACAACAACAACATGTAATTTCTGATGAGAAATTCACCGTCATTCAAGTGGCTTCTGTCCTGTAAGTGAGGTATTGCTATTCTCTGGATACTTTCAAGATTTTTTGTCTTCAGTTTTCAGAAGTTTAGGTATGTGTTATGGTGTTGATTTCTTTGGGTTTGTCAGTTTGGAATTTGCTTAACTTATTGAACCTGCAGGCTTTTGTCTTTTGCCAAATTTGGAATGTTTTCAGCTATCATTTTTTCGAGTAGTTTTCAAGCCTGTCTTCTTTTCTTCTGGGACTCAGATACCCGAAATTTTCGGTCTTTTTTTATAGCCCCACAACCCTACAAAAACTGAAAAAAACCAGTGCCGTCGAGTCGATTCTGAGGCTCTGCTAATTGTTTTTACTTGTCTATTTTCTCTCTGTTATTCAGATTTGGTAATTTCTGTTTTCCAGTTCACTGATTCTTTTATTTTTTAATTTATTGTGTTTTAGGTGAAAGTTTACAGTGCAAATTTGTTCCTCATTCAAAAATTTATACAAAATTGTTTCGTGACATTGGTCGTAATCCCCACAATGTGTCAGCACTCTCCCCTTTCCCTATCCACCCTGGGTTCTCCATGTCCATTCATCCAGTTTTCCTGTTCCTGCCTTTTTGTCTTTGCTTTGGGGCAGGTGTTGCCCATTTGGTCTCATATACTTGACTGATCTAAGAAGCACATTCCTCGTGTGTGTTATTGGTTTTTTTTTTATATATATATATATAGGGCTGTGTAAGCTTTGAATGAAAGCTGGACTTCGGGAGTAGCTTCAGTTCTGAGTTATCAGGGTGTCTGGGGGCCATAGTCTCTGGGGTTCCCCCAGTCTCTGTCAGATCAGTAAGTTTGGTCTTTTTTTGTGAATTTGAATTTTGTTCTACGTTTCTGTCCAGCTCTGTCTGGAACCCCTATTGTGATCCCTGTCAGAGCGGTTGGTGGTGGTAGCTGGGCACAATCTAGTTCTTCTGGTTTCAGGCTGGTGGAGGCTGTGGTTCAAGTGGTCCTTTAGTCCTTTGGACTAATATTTCCCTTGCATCTACTTTTTTTTAATCTCATTTGCTCCAGTTGGGGTGGGAGCAATACATGTATCTTGGCCGCTGGCAAGCTTTAAAGAACCCAGACCCGACTCAACAGAGTAGGATGCAGAACATTTTCTTTATGAACAATGTTATGTCCATTGATCTAAATGTCCTCTGAGACCATGGTACCCAGCCTGGAGCCCCAGTAATTTAAACTTAGTCCCTCAAGGTGTTTCGATGTGTCTAGGAAGCATCTATGACTTTCCTTGGTAAGTTGTGCTGAATTCCCCAATATTATCTGTTGGCCTTCCCTTCACCAAAGTTAACAGTTGTCTACTACCTAGTTAGTGATTTCCGTTCCCCACTCCTCACCTCCCTCTTAACCATCAAAGATTTTTTTTTTTCCTCTGTGTAAACCTTTTCTTGAGTTCAGTTCACTGATTCTTTCCTCTTTCCTCTCCATTGTGCTGTTGAGTCCATCCACTGATTTTTCTTTTTTTGGTTATTTTATTTTCAGTTCTAAAATTTCCATTTTGGTTCTTTCTTACATATTCCATCTTTTGCTGAGACTTTCTATTTCTTTGCTGAAACTCTCTATTTGTTTTCAAGCAAATTTATATGCTTGTTGAGGAGCATTTTTATCTTGGCTGCTTTAAAATCTTCATCGGATAATTCTAAACTCTCTGTCATCTCAGTGTTGGCATCTATTGATTACATTTTTTCATTCACTTTGAGATACTCCTGATTCTTGGTATGATGAGTGATTTTAGATTGAATCCTGGACATTTGAGTATTTCTGAGACCATACTGCCTCATTATTGTCAAGCAGAGGTACAAGTTCATGTTCCCCACTCAGTTGCCATTGACACATAGGCAGGACTCTTTTTTACTCTGGGTGGGGGTATTGGGAGTTTTGGCTCTCCTCTAGTCTTCCACTGATACTTCCCCGTGTGTGAGGAGCAGGAGAGTCTTGTTGCTGCTCCCCATGCCACCTCAACTCATTCTTGGGGGGTGGGGTTGTGTCCTGATTACTGCTGGGAGGCCATAAAATTCCTGACTCTTCACTAGTCCTTCTCTGACACTATCCCAGCTGGCAAAGGGAGGGGTGGTTCATTAGTGCTTTGTGGAATTATAAGTCCAGGCTCCCCATGTGGTCCTCAAAGAATATATGTATATGAAACGAAACCCGTTGCCATCAAGTCAATTCCGACTCGTAATGACCGTATAGGACAGAGTAGAACTGCCCCATATGGTTTCCAAGGAGCGGCTGGTGGATTTGAACTGCCGAACTTTTGGTTAGCAGCTGTAGCTCTTAACCACTATGATACTGGGGTTGCCATATATATATAGAGAGAGAGAGTATATATACATATATTTATAAAAAACCATTGCCATCGAGTCAAATCCAACTCATAGCGACCCTACAGGACAGAGTAGAGTATATATATATATAGAGAGAGAGAGAGAGTTTATATATATATATATATTATATTTCAATTGTATATAGTGGGAGAAATAGGGAAAAGCATACCTTCTCCTTCTTCCCAGAAACCTTCTCCATCTTTTCAGAAGTAGGAGACCTGCTGTTAACTTTTTTATAATTTATTTTATTTATTTTTTGTTGCTGAGAATATACATAGAACATAAACCAAATGAAATGTCAACATGTACAATTCAGTGGTATTAATTACATTTTTCAAGTTGTGTAACATTTCTCACCCTTCTTTTCTGAGTTGTTTCTCTCCTATCACATAAACTCGCTGCCCCCTAAGATTCCTATCTAATCTTTCAAGTTACTGTTGTCAATGTGATCTCATATAGCTTAATCTTAAAAGAGCACAATGCTCAAGGTAGACATTTTTACCAGTTAAGCTAAAGTATTGTTTAGTTTTAAGAAGATGTATGGGGTTATTTCTGGTTTAAGATTTAAAGATTACTCAGGACAATAGCTTCAGGGATTCATAAAGCCTTATTGGCTACAGAAAATCAAGATTCTATGAGAATTTGAAATTCTGTTCTGCATTTTTCCCCTTTTGATCAAAGATTCTCCTATAGAATCTTTGATCAAAATGTTCAGTAGTGGTAGCTGGGCACCATCCAGTCCTGGTCTCATGGCAAAGTTCATGGAGGCAATTACCCACACATTCTATTTCCTCCTCCTATTCCTGACTCTTCTTCCTCTGTTGTTCCACGTGAATACAGAGCAATCGTTGTGTCTCAGATGGCTCTTTGCAAGCTTTTAAGACCCAGGCACTATACAACAAACTAGGAGGTAGAACAGAGGCACTATTATTACACATTACACATTATTACACATTATTAGGCCAATTATCTGGGATGTCACAAGAAACCATGACCCTAAACCTTTAAACCAAGGAACCAAATCCTAGGAGGTGTTTTGTTCTATCTAAACACCCTCAGTGGCTACTTTTTTTTTTTGTCATTGTTTAAATATATCTGTCACACAAGTGTTGCCAATTCAACTTTTTACAGGTGTACACCTTATTGACAGTGCTCACAATAATTGGCTCTGCAACCCTACCCTTAATCAATGTCATATTTATGTCACTGTAAACAGAAACTCAGTACTCTACACCCCCTCCCCCCACCTTTCTACCTCCTTCCTGCCCTGGTAACCACTAATAAACTTTAGTCTCTATATATTTGCCTTTTCCCTGGTGGTACAGAGTTTAAACCACTTGGCTGCTAACCAAAAGATTGGTGGTTCAAATTCACCAGCCACTCCATGGAGAAAGGTGTGGCAGTCTACTTCCATAAAGATTTACAGCTTTGGAAACCCCATGGGGCAGTTCTACTCTGTTCTATAGGGTCGCTACAACTCAGAATCGTGACTGGGGAACAAGGTCATACGATATTTGTTCTTTTGTGACTGACTTAATTTGAGTTAGCATAATGCAAATTCCATCCACATTGTAGTATATATCAAGACTTCATTTCTCCTACTGGCTGAATAGTATTCCATTGTATGTATGCTTCTCATTTTGTTTATCTATTCATCTGCTGATTGGCATTTAGGTTGTCTACATCTTTTGGCTATTATGAATAATGCTACAATGAACATTGGTGTACAAGTCTCTGAGTCTCTGCTTTCAAGTCTTTTGGGTATATACCTAGGAGTGGAATCGCTGGGTCATGTGGTAGTCTTATTGTTAAGTTTTTTTGGGAACCACCACATTGTTTTCCATGATAGCTGTACCATTTTGCACTTCCACCAGCAATGGATAAGTGTTCTGATTTCCTCACATCCTTGCCAACAATTGTTGTTATTATTATTTTTTTATATTCACCATCCTAGTGGGAGGAAAATGGTATTGCATCGTGGTTTTGATTTGCATCTCTCTGATGGCTAACGATGCTGAACATCATTTCATGTGTTTGGCAGTCATTCAAATGTACTCTTTGGTGAATTGTGGTGGTGCAATGGTTAAAAGATAGGGCTGCTAACCATAAGGTCAGCAGTCCAAATC
This sequence comes from Elephas maximus indicus, assembly GCF_024166365.1. Lineage (NCBI taxonomy): Eukaryota > Metazoa > Chordata > Mammalia > Proboscidea > Elephantidae > Elephas > Elephas maximus. The sequence continues at coordinate 89,201,474 of NC_064833.1, forward strand.
CACCAGCTGCACCTTGGAAACCCAATGGGCAGTTCTACTCTGTCCTATAGGGTTGCTATGAGTTGGAACCGACTTGCTGGCGATGGTCCCCCCCGCTTTGGTGAAATGTTTATTTAAGTCCTTTGTTCAAATTATGATTAGGTTATTTGTCTTTTTGTTGTTAAGTTGGCACAGTTTTATACATATTTTGGTTATTAGATACTTATCAGATATTTTGTTCCTGAAGATACTGTCAAAGTTGGCACCTTGTCTCTTCACTTTTTTTGGTGAAGTCTTTTGATGGACAAAATCATTTGCTTTTTATGAGGTCTTATTTATTTGTCTTGTCTTTTGCTGTTTGTGGAAACCCTGGTGGCGTAGCGGTTAGTGCTATGGCTGCTAACCAAGAGGTCAGCAGTTCAAATCCTCCAGGCACTCCTTGGAAACTCTATGGGGCAGTTCTACTCTGTTCTATAGGGTCGCTATGAGTCGGAATCGACTTGACGGAAGTGGGTTTTTTGGGGGGTTTTGCTGTTTGTGCTTTTGTTATTATATTAAATAATCCATGGTAAAAATCTAGGCCCAGCAGCATTGCCCCTGCATTTTCTTCTAAGAATTTTATGGCTTTAGTTTTCACATTTAGGTTCTTAATCCATTTTGAATTTTTTTTTTTTTTTTTTTGGTATCGTGTGAGGTATGGATACTGTTTCATTTTGCTGCATGTGGAAATCTCATTTTCCAAATACCATTTATTTAAGAGACTTCTTTCTCCACTGAATGGACTTAACACCTTTGTCAAAAATCAGTTGACCATAGATGTGTGGGTTTATTTTTGGGATCTCAGTTCTATTCCAATTGTCTATGTCTCTACTGTTTTACCAGTAGCAGGCTTTTTTGATTACTGTAGCTGTATAATATGTTTTCAGTCAGGAAGTGTGAGTCTTCCTACTTGTTCATCTCTTTCAATATTGCTTTAGCTATTCAAGGCTTCTTGCCATTGTATATAAAGTTAAGGATTGTTTTTTCCATTTCTGTAAAGAAGGCTGCTGGAATTTTGATAGAATCTATAGGTCACTTTGGATAGTATTGACATCTTGACAATATTAAGTTTTCCAATCCATGAACATGGAACATCTTTCAATTTACTTAAGTCTTTTTAAACCACTTTCACCAGTGTTTTGTAACTTGCATTGTTTAAGTCCTTCACATCCCTGGTTAAATTTATTCCTAGGTATTTTATTCTCTTAGATGCTCTTGTAAATGGAATTTTTTCCCTAAATTTCCTTTCAGATTCTTATTACTGGTGTATAGAAGCCAAACTGATTTTTGTTTGTTGACCTTGTACTCTGCAAAGTTGCTAAATTCCTCTATTACCTCTAGAAGCTTTCTTGTGGACTCTTGGGATTTTCTATATATAGGATTATATCATTTGGGAATAGAGATAATTTTATATCTATTTTTCCAAACTGGATACCTTTTATTTCTTTTTCTTGTTGTAGTGCTCTGGCTAGGACTTCTAATACAATATTGAATAGAAGTGGTGAAAGAAGGCCCCCTTATCTTGTTAATGATTAAAAAGGAAAAGCTTTTATTCTTTTGCTATTAAGTATAAAGATGGCTGTTGGCTTTTCATATATGCCCTGAGTCATATTGAGGAATTTCCCCTCTATTCTGATTTTCTTGAGGGTTTTCATCAAGAAACGGTGTTGGATTTTTTCAAAATGCTTTTTCTGCATTCATAGAGATGATCATGTTGGTTCTATTCCTTTGTTCTATTGATGCAATGTGTTACCTTTATTGATTTTCTAATGTTGAACCATTCCTACATCCCCGGAATAGATCCCACTTGGTCACGGTGTATGACTTTTTAAATATGTTGTTGGATTCTGTTAGCTAGTATTTTGAGAATTTTTAAATCAATATTCATAAGATATATTGGCCTGTGGTTTTCTTGTGGTGTCTTCATCCAGTTTTGGTATCAGGGTTATGTTTGCTTCATAGAATGAATTTGGGATTATTCATTCCTTTCCATCTTTTGGAAAGGTTTAAACAGGATTAGCATCAAATCTTCTCTAAATGTTTTGTAGAATTCTCCAGTGAAGCCATCTGGTCCAGGACTTTTTCTTTTGCTTTGTTTTGGTCGCTGATTTGACCGCTTCACTTGTTATGAGTCTGTTGACATGTTCTATTTCTTCTTGAGTTAGTTAGGGTAGATTGTGTCTTTCTAACAAATTTTCCATTTCATCTAGGTTATCCAGTTTTTTGTTGTGCAGTTGTTCATAACTTTCTGTCATAATTCTCTTTATTTCTATTGGGTCAGTTCTAATGTTTCCTCTTCCATTTCGTATTTGGTTTTTCAATCTTTTCTCTTTTTCACTGTAGCTAAAGATCTGTCAATTTTATTGATCTTTTCAAAGAACCAACTTCTGGCTTTGCTGACTCTCTGTCTGTATTGTTTATTTTATTTTATTTATTTATGGTCTGATCTTTGTTATTTCCTTTCTTTCATAGATTTAGGTTTAGTTTCTTTTTCTCTTTCTATTTCTGGAGTGTCGAGTTAGGCTGTTGATTTGAGATGTTTCTTCCTTTTTATGTAGGCATTTATTGCTGCAAATTTCTCTTTGAGTACTGCCTTCACTGCATCTCATAAGTTTTGGTATGTTGTGGTTTCATTTTTGTGTGAGAAATTTCTGATTTCTCTCTCTCTCTCTTTTTTTTTTCCTTTAGCAATTAGTAGTTTAGTAGTATGTTGCTTTGGAGCCCTGGTGGCATGGTGGTTAAGAGCTCAGGATGATAACCAAAAGATCAGCAGTTCGAATTCACCAGCTGCTCCTAGGAAACTGTACGGGGCAGTTCTATTCTGTTCTGTAGGGTTGCGATGAGTTGGAATTGACCTGACAGCAACAGGTTTGTTTTTTGGTTTACTGTATTGTTTAATTTCCATATGTTTGTGTATTTTTGTTGTTGTTGTTGTTATTGATGTCTAGCTTCACTCTGTTGTGGTCAGAGAAAATACTTTGTATGATTCCAATCTTTTTAAATTTATCGAGACTTGCTTTGTGATTTAACATGTGATCTCTTCTGCAAAATGATCCATTTACTCTGGAGTAGAACGTACATTGTGGTGTTGTTGAGTCGAGTATTCTATATATGTTAAGTCTAGTTGGTTCATAGTGACATTCAGGTCTTCTTTTTCCTTGTTCCTCTTCTTTCTAGATGTTCTGTCCAATATTGAAAGTGGTGTATTTAAAGTCTCCAACTATTATCGTAGCGCTATTTGTTTCTCACTTCAATTCTATCAGTGTGTGCTTTATATATTTAGGTGCTCTGATTTTGGGTGCATATATGATTGTGAAATCTTCTTGATGAATTGACACTTTTATCAGTATATAATGTCCATCTTTAATTCTTATAACAGATTTTATCTTAAAGTCTACTTTGCCTGATATTAAGATTGCCATCCCATCTCTCTTTTAGTTATTACTTTATGGAATAATTTTTTTCATCTTTTCACTTTCAACCTATTTGTGTCCTTGGGTTTAAGGTGTGTCTCCTGTAAACAGTGTATGTTTGTATCAAGTTTTTTATCTGTTCTGACACTCTCTGTTTTTTGATTGGAGCATTTAGTCCATGTACTTTCACTGTAATTACCCATAAGATGTGACTTACTTCTGTCATTTTGTTATTTGTGCGTGTGTGTGTGTGTGTGTCCTCAGCCTCCATTGTCTTTGCCCTTTATTACCACTGGCTTTAGTGTTTTGCTGGTTTATTGTAACGAGTCATTTTGGTTCCCTTTTCTCTTCCTTTAGTTTATGTGTTTTAGATTTTTTTTAGTGGTTATTATGAATATTACATTTAATAGCTTGTATTTATTTTTTTTTATTTATAACATCCTTGAGTAAGTTGGTACCAATTTGACTTCAGTAATATTCAAGTAAGTCTATGCTTATAACATTCCTCTTCCCCATTTTGTTATTATCACTAATTACATGTTTATATTTCGTGTGCCCTGTAAAAGAATTTTATTCTTGTGTGTCTTGTAATTTTTTTGGGGGGGGGGAATTGGAATTTTCAAGGGTGTTAACTTTCTTATTTCTACCCTGTATTTGGTGTTTTTGCTCACATCACTTTCTACAAAAAACTCTTAAGTGGACAGAGCTTTCGTTCTTTGCTCTCCGTCTCCTCTCCCTCTCTCTGATACCTCCTTCTCCCTCCTTGGTTTAATTAGTTTTAGGTCTCAGTTTTCAACTTTAAATATGTCCCACATACACCAGAGAACACGCTTTGGTCAATCTGTCCTCCAGCAGGCACCACCACTCAGGTGAAGTATCACTCACTAATTAACTTGTCCACCAGGGGCGCATTCTTCTCTCTCTGGTTATTACTCCTTTCCGGGCTGTTTCTGCAACTATTTTTTTTAGTCAGAAAGCCCACACCCTCTGAACCCCCTTTGGTGCTGGGTGTTACCCTCCAGTTTTGCCCACACTTTCTTCCCTGCTCTGTGGTGGCTGCTTATATTTGAGCTGGCATTCAGGGCAAGCACAGGCCAACTTTCCTCCATTTAAGGAGGACGAGGGACTGGCACAGCCCAGAAAGACCTCCAAATATCTGTTCTGTTGACTTCAGAGCCCCAGTGGGTCTGCGGTGGTTGGCGGAACAATCTCCACTGTAGAGAGCCCTCTGTAGGAGTTTGTATCAGTCTTGGCAGCTAACAATTCCAGACGGGGGAGAGGTAGTCACAGTTCAAATGGACCCCAGGCAGGTCTGCCTTGTTGCTGTCAAGGCCTGACCTGTAGTATGTTGGCTATGAGCGTAGCCTGCACTCAAGATGCCTGCTTCCTAGCGCATAGCAGACTCAGCCAACAGCCCTTAGTCTGACCACAAAGCAGACTAGACAGACCCAACTTGACCCCCAGAGAGGTCTGTCCTGTTTGTTTCAGCACCTGAGCTATGGAGTGCACAGGGAGGGAGGTAGAGTATTGACCATGAGAATGGACTCCACTGCAGGCCCATCTGTAAGAGTTTGCAACAGCCTCACAACCAACAGAAAGCAGGTGAGGGAGGAGGTGAGGGAAGAGCTCTGGTCAGATTCCCAGGGAGGTCTGCCTTCTTGCTATCAGAGTCTCTCTTGCTAGATTATTGGCTGTAAGTGAAGGTCCCACTCGAGATGCCTGCTTCCTAGCACAGAAAAGCCTCAGTCAGCAGTCCTCAGCAGTGACGGCAAGTGGGGGGAAGACTAACCCAAATTGACCCCCAGGGAGGTCTATCTTGATTTCAGAGGTCTGAGTTATGAGGTACGTGGGGAGGCAGTTCGGGCTGCCTATGGGAGAAGACTGCATTGGCGCAGGCTTCTGTAGCAATTTGCAGCAGATGTGCAGGTGACAGTGTCTGGGTGGGACAGGGGCTGTCATGCTCTGAAGGGATTCCTAGGTAGGTCTGCCTTGTTGATTTTAGAGCAGAAGCTTGGGATCCTGTCTCTTTGATAGGCATGGCATGTGGTGGTTATGGAAACAAGCTCTTTTGCTGGGGCAACTTCCCCAGTTCACAGCAGCCAGTGGCCCATATGGCTGCTGGGAGGGAGAAGGGATTTTTCTACCATAAGTGACTCATTTTTGATTTGTTGACTCTTGCCTGTCTACAGTTCCCTGCTGATTTTCTCTGCTCTTAGATTCATATTCCCCCAAAGTTGAGCACCATTTCCTTGTCCTGTTTGTGGGAGAGGGTTGGAACGATGTTTTTGTTTGCACTGCCAGCTTCCCAGAATATCCCAATACATACTTTCTGATGAATACATGATTTCTTCAGCTATATTACAGCCCTTAATTGACTTATTCTTAAGTTTCTTACTTACTGACTTAAGGAAGTAGCCTTTTAAGGTGACTTTTCTTAATTCTTACTGTAATTATCCAAGAACAATGGTAACATATGTACATAATGAATTAATTACAAAAAAAGAGGATGAAGGATTTTTTTTTACACTATCCCTTCTTTTATGTATCTTTTATATCTCATGTAGCCTATCAGAGGTTATTTTAAACCAAAACATGACATGCTAGTCCCTTAATGGGGAAGATATGATTCACTAGTGTTGCACATTTAGAATAAGAGAAAATTTATTTTAAGCAAGTTCTTTACTTCTGGATGACATTAACAACTTTCCAGGTCTACGTGTATGCATTCTTGAGGGTTTGGAAAGAAAGATGCTGGAGAATATTTAGTAGTTTTGTCATTATATTTTTACTGGGTTTAATCCTACCTATATTTAAAGAAAATGGGAATAGTGTTCTGTGACCTATACACTTTTGGCAAACAAGTTCAAAATTTACCCCTGGCTTAGATTGAAAAATTCTTCCGTAATTCTCAGGCCAGACATATATAAATATTCTAAACAAAAACTCATTGGTTATCCACTCCACCATCTATTGCACAAAGACTGGCTGGCCCCAGGCTGACACAGCTAAATGAAAAGTGTGTTTGGAATGTCGACACCCTGCAGTAGCACCTTGCATTTACAGAGGCTCTTTCATGCTGATGATTGCCAAGTGCTTGCAACACTAGACACCACTTCCCCCACCTCTTAATGCAGTGTGACCCAAACACTGCCCTCCCAAGAGTTTTGTTGAAAAAGAGAATTGAAGTCTTTTCTTCATTTCAAACAACTGGTGATTTCATTTGACCAATATGGGCCACTTTGGAATAAGGCTCATGAAAGGAGTTTGGGGGATCTTAAGTGGCATCCTAACTTCTTTTTTGTCCCTATGGAGAGTACAAAGAGCATACCTTCTATGCAGCATAGAACTTTCTGTGGTATCCCAGAGTGCAGTGAGTGAGTCCATTGAGCACTGGAAATGTGGGTTATTATTTATCATTGTTGTTATTTTATTTAATATTAATCAGTTTAAACTCAAAGAGCCCCTAGTGGCTTGTGGCTGCATGTGGGGCACAACTGTATAGCACTCACCCTCAAGCCATGTCAGTGACCTCAGGAGGGGACATCACTCCTGTTTGGTCAGGAGTGGCCCATCTTCTTACCTGCCCTGAAACTCAAGGTGAAGAGAGTCTGATACTTCCAGAAGTGTTTAGTGTTGAATTCAACCATCCATTAATTCATTCATCTTTTGAACAAATATTCCTTGAGCACTTTACATATTCAACACTTTTCTAGTTGAATGGAGGTGTTGAACCTAGAACCACTGAGCAATTCAACAAAGAAATGCAGCACTGGAAGTGCTCACTCACCTATGCCAAGAAATTTGGAACATAGCTACCTGGTCAACTGACTGGAAGAGATCCATATTTATGCCTGTTCCAAAGAAAGGTGATCCAAGAGAATGCAGAAATTATTGAACAATATCATTAATATCACAAGCAAGTAAAATTTTGATGAAGATCAATCAAAAGCAGTTGCAGTACTTTGGTAGGGAAATCCCAGAAATTCTAGCTAGATTCAGAAGAGCACGCGGAACGAGGGATATCATTGCTGATGTCAGATGGATCCTGGCTGAAAAGCGGAAATACCAGAAAAATATTTAACTGTGTTTCATTGACTAAGCAAAGTCATTTGACTGTGTAGATCATAACAAATTATGGATAACATTATGAAGAATGGGAATTCCAGAAGACTTCATTGTGCTTTGGACCTGTTAATGGAAGGGACCTACTCTGGAGAAGGACACCATGCTTGGTAAACTAGAGAGTGAGGGAAAAAGAGGAAGACCTTCAATGAGTTGGATTTACACAGTGGCTGCAACGATGGGCTCAAGCATAACAATGACTATAAAGATGGTGCAGGACCAGGCAGTATTTTGTTCTGTTTTGTTCTGTTGTACGTAGGGTCAACAGACCGGACAGCACCTAACAATGACAACAACATATATAAACCCCTTAAAACTCATCGTTGTTGAGTTGATTCTGACTCATAGCAACCCTACAGGACAGAGTAGATTTGTCCCATAGAATTTCCATGGAGCAGTGGGTGATTTCAACTGCTGATCTTTTGTTTAGCAGCTGTAGCTGTAGCTGTTAACCACTGGATTTATCTCAAGGAAATGGCTCATGTAGTTATAGAGGCTGACAAGTCCCAAGTCTGTAGGTCATGTTTCAGGCTGAGGGCTTCTCCTAACTCACATAGCTGCAGGGGCCGATGAACCCAAGATCAGTAGGTCAGATTGCAGACTGCTGGCTCATGTGGTACAGAGGCCGATGAGACCCAAAAACTGGGGGTCAGATTGCAAGCTAGAAGCAGGACCCAGAGCAAGAAAGCAATCTTTGCCAGAATGTCCATGTATATATTGGATGCAGGCCAGTCCCCTGAGGCAACTTCCCTTATGACTGGTTAGCTAAACATATGAGATCACATCATGGATGATGACTACATCATACCATAACTGCCAAATTTCATCATTCTGTAACTGCCAAATTTCACCATTCCATAACTACCAAATTTCATCATTCTGTAACTGCCAAAATATATCATTACATAACTGCCAAACCACTGAGAATCATGGCCCAGCCAAATTGACAGACAACCTTAACCATCACTTCCATTTATGATTGGGTTATTTGTCTTTTGTTGTTCAGTTGTCAAAGTTTTATATATATATATTGGCTTTTAGATTCTTATTGGATATGTGGCTTCCAAAGATATTCTCCCAGTCAGTAGCTAGCTTATCCTTCCACTTTTTTTGTAAATTCTTCCAATGAACAAATTTTTTAATTTTTGTGAGGTCCCATTTATTTATTTTGTCTTTTGCTGTTTGTGTTTTGTTATTACATTAGATAATATGTTAAAAGCTAGGCCTAAGAGTGTTGCCCCTGAATTTTCTTCTAAGAATTCAGTGGTTTTAGTGCCATTTAGGTCTGTAATATTTTGAAATTATTTATGTATATGGTGTGAGGCATGGTTCTGTTTCATTTTTCTGCATGTGTAAATCCAATTTTCCTAGCACTGTTTACTGAAGAGACTCTTCTTTCCCCATTGAATGTACTTAGCACCCTTGTCAAAATCAGTTGACCATAGATGTGTGTTTGTTGCTGGACTCTCAATTCTATTCCATTGGCCTATGTGTCTATTGTTATACCAGTTCCAGGCAGTTTTGATTACCATAGCTGTCTAGTATGTGTTAAAATCAGGAAGTGTTAGTCCTCCTACTTTGTTCTTCCCTTTCAACGTTGCTATAGCTATTCACAGCCTGTTACAATTCCATATAAAGTTGAGGATTGGTATTTCCACATCTACCATCAACTTTTAAATGTTATTGCCAAACCATATAAATAGCAAGTGGAAAGCCGAAAGTCTGGGATTTTGCATGCAAATTTATCCTCATGATCCAATAATATCCACCTCCTGAGCCAACTTTGAATTCCTTTTTGTTGCCACAGTGCCTTGGGTGTTGACATTCTCTTGATGCAGGTGTTACTGAAATTCCACAGTCTTTTTTTATACTGGGTTATTTTCTGGGGTCCTTGCATTGACTCTCCTAAGGAGAGTCAAGGCAAATAAGTGTAAATATGCTTGTCGGTAATCTCTTAAAAGTGAATATAAATACATGCTTTGCAAATGCTAGGTATTTTCTGGAGAGAGAAGCTCAGATAGATGATCAAGTCTCCTGGGGGAGGGGCAGGGCTTGAGTTCTGGTCGTGGAGACTTCATGGTCTACATCATTAAGCAGGGATGGGTATAAGTGACTGTTTCTGGGCAAGACACATTAGTAGATTTCCTGTAGCACTTCATAATGAGCAGTTAGTTTTAGCCTGCTGAAAGGAAAAAGCTGTCCCCAATGACTTATGCAGCTCAGTTTTCAGGGAATCACTATAGTGATAAATACTGTTACAACGTATGAAGAGAAAGCGATTAAGAATTGCCCACTGCTGATGATGTACTGCCAGATTCCCTGTGAAGTGGAGAAGTGGTATGAAGACTAGGCTACCTATTGAGGTCTTTTTAAATTAGTGATTAATATATTTTTACCCAAATTTTTCCATTTGTATGTTGTTTCTAACTAGGGGTAGAAATGGAAACTATTTTTGAATCCAAACCCTAGACACATTTAGGAGCTCAGAATTCATAAAAGGAAAACTATGAACTACTAAAGTAGCTTCAGAAATGTAGATCATTTTAGAAGTCACCAATATACCTCACCTAAAACCAAATACTTTGGTTCAATATAACTTGCTTTTAATCAGTATTTGATTCCCACTATTTCCTCCACTGTTATACTTCAGCAATCAAAAAACTTACACTTGGCAAACAAATATCTTGAACGTTACAGTCCATGCTAGCCCTAATCATTTAGGACATGGAATTGGGTTTTCTGGAACTACTGGTTACTCTGGTGTGCCAGGGCCTAGCCCAGTGTCTGGCCCACAGAAGGTGCTGAACAAATGTTCATTCAATAAATTGGTTATGGGAAACATATGATCCAGGTCCCTACACCCCCCAAAAGGTTAGAATTTATTTCAGATTCGACCTTGAAATCACACTGGAATTCGGGTTAGTAAAGATATTTACTTAGGTTCAGGGCTCTGGGTCTGCTTTGCTAATAAGACCTGGGATTTGGAAATGGCCTTAAATTAGTATGGGACATTCTGGCTTGGTCTTAGAGGAACATTATTCTCTTAACAATCTAAACACATATGCAACTTCTGTATGTGTGTCATTGTTTATGGTAGTTATCAGAAAGTGTTTTAATAATATTTAAGCATCTTCTTCTACGGTAGAGTCTTCTGGTTCAAGTTGAGTTATGCGTATAGAGAAGGTATCCCTTGCCTGAGACAGTTAGACCTGTATGAAGTTCCAAACAAAAGGTTCACCCAAACCTGAGTCTGTGTTTGTGAACAGTGTCCCAGGCTATGGGCTATGAAAGTGTCTAAGGATGTTAGTGTCTTTAACTGGACGTGTTGCTGCCTCAAACAAAATTGGGATTGTGTTGATAAAAAAAAAGACAGGAAAATGGGCATCAGTTGACAATCTGAATTTTCTGTCTCACTACCGATGTGTGGGAAACCCTAGTGGCATAGTGGTTAAGTGCTACAGCTACTAACCAAAAGGTCAGCAGTTCAAATCTACCAGGCACTCCTTGGAAACTCTATGGGGCAGTTCTACTTTGTCTTACAGGGTTGCTATGAGTCAGAATTGACTCGATGGCAACAGGCAAGGGGTTACTGATGTGAGTATTTATATCTACTCCTTGCCACTGGCCTGAGAAACTTGCTAGCGTGTTCAATAGACTATAAGAACCCCAGGAAAGCTAGGCTGCAGAGTTGGGTGGCAGGGCCCCTGAGATGTGAGGCATGATGAGTTGTATCCCTGAACTGAGCCTGGAGGTAGGAAAGAGTAGCTATCTCAGGGGTTTGTTCAATCTTTTAACTTAGGTAGTGCATTTATCTTGGTAGATATGGGCATTGAGAGCAGTGAGAAATTGCTGCCTCACCAAACTCTGTAATTCTTTGAGCAGCCTCTAGAGTAGAATCAAGAAATCCCTCAACAGTGTTCACAAATGGGACTCATTTGTGGGTACCCACTGGGTGCCCATTGGGACTCCCAGAAATACTGGGGAGGAGATGCTTGTGTAACCCATGTACAAGCTACAGTTCCATGTGGCTCAGTATGTGCAGAGAAGCTTGTATTCAAAGAAGCTCAGCACAGAATCCAACAGTAGCTAAAGAAATTCTTTTCTTTCTTTTTGTGAATCTCAGTGAATATATAATAAGGGGTTCAATTACTAACACGGAACAACACTTCTCTAAACCAAATATTCCCCTTTTCTCAAACTTTCTAGCTGCCCTGGAGACTTTTACTGGCAAACCCTCAAAATTCTCCCTAACCCCCAAATTGTGAGGTGTTTTCATCCCCCACTTTTTTCCTGACACTCTTTGTGCACTACTATGCACAAATTAGGAAACCCTGGTGGCATAGCAGTTAAGTCCTACAGCTGCTAACTGAAAGGTCAGGTTCTGGGTATGCACAAATTGACACAGCCTTTCTGGTCTATTTATTCGTTCCACTCCCCTCTCTCTAGTTTTCTGATTTTCATCTCAAAGAGTTCTAGAATTTGTCTGGTGGAGATATAGCTCTTTTTAGAAAGAGGAAGGTAGGGTAAGATAAGAAGAAAAAAATGAGACAAAGGGAAAATTCTCTTTATTGGGTGGGGTTGGTGGGGGAGAGGAGACCCTTGCACATCAATCACCTTGTACAGGTGCATCTTGGAGGGATTGAGCTACTTATCCTTTATCCTCCTCCTCCAATCAGTCTTCAAGTCAATCTGCATTAGCAAAATTCCTCAAATCAATTTATTTGCTCTCTGTCCCCATAATTTCTCACCTAGACTTTTTGCAACAATTTCCTTGCTGGGTTTGTGCTCACAGTCTCTCTTCCAATCATTTACATAGTAGTTTGAATTAAGTCAACAACTAGTTGTAAACTAATAGTTGGAATTAGATCAACGATTGCATTTCACTATGCCACACTCCTGCTTAAAGTCTTTGGCTGCTTTCTCATTTTCCATGGGACTGACCATAAATTCTCATGCTCATGGTAGCACAGCAGATAAGGTTAGTGAATGAAGAGAACAAAATATAAGATAATGGTTGTGACGGCAATGAACAATACAAGAAGGGTCTTACCTGCAAAGAACTCTGGGGAAGAAGTAGAATCCCTGACTGAGCAGTGACCTCAGCCAAGAAAAAACACACACAACACCTGACTCCATGGTAATGTCAATTGGAACCCATTAACTAGTACAAAAAAAAATCCTATCCATCATAGATTAAAAACCCATTGCTGTTGAGTTGACTCATGTCACATTACCTTCTATCTCCCAGTCTGCACCTACGGCCTCATGAGGAGTTCATTATGATCAGTTGACTGAGGAAGAGAAAACTTGTGCCTGGTTTACAGATGGTTTTGTGTGATGTGCAGGCACTGCTCAAAAGTGGACAGCAGCAGCACTACAGCCCCTTTCTGGGACCTCCCTGAAGGACAGTGGTGAAGGGAAATCCTCCCAATGGGCAGAACTTTGAGCAGCGCACCTGGTTGTTCACTTTGCTTGGAAGGAGAAATGGCGAGATCTGAGACTGTATACTGATTTATGGGCTATAGCCAATAGTTCGGTTGGATGGTCAGAGACTTGGAACAAACATGATTGGAACATTGGAGACAAAGAGGTATGGGGAAGAGGTACGTGGATAGACTTCTTTGAACGAGCCAAAGAAGTGAAGACATTTGTGTCTCATGTGAATGCTCACCAAAAGGTGACCTCAGCAGAGGGTGATTTTAACAATCAAGTGAATAGGACGATGAATTCTATGAAAACTAGCCATCCTCTTTCTGCAGCCACTCCTGTCATTGCCCAATGGGCTCATGAACGAAGTGGACATGGTGGCAGGGATGGAGATTATGCATGGGCTCAGCAACATGGACTTCACTCACCAAGGCTGACTTGGTACAGCCACAGCTGAGTGCCCAATCTGCCAGCAGCAGACACCAACACTGAATCCCCAATATCGCACCATTTTTCACGGTGATCAGCCAGCAACCTACTGGCAGGTTGATTACATTCGACCTCTTTCATCATGGAAGGGGCAGTGTTTTGTTCTTACTGACACATATGCTGGATACGGATTTGCCTTTCCTGCATGCAGTGGTTCTGCCGAAACTATCATCCATGTACCTGCAGAATGCCTTATCCATTGTCATGGTATCCCACCCAGCATTGCTTTGGATCAAGAGACTCAGTTCACAACAAATGAAGTGCAGCAATGGGCCCATGCTCATGGAATTCCTTGGTCTTCCCATGTTCCCTGTCATCAGGAAGCAGTTGAATTGATAGAACCATGGAATGGCCTTCTAAAGACACAGTATGGTGCCAACTAGGTGGCAGTACCTTGAAGGGTTGGGGCAGTGTTCTCCAGGAAGCTGTATATGCTCTAAACCAGTGTCCAATCTATGGTGCTGTTTCTCCCATAGCCAGGATTCATGAGTCCAGAAATCAAGGGGTGGAAATGGGAGTGGCAACACTCATTATTACCCCTAGTAACCCACTTGCAAAATTTTTCCTTCCTGTTCCCATTACCCTGTGTTCTGCGAGTGTAGAGGTTTTAATTCCAAAGAGAGGAATACTCCCACCTGGAGGCACATCACTGATTCCATTGAACTGGAAGTTAAGGATGCCATCTGGCCACTTTGAGTTCCTTACACCTCCGGATCCACAGGAAAAGAAGGGGAGTAACTATATTGGCTGGTATGATTGATCCTGATTACCAAGAGGAAATGAGGTTGATATTACATAATGGAGTTAATGAAGAGTATGTGTGAAATGCAGGAGATTCCTTAGGGTGTCTCTTAGTACTGGCATGCCCTGTGATTAAAGTCAATGGAAAGCTACAGCAACCCAATTCCGACATAACTACTAATGGCCCAGACCCTTCAGGAATAAAAGTTTGGGTCACCCTACCAGGTAAAGAACCATGACAGCTGATGTACTTGCTGAGAGCAAAGGGATTACAGAATGGGTGGTGGAAGAAGGTAGTTCTAAATACCAGCTATGATCACGTTACCAGTTGCAGAAACAAGGACTGTAATTGTTATATTTCTTCCTTGTATGTGTGCATCAAATATTTTTGTTTTCTTCACTTTCGGTGGTACTCATGTTAGTTGTATCATTATAGGCACAAGCATGACTTTATAATTGTATTTATTCAGAGATTACATTTGGTTTAAAGAGATGTGTACAGGGGCCAAGTTGACAAAGGGTGGGCTCTGATAGTTAAGATGGTGTGTCAATTTGGCTGGGCTATGATTGCAATGGTTTGGCAGCTATGATGTAGTCTGACAGTTATATAATGAGGTAATGACCTCTATGATAAGGTCAAATACAATGTGATCACCTCCATGATTGGTTCTGCTGTGAGTAGCCAATGAGTTGAAAGGAACTGCTCCTGGGGGTGTGGCCTTAAACCAATATAGGTGGACTTTCTGGCAAGGCTCCCTAGCTTTTGCTTGCTCTGGGTCCTGCAGCTGGATCCTGTTCATCTGACCTCCAGTGTTGGAACTTGAGTTAGCAGCTTGCCTGCCTATCTTGGGATTCATCAGCCTCTGCAGTCTGGATCTTGGGTTCACCAGTCCCTGGAGCTATGTGAGACAGGAGACATCTCCAGCCTGACCCAAGGACTTGAGACTTTCCAGCCAGTACAACCATGTGAGCCATTTCCTTGATAATAAATTTCTCTCTCTCTCTTTCTGTATATATATATAGATGCTTTACTTGTTTTGCTTCTCTAGAGAACCCAGCTGCAGTGCAATGAATTATTTAATATGGTTCTTCTAGCCATGGTCTTTGTGACTCACACAATGATTGAGTGGGACTATGCAAGTAAGTTGTATGGAATCTGTGACGGTCAGGGTTATGTGTCAGCTTGGTTAGGCTATGATTCCCAATATTGTGTGGTTGTTCTCCATTTTATGGTGTGGATCCTGGCCTCTACATCTTGATGAGGCAGGATTGGTGTATAGTGTGTCTTGGGTCACAGCCTTGCAGGAGGGCATGACTCAAATTCCACCCTTACTCAAGTTACACCCTTCCCTGGAGTGTGGCCTGCATCTAAGATATATGTCCATGTTCTGGCAAGGCTCTCTCTTTCTGCATCTGGATCCTGCTTCTGGTTTGTGATCAAATGACCTCCATTTGTTGGGACTTGAGCTGGAGGTCTGTCTGACCTGCTGATTCTGGGAATCGCCAGCCTCCATCACCTGACCTGATTTGCTGCCTTGTAAGCCAGCAGCTTGTGGTCTGAACTGCCAGTCTGGGTTCATCAGGAGAAGCCTATGGCTGACCCATGGATTTGGAACTTGCCAGCTTCCACCACCACGTGAACCATTTCCTTTATAGGGTTGCTGAATTCTGTGAGACATTGCAGTGAATCTGGGAACCCAAAGATGGGAGAGAGTACTGAGGGGAGAGGGAGTAGATAATGCTAGACACGATGATGTGGGACAGCAGTTTGAAAAGGTTGGACATTTGAGACATCTTTAACCTCCGCCTCATAGGAACTAGCTTTGTGACGATTTTTAGAAATTTTTTGTTTACTAGCCTAAGGCAGTTGTGTAAATATCAGATTAAAAAAAAGGTCATAGGAAAAAGGAAGACCCTAAACTAGATGGATTGACACAGTAGCCACAACAATGGGCTCAAGCATAACGACAATTGTGAGGATGGCACAGGACTGGGCAGTGTTTTGTTCTGTTGTACACAGGGTTGCTATGAGTTGGAACTGGCTCGATGGCACCTAAGGACAACAACAATATGTGTTCTTAGAGAAACAGGGAATACCAGGTTAAAGGCAGCATTACTTCTCATGGCAGGTGAAAAGAGAACCTACCTAGGAGCAGACAGGAGACATCACGACCAGGTTCTACTATAGCACAGCCTTTGCTGTCCACAGGATGCTATACTAGAGGGATCAATCATTTGTCCTGGGAGGTTGCTGGTCTGTTATGATCTCTTATTGTGGAAATGTGTTTGAAAATAAGCTATCCCTAATTATTCACCTGGGGCAAGTTCAGGGACAGGTGTTCTTACCTACAAAAGTGATTATTTAGTCCTTGATGTTTTCTTGTTTTTCTGTATTCTCACCCCTCACTCATTGCTTTTTATTTAGATTATTTTTCCTTCTTTCCATTGTATCTTTTCTCATGTTAATCAACTTAAACCAAAAAGAACAAAATATCGAGAAAGTGACCCCATATTCCTATACAGAAATCTTTGTAAAAGTTCTACTGGTACAATTCAACTCCAACCCCATGCTTTTCCATAAATGAAAAATAATGAAACTATTTGCTATTGTTCACCCACTCTCTTTCTTTCATCAGTCCATTCCATGTGAAGTGAAATAGCTTAAGAGATCTGCCACAGTTAAAGCCATTCTGTCATGGATAATAATAATTGATAATGTTTATTGTGCCAGTTGAAGACTTTATATGTGATATCAGTTAGCATTTGTTTGCCAGTTAACAAACTACTCCAGAACATAGTGGCTTACCTCTGAGCAATTTACTATTGCTCATGAACCTCTGGTCAACTGGGCCTAGCTTAGCTTATCTTGTCTGGGCTTGCCTATGCACCTGAGTGCAGCTGGTGGGTTGGCTGAAGCTGGCTGGTCTAAGATGGCTTCACTCAGATGTCTAGCAGTTGGCCAGTGATGGCTGGGGCCATGGGGTAACTGGGCCATTTGTCTCTCATCATTCAACATGTTCACATGGCAGCAGTAAGGGTTCCAAGAGAGAGGGCGAGAGAATGCACAGCCTCTTGAGGTCTGGGCTCAGAAATGGCACAGTGTCAATGCCCCTGCATTTGTTTGGTCAAACACATCCCATGGCCAGTTCAACCTCAAGGAATAGGGCATAAGACCACCTGTTGATGCGGGGAGCTGCAAAATTACATTGCAGAGGAAGAACACTAGGAGGCGTGGAAGAGTGTGGCTATTTTGGCTATCTAACATATTTAATTCAACAATTCCGTGAGGCAAGGCTACTCTTATTCCTATTTTATACACAAGGACAATAAGGCTCATACGTGTCAAGTAACTGTGCCAAATCACGCTGTTCAAAAATGACTGAACCAGGACTCAAATTCAGCCATTTTGTTCTAGAACCTGTTTTCTTAGCTATTACACCACTACTCTAAAATAGATAGCAAGAAAACTTAGGATGTTTGGCCATCACAAAGAGAAATTCTAGGTACCTATAAAGAAATATAACAAGTGTCAGCACCTAACAATAAAAGGATTTTCAGGAAATGTGATAGAGTAAGGGGCAAACTATGTGGCATATTTAAAGACATGCAAGTTACATAGATCCATAACATTGCCATTTCCCTGCCCACAGTCTCCTCAGGGGCAACCCCAAACGTTTCTGAACATGGCTGCCTTCCGAGAGGCAAACCAACAACTGTCTAGTCGCCAGGGCCCTGGGTGCGTGTCTCTGTGACTTTGCCTGGCACATGAGCTCCTGGCTTATACTACATGTTGATGGTCTGATCACAGTGACACCCTTGGACACAGATGGGACTAAGAAGTTCATTCTCAATTGCTAGCCAGTCCCAAAGACCCCAGAGAACAGAGCAGACCTTCTGAGGAAAGGTGATCTGAGAGTATGGCTGTGTCACATGAAGTAAATAATTTTTGAGCGGAGGCATCCAGTTGGTGAGGCTCTTGGGCCAGACATTGTTTTGAAAACATCACCAACCCCAGAGCCCTGATACTTGGAGAAATGTAAGAACACAAAACTTGCTGGTGGCTCCAGGGAAAACAAGCAAAAAGATGAATTTATCTTTAGAAATGAAGTGCCTCAGATGGAAGGAAGCATTTGCCCAGAGTCCTGCTCCTACATTGGCCCTGAGGTGTTGAAGAAGAGGTGCTGAGTTTCCTTCTCCCTGGCTCCTGGCCTGGTACCTAAGATGATGATGATGGATTTATGATGTGTTAAAAGTCGCCGAGGGTATGGTAATGAGGCCTCAGCAGGCATGGAGAACATTGTCGTCGCTCCTTTGGCTTCCTGTCAGGGCCTGTCAGTGTAATCTGACACATCCTGGAAAGAATAGATCTTCCTTAGAATAAGAAATCAGCTCTCCAGGACAACGACTGATGAACAGCCCAGATCTCTTGGTACATGCCTCTGGGTCACAGTGAGATTAAGAATGTCACGGTCAATGATCACAAACTACTAACAGGCAATTATGCCCAGACTTTCTTTCAATATATGAACAAAGATTAAGACTTCAAATGCGTCTCCTGGAGAGTATGGTTGAAATTCTAACGGGCAAACTCAGCAACACACTGAGAAGAAAACAGAGTGCCCATGAATATATGAATGTACAAGTGGTCCCATCAAGGTGGCTGACAAGCTGTCATTAGAACTAGAATGAGACTTGCCAATTCAACAGTTTTTACATCTACAATTCAGTGACAATGGTTACATTTATCATATTGTGCAACCATAACCACTATCTATAAAACTTTTCATAGCCCCGAACATAAACTCTGTACCCATTAAGCAATAACTCCTTTCTCCCTCCCTTCTGGCCCTGGTAACCACTGATAAACTTTGGTCTCTATACATTTGCCTACTCTAGATATTTTATATAAGTGGGATCATACAATATTTGTTCTTTTGTGTCTGCCTTATTTCACTCAATATAATGTTTTCAAGGTTCATGCACGTTATGGCATGTATCAGGCCTTTATTTCTCTTTATGGCTGAGTAATATTCCGTTGTATGTATATTTTATGTACCTCTTTTAATCTGTGTTTCCGTGGTTATTGTTGGTTGCAGTCAAGTTGATTTTGACTCATGGTGACCCCATGTGTGCAGAGATAACTGCTCTGTAGATTTTTTAAGGCTGTGGCCTTTTGGAAGCAGATCACCAACCATGTCTTCCAAGATGACTCTGGGTAGGTGCAGCTTCCAACCTTTTGGCTAGTAGTTGAGTCCTTAACCCTTTGTTCCACCCATGGACCGTTTGTGTACTTCTTTTAACACAAATGAAAATAACCTTCTCCCAGTCATGTGCTTTGAAAAAGAAAGGGCCTGAGGAATGTGCCTGAGAAACAAGTGGCCTAGAAGGGCAACGATTGACTGAAGGTCGAATTCTTGGGCAGGACGCATTCACAAAAGAGGAGAAAGTGAAGAGAGATTTTTCCCGAGTCAGATTCTCTGGACTTCAGATCAACAGCGTGGGGAAGAAGGCATGGGTGTGAAAAGCACAAGTAGGGCATGAAAATGAAATACGTTCAGAATGATGGACACTCTGTGTGCTTTTCTAATCAAGGGGCCGGGACTGCTGAATTATCAGTAGCAACTTTGCCTCTACCCACCCAAGAAATACCTATATGGCCAAACTAGTCTCTAACTTACTAAAAGCTGAATAAATATTCATGTATGCCTCTTTGAGAAGCTAGAATCAGAAGCGTTAGCATTACTTTACTTTTGTCTTACGGCACTTATTTTTTCACTTAGAGAAGTACTAGATGCCAGAGGAAGAAGGCCAGCATCTCTTGTGCTCCACACAGAACTTCCATTGACACAATCACGTTGTACTTCAGGGCCAATGTCAACAGGGCAGAAGCAGTGAGGTTGCTGAAACCTCGAGCCCAGGCTGAACATGCCAATGCAAAGATGAAAACAAGATTCCATAAGGAATGAATCTGGAGAGCATTATGTTGAATGAAATAAGTCAATCACAAAAGGACAAATATTGTATGAGAACACTACTATAAAAACTCATGAAAAGATTTACACATAAAAAGAAGCAACCTTTGATGATGGTTACAAGGGAGGGGAGAGGTGGGAAGGGAAAAACACTAAATGGACAACAGATAAGTGGTAACTTTGGTGAAGGGTAAGATGGCACACAATACTGGGGAAGTCAGCACAACTTGACAAAGGCAAGATCATGGAAGCTCCATAAATACATCCAAACTCCCTGAGGGACCAAATTACTCTTCTGAAGGCTATGGGGACCACGGTCTCAGGGAACATCTCGCTCAACTGGCATAACATAGTTTATAAAGACAATGTTCTACATTCTACTTTGGTGAGTAGCATTTGGGGTCTTAAAAGCTTGTGGGCAGCCATCTAAGATACTCCACTGGTGTCACTCCGTCTGGAGCAAGGGGGAATGAAGAAAACCAAAGGCAAGGGAAAGATTAGTCCAAAGGACTAATGGACCACAACTGCCACAGCCTCCACCAGACTGAGTCAAGCACAATAGATGGTGCCTGGCTACCACCACCGACTGCTCTGACAGGGATCACAGTAGAGGGTCCCAGACAGAGCTCAAGAAAAATGTAGAACAAAATTCTAAAAAAAAAAAAAACCAGGCTTACTGGTTTGGCAGAGACTAGAAAAACCCCCGAGAATATGGCTCCCGGACTTCAGTAATGAAGTCACTCCTGAAGTTCACCCTTCAGCCAAAGATTAGACAAGCCCAGAAAAAGAAAATGAGACTAAGTGGGCACACCAGCCCAGGGGCAAGGACTAGAAGGCAGGAGGGGACAGGAAAGCTGGTAATGGGGAACTTAATAAGGTTAAGAAGATAAGAGTGTTGACGTGCGGGGTTGGCAACCAATGTCACAAAACAATACATGTATTAATTCTTTAATGAGAAGCTAGTTTGCTCTGTAAACCTTCATCTAAAGTACAAGAAAAAAAGATTCTTTAAAGAAAAGGAACTTATTTACCATGAATTTCACTGTAGAGGCATATGACAAAGTGTACCACTGAAGACAGATAAAT
The DNA here is from genome assembly GCF_024166365.1 of Elephas maximus indicus. NCBI lineage: Eukaryota > Metazoa > Chordata > Mammalia > Proboscidea > Elephantidae > Elephas > Elephas maximus. Next base: position 89,222,742 of record NC_064833.1, read on the forward strand.
GGGTGGAATGTTCTCTATGTGTATTCCTAAGTGTGTTCTCTGGAGGTGTTAGACAAAAAAGTTTGTAGCAATATGAGTTTAGGACATTTTGGGTTAAACAGATCAAATAAGTTCCTTTACAGTAGAATTCCTCAGAATATTTATTCTGCTAATTGTAATGAGTCTCCAAAACAGAATATGGTAGCTGTGGGACTCCTGTTCTTCCCCTTTTCATGGGAAGTGATGTGGATGAGTGTGGACTCTGGGATCACCCTATCTGCTTAAATCCAGGACATCCTGTTTACTGGCTGTGTAGCATTGAACATGTTACTTAATCTCTCTAACATACTTAACCTCATCTACAAAAAGAATATAATAATAACATGTACTTCATAAGGTTGTTGTGAAATTGTGGGAAATAAATTAGGTAATTCATATAAAGCATGGCATTTAGTGCATGGCCTTGGAACTAGTTAAAGCTTAAGAATGATCAGGATAAGCATCCTACAGAATGAGTGGACGTGGACGATGGGGCTGCTTCTTCAACCAAAATGATTGGTTTAGGTTGGTCTAATGAGAAGGATGCTCAAGAATGTTATCTGACGGTTGGGGGAAGGATCTCCCTTTAGGTGCATATTGTAGGTGTATAGATGGGAGACAGGAAGGTGCTGAGGGCATTTTATTACAAAGAGGCAAGCCAGCCTGAGAATAAGGTGGACAACAGAGGAAGGAAGCAAGAGAGGAGCAGAGAGACAGCTGATGATTCTTCATCAAACCATTTTGGAAGCCTGAGCTTCTCCAGGACTTTTCCATCAGGGTAGCCTATAAATTCTTTGTAGCTTAAATAAATACGAGTAAGGTGTTCTGTTACTGACGGTCTAAAGCACTGAGCTGATATAGTAGGTGAATGAGAGAAGCTGAAGAGGCAATGCAATGTGATAGAAACAGCTCAGGAAAATAGATGTAACCCTGGCTTTTTAGCACTGGGTAGCAGATCTCAGATATATCACTCAGCCTCTTTTGCTTCTTAGTTTCCTCAGTTATAAAAGGGAGATAACAAGATCTTTTCTACCCAAACTTCAAGGTTAAAGGAAGGTACAAATGAGATAAGGTGTGTGAAAATACTTTGAAGACAGTCAAGTGCTCCATAAATACAAGGCAGAAATATTTATTACCACAATGGAAACCTGACCACTTCTTGATGTAAAGCTGTTACACTGTGGTGGTACAAGAATTGTGACTAATGATACAAGAACTTAAAAGCCAGCTGCCAAAATATTATAATTGGTTTTAAATTCTTTGATACTATAAGTTTAAGGTCTTATCTTTGGATTTCTGCCATTCTGTATTAGTCTGCCTTGTTTAAAATTCTATAGTCCTGAATATTTCAAAAGAGATTCTGGAAAATATTCATGTATAAGGAAACACACTGCAGGGTCATTTTTTTTTTTTTTTTTTACATATTTTGAATTTTCAAACTTTTTGAAATGTTAGTCCTCATTTATCCTCATTTATAATTTGACAAAATAAACCAAGTACTATTTGAAAAAGGTAGGGATTTTCCTCATAGTTTTAGAGAGGAAAAAAAGAGTTTTAACCAACAGTATGGTAAACCAGCCAAAAGTTAAAAAAGAATTAATCTCCAAAAACCAAGAAGAATGAAATTATGCAATGATTTTAATGAAGTTGAAACTTTAAGTTATTAGCTATAATAGTCATCTAGTTTTTGTTGGGTTTCTTGCTCTCCTACAAGTCTTGCCGGATCTTCCAAGAATGCAAGGCCCTGGCTGCTCCTTAGCTGGGCCATTTCTGAGTTGTGATTAAAGCTCGCAGTCTTGAGTGATGGGGTAATGTCTCTCCCTGAGATAAAGAATGGGCTTGCTTACTGCTTGCTATAAAAATGGTGAGTTCCCCAAGCTCAGTGCCCCTCAGATTTGAGACCAGCCCACTGCATGCACGGCATCTACCTGGGCCCTTTTGTGTTGGTTTTGTGGGACCCTGGGACAAGACAGGCTGACATAAACATGCTGGTGCACACGCTGCTTGCTATGTCGTGATTGTGTAGTCCTCCGTCTCTGATCCTGGAGTCTTGGGTCTTCTACCAGCATCTGTGAAAAGAAACAGGTGAACATATTAGATTGTAAGGAGAGTGAAAACAAATCTCAGACCCTTCATAGGTCTTGACACTTTTGGCCATTTTGTATTTAGTTGATTTTCATGAACAGTTCTTTGTGAAGGAGTCATTTCTCTGGTAGTCTTTGTAGGTTCCTGGAATCTTTGGCGTAGTGGTTAAGTGCTACGGCTGCTAACCAAAGGGTTGGCAGTTTGAATCCGCCAGGTGCTCCTTGGAAAACTCTATGGGGCAGTTCTACTCTGTCCTATAGAGTCACTATGAGTCGGAATCGACTTGATGGCACTGGTTTGGGGGAATCTTTATTAACCAGCAGAGGAAGCCCTGCTAGTTAACCAGATGCAGTGTGCCTACCTTTGTGGTATACAGGCTAGAGCATTGCACAGGTGGAATCCACTTAAAACCATTGTGCTGCTGATGAATACCTAGGGAAAAATGTAGGACATAAAATAGTAGCAGGATTTACTTAAGCTTCAAGGCCACAAAGGTGAAAAAATTATATTTTCTAAAGAACTGTCCAGGAAAGCAGAGGTTAGGAAGTAAGCATTACCAACTCAGAAAAAGTTGAAAGAAATATCTTCTAAGTAATGAACTATTCTAAAATTGTTGGCATTGGATCTTTGTGAAAGGAAAGGCCCTGAATATAGTATTTGTCTTTGGAACTCTGAATCTATTTCCTTTACACCGTGTATGTTATTAACAAATGAGGTCTTAACTTGGAAATCATCTGACATCTGCCATGCTTAAAAATGTCCATCAATAAGTGCACAAGCTCCTGTATGGGTGTATTCCTACAGTGCACGTGCACACCTTGTACACTTTGATCTAGCATCTTTGTGTTTGTCTTTGCACCTGCTGGACATTCACGTGCATGTGGGCAAGTCCAGAGCTGACCACTGGCTGCCCGAGGCCAGGCAGGTTCCTTGCATCAATGAATTTTCTTCTGAAACTTGGGAATTATATGAACTGTACAGTATATTATTCAACCAGACCTCTCCATCTGGTGGTTTACATTTATCTCACAGTGACATGACTGGTAGATTTGGAAAAGTGGTGTCTTTTTTGTTTACCTACGTGTCCTTCATTTCACCAAGCTTTAATTAAAAAATTTTTTTTCTTGCTTATTATAAGCATTATCTTGTTTAGAAGCACCTTAGAGAACTTCAATAGGATCAGAGAAGGTAGGAGAATAAGAAAGGAAAATGAAAAAGAGCACACACATTACAACACACACACACATACACACACTCTACACATTCCTTCGTATAAAATAAGGCTGAGACTGTTTTTCAAATATAATCAGTCTTTGAGGCAGGCTATGCTCTTAGAAGAGATTTTGTAAGATGAAGTGATATAAGCCAAATCTAATTTTCTCACAGAAATAATGTTGAGTTATTTTCCTAAACAAGAACTTAATGTGTAAATATTAAGGGACTACTTTAAATATCCTATTTATTCAACTTCAAGTATAACATAAAGCACATACGAATCAGTAGAAGGCAATTGAGAAGCTGGTTGCATATCGTTTATCACGGTGTAATTCATGCAAGAGAACCCCTGAAACAAGGCAGATAGGGTCTTACTCTAGGAAGTCTAGACAGCCTTGGGGGAAAGCTGACAGATGTCCAAGGAGTGGGCTGTGCTGCATGGCAGAAAGAGCGACAAAGGGAGGAGGATCCCTGGCTGCTTGACCGTGGGCAGAAGTAAAAATGAGTCTTTGGAAGGCCAAGGGAGGCACACAGAGGCTGTCCAAGAAGGCAGGGCCCACCGCCCAGCGGGGTCGAAAATTGTTTCAGAAACTGACTTATGCCTGTTTGGTTTACCGGGGCGCCACGCTAGGCCCCTTTCACACGGGGCTGAAGAGGAAAGTCGGGCTAAACCCAACCCAGCACCCCCACTTCGAGGCCATCAGGTCTTCTTGGGTACTAATGGTGAGCTAGTTAATGTGATTTAACATTAGAGTTTTTCCTCCACCTTTTGCCCCACTAATTTTTGACACGTCTCACTCCCCACTTTCTTGTGTGACCCAGTGAACATGATACCTGGAAGGTGGACATTGTGTGTCAGCAGCTGGGGTTTTGCAGCTTCTCTCAGCTCGCGCCCACCGAGCGCGCCGTGGGATTGAGACATTCAGGACAATGGCCTCCGGAGCAAGGAGAACTGATCTTGGCTCGCACCAGTAAGTATGGCGAGGGAACTCTCTTCCCAGGCCCCACTACAGGAGCGGCTTGGGGCACTAACACGCCACCGCACAGATGTGGGCCGAAGATTGGGCCGTTTGGCATTGAGCTGGCCTTGCCAAGTGGCTACCACGTGGGCCCAGGCTCGGCCAACAGTTTCGCGTGGTGTGTGTGTGTGTGTGTGTGTGTGTGAGAGAGAGAGAGAGAGAGAGAGAGAACGTCATGCCAGGCTCCACAGGCTCGGCTAGCAGTTGCGCGTGGTGTGTGTGTGTGAGAGAGACAGAGAACGTCATGCCAACCTCCACAGAGTCCTATTCATAAACTCGTGTTTTTGGAAGAAAGGTCCAGAGAGTCTGAAAGGAGTAGTGAGACAGTGACATCATAATGGTATTTATTATTTCAGGTTAGACTGGCACATACTAAATCATTACGGCACAGGTAGGTTTTTCCATTTGGGGAAGTCGTCTTTTTTCCTTCTTAACTGGATCACTGTGAGGCCGAGCTTGTGCGGCCCTGGAGGGCGGTGGAGCAAATGAAGCTCCAAGGCCTCACGGCTTGTTTTAGTTTCGCACTTTCCCACCTAGGAGTTGAGGGCGTCGGCTTTCACAGGGTTTGGCTGGCGGGTCAGCCCAACACCCTCAGCGCGCCGCCGGCTGGACGGGTCCCGCCTGCCCCATGCCGCCATGCTGACTCAGGGCCGGGTTTACTTAACCTTTGAGGCTAAGCCCTAAGGCCCGATTTGCACACATTTAGGAAACATAAATTATTAATATTTTAGCACAGATTATCCGGGGAGCCTAACCCAGAACAGTCCTAGAGAACACTCCTGTGAATTTAGGGGGGAAAGAGGAAGATAACAAAGAGTGATAAGTGGGGCTCTGCCTGAGGAGGTGCTCAGTGTGTGTGAGTGGGGAGGTGGGTGGCTTTGTGTGTTTCTGTATGTGTGTGGGGTGTGAGTGTGCATCTGTGGAGGTGTGGGTGTGTCTGTGTGTGTTCGTGGGATGTGGAGGTGCGTGTCTGTATCTGTAGGGTGTGTGGAGGGGTGTGTGTGTGGGAGAGGTATGTCTGTAGGGATGTGGGGGTGTGTTTTGTGTGTCTGGGTGTGTGCATCTGTGTGGGGGAAGGTGTGTGTGTGGAGTGTTGGGGGAGTTTGTGTATATGTGCTGTGTGTGGTGTGTGTAGTATGTGTATGTTGTGTGGGTGTGTTTGTGTACAGAGTAGTTGAGGCAGGGTGAAGGCGGTGTGAGATGACAATTGTTCAAGGCTACAAAATGAGTCAGATAAATGTTAGGATTTGAGGAATTAAAAGCAAACAAATGGATAATTAAAAAAAAAACAAACCCTAAATGGAGTTCTAAACTAAATCTAGCAAGTAAAACAGTGGTTAAGAGAGCAATCCTTTTGTCCCCGATCTCCCAGGTTGCACTTCACATATGGGAAAATCCCAAGGGGATAGGCTCTTCAGAAGCCTTGCTTTTTCCCAGAATGGAGGTCATTCTGGATTGGGGATGTTGGAGACACAGTACTTCCTGTGGCTGAATCAGTTGGCCTTGGCCGCCTGGGGCCTGCCCACCTCTTTCCCATTCCACTGGGCTGTGGTTTCTCCCTGTCTCCCAGCAGCTGCATCATTGAACTAACCTGGCGCCTGGGCAGAAGGATAACTCTACACTGAGATTAATGATAATGCACTGAAATTTACGTAATACGTCAAGTCCAGAAGTATCCCAAGCCTGCCGCAGCTCTGGAACAGGCCGGAGTGCAACAGGCCTGCCCGAGGAATCGCTCACAGAGCCCAGCAGGTGGGAAGGAAGACGACGGCCCCTGCTCTGAGCCTGTGGTAGCTATAGCAGCACAACCCCAGCCCGGGAGATTGAGAGGCACACATGCTTGACAGGTTTTTTTATTACGCTTTCGTAATGCTCCAGCAAAGTAATTTAAAAGAACTGGCTTGATCTCAGTTCTGCAGACAAAGATTCGAAACCCCAAATGAGGAGATGCCCAGCACTCTTCAGCAGAGGACTGCAGAGTAACCAAGGAAGGTGACAGCCCTGTCAGCTGCCTCTCTGGCTCTGCTCTTCCTGGCTGGAATTGCCTCCAGGGCTGTTTGCTATGTCACGAGGATCTGTGTCCTATGCCAGCTCACCAGGAGGACTTCCCTGTCCCCTACCCATAGTATCTTCCTCTGGGCTCCCTCTTACCTGCCTCTGCCTTCATTATTCCTTCTTCTGTTGGCAATATTATAGTACTCCACTTTATCTGAATGCTTGTTCACTGCTGATCTCCCCAGCTAGAGCTTGGGAGCCTTGTTCCGTCCGCGGCTGTATCCCTGATGTCTAGAGCAGGGCCTGGATGGGACAGGTGCCCCCATATGTGTCCTCTGACTGAGGGATGCATGTGAGGCCATAAAGCACTACCAAGCTCAGCCCCACTGACAGGCATCAGGTGGGGTGAGGGTGGACAGCAGCCAGGTGTGTGCCCACCTCTCGTCCACAGAGCTTCTGGGCCCGTAGCCGCTGCAGACCTCACGTTTTGTTTAACTAAACAAAATTTGTCTTTGAGGGATTCCTCGGCTTGGGTTGGGGTGTTTTTGATATGCCACCCCCAAGGGAGGCTGAGGGGCAGTGGTGGTTCAGTGGTAGGATTCTCACCTTCCTTGTGGGAGACCCAAGATTCATAGCCCAGCCGACGTACCTCCTATGCAGCCACTACCTGTCTTCAGTGGAGGCTTCTGTGTTGCTGTGATGGTGAGCAGGTTTCAGCAGAGCTTCCAGACGAAGGCAGACTAGGAAGAAAGGCCTGACGATCTACTTCTGAAAATTAGACAATTAAAACCCTTTAGGTCACAATGGCCTGCACCGCAACTGGCTATGGGGCTGGCACAGGACTGGGCAGTATTTTGTTCCATTGTACGTGGAGTCACCATGAGTCGGGGCTGATTCTACAGCAGCTAACAACAAAGGAGACTGAAGCTTTTTATTTTTCTTTCCCAGGTTGAGAAGGGAATTTTGATATGTGCTTGAAAGAACTCAGTCTTTCTGACTTTCATCAGAAGAAGATGAACAGTATAGTTGATTGGATTGAAATAGCTCCCTGGGTCTCCTTTGAAATATTGTTCTCCAGATGGGACCAGAACTACACAGAACAATGTCCATCCCCACCTTCAAGAACCGTGCAACCTTCCAACGAGAGACAGGATGACCCTAGGACAGGGTACAGCCACATGTGTGAACTGCTAAATAGTGCAGTATAGATGGAGAAGCAAGTGTTATGGGACCAAATGGTCTGTGCGTCTTCTTGGAGGAGGTAAAATTTTAGCTGGAAGTTGAAGGATGAGGGCGAGATTCTTACTGGGGCAGAGAAAGGGAAAGACATTCCAGGGAAAGGGAACAGCAAGAACAGACACAGGAATCATATGGCATGTAGGCAGGGAGAGGAGAGGGCCTATCAGGTCCCTGTAGTTAGACAGGTGTGTGATCCGGTACACACCCTGGGCTATGATCTCATTAGCCAAGCCGGAGCAGGTCTGGGGCCAAGATTCATAAGGAAGACCTCCCAGGAAAACCCAGAGTACTGCTTGGACTGATGCTGGTGATTCATTCGTGGTTATTTTTCTTGTGAGTCATTTCTGAATCAACATCCTAGGACATAGTGTGTGTGAGTGTGGATTTGTGAGTGTTTAAGTGTACACAAGTGTAAGCACACGCATATGTGTGCATGCACGCACGCAGAGTATTCTGACAGCATGTGCATGGGTGTGTAAGTGTAATGAGAGTGCAAGTGTGTAAGCATGAGTGACTGAGTACAAAGTGTGAGAGTGTGAATGTGTAAGTGTACATCATGTGTTTAAGTGTGTATGAGTGTGAGCAAGTGTGCGTCTGTATAAGTGAGAGTGTGGGGCCTTGGGGAGAACTTAGTCCCCTGGGTGGGCACAGAATGGAAACCCTCACCTCCTCAGAGGGGTCTGCTGGACAACACTGCTGAGGAGGCTGAGTTGCAGGTCTTTCCTTCTGCTCATGGAATCTTTCTGGCGAGCTTATCTCAGTGCTTGTCTCTGTTGACATGACCTCTTGCCTGCTGTGTTCTGAGATGATTACTTCAAGGAGACACATACACACACACACACACACACACACATATTTCTCAGCTCCAGGTGGCCATTCTGGGTTGACACAGTGGCCGCAACAATGGGCTCAAACTTAGCAATGATTGTGAGGATGGTGCAGGACACTGCAGTGTTTCGTTCTGTTGTTCAGCGTTTTGTTCTGGTCAATGTGAGTCGGAATCTACTTGATGGCACCTAACAACAACACAAGTTGTTTCTGAGGTCAAGGTTGAGTACAGTGGTGGACTCTGTACCCTCTACATATAAAACACTTTTTAGCAAAGTGAAAGTGTTAGGTCTCCTCGCACAGGTGGAGGCCTGGGCCTGGAGTCTGAGGCCACCCTAGGAGGATAGGATGGCCCGAGGTCACCTAGAGCACAGGCAGTGGGATGTGTCCTGTGGGATGTCTCTGTGTAGGGTGTGACTCTATGTTCTAAAGCCTGCCCTTGTCTCCTGTGCTGTTTCTGCCACTGTGAACCAGGCCTGAGTTGAAGTAAGCCCTGCTGGAGCACATCCTCTTTGTAAATAAAGTTATTTCTCATTTGCTTTGGTGAAAGTGATCATGGTTCCATTAGGAAAGCTACAGGTGGTTCTTGACCAAGCTAATCTGGACAAGGGCTCCCCAAGCTCCTGCAGGTTGTGCATGTTGGGCACAACTGCCCTGTCTCTGGGTGGCCTCTTTTTGGTCTTGGGTGACTGGGTAGGCATAGGGATAGCCGAGCCGAGATCTGTGAGGAGTTAGTACAGAGGCAATGGGAACGACCTTGTTCTCTTAATTCATGGAGCCTCTTGTGCGTGATTTAAACAGAAAGTTTTACTGGTCCTGACTTCATTCTGGCAAGTTTTTTTTGGCTGTCTTTTTCTCTTTTAAATAAGGACAGATTCTCAATATTTTATGAGGAAATAGTTTGATTACTCATTACCAGTAGGCTTGTAACTAAGACTCACAGAGCGGTAGTCATTTTTAGAATGATTTAAAAAATAATTATAGGTAGCTGGGAGGCAGTATGCTGCAAATCATGGGGAATTGTGGAAAATGTGTTCATGTTTTCCACCGTGATTTTCCTCTCCTTTTGAGAAGCCAACAGCCCTCAAAGCTGAGATCAAGAATACTCAGGGCATCAGTACACCATTTATATCCAAATATAAATTGGTTGGTGGTTTGAACCTATCCAGTGACTCCTCAGGGGAAAGACCTGGCCATCTGCTTCTGTAAAGAAAACCCTATGGGGAGTTCTACTCTGTCAGACGGGGTCACTATGAGTCCAAAATCAACTGCACAGCACCTAACAACTAACGACATAAATAGGTCAGTTCATGGATGCAAATACAAGCTTTCTCTGAGACACGGCTTATCTGTGTATGGAGGTAGGAATTTTATGGTTTACTGCATGATTTTTAGTTTGATTTTTATATGCCAAGTATGCATAAGCAACATGAGTGAGTTGCTAGTAAAAAAAAAAAAAAAAAAGAGTTATCTACATTTCTTGACTTTTGTATGTTTGAATGGTAAACTATGTGATGAATATTCTTATCCATATGGTTAAGTATCAAGAATTCTCCATGAGGTAATGAGGCATATGCATCTAAACTTTCTAGCACACCCCAGTGATAAATCAATTTGGAAATTTAGTTTGTTGAAGCCTTGCACTTAGGTCCCACTCCTATCTCTGCACTTTTATTCAATTCTGTGACTTTGTCAAGGCTGAAGATATACTCTCCTCATCTCTGCAGGTTCTGGCGATTATAGTTGCCCTAGGAATGCTGGTCAGTACAGGGAGGAGTCCGCTCGATTACAAAATACAGTGCGTGTAAGCTGAAAAAAATGAACCGCCCCAACCGATGACTGATCTCTAATCATCTGCTATACGTGCCTCGTTTGCCGCAGGATTCCTTCCTGTCTGCTTGTCTCTGACACGCTCATTCCTGCTTGCTGAGTCGCAGCGCAACCTGCTCCTGGGCCGACGCCCACCTGCTTTAGCGGAAGGTTCCCAGCCTCGGGCGACGCTATTTTGGCAAGCGACAAGTTGGAGGAAAATGCCTAACCAAAACAGGTCCTCCGCAAGGAAAGAGGAAAGCCAAGCCCGGTGGGTCTGAGAGTGTCTCATTCTTAATCCTGACGGTGAACTATTAGTTTGTTTACGCTCCATTCAGTGTTTTTACCCGCCCCCCCCCATACTAAATGCAGGTGCCGGTCGTGGCGCAGTGGTTAAAGCTCTGGACTGAGCAGCTGTAACTCACCAGCCCCTTCAGGGGAGAAAAGATGTGGCCGTCTGCTTCCCTAAAGATTTACAACCTTGGAAATCCTATGGGGGCAGTTCTACTCTGTTCTATAGGGTCGCTATGAGTCAGAAGGGAGTCTTCGGCCATTTTTTTTTTCCGTGCAGTGAGACTCCGCGGGACCACTAGATGTCGCTGCCTCCAACCGTTTTGCGTCTGGCCCAGCTGCGAAGCGGGCGGGGCTTCCAGGCCTTTGGGCATGAGATGGGCCCTAACAGCACTGGACTGTGAAAAGGACTCGAGGGAGTGTGCTCCCTGTACCACTTCCAGGCATCCTTCGCCAAGTCAAAATTGAGGGTGCACCCACTCATCAAAAAAAAAACCAGTGCCATCGAGTCTGAGCTTTACTCCAGTACACGGTGTTAGTGGGTAGCTATGCCAGGAGGGGGCGCGGAGCTGGCACTCACACGACCCCTGCGTCCACGCGCGCGCGCGCTCTCTGTCCACAGGGACGGAGGTGGGGCAGGCTCAAGAGCCCGCAGGGAGCTGTACCCCTGCAGTTCCTTGGACTCTCTCGTGGAACAGAGCGGGCGGAATCTGGGGCAGGTCCCCAGGGGCCGGTGTGAGTGGAGCCCGAGCATTCACAAAGAATGTTACACAACTGCAGAAAGCACGAAACCCAGAGCAGAGCCTTCAAGGAGTGACATCTGGAAGGACCAAATATTTAGAAACATGCTCCTTGGGGAGAGTGCTGTTGCTGGGCTGTCCACCAGCCAGGGCTGGAATTTGTGTTTCTGATAATGGTTTTATATTTCTTGGCTAAATTATTCCTTTTCTTTTTGCATTGATGCAGAGTTTTAATACTCATTCCTATTGTATATAAACAGACTCATCTGCAGTTCTTACTGGTAAGAAGAATCTGTGTGGGAGGGACAGCAACCCAAATCCATCCATGTATTAAAATCTGTGCTGCAATTAGAAGGTCTAGAGGACTCTAGAGCTCTGTAGCCACAGTAGGGGCGTATACACCACAGAGATGGGAGCTGGTTCCCAGCACTGCACTGGTGGAAGGGTCGGGTTGCCCCTGACTCTGGGGTAGGGGGTACTAACCGCCTCAGCCTGCTGCTCCAGACTTGAAGGCTGTCCCCCACCAAGTAATTGACCTTTCTGGTCAAGCTGATTATATCATATTGATGTGTCTCCAGAATAAAGTAGGTATGAAATTGCCACATGATTGGAAATAATCCCATCTTTCAGGGGCAGATTCTTTCTTGTTGAAATAAGGAACCAATGAGAGCTGCACCACAATTCCTTATGCTGTCATGTTGGAGAGAGGTGGCTCCATCTGAGCTCCATTTTGGCCACTGCTGGTATTTTTGTGAGCTATTTTGGGATAAAACGTGTCCTTGTGAAACTTTCCTCCTGGCACATTCTCAAAATACCTCCCCTCCATTCTACTCTGAGCTGTCTGAGGATGTGGACGAGTTAAACACTGTGCTCCCCAACATTTGTAATAACACCACACAGCGCATGCAGGCGGCCACAGGGATGAGTTTGGCATTGTCCACGCCTTGGACTTTGATGAACTTGGTTATCCCAATTTACCCTCTTTGTTATCATGAGCACCTGAAGCTAAAATTTTAGTAAAAACTTAGACCAGATCCAGGGTCTGTATGCCGGGCACTCCTTAGAGCCCAGGGAAGTCCTGCTACCCTTTAGATGGGTAGAACAAGAGCAATTCTGAGTGCACAGGTTGGCCTTTTGGGGCTGTAAAAACAGACTGGAAATTTTACAAGAATTTGTGAGGTTTCCAGAACTTTCTGTGAGGTTTCCAGAACTTTCACCTCCTAGATGGTTTGGCACCCAGAGCCCACATCCATCAGTGTGGGTCATTCCAGCTGGGAGCAGGAAGCTTTGAGGTGTAAATCTGTAGGGGGGGCTGAGGTGGGTCAGGCATCTGAGCCCTGGAGCCAGGAAGTCCAGTGTTGGACCCCATCTGTCCTTGACTTACTCCTCTGGACTGAAAACTTTGGATGGACTCTCTGCCTCAGGGAGGATTTTGTGGGGATTGGCTACTGCAGGCCCAGGCACTGCCCGCAGGGTGGAGATCTGGCCAGCACCACTCTGTCTCCTCTGTAGAGCTCCTTCTACTCTGAGGTGGGCCTAGTTGGGTCCTCTGCTCCTTCTCAGAGGTGGGTCCCAGAGAGGGGTGGTGGGCCCTGCTGAGCACGTGGGGCTTCTGGGTGTGCAGCACTAGCCATGCCCTGAGCTCTGGACTTGGACTGACCTAGGTGTGAATCCAGCCTCCAACGCTTAGAGCTCAGCTGCTTTGGGCGTATGAAACTCCTCATCAAAAGAGTATAGCTTCCTTGTGCATGAAAGTGGAAGAAGGGTACTTTGAGTTTGAACATTTAAGGTCATGCCTGGCATGCAGTAGGCATTTTTTTGGTCTCACCTAAGAGTACCCCTGTTTGGGGATGCGTGGGAAAGTTTCCTGATTGTCCTGAAGTCTGGAGAGTGCTACTACCACTCACGGGTGGCACCAGGGACAGGGTGCCCTGGCTTGGGCCTCCCTTCAGATAGAGCCTGTCATTGCCATTAAAGTAGTGGGGGCTGCAGTGAGAACGCACCAGAGAAACAGAACCCTCGTTCTTGCACTGAGTGTGGCTATGACCCCAGAGCAGAATAAGGACAGACACAAGAGCACTAAGCATACAGCCCATCTGTGGTGGATGTCTTTGGGAAGAGCCTTGGTCAGGAATCAGGCCGTGGTGATCAAGTCATTTGCTTTCCTCCTCTGTGAAGAGGGGAGGTTAAGATGCAGACAGCAGAGGGCTCTCCGTGCAGAGGTTGAAGGGTCCCAAGCAGTTTCTGGAGGACTGATGTCAGCGAGCCTCCAAGGACATGGCATGTGGGGAAACAGGACAGTGTGTTGGTGGGATGGGCAGAAGGTATTGGGGTGCGGAGGAGGCCGATCCGTGGGTCCTGGGCTGGTCCTGGGCTAAGCAGTGCAGAGAATGGGGTGGCGAGCCTAGTCTGGCATCCAAATGGGGGCTTGTTTGAGGGACCTGGCCGGCGTGGCTGGCCTCAACCCAGCATCTGCCCTGCGTTGCTCCCAGATCATCAGTGCAGACACCACGATCAGCTCCCCTGATAGTTCAGGAGGACTGGGAAGTTGATTTCTCTCAAGGAGAGAGGCATCCTGTGACCTGTTCCATCGGTTCCCATCAGAGAGCTCCTTCTCAACAGCCCTTGGCTTCACCAGAGCGCAAAGCATCTGATGCTCTCCCACCTAGTGTAGGCTCAGCTGTAAGATTGGTGGTTGCGGAGGGTCCCAAGCCTGTGTGTGCTCTGAGGCTCTGGACAGGCTGCAAGCTTCCATAAAAGAGTGAGCCACCAAAAACAGGAAGTGGGGTTTGAATTACACCCTGGAGGTGAGGGCACAAGTCTTCTCCTCCGACACAGGGAAGTAGAGAAAGAACACTGGCCACACCTCAACACTTCCTCTTTCCTCGTCCCAACGGGTTCTTCACAAGGAATAGATGATGCTGCAGGGATAAGTAAATTAACATGTGTATGCATTTGTTTTTTTGAATCTTTTACATTTTTATTTAATATCATTAATTTAAAATTTTAATCGATAATTTATTTGAGCTTACTGTATGAAATTAGAATGCCAGTTTATTACTTTGCTATTATATCTACCTTGGGAACTGGAATCCTCCTATCAGCATGGCCAGAATCTGCTTTTTCTTCATGTAGCCCTACATGGAAGGCAATTTTATTACCAGAAAGTCTGATAGAGTAAAACCTGTGGAAGTTGGAAACTGTAAGGTGGGAACCTGTCAGAGAAGGAAAATGCAGATATTTTCCACTAAAACGAGCAATAGAAAAGTGGTAAGACTGTACACTGTCAAAGGAGGAAAACTTGTGAGACTCGGAAAAACAAGGTGTTCTGGCTCTCACAGGTTTAACTGTAAATAAGTTTACCATTTTTCTGGACACAATCTGGGTTGCGAAAGATTCCTCCTTTGTGATTTGCATCTGATTAATAATACTTTTTTTTTTAATATGTTTTATTTTTGTTGTTGAGAATATACACAGCAAAACATACACCAATTGAACAGTTTCTACATGTACAGTTCAGAGACATTGATTACATTCTTTGAGCTGTGCAATCATTCTCATCCCCCTTTTCTGAGTTGTCCCTCCCCAGTTGACATAAACTCACTGCCCTCTAAGTTTCCTATGTAATCTTTCAAGTTGCTGTTGTCAGTTTGATCCCATATAGATAGATCTTGAAAGAACATAGTGCTGAAGGCAGGTATTCTTTACTAGTTGAGCTTAACTACTATTTGGTTTTAAGAAGACTTCAGGGGACATTTTTGGTTTAAAATTTAAGGATTATCTCAGGGCAGTCATTTTGGGGGTTCATCCAGCCTTCATGGCTCCAGAAAGTCTAGATTTTATGAAAATTTGAAATTCTGTTCTGCATTTCCCCCCCTTTGATCAGGATTCCTGTATAGAATCTTTGATCAAAATGTTCAACAGTGGTAGCTGGGTAGCATCCAATTCTGCTGGTCTTGTGGCAAAGGAGGCAGTTGTTCATGGAGGCAATTACCACACATTCCTTTTCCTCCTCCTATTCCTGATTCTCCTTCTTCTTCTGTTGCTCCAAGTGAATAGAGACCAATTGTTGTGTCTTGCATGGCCACTTGCAGGCTTTTAAGACCCAGGCACTATACAACAAACTAGGAGGTAGAACAGAGGCACTAAACACATTATTAGGCCAGTTATCTGGAATGTCCCATGAAACCATGACCCTAAACTTCCAAACCAAGGAACCAAATTCCATGAGGTGTTTGGTTTTACCTAAGTGGCCTCAGCAGCTGCTATTTTGTTTTGTTTAAATATATCACACAACTGTTGCCAATTCAGCCTTTTACAGGTGTTCAACTTATTGACAGTGCTTACGGAAATTGACTGTGCAGCCCTGCCCGTACCTCGATATCTTCCTCACTGTAAACCAAAGCTCGGTACTCCATAAGCAATAACACCCTCCTTTCCACCTCCCTCCTGCCCCTGGTAATGACTACTAAACTTCAGTCTCTGTGCCTTTGCGTTTCCCCTGGTGGTGCAGTGGTTAAATTGCTTGGCAGTTAACCAGAAGACTGACGGTTCAAACCTACCATTTTTCTATGGGAGAAAAATGTGGCAATCTCCTTCTGTAAAGATTTATAGCCTTGGAAACCCTATGGGGAAGTCCTAGTATGGCCTATAGGGTGGCTATGAGTTGGAATTTACAGCAGTGGGGAAGAAGGTCATACAATATTTGTTCTTTTCTGATTGACTTAGTTCACTCAGGATAATGTATTCAAGCTCCATCCACATTGTAGCATCTATCAAGACTCCATTTCTCCTACTGGCTGAGCAGTATTCCATTGTATGTGTGTATCACATTTTGTTTATCCATTCATTTGTTGATGGGCAATTTAGGTTGTTTTCCACCTTTTGGCTATTATGAATAGTGCTGCAATGAACATTGGTATACAAGTCTCTGAGTCTCTGCTTTCAAGTCTTTTGGACATACACCTAGGCATGGAATTGCTGGGTCATATGGTAGTCCTATTTTTAGTTTTTTGAGGAACTGCCACACTGTCTTCCACAATTGCTGTACCATTTTAAACTCTCACCAGCAATGGAGAAGTGTTCTAATTTCCCTACATCCTTGCCAACAGTTGTTATTTTATTTATTTATTTATTTTATATGAGCCATTCTAGTGAGAGTGAAATCGTATCTCATTGTGGTTTTAATTTGCATTTTCCTGATGGTTAATGATGTTGAACAGCTTTTCATGTGTTTGGTGGTCATTTGAATGTTCTCTTTGGTGAAACATCTATTCAAGTCCTTTGCTCATTTTGATTAGGTTATTCGTCTTTGTGTTGTTAAGTTGGCACAGTTTTATATATATTTTGGTTATTGATTCTTATTGGATATTTGGTTTGTGAAAATACTCTTCTAGTTGGTACATTATCTTTTCACTTTTTCTGTGAAGTCTTTGATAAACAAAATCTTTTACTTTTTATGAGGTCCTATTTTATTTATTTATTTATTTTGTCTGTTGCTGTTTGTGCTTTTGCTATTAGATAATGCATGGTTCAAAACTAGGTCTGGCAGCGTTGCCCCTGCGTTTCCTTCTAAGAATTTTATGGTTTTAGTTTTCACATTTAGGTTCTTCATCCATTTTGAGTTTGTTTTTGTGTATGGTATGAGGTATGGATCCTGTTTCATTTTACTGCATGTGGAAATCTCATTTTCTAAATACGAGTTATTGAAGAGACTCTTCTATTCCCCAGTTTAATAGACTGAGCACCCTTGTCAAAAATCAGTTGACTGTAGATATGTGGATATACTCCTGGAATCTCAGTTCTATTCCATTGGTCTATGTCTCTCTCTCTGTCCTTTTTTTTTTTTTTAGCTAGTACCAGGCTTTATATAATATGTCTCTCTCTCTCTCTCTCTCTTTTTTTTTTAAGCCAGTACCAGGCTTTTTTGATTAGCGTAGCGGTATAATATACTCTCAGATCGGGGGTGTGAGCACTACTACTTGTGCATCTCTTTCAACACTGGTTTAACTATTTGGGGCCTCTTGCCATTCTATATGAAGTTGAGGATTGTTTTTTCCATTTCTGTAAAGAAGGCTGTTGGAATTCTGATTGGGATTGCATTAAATATATAGATTGCTTTGGGTAGTATTGCCATCTTAACAACATTAAGGCCCCCAGTCCATGAACATGGAAAATCTTTCCGTCTATTTAAGTCTTTTTAATCTCTTTCAGCAATGTTTTATAGTTTTCATTGTATAAGTCTTTCATTTACCTGGTTAAATTTATTCCTAGGTATTTTATTCTCTTAGATGCTATTGTAAATAAAATTGTTTCCCTAACATCCGTTTCAGATTTCTCAGTGCTCAGGTATAGAAACCAAACTGATTTTTGTTTGTTAACCTTATACTCTGCAACTTTGCTAAATTCCTCCATTATCTTTAGAAGCTTTCTTGTGAACTCTTGGGATTTTCTATACATAGGATTATGTCATCTGCAAATAGAGATAATTTTATTTCTACTTTCCAATCTGGAAACCTTTGATTTCTTTTTCTTGAATTGCTCTGCCTAGGACTTCTAATATAATAGTGAATAGAAGTGATTGAACTAGGCACTCTTATCTTGTTCCTGATAAAATCAGAAAGCCCTTACCCTTTTTCTGTTACGTATAATGTTGGCTGTTAGCTTTTCATATATGCCCTGAATCCTTTTGAGGAATTTGCCTTTTTTCCCCATCTTCTTGAGGGTTTTTATCAAGAGAGGGTGTTGGATTTTATCAAATGCGTTTTCTGCATCCATAGACATAATTATGTGGTTCATTTCCTTTCTTCTATGGATGTGGTATATTCCAAAACCAAACCCGTTGCTGTTGAGTCAATTTGACTCATAGTGACCCTACAGGACAGAGTAGAACTGCCCCATAAAGTTTCCGAGGACTGGTGGATTTGAACTGCCAGCGTTTTGGTTAGCAATTGTCATTCATTGAATCGTATTCCTCCAAAATATGTGTCACCTTGGTTAGGCCATGATTCCCAGTATTGTGTTGTTGTCCTTCACTTTGTAACTTTAATTTTCCTATGTGTTGTAAATCCTAATCTCTGCCTGAGGTTAACGAGGCAGGATTAGATTATGTTAAAGAGGATTAGGGTGGGATTATAACACCCTAAGTAAAGTCGCATCCCTCATCCAATGTAAAGGGAGTTTTCCTGGGTGTGGCCTGCACCACCTTTTATCTTACAAGAGATAAAAGGGAAGGGAAGTGAGCAGAGTGGGGGACCTCATACCAGTAAGAAGTAGTGCTGGAAGCAGACTGCATCTTTGGACCAGAGGTTCCTGTATGGAGAAGCTCCTAGACCAGGGGAAGATTGATGACAAGGACCTTCCACCAGAGCCGACAGAGAAGAGAAAACCTTCCCCTGGAGCTGATGCACTGAATTTGAACTTGCAGACTACTAGACTGTGAGAGAATAAATTTCTGTTTCTTCAAGCCATTCACTTGTGGTATTTCTGTTATAGCAGCACTAGGTGACTAAGACAGCAGTGGAGCTGTTAACAATTGCACCACCAGGGCTTCTGTGGTGAATTACTTTGATTGATTTTCTAGTGTTGAACCAATCCTGCATTCATGGAATAAATCTGACTTGGTCATGGTGTATGACTCTTTTAATATTTTGTTGGATTCTGTTCACTAGTATTTTGTTGAGAATTTTTTTCATCTATATTCATAAGAGATATTGACCTGTGGTTTTCTTTTCTTGTGGTGTCTTTGATTTTGGTATCAGGGCTATATTTGCTTCACAGAATGAATTAGGGAGTATTCCTTCCATCTCTGTCCTTTGGAAGAGTTTAAACAAGGTTGGCATCAATTCTTCTCTAAATGTTTGGTGTAATTCTCCAGTGAAGCTATTTGGTCTAGGGCTTTTTTTTTTTTGTTGGAATATTCTGATCACTGATTCTATCTCTCAGCTTGTTAGGGGTCTGTCGAGACTTTGTATTTCTTCTTGAGTCAGTTTGGGTTGATTGTGTCATTCTAAGAATTTCTGCATTTCATCTAGGTTATCCAGTTTGTTGCCATACAGTTGCTCATAACATTCTGTCATAATTCTCTTTACTTCTATTAGGTCAGTTCTAATGTCTCCTCTTTCATTTCTTATTTTGGTTTTTGCATCTTTGCTCTTTTTTTTTTTTTTTCCTTTTCAGCCTAGCTAAAGATTTGTCAGTTTTATTGCTCTTTTCAGAGAACCACCTCCTGGTTTTGTTGATTCTCTGTATTGTTTTTTTGGCTTTTTATTTATTTCTGTTCTGATTTTTATTTTCTTTCCTCTCACAGGTGTAGGTTTAGTTTCCTCTCCTCTTTGTATTCCTGGAATATCAAGCTAGAATGTTAATTTGAGATCTTTCTTCTTTTTTCATGTAGGTATTTATTGCTATAAAGTTCCCTCTTCCCTACGTCTCATAAATTTCGGTAGTAGTGACAATACTACTAAACTGTAAATAGCTAAGTGAAGAAATCACAAATTTCTGAAACAAAAAAGGAAACCATGACATATCGCTATGAGCCGGAATCGACTTGACAGCACAGGGTTTGGAGTTTTTTTGGTTTAGTGTATTGTTGGAAAGCCTGGTGGCGTAGTGGTTAAGTACTATGGCTGCTAACCAAAAGGTTGGCAGTTCGAATCCGCCAGGCACTCCTTGGAAACTCTGTGGGGTAGCTCTACTCTGTCCTGTAGGGTCGCTATGAGTTGGAATCGACTGGACGGCAGTGGGTTTGGTTTAGCGTATTGTTTAATTTCCATATGTTTATGTATTTTCCAGTTTTTTTTCCCTTCTGTTATTGATTTCTAGCTATGCTCTGTTTTGGTCAGAGGAAATACTTCGTATAATTCCAATCTTTTTAAATTTATCAAGACTTAATTGTGACGTGACATGTGATCTCTTCTGCAAAATGATCCACGTGCTGTGGAGTAGCATGTATGTTGTGCTGTTATTGGGTGGAATGTTCTATGTATGTCTTTTAAGTCTAGTTGGTTCATAGTGCCATACAGGTCCTCTGTTTCCTTGTTGCTCTTCTTTCTAGATGTTCTGATCAATATTGAAAGTGGTGTATTGAAGTCCCCAGTTATTATTGTAGTGCTGTTTATTTCTCCCTTCAATTATATCAGTGTATGCTTTATGTATTTAGGTGCGCCGATGTTGGGTGCATATACATGTATGATTGTGAAATCTTCTTAATGAATTGACTCTTTTATCAGTATATAATGTCCATCTTTAATTCTTATAACATATTTTACCTTAAAGTCTACTTTGTCTGATATTAAGATTGCCACCCCATCTGTCTTTTAGTTATTATTTGCATGGAATAACTTTTTCCATTTTTTCACTTTCAATCTGTGTTCTTGGGCCTCAGGTGTGTCTCTTATAAACAGTGTATATTTGAAGCATGTTTTTGATCTGTTCGGACACTCTCCGTTTTTTGACTGGAGCATTTAGTTTATTTATGTTCGCTGTAATTACTGACAAGAAGTGGCTTACTTCCGTCATTTTGTTAATTGTTTTTTTGTGTGTCTTAAGCCTCCATTGTCTTTGTCCTTTACTATGGCTTGTTTTAGTGTTTTGTTGGTTTATTGTAGTGAGTCATTTTGGTTCCCTTTTCTCTTCCTTTTGTTTAAGTCTTTTAGATTTTTTTTTTTTCTTTAGTGGTTACCATGAGTATTACATTTAACAACTTGTATGTATAACATCCTAGGGTAAGTTGTTAACAGATTAACTTCAGTAATATTCATGATAATTCTATACTTACGACATTCTTCTCCCCCCATTTTGTTGCTGTTGTCACTAATTACATCTTTACATTTCATGGGCCCTGTAAAAGAGTTTTGCCCTTTTTTAAAATATATTTGTTATTATAAAACATAAAGAACAAAACAATTAGAATTATCAAACATGAATATCTTATTACTAGACCTTATATTTATCCATAATATTCTCTTATTAGGTGATGCAGTAGTTAAAGTGCTCAGCTGCTAACCAGAGGTTGGCAGTCAAATCCACAATCAGCTGCCCTGCGGAAAGATGTGGCAGCCTGCATCTGTAAAGATTTACAGCCTTGGAAACTTCTTGGGGTTACCATGAGTTGGAATCAACTCAACAGCAGTGGGTTTGGTTTTGGGTTTTATTTTTATGCATGCCTTTTAATTGCTGTCTAGTGTCTTTTCCCTTCCATATACAGAACTCCCATTAGTATTCTTTTTATAGGGCCTGTCTTATGGAAATGAACTCTCTCAGGTTTTTTTTTTGTCTGGGAATGTTTGAATTTTACCCTCATTTTTGAAGAGTGCCCACCACCCCCTCAGACTTCATCTCTCCACATTCTGCCACCTACTTCCTTCCTGCTCACCTTGTAAACTTTGTTGAATTGTTCTGGATTCAGCAACTGTTTCTTGTCTGACCTCTGATTCTTGGAACTTGAGCTAGCAGCTTACCTGTCCATCTTGGGATTTGTCGATCTTCACAGCCTGCAGCAAGAGTATTGCTCCCTGGCCTGCCTGTTTTGGATTCGCTAGCCCCTGCAACTACGTGAATCAGGAGAAACCTTGTGGTCTTGCCTGCCAACCTTAGGGGTTCCTCGAGCTTCACATCCTGTGAGCAGCAGCCCTGCTGTCCGACCTGATCAGCTTGCTTTCACCAGCTTCTGCGACTCCGTGAATTGGGAAAGGCCTCTATCCTGATCCAAGTATTTGGGACATTCCAACCCCTACAATCGAGTGAGCTGTTTCCTTAATATAAATCTCTCTCTACATATATTTATACGCTTTACTGCTTTTGCTTCTCTAGAACACCCAGCCTAAGACATTTGGTACCAAGAGTGGTCCTAGAGAAACAAAATTGTAAGGATGAGTTTTCTAAATTGATTCTCAAATCTGGTTAGTCTTAAAGATGTTTATGACTCTACTTCCAACAGTAAAGAGGGCACTGCTAATCCATGGCATGAGGTGGTGATACAAATACTCAAAATGTCACCACCAGTAGATCAGGCATTGGTGACAGGCAAGGCTCTGTATGAACACATGTGTTATATCTTTCTAGAGTTTTGTCAGGATGAGAAGCATAAGGAAGCTTGTTGGTGGGTCCTGCTTTCACTATAGACGAAGTGATGAAAGAAAGAGATACACTCAGGGCTTCAGAGTCAAAGCTCAAATGCTGCATAAAAAACTTAAAGCTTCCCCTTGTGCTTTGAAAGAAAGCTTTATTCCTTGTAGTAACAGAGCTGGTATTGCCAAAAGCCAAACCCAGACTCTTTTTCTTTTTTTAATTTTTATTGTGCTTTAAGTGCAGGTTTACAAATCAAGTCAGTCCCTCATATAAAAATTTGTATACACCTTGCTATATATTCTTAATTGCTCTCCCCCAATGAGACAGCACACTCCTTCCCTCCACACTGTTTTTTTGTCCATTTGGCCAGCTTCTGACGCCCTCTGCTCTCTTATCTCCTCTCCAGACAGGAGATGCCAACGTAGTCTTGTGTCTACTTGACCTAAGAAGCTCGTTCTTCACCAGTATCATTTTCTATCCCACAGTCCAGTCCATTCCCTGTCTGAAGAGTTGGCTTTGGGAACGGCTCCTGTCTTGGGCTAACAGAATGTCTGGGGGCCATAACCTCCTGGGTCCTTCTAGTCTCAGTCAGACCAATTAAGTCTGGTCTCTTAATGAGAATTTGGGGTCTGCATCCGACTGCTCTTCTGCACCCTCAGGAGCTCTCCGTTGTGCTCCCTGTCAGGGAAGTCACTGGTTGTAGCCAGGCACCATCTAGCTCTTCTAGCCTCAGGCTGATGCAGTCTCTGGTTTATGTGGTCCTTTCTGTCTCTTGGGAGCATAATTACCTTGTGTCTTTGGTGTTCTTCGTTCTTCTTTGCTCTAGGTGGGTTGAGAGCCATTGATACATCTTAGATGGCAGCTTGCTAGCATTTAAGACCCCAGAAGCCACTCTCCTAAGTGGGATGCAGGATGTTTTCTAAATAGATTTTATTATGCCAATTGACTTAGATGCCCCCTGAAACCATCATCCCTAAACCCCTACCCCTGCTATGCTGGCCTTTGAAGCATTCAGTTTACTTAGGATACTTCATTGCTTTTAGTTTAGTCCAGTTGTGCTGACCTCGCCTGTATTGTGTGTTGTCTTTCCCTTCACCTAAAATAATGCTTATGTACTATCTAATAAGTGAAAACCCCTCTCCCTCCCTCTCTCCCTCCCCCTTCTTGTAACCATCAAAGAATATTTTCTTCTCGGTTTAAACTATTTCTCCAGTTATTATAATAGTAGTCTTATGCAATGTTTGTCCTTTTGCAACTGACTAATTTCACTCAGCATAGTGCCTTCCAGATTCCTCCATGTTATGAATGTTTCATGGATTTATCATTTCTCTTTATTGATGTGTAGTATTCCATTGTGTGAATATACCATAATTTATCCATTCATCCCTTGATGGGCATCTTGGTTGTTTCCATCTTTTTGCTATTGTAAACAGTGCTGCAGTGAACATGGGTGTGCATATATCTGTTCGTGTAAAGGCTCTTATTTCTCTAGGATATATTCTGAGGAGTGGGATTGCTGGGTAGTATGATAATTCTATTTCTAGTTTTTAAAAGTGCCAAATTGATTTCCAAAGTGGTTGTACTATTTTACATTCCCACCAGCAGTGTATAAGTGTTCCAGTCTCTCCACAACCTCTCCAACGTTTATTATTTTGTGTTTTTTGGATTAATGCCAGCCTCGTTGGAGTGAGGTGGAATCTCATTGTAGTTTTGATTTGCATTTCTGTAATGGCTAATGATCGTGAGTGTTTCCTCATGTATCTGTTGGCTACCTGAATGTCTTCTTTAGTGAAGTGTCCGTTCATATTCTTTGCCCATTTTTTATTGGGTTATTTGTCTTTTTGTAGTTGAGTTTTTGCAGTATGATGTAGATTTTAGAGATCGGAAGCTGATCGGAAATGTCATAGCTAAAAACATTTTCCCAGTCTGTAGGTACTCTTTTGGAGAAGTTTTTGGATGAGCATAGGTATTTGATTTTTAGGAGCTCCCAGTTATCTAGTTTCTCTTCTGCATAGTTAGTAATGTTTCGTATACTATTTATTCCATGTATTAGGGCTCCTAGCATTGTCCCTATTTTTTCTTCCATCATCTTTATCGTTTTAGATTTTATATTTAGGTCTTTGATCCATTTTGAGTTAGTTTTTGTGCGTGGTGTGAGGTATGGGTCTTGTTTCATTTTTTTGCAGGCGGATATCCAGTCATTCCAGCATCATTTGTTAAAAAGATTGTCTTTTCCACACTTAACTGACTTTGGGCCTTTGTCAAATATCAGCCACTCATGTATGGATGGATTTATGTCTGGATTCTCAGTTCCGTTCCATTGGTATATGTATCTGTTGTTGTATCAATACCAGGCTGTTTTGACTACTGTAGCAGTATAATAGGTTCTAATCAGATAGAGTGAGGCCTCCCAATTTTTTCTTTTTCTTTTTCAGAAATGCTTTACTTATCCGGGGCCTCTTTCTCTTCCATATGAAGTTGGTGATTTGTTTCTCCGTCTCAGTAAAAAATGTTGTTGGAATTTGAATCAGAATTGCATTGTATCTATACATGACTTTTGGTTAAATAGATATTTTTAAGATGTTAAGTCTTCCTATCCATGAGCAGGGTATATTTTTTCACTTATGTAGGTCTCTTTTGGTTTCTTGCAGTAGGGTCTTGTAGTTTTTTTTATAGGTCTTTTACATCTCTGGTAAGATTTATTCCTAAGTATTTTATCTTCCTGGGGGCTACTGTAAATAGTATTGATTTGGTGATTTCCTCCTCAATGTTCTCTTTGTTGGTGTAGAGGAATCCAGCTGAATTTTTGTTTATCTTGTGTGCTGATACTCTGCTGAACTCTTCTATTAGTTTCAGTAGTTTTCTTGAGGATTCTTTAGGGTTTTCTGTGTATAAGATCAGGTCGTGTGCAAATGGAGATACTTTTACTTCTATCTTACCAATCTGAAGGCCCTTTATTTCTTTATCTAACCTAATTGCTTTGACTAGGACCTCCAGCACAATGTTAAATAAGAGTGGTGTTAACGGGGGTCCTTGTCTGATTCCCGTTTTCAAAGGGAATGCTTTCAGACTCTCTCCATTTAGGATGATGTTGGCTGTTGGCTTCGTATAAATGCCCTTTATTAAGTTGAGGAATTTTCCTTCTATTCTTATTTCGCTGAGAGTTTTCATTGTAAATGGGTGTTGAACCTTGTCAAATGCCTTTTCTGCATCAATTGATAAAATCATGTGGTTCTTGTCTTTTGTTTTATTTATATGATGGATTACATTAGTCATTTTTCTAATGTTGAAGCATCCCTGCATAATATTTGAATCCTGCTTGGTCATGGTGAATTATTTTTTTGATATGTTGTTGAATTCTGTTGGCGAGAATTTTGTTGAGGTTTTTTGCATCTAAGTTCATGAGGGATATGGGTCTGTAATTTTCTTTTTTTGTGGTGTCTTTACCTGGTTTTGGTATATCAAGAATATGCTGGCTTCATAGAATGGGTTTGGAAGTAGTCCGTCCTTTTTTATGCTCTGAAATACCTTTAGTAGTAGTGGTGTTAACTCTTCTCTGAAAGTTTGGTAGGACTCTGTGGTGAAGCCCTCCAGGCCACGGCTTTTTCTTTTGGGGATTTTTTTAAATTACCTTTTCAATCTCTTCTTTTGTTATGGGTTTATTTAGTTGTTCTGCCTCTGTTTGTGTTAGTTTTGGTAGGTAGTGTGTTTCTAGGAATTCATCCATTTCTTCTAGGTTTTCAAATTTGTCAGAGTACAATTTTTTTGTAGTAATCTGATATAATTCTTTTAATTTCATTTGGGTCTGTTGTAATATTCCCATCTCATTTCTTATTTGGGTTATTTGCTTCCTCTCCTGTTTTCTTTTGTGGGTTTGGCCAATGGTTTATCAATTTTGTTAATTTTTTCAAATAACCAGCTTTTGGTCTTGCTAACTCTTTCAATTGTTTTTCTGCTTTTATTTTATTTAATTTGCTCTAATTTTTATTATTTGCTTTCTTCTGGTTCCTCAGGATTTCTTTTGTTGCTCTCTTTCTATTTCTTCAAGTTGTAGGGTAATTCTTTGATTTTGGCCCTTTCTTCTTTTTGGATGTGTATACTTATTGAAATAAATTGACCTCTAAGCACTGCTTTCTCTGTGTCCCAAAGGTCCTGATAAGAAGTGTTTTCATTCTCATTGGAGTCTATGAATTTCTTTATTCCTTCCTTAATGTCTTCTATAACCCAGTCTTTTTTGATGAGGATATTGGTTAGTTTTCAACTGTTTGATTTCTTTTCCCACTTTTTCTGTTATTGATTTCTATTTTTATGGCCTTATTTTTGGAAAAGATGCTTTGTAATATTTCAATGTTTTGGATTCTGCTAAGGCTTGCTTTATGATCTAATATGTGGCCTATTTTAGAGAATGTTCCAGGTGCGATGGAAAAGAAAGTATACTTGGCCGCTGTTGGATGGAGTGTACTGTATATGCCTATGAAGTCAAGTTTGTTGATTGTGGCATTTAGATCTTCCGTGTCTTTATTGAGCTTCTTTCTGGATGTCCTGTCTTTCACTGAAAGTGATGTGTTGAAGTCTCTGCTATGATTGTGGAGCTGTCTATCTCACTTTTCAATGCTGTTGGAGTTTGTTTTATGTATCTTGCAGCCCTGTCAAGCATAAATATTTAATATGGTTAAATCCTCTTGGTATCTTGCCCCTTTAATCATTATATAGCATCCTTCCTCATCCTTTGTGGTATATTTAACTTTAAAGTCTATTTTGTTGGAAATTAATACTGCCAACCCTGCTCTTTTTTGAGAGTTGTTTGCTTGATATATTTTTTTTTCCATCCTTTGAGTTTTAGTTTGCTCGTGTCTCTAAGTCTAAGGTGTGTCTGTTGTAGGCGGCATATAGATGGATCGTGTTTTTTTGTTTTTTTTTTTAAATCCATCCTGCCACTCTCTGTCTCTTTACTGGTACATTTAGTCCATTTACATTCAGCGTGATTATAGATAGGTATGAGTTTAGTGCTGTCATTTTGATGTCTTTTTGTGTACGTTATTGACAGTTTCTTTTGCCCACTTAATTTTTTGTGCTGAGTAGTTTGTCTTTACATATTGTCTCTTACTCTTACTCGTTTTTGTTTCTGCTGAGTCTTTATTTTTCTCTTGTATTTTATTTTGATGAGTAGGATAGTTAGTCTCTTTTGTGGTTACCTTAATATTTACCCCTATTTTTCTAAGTTTAAACCTAACTTTCATTTCTTTGTATCGCCTTATCTTCCTCTCCATATGAAAGATCTCTGACTGCACTTCTTAGTCCCTCTTTATTGTTTAAATGTTGTCTTCTTTTACATAATAACATTGCTGTTTCCCTGTTTTGAGTTTTTTTTAATCTTGATTTATTTTTGTGATTTCCCTGTCTGGGTTGACCTCTGATTGCTCTGTCCAGTGTTCTAGTCTTGGGTTGATACCTGATAGTATTGATCTTCTGACCAAAGAACTCCCTTTAGTATTTCTTGTAGTTTTGGTTTGGTGTTTAATACTTCCTTAAACTTCCGTTTGTCTGGAAATGTCCTAATTTCACCTTCGTACTTGAGAGACAGTTTTGCTGGATATATGATTCTTGGCTTGCAATTTTTTTTTCCTTCAATGCTTTATATAAGTCATCCCATTGCCTCCTTTCCTGCATGGTGTCTGCCAAGTAGTCCAAGCTTATTCTTATTGACTCTCCTTTGTAGGTGACTTTTCATTTATCCCTAGCTGCTCTTAAAATTCTCTATGTTTGGTTTTGGCCAGTTTGATTATGTCTTGGTGACTTTCTTTTAGAATCTACCTTATGTGGAGTTTGATGAGCATCTTGGATTGATATCTTCTCATCTTTCATGATATCAGGAAAGTTTTCTGCCAACAAATCTTCAATAATTCTGTGTGTATTATCCATTGTCCCTCCCTGTTCTGATACTGTAACCACTCATATGTTATTTCTCTTGATGGAGTCTCACATGATTCTTAAGTTTTCTTCATTTTTTAAAATTCTTTTATCTGATTTTTCTTCAAATATATTGGTGCCAAGTGCTTTATCTTCACATTCGCTAACTCTGCCTTCCACTTCCTCAATTCTGCTCCTCTGACTTTCTACTGAGTTGTCTAATTCTGTAATTTTATTGTTAATCTTCTGAACTTCTAATGGCTGTCTCTCTATAGATTCTTGCAACTTATTAAATTTTTCATTATGTTCTTGAATAACTTTTTAAATTTCTTCACCTAGTGTATCTGTGTGTTCCTTGCCTTGTTCTGTGTATTGCCCGATCTGTTTCCTAATCTCCTTCTGATGTCTTGAAGAGTTCTGTATGTTAATCTTTTGAATTCTGCCTCTGGTAATTCCAGGAAGGCACCTTCATCCAGAAGATCCATTGATTCTTTGTTCTGAGAGCTTGTTGAGGCAGTCATATTCTGTTTCTTTATGTGACTTGATATTGACTGTTGTCTCCGAGCCATGTATAAGTTAATGTATTAGTTTATTTTATGTTTGCTTACTGTATCCTAACTAATTGCTTTGTTTTATTTTGATATGCCCAAAGGGTTGTTTGAGTTAGCTAGCTTGATTATTTTTGCCTTTGAAGCGCTGATGTCCTATCACCAGATGGCTACAGCTGGTATCATGTATATCAGTCTAGCAGTCCATTCATTTTTCTTGTATGAATTCAGCTCAGATGTCCAGGTAGCTGATCATCAAGTGTGTGGTATGAGCTCTATCCTACAGTCTTAGAGAGCAGGGGTTATTGGTGTAGGTATCTGATTGCAGCAGGGGTCAAGCTCTGAACAAGGCAGGCGGCTGAGAATCATTCCGTGAGTGTCTGTGAGGAAAGCGTGTACCTGTTCCCTAGAGCATATAGGTGGGTGGGTTCTGCAGACTGACCTTGGGCACCCAATGCTTTTGGTTGTAAGGACTGGGAGGTACCAATTATCCTTGGACCTCTGTCATGGGTGACTGGGTGACCTGAGTGGAGCCACCAGTCCTTATACCCCTGATGTGGGTAGGTGAGGACCATGTTTAATAGGCAAAGTGGTGCCAAATATCAAACACCCACCTCTTCACTGCACAGCTGAAATGGTTTCAGTCTGCCATCAAGTGCCTGTTTTCCTGAAATAGGCCCACACAGGTCCATGCAGGGGGAAAAGGTATTCAATATCCATGGACCATTTATGCCTGGACAGGAGCTGCTTCTGTCCTGAGCTCCCCCAGTTGGTGGAGCTGGCAAATTATCTTTTCCCACGATTGTGAATTTATTAATACTCCAAGGCTGGGAGGATGGCTCTGGGCGCTACATAGGGCCTGTCTCAGGCCCAGGGAAATCAACAGCCACTGAAGCCGGCTTGTGGGCTGGGGGCGTGTTAAAATACTTGCAGGTACTTAGCTTTTGCCGAGAGCAACATTCTTCTCTAGGTTTGGAGGTGTGAGTGGGCTGTGCAGCTAGCTGCTTCTCACTGAGGAAACTGTGGCTGAACTCTACCACCAGCCCACCACAGCTACTTCCAGTAATGGTGCCTGAGGGATCCCAGTGATTCAGGTCTGGAAACTCCTCTCCATTTCTGAGCTGACTCTCCCTCCCTGTGCCACTCAGTCCCTTTTCTAACCTTGCCTTTGATGTTCAGGGCTCCTAGGTTGTCACAAATCTAATTGTTTCACTTGTTTTTTTGGGTCTTTGTTGTAACAGGTGTCACAGAAAGTTTGTTGGTATTCTTTCATCTTGGCCCCGCCTCTTCAACCCAGACTCTTATTGTAAGAATGGCTGAATTACAATGCCAGCATAATTGCCAACCTCGGGAGGTGTCTGCAGTTAAAATGAGGTCATTGATTGGGGAGAAATGGGATCCTGAAATTTGGAATGTGGACAAATGGGTAGATAATCAGGAAGCTGGAGACACTAAGTCCCTAATTCCAGTTGAATCACTCCTGTCAATAGAATCACTCCCATCTGAAGAGATTACTTCACGCTTATGTGCTACACTACCTGCCCAGAAAAATCATTAGCCCCTCCACTCCCATCTAATGAGATTAGTGGTAGCCCAACTGCCTCTAAAGAACCCTTGCCAGAGTCATTGCTTGGGGCATCACCTGAGGTAGATATTTTACAAGACAATGTTGAATGTTTTCAAAATAATTCCATAGTACTTATTCTGGCTTCTAGACCAATAACTACACTTAAGTCCCAGCAAGCCCCAACAGGTGAAATATAAAGTGTGACCCAGGAGGAGGCATGCTACACTGCAAAAGAACTACTTGACTTTTTCTTTTTATACTTTTTATTGTGCTTTAAGTGAAAGTTTACAAATCAAGTCAGTCTCTCACACAAAAGCCCATATACACCTTGCTACACACTCCGAATTACACTCCCCCTAATGAGACAGCCCGCTGCCTCCCTCCACTCTCCCTTTTTGTGTCCATTTCGCCAGCTTCTAACCCCCTCTACCATCTCATCTCCACTTCAGGCAGGAGATGCCAACATAGTCTCAAGTGTCCACCTGATCCAAGAAGCTCACTCCTCACCAGTATCCCTCTCCAACCCATTGTCCAGTCCAATCCATCTCTGAAGAGTTGGCTTCAGGAATGGCTTCTGTCCTGGGCCAACAGAAGGCCTGGGGGCCACGACCACCAGGGTCCTTCCACTCTGAGTCAGACCATTAA
Organism: Elephas maximus indicus; assembly: GCF_024166365.1. Lineage (NCBI taxonomy): Eukaryota > Metazoa > Chordata > Mammalia > Proboscidea > Elephantidae > Elephas > Elephas maximus. Next base: position 89,253,721 of record NC_064833.1, read on the forward strand.
GTCTGGTCTTTTTATGAGAATTTGGGGTCTGCATCCGACTGCTCTCCTGCTCCGTCAGGGGTTCTCTGTTGTGTTGCCTGTCAGGCCAGTCATCGGCTGTAGCCAGGCACCATCTAGATCTCCTAGCCTCAGGGTGATGTAGTCTCTTGTGGCCCTTTCTGTCTCTTGGGCTCGTAATTACCTTGTGTCCTTGGTGTTCTTCATTCTCCTTTGATCCAGGTGGGTTGAGACCAATTGATGCATCTCAGATGGCCGCTTGCTAGTGTTTAAGACCCCAGATGGCACTCTTCAAAGTAGGATGCAGAATGTTTTCTTAATAGGTTTTATTATGCCAATTGACTTAGATGTCCCCTGACTTAGATGTCAAACCACTGCCCCTGCTTCACTGGCCTTCAAAGCATTCAGTTTATTCAGGAAACTTCTTTGCTTTTGGTTTAGCCCAGTTTTGCTGACCTCCCCTGTATTTTGTGTTGTCTTTCTCTTCACCTAAATAGTTCTCATCTACCATCTAATTAGTGACTACCCCTTTCCCACCCTCCTTGCCTCCCTTCCTCCCTCACTCCTCTCGTAACCACAAAAGAATGTTTTCTTCTCAGTTTAAACTATTTCTCAAGTTCTTATAATAGTGGTCTTATACAATATTTGTCCTTTTGCTACTGACTAATTTAACTCAGCGTGATGCCTTCCAGGGTCCTCCATGTTATGAAATGTTTCACAGATTCCTCACTGTTCTTAAACAATGGATAGTATTCCATTGTGTGAATGTACCATAATTTATTTATCCATTCATCCATTGATGGGCACCTTGGTTGCTCCCATCTTTTTGCTATTGTAAACAGTGCTGTAATAAACATGGGTGTGCATTTATCTGTTCATGTAAAGGCTCTTAATTCTCTAGGATATATTCTCAGGAGTGGGATTGCTGGATGTATGCGAGTTCTACTTCTAGCTTTTTAAGGAACCGCCAAATCGATTTCCAAAGTGGTTGTACCATTTGACATTCCCACCAGCAGTGTATAAGTGTTCCAATCTCTCCACAGCCTCTCCAACATTTGTTGTGTTTTTTGGATTAATGGCAGCCTTGTTGGAGTGAGATGAAATCTCATTGTAGTTTTGATCTGCATTTTTTAAATGGGTAATGATCATGAACATTTCCTCACGTATCTATTGGCTACCTGAATGTCTTCTTTAGTGAAGTGTCTATTCATATCTTTTGCCCATTTTTTAATTGGGTTATTTGTCTTTTTGTAGTTAAGTTTTTGCAGTATCATGTAGATTTTAGAGATCAGGTACTGATCGGAAATGTCATAGCTAAAACCTTTTTCCCAGACTGTAGGTAGTCTTTGTACTCTTTTGGTAAAGTCTTTGGATGAGCATAGGTATTTGATTTTTAGGAGATCCCAGTTATCTAATTTTTTCTTTATAATTATCTTTATAATTATCCCAGTTATCTAATTTTCTTTATAATGTTTTGTATACTGTTTATCCCATGTATTAGGGCTCCTAACATTGTCCCTATTTTTTCTTCCATGATCTTATTGTTTTAGATTTTATATTTAGGTCTTTGATCCATTTTGGGCTCTTTTTTGTGCATGGAGTGAGGTAGGGGTCTCGTTTCTTTTTTTTTTTTTTTTGCAGATGGATGTCCAGTTATGCCAGCACCATTTGTTAAAAAGACAGTCTTTTCCCCATTTAACTGTTCTGGGGCCTTTGTCAAATATCAACTGCTCATATGTGGATGGATTAATGTCTGGATTCTCAATTCTGTTCCATTGGTCCATGTATCTGTTGTTGTACCAGTACCAGGCTGTTTTGACTACTGTGGCAGTAAAATAGGTTCTAAAATTAGGTAAAGTAAGGCCTCCCACTTTGTTCTTCTTTTTCAGTAATGCCTCATTTATCCAGGGCCTCTTTCCCTTCCATATGAAGTTGGTGATTTGTTTCTCCATCTCATTAAACAATGTCATTGGGATTTGGATCAGAATTGCATTAAATGTATAGATAGTTTTTGGTAGAATAGACATTTTTGTAATGTTAAGTCTTCCTATCCATGAGCAAGGTATGTTTTTCCACTCATGTAAGTCTCTTTTGGTTTCTTGCAGAAGTGTACTGTAGTTTTCTTTGTATAAGTCTTTTACATCTCTGATAAGATTTATTCCTAAGTATTTTATCTTCTGGGAGGTGACGTAAATGGCATTGATTTGGTGATTTCCTCTTCTATGTTCTTTTTGTTGGTATAGAGGAATCCAACTGATTTTTGTATGTTTATCTTGTATCCCGATACTCTGCTGAACTCTTCTATTAGTTTCAGTAGTTTTCTGGAGGATTCCTTAGGGTTTTCTGTGTATAACATCATGTCATCTGCAAATAGAGATACTTTTACTTCTTCCTTGCCAATCTGGATGCCCTTTATTTCTTCGTCTAGCCTAATTGCTCTGGCTAGGACCTCCAACACAATGTTGAATAAGAGTGGTGATAAAGGGCATCCTTGTCTGGTTCCCGATCTCGATGGGAATGCTTTCAGGCTCTCTCCATTTAGGGTGATGTTGGCTGTTGGCTTTGTATAAATGCCCTTTATTATGTTGGGGAATTTCCTTCCATTCCTATTTCGCTGAGAGTTTTTATCCTGAATCGGTGTTAAACTTTGCCAAATGCCTTTTCTTCATCAATTGATAAAATCATGTGATTCTTGTCTTTTGTTTTCTTTATGTGGTGGATTGCATTAGTTATTTTTCTAATGTTGAACCATCCCTGCATACCTGGTATGAATCCCACTTAGTCATAGTGTATATATCTATATATATATATTTTTTTTAATATCCAAATCTTTAAAATTTTATTTTCTTTTTTTTTATTAACTTTTATTGAGCTTCAAGTGAACGTTTACAAATCAAGTCAGTCTGTCACATATAAGTTAATATACATCTTACTCCTTACTCCGACTTGCTTTCCCCCTAATGAGTCAGCCCTTCCAGTCTCTCCTTTCGTGAAAACTTTGCCAGCCTTCAACTCTCTCTATCCTCCCATCCCCCCTCCAGACAGGAGATGCCAAGACAATCTCAAGTGTCCACCTGATATAATTAGCTCACTCTTCATCAGCATCTCTCTCCCACCCACTGTCCTGTCCCTTTCATGTCTGATGAATTGTCTTCGGGAATGGTTCCCGTCCTGTGCCAACAGAAGGTTTGGGGACTATGACTGCTGGGATTCCTCTAGTCACATCCAGACCATTAACTATGGTCTTTTTATGAGAATTTGGGGTCTGCATCCCACTGATCTCCTGCTCCCTCAGGGGTTCTCTATTGTGCTCCCTGTGAGGGCAGTCATCGATTGTGGCCGGGCACCAACGATTTCTTCTGGTCTCAGGATAATGTAGGTCTCTGGTTCATGTGGCCCTTTCTGTCTCTTGGGCTCTTAGGTGTCGTGTGACCTTGGTGTTCTTCATTCTCCTTTCATCCAGGTGGGTTGAGACCAATTGATGCATCTTAGATGGCCGCTTGTTAGCATTTAAGACCCCAGATGCCACATTTCAAAGTGGGATGCAGAATGTTTTCATAATAGAATTATTTTGCCAATTGACTTAGAAGTCCCTTTAAACCATGGTTCCCAAACCCCCACCCTTGCTCCACTGACCTTTGAAGTATTCAGTTTATCCCGGAAACTTCTTTGCTTTTGGTCCAGTCCAGTCCAGTTGAGCTGACCTTCCATGTATTGAGTGTTGTTCTTCCCTTCACCTAAAGCAGTTCTTATCTGCTAATTAATCAGTAAAAAACCCTCTCCCTCCCTCCCTCCCTCCCTCCCCACCTCATAACCACAAAAGTATGTGTTCTTCTCAGTTTATACTATTTCTCAAGATCTTTTTTTTTTTTTTTTTATAATAGTGGTCTTATACAATATTTGTCCTTTTGCCTCTGACTGATTTCGCTCAGCATAATGCCTTCCAGGTTCCTCCATGTTATGAAATGTTTCACAGATTCGTCACTGTTCTTTATCGATGCGTAGTATTCCACTGTGTGAATATACCACAATTTATTTACCCATTCATCCTTTGATGGACACCTTGGTTGCTTCCAGCTTTTTGCTATTGTAAACAGAGGTGCAATAAACATGGGTGTGCATATATCTGTTTGTGTGAAGGCCCTTGTTTCTCTAGGGTATATTCCGAGGAGTGGGATTTCTGGGTTGTATGGTAGTTCTATTTCTAACTGTTTAAGATAACGCCAGATAGATTTCCAAAGTGGTTGTACCATTTTACATTCCCACCAGCAGTGTATAAGAGTTCCAATCTCTCCGCCGCCTCTCCAACATTTATTATTTTGTGTTTTTTGGATTAATGCCAGCCTTGTTGGAGTGAGATGGAATCTCTTCGTAGTTTTAATCTGCATTTCTCTAATGGCTAATGATCGAGAACATTTTCTCATGTATCTGTTAGCTGCCTGAATATCTTCTTTAGTGAAGTGCGTGTTCATATCCTTTGCCCACTTCTTGATTGGGTTGTTTGTCTTTTTGTGGTTGAGTTTTGACAGAATCATGTAGATTTTAGAGATCAGGCGCTGGTCGGAGATGTCATAGCTGAAAATTCTTTCCCAATCTGTAGGTGGTCTTTTTACTCTTTTGGTGAAGTCTTTAGATGAGCATAGGTGTTTGATTTTTAGGAGCTCCCAGTTACCTGGTTTCTCTTCGTCATTTTTGGTAATGTTTTGTATTCTGTTTATTCCTTGTATTAGGGCTCCTAGGGTGGTCCCTATTTTTTCTTCCATGATCTTTATCGTTTTAGTCTTTATGTTTAGGTCTTTGATCCACTTGGAGTTAGTTTTTGTGCTTGGTGTAAGGTATGGGTCCTGTTTCATTTTTTTGCAAATGGATATCCAGTTATGCCAGCACCATTTGTTAAAAAGACTATCTTTTCCGCAGTTAACTGACACTGGGCCTTTGTCAAATCTCAGCTGCTCATACGTGGATAGATTTATATCTGGGTTCTCGATTCTGTTCCATTGGTCTATGTGCCTGTTGTTGTACCAGTACCAGGCTGTTTTGACTACTGTGGCTGTATAATAGCTTCTGAAATCAGGTAGAGTGAGGCCTCCCACTTTCTTCTTCTTTTTCAGTAATGCTTTGCTTATCCGAGGCTTCTTTCCCTTCCATATGAAATTGGTGATTTGTTTCTCTGTCACCTAAAAAAATGATATTGGAATTTGGATCGGAAGTGCATTGTATGTATAGATGGCTTTTGGTAGAATAGACATTTTTACTATGTTGAGTCTTCCTATCCATGAGCAAGGTATGTTTTTCCACTTAAGTATATCATTTTTAATTTCTTGTAGTAGAGCTTTGTAGTTTTCTTTGTATAGGTATTTTACATCTTTAGTAAGATTTATTCCTAAGTATTTTATCTTCTTGGGGGCTACTGTGAATGGTATTGATTTGGTTATTTCCTCTTCGATGTTCTTTTTGTTGATGTAGAGGAATCCAAGTGATTTTTGTATGTTTATCTTATACCCTGAGACTCTGCCAAACTCTTCTAATAGTTTCAGTAGTTTTCTGGAGGATTCCTTAGGGTTTTCTGTGTATAAGATCATGTCATCTGCAAATAGAGATAATTTTACTTCCTCTTTGCCAATCTGGATGCCCTTTATTTCTTTGTCTAGCCTAATTGCTCTGGCTAGGACTTCTAGCACGATGTTGAATAAGAGCGGTGATAAAGGGCATCCTTGTCTGGTTCCTGTTCTCAAGGGAAATGCTTTCAGGCTCTCTCCATTTAGAGTGATGTTGGCTGTTGGCTTTGCATAGATGCCCTTTATTATGTTGAGGAATTTTCCTTCAATTCCTATTTTGCTGAGAGTTTTTATCCTGAATGGGTGTTGAACTTTGTCAAATGCCTTTCTGCATCAATGGATAAAATCATGTGATTCTTGTCTTTTGTTTTATTTATGTGGTGGATTGCATTAGTTGTTTTTCTAATGTTGAACCATCCCTGCATACCTGGTATGAATCCCACTTGGTCATGGTGAATTATTTTTTTGATATGTTGTTGAATTCTATTGGCTAGAATTTTGTTGAGGATTTTTGCATCTATGTTCATGAGGGATATAGGTCTGTAATTTTCTTTTTTTGTAATGTCTTTACCTGGTTTTGGTATCAGGGAAATGGTGGCTTCATAGAATGAGTTGGGTAGTATTCCGTCATTTTCTATGCTTTGAAATATCTTTAGTAGTAGTGGTGTTAACTCTTCTCTGAAAGTTTGGTAGAACTCTGCAGTGAAGCCGTCTGGGCCAGGGCTTTTTTTTGTTGGGAGTTTTTTGATTACCGTTTCAATCTCTTTTTTTGTTATGGGTCTATTTAGTTGTTCTACTTCTGAATGTGGGTCTATTTAGTTGTTCTACTTCTGAATGTGTTAGTATAGGTAGGTAGTGTTTTTCCAGGAATTCATCCATTTCTTCTAGGTTTGCAAATTTGTTAGAGTACAATTTTTTGTAATAATCTGATATGATTCTTCTAATTTCAGTTGGGTCGGTTGTGATGTGGCCCTTCTCGTTTCTTATTCGGGGTATTTGTTTCCTGTATTTCTTTAGTCAGTCTAGCCAATGGTTTATCAATTTTGTTAATTTTTTCAAAGAACCAGCTTTTGGCTTTGTTAAGTCTTTCAATTGTTTTTCTGTTCTCTAATTCATTTAGTTCAGCTCTAATTTTTATTATTTGTTTTCTTCTGGTGCCTGATGGATTCTTTTGTTGCTCACTTTCTATTTGTTCAAGTTGTAGGGACAGTTCTCTGATTTTGGCTCTTTCTTCTTTTTGTGTGTGTGCATTTATCGATATAAATTGGCCTCTGAGCACTGCTTTTGCTGTGTCCCAGAGGTTTTGATAGGAAGTATTTTCATTCTCGTTGCATTCTATGAATTTCCTTATTCCCTCCTTGATGTCTTCTATAACCCAGTCTTTTTTCAGGAGGGTATTGTTCATTTTCCAAGTATTTGATTTCTTTTCCCTAGTTTTTCTGTTATTGATTTCTAGTTTTATTGCCTTGTGGTCTGAGAAGATGCTTTGTAATATTTCGATGTTTTGGATTCTGCAAAGGTTTGTTTTATGACCTAATATATGGTCTATTCTAGAGAATGTTCCATGTGCACTAGAAAAAAAAGTATACTTTGCAGCATTTGGGTGGAGAGTTCTGTATAAGTCAATGAGGTCAAGTTGGTTGATTGTTGTAATTAGGTCTTCCGTGTCTCTATTGAGCTTCTTACTGGATGTCCTGTCCTTCTCCGAAAGTGGTGTGTTGAAGTCTCCTACTATAATTGTGGAGGTGTCTATCTCACTTTTCAGTTCTGTTAAAGTTTGATTTATGTATCTTGCAGCCCTGTCATTGGGTGCATAAATATTTAATATGGGTATGTCTTCCTGATCAGTTGTCCCTTTTATCATTATGTAGTGTCCTTCTTTATCCTTTGTGGTGGATTTAAGTCTAAAGTCTATTTTGTCAGAAATTAATATTGCTATTCCTCTTCTTTTTTGCTTATTGTTTGCTTCATATATTTTTTTCCATCTTTTGAGTTTTAGTTTGTTTGTGTCTCTAAGTCTAAGGTGTGTCTCTTGTAGGCAGCATATAGACGGATCGTGTTTCTTTATCCAGTCTGAGACTCTCTGTCTCTTTATTGGTGCATTTAGTCCATTTACATTCAGCGTAATTATAGATAAATAAGTGTTTAGTGTTGTCATTTTGATGCCTTTTTATGTGTGTTGTTGACATTTTCATTTTTCCACATAACTTTTTTGTGCTGAGGCGTTTTTCTTAGTAAATTGTGAGATCCTCATTTTCGTAGTGTTTGACTTTATGTTTGTTGAGTTGTTACGTTTTTCTTGGCTTTTATCTTGAGTTATGGAGTTGTTATACCTCTTTGTGGTTACCTTAATATTTACCCCTATTTTTCTAAGTAAAAACCTAACTTGTATTGTTCTATATCACCTTGGATCACTCTCCATATGGCAGTTCTATGCCACCTGTATTTAGTCCCTCTTTTTGATTATTGTGATCTTTTACATATTGACTTCAGTGATTCCCTGTTATGAGCATTTTTTTTTTTCATTAATCTTAATTTGTTTTTGTGATTTCCCTATTTGAGCTGATATCAGGATGTTCTGTTTTGTGACTTTGTGTTGTGCTGGTATCTGATATTATTGGTTTTCTGACCAAACAATATCCTTTAGTATTTCTTGTAGCTTTGGCTTGGTTTTTGCAAATTCTCTAAACTTATGTTTATGTGTAAATATCTTAATTTTGCCTTCATGTTTCAGAGAGAGTTTTGCTGGATATATGATCCTTGGCTGGCAGTTTTTCTCCTTCAGTGCTCTGTATGTGTCGTCCCACTCCCTTCTTGCCTGCATGGTTTCTGCTGAGTAGTCTGAACTTATTCTTATTGATTCTCCCTTGAAGGAGACCTTTCTTTTCTCCCTGGCTGCTTTTAAAATTTTCTCTTTATCTTTGGTTTTGGCAAGTTTGATGATAATATGTCTTGGTGATTTTCTTTTTGGATCAATCTTAAATGGGGTTCGATGAGCATCTTGGATAGATATCCTTTTGTCTTTCATGATGTCAGGGAATTTTCTGTCAGCAGATCTTCAACTATTTTCTCTGAGTTTTCTGTCCTCCCTCCCTGTTCTGGGACTCCAATCACACGCAAGTTATCTTTCTTGATAGAGTCGCACATGATTCTTAGGGTTTCTTCATTTTTTTTTTTAATTCTTTTATCTGATTTTTTTTCAGCTATGTTGTTGTTAATTCCCTGGTCCTCCAGATTTCCCAGTCTGCATTCTAATTGCTCGAGTCTGCTCCTCTGACTTCCTATTGTGTTGTCTAATTCTGTAATTTTATTGTTAATCTTTTGGATTTCTACATGCTGTCTCTCTATGGATTCTTGCAACTTATTAATTTTTTCACTATGTTCTTGAATAATCTTTTTGAGTTCTTCAACTGTTTTATCAGTGTGTTCCTTGGCTTTTTCTGCAGTTTGCCTTATTTCGTTTCTGATGTCTTGAAGCATTCTGTAAATTAGTTTTTTATATTCTGTCTGTATCTGATAATTCCAGGATTGTATCTTCATTTGGGAAAGATTTTGATTCTTTTGTTTGGGGGGTTGTAGAAGCTGTCATGGTCTGCTTCTTTATGTGGTTTGATATGGACTGCTGTCTCCGAGCCATCACTGGGAAACTAGTTTTTCCAGAAAATCCGCTGACTGGGACGCTGGCTCCAGGCTCCAAAAACAGTCACTGCTTCCCCGTATTTGTTCGTTTTCCGTCTCTAAATCTGTGTTTGTTGTTCAGGGTTCGTAGATTGTTATGTACGTGATCGATTCACTTGTTTTTCCGAGTCTTTGTTGGAAGAGGGATCCGAGGTAGCATCTACCTAGTCTGCCATCTTGGCCCCCTATATATATCTTTTTGATATGTTGTTGAATTGTATTGGCTAGAATTTTGTTGAGGATTTTTGCATCTACTTTCATGGTGGATATGCATCTATAATTTTCTTTTCTTGTGGTGTCTTTACCTGGTTTTGGTATCAGGGATATGGTGGCTTCATAGAATGAGTTTGGTAGTATGCCATCCTTTTCTATGCTCTGAAATACCTTTAGTAGTACTGGTGTTAACCCTTCTCTGAAAGTTTGGTAGAACTCTGGAGTGAAGCTATCCAGACCAGGCTTCTTTTTGTTGGAAGTTTTTTGATTACCTTTTCAATCTCTTCTTTTGTTATGGATCTGTTTAGTTGTTCTACCTCTGTTCGTGTTTAGGTTGTTAGTGTGTTTCTAGGAACTCGTCCATTTCTTCTAGGTTTTCAAATTTTAGAGTAGAATTTTTTCACAGTAATCTGATATGATTCTTTTAATTTCAGTTGGATCTGTTGTAATATCGCCCATCGCATTTCTTATTTGGGTTATTTGCTTTCTCTCCTGTTTTTCTTTTTTCAGTTTGGCCCATGGTTTATCAATTTTGTTGATTTTTTTCGAAGAACCCGCTTTTGGTCTTGTTAATTCTTTCAACTGTTTTTTTTTTTTTTTTTTTCTGTTTCATTTAGCTCTACTCTAATTTTTATTATTTGTTTTCTTCTGGTGCCTGAGGGTTTCTTTTGTTACTCTCTTTCTATTTGTTCAAGTTGTAGGGATAATTCTTTTGGCCCATTCTTCTTTTTGGATGTGTGCATTTATTGATATAAATTGGCCTCTGAGCACTGCTTTTGCTGTGTCCCAAAGGTTCTGATAGGAAGTGTTTTCATTCTCATTGGATTCTATGAATTTCTTTATTCCATCCTTAATGTCTTCTATAATCCAGTCTTTTTTGAGCAGGGTATTGTTCAGTTTCCAAGTGTTTGATTTCTTTTCCCTGCTTTTGTTGTTATTGATTTCCGCTTTTATGGGCTTATGGTCAGAGAAGATGCTTTTTAATATTTCAATGTTTTGGATTCTGCTAAGGCTTGCTTTGTGATCTAATATGTGGCCTACTGTAGAGAATGTTCCATGTGTACTAGAAAAGAAATTATACTTGGTTGCTGTTGGGTAGAGTGTTCTCTATATGTCTATGAGATCAAGTTTGTTGATTGTGGCATTTAGATCTTCCGTGTCTTTATTGAGCTTCTTTCTGGATGTCCTGTCCTTCACCGAAAGTGTTGTGTTGAAGTCTCCTACTATTATTGTGGAGTTGTCTATCTCACTTTTCAATGCTGTTAGAGTTTGTTTTATGTATCTTGCAACCCTGTCACTGGGTACATAAATATTTAATATGGTTATATCGTCTTGGTATATCTTCTTGGTATATTGTCCCTTTAATCATTATATAGACTCCTTCCTTATCTTTTATGATGGATTTAACTTTAAAGTCTATTTTGTCAGAAATTAATATTGCCACTCATGGTCTTTTTTGATTGGTGTTTGCTTGATATATTTTTTTCCATCCTTTCCATTCTCTTGTACGCAGCATATAGACAGATCTTGTTTTTTAATCCATTCTGCCTCTCTCTGTCTCTTTATTGCTGCATTTAGTCCATTTTCATTCAGGGTAATTATGGATAGGTATGAATTTAGTGTTGTCATTTTGATGTCTTTTTTTGTGTGTTGTTGACAGTTTCTTTTTCCCACTTAATTTTATGTGCTGAGTAGATTTTCTTTATGTATCATCCTTTCCTCATATTTGTTGTTGTTGATTTTGTTTCTGCTGAGTCTCTATTTTTTTCTTGTATTTTATTTTGATGAGTAGCGTTGTTTGTCTCCTTTGTGGTTACCTTATTATTTACCTCTGTTTTCTAAATTTAAACCTAACTTTTATTTCTTTGTATTACCATATCTTCCTCTCTGTATGGAAGGCGTATGATTACATTTCTTAGTCCCTCTTTATTATTCTAATGTTGTCTTCTTTTATATAATAACATCACTGTTACCCTGTTCTGAGCTTTTTTTTATATAATCTTGCTTTGTTTTTTTGGATTTCCCTGTCTGTGTTGACTTCTGGCTGATTTGCCCAGTGTTCTATTCTTGGGTTGATACCAGATATTATTGATTTTCTAACCAAAGAACTCCCTTTAGTATTTCTTGTAGTTTTGGTTTGGTATTTATGATTTCCTCAACTTGTGTTTATCTGGAAATGTATTAATTTCACCTTCATATTCAAGAGACAGTTTTGCTGGGTATATGATTCTTGACAGGCAATTTTTTTCCTTCATTTTCTTTAATATATCATCCCATTGCCTTCTTGCCTGCATGGTTTCTGCCAAGTAGTCTTAGCTTATTTTTATTGGCTCTCCTTTGTAGGTGACTTTTCATTTATCCCTTGCTGCTCTTATAATTCTCTCTTTATTTGGTTTTGGCAAGCCTGATTATGATATGTCTTGGTGACTTTCTTTTAAGATCTACCTTATGTGGAGTTTGATGAGCATCTTGGATAGATATCTTCTCATCTTTCACGATATCAGGGAAGTTTTCTGCCAACAAATCTTCAACAGTTCTCTCTGTATTTTCTGTTATCACTCCCTGTTCTCGTACTCCAATCACTCACAGGTTATTTCTCTTGATAGAGTCCCACATGATTCTTAGGGTTTCTTCATTTGTTTAAATCACTTTATCTGATTTTTTTCGAATATATTAGTGCCAAGTGATTTGTCTTCAAGTTCAGAAATTCTAGCTTCTGCTTGCTCAATTCTGCTCCTCTGACTTTCTACTGAGTTTTCTACTTCTGTAATTTTATTGGTAATCTTCTGAATTTCTGATTGCTGCCTGTCCATGGACTTTTTCAGCTTATTAAACTTTTCATTATGTACCTGAATAATCTTTCTAATTTCTTCAGATGCTTTATCTGTATGTTTCTTGGCTTGTTCTGCATATTGCCTCATTTCCTTCCTGATGTCTTGAAGGGTTCTGTATATTAAACTTTTGTATTCTGCATCTGGTAACTCCAGGAATGCACTTTCATCTAGAAGATCCCTGGATTCTTTGTTGTGATACCCTGTTGAGGTGATCATTGTCTGTTTCTTTATGTGACTTGATATTGACTGTTGTCTCTGAGCCATCTATAAGTTATTGTACTAGTTTATGCTCGCTTACTGGGTCATAGCTTCTTGCTTTGTTTTGGTATAGCCCTATGGGTTGCTTGAGTGAGCTAGCTTGGTTACTTTTGGAGCTCTGATGTCCTGTGCCCAGGTGCTTAGAGCTGTTATCAGATATATCAGTCTAGGTGTCCATTCAGTTTTCTTGTATGAATTCAGCTCAGGTTTCCAGATAGCTGATCATCAAGTGTGTGGTACAGGCTCTGTCCTACAGTCTTAGAGGAGCAGGGGTGATTGGCATATATACTGGTATCTGCAGCAGGGGGTCACACTCTGAATAAGGCAGGGTGCTGAGAACTGATCCCCAAGTGTCTCTCAGCAAAGTGTGTCCCTGTTCCCTAGAGTGCACAGGTGGGTGGGTTCTGCAGAGAGACCATGGGCACCCATAGTTTTTGGCTGTAAGGACTGGGAGGTACCAGTTCTCTTCGGACCCCTGTCATGGGTGGCTGGGTGACCTGAATGGAGCTACCAGCCCTTAGGTCCCTGATGTGGGTAGGTGAGGACCTTGTTTAATAGGCAAAGCAATGTCAAACCTCAAACACCCACTTCTCCACCACACAGCTGAAACAGTTGGAATTTGCCAACAAGTGCCTGTTCTCCCAAAATAGGCCCACACAGGTCCATGCAGAAGGGAAAGGTGCTCAAAGTCCACGGATGGTTTATGCCTGGACAGGAGCTGCTTCTGTCCTGAGCTCCCCTGGTTAGTGGAGCTAGCAAATGATCTTTTCCCCCAAATGCAAATTTTTTCCTTCCCCAAGGCTGGGAGGATGGCTCTAGGTGCTCAACAGTGCCTATTTCAGGCCCAGGGAATTCAGCCACTGTAGCCAGTTTGCGGGTGGGGGGGGGTGCGTTAAGATACATGCAGGTACTTAGCTTTTGCCGAAAGCGCCATTCTCCTCAGGTTCCGGAATTGTGAGTGGACTGTGTGGCTGGCTGCTTCTCCCCAAGGAAACTGCAGCTGAACGCTAGTACCAGCCTGCTGCTGCCTCTGCTCTGGGAATGGTGTCTGAGGGCTCCCCACAATTCAGGTGTGGTAATTCCTCCCCACTTCTGAATGGTCTCTTCCTCCCCCTGCCCCTCAGTTCATTTTCTAAGCTTGCCTCTGAAGCTCAGGGCTCCCAGCTTGTCACAAATATACTTGTTTCACTTATATTTTCAGGTCTTTGTTGTAAAGAGTCTTGCCGGAAGCATCTGTGTATTCCGCCATCTTGGCTCCGCCTCCTCGACTTTTCTATTATGTACAAACAGAAACCTGTGGAATATGTGTGGGAATGGCTATTAAGAGTGTGGGATAATGGTGCAAGGACCATAAGGATGGATCAGACTGAGTTTATTGATATGGGTCCACCAAGCACAGGTTCTTCATTCAGTGTTTCAGCTTGAGAAGTTGGGAAAGGATCTAATTGTTTGTTTGGCTGGGTCGTCTACACTAAACCTAGTTGAAATACCAGACCTGCCTTTGTGTACTGTGGAAGTATCCAAAGGCTTAGGGAAATTGGCATGCTGGAGCAGATTTATCAGGTTAGACCCACAGACCCATACATGGAATGCCCAGAGGTCACAACTCTTACCACAACTGTGAGGAACAAATTTGGGAATGGAGCCCCAGTGTCCTTGAAGACTATTGTGATTGTAATTTTATGTAAGTCAGATCTGACATTGGGAACTGCCCAAGCTGAATTAAGGCACCTAGCTACAATGGGGCTGATTGGATCCCATGGTAGCAGGGGCCAAGTGGCTGCATACAATCGACAAAGACATGGAGGGTGTAGGTACAGTAATGCACAGCAGAGTCAAAGGAGTGATCAGAATAGTCTGACTCGTATGGACTTATGGCATTGGCTACTTAGTCACGGTGTCCCTAGGAATGAAATAGATTGGAAACCTATTAAATATTTACTTGATCTGTACAAACGGATGAATTCTAGGTCATGTGAACAGCAGTCTAACTCAAATCACCAGAATAGAGAGTCACGGTCCCTCAATCAGTTCCCAGACTTGAGTGAGTTTAAAGACCCACAACCCCTTGAATGAATGGGAGGCCAGGTCCCCTTGAGGACGGACTCCAGTACACTGCCAAAAATATATACAGCTAAGCTCTCTCCCAGCCTTCACCAAAGGGATCTATGGCCTTTTACGAGAGTGACTGTTCATCGGGGAAAGGGAAATAATCAGACTTTTGGGGAATTTACTGGATACTTGCTCTGAACTGGCATTAATTCCAGGAGACCCAAAGCATCACTGTGGCCCACCAGTCAGAGTAGGAGCATATGGACGTCAGGTTGTTAATGGAGTCTTGGCTTATGTCCCTCACACAGTTGGTCCAGTGGGTCCCCGAACCCATCATGTAGTGATTTCCCCAGGTCTGGAATGCAAATTGGAATAGATATACTCGGAAACTGGCAGAACCCCCATATTGGATCCCTGACAAATGGAGTAAGGGCTATTATGGTAGGAAAAGCCAAGTGGAAGCCATTAGAACTACCCCTACCTGGGAAAATAGTAAACCAAAAGCAGTACTGCATTCCTGGAGGGATTGCAGAAATTACTGCCACCATCAAGGAATTGAAGGATGCAGGGGTAGTGATTTCCTATTTGGCCTGTGCAAACTCTCCTATGTGGCCTGTACAAAAAACAGATGAATCTTAGATAATTACAGTAGATTATTGAAAATTTAACCAGGTGGTGACTGCAATTGCAGCTGCTGTTCCAGATGTAGTTTCATCACTTGAGCAAATTAATACATCTCCTGGTATGCAGCTATTGATCTGGTGAATGCCTCTTTCTCCATACCTATTTTAAAGGACCACCAGAAGCAGTTTTACTTCAGCTCACAAGACCAGCAATACACCTTCACTTGCCTACCTCAGAGCTACATCAACTCTCCAGCTCTATGTCATAATTTAGTCCGCAGGGACCTTGCTTGGCTTTCCCTTCCACAAGATGTCACACTGGTCCGTTACATTGATAACATTATGCTGATTAGACCTAGTAAGGAAGAAGTGTCAGTGACTCTGGACTTATTGATAAAACATTTGCATGCTACAGGGTGGGAAATTAATTCCACAAAAATTCAGGCGCCTTCCACGTCAGTGAAGTTTCAGGGGTCCAGTGGCATTTGGCATGTCAAGATATTCCTTCTAAAGTGAAGGATAAGTTATTGCATCTGGCCTCTCCCAGAACTAAAAAGGAAGCACAGTGCCTAGTGGGCCTCTTTGGATTTTGGAGGCAGCATATTCCTCATTTGGGTGAGCTACTCCAGCCTGTTTATCAAGTGACTTGAAAAGCTGCTAGTTTTGACTGGGGCCCAAAGCAAGAGAAGGCTCTACAACAGGTTCAGGCTGCTGTGCAAGCCACTCTGCCACTAGGGCCATGTGATCCAGCTGATCCAATGGTACCTGAAGTGTCTGTGGCAGAGATGCTGTTTGGAGTCTTTGGCAGGCCCCTACTGGTGAATCATAATGTAGGCCCTTAGGATTTTGGAGCAAAGCCCCATCATCCTCTGCAGATATCTACTCTCCTTTTGAGAAACAGCTTTTTGCTTGTTACTGTGCCTTAGGAGAGACTGAACGCTTAACCATGGGCCACCAAGTCACCATGTGGCCTGAGCTGCCCATCATGAACCGGCTGTTGTCTGACCCACAGAGTCATAAAGTTGGACATGCACAGCAGCACTCCATCATTAACTGAAAGTAGTATATACAAGATTGGGCCCAAGCAGGACCTGAAGGCACAAGTAAGTTGCGTGAGGAAATGGCCCAAATACCCATGGTTTCCACTCCTGTCACATTACCTTCCATCTCCTAGTCTTCATCTATGGCCTCATGGGGAGTTCTTTATGACCAGTTGACTGAAGAAGAGAAAACACGTGCCTGGTTTACAGATGATTCTGTGCAATATGCAGGCATTACTCCAAAGTGGACAGCAGCAGCACTACAGCCCCTTTCTGGGACCTCCCTGAAGGACAGTGGTGAAGGGAAATCCTCCCAATGGGCAGAACTTAGAGCAGTGCACCTGGTTGTTCATTTTGCTTGGAAGGA
Source organism: Elephas maximus indicus (assembly GCF_024166365.1). Taxonomy (NCBI): domain Eukaryota; kingdom Metazoa; phylum Chordata; class Mammalia; order Proboscidea; family Elephantidae; genus Elephas; species Elephas maximus. The sequence goes on from NC_064833.1 coordinate 89,270,341, forward strand.
GAAATGGCCAGATGTGCGATTGTATACTGATTCATGGACTGTGGCCAATGGTTTGGTTGGATAGTCAAGGACTTGGAAGGAACGCGATTGGAAAATTGGAGACAAGGCTTTATGGGGAAGAGGTATCTGTATATACCTCTCTGAATGGGCCAAGAAGTGAGGATATTTGTGTCTCATATGAATGCTCCCCAAAGGGTGACCTCAGCAGAGGATGATTTTAACAGTCAAGTGGATAGGATGATGTGTTCTATGGAAACCACTAATCCTCTTTCCCCAGCTACTCCAGTCATTGCCAAATGGGCTCATGAACAATGTGGCCATGGTGGCAGAGTTGGAGGTTATGCATGGGCCCAGCAACATGGACTTACACTCACCAAGGCTGACTTGGCTAGAGCCACTGCTGAGTGCCCAATCTGCCAGTAGCAGAGACAAACACTGAGTCCCCAGTATAGCACCATCCCTTGAGGTGACCAGCCAGCAACTTGGTGGCAAGTTGATTACATTGGATCACTTCCGTCATGGAAAGGGCAGCGTTTTGTCCTTACTGGAACTGACACTTACTCTGGATATGGACTTGCCTTCCCTGCACGCCATGCTTCTGCCAAAACTACCATCCGTGGACTTACAGAATGCCTTATCCACCACCATGTTATCCCAACAGCATTGTCTCTGATCAAGGGACTCACTTCACAGCAAATGAAGTGCATCAGTGGGCCCATGCTCATGGAATTCACTGGTCTTACCATGTTTTCCGTCATCCTGAAGCAGCTGACTTGATAGAACAATGAAATGGCCTCCCAAAGACACAATTATGGTGCCAGCTAGGTGGCAATACCTAGCAGAGTTGAGGCAGTGTTCTCCAGGAGGCTGTATATGCTCTAAACCAGCATCCAATATATGGTGCTGTTTCTTCCATAGCAAGGATTCATGGGTCCAGGAATCAAGGGGTAGAAATGGGAGTGGCACCACTCACTATTACCCCTAGTGACCCACCTGCAAGATTTTTGCTTCCTGTCCCCACGACCTTATGCTTTGCAGCCTAAGAGGTCTTAGTTACAAAGGAAGGAATCCTCCTGCCTGGAGACACATCACTGATTCCATTCAACTGGAAGCTAAGAATGTCACCTGGCCTCTTTGGGCTCCTTATGCCTCTGGATCAGCAGGCAAAGAAGGGAGTTACCATACTGGCTGGTGTGATCAATCCAGACTACCAAGAGGAAATCGGATTGATATTACATAATGGAGGTAAAGAAGAGTATGTCTGGAATGCAGGAGATCCCTTAGGGCATCTGTCTGAGTCATCTAGTGCTGCTATAACAGAAATACTACAAGTGGATGGCTTTAACAAAGAGTATATTCTCTCACAGTCCAGTAGGCTAGAAGTCCGAATTCAGAGCGCTGGCTCCAGGGGAAGGCTTTCTCTCTGTCAGTTCTGGAGGAAGGTTCTTGTCATCAGTCTTCCCTTGGCCTGGGAGCATCTCAGCACAGGAACCTCAGGTCCCAAGGATGCACTTTGCCCCCAGCGCTGCTTTCTTGGTGGTATGAGGTCCCCATGTCTCTGTGCTTGCTTCTCTCTTTTATAACTCAAAAGAGATTGGCTTAAGACATTACCTAATCTTGTAGACCTCATCAATGTAACTGCCACTAATTACATCACAGTAATGGGATTTACAACATATAAGGAAATCACATCAGAAGATAAAATGGTAGACAATCATACAAGGAAATCATGACCTAGCCAAGTTGACAGATATTTTTTGGGGACACAATTCAATCTATTATAAAATCTCTTAGTGCTACCATTCCTGTGATTAAAGTCAACGGAAAGCTACAGCAACCCAATTCTGACATGACTAGTAATGGCCCAGACCCTTCAGCAATGAAGGTTTGGGTCACCCCACCAGGCAAAGAACCACGACGAGCTGAGAGCAAAGGGAATACAGAATGGGTGGTGGAAGAAGGTAGTTCTAAACACCAGTTACAGCCACAGGTCCAGTTGCAGAAAAGAGGACTGTAATTGTTGTAAGTACTTCTGCTTTGTATGTGTGCATCAGATATTTTTGTCTTCTTCACTTATATAAGATGTAAATGGGACTGCTGTGTTTTTGGTTTACATGTGTTGTATCATGTTAGGCACAAGTATAACTTTGTAATTGTGTTTATTCAGAGATCATGTATGGTTAGGGGAGATGTGTACAGATGCCATGTTGACAAGGGGTGGACTGTGATGGTTAAGGTTATGTGTCAACTTTGCTGGGCCATGATTCTCAGTGTTTTGGCAGTTGTATAACGTTGTGATCACTTCCCTGTTGAAATTTGCTATGTGATCACCCCTGTGATGGAATTTGCTGAGCGGTACCACCAGGGGGTGGGGCGTGTGGCAGTTCTTCACCCCCTCAGCCTTCATGTCTCTGCCTTCCACCACCTACTTCCTTCCTGGTCACCTTGCAATCTTTGTTGGCTTGTTCTGGATCCAGCAGCTGTCTCTTGTGTGACCTCTGGTTCTTGGGACTTGCACTAGCAACTTACCTGTCCATCTTGGGGTTCATCAATCTTCATGGCCTACAGCAAGAGTCCTGCTCCCTGACCTGCCTATTTTGGATTCGCCCCTGCAGCTACGTGAATCAGGAGAAACCTTGCTGTCTTGCCTGCCAACCTTGGGGGATTCTCAACCTTCACAGCCTGTGAGCAGGAGCCCTGCTGTCTGACTTGCTCATCTTGGGTTGACCAGCTTCTGAGACTCTGTGAATTGGGGAAGGCCTCTTTCCTGATCCAAGGACTTGGGATGTTCCAACCCCTACAATCGTATGAGCTGTTTCCTTGATATAAATCTCTCTCTCTATATATTTATATTCTTTACTGGTTTTGCTTCTGTAGTGAACCCAGCCTAAGACAGGGCAGTTCTACTGTCCTGTAGGATCACTATGAGTTGGAACCGACTGAACAGCACCTAGCAACAACATCGCCTAATTCACTGAATCTTTCTTCTGCCTGATTAAATCAGTTTGTAAGTCCAATTGTGTGTCTCACTTCAGTTATTATCCCTTTCAGCTGTAATATTTCTGTTTGGTTTCTTCTTATCTCCTTTTTTAGTTACTAATTTTGTCTTTGCATTATTTTCCTTATTTCTTTTTAGTTCATTGTCTATGTTTTCCCTTAACTCTTTCATTGTGTAAATATGGTCCAGCAACCAACAGTTCCAGATGGGGGAGGGGTTGTCCCAGTTGGAATGGACCCCCAGTGAGGTCTGCTTTGTTGCTGTCAGAGCCTGCTGTGTAGCATGTTGGCTGTGAGTGTAGCCTCCACTCAAGATGCCTGCATCCTAGCACACAGCAGCCTCAGTCAGCAGTCCTTAGTGCCAACTGCAAAGGAGAGCAGACAATCCCAACCTGACTCGCAGAGAGGTCTGTCCTGTTTGTTTCAGCACTTGAGCTATGGGGTGCACAGGGAGGCAGGCAGAGTTTTGACTATGTGAGCAGACTCCACTGCAGGGGCCTTCTGTAACAGTTTGCAGCAGCCTGGCAACCAACAGTTACCAGCTGAGATAGGTGGTGTCACACTCTGGTGTCATTCCTAGGGAGGACTGCCTTGTTGCTATCAGAGTATCCCCATCCCCCAATAGATTATTGGCTGTGAGTAGAGGCTCCACTCAAGACACCTGCTTCCTAGCACACAAAAGCCTCAGTCAGTAGTCCTCAGTACTGACCAGAAGTGGAGTTTCACTAACTCAATTTGACCTCCAGGGAGGTCTGACTTGGTTTTAGAGGCCTGAGCTACAGGGTACATAGGGAGGCAGTTAGTAGTGCTGCCTGTGGGAGAAGAGTCCACTGCAGGGGCCTTCTGTAGCAATTTCAGCAGGTTTGTAGGTGATAATGTCTGGGTGGCTGAGGGGCTGCCATGCTCCAAATGGACACCTAAGTAGTTCTGCCTTGTTGATTTTAGAGAAGATGCTTGGGATCCTGTATCTTTGTGTAGTCAGGGAGTGTGGCAGTTAGGAAAGCAAGCTCCTTTGCTGGGGCAACTTCTCCAGTTCACAGCAGCCAGTGACCCATGTGGCTGGGGGAGGGGCAGGGTTGGTGGAAGAAGGGATTTTTCTACTGTATGTGACTCATTGTTGATATGTTGATTCTTGCCTGTCTGCAGTTCCCGACTGCTTTCCTCTGCTCATCTATTCATAGTCCTTCAAAGTTGAGCAGCATTTCCTTGTTGTATTTGTGGAGGAGGGTCAGAACAATCGTCTGTTTACACTACTATCTTCCCAGAATATGCCAGTACATACTTCTGATTAATACGTACTTTCCTCAACCATATTACAACCTTAATTGGTTTACACTTACATCTCATTGACTTAAGAAGTAGTCTTTTAAGGTGACTGCTGAATTCTTACTGTAATTAACCACGAACAATATAACATATGTACTTACTGAGTTAATTACACACACACACACACAAATGCTGAAGGCTTTTTTTTTTTTTTTACACTATCCCTTCTTTTATTCAACTCTTATATCTCATGTGGAGTGCTGGAGGCTCAGTGGTTAAGTAGTCAGCAGTTCGAATCCACTGGCCACTCCTTGGAAATCCTGTGGGAAAGCTCTACTCTGTCCTATAGTGTTGCTATGAGTTGGAAATGACTCAACAGCAATGGGTTTGTATATTTCATGTAGCCTATCAGAAGTTATTTTAAACCAAAACATGACATGATAGTACCTTAATGATTGGGAAAATATGAATCACTAATGTAACACATTTAGAATGAGAGAAAATTTATTTTAAGCAAGTTCTTCTGGATGATATTAAACAACTTTCCAGGTCAACATATATGCATTCTTGAGGATTTGGAAAGAAAGATGCTGGAGAATAGTATTCATTATTACTGGATGTTATGGATTATATGGTATCCTCCAAAATTGAGGGTCAACTTGTCTTGGCCGTGATTCCCAGTATTGTATGGTTGTCCCCCATGGTGTTTTCAGTTGCCTCGTATGCATGTGAAAGCTGGACAATGTATAAGGACACCAGAGCATGTCCTTTGGAGTCCCTGTGCTGAGAAACTCCTAGACCAGAGGAAGATTGATGACAAGGACTTTTCCCCATAGGCAACAAAGAAAGGAAGGCTTCCGCTAGAGCTGATGCTCCTAAATTCAAACTTTCAGTCTCCTAAACTGTGAAAGAATAAATTTCTGCTTGTTAAAGCCATCCATTTGTGGTATTTTTGCTATAGTAACACTAGATAGCTAAGACACTGGGTTTCGTCCAACCTGTAAACAAAACACATTGGTTATCCACTCCACCATCTATTGAGCTGAGACTGGCCGGCCCCAGGCAGACACAGCTAAATGAAAAGTGTGTTTGGAATGTCAACACCCTGCAGTAGCACCTCACAATTACAGAGGCTCTTTCATGCTGATAATTGCCACGTGCTTGCAGCAGTGGATAAGTAGACACCGCTTCCCCCACCTTTGAAAGGACCAATCTCCTAGCACAGTGTGATCAAAACACTGCTCTTCCAGGCATTTCGTTGAAAGAGAGAGTTGAAGACAGTTCTCCACTTCAAATAACTGGAGGTTTCGTTTGATCAGTATTGGCCACTTTGGAATGAGGCTTGTCTTAGTTATCTAGTGCTGCTATAACAGAAATACCACATGTGGATGGCTTTAACAACCAGCACTTTATTCTCTCGTAGTCCAGTAGGTTAGAAGTCCAAATTTAGGGTGCGAATTTCAGGGGAAGGCTTTCTGCTTCTGTCAGCTCTGGAGGAAGGTCCTTGTCATCAATCTTCCTCTGGACTATAAGCTTCTCAGTGCAGGGACCGCAGGTCCAATGGAAGTGCTCTGCTTCTTGCACTACTTTCTTGGTGGCATGAGGCCCCCACGTCTCTCTGCTTGCTTCTTTCTTTTATATCTCAAAAGAGATTGGCTTAAGACACAATTCAATCTTGTAGGTTGAGTCCTGCCTCATTAATATAACTGCCACTAATCACATCTCCCTAACATCATAAAGGTATGATTAGCAACACAGGAAAATCACATCCTATGACAAAATGGTGGACAATTGCACAATACTGGGAATTGTGGCCTAGCCAAATTGACACACATATTTTTTTGGGACACAAGTCAACCCATAACAAGGTTCATGAGAGGAGTTTGGGGGATCTTAAGTGGCATCCTAACTTCTTTCTTGTCCCTGTGGAGGGTACAAAGAACATACCCTCTATGCAGCATAGAACTTTCTGTGGTATCCTAGAGGGTAGCAAGAGAGTCTATTGAGCACTGGAAATGTGGGTATTATTTATCATCATTGTTATTTTATTAAATATTAATCAGTTTAAATTCAGTGAGCCCCTAGTGGCTTGTGGCTACATGTGGGGCACAGCTCTGTAGTGCTCACCCTCAGGCCATGTTGGTGACCTCAGGAGGTGACATCACTCCTGCTTGGTCAGGAGCTGCCCAGCTGCACCTCACTTCTTACCTCCCCTGAAACTCAAGGTGAAGAGAGCCTGGCACTTCCAGAAGTGTTTAGTGTTGAGTCCATCCAACTATTCATTCTGTCTTGGAAGGACTGACTACAACTGGAATGCTCCTTAGAAGCAAGGATGGCAAGACTGTCTCGCATATTTTGGACATGCTGTCAGGAAGGATCAGTCCCTGGAAAAGGACATCATGCTTGGTAAAGTACAGGCTCAGCAAAAAAGAGGAAGGCCCTCAATGAGATGAATTGACACAGTGACTGCAACAATGGGCTCAGGGATAACAACGATTGTAAGGATGGCACAGGGCCAGGCAGTGTTTCATTCTGTTTTACATGAAGGTCACTGTGAGTCTGAGCTGACTCAACAGCACCTGAGAGCAACAACCCAAGTCAGAGCCAGAAGCTTTTCCCTCCCTGGCAGTCCCTGGGACACCTCTTCCCAGAGAGTGGCCCTTCCTCTGTGTCCTTCCTTGAGTCCTGCTTTCTGCTTACATTCGATGCAGGCCACATGCCCAAAGAATCTCCCTTTCAAATGATTGGCTACTCACAATAGATCCCATCATGGAGGTGATCACATTATATCAAATCTCATCATGGAAGCGATCACAATATCGTATGACTGCCAAACCACTGGGAATCATGGCCCAGCCAAGTTGACACACAACCTTAACCCTCTGTTTGAATGCTATTTTCTCCTGTCTGTAGTGAAGAAGAACTTGGCTGAGATGGTTGGTTGTCCTCCTGTGTTTAAGTATTTCATGTGAAGCCACTTGATCAGGGCCTGTATCAGGAACTCTGAAACTGTGTGTCTGGTCCTAAGTGGTCTGGGACCTCAAACTTTAGAAAGTGTGGCTTTGACCCATAGAACTATCCTGGGTGATCTTCATGACATAATTTTACTTCAGTTGTTCTACAGAGAATCGGGGTGTTGTCCACAAAGGGCACTTGCTCTTCTGCTGACTGTACCTCTGCCCTGGCCCACTTTGCTCATCTCCATGGTTGATAAGACTTGGAGCTGTATTGAGTCTAATAGGCCCTGGAAACTGTTCTACTGTGCTTAACAGATCATAGGGACTACTGCTTCTGTTTTATGTGCTGTATTTAATTGTGGTCAACATATGCCTCTACCTTGCATGAAAGGCTCAATTTATCTCTCTATATATATGGAAATGCATTTTGCTTGAAAAGAATTTGGAATGGAATAGATAAATTCTTATATACATGCGTCATCTTGTCTGCTTTTTCTAAACCTTAACATAAGTGTTTCTAATCTAATTACTTCGAAGTAGTTTTTGAGCTCCTGGGATAGTTTTAGAGGCTCTACTCTGTCCTGTAGGGTTTCTATGAGTAGAATCGACTCGAGGGAAAGAGGTTTTTTTTTTTATGCCATTGCTGCCAAAGTCCCTATAGCTTAAGCTTCTCATTCCGACGACATCTGAGATAATGACACATCTTTGCAATGCGAAGGCCAGAGCCCCAGGCACATCAACAAGGGAATTGTCTCTCAGTCATTGGTGCTGGGCAAACCGTGGGGTGGTGGGGCTGGTGCTCACTTCAGCTGACAGAGAGTGTCTGTCCTGCTTCTAGAGACACACTCCTGGGAGAAGAGCAGTGAAGGCAAGATAAACCAGCTTCATGAAGTGCTGGACTCTGGACTGCAAGGGCTCATGTGGTCAGGGAGGCTGTGTAAGAGCAGTCAGCTAGGACAGGACACTGGTGAGACTGGGCTTGTCATGTCACCAGTGAAGGCTCTCAGGTCCCTGCTATTGTGCTGGCCCACTGCTCCTAGTTCTGGGGGAAGCACAGGCAGAAGGCACGTGTGCTGGACCCAGTTGTGGCAGGGAGGAATCCACAGAGTGCACTGATGGATATTCCTAAGAAGTCTGTAGGGCTGATTACCCAAGCTTTCAATGGGGTCATCAGCTTTCCCATCTCTGAGGATTCCAAAATCATGCTTCTTTTCTCTGATCAACTCCTTACAGTGTGACTTCTATCCAAGAAGAAATGAAGCAGCTAATGGTAATTGAGGAAAGTGTTTCCTTTAATGTTTGAGAAGGTCGACTTTCATGTAAAATCTCAAGTTGGTTTTGGAGGTGTAGACTCTACACATAGTCTGTCTTGACTAGCATATGGGTGTTTTCACACATGCTTAAAATGAAAACTATACCCTATTAGTATTAACTGGGTTAAAATGTCTTGTTCTTCAGGAAAGTTTATTTGGGGGACACTGTAGCTCTTTTTGGAATCCCTGGTGGCGTAGTGGTTAAGTGCTACGGCTGGTAACCAAAGGGTCGGCAGTTCGAATCTGCCAGGCACTCCTTGGAAACTCTATGGAGCAGTTCTACTCTGTCCTATAGGGTCGCTATGAGTCGGAATCAACTCGACGGCACTGAGTTTGGGTTTTGGGTTTTTTTTGTAGTTCTTTTCCAGCAGACAGGAAGTGGTATGGTGTGGTTGTGCCCCTCCTGGACTGTGGACCAGGGCACCAAGGTCCAAGTGGATAGTCTGCAATTAAGGCTCAGCTCTATGACACCAGGGGTGATGGAGGCCAGTCAACAGGCTCACAAACAAAGACTCCATCTTGCTTTGTCAGCACCTTTTCTTGGATAGTTTTCAGTTATGACACCATCTATGTATGTGGCTTCTCCCATCAAAAGACTGTCGAATCTAGGCCAAAGTCAAGTTAGGAATTCTGACACAGTGATGTCTTAGGCCGGATTCTCTAGAGGAAAAAAAAAAAAATAGTGAAATGTATATATAGACAGAGAGAGAAAGAAAGATATAATTCAAGAAAATGGCTCACTGGGTTGTGGAGGTTGGCAAGTTCCAAAATGTGTAGGTCAGGTGTCAGGTGTCAGGCTTCTCCTGACTCACCTATTTGCAGGGGCTGACAAACCCAAAATTGGCAAGTTTCTGGATTGGGGTCAGGCCCCTGCAGGAGCTGGTGAATGCTAAAATTTGCAGGTCAGATGACAGGCTGCTGGCTTACATCCCAAGAAACAGAGCCCAGATGATGATGAGTCTGATGCAGGATCCAAAGTAAGAGTGATCCTTGCTAAAACATTCATTTATATACTGGAAGCAGGCCATAGCAGAAGGAAACTCCCTTTTCAACTCATTGGCTGCTCATAGCAGATCTCATCATGGAGGTCATTACATTATATTATGCTATGGAAAAGCAATCAGTCCAAAGTCTGCCAGACCACTGAGAATCATAGCCTAGTCAAGTTGATACATAAGAATAACCATCACAGTCCATACCTTGTCAAATTGGCACCTGTACACATCTACTTAAACCATACATAATTCTAAAGACACTTATAAGTCATGTTTGTGTCTAACATGATACAACCAACATGTGTACAAAAGAAAATACGCTAGCCCTGTTTACATCTTAAATTTTGTAAGTAAAGGGATAAGGGAGGGAAGAAAACAAATACATATATATATATATATATCTGTGTGTCTGTGTGTGCGTACACATGCACATACACATATAATAAAACAAGGAAGAAATACTTGTAACTGTTATAGTTCTCGTTTCTGCATCTGGTCACATGGTTGTAACTGGTATTTAGTGCTATCTTTTTCCACCAACCATTTCATATTCTCTTGGCCCTCAGTGAGCACCTCAGCAGGTTGTGGTTCATTGCCTGGTGGAGTAACTTGAACTTTCATTACTATAGGGTCTGGGCCATTAGTAGTCGTGTAGGAATAGGGTTGCTATGGTTTTCTATTGACTAATCACAGGGCCTGGTAGTACTAAGAGACATCCCTAAGGGATCTCCTGTATTCCAGATATACTCATCTTTACTTCCAATATGGAATCAGTCCAATTTGCCCTTAGTAATGAGGATCAGCCACAACAACCAATATGGTAACTCCCTTCTTTTCTTGCTGATCTAGAAGCATGAGGAGCCCAAAATGGCCAGTTTGCATTCTTAATGTCCAGTTCAATGTAATCTGTGTTGTATCTCCAGGTAGGAGCATTTCTATCTTTGAAACTAAGACCTCTAGACCTGAAGAGCATAGGGACATGGGGACAGGAAGCAAAACTTCTGTGAATGGGTTGCTAGGGGCAATAGTGAGTGGTGCCACTCCCATCTCCATGTCTTGATTCCTGTAACTGTGAATCCTGGCTATGGGAGAAACAGCACCATGTATTGGATGCTGGTTTAGAGTATGTGCAGCCTCCTGGAGATCACTGCCCCAATCCTGCAAAGTGTTGCCACCTATCTGGTGCCATAATTGTGTCTTTAGAAGGCCATTCAATTGTTCCATCAACCCAGCAGCTTCAGGATGATGCGGAACATGGGAAGACCAGTAAATTCCGTGAGCACAGGCCCATTGCCACACTTCGTTTGCTATCAGGTGAGTCTCCTGATCCAAGGCAATGGTGTGTGGGTTACCATGATGATGAATGAGGCATTCTGTAAGTCCACCGATGGTGGTTTTGGCAAAAGCACTGAGTTCATGGAAGACAAATCTGTGTCCAAAGTAAGTGTCTATCCCAGTGAGAACAAAATGCTGTCTTTTCCACGATGGAAGTGGTCTTATGTAGTGAACCTGCCAGTAGTTACTGGCTAATCACTTCGAGGAATGGCGACATATCAGGGACTCAGTATTGATTGCTGCTGCTGCTGCCAGTGGCTGTAGCCAAGTCGGCCTTGGTGAGTGGAAGTTCGTGTTGCTGAGCCCATGCACAACCCCTACCCTTACCACCATGGCCACTTTGTTTCTGAGCCTGTTGCATAATGACAAGAGTGGCTGGGAAAAGAGGATGACTGGTTTCCACAGAACACATCATCTTATCCACTTGACTGTTAATAATCCTCCTCTGCTGAGGACACTCTTTGGTAAGGATTCACATAAGACACAAATATCTTCACTTCTTTAGCCTATTTATACCTCATCCCATACCTCCTTGTCTCCAATATTCCAATCGTGTTCCTTCCAAGCCCCTGACAATCCATCAAAAACAACTGGCCACAGCCTGCGAATCAGTATACAATCACTCTTATGGCCATTTCTCCTTCCAAGCAAAGTGAACAACCATGTGCACTACTCAAAAGTTTATGTGTTGTATATTCCTTCACCACTGTCATTCAGGAAGTCTCAGAAAGGGGATGCATTTCTGCCAGTTACCATCCTCATGTGGTGCCTGCAGATCATGCTGCTGGAGGCATGGAGGTCTGAAAGTAGGAGGGAGCTTTTCATGGGAAACCTTCCTCCCACTGGCTCATGAGTTAACATTGGGAAGAATCCTCCCAAATGTGCCAAGTTTCAAGTCTTCATAATTCTTTTGGCAATTTAGGAGAAATTCGTAATTGGATTTGGTGTCCTTATGACTTTGAGTGCTAACGGAAAGATTTTATTTTCACCCTTAAAACTATAAAAAAATTAATTATGTTTTAGGGAATTTATGATTTCTAGGGGTAAGGAGTTTAGGGACTTCTAGTTTTAGCTCTACTGGATTTAGCTGTGTGACCCCAGGCAAGTCATCATAATGTTTTTGGACCTCAACTTGTACTTTCTTAAGATGAAGCAGTTGTCCCAGGGAATTGCTTAGACCTATTCCAATCTCAAAATGCTGTGATTCTAACCTCATAATTAGAAAAACAGTGCATATGCTATGAGTTCATATAGTAATACTGAATAAAATTTGCACTGAAATATATGGCTGATGTCAGTTCCTTTTCTGAGAGCAGTAGTGATGAGACAAGAGCATAGAAAGATGAGCAGGAAAGAATACAAAACAGAGGAGCTTGAAAGTGTCAGAATCCACTGCATTGACCCTGCCCCGACTTGGACCTCAGGCATGTGTCACCTTGGGTAAATTACTCAACCTCTATGTGCCTCAATTTCCTAATCTATAAAATGGTAACAATACTAGAGTCCAGTATAGACGGTTGCTGTGAAGCATAAGAGTGATTAGAAGAGTGCTTGGCCTATGGTAAGGACTATTTGAAAGGCTACTTCTTTCACTAATAATGGTGTTTGGTAAGCCATACCCTGGTTAGCAGCATTTTGGAGTGGTTCTTCCCTTAACTGAAGATCAATTCTGAGTCTCAGAGTAGAAGAAGGTGGAAGTGGGAATAAAAGTTTTCATCTTGGCTTTAACAAGTTGGTTTAGCGACATTAAGTGGCACCACATTTTATGGGTTTGAATCTAAAGAACTCTGTGAAAAGGAGAATCATTACTGGCCACAACACACTGAAAGCTCTTTAGTGTTCATTTTTGGCTGTACAGCTTGCATGAATTTGAAAAAGACACTAATGTTTTTAAATGTCATATTGTGTATTTTCAAGGTTTTGGTGATTTCATAGGTTTGTTTGTTTTTAAGGTTTAAAAATATGTCTGTTTAAGGGTGATCTAAGTCTGCATCATAGCCCTAAATGTTTGGTGATAATTTGTCCTGTGGTCTGAATGGCAGTTGGAAAATACATCTTAGTCCGTGAAATCTTCTGAGAGCCTTTCAATGATCCCATCTTCTGGGCATGGGAGTTGACTCCATGCTTCAGGGAGGACATGATGCCACCACCAGCAGCAGCAGAGTAGGGACCCTTTGAGGGTTACAGACTTCTTCACAGCTCTGGGCCTCCTGTCACAGGCTAGTGGACACAGCCCAGGGACTGTTGGGTCTTCCCTCCTTCCCTAGGCCCTAGGAGGCACTCTTGGAGGTGGGGGTTGGGGGTTAACGCTCACCATGGAGTCTCTCTTCTGCTCTCTAGCTCTTCTTTAGATCTACTTCCTGTAAGACAGTCCTTTGCAAAATGTATGAAATTAATTAATTATTTATACAGTGCTTACTTTAAAATAAGAATTTGAAGTTGGCTAGACTGAAAGAGATATAAAATAGGACCATTAAAATAAAGATAGGATCCTTGGTGGCAAAGTGGTTAAGAGCTCAGGCTGTTAACCAAAAGGTCAGCAGTTCGAATCCACCAGCTGCTCCTTGGAAACCCTATGGGCAATTTTACTCTGTCCTATAGGGTCACTATGAGTAGGAATTGACTTGACGGCACACAACAATGACAACACAAAATAAACATACATAATAAAAATGCCAAAAGATAAAAAGGAATATATAATCATAGTCTAGAAATAAGTGCAGTCCTTAGCCTTGATTTCAGCTTTGAAATTGCTGGCAACCTGGGGTGGGCGGGGCTGGAGAGAGAGAGAGAATATGGAGAGAGAAGAGAAAATAAATAAAGCACAGTCAGTTCATAGTTTCCATCATCTCATGATAGAAGTAGACTAGTTGCCAGCATCTACTTGACCTAAGGTTTTACCCTCAACTCTTAGAGGAGTATGTCATTTGTGTCTTCATATAAGGGGAGAGTTTCAGAGACTTTATTCTTCGTAGGTCTATTTCTTATATTTTCTCTTGATAGGAAGACTGCAAACCCTATGATGGTATTACTATGGTGAGGTAGAGTGCTCTGGTCCAGTTATACTTTCTAGCTTTATTCAGACAAAGAGCTAAGAGAATCAGAGTGGAGGCCCTTCTTGACTCAATGGGCTCCCTGAAGCTCTGTGTGGCATCTGGTTCATGTGTGAGAACAAGCATGTTTCTAGAGATAGGGTCCACATCTCTCATTAGATTCTCAGTGGTTTCAGAGCCAAATCACTGTTGAGAACCACTGACCTAGAGGAATTAACATCATCTTCAGTGGTCCTCAAACAAGGAGCCCTGGTGGAGCAGTGGTTAAAATGCTCAGCTGCTAACTAAAAAGTCAGTAGTTTGAACTCACCAGCCACTCCACAGGAGAAAGATGTGGCAGTCTGCTTCTGTAAAGATTTACAGCCTTGGAATCCCTATGGGGAAGTTCTACTCTGTCCTATATAGTCACAATGAATAGGAATCGACTCCACGGCAGTGGGTTTGGTTTTTTGTTTTTTGGATCCTTAAACTTGGTTTAATCAGAATTATCTAAAAATGACTGATTCTTGGGCCTACTCCCAGAAATTCTAGTTCCATAGGCCCAGAGTAAGGATGGTAGTTGAATGATCATTCTTACTGTAGATTGTCCTAACCTGATTGATATCTTTCTTATAATAGGCCTCAACAGGTATTCACTGAATTAATGATTTAATGGAAATAAACAATGTGGTCCACAGAGACCTAGAGTGTTTCCTGAAAGACTTTGAAACCCTGTGTAGGAAACTAAAGAAAATGGAAGCACCAGTGGTATTTTATTCCCTTCTCCTCCTTGAAGGCGCGACTTTGGGAGAGCACAGCTCTGGAAGCATATGTGGACAGTGTTGAAGAACAGGATTTGTTTTTCTGGACTATGGTTCATGACTCCAAGTGGTACTCCCAGCAAAGGACAGGCTGTGTGACAAAGATCAGGGGGAAGGTTTTGCAATCCTGGTCAAGAGTGGAGGAGAGGAGAAAAATGCCCTGCCCTGCATTGCATTTCAAAATCAGACTCTACAGAGGATACCAGTGTGACACAGAAGAGGAAGAAGAGTGGACAAGCCACTAACTGTTCATCCTGAGAAATTTAGGCAGAAGGAACAATACTTGTAGCTTCAGATGTCCATGAACCAATGCATAAAGCATGAGTAATAACCAAATAAACTCAAAATTTTAACTCAAGGAGATGCATATGATCTCATTGGTATCAGTGAAACTTGGTGAGAAGGAAGTAATTTGATATATTTCTCAAAAGAGACCTTGTGAAAGGGTTGGAAAAGTAACGCTTTAACGTCAAAAAGGGTCTACAATTCTATGGAAAGCCATAAGCTTGAGATTGGAAAGTATCTGGGTGTAAATTTAAAAAGAGAGAGGCACGGAAAAGCCATTTTTGTTGGTATATGTTGCAGATCTTCCATCATTTGAAAGAGGACAATGATGCTGTTCTGTTGTAATAAGAGTTTTTGAAGAGTGCAAGAGCAGGATATGGAAGCAAAGGGAGAATTCATTTGCATACTTATTTGTTAGAATTCTCACTTAAGTGACAGTGGGGCACTGGGGGAATTTTTGATTTGACCTTTTGACAATTTCATTTCCAAGAAAGCAGAGAAGACTATAAGGAGAGTATTTGTCTAGATTTAACATTGACTAGGAAGGGTGATGGTAAGATGGAAGAGAGGACCATCTTTGTGGGAGGTTAACTGTGAAGTAGAGGAGTTGTGGGCCTTTTGTCACATGTGCTGTCCCTGAGTGATTCGCCACATTGAGGGTCACAGAGCGGGTTCCTGGAAGCAGGTGCTGAGATAAAGTTTGGGGTGCAAGATGTTTTTAGGGATGGAGACCATACTAGGTTTGGATTTTGAAACTGTCACTCTTTCTCTGTGTACAGCAGGTAGAAGCAGGGCAAACGTGTGCATGAGGACTAGACAGGAAGCCGACACAGCAGGTCAGCTGATAATGGTGTAGGCACTATAGAGGATGTGGCTGTGGAAATGGAGAGAAGTACATGGATTTGCATTAAATTGAGTGTGGACCAGGTAGTGACATGTCAACTGATGAATGTCAATCAGTGGCAACTCTTGGATTCTGGAAGGAGGTGTGAAACAGCAGAGAGAGCAGATTGTGGAGGGAGGATGAGGAATTCAGTTTTCTGTGTGCCATGAGATTCCCCAGGAGGAGAGACATGATAGGAGGTTATATGCTTGCGTGTGGAATTGAGAGATGTGTTGGATGGGAGATGTAAATCTCTCAACGTATGGGTGGTAATTGGTGGTAGATAGTCCACAGTGAGAAGGGCCGTGTGGCTTGAACCAAGAACAGGACTCTCCAACATTCAGAAGGAAGAATCAGCAAAAGAAACTTAAAGGGAAGAATGGGGGATAGACCTGGAGGGTGACATTCCCCAATTCCAGGGAAGATTGTGACTCACACAGGGGAAGGTGAGCATATGTTGCTGAGAAACTGCCATGATTAGGACTGTGTCTGTGGATAAATTTCCATAGTGGTCACCGATTGCCATAGCGAGACCATTTTGAGGGCATGGTGAGGGCAACATTGGACTGAAAAGTGCTGAAGATGAGAAAGTAGAGAAAGCAAATAGGAGCAGTTTTTTCAAGAATTAGATTACGATGGAGAAAAGTCTGGAAGAAATTGAGGCATCTTTAAATGCTGTTGAGGCAGATGCAGGAGAGAGAAGAGGTAGAGGTTAGAGACACAGGAAAGAGAGGGACAGTGGACAGGTAAAGGGATTGTACTTTGAAAGAAAGAGAGATCCTTGGGAAGGAGTAGAGGAAGGGCACAGATGAAAGAAGTTAGTAGATTGGTGATTTTGAGCTAAGGAATTCCAGCCTGAATTGTCTCCTTTTTCTGGGAAGCAGAAAACAAGGCCATCTGGCAGAAATAAAGGAAGAGAAGGGATGTTCAGGTGCCTAAAGGGTGGGAAACATTCAACAGAGTAGTGGGAAATGAGATGAGGGAAATCCAACCAGGGTGGTTCTGGGGCTCATGTAAGGTTGGAAGTGATGAATATAAAGTACTTACTAGGTTGTCTTGGCTACTAACCAACAGGTTGGCAGTTTGACTCTACCAGCTGCTCCTTGGAGACCTTATGGGGCAGTTCTACTCTGTCTTATAGAGTAGCTATGAGTCAGGTATATACGGGCACTAGGGTATTGAGCTCTTTCTCCAGCAATGCTCACTAAGCACAAGAAAATGGAGAGTTGGTTCATCTGAGCCTAGAGTTCTGCCAAATGGGTGTGGTGGAATGGCAGAAGCTGCACTGACGGACAAAGGAATCTGAATTGGATAGAACATAGAAGAGTGTGAAATAAAAGCATAAGTTTTGCTGTATGAAAACAGAGGGAGATTTCTTACTCATGACACTAAAAATCATCTTATTAAATGTTAGGAACCTATTCTATAATTGTATATGTAACCAAAATCAAAGCCAAACCCAGTGCCATCGAGTCGAGTTGATTCTGACTCATAGCAATCCTATAGAACAGAGTAGAACTGCCCCATAGAATTTCCAAGGAACGCCTGGTGGATTCGATCTGCCTACCCTTTGGTTAGCAGCCATAGCACTTAACCACTACGCCACCAGGGTTTCCAACTATATATATATATATATATATATGGTGCTGCTGTAACAGAAATACCACAAGTGGATGGCTTTAACAAACAGAAGTTTATTCTCTCACAGTCTGGTAGGCTACAAGTCCAAACTCAGGGAGTCAGCTTCAGGGGAAGTCTTTCTCTGTTGACTCTGGAGTAGGGTCTTTGTCATCAATCTTTCTCTGGACTAGGAGCTTCTCCATGCAGGAACCCCAGGTCCAAAGGAAGCATTCTGCTCCTGGCACTGCTTTCTTGGTGGCATGGGATCCCTCTGTCTGCTAGCTTCTCTCTTTTATATCTCAAAAGAGATTGGCTCAAGACACAATCCCATCTTGTAGATTGAGTCCTGCCTCATTAACATCAAAGAGGTAGGATTTACTACACATAGGAAAATCACATCAGATGACAAAATGGTGGACAATCACACAATACTGGGAATCATGGCCTAGCCAAATTGATACACATATTTTTGGGAGAAAAAATTCAATCTTTAACATGTATATAATTTTTAAAACTTATAGTTATGCCTTAACTAACCTTTAGAAGCACCCTGTCTTGTTTTACATAATTGTACTTAAATGACCAGGCTCACTGAAACACTTGAAACTTGTTCTTTCAGAAAACAGTAGAAACATGTCCTGTTTCTAAGACTCCAGAGGACTTACAATCATGGCTCACAGATCTTGCAATTGTCTTGGCAAGATTTCTATTCTTTATAATGTTTGAGCACATACTGCTCTCTTACAAGGTTTATGTATTCTGAGATAATGTCAACCAATCAAAAACTTTTTTGTTCAAAGTTCTTGATGAAATTATATATAACTATCCTGAAAATCTTAATTAAATGGAGCACTGATTTACTCTGTAATGATGTGCTACCCAGATTTAAAGTGTATTAAGCCTGCATAGCAATCCATGAATGGTATTCTTGAGTTGTTTGTTTTTGACAGGAGAGACAGGTAGAGACTAGAGGATGAAGATAAGTGATGGAGAAACCAGTGATATCAGTGAAGATGAAGAGCAGCTATAGTAGAGTGCTTGAGGGATGGTAGAGTGTAGTTAGAGAGTGCGTGTTAAAATGAATGATTCAGGAGATGGAAGGAATCCAGGTGATGACAACCTGTCCTTAAATTTGAAAGGTGAGTTGTCAAGTGAAAGTGGACTTACCCAGGGTGCAGGCAGTAGACAAAAATTACATGAAGGCAGATTTTGAGTCTCAAGGTAAGAGAGCTTTCTCACGATAATAAAGAATTGAAAATTGAATTGTCTGGTTTGAAGCAGTGAGCTCCCCAGCCCTAAGATGACATTCACCAAGTACACAGGACTCTGGTACTGATGCGGGTGGACAGAGGAGGAATTGAATTCTAAAGCTTATACCAATTTAAATTTTTTTTTAATCTTTAACACCAAAGAACAGCATACAAGGTGCAGGATTCTGACTAGTGCCGATATCTTTAATTATCTTGTTGGCCAACTTCAATGCTGAGTTGTAACTTAAAACCTAAGGGACCCTACATAGGCTACCATTTATTGACAGGAGAGAATGTAGAATCAGAATGAAGCCTACAAGACACAGAAGTTAGAGAAAAAGAAAAGGGCAGTGAGTGATGCCCTAAGTCTCCTGGCCATAGGTATGCTGAGTGCTGTTCTTTCCAAAATCCGTGACTCTATTCCTTCAAGTGCAAAAGATGTGTCCAGTGCTGTCTGGTTCTTCACTTAAAAGAGCTCATTTCATGACCAGCTCACACTCTGAGCAATAGGTCCTTTTTCTGCCCTTGAACATACAATTTTTAGCTCTCTTCTCTCTCTTCCTCCCTCTTCTTCCTGCTCCAAATAAGTGCAACTCATCAAACTACACCTCCATTTCTGGACTGAGCCAGGGTCCAGGCAGCCAGGAGTCCTGCAGGGCCAGCTCTGGGTGGCGACTCAGCCCCTTGCAAAGGGAAAAGGAGCAGGCCCCAGACATGCAGGCCCAGGAGAGTACGTTCCTGGGAAAGGGATAAAGTGTGAGGTGTGTGTCTGCCAATATCCTACTTAGCCAGATTTTCCAGTGTTACTGCTTGCTGGAGATGGATGCCACATTTTTCAGAGTTAGTGTGTACTAGAAATGGGATGAGAGAATACTCAAACCTCCTCTGCCCCTGTCTTATTCATGTAGTGCTGCTATAACAGAAATACCACAAGTGGGTGGCTTTAACAAAGAGAAGTTTATTCTCTCACAGTCCAGTAGGCTAGAAAACCAAATTCAGGGCGTTGGCTCCAGGAGAAGGCTTTCTCTCACTGTCAGCTTTGGAGGAAGGTCGTTGTCATCAGTCTTCCCTTGATCCGGGAGCATCTCGGCTCAGGAACCTCAGGCCCAAAGGATGCACTCTGCTCCTGATGCTGCTTTCTTGGTGGTATGAAGTCCCCATGTCTCTCTGCTAGCTTCTCTCTTTTATATCTCAAAAGAGATTGGTTTAAGACACTATCTAATCTTGTAAATCTCATCAATATAACTGTCACTAATCCATCTCATTGCATCATAGTGATAGGATTTACAACACATAAGACAATCACATCAGATAACAAAGTGGTAGACAATCACACAACACTGGGAATCATGATCAAGCCAAGCTGACAGACATTTTTGGGGGATGCAATTCAATCCATGACAACCCCCAAACCAAGAAGGCTCATGTTCTCAAATCTCCTGTGTTCTATGCGAAGTAAGACTTCAGGGGGTTAACTGTGCTCTTGTGGATTCATTTTTTTCCTATGACATCAGCATTCTTTACTTCCTAGGAATCTGACCATCAGATCCACGCAAGCAGATAGTCTGTTTAGAATAATGAAAACACTCACATGATGTGAGTGTGGGTCTGGGTATGGGATGGTCCTCCACTTAGCCTCTTGATGCCAGTTGCTCATCACCAACATTCCCCTACTAATCAAACATACATGAGAGGTAGACAGCACATGTAAATCCCATTTAGACTCATTCACACCTGCAGATGAACCCCGCCTGATTGCCCTTAACTGGAACAATAAATGGGCCCATAGTTGTAAATTCTGGCTGGGTGTGCTCTCTGGAAACATTTTCCCTCAGGGAGATAATGAAGTGGTAATTAAAGCATCTTCTACTAATGAACTAAACATTTGTGGGGTGAACTGACAGAAGGGGTAAGTCAGATGTGAGAGAAAGATATTATCCATGGACATTGGGGGGAGGGTGAATCCATGTGTATGAGAATCTGACTCTGAGACTTGGAATTTGGACATTGCAGATTTTTGGTACTCATTTGTGATGTTTCCATTGGGATTGACCATGTTGGTACATAATAACTTTAACTATTATTACCTAGTTTGGCTTCTTGCCTTAAATTTATAAAAATGGAAATCTCTGCTTCTGAAGCTCATAGAAGGAAGTGTGTGGAGGTGGATTTACCATAGGGAACAGAGCTGTAGCTGTGGGAAGGACCAATATCAATATTTAAAAGGATCTGATCCAATGGGCAGGCATGGACAGTGGTAAAAGCCTTTGGTAGAATAATATCTGAACCCAGAACAATGGCAAGACATTACTTCAGTGTGATCTCT
Organism: Elephas maximus indicus; assembly: GCF_024166365.1. Lineage (NCBI taxonomy): Eukaryota > Metazoa > Chordata > Mammalia > Proboscidea > Elephantidae > Elephas > Elephas maximus. The sequence goes on from NC_064833.1 coordinate 89,291,421, forward strand.
GTGGAAAAGGACTTTGGCTAGCAGCTGGGAATATGGTCATTAGCATGTAAATGGGAGGGTTCTGGCAAGGACTAAGCTTTTGATCAGGGGTCTAGCCTAGGGGAAAAACTGAATAATTAGCAAGTGTGGTAGGACTGTCTGGTAGTTAATCAGGCAACTCGGGTTTGGTGGCATTAGCTCCTCAGCAGTTGCAACCTCAGAACATATGCTGTGCTGGGTCTAGTTCTGAATTCTGACTGCAAACTAAATATCAATGCTCAGGTTTTACCTGAATCAGAAATTGAATCAGAAACTCCGGGGGTGGGATTGATATATTGGTATTTTTAAATGCTCTGTGCATGATTCTAACACACAGTCAAGGGCTGAGACACACTGGTGTTAAAACAAAAATTGAATTAATCCAATAATAAAAAAATCGATTGAAGTTTATTTAATATACAATTTGCAAATTTAGGTAACATTTTGACTAGGGAGTCAAAAGTGTTCCAAAGAAAAAAGAACTTCCAAAGATTCTTATACCCCATCTTATCACTAGTAATTATACAATGACATGGGGAAAGGGTCAGTGTAGAATTAATAAAACAATTTGTGGTCAAGCAGGATTCCATACAGCATTGTTTTGAAGAGCAATTAAAGTAATTACTGATTGACCCTAAGACAGAGCTTCTAATCTGACCTTCGAAATTTCTGTTTATCGAAACTAACTGCACATAGATAATTCTATTAAAAAAGCACAATGCCCAAGGCTAGACTGTTTTTTGACTTAAAGGTGAATTTTAGGCGATGAGTATTCTCAAGGTTCAAGGTTCAAAGATCACCTCTGGTTGTGTGGGTCACCTCAACCTCCATGGAATCCAGGAGTTTGGATTCCATGAGAATTAAAACTCCATTCCTCACTAATGACCAACTGGTGCTACTAATTCCCACTCCTCTTGCTGCTGGGATGTGGCTGCTAGTGCACTGTTTGCCTTGGTTATAGTTGGCATGAGAATTTTACAGGCACCTCACTGGAATTAAGTTAGTATAAATCTGAAGTAGATTCTGATAAGTTAATATGTGTATGGTATACCCTGGAGCAACCACTAAGAAAATAACTAAAAATAATAGTGAAGAAAGATCATTAAAAGAATAAAATATTACACTAGAAAATATTCACTTACTGCTAAAGAAAGGAGTAAAGGAGGAATAGAGAAAGAAAATAGATGTGAGAAATTTAGAAAAAAAATAAAATGGCAGGTGTAAATCCACCTATACCAGCTGTACATTAAATGTGACTGAATTAAGCAATCTAATTAAAAATACAAGGTCCAACTATATGCTGTAGATGGGACACAATTTAGATTTAAAGATACAAATAGGCTGAGAGTAAATGACGAAAAAAGATATATCATGCAAACAGCAACCATAAGAAAGCAGGAGTCGCTATAATGATATCAGACAAAATAAATTTTGAAACAAAAAATGTTACTAAAGATAGAGGAATATTTCATAAAGATGAAAGTTTCAATCCATCAGGAAAATAGCAATTATAAACATATATGCACTTAACAATAAAGGCCCAAATATATGAAGCAGTGGACAGCATTGAATGGAAAAATAGAAATCAATAGTAATAGTTGGAGGCTTCAATACCCTACTTTGAAAAATGAATAGAAAAATTAGTTAGATCAACAAGGAAGCAGAGACTTGAGCAACATTATAAACCAACTAGATCTAACAGATATCTATAGAATACTCTACCTAACAACAGCATAACTGTACGTTCTTATTAGGTATACATGGAGCATTTTCCATGATAGACCATATGTTAAGCCATAAAACCAGCCTCAATACATTTAAAAGGAGTAAAAATGTACAAAGTATGTTCTCTGATCAAAGTGCTGCAAAATTAGAAATTAATAACAATAAATTTGAGAAATTAACAAATATGTGGAAATTAAACAACACACTACTAAATAACTGATGGATCAAAGAAGAAATCACAAGGAAAATTAGAAAATATTTTGATACAAACGAAAATGAAGACACAGCATACCAAAACTTATGGGATGTGGCTAAAGCTGTGTTCAGAGGGAAATGTATAGCTACACATCTATATTAAAAAAAAGAAATACATAAAATCAACAACCTAACCTTCCAATATAAGAGACACAAAAGAAGACCAAACTAAATCCAAAGTAAGCGGAAGGAAAGAAAGAATAATGATTAGAGCACAAATTAATAAAAAAAGAATAGAAAAACAATAGGAAAAGTCAACCAAACCAAAAGTTAGTTCTTTGAAAAGATCAATAAAATTGACAAACATTTAGCTAGGTTGAAAAGAAAAAAAGAGAGAAGACAACTGTTTACACTAAACAAACAAACCAAAAAAAAAAAAAAAAACTCAAAAAGGAGTAGAAAAGAATTTTCTCAACCTGATAAACAGCATCTACAAATAACCCACAGATAACATCATACTTAAGGGTAAAAGACTGAATACCTTTTCCCTAAGGTCAGGAACAAGACAAGGATGTCCACTCTCAACATTTCCATTAAACATTGTACTGGAATAAATAAAAGACATCCAGGATGGAAAGGAAGAAATAAAACTATCTCTATTCACAGAAAACATGAAGTTATATACAGAAAATTCTAAGAAATAGACTAAAAATCTGTTAGAACTAATGCATGAGTTCAGGAAAGTTGCAGGATACAAGATCAGTATACAAAAATTAATTGAGTATTTATGCAGTTGTATGAGCAAACTAAAATTGAAATAAAGAAAGCCATTCCATTCATAATAACATCAAAATAATAAAATACATAGAAATAAATTTAACCAAAGAAGTGCAAGGCTTGTGCACTGAAAACTATGAAACATTGTTCAAAGAAATTTAAGAAGACTAAATCAAATGGAGGGAACATTGGTGGTTCAGTGGTAGAATTCTTTTCTTCCACACGGGAGACCTGGGTTCAATTCCTTGCCAGTGCACCTCATGTGTGTTCACCACCATATGATGCTGAATAGGTTCCAGCAGAGCTTTCAGATGATGATGGACTAGGAAGAAAGGCCTGTCAATCTACTTTTGAAAACCAGCCAGTAAAAACTCTATGGATCACAATGGTTCAATTTGCAACCAATCATAGGGATGGCACAGAACTAGGCAGCGTTTCATTCAGTTATGCATGGGGTCAACATGATTCTGAGGCCAATTTTTAATAACAACAACAAAACAAATGAAAAAAACACCTGTGTTCATGGTTTGGAAGATTTAATGTTGCTAAAATGGTAAAAAAAAAGAACTCTAATTTTGATAGGAATTGCATGAAGGATCAATGTGAGGAGTTTTGCCATTTTAGCAACATTAAAAGATGACTTATTTGCAGAAATTGACAAGGTAATCCTAAAATTCGTGTGGGAATTCAAGGGATCCATAATAGTCAAAACAATCTTTAAAAAGAAGAAAAACATTTGAAAGACTCGCACTCTGGATATCAAAACTTACTACAAAGCTGCAGTAATCAAGACAGTGTTGTACTGACATAGTGGTAGACATATAGAGCAGTGAAATCGAATTGAGAATCCAGAAATAAACACTCACATTTATGGTCAATTGATCTACTGTAAGGAAGGCAAGCCAATTCAATGTGAAAAAAAAGTGTTTTCAACAAATGGTGCTAGGATAACTAGTTATCCACATGCAAAAGAATGAAGCTGGACCCCTACCTCACAACCATATACAAAAATTAGCTCAAATATGGAGCAAAGAACTAAATGTACAAGCTAAAACTACATTAAAAGAAAACAGACATCAATCTTTGTGGCCTTGGATTAGACTATGGTCTCTAGATTTGACACCAAATGCATGATCAACAGAAGAAAAAACTGAATATACTGGACATCATCAAAATTTAAAACTTTTATGTTTCAAAGGACACCATCGAGAAAGTGAGAAGACTTAAGCCCTATCATGTTAATTCACAGAATGGAGAAATTTTTTAAAAATCACATATCTGATAAGGAACTTTTATCTAGAATATAAAAATTATTACAATTCAATAATAAAATGACAAATAACAAAATTTTAAAAAATGGGCCAAAGATTTTAATAGACAGTTCTCTAAAGAAGATATACAAATGACCAATAAGCACATGAAAAGATGCTCAGCATAAATAGCCTTCAAGGAAATGCATACCAACCACTTCCATTAGGATGGCCATAATAAAAAAGGCAGATAGTAACAAATGTTGGCAAGAATGTGGAGAGATTGGAATCCTCATATGCTGTTGGTGGGAATGTAAAGTAGCGCCAAACCCATTGCCACTGAGTCAATTTCAACTCATAATGACCCTATAGTACAGAGTAGAACTGCCCCATAGGGTTTCCAAGGAGCGCCTGGTGGATTCGAACTGCTGACCTTTTGGTTAGCAGTTGCCACCAGTGTTTCCAAAACTATTGCCACTGCTTTGGATGCTTTGGATATCAGTGTAGTGCTTCCTCAAATGGTTAAACTAGAGTTACCAAATGATCTACAATTCAATTCCTAAGTATATACCTAAGAGAAATAAAAACATGTCCTCTCAAAAACATACATGAATGTTCACAGGAGCAATATTCACAATAGCCAAACAATGGAAACAATACAGATGTCCATCAAAGGAAGAATGCATAAACAAATGTTTATGCATACAATGGAATATTATTTGGCAGCAAAAGGAATATAGTATACATGCTACAACATGGATGAACTTTTGAAAACATTATGCCAAGTGAAAGAAGCCCATCACAAAGGACCACTTATAGTAAGATTCTATTTATAAGAAATGTCCAGAATAGGAAAATCTATAGAGACAGGAAGTAGATTAGTGATTGCTTAGGAATGGGAGCTATGGGGGAGGGGAGGGTTCAGAGGATGATGGCTAAAAAGAGTATGGTTTCTTTTTGGGGAAATGAAAATATTCTAGAATTGATTGTGGTGATGGTTGTAAAACTCTGTGAACAAGCTAACAGCTATTGAATTGTACATTTTAAAGGGATAAATTTATAGTTTGTTATATCTAGAGTCAAAACTCAAGTTCTGCATAAATGAACTAGAAGTTTCCACTTGTGCCTTGAAAGAAATCTTTATTTCTTGTAGTAACAGTGCTGATATTGCCAAAAACTAAACCCAGAGTCTTATCATAAAAGTGGCTGAATTACAAGGTCAGTTGAATTCCCAACCTTGAATGGTGTCTGAAGTTAAAATGAAGACATTGATTGGGAAGAAACGGTATCCTGAAACTTGGAACGGGAACATAGGGGCAGATAATCAGGAAACTGGAGATACTAAGCCCTGAATTTTGTTGAATTGCTCCTGCCAGCAAAACCATTAGCCTCTCCACCCCCATCTGATGAGATTAAGTCAGCTGTGTCTAAGGAGCCTTTGTCTGAAATATCACCTGGGGCAGCATCTGAGTTTTCATTTGGGGAGGTGGCTGAGTCACTGCCTGGGGCATCACCTGAGGCAGATGCCTTACAAGACATTGCTGAATGTTCTCAAATCATCTCCCCAACATCCATTTTTGCTTCTAGACCTATAACTAGACCTAAGTCCCAGTGAACTCCAAAAGGTAAAGTACAAAGTGGGCCCCATTAGGAGGTATGCTACATTCCAAAAGAACTGCTTGACTTTCTAATATGTACCAGCAGAAAGCTGGGGAATATGTGTGCGAATAATTATTAAGGGTGTGAGAAATTGGTATAAGGACATGAAGTTGTATGAGTCTGAGCTTATTGATACAAGTCCACTAAGCACAGATTCTTCACTTGGCGTTTCAGGTCAAGAGGTTAGGAAAGGATCTAATAGTTTATTTGCTTGGTTCACTGAAGCATGGATTTCTGGGTGGCATACACTAGATCAAATTGAAGTACCACACCTGACTTGGTATACTGTAAAAGAAGGTATCCAAAGGCTTAGGAAAATTGGTATGTTAGATTGGATTTATGAGGTTAGACCCACAGACACACACATAGAATGCCCAGAGGTCACCTTTTACCACAACAGTGAAGAACAAACCTGTGAAGGGAGTGTCCTTGAAGACTGCTGTGATTGCTGTTTTATGTAAGTCAGATTTGAAACCTGGTGCTGCTCTAAATGAATTAAAACACCTAACTACAATGGGGCTGATTGGGTCCCATGGCAGTAGGGGCTAAGTGGCAGCACACAATCGACAAAGACAAAGTGGGCATGGTTACTGTAATGGAGAAGAGAGTCAAAGCAGTAATGAGAATAGTAAGGACTTATAGCATTGACTACTTAGTCATGGTGTCCCTAGGACTGAAATAGATAGGAAATCTACTAAATATTTACTTGACCAACATAAGCAAAAGAACTCTAGATCAAGTGAACTGCAGTCTAACTCAAATAACCAGAATAGAAAGTCAAAAAATAAAAAAACTTGTTGCCGTCGAGCCGATTCTGACTCACAGCAACTCTATATGATAGACCAGAACTGCCCCATAGGGTTTATAAGGAGTGGCTGGTGGATTCAAACTGCCAGCCTTTTGGTTGGCAGCCAAACAATTAACCACTGTGCCACCAGAAAGTCATGGCACCTCAGTATATTCTCAGACTTGAACCAGTTTCCAGACCCACAACTCCTTGAATGAAGGGGAGGATGGGTTCCCTTGGAAGGACCCCATAACACTGCCCAAAATTTTTACTGTCAATATTTCTCACCATCTTTCCCAAATGGATCTATGGCTTTTTGCAAGAGTGAGTGTTCATTGGAGAAAAAGAAATAATCAGACTTTAGGGGACTACTGGTCACTGGCTGTGGTCACACTAATACCAGGAGATCCAAAATGTCTCTGTGGCCCACCAGTCAGAGTGGGGACATATGGAGGTAAGATTATTAACAGAGTCTTAGTTCAGGTTCATCTCACAGTGGGTCCAGTGGGTCCCTGAACCCATGCAGTGATTTCCCCAATTATAGACTGCATAATTGAAAAATATGTACTCAGCAACTGACAGAACCTCTACATTGGAGCCCTGACATTTGGAGTAAGGGCTATTATTGGTAGGAAGAGCCAACTGGAAGCCATCAGAACTGCCCTTACCTAGAAAAATAGTAAACCAGAAGCAATACCACATTCTGGTAGGGATTGCCGTAACTGCCACGATCAAAGATTTGAAAGTGGTGATTCCTACCACATCCTCATTCAACAGACCTATTTGGCCTGTGCAAAAAAGAGATGGATCATGGAGAATGACAGTGGACTATTGAAAACTTAACCAGGTGTGACTCCATTGCAGCTGCTGTTTCAGGTGTGATTTCATTGCCTAAGTAAATTAATATATTACCTGGTAACTGGTATATGGCTATTGATCTGGCTAATAACTTTTTCTCCATATCTGTTTTGAAGGACCACCAGAAGCAATTTGCCTTGATTCTCAGATGTTTGGCAGTTATGATATATTTTGGCAGTTATGTAATGATTTAATCACCTCCATGATGTGTGGTTTGTGGTGAGTGATATAATTTAATCTCCTCTGTGATGAGATCTGCTTCATCAACTAATCTTTTGAAAGGGAGTTTTCTTTGGGTTTTGCCTCCATCCAATATATATGGACTTTCTGGCAAAGTTCACTGGCTTTTGGTCTACTCTGGATCCTGTATTTGGATCCTCATCATCAGAGGTTTGTGGGACTTGAGTCAGCAGCCTGCCGTCTTACTTGCTGACCTTAAATTCATCAGCTCCTGCAGCTACTGTTGTCAGGAGAAGCCTGATGCCTGACCCACAGACCTGGGTCTTTCCAGCCTCTATTACTATATGAGCCATGAGCCATTTCCTTGATATAAATCTCTGTGTGTATATATATACATGAAGTAGAAAACCCAGCCTAAGACAATTGTATAATGTGTTATCTAATCTAAGTAGAGGAAATATTTAAGATAATTATATTATAAATGAGAGAAAGTAAAGGGATATTAAGGTATGTAAGTTTTCTAGATTTCATATCAACTGTTAAAATATCAATACCAGTAGACTGTGATAAGTTGTATATATGTAATATAATATCCAAACTGTCATTTAAAAAGTTATAGGAAGATATATATACTCAAAACTCTATAGATTAATAATAATATGTTTAAAATATTCAAATAACCTATAGGAAGGCAGGAAAAGAAAACAGAAAGGAAAAACAGAACAAGCAAAAAAACAATTTTAAATGGCAGACTTAAGCCCTATCATATCAATAATTACTTTAAATATAAATGGTGTAAATACACCAGTAAAAACAAAGAGATTGGCAGAGAGAATTAAAAACAAAACAAAAATAAACAAAAAACACAACCCAACTAAATGCTGTGTACAAAAAAACTGACTTTCAATTCAACAACATATGTAGGTTGATGGTTAAATGATAAGAAAAGATATATCAATTAACATTTATTAAAAGAAAGCAGGAGTAGCTTTATAATATACAATTCAGAACTAAGAAGTTATATTCTCAGAAGAATAAAAGGGAAATTAAATAATACTAAAAAGTTCAATTCATCACAAAGACATAGCAATCCTAAACGTGTATGCATCAAACAACAAAGCTGTAAAAATTTGAAGCAAAAACTGATAGAACTGAGGGGATATACAGAGCCATGCGAATTATATATAGTTGCAGATTTCAACACACTAGTCTCACTAGTTTATAGAAATACTAGAGAAAAAATCAACAAGGATATAAAAGAACTCAACAACACCATTAATCAACATGATTTAGTTGACATTTGTAGAACACCCTACTCAGCAACAGCAGAATACATACTCTTTTTAAGTGCCAATATGTCTTAGTCATCTAGTGCTGCCGTAAAAGAAATACCACAAGTGGATGGCTTTAACAAAGAGAAATTTATTCTCTCACAGTCTAGTAGGTTACAAGTCCCAATTCAGCATGTCAGCTCGAGGACGGCTTTCTGTCTTTGTTGGCTCTGAAGTAAGGTTCCTTGTCATCCGTCTTCCCCTAGTTGAGGCACTTCTCAGGCCCAGGGACCCCAGGTCCAAAGGATGTGCCCTGCTCCTGGTGTTGCTTTCTTGGTGGTATGAGGTCCTCACTCTCTGTGCTTCTCTTTCCATTTTATCTCTTGAGAGATAAAATGTGGTGAAAGCCACACCCCAGGGAAACTCCCTTTACTTTGGATCAGGGATGTGACCTGGGTAAGCGTGTTGCCATACCTCCCTAATCCTCTCTAATATAAAATTACAGTCACAAAATGGAAGACAACTGCACAATTCTGGAAATCATGGCCTAACCAAGTTGACAGGTATTTTGGGGGGAAACAATTCAACCCATGACACCATGGAACATTCATTAAAATACACCATATTGGACCATAAATTGAAGACAACAAATTTAAAGGAATTAAATTCATTCACAGTTTATTTTCTGACCAAAATGGAATCAAACTAGAAATGAATGACAGAAAGATAACTGGAAAATTTCAAAAACTTATAAAATAATCAACACACTCAAAATAATCCATGAGCCAAGTGGAAGTCTCATGGGCAAAAAGTAACGCATTGAACTGAGTGAAAATGAAAGTACAACATATCAAATTTGGTGTAATACAGCTAAAGTAGTACTGGCAGGGAAATATATAGCACCAAATGCTACCAACAGAAATAAGGAAAAGTTTCAAATTAATAACCTAAGATCTCACTTTAGGAATTTAGGAAAAGAAGAGCACAATAAACTCAAAGAAAGCAGAAAGAGGAAAATAATGAAGAGTAGAAACCAATGAAATTGAAAAAAGAAAAATATTAGAGAAAACTCAATGAAACAAAAAGTTGGTTCTTTGAAAGTATCAATAAAATTGACAAACCTCTAGCAAGACTGACAAAGATAAAAAGAGAGAAGATGCAAATTACCAATAACAGGAATAGAAAGGGAATATCACCACAGACCCTGTAGACATCAAAAAGATGATAAGAGATTATGATAATTCTGTTGTTAGTTGCTGTCAAGTAGATTCCAACTCATTGTGATCCCACGTGTTAAAGGGTAGAATTACTCCATAGGGTTTTCCTAGTTATAATCTTAATGGAAGCAGCCTGCCAGGCCTTTTCTTCTGTGTTACCACTAGGTAGGTTCAAGCTGCCAACTCTCAGGTTAACAGTCAAGTGCAAACGGTTCATGCCACCTAGTAGCCCAAACAGTTCTACACATCTAAATTTGACACCTTAGATGAAATGGCGCAATTACTCAAAAAAAAAAAAAAAAACCTACCACAATTCACCCAACATGAAATAGATAATTTGAATAGCCCTATTTTTTTTTTTTATAGCTATTAAGTAGCCTTGGTGGTGTAGTGGTTAAGAGCTTGGCTGCTAACCAAAAGTTTGGCAGTTCAAATCCACCAGCCACTCCTTGGAAACCCTATAGGACAGTTCTGCTCTGTCCTATAGGGTTGCTGTGAGTCAGAACTGACTCCACAGCACCTAACAACAACAACAGCTATTAAAGAAAGTATATTCATAATTAACAAATTCCCAAAATGAAATCACCAGGCCCAGATGGTTTCACTGAAGCATTACACCAAACATTTAAAGAAGATTTCACGCTAACCTACGTAATTGCTTCAAGAAGATAGAAGAGCACACTTCTCAACTCATTCTAAGAGGCTAGAAAAACAAAAACCAAAAACCAAAACAGTACAAAAAAAGAAAAACCAATATCCCTCATAAGTATAAATATAAAAATTATTAACAAAATATTAGTAAATAAAATTCAGCAATATGTCTGCAATGGTTGAGTTTGTGTGTCAACTTGGCTGGGCCATGATTTTCAGTGGTTTGGAAGTTATGACGTAGTTTGGCAGTAATGTAAAGATGTAATTTGGCAGTTATGTAATGATGTAATCAACTCCATGATGAGATCTGGCATGAGCAGCCAATCAGTTGAAAGGGTGTTTCCTTGGGGATGTGGCCTGCCTCCAGTACAAGCTCTCACTCTGAATCTTGCATCCAGCTCATCATCTGACCTCCAGTTCTTAGAACTTGAGCTAGCAGCTTGCCTGCAGCCTAGGAACAAGCAGTCTGCCACCTGACTTGCCTGTTTTGGGTTCGTCAGCCTTTGCAGCTATGTGAGTCCGGAGAAGCCTCCAGCCTGACGTCTGACCCATGGACTTGGGACTTTTCAGCCTCTACAACTGTGTGAGGCATTTCCTTGATATAAATCTCTCTCTATGTGTGTGTATATATATATATGCACTTCACTGGCTTTGTTTCTCTGGAAAACCCAGCTTAAGACAACATCTCAAGAATTATAAGCCATGACCAAGTACAGTTTACTTCAGATAGGTTAGTTCAGTATCTAAAAATCAATTAATGTAATCCACTGTATCAATAGGTTAAGGAAGAAAATCACATGATTATACAAATTGATGCAGAAAAAGGATTGGCATACTTCAATATTCATCCACAATAAAAACTCTCAGAAAAATAGGAAAAGAGGGGAACTTCCTCTACTTGATAAAGAACGTCTACAAAAACCCACATTTTATTGGTGAAAGACTGAATGCATTCCCCTAAGATCAGGAACAAAGAAAGGATGTCTGCTCTAACAACTGTTATGCAGCATGTTGTTGATGCTGTGTGCTATCAAGTCAATTCTGACTTCTAGTGGCCCTATAGGACAGATTAGACTTGTCCCACAGGGTTTCCTAGCCTGAAATCTTTACGGGAGACACTGGTGGTTTCGAACTTTCAAATTTTCAGTTAGCAGCCAAGTGCTTAACCATTGCGGCACTAGGGTTCCTTGTTATTCAGCATAGTCCTGGTAATTCTAGGTTATGCAATAGGCAAGAAAAGGAAATTTAAAAAAATGGAGATAGGAAAGGGAGAAATAATATTGACTCTATTTGCAGATGGCATGATTATCTACAGAGAAATTAACAATGTGTCTACAAAACTGCTAGATTAACAAGTGAGTTCAGCAAGATAAACAGACATCTAAAATTGAAAGCACAATACCACTTACAATCACTCCAAAGAAAATGAAATATTTAGGTATAAATGAAAACAAAACATGTACAGGGTTTGTATGCAGAAAACTACAAAATGCTGTTGGAGAAATCAAAGATGTAAGTAAGTGGAGAGACAGCATGTTTGTGGTTTGGAAGACTCAACATAGTAATGATGTCAATTCCCACTAAGTTTATACACAGACTTAATGCCATGCCTATAAAAATAAAGGCAAGTTTTTTTTTTAAGGTATATACAAGATTATTTTAAAATGTGCATGGAAGAGCAAAGGAACTAGAATAGCTAAAAGAAGCTTGAAAAAGAATATAGTGGAAGGTATCAGTCTACTTAATTTCAAGACTTACTGTATAGCTACAATCATCAGTACTGAATGGTACTGGCAGAGAGACACGTAGATAAACAAAACAGAATAGAGAACGCAGAAATAACCCCTCGTGAGTACGGCCAACTGATTTTGACTAAGAAGCAGAAGCATTTCAGTGGAAGAAGGATCATTTTTTCAACAAATGATTCTGGAGCAGTTGGATATCTCTAGGCATAAAAATAAAGAACTTCGATCTAAACCTCACACTTTACACAAAAATTAATGCAAAACGACCATAGATTTAAAACTCTAAAACTTTTAGGAGATAATATAGGAAAAAAGATTGGGGGGCCGTAACCTTGGCAAAGAAATCTTAGACATGATATCAGAAGCATAAAAAAAGATTGATAAACAGGACTTCATCAAAATTAAAACATAAAACTCTGCAAGAGAATCCATTAAGAGGATGAAAATACAAACTAAAGGCTGGGAGAAAATATTTTCAAACCACACATATGACAAAAGCCTCATACCTAGAATATAGAAAGCACTCTCGAAATTTAACAGTTAAAGAACAAACAATCCAATTAGAACATGGGAAAAAGACATGAACAGACATTTCACCAAAGAGAATATACAGATGCTAAATAAGCACATGAAAAGATGTTCAACATTACTAGCTATTAAAACAAAAAACAAACCTACTGCTGTCCAGTTGGTTCTGACTCATAGTGACCCTATGGGACAGAGTACAACTGCCCCCATAGGGTTTCCAAGGAGCGCCTGGAGGATTTGAACTGCCAATCTTTTGGTTAGCAGCTGAACTCTTAATTATTACACCAATATTGGGAAAATGCAGATTAAGACCACAATGAGATATCACTACACTCCTATTATAAGAGCTAAAATTTAAAAACAAGTGACAGCACTAAATGCTGGCAAGGATGCAGAGAAACTGGATCTATCATGCATTGCTAGTGGGAATTTAAAACGGTGCCGAGCCTCTGAGAAATAGTTTGGCAGTTTCTTAAAAACACTAGACATACGCATACCACGTGACCATCAATTGCACTCCTGGTCATTTATCTCAGAGAAATAAAAACTTATGTCCACACACACAAAGTGTACATGACTGTTCACAACAACTTTATTTGTAATAACAAAAAGCTAGAAATAAACAAAATCTCTAATAAGTGATAATTTAAAAAATTGTGTACACATACCATAGACTACTCGGCAATAAAAAAGAAATGAACTATTGAAATATACAACATCCTGGATCAATCTCCAGAGAATTATATTGACCAAAAAGTAATATTAAAAAACAGTTCACATGATATATAATTCCATCTATAAAAAGCCTTTTCAAAACGACAAAATTATGGAGATAAGAAACGGATCAGTGGTTGCCGGGGACTAGAGGTGATGAGAGGAGGGATGTGGCTGTGACTATATAGGGGGTAGCATGAAGGAGATCTTTGTGGTGATGGAATGCTTCTGCATCTTGATTGAGGTGATGGTTACATGAATATACACATTTGATAACATAGTATGGAACTATTGTGTGTTTATGCAATGTACCAATGTCAATTTCCCGGTTTTGATTTTTTACTAAAATTATGTAAGATCATTTGGGATGATGGGGCGAAGGGCACATGACACTTCTGTACTATCTTTGCAACTTCCTGTGAAACTATAATAATTTTAAAATAAGAGCTTTTTTTTTTTTTTTAAATGTGTAGTTGGCAGCCTCTAAGATGGCCCCCATGTTCCCCACCTCCTGTTATTCACACTTTTATGTGATTCCCTCACCTTGAGTGTGGGATGGATTTAGTAACTCACTTCTAAAGAAAAGAATGCAGCAGACATGATGGGCTGTTGTTCCCAATACTAGGTTAGCAAAAGACTGTAGCTTCCCTTTTGGGGGCCCACTCTTATTCTTTCTTTCTCAGATCTTTCCCTTTGGAGGAAGCAAGCTGCCATATTGTGAGCAATTCTATGGAGAGGAACATGAGAAGGAACAAATAGCCAGAGAAGACCTGCGGCCCTCCACTGTCCACGAGAGTACAATCCATAGAGCTTATTCGGATTTCACCAATTATACATGCACTCATATGTGTGTGCAAGTAAAGACGGTTTTATTTTTTCATTTCAACCTGTATGTCTTTTATTTCTCTATTTTGCCTTATTGTACTGGCTAGCGCTTCCAGGACTATGTTAAAAAGAGTGATAGGAGAAGACTTTGTTGCCTTATTCTTGATTCAGTGTTTCACTATTAAGTGTGATGTTAGCTGTAGTATTTTTGTAGATGCTCTTTATGAGGTTGAGGAAATTTCCCTGTATTCCTAATGTACTGAAAGTTTTATCATATGGATGAGTTGAATTTTGTCAAATGCTTTTTCTGCATCAGTTAAATATAATCATAAGATTTTTCTTCCCTAGCCTATTGATATGGGGGATTATATTGATTGATTTTTGAATATAGATCCAGCCTTGCATTTTTGGAATAAGCTGCACTTGGACATCCTGTACATTTTTAAAATATACATTGCTAATATTTTGTTAAATTCTTATTGCATTTAAATTCATCAGGGATATTGGTTTATAGTTTTGTTTTTGTTATTGTGTTTATCTCATTTTGGTATCAGGATAATACTGGCTTTATAAAATGAATTGGAAAGTATTGCTTCTAAACAAATTGCTTTTATAAGGATCAGCACAAAGCTAGTTCCTGTGAGGCGGAGGTTAAAGATGTCCCAAGTGTCCCACTTTTCCAAACTGCTGTACCACTCCATTATCTCTAACATCAACTACTTCCTCTCCCCTCAATACTCTTCCACCTCTCCTTGGGTACTGTGATTTGCTGCAACGTCTCACAGAGCTCATGAACCATATAAAGGAAATATGAGCCGTATAAAGGAAATGGCTCACATGGTTGTGGAGGCTGGCAAATCCCAAATCCATGGATCAGGCACAGGCTTCTCCCCATCCATGTGAATGCAGGGGCTGACAAACCCAAACCAGCAATTCAGACCACAGGCTGCTGGCTCACAAGGCTATGGAAGCTGGCAAATCAGGTCAGATGATAAGCCACTGGCCCATGGGGCTGTGGAGGCTGGCAAATTCCAGAATAGGCAGGTCAGGCAGCAGCCCTCTGGCTCAAGTCCCAAGAACCGGAGGTTAACTGATCATGAACTGGATATGGGATCCAGCTGCAGAGAGAAAGAGCTCCACCAAGTCATCCACATATATACCTTAGATGCAGAGCATAACCCAGGGAAGGGCATAACTTGAGTAAGGGTGAAACTTGAGTCATGCCCTCCTGCAAGGCTGTGAGGTCAGACGGGTCTATCCACATACCTCTTCCTCATACTTCCTTGTCTCCAGTGTTCCAATCATGTTCCCTGACCATCAAGCCAAACCATTGGCCACAACCCATGAATCAATATACGATTGCATATCTGGCCATTTCTTCTTCCAAGCAAAGTATACAACCAAGGTGGCATAGCTAGAGTCTCTGCCCATTGGGAGGGTTTTCCTGTGCAAAAAACAGTCCTTCAGGGAGGTCCCACAAAGGGGCTGTAAAGTCACTGCTGTCCACTTTTGAGTGGTGCCTGCATATTGTGCAGAACCATCTGTAAACCAGGCACACGTGTTTTCTTCTTCATTCAACTAATCATAAGGAACTTCCCATGAGGCCATAGGTGCAGACCGGGAGATGGAAGGTAATGTGACAGGAGTGGAGATCGTGGGCATTTGGGCCATCTCCTTGTGCAGCTTACTCCTGCATTCAGGTCTTGCTCAGGCCCAGCCTCGAAGATACCACTTCCATTTAATGATGGAGTGCTGCTGTGCACGTCCGACTTTATGGCCCTGTGGGTCAGACAAAACCCAGCTCATAATGGGCAGCTCAGGCTTCATGGTGACTTAATGGCCCAGGGTTAAGTGTTTAGTCTCTACTAAGGCCCAGTAGCCAAAAGCTGTTTCTCAAAAGGAGATACCTGCAGAGCATGGCAGATTTGCTCCAAAATTCCAAGGGTTTGTGCTGTGATTCACCAATAGGGCATGCCAAGGACTCCAAACAGCATCTCTACATGCCATTGACACTCAAGAACAATTGGATCAGCTGGATCATATGGCCCAAGTAGCAGAGCGGCTTACACGGCAGCCTGAACCTGTTGCAGAGCCTTCTTTTGTTCTAGGCCCCACTCAAAACTAGCAGGTTTTCAAGTCATGTGATAAATAGGCCAGAGTAACATTTCCAAATGAGGGATATATTGCCTCCTAAATCTAAAGATTCCCACCAGGCATTGTGCCTCCTTTTCAGTTGTGAGAGGGGCCAGATACAATAACTTATCCTTCACTTTAGAAGAATATTTTGACATGCCCCACACCACTGAACCCCTAGAAATTTTACTGAGGTGGAAGGTGTTAGCCAGATCAATAGCTGCATACTAGTTACCAGAAGATGTATTAATTTGCTCAAGCAATGAAACCATGTCTGTTATAGCAGCTGCAATTAGAGTCATAACCTGGTTAAGTTTTCAAAAATCCACTATCTTTCTCCAAGATCCATCTGTTTTTTGCACAGGCCGAATAGGCGTGTTGAATGGGAATGCGATAGAAATCACCACATCTGTAACCTTCAAGTTCTTGATAGTGGCAGTAATCTCTGCAACTCCTCTAGGAATGAGGTAATGCTTTTGGTTTCCTATTTTTCTAGGTAGGGGCAGTTCTAATGGCTTCCAATTGGCTTTTCCTATTGTAATAGGCCTTACTCCACATGTCAGGGCTTCAGTGGTGGGGAGAGGTTCTCCCAGTTGCTGAGTATATCTATTTCAGTTACGCAGTCTGTAGCTGGGGAAATCACTGCAGGAAGGGTTCAGGGACCCAATGGACTCACTGTGAGATGAAAATGAACTAAGATTCTATTAATAACCGGACCTCCATACACCCCCACTGTAACTGGTGGGCTGTAGTGACATTTTGGGGATGACTGTCATCAGAGGCAGTAACCAGTAATTCCCGAAAAGTCTGATTATTTCCTTTTTCCCAATGAACAGTCACTCCAGTAAAAGGCTGTAGATCCCTGTAATGATTAATGGTATGAATTTTTGGCAGCATGGTGGGGTCCTTCCTCAAGGGGACTTGTCCTCCCCTTTGTTGAAGGGGATGTGAATCTGTAATTGGCTCAAATCTGAGAATTCCTTGTGAGGCTGCAACTCTCTATTCTTGCGATTCGAGTTAGACTGCCATTCACTTGACCTAGAATTCTTTGGCTTGTACAGGTCAAGTAAATATTTAGTAGGTTTCCCATCTATTTCACTCCTGGGGACACCATGAATAAGTAGCCAATGCCGTAAGTCCATGTGGGCCAGACTATTCTGATTAGCGCTTTGACTTTGCTGTCCATTACAGTTACCACACTCACCTTGTCTTTGTCGACTGAATGCTGCCACTTGGCCCCTACCACCTCAGGGTCCAGTCAGCCCCGTTGTAGTTAGGTGTCTTAATTTAGTTAGGGCAGCTCCCACTGTTAAATCTGACTTACATAAAATAACAATCACAGTAGTCTTCAAGGATGCTGGGGCTCCCTTCACAGATGTGTTCCTCAGCATTGCGGTAAAAAGTGTGACCTCTGGGCACTCCTATGTGTGGGTCTATGGTTCTAACCTGATGAATTCACTCTAACATGTCAATTTCCCTAAGTCTTTGGATACTTTCTTCTACAGTATACCAAGTCAGGTCTGTTACTTCAATTTGATTTAGTGTAGGCCACTGGTTAATAATGCTTAAGTGAGCCATCCAAACATGCTATTAGATCCTTTCCTAACCTTTCGAGCTAAAATACTGAATGAAGAGTTTGTGCTTAGTGGGCCCATATCAGTAAACTCAGGGTGATCCAACTATATGTTGCACTATTATCCCACACCTTTACTAGCCATTCCCACACGTATTCCTCAGGTGTCTGTCTGTACATACTAGAAAAGTCAAGCAATTCTTTTGGAATGTAGTATATCTCCTCCTAGGTCCCACTTTGTACTTCGCCTGTTTGGGTGTGCTGGGACTTAAGTCTTATTATAGGTGTAGAAACAAAAATGGGTGGTGGGAATGTGTTTTGAGAACATTCAGAAATGTCTTGTAAGGAATCTGCTTCAGGTGATGCCCCAGGCAGTGACTCAGACATCTCCCTAGGAGATGACTAAGATGCCACCCCAGGTGATATCTCAGACAAAGGCTCATTAGACACAGCTGGGTTAATCTTAATGTGAAGGGGCTAATGGTTTTGCTGGTAGCAGCAATTCAATGGAATTTAGAGGGTTAGTGTCCCTAGCTTCCTGATTATCGGCCCACGTGTCCCCATCCCAAGTTTCGGGATCTCATTTCTTCCCAATCAATGCACTCACTTTAACTTCAGAAACCATTCAAGGTTCAGAATTCAGTTGGCTTTTGGCAAGACTTTGGGTTTGGTTTTCAGCAATATAGCTCTGTTACAAGAAGTAAGGACTTCTTTCAGGGCACAAGCAGCAACTCTGAGGTCATTTATATGCCTCTTGAGCTTTGACTCTGAAGCTTTGCATTCATCTCTTCATTTCACCACTTTGTCTAGTCAAAGTAGGACCAACCAACCAACTTCCTTATACTTCTCACTCTAAAAAAATTGTAGAGAAGTATCAGTCATGTGGTCACCCAGAACCTTGCCTCTCACCAATACTTAATGTACTGGTGGTCATATTTTGCATATTTCTTTTGCAGCCTCATGCCATGAATTAGCAGTGCTCTCTTCACTATTGAAAGTAGAGTCATCAACATCTTGAGGACTAGTCAGACTTGAGAACCAATTTAGAAAGCTCATCCTTACAATTTTGTTTCCCTAGAACCATTCTCTGTACCAAATGTTGTAGGCTGAGTTCTTAAGAGAAGCAGTGAAACACACACATAGGTATATATATAGAGAGAGAGAGAGACAAGAGTAGAGAGAGAGAGATTTATATCAAGGAAGTAGCTCCTGCAGTTGTAGAGGCTGAGGAGTCCCAAGTCCATGGATCTGGCATTAGGCTGGAGGCTTCTAATGCAGCTGAAGATCTGATGAAATCATGACTGGCAGGTCAGATGACAAACTGTTGGCTCACTGGCTGTGGAGACTGACAAATTCAAGACTGGCAGCTAAGATGGCAGGTTGCTGGCTCAAGCCCCAAGAATGAGTTCAGATGATAACGAGATGAATGCAGGATCTAGAGCACAGCAAAAGCCAGCAAGATTTGCCAACAATTCCATATACATTGGATGCAGGCCACACCCCCACAGAAACTCCCTTTCAACTGATTGGCTGTTCATAGCAGATCTCATCATGGACGTGATTATGTCATTACAAAACTGTGAAACTACATCATAACTTCCAAACCCCTGAGACTCAAAACCGAGCCTAGTTGACACACAACCTTAACCATCACACCCAGAGACAGATTAATGGACAAACAAAATGTAGTACACACGTACAGTAAAATACTATCCAGCCAATAAGTGAAACGAGGTCTTGAACGATGCTACAATATGGATAGAGCTTGAAGACATACTACTGAGTAAAATAAGTCACAAAAGGACAAATATTGTACGACCTCACTTACATGAAAAGACAAGAAAAGGCAAGTATATAGAGACCAAAATTTATTAGTGGTTACCAAGGTGGGAGGGATAGGGGTAGGGAGGTTATTGCTTATGGAGTACTGAGTTTCATTTTACAGTGATGGAAAAACCACATGAAGGGTAGAGTTGCACAGCTGATTAATGTAATAGATGTCAATAAGTAGTATGCCTGTTAAAAGTTGAATTGGGAACAATTGTGTGATATATTTACAACAATGACAAAAATAAAAATAAAAAGAGTAGCTGCTGAGGCTGCTTATGTACAACCAAAACACCTCATGGGATTTGATCTTATGGTTTGGAGATTTAGGGTCATTGTTCTCATGGGACATTCCAGTTAATTGGCCTAATAGTGTGTTTGGTGCTTCTGTTCTACTTCCTAGTTCTTTGCATAGTTCCTGCTGTCTTAAAATCTTTCAAATGGCCATCTAAGGCATGGCAATTAGCTTCTATTCACCTGGAGCAACAGAAGAAGGAGAGTCTGGAATAGGAGTCAGAAACGAAATGTGTGGTTAATTGCTTCATTGAACAACTGCCTCCTTTGCCATGAGACATAAGAACTGAATGGTGCCTGACTACTATTACTGAACATTTTGATCGGAGATTCTGTACAAGGATCTTGGTCAAAAGGGGAAAAATGCAGAACATAATTTCAAATTCTCATGGACTTCAGACTTTCTGGAGCCGTGGAGGTTGACAGAACCCCTGAAACTATTGCCCAGAGATAATGTTTAAACTTTAAACTAAAAATACCTCCTGAAGTCTTCCTAAAACCAAACAAAAGTTTAGCTTAACTAGTAAGAAATGTCTGCTTTGAGTATTATGCTCTTTTAAGGCCTATCTATACGGGATCAAAGGGAAGAAAACTTGAAAGATTAGATAGGAATGTTAGGGAGCAATGAGATTATATTAGTTGGGGAGGAACATCTCAGAAAAGGAGAGTAAGAACGCTTACACAACTCGAAGAATGCAATCAATGTACATGTAGAAACTGTTGAATTGTATGTTTTGCTGTGTAAATTCTCAACAAAAAAATAAATAAAATTTAAACAATTTCCTCTATTATTCTGTTTTCAATTTTATTGATTTCTACTCGTTCTTAGATCCTTCTGCTTTCTTTTGGTTTATTTTGATTTGCTTTGTCTTGTTCTTTGAGGTTGGAACTTAGATAATTGTTTTGAGAGCTTTCCTCTTCTTGTATTGAAGCATTTTCATGATATTAATTTCCTTCTCAGTACTACTCTAGATGCATACCACAAGTTTGTTTTTTTTTATTGTACTTTAGATGAAGGTTTACAAAACAAACTATAGTACACATATTCTTTTATGACATTGGTTAAAAATCCCTCAACCTGTCAACACTCTCCCTTCTCAAACTTGGGTTCCCTATTTCCAGCTTTCCTGTCCCCTCCTGCCTTCTAATCCTTGTCTCTGGGCTAGTGTGCCCCTTTAGTCTCATTTTGTGTTATGGGCCAGTTCAATCTTCAGCTGAAAGGTGAACCTCAGGAGTCACTTCATTACTGAGCTGAAAGAGTGTCCGAGGGCCGTACTCTCAGGGTTTCTCCATTTCTCTGTCAGGCCAGCAAGTCTGGTCTTTCATTTTTAGTTAGAATTTTGTTCTACATTTTTCTCCAGCTCTGTCCGGGACCCTCTATTGTGATCCCTATCAGAGCAGTCAGTGTTGGTAGCCAGGTACCATCTAGTTGTACTGGATTCAGCCTGGCGGAGGCTGGTAGATGTGGTCCATTAGTCGTCTGGACTAATCTTTCCTTTGTATCTTTAGTTTTTTTTTAGGTTCTTCCTTGCTCCTGAAGGGGTGAGACCAGTGGAGTATTCTAGATGGCCGCTCACAGGCTTTTAAGACCCCAGACGCTACTCACCAAAGTAGAATGTAGAACATTTTCTTTATAAAATATGTTATGCCAATTGAGCAAGACGCTCCTCAAGACCACGGTCCCCACAGCCCTCAGCCCAGCAATTCCATCCCTCAGGGGGTTTGGATGTGTCTATGGAGCTTCCATGACCTTGCCCTGTACAAGTTGTGCTGGCTTCCCCAATGTTGTGTACTGTCTTACCCTTCACCACATTTACTGCTTATCCATTGTCTGTTTAGTGTTTTTCCCTCCCTACACCTCCCCTCCCTTGTAACCATCAAAGATTCCTTCTTTTTGTGGATAAACCTTTTCATGAGTTTTTACAGTAGTGGTCTCATACACTATTTGTCCTTTTGTGATTGACTTATTTCACTCAGCATAATGCCCTCCAGATTCATCCATGTTATGAGATGATTCACAGGTTCATCATTGTTCTTTATCATTGCGTAATACTCCATTGTGTGTATGTAACACAGTTTGTTTATCCATTCATCTGTTGACAGGCATCTAGGTTGTTTTCACCTCTTTGCTTTTGTGAACAATGCTACAATAAACATGGTTGTGCATATGTCTATCCATGTGATGACTTATTTCTCTATGATATATTCCTAGGAGTGAGATTGCTGGGTCATATGGTATTTCTATTTCTAGCTTTCTAAGGAAGCACCATATTGTTTTCTAAAACAGTTGTAACATTTTGCATTCCCACCAGCAGTACGTAAGAGTTCCAATCTCCCTGCAGGCTCTCCAACATTTGTTATTTTCTGTTTTATTGATTCGTGTCAGTAATGCTGGGGTGAGATGGTATCTCATTGTGGTTTTGATTTGTATTTCTCTAATGACTAGTGATTGGGAGCATTTCCTCATGTGTCTGTTGGCTGCTTGAATGTCTTCTTTGGTGAAGTGTCTGTTCATTTCCTTTGCCCATTTTTTAATTGGATTATTTGTCTTTTTGTTGTAGAAGTGTTGGATTTTCTTGTAGATTTTAGAAATTAGACCTTTAGCTGATTTGTCACAGCCAAAAAATATTTCCCAGTCTGTAGGTTCTCTTTTGGTGAAGTCTTTTGATGAGCATAAGTGTTAAATTTTTTAGAAGATCCCAGTCTGTGTGTTGGAGTTTGTGTGTTGTTGGTTGTAGTTTGGATCCTGTTAATGCCATGTATTAGGGCCTGTAGCATTGATCCTATTTGTTCTTCTATGAACTTCATAGTTTTTGGCTTTATATTTAGGTCTTTGATGCACATTGAGTTAGTTTTTGTATACAGTGTGAGGTATGGGTCCTGTTTCTTTTTTTTGCAGGCGGACATCCAGTTTTGCCAGCACCATTTGTTAAAAAGGCTGTCTTTTCCCCTTTTGTTTGATGGTCTTTGGGCCCCTATAAAAGATCAGGTGACCATAGGTGGATGGATTTATATCTGGGTTCTCAATTCTGTTCCATTGGTCGACGTACCTGTTGATGTACTACCGTAGCTGTATAGTAGGTTCTGAAGTCGGGTAGTGCAAGTCCTACTACTTTATTTTTCTTCTTCAGTAGTGCTTTACTTACCTGGGGCTTCTTCCCTTTCTATATAAAGTTAATGATAATTTTTTCCATCTCTTTAAAGAGTGTCGTTGGTATTTGGATTGGTATTGCATTGTATTTGTAAATCGCTTTGGGTAGAATTGTCATTTTCATGATGTTGAGTCTACCCACCCATGAGCATAGTATGTTTTTCCATTTATATAGCTCTCTCTCTCTTTTTTTTTTTTTCTGGCAGTAGTGTTTTGTAGTTTTCTTTATATAGGTCTTTTACATCCCTGGTTAGATATATTTCTAAGTATTTTATTTTTTTTAGAGACTATTATAAATACTATTTTTTCCCTGATTTCCTTTTCATTGTTTCTTTATTGGTGTATAGGAATCCAACTGATTTTTAAATGTTTATCTTGTATCCTGCCACTCTGCTGAATCTTTCTATTAGTTCCAGTAGTTTTCTTGTGGAGTCTTGTGGGTTTTCTATGTATACTGTCATATCATCCACAAATAGGGACAGGTTAACGTCTTCATTATCAATTTGGATACCTTTTATTTCTTTTTCTTGCCTTATTGTTCTAGCTAGGACATCCAGCACAATGTTAAATAGGAGCGGTGATAGAGGGCATCCTTGTCTTGTTCTAGTTCTTAAGGGGAATGTTTTTAGCCTCTCTCCATTAAGAATGAGGTTGGCCATTGGTTTTGCTTAGATGCCGTTTATTATGTTGAGAAATTTCCCTTCTATACTTATATTATTTAGAGTTTTTTTTAATCAGGAATGGGTATTGGACTTTGTCGAATGCCTTTTCTGTGTCAACTGAGATGATCATCTGACTCTTCTCTTCCCTTTTATTTATGTGGTGGATTACATTAATTGATTTTCTAATGTTGAGCCATCCTTGCATACCTGGTATGAATCCTACTTGGTCGTGGTGTATTATCTTTTTGATATGATGGTGAATTCTATTGGCTAGAATTTTTGCATCTATATTCATGAAAGATATTGGTCTATAATTTTCTCTTTTGTGGTATCTTTGCCTGGTTTTGGTATTAGGGTTAAGCTGGCTTCCTAGAACAAAATTCCTTTTCTATGTTCTGAAATAGTTTGAGTAGTACCAGTGTTAGCTCTTCCCTGAATGTTTGGTAGAATTCTCCAGTGAAGTCATCTTGGCCAGGGCTTTTTTCTGTTGGGAGCTTTTTTTAAATTACCTTTTCAATCTCTTTTCCTGTTATGGGTCTGTTCAGATTTTTGACCTCATTTTGTCTTAGTTTAGGTAGGTAGTGTGTTTCTGGAAATTTGTCCATTTCCTATAGGTTTTCAAATTCTTTGGAATATAGTTTTTCATAATACTCCATTATGATCCTTTTTATTTCAGTAGGGCTGGTTGTAATGTCATCCATTTCATTTCTTATATGAGTTATTTGCATCCTCTCCTATTTTTCTTTTGGCCAGTGGTATGTCTATTTTGTTGATCCTTTCTAAGAACCAACTTTTGGTTTTGCTGATTCTTTCTGTTGTTTTTCTATTCTCTATTTCATTTATTTCTGCTCTGATCTTTATTATTTCCTTTCTTCTGGTGGCTGTGGGCTTCTTTTGCTGTTCTCTTTCTATTTGTTCAAGTCGTGTAGCTGATGTTTTGATTTTGTCCCTTTCCTCTTTTTTGATGTGTGCATCTATTGCTATAAATTGACCTCTGAGCACTGCCTTGTCTGTGTTCCAAAGGTTTTGGTATGATGTGTTTTCACTCTCATTTGATTCTAGGAATTTTTGATTCCATCTCTGATTTCTTCTATTACCTAGTGGTTTTTAAGCAGGGTGTTATTCAGTTTCCCTGTAATTGATTTTTTTTCCCTTGGTGTTCCTGTTGTTAATTTCTACTTTGATGGTGCTGTGGTCAGAGAAGATGCCTTTTATGATTTCAATGTTTTGGGTTCTGTTGCGGG
This sequence comes from Elephas maximus indicus, assembly GCF_024166365.1. NCBI lineage: Eukaryota > Metazoa > Chordata > Mammalia > Proboscidea > Elephantidae > Elephas > Elephas maximus. The sequence goes on from NC_064833.1 coordinate 89,316,705, forward strand.
ATTGTCTATGGCGTAAGATGTGGTCTATTCTGGAGAACGTTCCATGTGTGTTGGAAAAAAATGTGTACTTCACAGCTGTTGGGTGAAATGTTCTATATATGTCTATGAGGTCAAGTTGGCTGATTGTGCCCTTTAGCTCTTCTGTATCTTTGTTGAGTTTCTTTCTAGATGTTCTGTCCTTTACCGAGAGTATTGTGTTGAAGTCTCCTACTATTATTGTGGAACTGTCAATTTCTCTTTTTAGTGCTGTTAGAGTTTGTTTTATGTGTTTTGGAGCCCTGTCATTGGGTGCATAAGTGTTTATTATGATTAAGTCTTCATTATGGATCATCCCTTTAATCATTATATAGTGCCCTGCTTTGTCTTTTATTGTGGATTTTGTTTTAAAATCTATTTTATGTGAGATTAGTATTGCTACTCCTGCTGTTTTTTGGTAGTTATTTTTTGATATTTTTCCACACTTAGATTTTTAATAAATTTGTTCCTAAGGTGTGTCTCTTGTAGACAGTGTCCTGATGGGTCCTGTTTTTTAATCCATTCTGTCACTGTCTGTCTCTTTATGGGTGCATTTAGGCCATTTACATTCAGTATAATTATTGATAGGTGTGAGTTCATTGCTGTCATTTTGTAGTGCATTTTTTTTTGGTGCTAATACCTTGGCACTGGGTTTTTTGTTAATACTTTTTTTGTCCTACTCTCCTCACCTGTGTTCCTCTTGTTTGTGGATTTCTTCCTCATTTCTTTTATTTTTGTAGATTTGTTTTTATTGAGACTTTATTATTATTATTTTTTTCTTTATTTTGATGAATAGGCTTGTTAACTTTCTTTGTGGTTACCTTGACATTTACCCCTATCTTCCTAGGTTTGAACCAGTCTATTATTACTTGGTATCACCTTGCCCTCATCTCCATTAGAAAGTTCTACAGCTACACTGTTTATTCCCTCTTTTATTGGTCTGATGTTGTCATTTACAGATTAACCTCTCTGGTTCCCTGTTGCAATTCTTTTGGTTTTGGATAGTCCTTGAGAGTTCATTTCCTAGGTTGGATCTGGCTGGTACAATCTGGCATCCTAGATTCAGGCTGTGGTCTGATGTTGTTTGTTCTCAGACCGAAGGACTCCCTTTAATAATTCTTATAAGTTTGGTTTGATTTTTACATATTCCCTTAATTTTTTTAAATCTGGAAATATCCTAATTTCACCATCATATTTGAATGAGAGTTTTGCAGGATATTTTATTCTTGGTTGGTAATTTTTTTCTTTCAAGGTTTTATATATGTCATCCCATTGCCTTCTTGCGTGCATGGTTTCTGCCATATAATCAGAGCTTAGTCTTATTGTTTCTCCTCTGTATGTACATTTTTGTTTTTCTTGAGCTGCTGTCAGGATTTTTTCTTTGTTTTTGGTTTTAGCGAGTGTGGTTATGACATGCCTTGGTGATTTCTTGGGGGGGTCTCTCCTATATGGGGTTCATTGAGCTTCTTGGATGGTAAGCTTTTCATCTTTCATGACATTAGACAACTTTTAGCAATTCTTCAATGATCCTCTCTGTGTTTTCCGCTTTCTCCCCCTGTTATGGAACTCCAATCACTCACAAATTTTTGCTTTTAATTGTATCCTGCATAATCATCAGGGCTTCTTCATTTTTCTTTGTTCTTGTTTCTGACTTTTCCTCAGACAGTTGTAGCCAAGTATTTGTCTTCAATTTCACTGATCCTGTCTTCCATTTTTTCACACCTGCTCCTCAGCCCTTCTATGAAACTGTCCATTTCTGAAATCTTGTTGTTTATCTTTTGGATTTATATTTGTCATTTTTGTATGATTTCTAGTTGTGAATTTATTTTGGCATTTTGTCTCTGTATTATTTCCCTGAATTCTTCCATTTTTTGTCTGTGTTTTCCATGAATTTGTCTTCTTTTTCCTCATTTTTGTCTGACTATTAGAGATTTGAATTCCCTGTCAGGTAGTTCTAGTGCCTTTTCTTCTCCTGGAAAGTCATCTGTTTTTTTATTTTGAACTCCCCACTGGTACCATTATGTCCTGTTTTTTAGGATGTTTTGATATTGTCTGCCGTCTTTGGGACATTCTGTAGGTATTTTCTTCATTTATTGATAGTAGAGCTCTTTGTTTCATCCTGCTTTTTTGTTTTATTTGGTTATGACTGAGCAGACATGCTGCGTATTTCTTGGTGTTTGCTCATCTGCGGTCACAATACTTTTCACCTCCTTGTCCAATGGGTAGGTTCCGTCCCTCAGCTATGGTGTAGCAGGGCAGGTCCAGCTGAAGGGGAGATGCTGAGATGGGTTTTTTGCAGTGTGTATTAGGGTCGATGGGGGTTCAGGAATCAGTGCTGGGCAGGTTCCTGTAGGCCATGCCTGTGTTGCTTGGCGGTGTGATGTTCAGTGCACAGTACAGGTAAGCAGGAAGGAGGAGGGAGGTTGTGATGTGTGGAACTAATATGTTTATGGGAAAGAGGAGAAAGAAACAGGAGCCAAAAACAAGCAAACAAAAAAAAAGAGTGTTACGGGAGATGAGAAACCAAGAAATGGAGAAAAAAGAAAACGAAAAGGGAAAAATAAAGAAAAGTAACTGGATAAAAATTTGGGGGAACAAAGAAAACCCACCAGGGATCCCACTGATGCGGCTGCAAAAACCAAGAAAGTGGCTCCCATGCTGTGTAGTATAGCCTGGCTAGAAGTGGTGTAGATGTCACAAAGTGCCAGGTATTCAGGAGACAGGAAAAGAAGGTAAGTATAGAGAGATGAGAACTGAGAAATGAAGAAAGAAAAAAAAAAAAGGAAAGAAAAAACAAATGTCCCCGGTGCCTTCACAGACTGGGAAAGTGGCTCCTAAGCTGTGCGGTGCAGCTGAGCTAGGAGGCGCTCCCCAACCACAGGGAAAAAAAAAGGGGGAAGAAAATAAACAAAACAAAACAGAACGAAGCAAAAAAAAAAAAAAAGAAAAAAGCTCGAAGGATCCCACCAGTGTGGTGTTGCAGGCTGGGGAGTGGTTCCCCAATTGAGTGGTGCTTCACAGCCTTCAAGAAGAAGCAAAGGTGGCACACAGAGCCAGGTGTTTAAGAGAAAGGAGGGGGAGGTGGTGAAAGGGATGGAAGAAACCAAAAGAAATGGAAAAAAGCAACATCAGCAACAGACAGATGGCACTCAGGGGGATGGCCAGTGTGGGTGGGGCGAATCCAAGCAGCCCAGAGGTGAAGCACTTGCCTCTCAGCCAAGAGATTGTGGTTGGTGGGAAGCAGAGGAGGCCAAAGGGGGGCGGAAGAAGGGTGGAGTTCGGAAAGCATTATATTGCTGGTTACCGGCTGCTCTGTCTTCTGCTGGGAATTTCATGAAGCTGCTTTCCCATGCTCCCTGTCTGCCTAAATCCAGTGTGGGTGCGGCAAACCCAGGCAGCCTGGATGCTGCACTTCCTGGCCAGCCTAGCCACTGCAGCCAGCTATGAAGTGAAGATGTAGAGCAGCTGGGAGAGGGTAGGGGGTGGGAAAGTGTGTATCACTGGTTATCAGGTGCTCTGTCTCCTGCTGGGAGGTCCGTGAAGCTGCTTTCCCATGCGTCCTGTCTGCCGATCTCTGACAGGAGTCCCAAATGGCGAATCCCTGCTGCATTAGCTGATAGGGGACCTCTGCACATATCTCACCTTGCTCTCTGTTCTCTGTCAGTTTCTTATTCTTTTTGATGTCTGGCTGAGTTCTTTATCTCTTCATTTAACACCTCAAGTTCCAGGAATGACGTTTATCTATGTTTTACTTAGTTTTTTGGGTCTTTGCTGTGGAGGCATGGTGTGGTACTTCTATGGTGCCATGTTGGCCAGAGGTCCCCTCACAAGTTTTGACATGTTGTATTTTCATTTTCATTCAGTTCTAATTACATTTTTAGAAAAATTTTATAGACTTTTCTTTGACCTATGGATTATCTAGAAGTGTGTTGTTTAATGTCCATGTGTTTGGAGATTGTCCTGTTATCTTTGCATTATTCATTTCTAATTTGATTCCATTGTGGCCATAAAATACACTCTGTATTAATTAAATTTTCCTAAATTTATTTTGGTTTATTTTATTTACAAGATATAAGCTACTTTGATGACTGTTCCATGGGCAACTGTAAAGAATGTGTATTCTGTTTTTGCTGGGTGGAGTGTTCTGTAAATGTCAATTAGATGTTGTTGGTTAATGGCATTGTGGAGTTCCTCTATATCCTTCTTGATTTTCTGTCTACTAGTGATATAAATTGATGAGAGAAGGGTGTTGAAGTTCCCAATTTTAATTTTGCATTTGTTTATTTAATTTTTGCTTTACTTATGTAAGGGGGAGTGGGAGAGCTTGCACTCGGAAGAGGAAGAGTCAGGGGGGTGGTGACATTCCTCAATAAGACAATCCCAACAAAGGAAGAGACGGGGGTGTGACATTCCTCAATAAGATGGTCCTTACATAGTTAAACTTTAAGCCAAGGAAATGATCTTTACAGGGGTCTTTGATTTGTTAAAGCCCTTAAGTTGATAAAGTCCCTAAGTTGATAAGATCTCTACCTGGGTAATTAAACCTTAAGCCAAGGAAACAGTCTCCGTAGGGGGGTCTTGTCCTGGCTTTTAAATGTTAATAGAGATAGATCAAGAGAGAAAAGGAGTATAAAACTCTAAAAAAAGCAAATATTGGGACACTCAAATTCTTTCTCTACCTGAGTAGCCTGCTTGACGCTTCCTAGTCAGGTGTACTTTTACAACTAACCCTCTGCTTGCTTGCCACTATTTGTCTCAGTGTTTGAATTCTTCCCTACACCGAAGACAAGAACCGAGGCCATTCTCCGGTAACACTTATGTTAAAGCTTTGGTGTTTGGTGCATACAGATTTAGAATTACTGTATCTTTTTGGTGTAATGATACAATGTCCATTGTTTTTCCCCTGGTAATTTTCTTTGCTCTGAAGTCTACTTTATCTGATACTGTTTATCCACTCCTGATTTTTAAAAATTAGTGTTTGCATATTCTGTCTTTATCTTTTTAATTTAAAACTACCTGTGTTGTTTCAAGTGAGTTTATTATAGACAACATATATTTCAGCTATGTTTTTTAACCCCCTGTGTCAATCTCTATGTTTTTAATTGATGTATATAGACCACTTACATGTAAAGTAATTATTGATATGGTATAGCATAAGCCTGGCATTTTATTATTTGTGTTCTGTTTGTTCTCTTGTTCTCATTTCTCTCCCCTTGCTTTCCTGTGTGCTACTTGAATAGTTTTCAGAATTCCATTTTTGTTTCTTTGTAATATTTTTGAGTATATCACTTTCTTTAGTTTTCTTTGTGATTGTTCTATGAATTACCATATAAGTACATGGTATCACAACTTAACAGCTGCTAACATTTTACCACTTTGAATGAAGTGCAGATCTTACTTTCATTTTGTTCTCTTTTCAGTTTTTAAATATAATTGTCTCACATATTTCCTCAATTGAACACGACATCAAATAGTGTTATAAATTCTGTTTCAAACATAAAACATGATTACAGTGACTCATTGGAGGATAGTCTATCGTGTTTACTTCTAATTTTACTCTTCCCATTGTTGTTTTATCTTCCTGAAATTTCTAGCCCTCTTTTGTTATCATTTTGTTCTGTTTGGAGAGCTTTAAGCTAGTCTTTTAGAGTATGCCTGCTAGTAACAAATGTTCTCAATTTTCTTTTTTCTGAGAATATTTTATTTCCCCTTCATTATTCAAGGACAGTTTCCCTGGATATAGGATTCATAGTTGATTGTTCTTTTCTTTCTCATTTAAAAAATGTTGTGCCACTTCCTTCTGGCCTATATGGTTTCAGATGAGAAATCTGGTGTCATGTGAATCATTGCTTCTTTATAGTGACAAAAAGCACTCAAGGGAGGCGGGGCCAAGATGGCTGACTAGGTAGAAGCTGCCTCGGATCCCTCTTGCAACAAAGACTTGGAAAACCGAGTGAATTGATCACATACATGACAACCTACGAACCCCCACCATCAAACACAGATCTAAAGAGTTGACCTGAGTGACAGAGACTGAGAATGAACAACCAAGCAGAAGCAACAACTGTTTTCGGAACCTAGAGCCAGCGTCCCAGTCAGGAAACCTTGGCACTGGGCTTTGGACTGGGCACAGGGAAGCTGAGCATGGCATCCTGAGACGGCCCTAGCCCGCAGAAGTGAGCTCAGGAGAGCCCAGCCAGTGCACGCAGGCAGCGCAGTGACACGGCTGACAGGAGGAGAAGTCACTGGGAGGCAGCAACTGGTTTTGGAGCCTGGAGTGCGGTGTCCCAGCCAGGGAAACTTGGCACTGGGCTTTGGACTGGGAATGGAGGAACTGACCACGGCTTCTGAGACAGCACAAGCACAGGACGTGGGCCTGACCCTCTGGGGCAATCTCTACCTAGCCAGTGCACACAGTCAACATGCCCCTTGGGAATCTCAGATAAAACAGTCATCCCAAGCGAGATAAGTAACTTTGTCTATATTCCAGGGTGCTACTCTCTCCTATTTATCTGAACCCTCCCATCCCCTTCCCAGGTGGCTTCATTAATATTGGAATTTCCTGAGCCAGAGAGTGAAGTGCGCTGCGTTTTTTTTTTTTTTTTTTTTTTTTTGTCTTTTCCTAACCCATTCTCCTGGCCTGAGAGAAACAGCTACAAAAAATCCAGGGGCCAAAAATCCTTCCCTAATTGGACTAAAAACACAGAACCATCTCCAGCCAAACATATGTGATCCACAGTCTTGGGCTTTCATCCCTATGGGGAACAAGGTGGCTATTATAATGCAAAGGCAATTCTGATAGGGATCTGACTGTAATTGTTTTAGCGAATTACCGGAAAGACAAGTTTCCCAGGTCTGATATCTCTGTGTATTCAACAGAGACCTCACTGACCCACAACGGGGAACTGAGGGCTGAAGCTCCCCCCAGACCACCTAGCCTCCTGCCTTAGGGGTCTAAGGAGGGTGACACCTACCAATCTGTAGAGGTACTTGCATTAGGGGCCTAAGGTACACATGCAGAGCCCACCCACCAAAGTACTGTAGGAATAGAGACACACCTACCTCACTGGAACTTGTGGGAAGCCTGTCAGCATCCTGCCCCCCCAGAGTGTGAAACCCTACTGCTACTAGAATCTGGTGCACACAACTATCACCACTACTTCTCTAGGTGGATAGATGACAGTGCGCACCACACACTTGATGACCCAAAATCAGATTCTACTCAAGAATAGTGAATGGCCTCTTAGGCTTATATATCTGGTAACAGTCCAAACAAGCTGGTAATAGGACATAAGTGATTCAAGGGCTACAATAATCCAGACAGCTCAATCTAGTAGCCCATCTATGTATACTGAAAGAAAACAAAACAAGATAAGACTCAGTGAGCAAATATAGAATAAATCACTACAGTATCTTAGAGATGGCTTGGAGACAGCAATCGATATCAAACCACATAAAGAAGCAGACCATGATTGCTTCTACAACTCCCCAAATTAAAGAATCAAAATCTTTCCCAAATGAAGATACAATCCTGGAATTGCCAGATGCAGAATATAAAAAACTAATTTGCAGAACGCTTCAATACATCAGGGATGACCTAAGAAATGAAATAAGGCAAGTAACAGAAAAAGCCAAGGAACACACTGATAAAGCAGTCAAAGAACTCAAAAAGATTATTCAAGAACATATTGAAAAAATTAATAAGCTGCAAGAATCCATAGAGAGACAGCATTCAGAAAGCCAAAAGATTAACAGTAAAATTACAGAATTAGACAACTCAATAGGAAGTCAGAGGAGCAGACTCGAGCAATTAGAATGCAGGGTGGGGGATCTGGAGGGCAAGGGAATTGACACCAATATAGCTGAAAAAAAATCAGTTAAAGGATTTTGAAAAAATGAAGAAACCCTAAGAATCATGCGGGACTCTATCAAGAATAACGTGTGCGATTGGAGTTCCAGAACAGGGAGGGATAACCGAAAATACAGAGAGAATAGTTAAAGATCTGTTGGCAGAAAATTTCCCTGACATCATGAAAGATGAAAGGATATCTATCCAAGATGCTCATCGAACCCCATTTCAGACTGATCCAAAAAGAAAATCACCAAGATATATTATCATCAAACTTGCCAAAACCAAAGATAAAGAAAAAATTTTAAAAGCAGCCAGGGATAAAAGAAAGGTCTCCTACAAAGGAGAATCAATAAGAATAAGTTCAGACCACTCAGCAGAAACCATGCAGTCAAGAAGGCAATGGGATGACATATATAGAGCACTGAAGGAGAAAAACTGCCACCCAAGGATCATATATCCAGCAAAACTCTATCTTAACTATGAAAAAAAAAAGGAAAACATTTACAGATAAACACAAGCTTAGAGAATTTGCAAAAACCAAACCAAAGCTACAAGAAATACTAAAGGAAATTGGTCAGAAAACCAATAATATCAGATACCAGCACAACACAAGGTCACAGAACAGAATATCCTGATATGAACTCAAATAGGAAAATCACAAAAACAAATTAAGATTAATTTTAAAAAGAAAAATACACTCAAAACAGGGAATCATTGAAGTCAATATGTAAAAGATCACAACAATCAAAAAGAGGGACTAAATACAGGTGGCATAGAACTGCCATATGGAGAGGGAAACAAGGCAATATAGGACAATACAAGTTAGGTTTTTACTTAGAAAAATAGGGGTAAATATTAAGATAACCACAAAGAGGTATAACAGCTCCATAACTCAAAATAAAAACCAAGAAAAGCATAACGACTCAGCAAACATAAAGTCAAATACTATGAAAATGAGGAACACACAATTTACAAAGAAAAACGTCTCAGCACAAAAAAGTAAGTGGAAAAATGAAATTGTCAACAACACACATAAAAAGGCATCAAAGGACAGCACTAAACACATACTTATCTATAATTATGCTGAATGTAAATGGACTAAACACACCAATAAAGAGACAGAGAGTCTCAGACTGATTAAAGAAACACGATCCATCTATATGCTGCCTAGAAGAGACACACCTTACACTTAGAGACACAAACTGAAACTCAAAGGATGGAAAAAATATATCAAGCAAACAACAAGCAAAAAAGAGCAGGGATAGCAATATTAATTTCTGACAAAATAGACTTTAAAGTTAAATCCACCGCAAAGGATAAAGAAGGACACTACATAATGATTAAAGGGACAATTAACCAGGAAGATATAACCATATTAAATATTTATGCACCCAATGACAGGGCTGCAAGATACATAAAACAAACTTTAACAGAACTGAAAAGTGAGATAGACACCTCTACAATTATAGTAGGAGACTTCAACACACCACTTTCGGAGAAGGACAGGACTTCCAGTAAAAAGCTCAGTAAAGACACGGAAGACCTAATTGCTACAATCAACCAACTTGACCTCATAGACTTATACACAACACTCCATCCAACTGCTGCAAAGTATACTTTTTTTTCTAGTGCACATGGAACATTCTCTCGAACAGACCACATATTAGGTCATAAAACAAACCTTTGCAGAATCTAAAACACCGAAATATTACAAAGCATCTTCTCAGACCACAAGGCCATAAAAGTGGAAATCAATAACAGAAAAATCAGGGAAAAGAAATCAAATACTTGGAAACTGAACAATACCCTCCTGAAAAAAGACTGGGTTATAGAAGACATTAAGCAGGGAAGAAAGCCATTCATAGAATGCAACGAGAATGAAAACACTTCCTATCAAAACCTCTGGGACACAGCAAAAGCAGTGCTCAGAGGTCAATTTATATCAATACATGCACACATACACAAAGAAGAAAGAGCCAAAATCAGATAACTGTCCCTACAACTTGAACAAATAGAAAGTGAGCAACAAGAATCCATCAGGCACCAGAAGAAAACAAATAATAAAAATTAGAGCTGAACTAAATCAATTAGAGAACAGAAAAACAATTGAAAGAATTAACAAAGCCAAAAGCTGGTTCTTTGAAAAAATTAACAAAATTGATAAACCATTGGCCAGACTTACTAAAGAAATACAGGAAAGGAAACAAATAACCCAAATAAGAAACGAGATGGGCCACATTGCAACAGACCCAACTGAAATTAAAAGAATCATATCAGATTATTATGAAAAATTGTACTCTAACAAATTTGCAAACCTAGAAGAAATGGATGAATTCCTAGAAAAACACTACCTCCCTAAACTGACACAATGAGAAGTAGAACAACTAAATAGACCCATAACAAAAAAAGAGATTGAAACAGTAATCAAAAAACTCCCAACAAAAAAAAAGCCCTGGCCCGGGCGACTTTACTGCAGAGTTCTACCAAACTTTCAGAGAAGAGTTAACACCACTACTACTAAAGGTATTTCAAAGCATAGAAAATGATGGAATACTACCTAACTCATTCTATGAAGCCCCCATATCCCTGATACCAAAACCAGGTAAAGACATCACAAAAAAAGAAAATTACAGGCCTATATCCCTCAAGAACATAGATACAAAAATCCTCCACAAAATTCTAGCCGGTAGAATTCAACAACATATCAAAAAAATAATCCACCACGACCAAGTGGGATTTATACCAGGTATGCTTTTTATGCAAGGCCGGTTTAGTATTAGAAAAACCATTAATGTAATCCACCATATAAATTAAACAAAAGACAAAAAACACATGATCTTATCAATTGATGCAGAAAAGGCATCTGACAAAGTCCAACACCCATTCATGATTAAAACTCTCAGCAAAATAGGAATTGAAGGAAAATTCCTGAACATGATAAAGGGCATCTATACAAAGCCAACAGCCAACATCACTCTAAACGGAGAGAGCCTGAAAGCATTTCCCTTGAGAATGGGAACCAGACAAGGATGCCCTTTATCACCGCTCTTATTCAACATTGTGCTAGAGGTCCTAGCCAGAGCAATTAGGCTAGACAAAGAAATAAAGGGCATCCGGATTGGCAAGGAGGAAGTAAAATTATCTCTATCTGCAGATGACATGATCTTATACACAGAAAACCCCAAGGAATCCTCCAGAAAACTACTGAAACTAATAGAAGAGTTTGGCAGAGTCTCAGGTTATAAGATAAACATACAAAAATCACTTGAATTCCTCTTCATCAACAAAAAGAACATCGAAGAGGAAATCACCAAATCAATACCATTCACAGTAGCCCCCGAGAAGATAAAATACTTAGGAATAAATTTTACCAAAGAAATAAAAGACCTATACAATGAAAACTACAAAGTACTAGTGCAAGAAACTAAAAGGGACCTACCTAAGTGGGAAAACATACTTTGCTCATGGATAGGAAGACTTAACGCAGTAAAAAAGTCTATTCTACCAAAAGCCATCTATACATACTGTGCATTTCCGATCCAAATTCCAATTACATTTTTTAATGTGATGGAGAAACAAATCACCAACTTCATATGGAAGGGAAAGAAGCCTCGGGTAAGTAAAGCATTACTGAAAAAGAAGAAGAAAGTGGGAGGCCTCACTCTACCTCATTTTAGAACCTATACAGCCACAGTGGTCAAAACAGCCTGGTACTGGTACAACTACAGGCACATAGACCAGTGGAACAGAATTGAGAACCCAGATATAAATCCACCCACATATGAGCAGCTGATATTTGACAAAGGCCCAGTGTCAGTTAATTGGGGAAAAGATAGTCTTTTTAACAAATGGTGCTGGCATAACTGGATATCCATTTGCAAAAAAATGAAACAAGACCCATACCTCACACCACGCACAAAAACTAACTCCAAGTGGATCAAAGACCTAAACATAAAGACTAAAATGGTAAAGATCATGGAAGAAAAAACAGGGACAACGTTAGGAGCCCTAATACAAGGCATAAACAATACAAAACATTACCAAAAATGACGAAGAGAAACCAGATAACTGGGAGCTCCTAAAAATCAAACACCTATGCTCATCTAAGAACTTCACCAAAGAGTAAAAAGACCACTTAGAGATTGGGAAAAAATTTTCAGCTATGAGATCTCCGACCAGCACCTGATTTCTAAAATCTACATGATTCTGTTAAAACTCAACCACAAAAAGACAAACAACCCAATCAAGAAGTGGGCAAAGGATATGAACACGCACTTCACTAAAGAAGATATTCCGGCAGCTAACAGATACATGAGAAAATGCTCTGGATCATTAGCCATTAGAGAAATGCAAATTAAAACTACGATGAGATTCCATCTCACTCCAACAAGGCTGGCATTAATCCAAAAAACACAAAATAATAAATGTTCGATATGCTGCGGAGAGATTGGAACTCTTATACACTGCTGATGGGAATGTAAAATGGTACAACCACTTTGAAAATCTATCTGGTGTTTTCTTAAAAAGTTAGAAATAGAACTACCATACAACCCAGAAATCCCACTCCTCGGAATATACCCTAGAGAAATAAGAGCCTTCACACGAACAGATATATGCACACCCATGGTTATTGCAGCTCTGTTTACAATAGCAAAAAGCTGGAAGCAACCAAGGTGTCCATCAACAGATGAATAGATAAATTGTGGTATATTCACACAATGGAATACTACACATCGATAAAGAACAGTGAGGAATCTGTGAAACATTTCATAACATGGAGGAACCTGGAAGGCATTATGCTGAGTGAAATTAGTCAGAGACAAAAGGACAAATATTGTATAAGTCCACTATTATAAGATCTTGAGAAATAGTATAAACTGAGAAGAACACATACTTTTGTGGTTAAGAGCGGGGGAGGGAGGGAGGGTAGGAGAGGGTTATTTCCTGATTAGTTAGTAGATAAGAACTACTTTAGGTGAAAGGAAGGACAATACTCAATCCGCGGAAGGTCAGCTCAACTGGACTGGACCAAAAGCAAAGAAGTTTCTGGGATAAACTGAATGCTTCAAAGGTCAGTGGAGCAAGGGCGGGGGTTTGGGGACTATGGCTTAAGGGGACTTCTAAGTCAACTGGCAAAATAATTCTATTATGAAAACATTCTGCATCCCACTTTGAAATGTGGCATCTGGGGTCTTAAATGCTAACAAGTGGCCATCTGAGATGCATCAATGGGTCTCAACCCACCTGGATCAAAGGAGAATGAAGAACACCAAGGTCACAGGATAACTATGAGCCAAAGAGACAGAAAGGGCCACATGAACCAGAGACCTACATCATCCTGAGACCAGAAGAACTAGATGGTGCCCAGCCACAATCGATGACAGCCCTGACAGGGAGCACAACAGAGAACCCCTGAGGGAGCAGGAGATCAGTGGGTTGCAGACCCCAAATTCTCATAAAAAGACCAGACTTAATGGTCTGGCTGAGACTAGAGGAATCCCGGTGGTCATGGTCCCCAAACCTTCTGTTGGCCCAGGACAGGAACCATTCCCAAAGACAACTCAACAGACATGGAAGGGACTGGACAATGGGTAGGAAAGAGAAGCTGATGAAGAGTGAGCTACTTGTATCAGGTGGACACTTGAGACTGTGTTGGCATCTCCTGTCTGGAGGGGAGATAGGAGGGTTGAGAGTGTTAGAAACTGGCAAAATTGTCATGAAAGGAGAGACTGGAAGGAGGGAGCGGGCTGACTCATTAGGTGGAGAGCAATTGGGAGTATGGAGTAAAGTGTATATAAGTTTATATGTGACAGACTGACTTGATTTGTAAACTTTCACTTAAAAAAAAATTAAAGCACAATAAAAATTACTAAAAAAAAAAGCGCTCAAAATTTTAAGGCACTTTACATTTTGCATTACTCAAGGTGCTGACAAGAAGTAGGCCTAAACTCCATTTTGTTTCTGTTCCTCTTTTTATTTCTTTGTTGAAAATGAACCTCTATACTGGTTTCACAAGTAACAGAAGGGGGATAGCAAGAATATGATTATGGCTAAGCCAGGAGAAAATGTTCCAGGAAATATATGATATGTTTTGCTCAAGGTTGTTTTTATTCTCAGAAAGTACACAATAAAACCATGTTTTGCTTTAAATTGTTTTGTTCTCACAAAGTACATATGTAAGACTATGTTTTGCTTAAGATTCTTTTTGCTAAGACCACCACCAGGGAGATGTGTTCACATAAGGAATGTGTTCCTGCGAGTAGCCACATGGAAGAGTCTTATGAACAGGATTAGTCATCATTCTGTAACTATCTTACAGCAGTAGTCATATCCTGTAATTCTTTTTTCAAAATGTCAACCAATATTGTATAAAAGGTAATATAAAAATTCTACCCCAGGGGAGCACTACCCAAAGAGTATTTAGCACCTTGCTTAGTGTTTCCCCTGCTATGGCTGTTCTATGGCCATGGCTGCTCTTGATCCTCAATAAAAAAAAATTCCTTGCTTTTAATTTAAAACAGATTTTTTGATTTTTTAGCTCTTTGACATATTTGGTGTCAGGAGTTGTGATTTTGAGCTCTACTGCAATAGATAATGGATTATTTCTCCCTGTTTTAAATTTTTTTTTTGTCTTTTTAGAAATTCAATTATGACGTGTCTTAGTGTAGACTTCTCTGGGTTTTATCATATTTGGGATTTTCTCAGCTTCTTGAATCTGTAAGTTTTTGTATTTTATAAAAATTTGGGAAGTGTTCAGTCCCAAACCCTTTTCACCTTTCTTTTGGGACTCCAGTAATAAAAATAATAGATCTTTTGTTATCATCCCGTAGATCCTCAAGACTCTGTTCATTGTTTTTAGTTTTTTATCTTTCTGTTTTTCTGACTGAGTAAATTCTATTGACAAATCTGGCTCCAAGTTTACTGTTTATATCTTCTGTCTTCCCACTCTACTGAACCCAGCAAGTAGTATTTTTATTTTGATTATTGTATTATTCACCTGTATAATTTCCATTTGGTTCTTCTTTATAACATATTTCTTTGCTGATATTTTCTGTTTTTCAGTTTGTTTCAAGAGAATTTGTATATGGTTGTTAAAACATTTTATGGTGGCTGGTTTATGAGTCAGAATTGACTCGACGGCACTGGGTTTTTTGGGGGGGTGTTTAAAGCCTTTGTTCAAGACTTCCAACTTCTGATTCATTTCTATATTTGTATCAGTTGATTATCTTTTCTTATTGAAAGTGTGTTTTTTCCCAGTTTTTCATATGAGGAGTGATTTTCAATTGTACCCTGGGAAATTTTGGTTATTATGTTAAGAGAGTCTTGATCCTATTTAAATTTTCTGTTTTAGGAAGCATTTACCCTGTTCAGATTTAGGTGTAGGTTTTTGGTACCTGTTTACTTCCAATGCCATTTTAGTTTCCAGAACTCTTACAGTGCTTTGCTGGTCTGTTTCATTCTTTTGGCACTTCTGTAATCTCCACTCAATCCCTACTGGTGTCACCTGCAGTGATGGAAGGTGCTTCTCTGGGCTACCTTGTTTCTCTGGCTCACCTTCTGCCACAGGGATGGAGTGGGCTGCAAGCCTCTGGGCCTTGGTCTCCTTATGTAGCTGGATATAGGGCCGGACAACAGAGGGCTCAGCTAATGTTACCTCAGTGGGTAGATCACCCTGCCCACTGGCACCCCGGTTGTTGTGGAGGAGGATTGAAATGATCTGGGCTTTGATGTTGATGCTTAGTCAGATCAGATATAACATAACATCACTTTGGCTAGGAAGAACAATTTAGAAAAGTTTATTTGTCTATGCCTGTTCGTGGTTCTGGGTTGTAGACCTCTCTGGCTTCTTCATCTGAGGTCTACAGGAGATAAAAAGGAAACTAAGGGTACCACATGGTTTTTCCTCAAGTTCTGCAGTCCTTAGTTAATCCAGCTCCTTCTTTTCAGCTTTTAGAGTCCTTTTTAATATTATCTGTTTTATCATTTCCAGGGTACTGAGTTGCATTTAGAAGGGATGAGCAAGAGAAAGTGGATCTATACTATCTTGTCCCAGAACTGGAAAACTTAAATGGATCTGAGAATATGGAAATTTCCATTACATTTGCAATGGGGTCCAAGAATTTTCACTTCAACTGTAGTTTGAACTCAGAAAATATATCTGCTGCCTATTTGGGTAGGAATGGAACTCATTTATTGTTTTAAATTTTACAATACAGGAAGTGTAGAAAGCAGCTTGACATTTCTTTTGATTCAAATGATGTTGTCAATGAAATGACTTTACTGCGTTATAAGTGTTGCAGATAAGTGCTGCTTTGCCTTGTAATTTTAAGCTGAATTCATTAAGAAATATTATCAAGTCTACAGCAAAACCTAGTCTCCAAAATGCAGGTTAATCATGGTGGGGGTTCTTCCAACCATTAAAAATGCAAGAGAGATTCTTAGCAAAGGCCGCACAAAAACAGGTGGAAGGCCTTAGTTTGCCTATTGCTGCTTTATAACAACCTATTCCATTGGTGTGCTGAGAAGTGCTCAACAATCAGATCTCTGGGAGAAAGAAGCCTTGGTTTGCAGAGTGTTTTGGTTTCGAGCTACCAATGCAATGTCATGAAATGAGGTGCCATGGAACGGTGTCACAAGCAGCTTTCTTGAGCTGATGTGAGCAGGTTTTGGTGCACCATTATTGATGAGACCTTGGTAGATCCTTTAGTGAAAGCTTTGCTTCTGTGCCACACACACACTTTGAGTGGTAACAAAGTGCATCAAATTTTGCTATTCACTTAAAATCTTCCCACCATTTAAAAATGTGCGTACATGCTGAAAGGTTGCTTTCTGCATGATTTCATTTTAATGGAACAGAACAGGGGAAAATATAAATCAGATTTTTACTTTTCTGCACTGGCCCGAAAAACTGGTTTAACCAATCATAGTATTTTTTATAAGCAAATATTTGCTTTTACAATGACAAGCCCTTGCACCCCATGTAACAGTTAATACCACAGATTAAGCAATGTTTCTTCAAGTTATTTACAGAGACCTGGTTTGTGTTTCCTAAAAAATGGCAAGCCTTGTTTCAAATGTCTTTTGTGGCAGCATTTGTTAATCAATGTTATAAAGAAACCTGCCTCTTTGAAGGTTCCTTGCTTGCAGAAGGATACTCTGTAGCACCACTGTCAGCAGTGGCATCCTCCACAGGACACGCTTGTTGTGACCAGCTCTTCTCAAATGCTTGCTACATTCTGACCACCCCCCCGCTACTAGTGATCCTGCAGTCCTTTGTCTGCACACCTGGTAGCACTGGACACTTCTAGCTTAGTTTTTTGTGGACCTTGCTATGTCCTTCCACCTGGCCTGCCCTCTAGGGGTATTGGACATTCCTGGAGTCCATCCCTCCCTGTCTACAATGTTTCAACTTTATGTGTCAACTTGGCTAGGCTATGGTGCCCAGTTATTTGTACAAACACTAGTCTAGCTACTGTCATGGAGTAGTTTCATGTGATTAGATCAGTTGGCCTTGGATAGAGCAGATTACCTTCCATAATGTAATCTAATGTAATCAGTCAGTTGAGATCATACCAGTGTAGGGTGGATCCTAAACCTAACCACTTCTGAGTTCTAAAATGACCAGAATAGCCACAGATACACACACACAGGAAAATAGATGCCATGTGAAAACCATCAATAAATGAAAGAACACGAAGGATCGCTCGCATACGCAAGAAAGTAGGAGAGAAACTCACAGAAGGAATCGACATGGCTGAGACCCTGATTTGAACTTTTAGCCTCCAAAACTATGAGGAAATAAACTTCTGTTCTTTGTGGTGTTGGTGTTACAGCAGCACTACGAGACTAAGACACTGACCATATCAAAGCGTACCTCATTGGAGTCTCACGCCATCAGTCTTCATGGTAGAGAAATTAATCCAGGCTAAGGTGTCAATGTTTTAAAGAGCGCCTTGCCTCAAAAATGCTGTATCATTAAAAGAGACACTTTGGTCTAATTGATTGATCATGGAATGGTAGAATTTGGGAATTGAGCAGGTCAGCAGGTCAGGCCTCAGGTGAGGACTCACAAAGCAACTGCTGACCTCTGTTGCCAATTGGGCTGATCTAAATTTTGGCATAAACAACTCCATAAAGTTCTGTTTCTTTGCTCATTTGCAAACCATCTGCTGCATGGGAGCCACACAGAGCTTGGCTCTGGAAGTGCAGTTTGTGTCTTATCACTGGGCCAGCCTCGGACTCGGAGGCCTGTCAGCTCTTACAGCCACGTTTGTGGGAGGAGAGCTTAAAAGAGCACCACTAAACCCCCTTCCCCTCCCTACCCCTCCCCCATTACGAGCTCTTGCTAACAGTGTGGTGTTGTTTGTAATGTCAATGAGAAAGGGTGATAGGTTTGGCAGGAGAGTGCCAGGGCTGCTCAAGTAGGTATCGTCCACAAACAGATGACACTCCCCCCACCCCCATCCCTGAACTACAGCTGCCCCTTTGGGGGTAGGGGACTGAAATCTATAATTTGAGGTTTCTTTATCGCTTTACCAAAAAAAAAAAAAAAATCAGTTGCCATTGAGTACATTCCAACTCATAGTGATCCTATAGGACAGAGTAGAACTGCCCCATAGGGTTTCCAACGGACAGCTGGTAGATTTGAACTGCCGAGCTTTTGGTTAACAGCCACTTATTGGAGCTGCTGGCACAGTGATTAAGAGCTAAGGCTGCAAACCAAAAGTTCTGCAGGTCAAATCCACCAGCTGCTCCTTGGAAACCCTATGGGGCAATTCTATTCTGTCCTATTGGGTCGCATGAGTCGAAATCAACTTGATGGCAATGGGTTTCGTTTTTGTTGTTGTTGTTGTTTTACAGATGCTTTGCTTGTGGAAATGGAGCCATCCCAGAGGAAAGCACCAAACTCCCAGAGACTTATCAGTGATTTAATTCTTAACGAAATTCAGTTTGTCCATTTTCAGAAGACAGTGGAGTAGAGGGAGGAGGAGAAGGAGGCCAAGGAGAAATGAAATGCCTGGAGGAGCAGGCCAAGGACTGAGAAAAGGCACAGTGGCCATTTCACATGCTGCTTCTGGTCGGCTCTTGAAGGAGCATTCGAAGCCTACACTCTTTGCCAGAGGATTCTGTGATGATGAGGACATTTACTGAGAGAAAATTAGAGACACATCTGCCAAGGTAGACCTGCTTTCAAAGGCAGCCTATCTAATTCAAACTGAAATGGACCCGTGGCTTGGCAGAGTCATCACCTCTCTCTGCAGTATTTATATGAAAACACTAAGTAGCAGAAATACACAATGGGATTTGATTTGAAAAGAAGGAGAAATATGACTTCCAAAAGATTTCCAGTTACCAGTGTCTCCAATACTTTCTACAGTTTCTCTCATGCTTTGTGCATGGTGAGTTCTTGTTTACAGCAACAATTCTGAGGCATTGCATGATTCTAGTTTATCAAAGGAAAGTTAAATCATGCTTATGGTACTGTGCTTGGGAAAAGAGAGCTAACTTTTATAGAGAACCTCATTCGAGATGAGCTTTGCATGGTATTCTCCCTTAATCCTCATCTTGACTCAAGTATACTGGGTTTTTAAAAAAAATGACAGAAAAGGAAACTAAAGCCCAGGAAGATGAAATGACTTGCTGACCATTCCATCACAAACAGGTGACTTGACAGGTTAGGCGGGATCAGCCAGCTCCCGGTGCATGTCCTTTACCTGTGCCTTCTTCAGGTCACAGACTAGGCTGAGTCAGGAATGTGGTCACAGGGAAGGCACTCAGCTTTGCTACAGGAAACTTTGCACTGGCCTACAACGTTCTGAGTGGCAGTGCTGATCTTGCTCAGCAGTGACTCCTGGGGCCTGGGCAGGCCATGCATGCAGTGTTGCTCCTCAAGAGATGTTGGGTAAATTGAAAGCAAACTTCTCAAAGTTCTATCTGAAATACAGGGCATGGTTGTGGACTTTTTCCAGTATGCTTCATTGATGCTGTATAGAGACCAACTGATTTTTGTTTGTTGATTTTGTACCCTGCAAATTTGCTAAATTTCTCTGTTAGCTCTAGAAGTTTTCTTGTGGACTCTTTGGGATTTTCTTTATATATGGGATCATATCTTGCATGATTAGGGATAATTTTACTACTTCTTTTCCAATATGGATACCTTTTATTTCTTTTTTCTTGTCTTATTGCTTTGGCTAAGACTCCTAATACAATACTGAATAGAAGTGGTGAGAATGGGCACACTTGACTTGTTCTCGATTTCAAGGGGAAAGCTTTCAGTTCCCAAATAATATTGAGGAATTTCCCTTGTATTCCAAAGTTCTTGAGGGTTTTCACCAAGAAATGGTGTTGGATTTTATCAAATTCTTTTTCTGCATCCATAAAGATTATCATGTGCTTCTTTTCCACCGTTCCATTGACATGGTGTATTATGTTGATTTTTTTTTTTTCTAATATTAAACCATCCCTGCATTCCTGGAATAAATCCCACTTGGTCATGGTGTATGGCTGTTTTAATATGTTGTTGGACTCAGTTTGCTAGAATTTTGTTGAGGATTTTTGCATCTATATTCATAAGGAGACTTGGTGGCATGGTGGTTAAGCACTCAGTTGCTAACCCAAAGGTCAGCAGCTCAAATCCACCAGCTGCTCTGTGGGAGAAAAATGTGAAAGTCTGCTTCTCTAATGATTTATAACCTTGAGAACCCTGTGGGGCAGTTCTACTCTGTCCTATAGAGTTGCTATGAGTTGGAATCGACTGAACAGCAATGGATTTGGGGCGGGTTTTATAATCATAAGAGATATTGACCATGTAAGACAGAATGACTTTTCTTTTTTTGTGGTACCTGTATCTGTTTTGGGTATCGGGGTTAAGTTTTCTTCATAGAATGAATTAGGGAGTATTTCTTCCTTCTCTTTCTTTTGGATGAGTTTAAACAGGATTAGTGTCAATTCTTCTCTAAATGTTTGGTAGAATTCTGCAGTGAAATCGTCTACTCCAAGACTTGTTTGTTTGTTTGTTTTATTGGGAGGTTTTTGATCATAGATTCAATTGCTTCATTTGTTATTGGGTCTGTTGAGATTTTCTATTCCTTCTTGAGTAATTTTGGGTAGGTTGTGTGCTAATATTTCACAGCAATGGGTTTTTATTGGCTAACGAAGGAACCCTGGTAGGACATTGGTTAAAGTGCTTGGCTGCTAACCAAAAGGTAGGTGATTCAAAACCACCAGCAGCTCTGTGGGAGAAAGATGTGGCAGTCTGCTTCCATAAAGATTACAGCCTAGGAAAACCTATGGGGCAGTTCTACTCTGTCTTATAGGGTCAGTATGAGTCACAATGGAATCAACAGCAATGGGCTTTAATGGCTAATAATTAAATGGCTAAGGGACTTATACAATGTATTCAGGTAGTTGTTGGCCATTTGAATATCCTCTTTGGTGAACTGTCTGTTCAAGTCCTTTGCCCATTTTTTTGATTTGAGTTGTCTTTTTGTTGTTATGTTTTCCCCACATTTATGTTGTTGCTTTTAGTAATCAAATCTTTATGCCTTAGATACCATGTAATTTAACTTTATTTTATTTCACTGTTACTGTGTATGTATATTTACTTATTTTTTTATTTGCCAGTGAACAATATCTTAACTCTGGCTTTTATATTTGTCAAATCATTTCCTTTTTTTAATCCCCTAAAAACATCTTATTGCAACAAAGTGCTCAAACGCCTAAAAATGCTTAGAGGTATAAGGTGGGGATGGCTGAGGGCCTGGGATCCAAAGCTGCCTAGCTGAAGGAGGGGGAGCTTGTGCAAAGCTGCTTCAGGCATGAGTGGACCTCCTCTGGGCCCAGTAGGCCCACTTCAGGACCCAAGGAAGGAAGTGGCAG
Source organism: Elephas maximus indicus (assembly GCF_024166365.1). Taxonomy (NCBI): domain Eukaryota; kingdom Metazoa; phylum Chordata; class Mammalia; order Proboscidea; family Elephantidae; genus Elephas; species Elephas maximus. The sequence goes on from NC_064833.1 coordinate 89,338,450, forward strand.
CATTCCAGGTTGAGGTATGCCAGGCCTGGGCAGCCGCTGATCACAAAGCTGACTGTGTTCACTGTGATCTGTGTGCCCCTGAGGTTGAGGGAGCACAGGACCCGGTGTAAGCCTCAGAGAGTGCCCAAGAAGGCAGCTAGGGGCTGCTGCACATGCTTCTCACTGAAGCCTTGGCCATTCAAGACCAGTTTCCACAGGGTGCAATACCACTTCTGGGTCATCAGGAGGCTGCTCTTCATGGCTAGAGTCAGCCAGTCGAACATGCCATACAGGCCTAGATACAGCTGTTCCAGCTCCTTACAGTGCAGATGGTGCAGGCCATTGGGTATGATGAAGGCATAGCCACGAGGATCCAGCTGGTGCAGGTTGGGGAGCCATGTAGCAGGTAGCCCAGGACCTCATTGTTCATGAAGTCACAGATGGAGCTGGAAAGGCAGAGCTCCTCCAAGCCTGGGAAACCTGGGCTGGGGCCACCCGTCACCCCGAAGTCTTGGGCAGCCACATCAGGTTCAGCAGCCACAGAACCTGGGAGTGAGTCTCAGGCTCCAGGACCTGGAGCTGGGTGCATCAGCTGTCCAGCAGCATGCCAAATATGGTTGTCCTCTGGGAGCTGTAGGTCAGCCATAACCTGCACATTCAGGGCCCTGCCTCCTCCAAGAAACTCACCATAGCTGTGGACTCCACCATAGAGTGTTCTGATCCAGGCTGTGGGGCTTGGGGCTAGGCTTTGGCCAGCATGACCAGGATGTCAGGGGTTACTCTATGGCAGCTGGAAAGCGTAAGGTGCGCCGAGGACAGGATGCACTAACTTGCTTCAACACTGGGTGTACCTGGAACTTCTCAGTCGCTGGAGCAGGGAGAACGTATTGGGCATAAACCACTCCAGCAAGGAGCTTCTTCTCCAGTTGGGTCTGCCTGTGGCGGGGTGACCAGCCAGTGGGAGTGACAGGGCCATGGTGTAGCAGAGTGTGAGCTGGGAGGCAGCCCTCATGCTAGTGGTGGCACATCGGGCAGCACTGTCAAGGAAGGGCATGGGCCCTCAACCTCTACCAGCAGCCCAAAAACCTGTACCAGGATTTCCAAGGAGATGGGAAATGTTGGGCCCCTAGACTTGAGCTCGGGCTTGGGCCTGGACCTGGGTCTGGCCTTGGCTGCTGCAGCACATGGGCTCTGGGATGACTACCACTGCATAAGGTGGGTGGTGCACCAGGTAGCACCAGCAGCATTCTGTTTGACTGAAAGCAGGTGGAAACTGGAGCTACTCAGCACTACACACTCCCACCACCAGCCCTTGGCTGAGCAGGCCTGTGCCAATGCTGGTGGCACACTCCAAGGACTGCACTGGGTCTGCAGCCACCCCAGGGGCCATGGCTGCATACCACAATCAGCAGAAGGGGTGGGCCGGCAGACAGAGTGGGCTAGTAGCCATTGTCAGGGGGCATGGTGGGCCCTCAGAGGGATGGGCTGCAGGAGGACTGGCAGGAGGGTGGGGGCTGAGGTGGAGAGCAGTTGGGGCCCAGCACCAACCAACTCTCCTTGCTCCTGGGCTCCAGCACAGCCCTCAAGCCATTTCCTTTAACAGTTAGTTTTTTTCTTCCTCTGTATGTACAACTTCAAGTTACTGTCAAGTGTCCTTTCCTTTCTGTAAGACATTCTTCAGCATTTCTTGTAGTGCAGATGTGGTGGTAATAAATTCTTTTGGCTTTTGTTCATCTGGTAATGTCTTAATTTCACCCTAATTTTTGAATGACGATTTTGCCAAATATTCAGTGAAAACTGTGAGAGCTGGAACTCAAGGGGACTCCCTTGTTTTTCAGGATCTTGGGTCTCGAAAGTTTTCCCCCTTTGACAAGGTCCTGTCTTACCATCTTCCTATCACTTGTTTTAGTGGAAGATATTTGAGTTTTCCTTCTCTGACAGGTTTCTGCCTTACACAGCTTCTGCCTTACACAGGTTTTACTGTAGTATTCTTAGATGACAGTTCTTTTCTTTCAGCACTTTATGTCATCCCATTGCCTTCTTGCCTGCATTGTTTCTACAGAGAAATTGGTACCTAATCTTATTGAAGACCCCTTGTATGTGATATTTCACTTCTTTCATGCTACTCTTAAAATTTTCTCTTTCTCCTTGGTTTTTGAAAGTTTGATAATAATATGCCTCTGTGTGGCTCTACTTTGGGCCCTGGTAACACAGTGGTTAAGCATTCGGCTGTTAACAAAAAGGTCAGTGCTTCAAATCCATCAGCCACTCCTTGGAAACCCTACAGGGCAGTTCTACTCTGTCCTGTATGGTGGCTATGAGTTGGAGTCAACTTGACAGCAACAGGTTTTGGTGGCTCTGTTTATGTTTATCCTACTTGGAGTTTGTTGATCATCTTGGATGTATACGTTCTTGTTTTTCATCACACTTTGGAAGTTTTTGGCCATTATTTCTTTGAGAATTCTTCTGCTTCTGGGAATCTCATAATGAGTACATTGTTCAGATTTATGGTGTCCCACAGGTCCCTTAGACTTTGTTCAATTTTCTTTATTCTTTTTTTTTTTTTTTGCTTTTCACACTTAACAATTGTCTGATCTTGGAATTCACTGATTCTTTCTTCAGCCAATTTTAATCTGCTCCTAAGCCCTTCCAGAGAATTGTTCATTTCCATTATTGTACTTTTCAGCTCCAGTACCCTTTTTGTTTTTTTCTTTTTATTTCTGTTGTTATTGTTGTTAGGTGCCGTCGAGTCGGTTCCAACTCATAGCAACCCTATGCACAACAGAACAAAACACTGCCTAGTCCTGAGCCATCCTCACAATTGTTATGCTTCAGCTCACTGTTGCAGCCATTGTGTCAATCCACCTCATTGAGGGTCTTCTTCCTTTCTGGTGACCCTGTACTCTGCCAAGCATGATGTCCTTCTCCAGGGACTGATCCCTCCTGACAACATGTCCAGAGTATGTAAGACAAAGTCTCTCCATCCTTGCCTCTAAGGAGCATTCTGGCTGTGCTTCTTCTGAGATAAATTTGTTCGTTCTTTTGGCAGTCCATGGTATATTCAATATTCTTTGTCAACACCACAATTCAAAGACATCAATTCTTCGGTCTTCCTTATTCATTGTCCAGCTTTCACATGCATATGATGCAATTGAAAATAACATGGCTTGGGTCAGGCACACCTTAGTCTTCAAGGTGACATCTTTGCTCTTCAACACTTTAAAGAGGTCCTTTGCAGCAGGTTTACCCAATGCAATGCGTCTTTTGATTTCTTGACTGCTGCTTCCGTGGCTGTTGATTATGGATCCAAGTAAAATGAAATCCTTGACAACTTCAATCTTTTCTCCATTTATCATGATGTTGCTCATTGGTCCAGTTGCGAGGATTTTTGTTTTCTTTATGTTGAGGTGCAATCCATACTGAAGGCTGTGGTCTTTGATCTTCATTAGTAAGTGCTTCCAGTCCTCTTCACTTTCAGCAAGCAAGGTTGTGTCATCTGCATAATGCAGGTTGTTACTGAGTCTTCCTCCAATCCTGATGCCCCATTCTTCTTCATATAGTCCAGCTTCTTGAATTATTTGTTCATCATACAGATTGAATAGGTATGGTGAAAGAATACAAACCTGACCCACACCTTTCCTGACTTGAAACCAATCAGTATCCCCTTGTTCTGTCCAAACAACTGCCTCTTGATCTATGTAAAGGTTCCTCATGAGCACAAGTAAGTGTTCCGGAATTCCCATGCTTCACCACGTTATCCATAATTTGTTCTGATCCACACAGTTGAATGCCTTTGCATAGTCAATGAAACACAGGTAAACATCCTTCTGGTATTCTCTGCTTTCAGCCAAGATCCATCTGACATCAGCAATGATATCCCTGGTTCCATGTCCTCTTCTGAAACTGGCCTCATTTTCTGGCAGTTCCCTGTCGATATACTGCTGTAGCCATTTTTGAATGATCTTCAGCAAAATTTTGCTTGTGTGTGATATTAATGATATTGTTCTATAATTTCCACATTCAGTTGGATCACCTTTCTTGGGAATAGGCATAAATATGGATCTCTTCCAGTCAGTTGGACAGGAAGCTGTCTTCCATATTTCTTGGTATAGACGTGTGAGCGCCTCCAGCAATGCATCTGTTTGTTGAAACATCTCAACCCGATATTCCATCAGTTCCTGGAGCCTTGTTTTTCACCAGTGCCTTCAGAGCAGCTTGGACTTCTTCCTTCAGTACCATTGGTTCCTGATAATATGCCACCTCTTGAAATGGTTGAATATTGACTAATTCTTTTTGGTATAATGACTCTGTGTATTTCTTTCATCTTCTTTTGATGCTTCCTGCACCATTTAATATTTTCCCCATGGAATCCTTCAGTATTGCAACTCGAAGCTTGAATTTTTTCTTCAGTTCTTTCAGCTTGAGAAACATTGAGCATGTTCTTCTCTTTTGGTTTTCCATCTCGAGCTCTTTGCACATGTCATTGTAATACTTTACTTTGTTTTCTCGAGCCGCCCTTTGAAATCTTCTGTTCAGTTCTTTTACTTCATCAATTCTTCCTTTTGCTTTAGCTGCTCAGTGCTCAAGAACAAGTTGCAGAGTCTCCTCCAACATCCATCTTGGTCTTTTCTTTCTTACCTGTCTTTTCAATGACCTCTTGCTTTCTTCATGGATGATGTCCTTGATGTCATTCCACAACTCGTCTGGTCTTCAGTCACTAGTGTTCAACGAGTCAAATCTATTCTTCAGATGGTCTCTAAATTCCGGTGGGATATGCTCAAGGTCATATTTGGCTCTTGTGGACTTGCTCTGATTTTCTTCAGTTTCAGCTTGAACTTGCATATGAGCAATCGATGGTCTGTTCCACAGTTGGCCCCGGGCCTTGTCCTGACTGATGATATTGAGCTTTTCCATAGTCTCTTTCCACAGATGTAGTCAATTTGATTTCTGTGTGTTCCATCTGGCAAGGTCCATGTATATAGTCACCGTTTATGTTGGTGAAAGAAAGTATTTGCAATGAAGAAGTCGTTGGTCTTGCAAAATTCCATCATTCCATCTCTGCCATTGTTTCTATCACCAAGGCCATATTTTCCAACTACTGATCCTTCTTCTTTGTTTCCAACTTTTGCATTCCAATCACCAGTAATTATCAGTGCATCTTGATTGCATGTTCGGTCAATTTCAGACTGTAGAAGCTTATAAAAATCTTCTATTTCTTCATCTTTGGCCCTAGTGGTTGGTGCATAAATTTGAATAATAGTAGTATTAACTGGTCTTCCTTGTAAGCGTATGGATATTATCCTATCACCGACAGTGTTGTACTTCAGGACAGATCTTGAAATGTTCTTTTTGCTGATGAATACAACACCATTACTCTTTGAGTTGTCATTCCCAGCATAGTAGACTATATGATTGTCCAATTCAAAATGGTCAGTACCAGTCCATTTCAACTCACTAATGCCTAGGATATTGATGTTTATGCGTTCCATTTCATTTTTGATGATTTCCATTTTTCCTAGATTCATAGTTCGTACATTCCAGGTTCCAAGTATTAATGGATGTTGGCAGCTGTTTCTTCGCATTTTGAGTCATGCCACGTCAGCAAATGAAGGTCCCAAAAGCTTTACTCTGCCCATGCCTTTAAGGTTGACTCTACTTTGAGGAGGCAGCTCTTCCCCAGTCATCTTTTGAGAGCATTCCAACCTGGGAGGCTCATCTTCCAGCACTATATCAGACAATGTCCTGCTGCTATTCATAAGGTTTTCGCTGGCTAATTCTTTTCAGAAGTAGACCGCTGGGTCCTTCTTCCTAGTCTATCTTAGTCTGGAAACTCAGCTGAAACCTGTCCTCCATGGGTGGCCCTGGGGGTATCTGAATGCTGGTGGCATAGCTTCCAGCATCACAGTACAACAAACTGACAGACATATGGGGGTAATTTCTATCTCTATTGAAATTCTTATTTTGTTCTTGGATTGTTTCCTGATTTCCTTTAGTTCTTTATTCTTTGTTTTCCTTTAATTCTCTTAGCATGCTTAATACTGTTGCTTTAAAATCTTTGTGACTCCATTATCTTTTCTTCCTTGGAAACAGTTTCTGCCTCCTTATTTTGGTCTTTCACAAGGGCCTTTCTCTCCTGCCTCTTCATATACTATGTAATTCTCGATTGTAATTGGGACTTTAAGGTATTCTACTGTGGTAACTCTGAATATTAGGTTTCTTCTCTAGGGTTTGCTCTTTATTATTATTATTCTCAATATTACTGTTTTAAATTATTGAAGGTTGTACTTCTCTGCTTCAACTTTAGACTCTCTATGTGTGTGTGCCTACTCTTATCCTTTTTCTATTAGTTTCTGTACCCAGGGCTGCTGGGTATCAGTAGTTCCATTAGTGGGAGGCTGCTTCAGAACCAAAACTTTTTTTTTTTAATTCAAAAATTTTAAGAAAATCTATTTTAATTTAAATTAAAACTTCTCATAAGATGACAAATTTCTTCCCAAGCACAGGCTTCCAATTTTGTTGCCTGCCTATTTACAAACTCAGCTTGTAGGTGAGAATGTGCTCCTGATTAGGAGGTCAGACTGCAGCCATGCGGACCCTTTCTTGCTCACATCAGATGATGACAGCAGCTTCCATACTCCAAAGTATGGGAGCCATACAGCATGTTAGAATGACTCAGTTGCTTTCTCTGGGTGTAGATGTGGCCTGTGGTTCTATTAAATCATGGACGTAACCCACATAGCAAGCCCAGAGTCAGACATTCTTTAGGAAGTAGGGTGTCTCATTCATGGTGATGTGGTGATTTCCGCTTGGTTTCCAGTGCAATCTATTGGCAAACAGGCAGTCTTCTTAGCAGGCCTGGCCCTCCCAGCCTGTGAGGGCCACTGCCCTTCCTACCACTTTCTCTTTTTCACAACGGGAGAAGGGCATTTTCATATAAATCTCTGCTCACTGCAAGTTTCCAAGGTCACATTTTTCTCTCTAACATCAGAGCAAAAAAACAAAAAGTTAAAAATCCCCAAGTAGCAACTATAAGGGATTAATTTCTCCTTTCTTTTGGCTCTCTCTCTTTCCTAAGGGTTAAGTATGTGGAGGGAAAAGTTGCTAGACTTTATGTCTGTGCTTGGTGGGAACTATTAAATTACCATGGGATGTTTTTCATTAGCTGCACACAAATGACTCTGCACCATGGCCCTGGGATCCACATGTGGGCCTTGGCCTGTGCTGCCTAATACTGCCTTATGGGCCCTCCCAGCAGTAAAACAGTGTGGTTTTCTCATCTCAAATGCAACGATGGGCACTGGTACTGGCATGAGGGAAGGAAACGGCAATAAACCGTGGGTGCGCAGCTCTCTGGAGCCAAGAACACTGTGTCTGGGTAATTGCTCTGAAATGAAAAAGATTCAGGGGTTTTCATGAAATCCCATAGGTGCATGTGCCAAGCCTCACATATGAGGTTGAATTACAGTTTCTAGTCCTGCCCCTCCCACAGCCATGGATCTTACTTCCGGAGATTTGTACACAGCTCTGAAGGAGGAAGGGTGGGAGGAACTGGGCAAAGGCCGTATCACCAGGCAGTGCATTTCTGGGCCCTATATGGACCCACACCTGCACAGAGAGGCTCTCAGTTGGTTCTGCTAGCATTGGAGGTAGGCATCTCTCAGGGCTGGGTGCCTTGGAAGCATTTAGAGCAAAGGTGCTTCCCCAAGACTGGGTACCAGGCACCCTCTGGAACAATGTGTTCTGGGGGCAAAGCCCTAGCTTTCATCAGAGTCTCAGAGAAGTTTTTTATTTAAAAAATTAAGGAGCACTGGTAGAGAAAACAGAAGCATGATAACACAGTTGAGGCTTTTCTTGGAAGCAGAGTATAATTTTAAGGAAGAATGAAAAGAAGACAAGGCAGAAGGGTGGAATTCAATGAGGCATCCAAAGAGAAAGGGAGGAAAAGAGATGTTAAAGTGGGGAGAATCCCTCATCTGATGTGGCTTAGTGGGAAGGCTGCGGTCAAGAATGCAACATGAAAGAGCCCTGTGAGTCAGGCAAGATGAAAACTGGCTGGCAAGAGGTGCAAAGAATGGCTGAAGAAGGGCAGCAGAGGGTGCAGAGGGGGTGAAGGAAGGGGCAGGAAACACAGAAGGTGACTGTGTGTGGGTCCCCTGCACCCAGTTCACACTGCTGCACCGTCTTGGCACAATGCAGAGGGGGAGACATTCCACCTCTGAGAGTGTGTTCAGAGGCAGGGGCTTCAGCCTGTCTGTGTCTTTGCTCTCTGGCCTGGTGCCTTTGTTGGCCTAGTGTAGCCAACATATTGGCATCATCCTAAAGACACTGGCTTCTGGAGGTGTGCGACACCAAAGAGAATCTGTCTTCAGGTGCTGGAAGCTCTCAAATTGTTTAATGCATTTTTAGAAACAAATGACCTTGAGATCTGAGAGACAACACATTTTTTTTTTTTTTTTTAACTGAAAGTTATAATTTATTTGGTCAAGTATGGTCTCAGGGAGAATTTTTTACCTTCCAGTAAAGTTCAGGGTTTGCCATTATCTGAGCATTGGGGGAACCTCATGTAACTTCCTATTCCCCCACTTGGAGTGCTATAAGGTTTTTTAAAAATTACAATCACAAGCCATGCCTGAGAAATCACTGTGTTCTCCCATGAGTGTTGAGTTCTGTAAGAATGGTGTTTGACCTCCTCTAACTTCAGGGGAAGGAAAGAGAATAAAGATCAACAGCTCAAGGTTGATTCCTATGAAGTGGAGGTCAGACATGCCTCCTCTCTCCACCACCTTTACGAAGTCTGATACCAACCCACCCTCCATACCACTCTATTTCTCTGCTTGGTGGGAGTTACAAGACCATGGCAAGAAAAGCCATGCAAAAGCAATAATTAATTTCAAATTGCCACACAGAGCTCACAGACAATGCTTATGATTATGGGTTTATTAGGGAAGTAACACGTTACAATTCAGGTCCAAGAATATTCACGATACAGTTCTTCCATCAGGATAGTCTCTTCTCAGTTGTGCCTGCAGACACGCCTCTCTCTAGCTCCTTGGCCTCTACCCTGCTTGGGCAAATGTTACAAAGGTCTTTTAGCTCTGCCGATAAGTGCCCAGAGGCGTATCACTCTGCCAGTAAGGCTCGACCTGAAGGCATTCAGCTCTAGCTCCATGGGTTAGCAAACCTAGCTCTGCCAAGTGCATGGAGGCATCTTACTCTGCCAGCAAGACTCCTGCCCAAAGGCACTCAGCTTTCTCCCTCCACGGGCAGAGGAACCCATCATGCCATCTCCAACTGGTCTCTCCTGCCGCCATTTCTCTGACACTGCTTCTTGTCATCTTCAGTGTTACCTCTCTCTCTCTATTGGTCTCCTGGTTCCAGGAGCTTCTCAGCACAGGGATTCCAGGCTCAAGGGATGCTCCGCTCCTGGTTCTTCTTCCTTGGTGATGTTGAGATCCTCTCCTCCCCACCTCTGGGATGGCTCATTTTAAGCCTAGTAGGATGGCAAAATTGACCAATCCCTTCCTTAGGGTTCCATAGACCTTATTTGCATGGTTCCGTCCTCACATGGGTGCCATGAACTTTATTTGCATTATTAGCAAGTTATCCGATCCCCTTGGTGGGCCACAATTACCTTATTTGTATAGTCCCACACAATCATTTGGGTGGGAGTTACAAGACCATGTCAAGAAAAGCCATACAAAAGCCAAAGTTACACTTTTTTCCTTTTCCTTATCCTTGTGGTCTGGTCCATGGAGCTGGAAAGTGGAGCCCACTCCTTCCCATTTCTTAGGCAATGGGCTTGTACTGCTGCTAGCTCAGGGCTCGCTGAACTGGAGCCTGGCGGGGCAGCCAGAGTGAGTAGCACTGCTGCCGAGCTTGTGGGGGTTCTAGGATCAGCATTTTTTTTTTTAACATTTACCTTACTTTAAGTGAAAGTTTACAAATCAAGTCAGTCTCTCATACAAAAATTTATATACACCTTGCTATATATTTTTTTTATATATACTTATACTCCTAATTGCTCTCCCCCTAATGAGACAGCACACTCCTTCCCTTCACTCTCTATTTTTGTGTCCATCTGGCCAGCTTCTGACCCCCTGTGCTCTCTCCAGACTAAGATCAGCATTTTTAGCAGCAGGAGCTATGTGTTCACAGTCCTCAGAGACTGACAGCAGAAAGACCAAGTGCAATTTGGGAATCTGGGGGTGGTATTTGTAGCCACACTGATTTTTCAAATGGAAATGTGCTCCCCTCTGTGCATCAAATTAGTAGGGCCTGTGCAACATATCCTTTTGACTTAGGATTTGGAAAATTCAAAAAGTTAGAGTTTTGAGGAAAGCTGCAAGACAAGTGATGGAAGACTGAGCATAATGATGATGTAGTATGAAGTCAAGAAGACTTTGTGACAAGGGTCAACATGTTGGGACAACAGAGTCTGACACAGAAAAAGTTCACCTGAGGGTAAGCTGTTGTTATTATTATGACTGCTTACAAAACGGTGGCTGTTTTCTAGTTCCTAGCTCACTAAGCACTGAATGAACTCAAAGATCAGTGTTTTATACCCTTGCAGGAGTGACTGAGCTCTGAATGTCCTTAGTGGCAGGGTGCCACTGGCAGACACAGAGAAGTTCCTCACTAACTGGGTTAGGCAGGCATCTGCACCACCAGATGAAGTCACAAGGTAACAGAGTTTTCTCTGGGCAGACCAGGGCAAGGCTGCACTCGAGTTACAGATTTCCTTCTTGTGAAAAGAAGATAGACGTCTCTGTGGGTGTGAGCTGGCATTTCTATTCTGGACCAAGTTCTGGGGTATGTCAGAAATTGAAGGTGCACAGTCACTTGGCTGGTTGAAATAGGTGGGGGATTCATCAACTTCTGCCTGGAAGTGCACCAGAGCCTCTGTGACATGTGCTTCTCATTCCTCCATTCAGCATGCCACCCCTTGATGGCACAGTCCTTGCCCGCTTCTTCTTGCCATTCTGCAGAGCCTACCTTGGACCTGTTCTCCACACGTTTGTAATTGCACATTACAGATTTCCCCTCGCTAACTCTGTGATCTTTCTGTGCTGCTGTTGTGGAAGAAGTTTGCTGCTGTGTGACAGTATGATGTTCTAGAAGGAACGGTTCCCAGCCAATACCGAAAATCTACCTCACATTAGGAAATATTCTGTGGCAGACACAGGACAACAGAATGTTATTACACAGAATCTTTGACGGGATGACTCTTGTGTGGGGACCTTTTTGTTCCCAAGGCACAACATCGTCCTCAAGGTGAGAAGCACAGCAAAACATCATGGTGAGGGAGATTCTGGGCGAGGCAGTAAAGCAGGTGAAGTAAATGGAGTCATTGGGTTTTAAAGGGAAATTCAAAGGCCTTTTTCCAGCTTCCCAAGTCCTTGGAGAGATGACCTTTCCAAGTGCCCTTTTCCCCAGCCTGGTTGTAAGGTGTACTTCCACAAAAGCTCCCCCCCAGGCCTGTGGTGGTGAAGCGGTTAAGCATTTGGCTGCTAACCAAAAGGCCGGCAGTTCAAATCCACCAGCTGCTCCTTGGAAACCCTATGGGGCAGCTCTATCTACTCTGTTCTGTAAGGTTGCTATGAGTCAGAATAGACTGGACGGCAACGGGTTTGGTTCTAGTTTTTTGGGTCTCTGAGAGCACACAGGAATGTAGCTATTCTTCAGAAGGACGACACCTCTTGGTAGACCTCACGCACCTTGATCTCATTCATGGTACACATGGTGAAAAGGGCTTCCTCTTCCTCCCTCCCCAGCTGGAGAACGCGGGAAGAAGCAGAGAAATTAACGTTGATTCTCCTAGGCATAGTGTTGACCCTCTGACATACATCATTTTATTTAAACCTCACAAAGTTTTTCTGGATGATAACTATCACTCTTATTCCTTTAAAAGAGGAAACTCAAGCCCAGAAGTGTATTTAGTTAACATGAGCTGTTATAACAAATAGACCCTCAAATGGATAAATGTTTAAAATGACACTAGTTAAAAGAAACTTCTTATCAATTTAAAACTCAAATGAGTGTTCCTTCTTCAGGGAAACTTGCTTCCCATGATAATCCCCTTCTGGTTCCCTTCACCCTTGTGACTTGTCTTTTCCCACTCTTCTGAGCCTCTCTGATAGATTGATTTAAAATTTGATGAGAATAAATTGTCCAAACTCCTTTTTTTTATTGATTAAGAAACTGAGACTCTAAGAGATTGGGGGATTAACTGAGGTCTCAAAATCAGGTAATAGAAAAACCAGGTTTGTGCAGATGCAAGTGAAAAATTGATGATTGGGCCAGACTATAAAAAAGACTTCTTCTTCTTAATAAGTTAAACAAGCAAACAAATGACAAAATCAACTCAGCTAATCCTTGTAGATGTAAGCAGGAGGGTTTGGAGCTCTTCTATACACATTTGCTATAATATTTTGGCAAGGAGAAAAGTAATATCTGTGGCTGTGAGTGATAGTGCTTCATCAAAGGACATCATGTTCGGCTTATATTTGTTTCAATTAAGTTTTCATCTTTGTTTCAAAATATTTGTTTCTCTTTTTTGATTAACAATTGTTCCCAATAGGTTGCAAGTGAGGTTTCTTGGCTAGTGTTCAAAATTTTTGGCCCTCCTTGTGTTCTCGGGGAGTCTGAAGGATGGGGCAGGGTAGGGAGAAGACCCAGGAGTGGGGAGATGTCCATGGTGTCTTCTAGGTAGAACCATGCTGACCTGCTTGCTAAACACAGAGGGTAGGACCTGCCATGAGAAAGAGAGGGACACACTGTTTTTGAACAAACAAACAAACAAAAAATGGAAAAGGACGAGTCAAGATGGTTCCAGCTCAAAAACCACATGTGGGAGGGGATGAGGAAGTGATAGGCTAGATTTCATCCTTTATTTCCACTTGCTACAGGATGAAATCAGCTCTCTTCTCAGGAGATTAAAATCGAGCCTGGCTGTCTCCACTGCTGAGCAGTCTGCTGTTCTCATTAGCTGGACTTCTATACACGGCGTGGGAAGGAACAAGTTGCCAAGGGCCAAGAGGCTGACCTTTCACAGATCAGGTTGTGATCTCCAAGCAGCATATCTATTTTTTTGTCTACACTCTCAACATTCACTTCCTACCACCAAATAAAAGGCAAAACGAAGACGGGGTGGGGGTGTGGGTGGGGTGGGGGAGGTGGAACCAACAGCAAGAAGAGTGCGATCTGCATTAGACCCCTGGAAATGCTCACAGCCTGAGATCAACGCATTTCTGTCTGAAAGCCTCACCACTTGCTCTTGTCTGCTTTGAGCATGTGCAGGGGGCCTGGTGAGGTGTTGCCTGGTGAGCCAGAAGACCCATGCAGATGCCTTGAAAAGATCATCCACAAAATGGAATTAGTGCTTACTTTTTTTCTTTATACATCTAAGTCTTGTTTTCATAATGAACTTTTTCTGTTAGTGAGAAACAATTTATAAGAAAAAAGTCATTAGTTTCAAACGCTAAGTTTTGTCCCTGTTTGGGTGTTCATGGTTTCTAAACCTACAAAAATGCAAAACTTTAAAAAATCCTTGCTGAAATCTCTTGAAAAAAATAAGATCTTCCAGAAATTCCCTGCATTTTCCTTTAAGTTAGGCAACACATGAAAAGATATTGGTTTGTTGTCTTGGATCTTGAAGTAACAGAAGTGGGGCTAAGTCTGAATTTTGAAGCATTTAATTCTCAACAATTGTGTAGAACAAAGTTGAAAGAGTTTGAAATAAATTACAGTGATTTCTATTTCCTGAGCTTTGTGAGTATTGAGTGATTTCAGTAGTGGAATTCTCATATTCTCCAACACCAACAAAGGCAAAAAAACACACAAACCACAGCTAAGGATTTTGAGAAATCTTAAATATAATGGAATTTTCAGACATCTGAGGGATTTCATTATAAAGTTCTGATCAGTTTCCTGGTAAAGACAACTGCTGTGCCAGCAATGAAGTCAGAATGAAAAGCATGTATGGAGCTGATAAGATAAAAGGCCTCTTTCTTCTCCATTGCAAAAGTTTGGTGACCAACTGCCTTATTTTACTTTTTTAAATTTTGTTTTAGTTTTCTATTTTATTTGGTTTGTAACATTATTGTCTTTGGGCTTGTTATGGTAAATGTGCAATACTTTTGGCTCCTTTGGAGAATAAAGTGGAAAACCCTCAGTTTCTAGAGACAGGAAACAAAGGCCCACCAATCCCGGGCTGAGATGCCATTTGATCTTCACAGGGAGGACGGCCCATAAACACACTGGCTGACAGGCTCCCAGAGGGAGAGCCCTTCTCTGTCTCAACTCCCAGGCCTCTTCCTCCTGTCCCTCCATACCTCCCTCCCTCTCCCAAACTGAGCAATCTTCAAAGGAACCTCTTTTTAGCTAAGTGACCAAGGCTTGGAAGCTCCACACTGAGCTAAGACTAGAATATTCTGGAGAAAACTTTTAGCCATATTCAGAATAGAATCAGCAGTAAAACTAACCGCATATAGAAATAGCTCCACAGGGTACACGATTCCTCCAGTATTTTCTAGTTAGTCAAAATCTGCATGTTGTCACAGGCTTGGAATCAGCAAAACATCCCTTTCCAAACAGATAATCTTCTGGCTGATATGTCGGATTTTTTTTTTAGTTATGTATTTTCTGCTATACTGCACATAAGTAGTTTAGGTGTTGGAATGTAAACATCAACAAAACTATATTTATGTAGTCTAAGACTCTCTGATGGTTTGCATTTTTCCTTCCACCTCCTACTACTTCTTTCTCTTATTAAAAAGATGTTCATAATGACTTCCTTTTTTTAAATAACACTCTTTTGCCTTAAATTGCATTATTTTTGAACCTCTGGAATTTCACAAGAGATATCAGATTTAGCTGACCCCAAACTTTTCACTTGAATAGAAAAAGAAGCCTAGGGGGAAAAAGGCATGCTGCGAGCTAAGGATACTGGACAGTAACAAGAACAACAGAAAAAAAATTTTTTAATTATTTTTATTCCAGAGTATTGCAAGCCCACAGATATATTCTTCTGTTACTCTTTGATAATGGAATTAAGATTCTAAGAATTTTTTTTTTCTTCAATTTCTTTCCGGAACCACCTACAGGTAGAATATTTTTAATGACCTTGTTAAATAAAACATTTGTGGTTCCTCAGTTACTTTTGTCTCTTGTGCATGGGGTATAGAACTTAGTTTAGATTTACTCAACGGCAGTGTGTTTTTAGTGGGTGACTATCTCATTTGACAATGATTTTAAAAAATCCTTGAAATGAGTTTTTTGCTTACTATTGAGTTAGTAAGAAAATGAATGTTGCTTTAATGAATATTACTTTTTCCTTTTGTTCATTTCCAGTTTTAAGTTGCTATTTATTTATTTATTCATTAAATGCTAATGAGTCCCTACTATGTGTGTATGGGGAATAAGAAGGTAAATAAAACACAGATACTACCTGCAAGGAATTTATTCTTAATTTTGTCATTTTAAAATTCAAATCTTATATTTGTGCCCTTTAAACTTCAACAAGATGATATAGATGTTATTTATACATTGCACCTTGGGTGTATTCTGCATATTAGTGTTTAGTGGAAAACACAAGCTCCAGCACCTTTGATGTTGATGAGACAGTGGAAGTTCAGTGGGAGAATTCTCACCTTCCACGCAGGAGACCTGGGTTCAATTTCTGGCCAAGGTACCTCAAGCACCACCGCTCTCTCTCTGTCAGTGGAGGCTTGCGTGTTGCTATGATGTTAAACAGGGTTCAGCGGAGCTTCTAGACTGATACAGGCTAGGAAGAAAGGCCTGGCAATCTGCTTCACAAAGTCAGCCAGTGAAAACCCTATGGATCACAATGGCCCTATTTGCAACTGATCATGGGGATGGCCCAGGACCAGGCAGTATTTCGTTCCATTTTCATTCCATGGGGTTGCCATGAGCCGAGGACTGGGCGGCAGCTAACAACAACAAAATTGCTGTTGATGATTTTGCCTCTTAGGACTCTCCTCGGCCTTAGATTTTACTCAGAAAAATCCTTTGCTAGGCCTGCACTTTTTGGTGGCACTAGAGACATAAGTGATTGCTTTTCCTCAGATAGTCTGCCTAGTGATTTGCGAGGCTTCGTGTGTGCACTGAAAGCTAGAGTAGATGCTGAGGGAACCCATACTTCCTTGTGCAAAGAAACTTGTAAGCACAACATTATGATTCGACAGGAAGATGGCCTTGGTGGTTAAGGACCAAGGCGGGGCCGCCTGAGGGCTGGCCCAGGCCCCCAGTGGGGAGGAGGGTGCTGGGCCACCCACATGAGGCCCACCAGCCTGGATGGGACTTTGTGGATACAGACACACTCAAGGCTCTACAGAAAGCATAGTTGATTCACAGGCAGCACACAGGCCTTCTGCCTCCCCTGGTTCCTGAGCTCCACCTTCAGGGATCTCTCCTCTTATCCATAGCTGTTAAAATGGAAACTCCTGCTGGCCTAGGGTGTCTGAGGATTTGCCAGTGTTGGCTGGGGCTGGTAGTGGTCCATCCGGGTGGCTGAGGATGCAGACAGCTGTCAGAGCCCGCCAGTGATGCGAAGGCCCCACCTGGAGGTGCTGCCCACAGCCCGCCTGCGTCAACCTCTCTGTGAATGAACGGGCCATCAATTTTGCTAAATTTTGCTGGAATTTCGGTTGTCTGATGGCAGTACCAGGGTGCGAGGGCTGTCAGAGCCTTCCTTTTGCGGCCCACTCCCCAGGTTATGGTCATCTGGATCTTCCAGCGAGCCCCCAGCCCTCATGATCAGCTGCCCCACTGGGAAGAGCCCCTCCCTGTGGCGGTGCTCGCAATCACACCAGTCCCTCTGCCTGTGTGGTCAGGTTGGCTCGGCTCTTGTGCCCAGGACGCTGGGCAGCCAATGAGGGCAGTACCTAGCAGCTGGGGCATCCATTGCCAAGTGCCACCTCAACTAGGATACAATTACGGCTGGCTTGATCCATGTCCATCTGAATTCAGAGGTCCCATTATGAGTCTTTAGAGTTGGGTGAAGCTTAATCCAAATAGCCCTTTGTTTACCCGACCTAATTAAATGGCTAATTTTTTTTAAACACGGAAGTAAATTTGTAGCTTTTTTCACCTCAAACTGTCAAAGGTTAAGAGCTGGAAGGGAGACCGGCCATCTTCTGGTTTTAACTGCTTCCTTTTGCAAGGGAGGGCGCTGTTGCTGTGAGCCTAGCTTTGGAGGCCTGCAGAGCCAGATTCCCTCTCAGGGCATAGAGCATGAGCTCAGGGCCTTGGAGGGCTCTGCTTCTCCCTTTATAGAATGGGAAGGATATCGCCTGCTCCCGTCTCCTGGAGGGTGGCAGCGATGGCAGTGGACACTAGGGCTGGTGGGCAGCACACTGTTATTGCTGTCAGTGTCGTTGCCAGCAGCCTGGATGGGTCAGCTGCAGAGTCAGTGCTGAGAAGAACAGGCATGGAGTGTTGTCAGAATGTGGGTCTTCAATCCAGCATGGGGGAAGGTAGCCTTTCCTCCTTCCTTCACTGCTCTGGGCCGCACACCCTGCAGATAGGTTGACATTTCTACAATGCACCACTTATGGTGATGACGGCAGCTCAAAGACAGGAGCTGCATCCTTCCTGTCATTTTTCTATTTTGTATTCTGGGACTCAGGGCAAAACACCAAGTTTTAAAAAAACACACAACACCTTACATGATTTTGAAGCCAGGTACTAACTTGCTCCAGTGAGATCTCTCCCTAATTTTTCTAAGCCTTAGTTTCTTCACCTGTAAAATGGGGATAACAGTGGACTAGTCCTCATGGGGTGACTGGTTGGAGTGAATAAAACCCAGGAATGTGTTTCATGCAGGACGTGGTATACAGTAAGTGCTCACTAGGCATTACTTGGTGTCATTGTCACAGAGGAGTCTGGTGGCAGCTTTTCTACTGGACCCATGGGAGAGAGGGCCCAGCGCCTGGGGGCTCCTCCGTGCTCTGTTCTCTACACTCACTACCAGAATGTGGCCTCCTGGGGCCATTTCCTGTCCTCTCTTTCCAGTTCTTTCACCATTTACAATTTGCTTCTGTCCTCTCAGACTGCTCAGTGAGGTGGAATCAGGGCTCTCTTTCTTGGATCCTGGCTCCTGGCCTGGTCCAGGCAGTGGCGGGTGCTTGCTAACTATTTGCTGAAAGAACGACCACAGAGGCATGGTATATTCTTGCAGCCTTCCTGGATAATGGGACAGGTGAAACAGGATAGACTTCAGATGTAGCTTGGGTTCAAATCACACACCACCACTGATCAGCCTGGGTAGCTGAAGGTAGGCTGTGGGTCCGTCTGTGCCTGGCATCTTCAGCAGTGATCACACTTATCTCATAGAGCTGAGGAGTCACTGAAGTAAGGGAGGACACATTTTAGTAACTTCCCTTTCTTAAACAGCATCTTGTAGTTGTTAGGTGCCGTGGAGTCACTTCCAACTCATAGCAACCCTATATACAACCAAACAAAACACTGTCTGGACCTGCGCCATCTTCACAATCATTGCGATGCTTGAGCCCCTTGTTGCTGCCACAATCCACCTTCTTCAGGGTCTTCCTCTTTTTCACTGACCCTCTACTTTATCAGGCATGATGTCCTTCTCCAGGGACTGGTCCCTCCTGATAACATGTCCAAAGTATGTGAGACAAAGTCTCACCATCCTTATTTCCAAGGAGCATTCTGGCTGTACTTCATCCAAGACATTTGTTTGTTTGTTCTTCTGGCAGTCCGTGGTATATTCAGTATTCTTCACCAACACCATAATTCAAAGACATCATTTCTTTTTCGGTCTTCCTTATTCACTGTCCCATTTTCCCATGCACATGAAGCAATTGAAAATACCATGGCTTGGGTCAAGCACACCTTAATCCTCAAAGTGACAACCTTGCTTTTCAACGCTTTAACAAGGTCTTTTGCAGCAGATTTGCCCCATGCAATACGTTGTCTGATTTCTTGACTGCTGCTTCTGTGGGTGTTGATTGTGGATCTAGGTAAAATGAAATCCTTGACAACTTCAATCTTTTTTTCCATTTATCGTGATGTTGCTCATTAGTCCAGTTGTGAGGATTTTTGTTTTCTTTATGTTGAGGCGTAATCCACACTGAATGTTCTGGTCTTTGATCTTCACCAGTAAGTGTTTCAAGTCTTCACTTTCAGCAAGCAAGGTTGTGTCATCTGCATATCACAGGTTGTTAATGAGTCTTCCTAAAATCCTGATGCCATGTTCTTCTTCATATAGTCCAGCTTCTCAGATTATTTGCTCAGTATACAGATTGAATAAGTATGGTGAAAGGATACAACCCTGATGCACACCTTTCCTGACTTTAAACCACATAGTATCCCCATGTTCTGTTCCAAGGACTGCCTCTTGGTCTATGTACAAGTTCTGCACGAGCACAATTAAGTGTTCTGGAACTCCCATTCTTTGCAATGTTATCCATAATTTGTTATGATCCACACAGTTGAATACCTTTACATAGTCAATAAACCACAGGTAAACATCACAGGTAAGGCATCTTATGGGAATTTAACTAGCATGTTGTCATTTTAGAAGCCCTTGTGGCTCAATGGTTAAAGTACTGGGCTGCTAACCGAAAGGTTGGTGGTTTGAACCCACCAGCAGCTCGGAGTGAGAAAGATATGGCAGTCTGCTTTGGTAAATATTTACAGCCTTGCAAGCCCTATGGTGCAGTTCTACTGTGAACTATAGGGTCGCTATGAGTTGGAATCAACTCGACGGCAATGGGTTGTCATTTTCTTATATGCTATATCATCTTTTGACTTCTGTAGCTGATGGCCTCCAAAAGCTTCTAGGCTAGAAGGTGTCGAGCCAGATAAATAAAGAAGCAATTGCAATACAGCATGATAAGAGCAAGAATAAGTAAGGCTGGGATAGGAGAGCAGGGAGCACTATGGGAACCAATCAAAGGGGAACTTAAAGCAGCCAGGGGTATGGATGGGTAAAATGGGTGGCAGTCAGGAAAAGCCTGAGAGAAGAGCTATAAACTGAGACCAGCCAGCTCAGCCTGTGAAACCCAGGGTGCTTCAGGGTCTGGGCAGTCAGCAACTTGCAGGGAAGTCATTTGGTGCGTGGTGGGGGAAATGTAAGGAATCCCTGGGTGTCACAAATGGTTGAGCACTCTACTAGTAGAGAAAGGTTGGTGGTTTGAAGCCATCCAGCAGGGTGGTGGAAGGCAGGAGTTGGCAGCTAACAACAACCAATGAGGAAAAACTCGGCTGTTTTTCATTGGCTGTGTCTATATAAGAACCCGTTGCCTTCCAGCCGATCTGATTCATGGCAACCCCAAGAGTGTCATGGTAGAACTGTGCCTTGCTTGGTAGGATTTTTAGTGGCTGTGATCTTTCTTCCAGGTTGCCTCTTGGTAGATTTGAACTTCTAATATATGTCCCTTGGACATAAATGTACTAAATTTAAAGTTAAATCCGGTTTTTTAAATTGATAAAAAACTAATTCCAGATAACCAGTTTGACACTGGATTTCAACTTTTCAAAGCTCATTGTTTTGGCTTGGCAGATGGCCAAATGGACAGGACGTGGCCCCAGGAAACCACATTCTGGGGGTACAGGGAGCAGGGAGGAACCCCAGGGGCCTGGGCCTCCCTCCCACCACTCCATTAGAAGAGTTCTCCTGGGCTCCCGTCCTCCAGGGGCCCGTTTCCCTCCCCCCTTGTCCTATGTCCCTGGGCATGTCCCCTCCCCCCTGCCTGGGATTCCAGGGAGTCCTTCTGTTTCCCTCCCCCAGCCTCCCATCGTGTCCTGGGTGCCTCTGAGGAAGCATTCCTCTTTCCGCTGTCCCCATACCACAGACAAGTCTCCTTCCAAGCTTCCCCCACCACCCCCCCAGTCCCCGCCTCCCAACCCCCCCATCCCTTCACATCCCCGCCGCAAGGACGATGCCTGCAAACTTTGCTGACCGCCGCCCCTCCCCGCTTCACTGGCGCCAGCCACTCTATGGATCTTGCACTTTGATTATTTGTGTTAACAGTTAATTTAGCACCGTGGCCACGTGTGCCAAAGCTGCCTCCACTTCCTCCAGGCTCCAAACAAATGGCACTTTTATGAGATCCTTTCAAAGCGCCTCCTGACCCGCCCGCCTCCTCTGCAGCCCTGCCACAGACCAGGTTTCTCTTGGCCCGGCCAGCTGGCCCCGCCCCCAGCCTATCACAGCTGCAATCTTTCTCTGCTTGCAGGAAAGGAGCTATTTCTGGCAACTCGGTCCCTCCACCCACACCCCTCCAGCTGACTGAATGGAGATTTATGGAGATGGCCTTGTGGGAGCACAGAGGGGCTTTCCTGGGGGGGGGTGGGGGCGGGGTATGTGGGGTGTGTGTGTGTGTGTATGTGTGTGTGTGTGTGTGTGTGTTATGCATGCACCTAGGAATTTTTTGTTTTAAATCTGTTTTTGGTGTTTTAGCCAGATGGCTGACTGCAATGGTCATGGTCCCCAGACTTTCTGTTAGCCCAAGACAGGAACCATTCCCAAAGTCAACTCTTCAGACAGGGATTGGACTGGACGATGGGATAGAAAATGGTGCTGGTAAAGAGTGAGCTTCTTGGATCAAGTAGACACATGAGACTATGTTGGCATCTCCTATCTGGAGGGGAGATGAGAGGGCGGAGGGGGTCAGAAGCTGGCGGAATGGGCACCAAAAGAGAGAGTGGAGGGAAGGAGTGTGATGTCTCATTAGGGGGAGAGCAATTAGGAGTATATAGCAAGGTGTATATAAATTTTTGTATGAGAGACTGACTTGATTTGTAAACTTTCACTTAAAGCACTATTAAAAAAATTTTTTTTCTTATAAGAACCTCACCCTAATATGCAGTGCTCTGCAGCTAGCTCTGAAGATAGGGCTTCTTTCTGAAGAATTACAAAAAGGAGGCATTTGATATTCATCAGTATTTTAATCGTGGTTCTTCTTTCCTTTTAAAGAATTGGATTTCCTCTTTGCTTAGATTTCTAATACAAATGACATTCCGGAATACTAATAATATTTAGGCTTTTGCTGATGGAAAGAGCCAGTTATGTGTTAAAAATTATTAAAACTCACTAAAATTTGAATATAAGGCTTATTCTGAGCAGTTAATCTATATGCATTAAAACAAAAAAAAAAAAAACGGTGCTGTCTAGTTGATTCCGACTCACAACGACCCTACAGGACAGAGTAGAAGTGTCCTATAGCATTTCCAAGGAATGGCTAGTGGATTTGAACTGCTGACCCTTTGGTTAGCAGCCAGGCTCTTTAACCAGTGCGCCATCAGGGCTACATAGGGAAGGAATTTTGGTTCCAGAAAAGGCAAATGGCTGAAGGGAGCTAGGTACAATAGGGCTTATAAAGAAAAGAGGAGAGAGCAATACAGAGGATCAACCACTGGCTAATTGTAACATGATTGATTGAACCCTGGCTTCCCTCACCCCCCACACCCCTTTTCTGAGATTCACTGACATCAGGTTAGTTCTGGCCTGGCTGCTAATCATTTGGCCCTCCACCCACTTGCAGCCCTGAGGTTTTTTAAGATTTAAATTAGGAGGCAATGATTCCAGGACTATCCTTTTCCAGCAGGATGACACAAATTTACACTGCCAGAGCAGTTTCTGGTAGGCTTCTGCAGTTTGGGTCAGGCTTTTTATGGTTAATACTTGGTTTTGTGGATAAGAAAAACCTTAAAATCAAAGGAAGCTGTCTGTTATTAATTTTCCTATTCAACACGTGTACAAAAAAATGTATTTATGCTGTTAAAAATAATCAAAACTCAAAGAAATTGAAACATAAGGTTTATTCCAAGCAGTCATTCTATATGCATGCAGGGAGATCTTTTAGTTTCTAAAAGCAAATGGCTCAAAGCAGGCTAGTTACAACTGTTAAAAAATAAACTTTTGAATTAGCTCAAAATAATAATATAATATTTGTTTTATAATTTAATAAACAATTTGCAATTTGGGGGAGAACACATGAAGGAAATGAAGGGAAAAAAAACGCACCAGAGGACTGAAGATTTTTTACGGAAGTGTAAATATTTTTTTTCTTAATGAATACAAGTCTCCATGGCCATGAAGTACTTAGTTAATATTAAAAAGCAGCACCTGAAAATTTGGCCTTCCACCCACCTGTAGCCATGAGATCTCTTGAAATTTAAGGAAGCCCACTGTCTTTTTCACTAAATCACTTTGTCCTCTTGATTGAAAAATATCTTTATGGTTATACTTTATTATTATTTTCCAGGTAATGTTCCTCATAAGGAGCCTTGGTGGTGCAATGGCTAACAGCTTGGCTGCTAACCAAAAGGTCAGCAGTTCAAACCTACCAGCTGCTTCAGGGGAGAAAAGACCTGGGGATTTGTCCCCATAAAGATTGCAGCCTAGGAAACCCTATGGGGAGGTTCTACTCTGTCCTATAAAGGGTGGCTGTAAATTGTAATCACAGCAATGGCACACAACAACACCAACACCCTTTTCTAGCCAGAGAAGACAAATTTACAATGCTGCAGAGCAACTTCTGATGAAAAAAAGTCAATACTTTTGCAGTTTGGATCAGGCTTTTTTTTCAGTGAATTTTTTGTTTCGTAGGTAAGAATAAACCTTTGAAGTCAAAGTAAGGTGTCTGTTATTTATTTCTTCTATCACAATGCTAACTGAGCTGACAGGGGAAAGCCTTTTTACAAGCCATGGGACTTTTTATCAGGGATGTCTTCCTGGTCTAAGAAAGGGGACTCCTCTGTGGTCAGGCGCAGTGCACAGGTTCTAGCTGATGTGGGGCCAATGGCACGCGTCCTTTTTCGTGGTCAGTGCTCTCTAGGCAGCAGGTCCATTTTAGTGTAACCTGGGGGTGCCAATCTGATTAACATCAGCTCAGAGCAGCTTAAAGCAGGTAGAGGCCTGGGTCAGGCCCAAATTCCCACACATCTTGGAACCCCCTTCATTCTGTGGATGACTGGAGGCTGGGCCCCTGAGGTTCAACCACTGTAAAACTATGGCCTTTTAATGTGTCAGTCTTTTGTGTTGGGTCAGGGTGTGATGTCATCTAAGTGATATAAACTTCTTTCTACCAAACTATGTACCTTCTACTTTGTGTAACCACATAGGCATTCAAATTGAATTCCCCACCATGAGAGTCCCGTGGAGTCACCTACCCTTTGGTAAAATACTTCTCCCCTCAAAATGGATGTGCTCTGGGCTGACCCCAACTTCTGGAGAGAGGGACAGAGGTGTCTGATTCTATATGAAAATGTGAATGTGTACCTCGAACCCCTGTGTATGCATAGTATAGTGATAGCTTGTTAGGGGTAGTGACATCTGTTTTCAGTACCATAATTCTAAAACTGCTTTTTCTGAGGACCACCAATGACCCCCTAATTGTCCAGTCCAATGGCCAACGCCTCATCCTCACCCTCCTTAAGTTCGCAGGACTATTTGATGCAGTTGTTCTGTCAGCCTCTCTCCTGAAGCTTCTGTACCTATGAACCAGCCCCTCCGTCTCCTTTCCCTACCTGCACCTCCTACCTGCGGATGGACCCAAGCCTGCCTCTTCAACTGCCTCTTTCGCCAATGACCCTGACATCTAAACTTCCAGTCCCAAACACCAGGCCCTTATTTCTAACTAAATTAGACATTACCAAGTATTTGAACTGCAATCATCTAAAATGCAACATGTTCATTTATTCATTAGTTTTTTCAAAAAATTTTAGATGCTTTTGGTCTGTGTTCTTGTGTTGGGGACACATCTGTCCTCATGGGGCAAGTAGGGCTCAGAGCTGAACCCCAGAACCATCATTTTCCTCATCTCTCAGGCTCAAATGCTTGGAAGCATCTTAATTTCCCCCTTGCTTATTTCTAACATTAGATCTAGGCCCACTGGTTCTTCCTTTACAATTACTTTCTGATCTGTTTTTCTAATTGTCCTGCATCATTCCCCACCAGGGCCATGGTTCTGAATACCTCACTGCTTCCAATTTCTTCAGACTACCCCCAAACTTTGACACGTTCTCCCCGATACTAGATTACTTTTCAAAAAGTACAGATATTATCAATTTAATTATTCATTCAATAAACATATATTTTTTACTAAGACAGAGAACAGAGGGCCCCCCAAATCTACAAATGAAGTAACAAGAAATGGGCCAGGGCACAGAAACAAAGCCATTCCCCAGAACAGGGGGCAGGGTATCAGAAAATAGCCCGCAAACTTCTTTAAAGTTGTCTGTCAGAAGCAGCTGGAGAATGCGCAGAACATCCACCTGTGACCACTGTGTGACCTTCCACCAGGGGCAGTGAGGGGCTGCAGCAGCAGCCAGGGAATCAAACCCAGGGAGCAAGAGACTGCGCAGGTGCAACACCCCATAATAAGTCCTGCTACGAATCCCAGAGGCCTCTGGGACAGGAGCCATCCTGGAAAGCTTCTGTGTGGGCAACTTAGTTAACATATCCCCACCTGTGCCTATGAATAAACTGAATCTTTTCCCGCCTAAGAACTTTAAAAATCCAGGCCCATCTTTTGATCTGTGAGATGAGGGTAAGCATTGCATTAGGCCCTCCCCGTCTCCACTTGCAAGCCTCTTTCGAAAAAGCTTTGCTCCTGTGGAAAACTCTACGTGCCTTACCTGCTGATTCTTCACAAGTGAGAGGCAAGAACCTTATTCCAGTAACACTACTACGTATCAGACACTGGGCTAAATGCTGAGGTTACAGACAAAATAAGACATAGTATTAAAGATCCATATAGCTCTCACAGTTCTAGGGGAAATTGGATGAGAAAAAATTAAAATATAGTGCGATAACTGCTAAGAAGACTTGGTGGTGCAGTGGTTAAAGTGCTTCACTGCTAACCGAAAGGTCGGGCATTTGAACTCACCAGCCACTCCTTGGGAGAAAGATGTAGCAGTCTGCTTCCACAGAGAGTTACAGCTTTGGAAACATTGTGGGGTTGCTATGAGTCAAATCAACTCAACAGCAGTGGTTTTGGGTTTTGGTGATAACTGCTAAGATAGAAGTATAATTGATTCCCTCTCACCTACTGGGTTAAAACTTTTCTTTTACCTGGTATCCAAAATTCCTCACCACCTGGGCCCAGCCTAACTTCCTAGCAGGTCTTCCTTTAGTCTACTCCCAGTTCTCACAAGCATACCAGGAGCCTCCTCCTGAGCACACCCTCTTTTCCTGCCCTTCTGTTTTGCCTCTGCCTTTTCTCTGTCTGCAATTCCCTCTTCTTACCATCACTACCAGTTAAAATTCTGTCTGTCCTCTGAATCCCAATTTAAATGCCTCTCTCTCCCAAACTCATTTAACATTTTAGGGGAGTCTCTTCCACAGCATCATCCCATACTGGCTAATACTAAATTTTTCTGTGCCCCTGTGCTCTGTGCTATGCTGTATGTTCCGTTAAGTGCTTTTTTACATTTTTTTTTTTTATACCCCATAGTGACTGTGCAGTGTACCAGCCTGCAGAAGTAAGCAGTGAATGACTCACTGGCTGGGCTCATAAAGGAAGTAGATTTCTTTTGGGCTTGAGGCAGGCAGCCTCAGAGCCCAATCCTTCTAAGAAACACCTGCTGTAGCTTATCCTCCTACGCTGAGCAAAATAGGCTGTGCATTCTTCTGAAACTGTCCTTGACAAGGTAGCTATAGAATGGGCCAGAAACAGTCCTTGACAAGATAGCCACAGAACAGCTGTAATGGGCCCCAGCAGGCTTTCTCTGCTATCTCCACACTTCAAGCCACCTCTTAGCTCATTAAGTGTAAAATACATATAAGCACCCCACCAGAGAACTAAACCCTTGTGTAGAGAAAATGCATACTCATCCCCAAGCCCTGAGCACCTGTCTGAAGGTCAATCCTGAATATTCATGATGAATTTGCATTTCCTTGTCTACTCTCTGTAAAAGCCCACCTCCCCAAGCTGCCTGAGAGCAGTCTCGGAGGCAACAGCCCCGATTGCTCCTTTCCTTGTACAACGAAACAAAGGTGTCTTTCTGATCTTCCACCTCAGCCTTCGTATATTGGCTGTAACAAGTCACGATGAGCAAAAACTGGGGTTTTCACCCAGCAACACAGCTGTTGATGTGAAGAACAGAGGATCCTTTTTGAGAAGAGAGGGAGGTTGTAATGGTGTTGGATTCTGGATGGTACCCACATCCAGAGAGAAAACAGCAAAATATGGTCAGAACAGGGGCACTGTGAGTTGGAGAAGTTGATACCTTCAACTAAGTGTATTTTCAATAAGAATTAAAATGTGCCTGAGTCTAGGACCCAGAAAGAAAAAGACCTTATTTGAGATGAGCTGAAGAGAATGACTTACTCAAGGTCCCAGGGTGAGACTAAAAAGGACCAACTCAGGAGAACAGTAATCCCAAGGACTCAAGAGAGGTGATGATGACCAGAAGCTTCTAGAGTTAGCTTAATTTTTTAAGCCAGGGCAAAGTTAACTGAGGACTGTGACTTGTTCTTTTGTAATCTCTACTGGTTTTACTGTTGTTTTTTTTTTTTCACTGTAGTATAGTTTGTATCTTGGACTTTCTTCCTGCTCCTGGAGAAGGTGAGGGTGGTAAAAGATGGGGTGCAGGGTTACAGTTTCCTATGCAGAAACCATAGAATCATGACATTTTAAAGAATGGAGAATTGGAGGGATCGTAGAAACATATAGTTGACCTCCTCACACTGTGGATGAGGAGACCTAGTCCTTTAATAGACAGTGAGTGGCAGAGCTGGGACTACAGTTAACAATAAAAGGGTGCTTCCCATTTTCGCTTTCTTCCTGTATATAAAAGCGGCATTTGTGTGTGTGTGTGTGTGTGTGATTTTCCCAAGTTTTATTGGAGCAAATAGTCCCAGACTCTTAAAAATATTTTCCAAGCAAGCATACATTTTAACACACTTTTAAGATCAAAAAGAAAATTAATAGTTTTTAAGGTTATTCTGAAAGTTCATGCAAGGGTAATTTTGTGATCCCTCTAACCCCTGTGAATCACTTTTTTCTCTATGCATTTGCCTATTCTAAAATTTCGTATAAAACCAAAAACCAAACCCGTTGCCATCAAGTTGATTCCAACTCATGACAACCCTATAGGACAGAGTGTAACTGCCCCATAGAGTTTCCAAGGAGCACCTGGTGGATTTGAACTGCTGACCTTGATGGTTAGCAGCTGGAGCTCTTAAGCACACTACGTGACCAGAGTTTCCACATTTTGTGTAAGTGGGATTATATTTGTCGTTTTCATTCGACATTTCACTTAG
Source organism: Elephas maximus indicus (assembly GCF_024166365.1). Lineage (NCBI taxonomy): Eukaryota > Metazoa > Chordata > Mammalia > Proboscidea > Elephantidae > Elephas > Elephas maximus. Next base: position 89,366,684 of record NC_064833.1, read on the forward strand.
CATGTTTTCAAGGTCCATCCATGTCATAGCATACATCATAACTTCTGTCTAGTTATCTAGTGATGCTGTAACAGAAATACCATAAGCGGATGGCTTTAACAAACAGAAGTTTACTCTATCAGAGTCTAGAAGTCCAAATTCAGGGTGCTAGCCCCTGGGGAAGGCTTTCTCTGTTGGCTCTGAAAGAAGGCTCTTGTCATCAATCTTCTCTTGGGCTAGGAGCTTCTCCACACAGGGACCCTGGGTCCAAAGGACACACTCTGCTCTCGCAGTGCTTTCTTGGTGGTATGAAGTCCCCACTCTCAGCTTGCTTCCTTTTCCTTTTATCTCTTGTAAGATAAAAGGTGGTGCAGACCACACTCCAGAGAAATTCCCTTTACATTGGATCAGGGATGTGACCTTAGTAAAATAGTAAGGGTGTTAAAATCCCACCTTTATACTCTTTAACATAAAATTACAATCACAAAATGGAGGTCAACCACACAATACTGGAAATCATGTCCTAACCAAGCTGACACATATTCTGGGGGGACACAATTCAATCCATGACAACTTCATTTCTCTCTATGGCTGAATAATATTCCATTGTATGGGCATACCACATTTTGTTTATTCATTCATCAGAATGAATGGACACTTGGATTATTTCCACATTGTGAATTATACTGTTATAAACGTTGTACAAGTATCTTTTTGTCCCTGATTTCACTTTTTTTTTTTTTTTGGTATATATCTAGATGTGGAATTGCTGGATCATATGGCAATTCTATGTTTAACTTTTTGAGGATCTGCAAAATTGTTTTCCGCAGCAGCTATGTGACTTTACATTCCCATAGACAGTGCATGAGGGCTCCAATTTCTCCACATCCTCACCAACACTTGTTATATTCTGTTTTTCTGATAATATAGTTATCCTAGTGGGTAAGGTGGTATCTCATTGTGGTTTTGATTTGTAATTCCCTAATGACTAATGATGTTGAGCATCTTTTCATGTGCTTATTGGCCATTTGTATATCTTCTTTAGAGAAATACCTATTCTAGTCCTTTGCCCATATTTTAGTTGGGTTTTTGTCTTTTTGTTGTTGAGTCGCAGGGGTTTTTAATATATTCTAGATATTAAGTTGGACATGTTATCAGGAGGGGCCAGTGATTGAGAAGGACATCATCCTTGGTAAAGTAGATGGCCACTGAAAAAAGAAGACCCTCAACAAGACGGATTGACACAGTGGCTACAGCAGTGGGCTCAAGCATAACAACAATTATGAGGCTGGTGAAGGACTGGGCAGTGTTTTTTATGTTGTACATGGGGTCACGATGAGTCGGAATTGACTTGAGGGCTCCTAAGAACAACGACAGATATTAAGTCTTTATCTGATATATGGTTTCCAAATATTTTCTGTCTTTCTGTTGGATATCTTTTGACTTTCTCGATAATGTCCCTTGATGGACAAAAGCATACATACATACATACATACACACACTCATATATATACAGTTGCTTGCTCATGCTTTCAGTGTCATATGTTGCAAAAAAAAAAAAAAAAACAAGATCTTGAAGTTTAACCTTTGTTTTCTTCTAAGACTTTTATTGTTTACGTTCTTATTCTTCAGTCATTCGTTTCTTTTTTAGTGAATTTTTCTATATGGTGTGAGGTATGGGTCCAACTTCATTCTTTTACATGTGAAGATCCAGTTGTCCCAGGAACATTTGTTGAAGATAGTTTTTGTTTTTTTTTTTCACCCAGTTAAATGGACTTGGCACACTGGTTTAAAATCAATTGGACATGGATATATGATGAAAGTAGCATTTTAATCCTGAGTTGAAGCTGATTATTAAAAAAATTAGGGAAATGTATTAAAATTTTCCTGTTCTTTTTTAAAGTACTAGTTACTATTTGTTGAGCAAATATTTATGCTGGTCATTATGCATACATTATCTAATGGAAGGCCTGTAACAGATCTGTGTAGGGCCTGTTAAGTGGCTTGCCAAAGTCGTATAGGTAATATGATGTCAAAAGGTTCTCAATTTAAATCCTATGCTTTCATCTCTAACAGTCTTCTGCCAAAAGATAGCTCATCAGTTGAAATGTAATATTACATAGGTTTTCATCATCAGCATAGATGGCTGGATAAAGAAGGTCAGCATCTATAACCCACCAACAAGGCCTTGGTGTCTTCAAACTACTCTTTTGTTATATATTTAACATGCCTTGTCCTAGACTAGCCCTGATGTGCAGTGGAGCTATTTTGCCACATAACTTATTGGTGCAGATTTGGATAGATTTTGGGTCACATTGTGTCTCCTAAGACATTTATACATATGGTTAGCTTCTTTGGGACTGGGGTGTTCTGTGCCCAGATGGATTTAACAGTATTAAGACATTTGTGGCTAAGGAACAAAGCAGTAAAGAGGGAGACAAGGCTTGCCTCAGGCTGTTCCTTTACTTCTCTAGGCTCTGTGATTCATAACCAAGGCTCTTATATATACTGAAATCATACATGCTTTTATAGTATATATCATGCCACAGGCACAGAGCTTTGACTGTGGAAGGGCAAAAAGACCACAAGTCCTATTGGGCAAGAACAAGCTGGTGCCTATGACCCTGTTAAGATGGTGTATCCCACTGAAGGCAGTAACTCTGTTTACTGACTCAGGTTACAATTAGCAACTTATTTTTATTTACCAAGATACACTTAGCCCTGTTTTCCAGATTTCTTTTAGAGCCTGTGCACCACTCCGTAAATCTTCAAAAAATTGCTATTTTCTTTAAGTTGATCAGAGTAGGTTTCTGTTTCTTGCTATCAAAGAGAACTAATTGATGCCATGGTGAATTAATAGGTAGGTGATGATTTAGCAAGCACAGAAATGAGATGTTTCACCACTTGGTTGTCACAAACAATGCGAACTTGAGTTCCTAGCCTGTGTCTCTATGAAGAAGCCTTTTGGAGGATCTGGTCTAGCAAATCGCTCCAAGAATACACAGTCCAAATCACTTAGTGAGAGGAAGGTCCAGTGGAAATGGCTTACAGTGTATATGTCTAGGATGATCTACGGGGAAGCTTCTTACTTCCTTACCAGAATTTGTGTACTCTGTTTCCAACTTGCTATATGACATCTGTCTGCTGTCAGCTACCTCCAAACCTTAAGTATCTCAGTAAAGCTGTAGCTATAGACAGAAGAAAAGGAAAACAAAACAAAATTTCAGAGGGAGTGGTTTTTAAATAAGGGTGAGGGATAGAATTAGAACAAAGTACGTTTGATTCTTAAGAGCTATCTATAGGTATATTTATCCCTCTCCTACCTCATGTTCCTTTCTGTTCACTAGGGCAATCAAGGACCAACATGAAGACTTTCAGATCTTCAAGTCGTCAAGCCCAAGGAGGCTCAGTGGACATGGCAGTCTGCTTTTAGAGATGGAACAGCGGTGTTCGGAGACCTTGGAGCTGTCAGAGGTCACTTAACCCCACCTCTCACTTAATAGGTAGAGACGTTGAAGCCCAGCCTCACAGCTGGTCACCTTAGCTAGGGCTCAGGCCGGTGCACCTTATTGTACTAACCCCTCTGGGGTGGTCATGGCACAGAGTTTGTGTCCCCGTCACTGGGTACCAGGTGGACACCAACACACAAAAACACAACAGAGTTTAGGAAACAAAATAAGCAAACAGAGTTGAGGAAGGGCATGCTAGCCAAAAAGAAGCACGAGCTTGCTCAGAGAGCTGTTCTCAGGTCACACATGGCACCGTCACACATGTACACACATGTGCACACACACAGGCACGTTGTAAATGTGCACACGTAGCGTACTGCTCCTCTGGAACACGTGTAGTGCAGACACTGGGCCTAGGCCTGGTCACTGAAAATGCAACCACTTATCTGGACACAGGCTGAATGAGGTGATGGAAGAGGAAACGCAGCCTGATTATACTGTACTGGGTTTACAGGCGTGAGGTTAGATGTAGATACGTTGTACTGGGTTTACAGGCGTGAGGTTAGATGTAGATACGTTGTACTGGGTTTACAGGCGTGAGGTTAGATGTAGATACGTTGTACTGGGTTTACAGGCGTGAGGTTAGATGTAGATACGTTGTACTGGGTTTACAGGCGTGAGGTTAGATGTAGGACTAGAAGAAGTTGGTAGTTACAGATAACGGAGTGTTTCAGTTACTTGTCTTTTTTTTTTTTTTTTCTGTACTTGCAGGTATTGTGTTTCTGGGTACCATCTTGCACTTTAAGGGTTTGAAAGAAAGGAGCACAACCCTTCCAATTTTGTCTAAATTCAAATGCCAGAGTCAAGTCGCTGGTCAGGAAATACAGGTGAGACTAGTTATCACTGATAAAGCCGTCGTGAGGAAGAAAACCAAGACCAGGAGTACTCTAGCCAGGCCTGCTTCAGCAATACTGCAAATGGTTAAGGAGAGGAAAACTTCAGTCTTTCTTCTGGACACTCCCAAATAGTCATATGCTGAGTGGCCTGGCCTGCCTCCCCTGTGTTCCCTCCATTGGCCACCCCTGCTCCTGCTCTGAACAGCTGCGCTACCGCCCATGGTCTGGCCAAGGGGACGTCGTGTGTCCCCTCCTCTAAAGTTCCTTGTGCACCGTGTGGCTTTGTGTTTGTCGTCACTGCATTCACTGGCTGTGGAAGGTAAGCTCTCTGAGGCTTTCTGCACGCTTCTGCCTGTGTCCTCAGTAGGTCTGTGAGAGGATATTGTTAAATCATTTCCTGGATTAACTTCAAAGCCTGTTAGAATCATAGTCCATAAGGAGTTGTCTGATCTGGTCAACACATATAACTTTCTGGCAAAGAAGAAGTCCATTCCCAAAGATGGTGCTGAGTACTGCAGAGATGGACTTCCACTCCCAGAGCCATAGGAGACATCAGATTATCACCAGGGGACAGAAGGCTCCTTGCTTTTTAGAAGAATAATTAACTTGTCTTTTTCTTTTTGGAGGAATAGTCTCATCCTGCCTACTCCCTGTTTATGTGAAGAACAAACTACGAGAACTTTGAGGTTGTAAAGATTTTTACCCTTGATCTTAAAGTGCTAAATGGTATGGAATAAAAATGCTGGAAATGGTCTGTGCCTGGGTGGTGCAAATACTTCACATGCATGACCGTTAATGGAAAGATTGGAACTTTGAGTCCACCCAGAGGCATCTAGAAAGAAAGGCCTAGAGATGTACTTCTGAAAAATGAGCCTTCGAAAACCATTCAGAGCATAGTTCTATTCTGACAAACATGGGGTTGCCTGGGTTAGAATCGACTTGATGGCATTATCTCATGTCATGGTCAAGCATTTTATTTTTCATTCAGAGAGGTGGACCAAGAAGATGGGAGCCACCACGGGAGGGTGCTATGTGCTTCTGGCTTGTATGCAAGGGTGGCGATGGCTTCTGAGTGGCAGGAACTTGATTGCAGCGAGACCTCTACAAGAGAGAACAGAGGCTTACTTGTCACATTAACCCCAAATGAAACTGAGGCTCTTCCATCAGGTATCATGTTGAATTTGCATGTAGTGAAAGCTACTTGTTTCTTGTTGAACCTGTGCACAAATAAACTCACTTTCCCAAGAAACTTAATGAGAGATGAATATAGTAGAAAGACTGGTCTGCTAGAAGCATGTGTGCGTATACACACACACACACACACACACACACACTCATACACATACCTACACACAGGCACACTCATGCATGTAAGTGCACATACTCACACACATACATATACCCTTATACACATGCACACGTGAGCACACACACTCATACACACATGCACTCACACACACACTCATACACATGCACACATGGGTACCCATGCACTCACATGCACACATACACCCACACATGCACACTCACTCACACTCATGTAAACAACACACACACATACCCTCACACACACTCACGCACGTGTGTACTTGAGCACACAGGCACTCACACTCACACACATACCCTCACACATACCCTCACACACATGCACCCTTGAGCACTCAGGCTCTTATACACACATACACATACCCTCACATGCACACTCACTTGCACACATGTGTGCAACACACTCACATACATACTGTCAGATACACATGCACACAAGAGCACATGCACTCATATACACACCATCAGACACACAAGCACACACCCATACATACACCTGCACTCCTATACACACTCACATGCACACACACCCTTATAGCCTCGCACACATGTGAACACACACATGCACACCCACACAGGCTCATTCCCACTCTCACACACATGCACACACACTTACACACATATGCACACACTCACATGCATGAGCACACTATACACACACACGCGTGAGCACTGTGTGCATGCACTCCTGCTGGGGGTTGGTGGGTGTGTCTTCTCTCAGAAGTCACCATGGACCCAACAGGGCCTTGGGGCTCATGCTCTAGGCACCTGGTCCTGGCTCTGTACTGCCATTAAGGTCCCACAGGTTGAGTGTGTGCCCTGCACAGATCCAGTGGGGCCAACTGCGTTTCCTTCCTGTGACAAATGGACGGGGCACTCGGTTGTCACAGCCACTCCCACAGTGTTCTCAGGCATAGACTACAGGCTGCTGTGTGTGTGTGTGTGCGCGCGTGCGCGCATGTGTGTGTGCTGCTCCCTGCTACAAGCAACTCTGCTGAGAAAGCACAGTGCAGCCGTGGGTGAAGTCATGCAGATGCTATGCCCCCAAAGGCCACAGGAATTGTGAAAAGATTTGTGTAAATATCTCATGCATTTTTGTGATCTAAGGTTTATGGAAATAAAAACCACAGTTCAAAAGCCACTGCCACATTTATTCCCCCTTCTTCCTTTTCTCCTTGAGAAAAATTCATAAAACATTTTATAGAGCAGCCAGCAAAATAAATTATTTCAAATTTATTGAACAAAAGAGCACTGCAAGGACTAACGAGGTTAAACAGGCTCCACTTGGAAGAAAACAGGGAGACTGCGGACACCCCGGCTGCTCTTGAGCTGGAGCTCTAGGTTGCCCAGTGAGGAAGGCTCTGTGGAGGTCAGAGGCCCTTTATTTCTGGAGGGGGCAGTTCTCATGTTCAGTGGGCTCAAGCCTTTTCTTACTCCTGTACTTTGGGTTTCCTTTCCTTTCTTGATTTGGCTGTAAATGCTGATGTGGAATGTCTCACACACCCAGAGCAAAGCTCAGTGGCACTGACTTGCAGAAGCTCACCTGGCGTCAAGTTTAAAGAAACCATTGAGGAGCACTTGGTTTCCCCTCCATGCTCCAGGTGCCCCAGGACCCCAGCAGCCCCATGGCTGGGCCTGTCTCCCGATCCCTTCCTGCAGGGCAGCCTGGGACCTGTGGCAGACGCCTGTTACCTCCTTCGCACCTGCATGTGACTCTAACCTGCATTCCCAAATGCTCCCACTTGCAGTGCCAACATTGCCTTGTAGTTCTTGCCTCTACTTTCTGATTTATAAATGGAACACTGGGTCAATCTTTCTAGGTTGACTTCCTGTTTCTACCTGCCCGACCTCACCATCCTACCCTCACCACGTCACCGTCCAGCATATGTGACACCCACACGTGGCAAGGACTTGACCCAGAAAAGGGCAAAGCAGGGGGCAGCCTATTGTAATTAGCCCAGTTGTGGTTTCCTTCACTACCCTTTCATGAGATCTTGGGCAGACCCTGTGGCTGTTTTATTCACTTTTAGGAGTTAAAAGTCCAGCCTGAATTAAATAAAAACTTCAATCTCTCATCTACATGCAGGCACCCTTGCCCCCTTCAGAGTGGATGTCATCTGGACAGGCACCGAGGGACTTCCTCCCCTCTCCTCCTCTCTGGGGCTGGCTGTTGGTGGGGAGGAGCATTGGTGGGGAGGCCCTCATTGGGAGTGTTGTCCTGCACCTCCCTCCCTGGCTGGGAGCCCATGCTGGATGCACCACTCACGACCATGCCTGTGGGAGTTTTGGAGAACTGCTGCCCACAGGGAAAGCCAGCCCTGAGTTCTCCTGACCTCTCCAGCCCCGCCCAGACCCTCTGTGGGGAGCCTCACTCACTATCCTCCCTGGCAGGGCTTGTCAAGAGAGCTCAAGTCTGCTGACACTCCTTGGCCAATCTGACCCTGGAACAGGACTTCATCTCCCACTCAGTCCCCAAAGCCTTGATGATGGGCCCACACAGGCCTTCAAGGGCCTGTGTCGGGCGGAGGGAAGTTCCCTCCCACTTGGCCAAAACCTCTCTTCGAGAAGTTCCTTCAGTCTGCTCCCAAAGCTGGCGGTGAGTGACAGCAAAGAGTCACAGGACAAGTGCTGCCCTCAGAAAGTCTGCCTTTCTAGGCTGAGGAGCAGGTTTGAAATGATGCAAGACAGAATCAGTGAGATTGAAGACAAACACTTGGCTACAACTCTGAGGAAAATTTAGAAAAAAGAACAAAGAAAAATGAAAAAATCCTGAGAATTACGTGGGATACAATCAGAATCAAAAATTTTTGAATGATCGGAGTTCCAGAGCAGGGGGAGAAAATGGAAAACACACAGAAGATCATTGAAGAATTGCGGGCAGAAAACTTCCCTAATATCATGAAAAATGAAAAACTGGCCATCCAAGAACCCCACATAGGATAGACCCCAAAAGAAAGTAGCTAAGGCTTATCATAATAACACTTTCTAAAACCAAAGACAAAGAAAAAATCCTGCAAGCAACTTGAGAAAAACCGAAAAGTCACACAGAGAGGAGAAACAATAAAACTAAGCTCTGATTATATGGCAGAAACCATGCTGGCAAGAAGGCAATGGGATGACCTATAGAAAGCCTTGAAAGAAAAAAATTGCCAAACAAGAATAAAAAAATATCCTGCAAAACTTTCATTCAAATATGATGGTGAAATTAGGACATTTCCTGATAAACAGAAATTAAGGGAATATGTAAAAACCAAACCAAACATACAAGAATTATTAAAAGGAGTCCCTTGGTCTGAGAACAAACAGCATCAGACCACAGCCTGAATCTGGGATGCAAGATTGTACCAGCCAGATACCAACATAGGAAATGAACTCTTAAGGACTATCCAAAACCAAAGCAATTGCAACAGGGAACCAGAGGGGTTAATCTGTAAATGACAACATCAGAACAATAGAAGAGGGAATAAATCGTATAGGTAGCCATGGTAGCTCCATAAACATATCCAAACTCCCCGAGGGACTGAAAAGCTGGGCTGAGGGCTGTGGGAACCATGGCCTCAGGGAGCATCTAGCTTAATTGGCATAACAGACTTTATAAAGAAAATATTCTACGTTCTATTTTGGTGAGTAGCATCTGGGGTCTTAAAAGCCTGTGAGCAGCCATCTCGGATACTCCACTGGTTTCACCCCTTCAGGAGCAAGGGAGAATGAAGAATACTAAAGACATAAGGGGAAGATTAGTCCGAAGGACTAATGGACCACATCTACCATGGCTTCCACCAGACTGAGTCCAGTACAACTAGATGGTGCCCAGCTACCACCACTGACTGCTCTGACAAGCATCACAATAGAGGGTCCCAGACAGAGCTGGAGAAAAATGTAGAACAAAATTCTAACTCAAAAAGAAAGACCAGACTTGCTGGCCTGACAGAGACTGGAGAAACCCTGAGAGTATGGACCTCGGACACCCTTTCAGCTCGGTAATGAGTCCACTCCTAAAGTTCACTCTTCAGCCAAAGATTGAACAGACCCATGGAACAAAACAAGACTAAAGGTGCACACCAGCCCTTTAGCAGGAGTAGAAGTAGAAGGCAGGAGGGAACAGGAAAGCTGGTAATAGGGAGCCAGGGTTGAGAAGTGAGAGTGTTGGCATATTGTGGGGTTGTTAACCAATGTCATACAACAATGTGTGTACTAATTGTTTGATGAGAAACTAGTTTGTCCTGTAAACCTTCATCTAAAGTTCAACAAGAAAAAGGAAGTCTGCCCTGCTCTTGAGAACGTGGCTCCTCAGCTCCAACCTTGGGGCATTACCCTGGGTTGCTCTGTGGTCTGTGTCAAGGCCCTGTGCCACCTGGGGCTCCTTTTTCCAGGGTTGTATGACAGAGCAGGCTGCTGAGCAGCAGGGTGATGGCATGTGACCTCTGAAGCTAGTCTCGGATTCTGACCTCAAGGAAGAACACAACCCAAGCTAGGACCAGCGCCCTGGCCTGCATTCACAAGGCCACGTGAAAAATGGTTTATTAGATTGTGATTATCGGTCTTGTGTGTCTTAAAAGGGTAAGATTTTAGATCTTAGTAGGATTGAGGCTTTAGAGTGCTTATCTAGCATCCACATATCCCAATTTCCCTCTTTTTACAGACCAGGGAAACTGAGGCTTAGGCACATTAAGAGTTTGCCGGGAATCTATACGACAGGAAGTATATTATTGGTATTATTGGTTGCCCTGGGGGTGGGGGTGGGGTGGACTGTGACTGCTAAAGGGCATAGAGCTTTTTGAATGATAAAAATCTTCTGAAACTGTGAAGGTTGCATAGCTTTGTGAATACTCTAGAAACGGTTGAATTGTACTCTTTAAAGTGGTGAGTTGTATGGTGTGTGATTATGTCTCAATAAAGCTCATGAATAAAATGCACTCTCAGGCTCTCTTACCACAGCCTGACTGGGTGCAGTGTTGGCCTCAGCTGCCCCATCACAGGAGCTGTGTCTGTTGCTGGGACTGGTCTCCATGGTTGCTGCAATCTCCTAAGTCACTTGTCTGTTCTGTGTGGAAGGTTTGCGACTCCAGCCCTGTAAGACAGGCTGAACTGCGCCTTCTTCCCTGGCTGCATACTCAAATCTGCCCATGCCATGGTGAGACCGCCTCTGTGGGTGTGAAGATGATGTCGCCTTTTTGAATCAAAATCTGCCAAGGAAGCAAATAATGGTGCTTCCGATGTTTGAGGAGCTCCTTGTGCTGCGGCTGCTGCTGTGGAAGCCCCTCTGATGGCCGCGGGAGAGGCTGTGTGTGGTGGAATGGGAAGAATGTTCTTGAAAAGCCACCACCCCACTCATGACACAGCCCAAACACAATCAGACTGAGGCCTTCTGCAATGCAGTACATGCTGCTGGCAAACGTGTTTTTGTGTGAGTAGTGATTCCAGGCACACAGGAAGTCCTGTGTGTAGGTGCTTGGTTTCTCTGACACGACAGCCTGCAGCAATGCAGCCTGACCTAGGTGGAGGGATGTGGACTCAGGTCTTAGGGGCATGGTGCCTCTTCTACCACCTGCTGCATTCACTGGCCACGGTCACCTCCAGAGCTAGGGGCACAGAGTACAAAGCCAAAGGAGAACTAGCAACTGCACTAGTCCAGAAGGGGGCTAGCCCCATGGCTCGCAGCACCTGCCTGCCACCCAGTAGAAACCCGCACCAGGCTGACTGTGGGGCAAGATGCCCAAGAGCTTCATGGATCTCTGTAATCATAATGGTTTGGTAGGCCTATCTGTTCATGAGGAGGCGTCTTCCCTGCAGAAAGGAACCATGTTGCTGTTTTTTCATATAGCCTCTAAGTTCCAGCACACTTCCTGTCTCCAGTCATCAGCTCTGGGCGAAGGATACAGTGCTCTCCTGACCTGAGTTCAATGGTCTGTGGCTTATTTTATCTCCCAAACAAAAGACATTTCTGTTTTGTCCTATTTCCTACAAGATAGAATCTTTTGTTTTCACTTGCTGCCTCCTGAGTTCCAAGAATTTTTTCTTCTTGAGACTTGTCGAGACACCAAGGGTTCAATGGCAAGTGCCGGCTCGAGGCCAAGGCTGAGGATTCCCTCCTTTTCCTTCCCAGGATTGTCTGGCATCCGGCAGGCCTCTCCTGCCACCCAGCCCCACAGTGGGCTGGCACCAGGGCCCTCCTGCTGCCATGGCAGGCCTGAGCCTGCCCAGGAGAAATCACAGTCTAATCACACTAAAGACTCCCTGTTTCCTATCAAGGATGAGAACAGAGGCTTTCAAAGAGGGGGTTCTTTTAGTGGGGGCAGTACCCCCATCCCTCCCATGCCTTGTCCTTCAAGGGCTAGTTGGATAGTCTCGGAGGTGGTTGCCCCCACACATACGACTTTGGTTAAAGCATAGGTATCTCTTGCAAACAGTGGCCTGCACCCACATTTTAAGTGACTGCCTTATTCATCTAGTGCTGCTATAACAAGAATACCACAAGTGGATGGCTTTAATAAGGAGAAGTTTATTTTCTCACAGTCTGGTAGGCTAGAAGTTCAAATTCCGGACATCAGCTCCAGGGGAGGATCCTTTTCATCAATCTTCCCCTGGACTAGGAGCTTCTCTGCACAGGAACCTTGGGTCCAAAGGACGCACTCTGATCTGGCCACTGCTTTCTTGGTGGTATGAAGTCCCCACTCTCTGCTCATTTCCCTTTCCTTTTATCTCTTGCAATATAAAAGGCGGTGTAGGCCATACCCCAGGAAAACTCCCTTTACATTGAACCAGGGATGTGACCTTAGTCAGGGTGTTACAATCCCACCCTAATCCTGTTTAACATAAAATTACAATCACAAAATGGAGGACAACTACACAATACTGGGAATCATGGCCTAACCAAGTTGACACATAGTTTGGGGGACATAATTCAATCCATGACAGTGACCATCTGCAGAATGCCCAGGAAAACTAGCTTAGGGCACTGTAGCTTTGCTCTCACATCTTTTCAAACAAGGAAAAGGCTCTCTCCCTTACAATCCTTCCACCAGACTGAGTCGTCACCCTGAATGTAGGTTTGCTTAAAAATCTTCCATGGCTTCCATTACCCACAGGACAGAGTCCAGACGCCCTAGAGCCCCCTCCCCCAGCCTCCACCCCTGCTCCTTCCTACAGCTCTGTGGTTGCTGGAACTGCACGCTGTTCCTCTGGCCTCGTGCATGCTGCTCCTCCCACTGGCTCCTGGTCAGAAAAATCACTGTCATTACTGATGACACCACAAAACATTCATTATATAGCATTATAATTATAGTCTCACCTATCTCCCACTTAGAACTGAAGTCCTTAACTAGCATGGTGTTTAGCACAGAGTAGGTGCTCAAGAAATATCTGTTGGTTAGCAGTTTGTAAGATGAATTTAGAAGGGCTCAGCTCCATCCAATGCACATTCTTTGGGCACCAGTGTTCCATGCCTGTGTGGTGACAGGAGAACGAGAGGCTCTGCTCTCTTGAGAAAGTAAGTTGTCATAATAAGGAATGACCAGAGTGACACCAGGGCCCACAGAGAAGGGGTGAGGCAGTCAGTCTGTCCTCATGGACACGGCATGCAGGTGGGCAGTGATAGGGTGGATTATCCGATAGACAAGGTAAGCATGGTGCTTACCTTCCTTACCAGATCATCTGTAATAAACAATTTCACATTTTTTCACCATATCCAAGATTCTGCTTCTAGGTATGGCTGGCATCTGTCTCTCTTCCAGCCCCGCAGCACCTTCCTACAGAATCAAAGCCTCTTTTCAAATCTATAATCCCTGATGGGGCCGATGATCCAGTAAGCAAGGTAAGCATGAGCTTACTTGTGCCTACTTACTAATCTGTAGTGAACAATTTCACATGGGCTTCACCACAACTTTGTGAAATTTTTCACTGCACATGATCTGGTAAGCAAGGCAAGCACTGTGTTTACCTTGCATATTGGATAATCTGCCCCTGCTGGGCAGAGATGTGGCACCACCCGGGAAAGTGAGGTGCATGTTACCTTTAACTTACACACAACCGCCTGGGTAGGTACTCTTCTCTTTCAGACTTCACAAGTTACTGTAGAGGATTAATGCTGTCATTTCTATTTTGGTGAATTACTTCCCTAAGATAATGAAATTGCTCCTCTCTGAAGATGGTTTAAGTCAATTGCATGAGTGAATGAAGCTATGGCAGTAAAATAGGAGCTGATGAGTTAGAGAGGAAGGAGATCTGAGACTTCCCCCAGTACAGCTGCTCCCCAGCCCCAGGCAGCAGTAAGGGGAGAGGAGGGTTGTGTTGCTCAGAGAATAGGAGTGGATGCTTGCACCAACCTTTTGGTTAGCAGCTGATCTCTTAACCACTGGGCCATCAGGGCTCCTGTGCTAACATATCAGATAAATGGAAGGTGGATGAATTATTGAAGACATGAGCTTCTCAAAGTGTGCTCTGCAGATCTTCAGTCTCTGCAGAAGGTTTCTAGGGACTTTACCGGAAAGGTGCACCCAGGTGAAGACGTTCTGGAGACAATGAAGGGCTTCTTTCTTTCAGGCTCCCCATCCAGGCATGAAGAGAGCCATGCTTTCCAATCAGATCTGAGCATGGAGCCCCTTTCCCTCATAAACACCCATCAAAACGTGTGTTCCAGGGAGCAGTGTTTGAAAATGACAGTGTAGTGAAAAGCAGAGCCTTTCTTCCAGAACGGAGGAGTAGGCTTCACCTAGTGACCCCTCTGGGCCTGGTCTCTTCCTGGTAACTGAGGCTGCATGCCCACACCTGGGGAGGAGTGTCCAGGCAGGGCTGCTCTGAGAAGCCACCATGGGTCTGCATGACCACTTCACTCACATGCAGAGTCACAGGCATCTTCTCTTTTGAGTGGTTCATGTTTCAACCAGTATGACATGGATTGACTTTACTTGCTGAGAACCTCTTGGATTTCATGCTTTTCTCCAACTTCTCAAAAGTATTCTTGCCCCAGCTTTGCTGGAACTACTTTAAGAGCCTCCCAGCTGGACCCCTACACCCATTAGTCGCTTCCCCAGCCAATTCTCTACATTACAGCCAGCATGATGGTTTCAAAGTATAATTTCTCATGTGCTGCCCTGCACATATCATGTTCTTAGGATAAAGCCAGAAGTCCTTGACCAACTTAAGTGCCTACAGGTTTGGGCCCTCCCTGCTCCCTCTGCCCTCCTCCCTCCCTAGCTTCCTCTCAGATTATATCCCTGGTCCCTTCATCTGTTTAGTGTGCTCTTTCCTCTCCTTGTTACCTAATTTATTTCCATCATTCAAATCTCAACACAAAATATTAAGCATATTAAATACCTATGTACACTGATTATATCACATCTTTCCTTCACAGCACTCATTACATTGCAATTCTAGATTTCTTGTTTGATCAGGAGTAAGAAAACTTTGGCCTGCGGTCCAAAGCTGGCCAGCAATCCACTGTTATAAATAAAGTTTTACTGGCACACAGAGTTTAACATACACCTACGGCTGCTTTGGCACTGCACTGGCAGAGTGGAATGGTTGTGACAGAAAGCAATGGCCTGCAAAGCCGAAATGTTTACTATCTGGCCCTCAACAGAAAAAGTTCGCTGATATAGGCTGAGGGAGAAAAATGGGTTGAGAACCAGTCCTTCATGGAATCCAACATGCAGTGTCCAGGTGGAGCACACGCTGAGGCCCCAAGTGGGAGTGGCAGAGAGGGAGGACAGGGAAGTGTGCTTCTGGACATAGAAGCCAAGAGGAGGGAGGACTTTTGGAAGGCAGGTGTGGTCAGCATGCCAGTGCTTTGGAGAGGTCACAGCAAGATGACGACCCAGAACCAACTACCGAAGGTGGCCCCACGGGCCATGGGGGCCTTAGCCAGTGTTGTTTCATTACAGGGATGGGCAGAGGCTGGAAATATTCAACATGAACAGGAGAGAACAAGGTGAGTAATCAGAGGGGAGCAGTGAACAACACGGCCTTGGGCAGAAGGAATATTACCCAGAGGAACAACCAATGTCAATGTGAAGGTTTCTACATTGCTCCTGGGTAGGTCCAAGCCATAGCTCTGCCATCCTTAGTGAAAACAGCCACGCAGACAAACCCCCCTGCCATTCATATGTGTGTGAGTGTGAGTATGTGAATGTGAATGTGTATGTGAGTGTCACTGACCCTCCACGTGTCTAGGTCAGACATCACCCCTCTACAAGCCTCCTCTTTTCTCTGACGCCCCCCAGATGTCTAGGTCAGACTTTACCCCTTCTATAACCCCCTCATTGACCCCCCACAGCATCTAGGTCAGACTTCATCCTTCTATAGCCCCCTCATTGGCCCCCCTCCCCACAGCATCTAGGCCAGACTTCTTCCTTCTACAACCTTCCCCCCCCAACTGATCCTCAACATCTAGGTTGGATTTCACCTCTCTACACCCCACTCCTTCATTGACCCACCTCAGTATTTAGGTCCATAATCAGCCATTCTACAACCACGTCTTCACTGACCAGCCTCCAGCATCTAGGTCAGACTTCGTCCTTTCTGCAATCCTCCTATCACTGACGCCCCCAGCACCTAGGTCAGACTTCATCCCTTCTATAATGCCCCCATCACCGACCTCCCCTGCATCTAGGTCAGACTTCATCCCTTCCACAATTCCCCCATCATGGACTCCTCCCTCCAGTGTCTGTTAGACTTCCCCCTTCTACAATCCCCCTTCATGATTCCCCTAGCATCTAGGTCAGACTTCGCTCCTTCTACAATCTCCCTATCACTGACCCCTCCCCCCAGGGTCTAGGTCTGACTTCACTCCTTCTATAACTCCCCTCACTGACCCCCCACCCTCTGTTAAACTCACCAGCCAGTAGTCCTACACCTCTAAGTGTTCACTCAATTATGTGAATGCAGGTTAAAGTAGCACAATTTGGTGTGTCACCCAGTGGTGACGATCCACTAACCCTTGACTCTACTGTTCTTATCAGAAGATTGCTCTTGATGTGCATGCTTTCCAGGAGCACAGGCTGCCCTTAGGTCAAGTGGATGCCTGACAGGTGGGGCTGAGAACTGAAGTGTGGCCTTTGAAGGCCATCACCCTTGTCAGCAGGTTTTGGTTATCATAGTGTTATGGATTGAATTGTTTTCCCCCAAAATATGTGCTGTAAATCCTAGCCTCTATGCCTGTGGTTATAATCCCCTTTGGAAATAGATAGTCTTTGTTATGTTAATCAAACAAGATTAGTATAGGGTGTATCTTGAGTTAATCTCTTTTGTGAAATACAAAAGAGATTAAACAAGCAATAGAGAGCAGCAGAGATGGGGAAGATAGATGCCAAACCACACGGAGATCTCCAATGAACCAGGAAACAAGCTGAAGAGACAAGGATCTTCCCCCAGAGCAGACAGAGAAAGTCTTCCCCTAGAGCTGGCATCCTGAATTTAGACTTCTAGCCTCCTACACTGTGAGAAAATAAATTTTTGCTTCTTAAAGCCATCCACTTTGGTATTTTTGTTATAGCAGCACTGGATAACTACAACACGTAGTGACAAGATGAAAGGCATTAGCTATGTATTATTTAAGGAGCCCTTGTGGCACAATGGTTAAGGCTTGGCTGCTAATCAAAAGGTGGCGGTTTGAATCCACCAGCCTCTCCCAGGGAGAAAGGTGTGGCAGTCTGCTTCTGTAAAGATTACAGCCTCAGACCTTTAGGGCAGTTCTACTCTGTCCCAGAGGTTAATATGAGTTGGAACCAACTTCTAGCCAATGTTGTTAGGTACCATCAAGTCTGTTCTGACTCATATCAACCCTCCAGGACAGAGTAGAACTGCCCTATGTACAACAGAATGAAACACTGCGCCATCCTTACCATCATTGTTATGCTTGAGCCCATTGTCGCTACCACTGTGTCAATCCATCTCACTGAGGGCCGTCCTCTTTTTAGCTGACCCTCTACCTTACCAAGCATGATGTCCTTCTCCAGGGACTGGTCCCTTCTGATAACTTGTCCAAAGTATGTGAGACATAGCCTCGCCATCCCTGCCTCTAAGGAGCATTCTGGTTGTACTTCTTCCAAGACAGATTTGTTTGTTCTTTTGACAGTTCATGGTATGTTCAACATTCTTCGCCAACACCACAATTCAAACGCGTCAATTCTTCTGTGGTCATCCTTATTCACTGTTCAGCTTTCGCATGCATATGAGGCAATTGAAAACACCATGGCTTGGAACAAGAGCACCTTAGTCTTCAAGGTGACATCTTTGTTTTTCAACACTTTAAAGAGGTCTTTTGCAGAAGATTTGCCCAATGCAATGTGTCTTTTGATTTCTTGACTGCTGTTTCCGTGGGTGTTGATTGTGAATCCAAGTAAAATGAAATCCTTGACAACTTCAATCTTTTCTCAGTTTATTATGATGTTGCTTATTGGTCCAGTTGTGAGGATTTTTGTTTTCTTTACGTTGAGGTGTAATCCATACTGAAGGCAATGGGTATGTATTATTTAGAATATAAAGGATAGGATTATTTACTATATTAACATCTCCACTTTTTTTTTCTATTGCTATAATCTACAAATTCCGTTCTGCCCTTAATGATTTTTTTTTATTTTTAAAATTATTTTTATTGTACTTCAGATGGAGATTTATGGAAGAAACTAGTTTCTCATTAAATACTACACATATTGTTTTATGACATTGGCTAACAACCCCATGACATGTCAACACTTTCCTTTCTCAAATTTAGGTCCCCTATAGTTTTTTTTTAGTATAAGGTTAGTATAAGGTTGGAAACCCTGGTGGCGTAGTGGTTAAATGCTACAACTGCTAACCAAAAGGTCAGCAGCTGGATCCACCAGGCTGTCTTTGGAAACGCTATGGAGCAGTTCTCTGACCTATAGGGTCACTATAAGTTGGAATCAACTTGACTGCAATGGGTTTTGGTTTAGTATTATAAGCTTTCCTGACCCCTCCTGCCTTCTAGTCCTTGCCCCAGGGTCAGTGTGCCCCTTTAGTCTCGTTTCGTTTTACGGAGTTGTCCAATCTTTGGCTGAATGGTGAACCTCAGAAGCGACTTCATTACTGAGCTGATAAGGTGTCCGGGGGCCATACAATTGGGGTTTCTCCAGTCTCTGTCAGGTCAGCAAGTCTGGTCTTTCTTTTTGTGTTAGAATTTTGTTCTATGGTTTTCACCAGTTCTGTCCAGGACCCTCTATCGTGATCCCTGCCAGAGCAGTCAGAGGTGGTAGCCAGGCACCATGTCGTTGTATTGGACTCAGTCTGGTGGAAGCCATAGTAGATGTGGTCCATTACTCCTCTGGACTAATCTTTCCCCTGTGTCTTCAGTTTTCTTCATTATTCCTTGCTCCCAAAGGGGTGAGACCAGTGGAGTATCCTAGGTGGCTGCTCACAGGCTTTTAAGACCCCAGACACTACTCACTACATTAGAATGTAGAACATTTTCTTTATAAACAATGTTATGCCAATTGAGCTAGGTGTTCCCCAAGACCACAGTCCCCACAGCCCTCAGCCCAGCAATCCAGTCCCTAAGGGAGTTTGGATTTATCGATGGAGCTTCCATGACCTTGCCTTGTACAAGTTGTGCTGGCTTCCCCAGTATTGTGTACTGTCTTACCCTTCACCAAGGTTACCACTTATCTATTGTCTATTTAGTGTTTTTGCATCCCTACCCCTCCCCAACCTTATAATCATCAAAGATTGTTTCTTTTGTGGGTAAACCTTTATATGATTTTTTTACAGTAGTGGTCTCATACACTGTCCTTTTGTGATTAACTTATTTCACTCGGCAGAATGTCCTCCAGATTCATCCATGTTATGAGATGCTTCACAGATTCATCATTGTTCTTTATTGTTAGGTAATACTCAGTTGAGTGTGTGTACCATAGATTGTTTATCCATTCATCTGTTGAAGGGCATCTAGGTTGTTTCCATGTTTTTGCTATTGTGAACAATGCTGAAATGAACATGTGTGTGCATATGTCTATTTGTGTCACGACTCTTATTTCTCTAGAATATTCCTAGGAGTGAGATTGCTGGATTATATGGTATTTCATACAAAGTATGAATCTAGGAAAATTGGAAACCCTCAAAAATGAAATGGAACACATAAACATCAATATCCTAGGCATTAGTGAGCTGAAATGGACTGGTACTGGCCATTTTGAATCAGACAATTGCATAGTCTACTATGCTGGAAATGACAACTCAAAGAGGAATGGTGTTGCATTCATCATCCAAAAGAATGTTTCAAGATCTATCCTGAAGTACAATGCTGTCAGTGATAGGATAATATCCATACGCCCACAAGGAAGACCAGTTAACTACTATTATTCAAATTTACGCACCAACCGCTAGGGCCAAAGACGAAGAAATAGAAGATTTTTTTTTTCATAATTTTTATTAAGCTTCAAGTGAACGTTTACAAATCCAATCAGTCTGTCACATATAAGTTTACATACATCTCACTCCCTACTCCCACTTACTCTCCCCCTCTTGAGTCAGCCCTTTCAGTCTCTCCTTTCTTGACAATTTTGCATGCTTCCCTCTCTCTCTATCCTCCCATCCCCCCTCCAGACAAGAGTTGCCAACACAATCTCAAGTGTCCACCTGATATAATTAGCTCACTCTTCATCAGCGTCTCTCTCCCACCCGCTGACCAGTCCCTTTCATTTCTGATGAGTTGTCTTCGGGGATGGTTCCTGTCCTGTGTCAACAGAAGGTCTGGGGAGCATGGCCGCCGGGATTCCTCCAGTCTCAGTCAGACCATTAAGTTTGGTCTTTTTATGAGAATTTGGGGTCTGCATCCCACTGATCTGCTGCTCCCTCAGGGGTCCTCTGCTGTGCTCCCTGTCAGGGCAGTCATCGATTGTGGCCGGGCACCAACTAGTTCTTCTGGTCTCAGGATGATGTAGGTCTCTGGTTCATGGGGCCCTTTCTGTCTCTTGGGCTCTTAGATGTCGTGTGGCCTTGGTGTTCTTCATTTTCTTTTGCTCCAGGTGGGTTGAGACCAATTGCTGCATCTTAGATGGCCGCTTGTTAACATTTAAGACCCCAGACGCCACATTTCAAAGTGGGATGCAGAATGATTTCATAATAGAATTATTTTGCCAATTGACTTAGAAGTCCCCGCAAACCATGTTCCCCAGACCCCCGCACTTGCTCCGCTGAGCTTTGAAGCATTCATTTTATCCCGGAAACTTCTTTGCTTTTGGTCCAGTCCAATTGAGCTGACCTTCCATGTATTGAGTGTTGTCTTTCCCTTCACCTAAAGCAGTTCTTATCTACTGATTAATCAATAAAAAACCCTCTCCCACCCTCTCTCCCTCCCCTCCTCGTAACCACAAAAGTATGTGTTCTTCTCAGGTTTACTATTTCTCAAGATCTTATAATAGTGGTCTTATACAATATTTGTCCTTTTGCCTCTGACTAATTTCGCTTAGCATAATGCCTTCCAGGTTCCTCCATGTTATGAAATGTTTCAGAGATTCGTCACTGTTCTTTATCGATGCGTAGTATTCCATTGTGTGAATATACCACAATTTATTTACCCATTCATCTGTTGATGGACACCTTGGTTGCTTCCAACTTTTTGCTATTGTAAACAGAGCTGCAATAAACATAGGTGTGCATATATCTGTTTGTATGAAGGCTCTTGTATCTCTAGGGTATATTCCTAGGAGTGGGATTTCTGGGTTGTATGGTAGTTCTATTTCTAACTGTTTAAGATAACGCCAGATAGATTTCCAAAGTGGTTGTACCATTTGACATTCCCACCAGCAGTGTATGAGAGTTCCAATCTCTCCGCAGCCTCTCCAACATTTATTATTTTGTGTTTTTTGGATTAATGCCAGCCTTGCGGGTGTGAGATGGAATCTCATCGTAGTTTGAATTTGCATTTCTCTAATGGCTAATGATCGAGAGCATTTTCTCATGTATCTGTTGGCTGCCTGAATATCTTCTTTAGTGAAATGTGTGTTCATATCCTTTGCCCACTTCTTGATTGGGTTGTCTTTTTGTGGTTGAGTTTTGACAGAATCATGTAGATTTTAGAGATCAGGCGCTGGTCGGAGATGTCATAGCTGAAAATTCTTTCCCAATCTGTAGGTGGTCTTTTTACTCTTTTGGAGAAGTCTTTAGATGAGCATAGGTGTTTGATTTTTAGGAGCTCCCAGTTATCGGGTTTCTCTTCATCATTTTTGGTAATGTTTTGTATTCTGTTTATACCTTGTATTAGGGCTCCTAGGGTTGTCCCAATTTTTTCTTCCATGATCTTTATCGTTTCAGTCTTTATGTTTAGGTCTTTGATCCACTTGGAGTTAGTTTTTGTGCATGGTGTGAGGTATGGGTCCTGTTTCATTTTTTTGCAAATGGATATCCAGTTATGCCAGCATCATTTGTTAAAAAGGCTTTCTTTTCCCCAGTTAATTGACACTGGTCTTTTGTCAAATATCAGCTGCTCATACGTGGATGGATCTATGTCTGGGTTCTCAATTCTGTTCCATTGGTCTATGTGTCTGTTGTTGTACCAATACCAGGCTGTTTTGACTACTGTGGCTGTATAATAGGTTCTGAAGTCAGGTAAGGTGAGGCCTCCCACTTTCTTCTTCTTTTTCAGTAGTGCTTTGCTTATCCGGGGCTTCTTTCCCTTCCATATGAAATTGGTGATTTGTTTCTCTAGCCCCTTAAAATATGACATTAGAATTTGGATCGGAAGTGCGTTAAATGTATAGATGGCTTTTGGTAGAATAGACATTTTTACTATGTTAAGTCTTCCTATCCATGAGCAAGGTATGTTTTTCCACTTAAGTATGTCCTTTTGAATTTCTTGTAGTAGAGCTTTGTAGTTTTCTTTGTATAGGTCTTTTACATCCTTGGTAAGATTTATTCCTAAGTATCTTATCTTCTTGGGGGCTACTGTGAATGGTATTGATTTGGTTATTTCCTCTTCGGTGTTCTTTTTGTTGATGTAGAGGAATCCAAGTGATTTTTGTATGTTTATTTTATAACCTGAGACTCTGCCAAACTCTTCTATTAGTTTCAGTAGTTTTCTGGAGGATTCCTTAGGGTTTTCTGTGTATATAATCATGTCATCTGCAAATAGTGATAACTTTACTTCTTCCTTGCCAATCCGGATACCTTTTATTTCTTTGTCTAGCCTAATTGCCCTGGCTAAGACTTCCAACACGATGTTGAATAAGAGCGGTGATAAAGGGCATCCTTGTCTGGTTCCCGTTCTCAAGGGAAATGCTTTCAGGTTCTCTCCATTTAGAGTGATATTGGCTGTTGGCTATAAGAGCGGTGATAAAGGGCATCCTTGTCTGGTTCCCGTTCTCAAGGGAAATGCTTTCAGGTTCTCTCCATTTAGAGTGATATTGGCTGTTGGCTTTGCATAGATGCCCTTTATTATGTTGAGGAATTTTCCTTCAATTCCTATTTTGGTGAGAGTTTTTATCATAAATGGGTGTTGGACTTTGTCAAATGCCTTTTCTGCATCAATTGATAAGATCATGTGGTTTTTGTCTTTTGTTTTATTTATGTGATGGATTACATTAATGGTTTTTCTGATATTAAACCAGCCTTGCATACCTGGTATAAATCCCACTTGATCAGGGTGAATTATTTTTTTGATGTGTTGTTGGATTCTATTGGCTAGAATTTTGTTGAGGATTTTTGCATCAATGTTCATGAGGGATATAGGTCTATAATTTTCTTTTTTTGTAATGTCTTTACCTGGTTTTGGTATCAGGGAGATGGTGGCTTCATAGAATGAGTTGGGTAGTATTCCGTCATTTTCTATGCTTTGGAATACCTTTAGTAGTAGTGGTGTTAACTCTTCTCTGAAAGTTTGGTAGAACTCTGCAGTGAAGCCGTCCGGGCAAGGGCTTTTTTTTGTTGGGAGTTTTTTGATTACCGTTTCAATCTCTTTTTTTGTTATGGGTCTATTTAGTTGTTCTACTTCTGAATGTGTTAGTTTAGGTAGGTAGTGTTTTTCCAGGAATTCATCCATTTCTTCTAGGTTTGCAATTTGTTAGAGTACAATTTTTCGTAGTAATCTGAAATGATTCTTTTAATTTCATTTGGTTCTGTTGTGATGTGGTCCTTCTCATTTCTTATTCGGGTTATTTGTTTCCTTTCCTGTATTTCTTTAGTCAGTCTAGCCAATGGTTTATCAATTTTGTTAATTTTTTCAAAGAACCAGCTTTTGGCTTTGTTAAGTCTTTCAATTGTTTTTCTGTTCTCTAATTGATTTAGTTCAGCTCTAATTTTTATTATTTGTTTTCTTCTGGTGCCTGGTGGATTCTTTTGTTGCTCACTTTCTATTTGTTCAAGTTGTAGGGACAGTTCTCTGATTTTGGCTCTTTCTTCTTTTTGTATGTTTGCATTTATTGATATAAATTGGCCTCTGAGCACTGCTTTTGCTGTGTCCCAGAGGTTTTGATAGGAAGTATTTTCATTCTCGTTGCTTTCTATGAATTTCCTTATTCCCTCCTTGATGTCTTCTATAACCCAGTCTTTTTTCAGCAGGGTATTGTTCAGTTTCCAAGTATTTGATTTCTTTTCCCTAGTTTTTCTGTTTTTGATCTCTAGTTTTATTGCCTTGTGGTCTGAGAAGATGCTTTGTAATATTTCGATGTTTTGGACTCTGCAAAGGTTTGTTTTATGACCTAATATGTGGTCTATTCTAGAGAATGTTCCATATGCGCTAGAAAAAAAAGTATATTTTGCAGCAGTTGGGTGGAGAGTTCTGTATAAGTCAATGAGGTCAAGTTGGTTGATTGTTGTAATTAGATCTTCCGTGTCTCTGTTGAGCTTCTTACTGGATGTCCTGTCCTTCTCTGAAAGTGGTGTGTTGAAGTCTCCTACTATAATTGTGAAGGTATCTATCTCGCTTTTCAATTCTGTTAAAATTTGATTTATGTATCTTGCAGCTCTGTCATTGGGTGCGTAAATATTTAATACGGTATGTCTTCCTGATCAATTGTCCCTTTTATCATTATGTAGTGTCCTTCTTTATCCTTTGTGGTGGATTTAAGTCTAAAGTCTATTTTGTCAGAAATTAATATTGCTACTCCTCTTCTTTTTTGCTTATTGTTTGCTTGATATACTTTTTTCCATCCTTTGAGTTTTAGTTTGTTTGTGTCTCTAAGTCTAAGGTGTGTCTCTTGTAGGCAGCATATAGATGGATCGTGTTTCTTTATCCAGTCTGTGACTCTCTGTCTCTTTATTGGTGCATTTAGTCCATTTACATTCAGGGTAATTATAGATAAATAAGTTTTTAGTGCTGTCATTTTGATGCTTTTTTATGTGTGTTGTTGACAATTTCATTTTTCCACATACTTTTTTGTGTTGAGGCGTTTTTCTTAGTAAATTGTGAGATCCTCATTTTCATAGTGCTTGACTTTATGTTAGTTGAGTCATTACGTTTTTCTTGGTTTTTATCTTGAGTTATAGAGTTGTTATACCTTTTTGTGGTTACCTTATTATTTACCCCTATTTTTCTAAGTAAAAACCTAACTTGTATTGTTCTATATCGCCTTGTATCACTCTCCATATGGCAGTTCAATGCCTCCTGTATTTAGTCCCTCTTTTTGATTATTGTGATCTTTTACCTATTGACTTCCATGATTCCCTGTTATGTGTATTTTTTTTTAATTAATCTTAATTTGTTTGTTTTTGTGATTTCCCTATTTGAGTTGATATCAGGACGTTCTGTTTTGTGACCTTGTGTTGTGCTGATATCTGATATTATTGGTTCTCTGACCAAACAATATCCTTTAGTATTTCTTGTAGCTTTGGTTTGGTTTTTGCAAATTCTCTAAACTTGTGTTTGTCTGTAAATATCTTAATTTCACCTTCATATTTCAGAGAGAGTTTTGCTGGATATATGATCCTTGGTTGGCAGTTTTTCTCCTTCAGTGTTCTGTATATGTCGTCCCATTCCCTTCTTGCCTGCATGGTTTCTGCTGAGTAGTCAGAACATATTCTTATTGATTCTCCCTTGAAGGAAACCTTTCTTTTCTCCCTGGCTGCTTTTAAAATTTTCTGTTTATCTTTGGTTTTGGTGAGTTTGATGATAACATGTCTTGGTGTTTTTCTTTTTGGATCAATCTTAAATGGGGTTCGATGAGCATCTTGGATAGCTATCCTTTCGTCTTTCATGATGTCAGGAAAGTTTTCTGTCAGGAGTTCTTCAACTATTTTCTCCGTGTTTTCTGTCTCCCCTCCCTGTTCTGGGACTCCAATCACTCGCAAGTTATCCTTCTTGATAGAGTCCCACGTGATTCTTAGGGTTTCTTCATTTTTTTTAATTCTTTTATCCGATTTTTTTTCAGCTATGTTGGTGTTGATTCCCTGGTCCTCCAGATGTCCCAGTCTGCATTCTAATTGCTCGAGTCTGCTCCTCTGACTTCCTAGTGCATTGTCTAATTCTGTTATTTTATTGTTAATCTTTTGGATTTCTACATGTTGTCTCTCTATGGATTCTTGCAACTTATTAATTTTTCCAGTATGTTCTTGAATAATCTTTTTGAGTTCTTCAACAGTTTTATCAGTGTGTTCCTTGGCTTTTTCTGCAGTTATCCTAATTTCATTTGTGATATCATTAAGCATTCTGTAAATTAGTTTTTTATATTCTGTATCTGATAATTCCAAGATTGTATCTTCATTTGGGAAAGGTTTTGATTCTTTTGTTTGGGGGGTTGGAGAAGCTGTCCCGGTTTGCTTCTTTAAGTGGTTTGATATGGATTGTTGTCTCCGAGCCATCACTGGGAAACTAGTTTTTCCAGAAAATCCGCTGCGTCCAGTCCAAATCCCTGCTGGATGGTTCCCCGGCTCGGATGCTGCTCTTTCTGCTCCAAGACCAGTCACTGCCTCCTGGGGACTTCTCCTACCGGCTGCGTCCCACGCCGCCCGTGGAACCGGCTGGTTCCCCTCCCGGGGTTAGTTCTGGGGGGTGGAGCAGGTCTCTGTGTTTGTGCCGTACCTGAGTGGTGCGCTGGCTCCAGGCTCTGGAAACAATCGCTGCTTCCCTGTATTAGTTCGTTCTCCGTCTCTAAATCTGTGTTTGTTGTTCAGGGCTCGTAGATTGTTATGTATGTGATCGATTCACTTGTTTTTCCGTGTCTTTGTTGTAAGAGGGATCCGAGGTAGCGTCTGCCTAGTCAGCCATCTTGGCTCCGCCTTCTTTTTTTAATAATTTTTATTGAACTTTAAGTGAGCGTTTACAAATCAATTCAGTCTGTCACATGTAAGCTTATATACGCCTTACTCCATACTGCCACTTACTCTCCCCCTAATGAGTCAGCCCTTCCAGTCTCTCCTTTCGTGACAATTTTGCCAGCTTCCAACCCTCTCTACCCTTCTATCCCCCCTCCAGACAGGAGATGCCAACACAGTCTCAAGTGTCCACCTGATACAAGCAGCTCACTCTTCATCAGCATCTCTCTCCAACCCATTGTCCAGTCCCTTCCATGTCTGATGAGTTGTCTTCGGGAATGGTTCCTGTCCTGGGCCAACAGAAGGTTTGGGGACCATGACCACCGGGATTCCTCTAGTCTCAGCCAGACCATTAAGTCTGGTCTTTTTATGAGAATTTGGGGTCTGCAACCCACTGATCTCCTGCTCCCTCAGGGGTTCTCTGTTGTGCTCCCTGTCAGGGCTGTCATCGATTGTGGCTGGGCACCATCTAGTTCTTCTGGTCTCAGGATGATGTAAGTCTCTGGTTCATGTGGCCCTTTCTGTCTCTTTGGCTCATAGTTATCCTGTGACCTTGGTGTTCTTCATTCTCTTTTGATCCAGGTGGGTTGAGACCCATTGATGCATCTCAGATGGCCACTTGTTAGCATTTAAGACCCCAGATGCCACATTTCAAAGTGGGATGCAGAATGTTTTCATAATAGAATTATTTTGCCAATTGACTTAGAAGTCCCCTTAAGCCATAGTCCCCAAACCCCCGCCCTTGCTCCACTGACCTTTGAAGCATTCATTTTATCCCGGACATTCTTTGCTTTTGGTCCAGTCCAGTTGAGCTGACCTTCCGTGGATTGAGTATTGTCCTTCCCTTCACCTAAATTAGTTCTTATCCACTAACTAATCAGTAAATAACCCTCTCCCACCTTCCCTCCCTCCCCCGCTCTTAACCATGAAAGTATGTTTTCTTCTCAATTTATACTATTTCTCAAGACCTTACAATAGTGGTCTTATACAATATTTGTCCTTTTGCCTCTAATTTCACTCAGCATAATGCCTTCCAGATTTCTCCATGTTATGAAATGTTTCCCAGATTCGTCACTGTTCTTTATCAATGCGTAGTATGCCATTGTGTTAATATACCACAATTTATTTACCCATTCATCCGTTGATGGACACCTTGGTTGCTTCCAGCTTTTTGCTATTGTAAACAGAGCTGCAATAAACACGGGTGTGCATATAACTGTTCGTGTGAAGGCTCTTATTTCTCTAGGGTATATTCCGAGGAGTGGGATTTCTGGGTTGTATGGTAGTTCTACTTCTAACTTTTTAAGAAAATGCCAGATAGATTTCCAGAGTAGTTGTACCATTTTACATTCCCACCAGCAGCGTATAAGAGTTCCAATCTCTCTGCAGCCTCTCCAACATTTATTATTTTGTGGCTTTTGGATTAATGCCAGCCTTGTTGGTGTGAGATGGAATCTCATCGTAGTTTTAATTTGCATTTCTCTAATGGCTAATGATCCAGAGCATTTTCTCATGTATCTGTTAGCTGCCTGAATATCTTCTTTAGTGAAGTGCATGTTCATATCCTTTGCCCACTTCTTGATTGGGTTGTTTGTCTTTTTGTGGTTGAGTTTTAACAGAATCATATAGATTTTAGAGATCAGGCGCTGGTCGGAGATGTCATAGCTGATCATTCTTTCCCAGTCTATAGATGGTCTTTTTACTCTTTTGGTGAAGTCTTCAGATGAGCATAGGTGTTTGATTTTTAGGAGCTCCCAGTTACCTGGTTTCTCTTCGTCATTTTTGGTAATGTTTTGTATTCTGTTTATGCCTTCTATTAGGGCTCCTAATGTTGTCCCTATTTTTTCTTCCATGATCTTTATAGTTTTAGTCTTTATGTTTAGGTCTTTGATCCACTTGGAGTTAGTTTTTGTGCATGGTGTGAGGTATGGGTCCTGTTTCATGTTTTTGCAAATGGATATCCAGTTATGCCAGTACCATTTGTTAAAAAGACTATCTTTTCCCCAATTAACTGACACTGGGCCTTTGTCAAATATCAGCTGCTCATAGGTGGATGGATTTATATCTGGGTTCTCAATTCTGTTCCATTGGTCTATGTGCCTGTTGTTGTACCAGTACCAGGCTGTTTTGACTACTGTGGCTGTATAATACGTTCTAAAATCAGGTAGAGTGAGGCCTCCCACTTTCTTCTTCTTTTTCAGTAATGCTTTACTTATCCGAGGCTTCTTCCCCTTCCATATGAAGTTGGTGATTTGTTTCTCCATCACATTAAAAAATGCCATTGGAATTTGGATCGGAAGTGCATTGTATGTATAGATGGCTTTTGGTAGAATAGATATTTTTACTATGTTAAGTCTTCCTATCCATGAGCAAGGTATGTTTTTTCACTTAAGTAGGTCCTTTTCAGTTTCCTGGAGTAGTACTTTGCAGTTTTCTTTATATAGGTCTTTTACATCTTTGGTAAGATTTGTTCCTAAGTATTTTATCTTCTTGGGGGCTACTGTGAATGGTATTGATTTGGTTATTTCCTCTTCGATGTTCTTTTTGTTGATGTAATGGAATCCAAGTGATTTTTGTATGTTTATCTTATAACCTGAGACTCTGCCAAACTCTTCTATTAGTTTCAGTAGTTTTCTGGAGGATTCCTTAGGGTTTTCTGTGTATAAGATCATGTCATCTGCAAATAGAGATAATTTTACTTCCTCCTTGCCCTTTATTTCTTTGTCTAGCCTAATTGCTCTGGGTAGGACCTCTAGCACAATGTTGAATAAGAGCGGTGATAAAGGGCATCCTTGTCTGGTTCCCGTTCTCAAGGGAAATGCTTTCAGGCTCTCTCCATTTAGAGTGATGTTGGCTATTGGCTTTGTATAGATGCCCTTTATCATGCTGAGGAATTTTCCTTCAATTCCTATTTTGCTGAGAGTTTTTATCATGAATGCGTGTTGGACTTTGTCAAATGCCTTTTCTGCATCAATTGATGAGATCATGTGGTTTGTCTTTTGTTTTATTTATATGGTGGATTACATTAATGGCTTTTCTAATATTAAACCAATCTTGCATAAAAAATTTACCTGGTATAAATCCCACTTGTTCGTGGTGGATTATTTTTTTTTGATATGTTGTTGAATTCTATTGGCTAGAATTTTGTTGAGGTTTTTTGCATCTATGTTCATGAGGGATATAGGTCTGTAAGTTTCTTTTTTTGTGATGTCTTTACCTGGTTTTGGTATCAGGGATATGGTGGCCTCATAGAATGAGTTAGGTAGTATTCCGTCATTTTCTGTGCTTTGAAATACCTTTAGTAGTAGTGGTGTTAACTCTTCTCTGAAGGTTTGGTAGAACTCTACAGTAAAGCTGTCTGGGCCAGGGCTTTTTTTTTGTTGGGAGTTTTTTGATTACCGTTTTAATCTCTTTTTTTGTTATGGGTCTATTTAGTTGTTCTACTTCTGAATGTGTTAGTTTAGGTAGGTAGTGTTTTTCCAGGAATTCATCCATTTCTTCTAGGTTTGCAAATTTGTTAGAGTGCAATTTTTCGTAATAACCTGATATGATTCTTATAATTTCAGTTGGGTCTGTTGCGATGTGGCCCATCTCATTTCTTATTCGGGTTATTTGTTTCCTTTCCTGTATTTCTTTAGTAAGTCTGGCCAATGGTTTATCGATTTTGTTAATTTTTTCAAAGAACCAGCTTTTGGCTTTGTTAATTCTTTCAATTGTTTTTCTGTTCTCTAATTCATTTAGTTCAGCTCTAATTTTTATTATTTGTTTTCTTCTGGTGTCTGATGGATTCTTTTGTTGCTCACTTTCTATTTGTTCAAGTTGTAGGGACAGTTCTCTGATTTTGGCTCTTTCTTCTTTATGTATGCGTGCATGTATTGATATAAACTGACCTCTGAGGACTGCTTTTGCTGTGTCCCAGAGGTTTTGATAGGAAGTGTTTTCATTCTCGTTGCATTCTGTGAATTGCTTTATTCCCTCCTTGATGTCTTCTATAACCCAGTCTTTTTTCAGCAGGGTATTGTTCAGTTTCCAAGTATTTGATTTCTTTTCCCTGATTTTTCTGTTATTGATTTCCACTTTTATGGCCTTGTGATCTGAGAAGATGCTTTGTAATATTTCGACCTTTTGGATTCTGCAAAGGTTTGTTTTATGGCCTAATATGTGGTCTATTCTTGAGAATGTTCCATGTGCACTAGAAAAAAAAGTATACTTTGCAGCAGTTGGGTGCAGTGTTCTGTATAAGTCAATGAGGTCAAGTTGTTTGACTGTAGCAATTAGGTCTTCCGTGTCTCTATTGAGCTTCTTACCGGATGTCCTGTCCTTCTCTGAAAGTGGTGTGTTGAAGTCTCCTACTGTAACTGTGGAGGTGTCTATCTCACTTTTCAGTTCTGTTAAAGTTTGTTTTATGTATCTTGCAGCCCTGTCATTGTGTGCATAAATATTTAATATGGTTATATCTTCCTGGTCAATTGTCCCTTTAATCATTATGTAGTGTCCTTCTTTATCCTTTGTGGTGGCTTTAACTTTAAAGTCTATTTTGTCAGAAATTAATATTGCTACTCCTGCTCTTTTTTGCTCATTGTTTGCTTGATATATTTTTTCCATCCTTTGAGTTTTAGTTTGTTTGTGTCTCTAAGTAAGGTGTGTCTCTTGTAGGCAGCATATAGACGGATCGTGTTTCTCTATCCAGTCTGTGACTCTCTGTCTCTTTATTGGTGCATTTAGTCCATTTACATTCAGTATAATTAGGGGTAAGTGTGTGTTTAGTGCTGTCATTTTGATGCCTTTTTATGTGTGTTGTTGACAATTTCATTTTTCCACTTACTTTTTTGTGCTGAGACTTTTTCTTTGTAAATTGTGTGTTCCTCATTTTCATAGTATTTGACTTTATGTTTGCTGAGTCATTATGTTTTTCTTGGTTTTTATTTTGTGTTATGGAGTTCTTATACCTCTTTGTGGTTACCTTAATATTTACCCCTATTTTTCTAAGTAAAAACCTAACTTGTACCATCCTATATCACCTTGTATCCCTCTCCATATGGCAGTTCTATGCCACCTGTATTTAGTCCCTCTTTTTTTTTTTTTGATTATTGTCATCTTTTACATATTGTCTTCAATGATTCCCTGTTTTGAGCTTTTGTTTCTTTTTAAAATTAATCTTAATTTGTTTTGGTGATTTTGCTATTTGAGTTGATATCAGGATGTTCTATTCTGTGACCTTGTGACCTTGTGTTGTGCAGGTATCTGATATTATTGGTTTTCCGACCAAACAATTTCCTTTAGTATTTCTTGCAGCTTTGGTTTTTTTTTTTTGCAAATTTCCTAAGCTTGTGTTTATGTGTAAATGTTTTAATTTCGCCTTCATATTTGAGAGAGACTTTTGCTGGATATATGATCCTTGTCTCGCAGTTTTTCTCCTTCAGTGCTCTATATATGTCATCCCATTGCCTTCTCGACTTCATGGTTTCTGTTGAGTAGTCTGAACTTATTCTTATTGATTCTCCTTTGTAGGAGACCTTTCTTTTATCCCTGGCTGCTTTTAAAAAGAAATAGAAGGTTTTTATCAGCTGCCGCAGTCTGAAATTGATCAAACATGCAATCAAGATGCACTGATAATTACTGGTGATTGGAATGCAAAAGTTGGAAACAAAGAAGAAGGATCAGTAGTTGGAAAATATGGCCTTGGTGTTAGAAACAATGGCAGAGATGGAATGATAGAATTTTGCAAAACCAGTGACTTCTTCACTGCAAATACTTTCTTTCAACCACATAAATGGTGACCTATACACATGGACCTCACCAGATGAAACACTCAGAAATCAAATTGACTACATCTGTGGAAAGAGACAATAGAAAAGCTCAATATCATCAGTCAGGAAAAGGCCCGGAGCCGACTGTGGAACAGACCATCGATTGCTCATATGCAAGTTCAAGCTGAAACTGAAGAAAATCAGAGCAAGTCCACAAGAGCCAAATATGACCTTGAGCATATCCCACCGGAATTTAGAGACCATCTGAAGAATAGATTTGACTCGTTGAACACTAGTGACTGAAGACCAGACGAGTTGTGGAATGACATCGAGGACATCATCCATGAAGAAAGCAAGAGGTCATTGAAAAGACAGGTAAGAAAGAAAAGACCAAGATGGATGTTGGAGGAGACTCTGCAACTTGTTCTTGAGCGCTGAGCAGCTAAAGCAAAAGGAAGAATTGATGAAGTAAAAGAACTGAACAGAAGATTTCAAAGGGTGGCTCGAGAAGACAAAGTAAAGTATTATAATGACATGTGCAAAGAGCTCGAGATGGAAAACCAAAAGGAAGAACACGCTCAACGTTTCTCAAGCTGAAAGAACTGAAGAAAAAAATCAAGCCTCGAGTTGCAATAGTGAAAGATTCCATAGGGAAAATGTTAAACGGCGCAGGAAGCATCAAAAGAAGATGGAAGGAATACACAGAGTCATTATACCCAAAAGAATTAGTCAATGTTCAACCGTTTCAAGAGGTGGCATATGATCAGGAACCAATGGTGCTGAAGGAAGAAGTCCAAGCTGCTCTGAAGGCATTGGTGAAAAACAAGGCTCCAGGAATTGATGGAACATCAATTGAGATGTTTCAACAAACAGATGCAGCACTGGAGGTGCTCACTCATCTATGCCAAGAAATATGGAAGACAGCTTCCTGGCCAGCTGACTGGAAGAGATCCATATTTACGCCTATTCCCAAGAAAGGTGATCCAACTGAATGTGGAAATTAGAGAACAATATCATTAATATCACATGCAAGCAAAATTTTGCTGAAGATCATTCAAAAACGGCTGCAGCTCTATATCAACAGGGAACTGCCAGAAATTCAGGCTGTTTTCAGAAGAGGATGTGGAACCAGAGATATCATTGCTGATGTCAGATGGATCCTGGCTGAAAGCAGAGAATACCATAGGGATGTTTACATGTGTTTTTTTTGACTATGCAAAGGTATTTGACTGTGTGGGTCGTAACAAACTATGGATAACGCTGCGAAGAATGGGAATTCCAGAACACTTAATTGTGCTCATGAGGAACCTGTACATAGATCAAGAGGCAGTTGTTCAGACAGAACAAGGGGATACTGATTGGTTTAAAAGTCAGGAAAGGTTTGCTTCAGGGTTGTATTCTATCACCATACCTATTTAATCTGTGTGCTGAGCAAATAATACAAGAAGGCGGACTATATGAAGAAGAACGGGTATCAGGATTGGAGGAAGACTCATTAACAACCTGAGTTATGCAGATGAAACAACCTTGCTTGCTGAAAGTGAAGAGGACTTGAAGCACTTACTAATGAAGATCAAAGACCACAGCTATCAGTATGGATTGCACCTCAACATAAAGAAAACAAAAATCCTCACAACTGGGCCAATGAGGAACATCATGATAAATGGAGAAAAGATTGAAGTTGTCAAGGATTTCATTTACTTGGTTCCACAATCAATAGCCATGGAAGCAGCGGACAAGAAATCAAAAGATGCATTGCATTGGGTAAATCTGCTGCAAAGGACCTCTTCAAAGTGTTGAAGAGCAAAGTTGTCACCTTGAAGACTAAGGTTCACCTGACCCAAGCCATGGTATTTTCAATTGCATCATATGCATTTGAAAGCTGGGCAATGAATAAGGAAGACCAAAGAATTGATGCCTTTGAACTGTGGTGTTGGCAAAGAATATTGAATATAGCATGGACTGCCAAAAGAATGAACAAATCTGTCTTAGAAGTACAGCCAGAATGGTCCTTAAAGGCAAGGATGGCAAGATTGCATCTTACATACTTTGGACAGGTTGTCAGGAGAGATCAGTCCCTGGAGAAGGACATCATGCTTGGCAGAGTACAGGGTCAGCAGAAAAGAGGAAGATCCTCAACGAGGTGGATTGACAAAGTGGCTGCAACAATGAGCTCAAGTATAACTACGATTGTGAGGATGGCTCAGGACAGGGCAGTGTTTCGTTTTGGTGTGCATAGGGTAGCTATGAGTCAGAACCAACTCGATGGCACCTAACAACAACAACAACAAAGTGGTATTTCTGTTTTTAGCTTTCTTAGGAAGCACCATATCGTTTTTCAAAATGGTTGTATCATTTTACATTCCCACCTGCAGTGCATAAGAGTTCCGATCTCCCTGCAGCCTCTCCAACATGTTATTTCCTGTTTTTTTTTTTTATTCCCACTAGTGATGCTGGGGTGAGACGGTATCTCACTGTGGTTTTGATTTGCATTTGTCTAATAGTTTAATAGCTAGCGATCGCGAGCATTTCCTCATGTGTCTGTTGGCCGTTTGAATGTCGTCTTTGGTGAAGTGTCTGTTCATTTCCTTTGCTCACTTTTTAAATTGGATTATTTGTCTTTTTGTTGTAGGGGTGTTGGATTTTCTTAAAGATTTTAGAGATTAGACCTTTGGCTGATTTGTCATAGCCCCCCAAATTTTTTCCCAGTCTGTAGGTTCCGTTTTTACTGTTTTGGTGAAATCTTTTGATGAGTGTGTTTAATTTTTAGAAGGTCCCAGTTATCTAGCATATCCTTTGGAGCTTGTGTGTTGTTGGTTGGGGTTTGGATCCTATTAATGACATTTATTAGGGCCTCTAGTGTTGATCCTATTTTTTCTTCTATGAACTTCATACTTTTGGGCTTTATATTTAGATCTTTGATCCATTTTGAATTAGTTTTTGTATATGGTGTGAGGTATGGGTCCTGTTTCATTTTTTTTTTTGCAGATGGACATCCAGTTTTGACAACACCATTTGTTAAAAAAGAATGTCTTTTCCCCACTTGATGGACTTTGGGCACTTGACAAAGGTCAGGTGACCATAGGTGGATGGATCTACATCTGGGTTCTCAATTCCGTTCCATTGGTCAATGTTTCTATTGTACCAGTACCAAGCTGTTTTGACTACTGTAGCTGTATAGTAGGTTCTGAGGCCAGGTAGTGTGAGTCCTCCTACTTTATTCTTCTTCTTCAGTAGTCTTTCTTCTAGGGCTTCTTCCCTTTCCACGTAAAGTTAATGATAATTTTTTCCATCTCTAAGAATGTTGTTGTTATTTGTATCAGAAATGCATTGTATTTGTAAACCGCTTTGGGTAGAATTGTCATTTTCACAATGTTGAGTCTACCCATCCTTGAGCATGTTATGTTTTTCCACTTACGTAGATCTCTTTTGGTTTCTTGTAGTAGTGTTTTGTAGTTTTCTTTGAAGAGGTCCTTTATGTCCCTGGTTAGATTACTCTTAAGTGTTTTATTTTTTTCGGGGCTATTATAAATGTAATTGTTTCCCTGATTTCCTTTTCATCATTCTCCTTATTGGTGTATAGGAATCCAACTGATTTTTGTATATTTATCTTGTATCCTGCCACTCTCCTGAACCCTTCTATTAGCTTCAGTAGCTTTCTAGTGGATTCTTTGGGTTTTCTATGTAGAGTATCATATCATCCACAAATAGGGACAGGTTAACTTCTTCACTATGAATTTGGATTCCCTTTATTTCTTTTTCTTATGTTATTGTTCTAGCTAGGACTTCCAGCAAGATGTTAAATAGGAGTGGCAATAAAGGGCATCCTTGCCTTGTTCCTGTTCTCAAGGGGAATGTTTTCAGCCTTCTCATTAACAATAATGTTGGCTGTTGGTTTTGCATAAAAACCAAAAAACCAAACCCAGTGCCTTCGAGTCGATTCCGACTCATAGTGACCCTGTAGGACAGAGTAGAACTGCCCCTTAGAGTTTCCAAGGAGTGCCTGGCAGATTCAAACTGCTGACCCTTTGTTTAGCAGCCATAGCACTTAACCAGTACGCCACTAGTGTTTCCTGGTTTTGCATAGATGCCCTTTATTACGTTGAGAAATTTCCCTTCTATGCCTATTTTATTGAGAATTTTTATCAGGAATCATTTTTGGACTTTGTCAAATGCCTTTTCTACATCGATTGAGATGATCATGTAATTCTTTTCTTTCCTTTTATTTATGTGTGGATTACGCTGATTGATTTTCTAATGTTGAACCATCCTTTCATACCTGGTATGAATCCTACTTGGTCGTGGTGTATTTTTTTTTTTTTTTTGTAACGATGCTGAATTCTATTGGCTAGAATTTTTGTATCTATATTCAAGGCAGATATTGTACTGTAATTTTCCTTGTTTTGTGGTGTCTTTGCCTGGTTTTGGTATCAGGGTTATGCTGGCTACTTAGAATGAATTTGAAAGTCATCGCTCCCTTTTCTATATTCTGAAATACTTTTAGTAGTAGTGGTGTAAGTTTTTCTCTGAATGTTTGGTAGAAATCTCCAGTGAAGCCGTCAGGGCTAGGACTTATTTTTGTTGGTAGTTTATTTTTTTAATTTACCTTTTCTATCTCTTGTCTTGTTATGGGTCTATTCAGATTTTCAACATCATTTTGTGTTAGTTTGGGTAGGTAATATATTTCTAGAAATTTGTCCATTTCCTCTAGGTTTTCAAATTTGTTGGAGTATAGTTCTCCATAATACTCTGTTGTAATCTTTTTTATTTCAGCTGGGTCTGTTGTAATATTACCCATTTCATTTCTTATTTGGGTTATTTGCATCCTCTCCTGTTTTTCTTTTGTCAGTTTGAGAAGTACTTGTTGATTTTGTTGATCCTTTCAAGGAACCAACTTTTGGTTTTGTTGGTTCTTTTTATTATTTTTTCTATTCTCTATTTCATTTACATCTGCTTTGATCTTTATTATTTCCTTTCTTCTGGTGGCTGTAGACTTCTTTTTCTGTTCTCTATTGTTCAAGTTGTGCAGCTAATGTTTTGATTTTGTCCCTTCCTTCTTTTTTTCCTGTGTTCCTCTATTGCTATAAATTGGCCCCTGAGGACTGCCTTTGCAGTGTCCTAAAGGTTTTGGTATGATGTGTTTTCATTCTCTTTTGATTCTAGGAGTTTTTTTATTTCATCTCTGATTTCTTCTATCACCCATTTGTTTTAAAGCAGGGTTTTATTCAGCTTCCATGTAACTGATTTTTTTTCCTTGCTTTTCCTGTTGTTAATTTCTACTTTGATGGCATTGTGGTCTGAGAAGATACTTTGTATTATTTCAGTGTTTTGGATTTTGTTGAGGGTTGTTCTGTGGTGTAAGATGTGGTCTATTCTGGAGAATGTTCCATGTGAGTTGGAAAATAATGTGTACTTTGCAGGTGTTGGTTGATTGCTCTTTGTCTATGAGGTCACATTGTCTGATTGTGTCCTTTAGCTCTTCTGTATCTTTGTTGAGTTTCTTTCTAGACGTTCTGTCCTTTACCGAGAGTGGTGTGTCGAAATCTCCTACTATTATTGTGGAACTGTCAATTTCTCTTTTCAGTGCTATTAGAGTTTGTTTTATGTATTTTGGAGACCTGTCACTGGGTGTGTAGATGTTTATTATGGTTAAGTCTTCATTATGGATTGTCCCTTTAATCATTATATAGTACTCTTCTTTGTCTCTTACGGTGGATTTTGTTTTAAAGTCTATTTTATCTGCTATCAGTATTGCCACTCCTGCTCTTTTTTGATCTATTTTTTCCATCCTTTGATTTTTAATAAATTTACATCTTTGTTTCAGAGGTGTGTCTCTTGTAGACAGCATATTGATGGATCCTGCTTTTTATCCATTCTGTCACTCTCTGTCTCTTTATGGGTGTGTTTAGGCCATTTGTATTCAGTGTAATTATTGATAGATGTGAGTTTTTTGCTCACGTTTTGTAGTGCTTCTTTTTGAGGTGCTGACGGTTCTTTGTTCCTCTTATTCTCCTGTGCTGAATTCCTTTTGTTGTGGATTTCTTTTTCATTTCTTTAATTTTGTAGATTTTCTTTTTATTGAGACTTTATGTTTTTCTTCTTTATTTTGATGAGTAGGTTTGTTAACTTTCTTTGTAGTTCCCGTGAAATTCACCCTTCTCTTCCTAGGTTTGAACCAGTCTATCATCACCTTGCCTTCTTCTGCATTGGAAAGTTCTATACCGATACAATTTATTCCCTCTTTTATTGTTCTGACATTGTTGTCGTTTACAGATTAACCTCTGTGGTCCCTGCTGAAATTCTTTTGGTTTTGGATACTCCTTGAGAGTTTATTTCCTAGTTTGGTATTTGGCTGGTACAATCTCTCAACCTAGATTCAGGCTGTGGTGTGATGTTGTTTGTTCTTAGACTGAAAAAAAAAAAAGGACTCCCTTTAATAATTCTTGTAAGTTTGGTTTAGTTTTTACACATGCCCTTAATTTTTGTTTATCAGGAAATGTCCTAATTCCACCATCATATTTGAACGAAAGTTTTGCAGGATATGTTATTCTTGGTTGGCCATTTTTTTCTTTCAAGGTTTTGTATATGTCATCTTATTGCCTTCTTGCCTGCATGGTTTCTGCTGAATAATTACAGCTTAGTCTTATCGTTTCTCCTCTCTATGTCACCTTTTGTTTTTCTCGAGGTGCTCTCAGGGTTTTTTCTTTGTCTTGATTTTAGTGAGTGTGATTATGATATGCCTTGGTGATTTTCTGTAGGGGTCTATCCTACATGGGGTTTGTTAACCTTCTTGGATGGTCAGCTTCTCATCTTGCATGATATTAGGGAAGTTTTCTGCCTACAATTCTTCAATGATCCTCTCTGTGTTTTCCATTTTCTTCCCCTGTTCTGGGACTCTGATTTCTCACAAATTTTTGCTTTTAAGTGTATCCCATGTAATTCTCAATTTTCTTTGTTCTTTTTTCTGATTTTTCCTCAAAGAGAGTTGTATCCAAGTGTTTGTCTTCAATTTCACTGATCCTGTCTTCTATCCTTTCAAACCTGCTCCTCAGCCCTTCTATGACACTATCCATTTCTGAAATCTTATTGTTTATCTTTTAGACTTTTAATTTTTTTTTTTTATGATTT
The DNA here is from genome assembly GCF_024166365.1 of Elephas maximus indicus. Lineage (NCBI taxonomy): Eukaryota > Metazoa > Chordata > Mammalia > Proboscidea > Elephantidae > Elephas > Elephas maximus. The sequence goes on from NC_064833.1 coordinate 89,406,413, forward strand.
CTAGTTGGGAGTTTATTTTCACATTTTGTTCCTGTATTATTTTCCTGAATTCTTTCATTTTTTTGTCTGTATTTTGCATGAATTTGTCTGCTTTTTCCATGAATTTGTCTATTTTTTCCTCATTTTTGTCTGCTTTTTGTTTCAACTTGTGGATAGCTCTGAATATTAGAGATTTGATTTCCATATCAGGCAGTTCTAGTGCCTTTTCTTTTACTGCCTAGTCATCTGGTGCTTTATTTTGGATGCCTCCTGGAACCACTCTGTCCTGTTTTTTTTTATATGTTTTGATATTGTCTGCTGTCTTCTGGACATTCAGTAGTTATTTTCTTCATTTATTGGTTGTAGGTCTATTTGTTTCATCCTACTTTTTGGTTTTACCATTTATGTCTGAGTAGATGGGCTATGCATTCTTTGTCATTTGCTAGTCTGTGGTCATGATAGTTTTCACCTCCTTGTCCAATGGGAAGTGCCAGTTACTCAGCTATGGTGCAGCAGGGCAGGTCCAGCTGAAGGGGAGTGGTTGGGATGGGTTGTGTGTTGCACGTACTAGGGCTGCTGGGTAGGTTCTGGTAGGCTGTGCCTGTGTTGCTCGGGGGTGTGATGTTCAGCGCATGGTGCAGGTAGGCAAGAAGGAGGGGGGAGGTTGTAATGTGTGGAGGTAATATGGTTATGGGAAAGAGGTGAGAATGGAGAGAGGAACAGGAGCCAAAAAAGAGAGAAGTGCTAAGGGAGGTTGCTGTTGGAGTGCAGAGATGAGAAACCAAGAAATGGAGAAAAACAAAAGAGAAAAAAAAGAAAAAAAAGTACAGAAAAATTTGGAAGAAAAAAAAAAAAGAAAGAAAGGGAATGCCCCCAGGGCTCCCACCAGTGGAGCTGCAAAGAGAAGGGAGGTGCTCTCAGGCTGTGCAGTATAGCCTGGCTGAGGGTGGGAGTATAGATGTCACACAGTGCCAGGTATTCAGGAGGAAGGAAAAGAAGGTAAGCATAGAGAGACAAGAATTGAGAAATGAAGAAAGAAAGAAAGGGAAAAAGAGAAAGAGAAAAAAAAAAAAGAAGAAATGCCCCCCAGGGGTAGGGGAACTGGCTCCTAAATCATGCAGTGCAACCTGGCTAGAAGGGGCTCCCAAGCCATGAAAAGAAAAACAAAACATGCAAACAAAAGAAAACAGAACAAAGAAAAAAAGGGAAAAAAGCTCCAGGGATCCCACCAGCGTGGTGTCACGGGCCAGGGGAGTGGCTCCACAGTCGAGCAGCACTTTACAGCCTTTCAAGAAGAAGCAAAGATGGCACATGGAGCCAGGTATCTGAGAGGAAAGTGCGGGGGAGGACGTGATGGGAGGCATGGAAGAAATCAAAAGAAACGGAAAAAAAGCGACATCAGCAATGGAAAAATGGCACTCAGGTAGCCGGCCAGTGTTACTGGTGCAAATCCAAGCAACCTGGGGTGGAAGGAGTTGCTTCTCAGCCAAGGGAATGAGTCCAGCAGGAAGCAGAGGAGGCTGAAGGGGAGGAGAAGGGTGGGGTTAGGAAAGCATATATCGCTGGTTACCAGGTTCTCTGTCTCCTGCTGGGAACTTCATGAATCTGCTTTCTTGTACTCCCTGTATGCCACCCTCTGATGTGGGCAGGGCAAATCCAAGCAGCTTGGATGCTGTACTTCCCGACTGGCTGAGCCACCGCTGCCAGCCAGGAAGTGTGGAGGCAGAGCAGCAGGGAGAGGATGAGGGGTGGGAAAGTGTGTATCACTGGTTACCGGGTGCTCTGTCTTCTGCTGGGAGCTCTGTGAAGCTGCTTTCCCGTACTCCCTGTCCACCGAACCCTGACCAGGAGTCCAAGATGGCGGATCTGTGCCGCATTAGCTGATAGGGAACCTCTGCACATATCTCTCCTTGCTCTTTCTCTCTGTCAGTTTCTTATTCCATTTGGTACTTGGCTGGGTTTTTTATCTCTTCATTTGACACTCTGGCTTCTAGGAGTGACATTTGTCTCTGTTTTACTTAGATTTGCCAGTCTTTGTTGTGGAGGAATGGTGCGATGCTTCTGTCTATGCTGCCATGTTGGCTGGAAGTCCTATTTTATTTGTAAATGTTACTGTGTCTTACGTGGAAGTTTACAGCACAAATTAGTTTTTCCTTCAAAAATTTTATCATAAGTTGTTTTGTGATATTGGTTGTAACTCCTGAAATGTGTCAGCACTTTTCCCCATTTCCCTTCCACCCTGGGTTATCCTTGTCCATTTGTCCAGTTTTCCTGTATACTCCTGGCTCCACTCTTTATACAACACTCTACGTTTTTATCTGCCTTGCAAGTGTGTCTTTCCAGTGTGACTCCTCACCTGGATCGTTCTCACGTTCCTTTGGCCTGCAGGGGCGCACTGGATGGTATGCAGAGGTCTGCCCTGCCTAACTTCATCACACATGTGCACATCGTGTGGAAATTCTCGTCTGACAATTATGTGTTCTGCATGAAGAAGATCACACGGTGTTGTGTGCAGTGACAGGGATTCAGAGGTGTCCTGGGTGCTAGTCCCTCAGAGGGAGAGCTCTGGAGAACTGTAGCATGAGGACTCCATGGATGCTGGTGATGTGGATGGGCCTTAAACACACAGTACTGCTTCAGAAAGCAGGGAAACCAGTGAGATACGTTACACAATACCATCCACACACGGAGGAAGCTTGTGGCAAGACAGCAAAGCTCACCTTTTGAGGACATGCTCACATGAAAAGACACGTGTTTAGAAACGGTGTCTTTGAAGGGGGAGGGATGGGAATGGGGTGTAGGGGTACCACGAAATTTAAGAATTGGAGACAGGGGCTTTGCATGGACCAATGATATCATCTCCACTGTCTGCATTGTTGTTGTTAATAGCTGCCGATTTGGCTCCTACTCATGGTGACCTTATGTATGACAGAACCAAACGTTGCCCTACCCTGTATCATCTTCATGATCATTAGTATGTTTGAGTCCATTTTTATGGATATTGTGTCAATCCATCTCATTAAGATTTTCCCCCATTTTAGGTGACCACTTACTTTACCAAACAAGATGTTCTTTTCTAGCAATTGGTCTTTCTGGATGCATGTCCAAAGTAAGTGAGTTGAAGTCTTGCCATCTTCCCTTCTAAAGAGCACTCTGGTTGTACTTCTAAAACTGATTTGTTTATTCTTTAGGCAGTCCATGGTATATTCAATATTTTTTTGCCAACATGATAATTCAATGGTGTCAATTTTTCTTTGGTCTTCATATTTCATTGTCCAGCTTTCACATGCATATGAGATGACTGAAAAGGCCATGGTTTGGATCAGGTACACCTTAGTTGTCAAAGAGACATCTTTGCTTTTTATAACTTTAAAGAGGTCTTTTGGAGCAGATATGCCCAATGTAATATGTTGTTTAATTTCTTGACTGCTGCTTCCAAGAACATTGATTGTTGATCCAAGTAGAATGATATCATTGACAACTTCAATTTTGTCTTCATTTATCGTAATATTGTTTATTGGTCCAGTTGTGAGGATTTTCATTTTCTTTAGGTTCAGGTGTAATCCACACTGAAGGCTGCAGTCTTTGACTTTCATCAGTAAATGCTTCAAGTAGTTTTCATTTTCAGCAAGCAATGTTGTGTCATCTGCATACTGCAGGTTGTGAATGAATTTTTCTCCAATTCTGATGCTGTGTTCTTTTTTGTATAGTCCAGCTTCTCAGATTATTTGTTCAGCATACAAACTGAATAAACAAGGTGAAAGGATACAACACTGCTACACATCTTTTTCAATTCTGAACCACAAAATACGCCCTCGCTCTGTTCAAACGACTGCCTCTTGATTCATGTACAGGTTCTTTTTGGTATAGCGACTATGTGCACCTTTCATCTTCTTTCGATGCTTCCTGTGTCATTCGATTTTTGCACATAGAATCCTTCAGTAATGCAATTTAAGGCTTGAATTTTCTCTTCAGTTCTTTCACTTGAGAAATGCCAATTATGTTCTTCCCTTTTGGTTTTTTAACTGCAAGTCCTTGCACGTTTCATTGTAATACTTTACCTTGCCTTCTCAAAGCTACCTTTTGAAACCTTCTGTTTAGCTCTTTTGCTTCATCATTTCTTCAGTTTGCTTTAGCTATTCTGTGCTTAAGAGCAAGTTTTAGAGTCTCTTCTGAGATCTGATTCCACTTTCTTCATGTATGATATCCTTGATGCCTTCCCACAACTCTTCTGGTATTCGGTCAGAGCATTCAGTGCATCAAATCTATTTTTGAGAATAGGCATATGGATACTAAACTATCACTGATCCTGTTGTACTTCAGGATAGATCTAATAATGTTCTTTTTAGCAATGAATGCAATGCAGTTCCTCTTCAATTTTTCCTTCTAGGCATAGCAGGCCATATGACTGTCAGATTACAAATGGCCAATGCCAGTCCAATTCAGCTTACTGACACCTAGTATATCAATTTGCATGCATTCTACTTCATTTTTGACAACTTCCAATTTTCCTTAATGCCTACTTCATATGCTCCATGTTCCAATCATTAATGGATGTTTGAAGCTGTTACTTCTCATTTTGAGTTGTGCAACATCAGCCAATGAAAGTCCTGAAGCCTTTACTCTATCTGCGTCATTAAGGTCGACTCTACCTTGAGTGAGTCACTGGGAAGTGTAAACAATTAAGCGCTCAACTACTAGCCAAAAAGTTGGCTGTTTGAAATCATCCAGAGGTGCCTCAGGAGACAGGCCTGACAAAATGCTTTAAAATGTCACAGCCTTGAAAACTCTATAGAGCAATTCTACTCTGCACACATTGGGTCACCATGAGTTGGAATCCACTTGATGGCAACTAACAACAATTACTACTAGATTGAGAAGACAGCTCTTCTCCAGTTGTATTTTGAATGTCTTCCAACCTGAGCGGTTCATTTTCTAGTACTGTATCTGACAATGTTCTATTGCTATCTATAGGATTTTCATTGGTTAATTTTTGGAAATAAATTGCCAGGCCTTTCTTCCTAGTCTGCCTTAGTCTGGAAGCTCTGCTGAAACCTGTTCACCGTAGGTGACCCTGCTGGTATTTGAAATACTGGTAGCACAGCTTCCAACATCATAGCAACACATAAGCCAACACACAACAAACTGACAGGCAGGTGGTAGCCTGCCAGACTAAAACCTGTTGCTGTTGAGCTGATTCCGACTCATAGCAACCCTGTAGGACAGAGTAGAACTGCCTCCTAGGGTTTCCAAGGCTATAATTTTTATAGAAGCATATTGCCATATATTTCTCCTGCGGAGTGGCTCATGAGTTCAACTGCTAACTTTTTTTTAGCAGACAAACACTTAACCAGGCTGAGTCTGTCCCGTTTCCGCAGGTGAAGATGGGACACAGACACAGGCCTCTCAAAGACACCCAGTGAGCACAGAGCACCACTGGGCAACTCTGCCAGGCCTGGAAGCACCGTGGCCAAAACTTGACTCAGTCTTCTAGAGCTCCTGGTCTAGTTGGGTAGTTGGAGCAATTAAAAACAGGGTGTGGGCTGGCCACACTGCTCCCAGGCCTGGTGGGGCTGTCTTGTGGTGCTCTGTGCTCACTGGGGGGTCCCTGAGTGGCCTATCTGTCCCTGTGTCCCACCCTCACCTGGGGCAATGGGACAGACCAGGCCAGAAGCCACTGTGCTTACCAGGAGTCCCCTGGGAACAATAGACGCCTTTGGCAAAAGGCCTTTTTTATTTTCTAAGGAAACCCAAACATTCAGCTGTTTAGGGTAATAATGAATAAGAATTTCTGATAAATTCTCAGAGGAAAACCTCAATGGCTGTTTCTTTTCAACTGGGAATTTCTTTTTTGTAACCCTCTCTTTGTGGGCTTTGCTCCTCTGTGTGTGCTCACAGGCTGTGTGGCTGCCAGCTCTTTCCTGCTGTTTCTCCCAGGATGGGCTGGTGAGGGCTGAGCAGTTCAGTCCCCTGGGCCTCCTCCTCCTCCTCCTCCGCCGCCAGGCACGGCTGGCTGCAGCAAGGCCACTTGGGACCCGCAGCCCTCCTCCACGTGGAACAGTCCCAGGCGATGACCATACTAGAGCACAGGTTGAGTTCTCACCAGGCCCTCTACTTTACTTCAGAGGGAATGACTTCTGGAAGGAAGGTAAGGAGAACTGGAAGGAAGACAGCGTTTGAATGGAGTCAATGTACGCCTGCGCACCTAGTGCTCTGGCTGCCGGCGTTGGGGACAACTTGGGACCTGCTGTCGCAGGGCGCCTGGCTGTGGGTCTGCCGAGCGTTGTGCGTGCAGGTGTGGCACCAGGCATCGCGAAAAAGACCAGGGACAAGGCCTTGGTTCCGCGGGTTGGAGACAGCTCTAAAAGCTAGTGTTAGTGTCACGGTCCCTCCTGCCCGCCCGTGTCCTCCCATCCAGCACCAGGGCTCCACACTGGCCCCTGCCCACATTGGCAGGTCGGGCGGTGGCGGATGAGGCTCTGTGGAAGTCTTCCACCTTCCGCACCTTGCGCGCCCGCTAATGCTGCGTTGTTTGCACACAGCTCTCCCAGGATCACAGGGCCTGGGGTTTCCTGAAAGAGTTTGTTTTCATTCTGGCAGCTGTCTTCTTATTAGAGACACGAGCGCTCTTTTTCCTGGTTGGGAAGTCACTTCACAAATGGCCCTTTTAGGAATGATCTTGCCTCGGCGTCATTCCACCGCCTACCGCCCATTGAGAGAATTTCTCTCTTTGGCTTCGGTGTGAATTGTCACAAGGTCAGGCTATAATCTCTCCAGGGGATGCCGCGTAGTGAGGACTTTAAAGATCGAAACAAATTGCGGTGGAGTGGAAACGCCAGGCTTCAGTACCCAGCCACGGCTCCGCCACCGCTGAGCCGACAGTGCGCACTGGGTGAGGCGCCTAGGCCGGGGCCTGCAGTCTCTGACTCAGTCTCCTGTTTTCCTTGGGGGCGAGGGGGCAGGAAGAGTAGAGGACGACCCAGGGAAGGAGGGAGGGCAAACCGAGGGAGCTGCGGTGCCCTTTCACCTCATGATTTATATTTGGTCTGAGGAACCCTGTTTCACTTTCTTGTAGCTGGAATGTGTCCTGGACATGTTGTTTCAATATGAGCCCATCAAGGGGGCCCTCGGCGGAATGTCCCTGGAGACTGGAACCGGCTTCCCACTGGGGTCATTTGTTTAGCAAAATCTGAGAGCGTTCCCGAACATCTGCATTCTATTAATACCTTCGGAACATTTCCACCAGCTTTGGGAAGTCGGGGGATGCTTTGAGGGCTGTTCAGCAGCAGATCCTAGAGCGTTTTAACTCTTCTTCTTGTGTTCTGTGGAGAGGGCCCCTGCCCCTGCCCCGGCCCCGGCCCCGGCCCCGGCCCCGGCCCCTGCCCCTCAGTCACTTTACTGCTCTGCAGGTGAGTTCCCCTTCAGCGGGACACGGGTGGAGTATGGGGGTGGGCAGCAAGTTTGTCCAGTGAACTGCTTTAGTCGGCCAAAACCCAGGGTGGGGTGTGAATTGCAAACACATAGGACAGAGATACAAGCCTGAGGCCAGAAAGGGATTTGGGGCATTTTCCTGAGAGAGGATGGAGAGAAAGTCCCACACAGTAGCTCCTTCCCAGGCCTGGTCTGGCTGTGCCTGTGCGTGCACGCAGATGACCTTGCATTAAAGAGAAAGGAAGGTAGGGAGAAAAGATCTGATGAGAGAGGTACAATAAAATGATGGAAATAGGGGAGAATTTCCTTAAAAAAAAAGTATCATCTGGATCAAAATGGAAATAAAGCTTACACTAATGAAACGACACTCCGTGAGAATGGCCTTCTTACCTGAGGATGGAGATGTTAGGGAGCCCAGCGAAGGTGGAAGTCCTACGTGAGGATGGAGATATTGGGGAGCCCAGCGAAGGCGGGAGTCCTACGTGAGGATGGAGATGTTAGGGAGCCCAGCGAAGGCGGGAAGTCCTTAGATGGTGCAAATGGTTAAGCACTCACCTGCTCACGGAGAGGTTGGAGGTTTGAGTCCACCCAGAGGTCCCTGGGAAGAAAGGCCTGGTGATCTACTTCTGAAAACTCAGCCATTGAAAACGTTATGGAGCACAGTTCTACTCTGAGGAACCACTGGAATGCCTTGACAGCAACTAGTTTTTGTTTTTGTTTTTTTTTTTAATGAGATGGGGGATTCTTTGCAGGAAGGAGAGGGGGCAAAGGACAGAGAACTGCAAATCCTGTGGCAGTAACTTGCACTCAGTGGGCAGTTAGGACACGTTTACAGTGCAGGCTTTGAGATGAGAGGAGAGACATGGCCAGCAAGTGGACTCGATAAAGTGGACACTGGTTTCAAGGGGTGATGGGGACATGCTTTATGAGCACCGTCTCTCACATATGGGGATGACGTACATGGGTGCCTGAGGACGAGCTGGCTCTCCTTGTCCTAGCCTGAGAGCCCAGGACAGGGCTGAACATGTCTGTCTGTCTAATGCAGTCCCATCATCCAAACCTGCACCTGGCAGCCCCCTAAATATTGTGTTAAAAAGTCCACTAGGTTATTATTTTAAAAGGATTAACAAAATAAGCCTTTGTTCAAAAAAGTACTGAAAACACAGTTTTAGCCAGTGCGTAGGTCTTAAGATGCTCACAAGCTGGATCAGGTGGTGAACTTTCAGGCCTGGCAAGTGTTATGGGCAGTTTCCTTGGCATTCAGAGTGATGGCATGTTGCTGCTTTGTGCTGTGACTGCAAGCCCCCTTCACTGCCCAGTCGAGGCTGACATGGACGGTAGGGCCCCAGGCCATGCTGGCTCCCAGCCCCTTGGTGGTTGGTGTCCTGTTTTTTGTCTTGGAGAGCCTGGGTACGGGCTCCTGCAGTTGGCCCGGGCCAGGCTCTGAATGGCAGTTCCTGTGAGTGCTTTGTAAGGAAAAGCTTAGAAAAGGCAAGTGTGTAAGTTTTGGCTTCATCTCTTCCTATCCTTTATCAAAATCATGCAAACTCATTTGGAAGACAAATAAACAGATAGGGCAAACCCATGGTGTTAGGCCTGATTCAGGACATACTTGCACCCGCAGGTCTGCTCAGGAGAGGTTCCCACAGCCTGCGGGTGTTATCTACCCACAGGATGTCCTCCCACACTCTCCTCCAGGCCCACTTCCTGCCAAGTTCCCACAGCAGCCAGGCAGCCCGGAGCCAGTGAGGCTGAGCCGCAGGTCCCTGCTGGCCCTCCAGTGGCCGGCCGCACAGAGCCAGCACATGGTGGACATCAGAAGCAAAAACACGGCCCGCTCCCTCCCAGCCTTGCTCCTTCCCATATCTGCTCACTCAGTGGGTTTGGGATTTTGTAAATTTTACAGTGATAACAGACATTCCCCCTGAATCTGTTCCAAGAGGCTAAAAACAAAAAGTCTTATTCAGTCACAGACTGTTTCCTGCTGAGGGTTGCTGGTCTGTGTGACAAACAGGTGACTCTGAGAAGCAGCCGCAGGAGACTTTTGGGTGGGGCTGCCTGTGTCCTGGAGTCCAGCAAGCTCTGGAGTCCTCCACATTCCAGAAGAAACATGAGCAAGTCTGCAAGATCAAAGGAAAATGAGCAGGGCAATTATGGTCATTAACGTGTAAACAAGACAGTTCTGAGCAGAGTTGCTGCGGTGCAGCCTTGGCTTAGAGGACATCCTGGTGGGAGACAGAACCGTGAGCACCTCCTTCTACAATGACACTCAGTGTGGTCAGTGTCCAGTGACACCATCTGGGAAATGTGCCAGCTGCAGCACTTCTCTCTGGATTCCCAGGCCGAGTGCAGCTCCTTTGGCTTGAGCTCCTTGTTTTCCTCTTCCATTAGCGACCCGAAAACCCTGGCGGTATAATGCTTAAGTGCCACTACAGCTGCCAACCAAAAAGTTGGCAATTTGAATCCACCAGGCACTCCTTGGAAACTCTATGGAGCAGTTCTACTCTGTCCTATAGGGTTGCTATGAGTCGGAATTGACTCGTCGGCAATGGGTATTAGCAACCGGAAGGCAAACCAACATTTGCAGCACCTCCCTCTGGGCCCTTTGATCCTCACCATGCTCTGGTATGAGTGGTATTGTGCCTATCTTCCTGAAGAGGAAACTGAGGCTCAAAAAGTAACTTGTTTTCATATGATCCAGCAATCCCAATCTTAGGGAGATACCCAAAATATTGAAAGCAGGAATGCAAACAGAAACCTGTACACCAATGTTCATTGCAGCACTTTTCACCATAGCCAAAAGGTAGAAACAATCGAAATGTCTATCAATAGATATAGATGAATCGATAAACATACAAATATTTGTCACAAAAGAACCAATCTTGTATGATCCCACTTTATGAAATAAGCAGATGTGTAGAGACCAAATTTTGTTAGTGGTTACCAGGGGCGAGAGGGTGGGGTGGGAGGGCCATTGCTTAGGAGGCCCTGGGCTTCTTTGGTTATGGTGGTGGCATCTTTGGAGATGGTTAGTGGTTGCACATGAGGAACATGTCACTGAATTGTACAGATAAAAAGAAAAAAAAAGTAATCTGTCTAAGGTCAGCTGGTGACAGGTATAGCTGGGATTCAAATTAAGGTCTCTGATGAGCAAACTGCACTGTTTTCACTACATCCATCTGGTTTCCTTGGATTTCTAGACTTCTCCAGAGTATGCCTAGGAAAGAAGTACACAATGGGAGTTTAGATTTTTTGGCTTTTTGCTCCTTAAGCCACTTTTCAAGGACTTCTACTCTTGCTTCAAGCTTTTCTCTTTATCCCCCTGAAGTGTGGATGCCATCCATGTAGGCACTTGTGCACATTTCCTGTCCGATGGGTTGCTGCTGGGTAGGATGGAAGCATATGTTAATTCTGTCTGTGCAATGGCTGGACCAGAGGCACCAACACAGCATCCTACTCCTTGCCCAGACGAGAGCCTGGCTGTCTCAGCCCCCACTTGGATGGGTCAGCTGGTTTTGCCCTGGTGGCACAGTGGTTGAAGAGATTGACTGCTAACTGAAATGTCACTGGTTTGAAACCACCAGTGGCTCCAAGGGAGAAAGATGTGGTAGTCTGCTTCTGTAGAGATTTACAGCCTGGGAAACCCTGTGGGGACACTATGAGTCAGAACCAACTCGAGAGCAGAGGGTTTATTTATTTTTTTGGTGGGTAAGTTAGCCATTTTACTAGTGTGGTACCCAGGGATTTTCATCTTCTATTGTTCCTTTGAAAGATTACTTTTCAACATCACTGATAAACTATAGCGCATTCTTTTATTTTGGCCACATTCATAAGCTTTTTGTGTGTCATTTGGTTTTCTATGATGCTGAGATATTCACACACATGTTACTGTCCTGATGAGTTTAGACTGAAGGGGGAATGATTATTGACTTTTTACATTCCTAGTGCAACTTTGGAAACTCTGGTGGCATAGTGGTTAAGTGCTATGGCTGCTAACTATAAAGGTCAGCAGTTCAAATCCACCAGGCACTCCTTGGAAACTCTGTGGGGGCAGTTCTACTCTGTTCTATAGGATCGCTATGAGTCAGAAGTGACTTGACAGCAAGGGGTTTGTTTTTTGTTTTTTTAAGGCAACTTCACAAATTAGTTTCTCTCCCCGCCTCCCCACCTTAGAAGCACTGGAGTTATGTCTGCTTCTCCTCCCCAGTAAAGTTGCTGGGTGACCCTCTCCTGCAGTCACCCAATCCTGCGTGACAGAGTCCCTGCAGGGACCCATCAAAATAGCCTTCATTTCCACAATAGTGGAATGAAATCATTTTAGCAGCTCTCTGTTCCTCACAATTCTAGGAAAAGCTCCCCTTGAATGTCTTCTTGTTGGTCCTATTCTCCCCCTGCTGAGGTCCTAAACCACGGGCCATGAGTGTTCTAGAGCATGGGTCAGATTGGGTCACTTTCAGTGCAGCGGTGTCCATGGCCTGTCGTCTCAGGTCAGTAAGTCCAATTCTTGAGTGCCTGTCAGACTCACAGGACCTGAGCCCTGCTTTCCTTGGTCATCTCACCTCTTGCCACTTTCTGCTTCCCTTCAGCTGCCTGGCCACATGATTCAGCTTGCTGCTGCTCCTGTTCTTGTGCATGCTATCTATTCCCTTTCTCTGGTGTACTCTTTCTCCAGAGAACCATAGATTCTTCTGCCCAATGTCCCTTATCAGAGACGCCTTCTATGACTGCCCCTACCCCCACCTTTGTCTTTGTCACAACCAGATATGCTATCTCTTCATTTGTTTGCTGTCTGTCTCCCACCACTGGCATGCAAGTCCCAAGAAGGCAAGAATGATAGTGCTTCTAGAGCTCCAGAACCAAGCAGTGCCTACCTGGGAAAAGAATTGCACATGCACTTCCTGAAGGAAAGGTTGTCAGATGAAAGAAGCCTCACTGCCTTGCACTGGGGTTGAACAGGGACTGCTAGTGGGGGAGAGGAAGAGAGAGAAGAGGAGAAGAGGAGAGAGGAAAGAAAAAGAGAGAGGAGTGAGGAGAGGAGGGGAAAGGAGAGGAGAGAAGAGAGGAGAAAAAGAAGAGAGGGGATGAGGAGAGGAGAGGTGGGGAGGAGAGAGGAAGGGAGGAGAGAAGTGGAAAGGAAAAAGGAAGAAGAGGGAGACAGGAGGAAAGGCGGAGGGGAGGAGAGAAGTGGAGGAGAGGGTAGAAGAAAGAAAAGAGAAGGGGAAGTAAGAAGATGAAAGGAGAGAGAAGGGGAGGAAAGAAGAGGGGAAGATAAAAGAGGTAGGACAGAGGAAAGGAGGAGAGAGGAAAGCAGGAGTGGGGAAAGGATAAAGAAGGAAGGGAGGAGAGAAAAGGGGAGAAGAGAGGAAAGGAGGAGACAGGAAGGGAGGGGAAGGAAGGGGAGGGGAAGAGGGGAAAGGAGTAGTGGATAAAGGATGAAAAAAGAAAGGAGGGGAAGAGAAGGGAAAGTGAGAAGATAGGAGGAGAGATGAAGGTTGGAGAGAGGAGGGGAGATGAGAAGAGAGGAGGAGAGATGAGGGAAGGCAAAAACAGGGGAGTAGAGAGGAGGGGAGGAAAATGGACAGAAGGAAAGAGGAGGAGAGAATCAAGAAAGGGAGGAGAGAGGAAGAGTTCAGAAGAGTAAAGGAGAGAGGTCAGGAGAAAAGAAGAGGGGCAGAGATGAAGATGGGAAGAGAGAGGTAAAATGAGAGAGGAGGGGAGGAGAGAGGAAAGGGAAAGAGAGAGAAGTGCTGAGGCACTTGGAGGGGCCTGTGACTGGGTGTAGAAGTGGCAGGTGGCCTTTAGGAACAGGTCAGTCTCAGATGGGGCTTAAGCGTTGACCCTCATATGATATGAACGCCTCCAAATTTTCTCCAGGAGAGATTGCTGATTTTTTTCCTGATGGGTAACGTGATGGTTAGTCTTATGTGTCAGCTTGGCTAAGCTTGTTGTTGTTAGGTGCCGTTGAGTTGGTTCCAACTTTTAGCGACTCTCTGCACAACAAAACAAAACACTGGCCAGCCCTGCACCATCTTTACAATCATTGTCATGTTTGATCTCATTGTTGCAGCCACTGTGTCAATCCACCTCGTTGAGGGTCTTCCTCTTTTCTGCTGGCACTGTACTTTGCCAAGTATGATGTCATTCTCCAGGGACTGATCCCTCCTGACAATATGTCCAAAGTATGTAAGATGCAGTCTCTCCATCCTTGCTTCTAAGGAAGAAGGACCCAGCAGTCTACTTCTGAAAAGCATTAGCCAGTGAAAACCTTATGAATAGCAGCGGAACATTGGCTAAGCTATGGTTATTTAAACAAACACTCATTCTAGGTGTTGATGTGAAGGTATTCTGTAGATGTGGGTAACATCTATAATCAGTTGACTCTAAATAAAGTAGATCACCTTTGGTATGCTAGTGGGTCTTGTCCAATCTATCGAAGGCCTTAAAAACAAACACTTGTTTCCCTGAAGAAGAAACTCTTCCTCAAGACTGCAGCATCAACTCTTGCCAGATGGTTTCCATCCTGCCAGCCTTCCCTGTAGATTCCAGACTTGTTAGCCCTCACAACCATGTAAGCCAATTCCTTGAAATATATATATATATACCACATACATGTATATGATAAAAAAAAAGATATATACCATATATTATAATGTAAGTGTATGTTATAATATATGGGTCTCCTAATGGCTCTGTCTTCCTGGAGAGCCTGGCTAACACAGGCAGTACTTAAAGAGAAGGACCGAATGCCACATGAGAGTGCACCAGAACCAGTGGGTAAGGAGAATATGAACAAGTTCAAAAACCTCTGGGACTTCTCTGAAATCTTACTGAAGGCATTGGCTTACCATAAAACACAGACTTAGGATATGAATCAACACTCAATCTTAGGTAGATTTTAAGGGCCAAGTTGACACCAACTATGCTCCTTAGCACCCCAGTGACCTTTTAGTAGAAGACCCAGCACTGACCCTCAGGCTGAGGGAAGGACTGTGTGCCAGGAACACTTGGCATCTGTAACTGATGTCACTGTTTTTTGTCAGTATCATTAATGGGCAGACAATGGAATTTTGAGTGAAAGGAAACCTAAAAACTGTTTAGCCAGCTCCTCTTGAGGGCTGGAGCCACTTGGTCTCTCTGTGTCTGTCCTCATGTTGTGGTGGCCGGGGTCATTGAGCTGCCAGGCTGTTGGATGAATGAAAGGTGAGGAGCTGATGGAGCTGAACACAAATCTGCTTCCTTGGTACTTCTACTAGGTGGTTTTGGTTTTTTCTTCCTGGGGTAGAAAGAACAAGCTTTCTCCCTCTTCTGCTAGTAAGTTTGGTGGAAATCCTTTTACCAGTTTCGAGTATATTGTAGGAATACATAATAATGAATCTAGAGTGAGAAGCAATGCCATCCTGTGGGCTAGGACCACACTACTCCTTCTTCCAAGGCCAGCACCTTCCTGTAGTTGGCTCTACCTCAAGTGGCGGATACTCTGGAATGAAATCACGGTGGATTGCCCAACTTCACAAAGTTAACAGTCTTGGAAGAGATATCTGAGTACAGTTCTAGCACTGGCACGGCCCATGGAGGTGGCTGCTGATGTTCAGAGGAGAGCGCTGCACAGCACTGCCCCAGACACCCTGGAAGCCTGCACACCCATCTCTCAGGCCATGCTCAACCCTGGAATTGCTAAGGGTGTCTCGAGGCCTTTCAGTCCCACACTGACCCACATCTGCCTTCACTTCCCTCTAACTCTACGGTGCTGCTCAGGCCCTTGGCCAATAAGCCTGCTAACACAGAAGCTGCTCTGGCTTGTCTCTGTATTCAGACTTTGGTGTAGACTAAAGGGAGGAAGCTGTGCTCCTGGGTGAACAGAGGAGGCTGAGTGACCACTGAGAAGGCTCCGAGAAGCCAGGCCTGGGGCACCCAGTGCTCTTCTCTGCTGTGGTCCTCCTCCGCTGATGCCCTGGGGTGTTCCAGCTGGGTAACAGTGTGTTCAGAGGTGAGACCCAGAGTTTCACATAATGAAGAACAACAGAAAGGAGGCCAGTCAGTGCTCTGCCCAACTCTAGCCCTCTTTCAATGCCTTTCCTTTCCTTTCCTCCCTCTTTCCCAGAAACAAACAAAAACTAGAAATAGTTGAGAGCTTAAACCTGAACTCCTCCAGGGCCCAGGTTCCCAGGCTGAGAGCTGCATTTTCATAGGGAGGTTCCAGATGGCTATAAATCAACCAGTTGCTATCAAGTCAACTCTGACATGTATGAAAGGGTAGAACGATGCTCCACAGGGCTTTCAATAGCTGATTTTTCAGAAGTAGATCGCCAGCCTGTTTTCTAAGGTACCTCTGGGTGGACTCTAACCTCCATCCTTTCAATTAGCAGCTGAGTATGTTAAAGTTTGCAGTGAAATCTGTGAAAGTTTAGATGGAGGCGGTCTGTGCTTCAGCAGCACCTATGTCTGTTTTCTCATGTGAAGCACATGGGCCATGTGGTTGCTGTCCATGTCCATGTCCTCAAAAGATGGTGGGTAGGGAGGCAGAGACAGACGCTTCCGGCAAGCCCTCTTTACAACAAAGACCCGAAAAAACAAGTGAAACGAGTATTTTTGTGACAAGCTGGGAGTGCTGAGCTTCAAAGGCAAGCTTAGAAAATGAACTGAGGGGCAGGGGGAGGAAGAGACTGTTCAGAAGCAGAGAGGAGTTACCGGACCTGAATTGTGGGGACCACTCAGGCACCATTCCCAGAGTGGCGGCGGCAGTGGGCTGATATTAGCTTTCAGCCACAGTTTCCTCACGGAGAAGCAGCCAGACACACAGCCTACTCACACCTCTGGAACCAGAGAAGAATGGCACTCTCAGCAAAAGCTAAGTGCTTGCGTATATTTTACCAAGGCCTTCCACCCCTAAGCCGGCTTCAGTGGCTGAATTCCCTGGGCCTGATATAGGCACTGTTGAGCACCTAGAGCCATCCTCCCGGCCTTGGAGAAGGAAAAAATTTGCAATTGGGACAAAAGGTAAATTTGCTAACTCCACTAACTGGGGGAGCTCAGGACAGAAGCGGCTCCTGCCCAGGCATAAACCATCGTGGACTTTGTGTACCTTTCCCTTCTGCATGGAACTGTGTGGGCCTATTTTGGGAGAATAGGCCCTTGTTGGCAGACTCCAACCATTTCAGCTGTGCAGTGGAGAGGTGGGTGTTTGAGGTTTGACATTGCTTGGCCTATCAAATAAGGTCCTCACCTACCCACATCAGGGACCTAAGGACTGGTAGCTCCACTCAGGTCACCCAAACAACCATGACAGGGGTCCAAAGGGAACTGGTAGCTCCCAGTCCTTACAACCAAAAACTCTGGGTGCCCAAGGTCCATCTGCAGAACCCATCCACCTGCATGCTGTAGGGAACATGGATGTGCTTTCCTCAGAGACACTCAGGGGTTGGTTCTCAGCCCCCTGCCTTGTTCAGAGCATGACCCCCTGCTACAATCAGAAACTGGTATATACGCCAATCACCCCTGCCCTCTAAGACTGTAGGACAGAGCCCGTACCACGCACTTGATGATCAGCTACCTGGAAACCTGAGCTGAATTCATACAAGAAAACTGAATGGACTCCTTGACTGATATACCTGATAACAGCTCTAGCCATCTGGGGACAGGATATCAGAGCTCCAAAGGTGAAAATAATCAAGCTAGCTCACTCAAGCAACCCTTAGGGGTATACCAAAACAAAACTAACCAAGAAGCTATGACACAGTAACCAAACATAAACTAATACAATAACTTATAGATGGCTTGGAGATGACAGTCAATACCAAGTCACATAAAGAAACAGGCCATGATCACCTCAACAGGCTCTCAAAACAAAGAATCCAGGGATCTTCTAGATGAAAGTGCATTCCTGGAATTACCAGATGCAGAATACAAAAGTTAAATATACAGAACCCTTCAAGACATCAGGAAGGAAACCAGGCAATATGCAGAACAAGCCAAGGAACACACACATAAAGCAATGAAGATATTAGACAGATTATTCAGGAACATAACGAAAAGCTGGAAAAATTAAAGCTGGAAAAATCCATAGACAGAGAGCAATCACAAATTCAGAAGATTAACAATAAAATTACACAACTCAATAGAAAGTGAAAGGAGCAGAATTGAGCAGGTAGAAGCTAGCATTTCTGAACTCGAAGGTAAATCACTTGGCACTAATATATTTGAAGAAAAATCAGATAAAAGAATTTAAACAAATGAAGAAACCTTAAGAATCATGTGGGACTCTATCAAGAGAAATAACCTACAAGTGATTGGAGTACCACAACAGGTAGGGATAACAGAAAATACAGACAGAATTGTTGAAGATTTGTTGGCAGAAAACTTGCCTGATAAAGTGAAAGATGAGAAGATATCTATCCAAGATGCTCATTGAACTCCACATAAGGTAGGTGTTAAAAGGAAGTCACCAAGACATATTATAATCAAACTTGCCAAAACCAAAGATAAAGGGAGAATTATAAGAGCAGCAAGGGATAAGTGAAAAATCACCTACAAAGGAGAGCCAATAAGAATAAGCTCGGACTATTCGGCAGAAACCATGCAGGCAAGAAGGCAATGGGATAACATATTCGCAAAATTGAAGGGAAAAAATTGCCTGCCAAGAATCATATATCCAGCAAAACTGTCTCTTAAATATGAAGGTAAAATTAATACATTTCCAGAAAAACACAAGTTGAGGGAATTTGTAAAAACCAAACCAAAACTACAAGAAATACTAAAGGGAGTTCTTTGGTTAGAAAATCAACAATGTCAGGTATCAACCCAAGACTGGAACACTGGGCAGAGCGACCAGAAGTCAACCCAGATACGGAAATCCAAAAAAACAAGGCAAGATTATAAAAAAAAAGCTCAAAACAGGGTAACAGCAATGTTATTATATAAAAGAAGACAACCTTATAATAAACAGGGACTAAGAAATGTAATCATACACCTTTCATATGGACAGGAAGATATGGATATACAAAGAAGTAAAAGTTAGGTTTAAATTTAGAAAAATAAGAGTAAATAATAAGGTAACCAGAAAGGAGGCAAACTATACTACTCATCAAAATAAAATACAAGAAAAAAATAGAGACTCAGCAGAAACAAAATCAACAACTACAAATAGGAGGAAAGGACAATACATAAAGATAATCTATTCAGCACATAAAATCAAGTGGGAAAAAGAAACTGTCAACAACACACAAAAAAAGACATCAAAATGATAACAGTAAATTCATACCTATCCATAACTACCCTGAATGTAAATGGACTAAATGCACCAATAAAGAGACAGAGAGTGGCAGACTGGATCAAAAAACAAGATCCGCCTATATGCTGCCTACAAAAGAGACACCCTTAGACTTAGAGACACAAACAAACTAAAACTCAAAGGATGGAAAAAAATATATTGAGCAAACAACAATCCAAAAAGAGCAAGGGTGGCAATATTAATTTCTGACGAAATAGACTTTAAACTTAAATCCATCATAAAGGATAAGGAAGGACACTATATAACGATTAAAGGGACAATACACCAAGAAGATATAACCATTTTAAATATTTATGCACCCAGTGACAAGGCTGCAAGATACATAAAACAAACTCAATCAGCATTGAAAAGTGAGATAGACAGCTCCACAATAATAGTAGGAGACTTCAACACACCACTTTCAGTGAAGGACAGGGCACCCAGAAAGAAGCTCAATAAAGACAGAGAAGATCTAAATGCCACAATCAACCAACTTGACCTCATATACATACACAGAACACTCCACCCAACAGCAACCAAGTATACCTTCTTTTCTAGTGCACATGGAACATTCTCTAGAATAGACCACATATTAGGTCATAAAGCAAGCCTTAGCAGAATCCAAAACATTGAAATATTACAAAGCATCTTCTCTGACAATAAGGCCATAAAAGTGGAAATCAGTAACAGGAAAAGCAGGGAAATGAAATCAAACATTTGGAAACTGAACAATGCCCTGCTCAAAAAAGACTGGATTATAGAAGACATTAAGGATGGAATAAAGAAATTCATAGAATCCAATGAGAATGAAAACACTTCCTATCAGAACCTTTGGGACACAGCAAAAGTGGTGCTCAGAGGCCAATTTATATCAATAAATGCACACATACAAAAAGAAGAAAGGGCCAAAATCAAAGAATTATCCCTACAACTTGAACATATGGAAAGAGAGCAACAAAAGAAACTCACAAGCACCAGAAGAAAACAAATAATAAAAATTAGAGCTGAGCTAAATGAAATAGAAAACAGAAAAACAGTTAAAAGAATTAACAAGATCAAAAGCTGGTTTGTTGAAGAAATCAACAAAATTGATAAACCACTGGCCAAACTGACAAGAGAAAAACAGGAGAGGAAGCAAATAACCCAAATAAGAAATGCGATGGGTGATATTACAACAGACCCAACTGAAATTAAAAGAATCATCATATTGCTATGAAAAATTGTACTCTAACAAATCAGAAAACCTAGAAGAAATGGATGAATTCCTAGAAACATACTACCTACCTAAACTAACACAAACAGAGGTGGAAGAACTAAATAGACCCATAACAAAAGAAGAGATTGAAAAGGTAATCAAAAACTCCCAACAAAAAAAAAGCCCTGGTCCGGACAGCTTCACTGCAGAGTTCTACCAAACTTTCAGAGAAGAGTTAACACCACTACTCCTAAAGGTATTTCAGCGCATAGAAAAGGATGGAATACTACCAAACTCGTTCTATGAAGCTGCCATATCCCTGATACCAAAACGAGGTAAAGACACCACAAGAAAATTATAGACCTATATTCCTCATGAATGTAGATGCAAAAATCCTCAACAAAATTCTAGCCAATAGAATTCAACAACATATCAAAAAAATAATTCACCATGACCAAGTGGGATTCATACCAGGTATGCAGGGATGGTTCAACATTAGAAAAACAACTAATGCAATCCACCACATAAATAAAACAAAAGACAAGAATCACATGATTTTATCCATTGATGCAGAAAGGCATTTGACAAAGTTCAACACCCATTCAGGATAAAAACTCTCAACAAAATAGGAATTGAAGGAAAATTCCTCAACATAATAAAGGGCATTTATACAAAGCCAACAGCCAACTCATCCTAAATGGAGAGAGCCTGAAAGCATTCCCATTGAGATCGGGAACCAGACAAGGATGCCCTTTATCACCACTCTTATTCAACATTGTGTTGGAGGTCCTAGCCAGAGCAGTTAGGCTAGATGAAGAAATAAAGGGCATCCAGATTGGCAAGGAAGAAGTAAAAGTATCTCTGTTTGCAGATGACATGATCTTATACACAGAAAACCCTAAGGAATCCTCAAGAAAACTACTGAAACTAATAGAAGAGTTCAGCGGAGTATCGGGATACAAGATAAACATACAAAAATCAGTTGGATTCGTCTACACCAAAGAAAAGAACATCGAAGAGGAAATCACCAAATCCATGCCATTTACAGTAGCCCCCAAGAAGATAAAATACTTAGGAATTACCAGAGATGTAAAAGACTTATACAAAGAAAACTACCGTACACTTCTGCAAGAAACCGAAAGAGACTTACATAAGTGGAAAAACATACCTTGCTCGTGGATAGGAAGACTTAACATTATAAAAATGTCTGTTCTACCAAAAGCAATCTATACATTTAATACAATTCTCATCCAAATCCCAAGACATTCTTTAACAAGATGGAGAAACAAATCACCAACTTCATCTGGAAGGGAAAGAGGCCCCGGATAAGTAAAAAAAAAAAAAAGCATTACTGAAAAAGAAGAAAATGGGAGACCTTACTTTACCTGATTTTAGAACCTAATACACTGCCACAGTAGTCAAAACAGTCTGGTACTGGTACCACAACAGATACATAGACCAAAGGAACAGAATTGAGAATCCAGACATAAATCCATCCACATGTGAGCAGTTGATATTTGACAAAGGCCCCAAAACAGTTCAATGGGGAAAAGACAGTCTTTTTAACAAATCGTGCTGGTGTAACTGGATAACCATCTGCAAAAAAATGAAACAAGACCCGCACCTCACTCCATGCACAAAAAAGAGCTCAAAATGGATCAAAGACCTAAATACAAAATCTAAAACAATAAAGATCATGGAAGAAAAAATAGGGACAATGCTAGGAGCCCTAATACACGGCATAAGCAGTATACAAAACATTATTAGGAATGCAGAAGAAAAACTAGATAACTGGGAGCTCCTAAAAGTCAAACACCTATGCTCATCCAAAGACTTCACCAAAAGACTACCTACAGAGTGGGAAAAAGTTTTTAGTTATGACATTTCTGATCAGCGCCTGATCTCTAAAATCTACATGATACTGCAAAAACTCAACTACAAAAAGACAAATAACCCAATTAAAAAATTGGCAAAAGATATGAGTAGACACTTCACTAAAGAAGACATTCAGGTAGCTAACAGACACATGAGGAAATGCTCACAATCATTAGCTGTTAGAGAAATGAAGATCAAAACTACAGTGAGATTTCTTCTCTCTCCAGCACGACTGGCATTAATCCTAAAAACACAAAATAATAATTGTTAGAGAGGCTGTGGAGAGATTGGAACACTTATACACTGCTGGTGGGAATGTAGAATGGTAAGACCACTTTGGAAATTGATTTGGCGCTTCCTTAAAAAACTAGAAATAGAAATACCATAGGATCCAGCAATCCCACTCCTTGGAATATATCCTAGAGAAATAAGAGCCTTTACAAGAACAGGTTTATTGCAGCACTGTTTACAATAGTAAAAACATGGAAACAACCAAGGTGCCCATCAATGGATGAATGGATAAATAAATTATGATATATTCACACAATGGAATACTACACATCGATAAAGAACAGTGAGGAATGTGTGAAACATTTCATAACATGGAGGAACCTGGAAGGCATTATGCTGAGTGAAATTAGTCAGTTGCAAAAGGACAAATATTGTATAAGACCACTATTATAAGAACTTGAGAAATAGTTGGAACTGAGAAGACAGTATTCTTTTCTGGTTACGAGAAGGGGGAGGGAGGGAGGGTGGAAGAGGGGTATTTACTAATTAGATAGTAGATAAGAAGCGCTTTAGGTGAAGGGAAAGACAACACACAATACAGGGGAGGTCAGCACAACTGGACTAAACCAAAGGCAAAGAAGTTTCCTGAATAAATTGAGTGCTTTGAAGGCCAGTGTAGCAGGGGCAGGGGTTTGGGGACCATGGTTCCAGGGGACATCTAAGTCAATTGGCATAATAAAATCTATTAAGAAAACATTCTGCATCCCATTTTGAAGAGTGGCTTCTGGGGTCTCAAACGCTAGCAAGCAGCCATCTAAGATGCATCAATTGGTCTCAACCCACCTGGATCAACGGAGAGTGAGGAATACCAAGGGCACAAGGTAATTATGAGCCCAAGAGACAGAAAGGGCCACACGGATCAGCGACTACATCATCCCGAGACCAGAAGAACTAGATGGTGCCCGGCTACAACCGATGACTGCCCTGACAGGGAACACAACAGAGAACCCCTGAGGGAGCAGGAGAGCAGTCGGATGCAGACCCCAAATTCTCATAAAAAGACTGGACTTAGTGGTCTGACTGAGACTAGAAGGACTTCAGTGGTCATGGCCCCTAGACCTTCTGTTGGCCTAGGAAAGGAACCATTCCTGAAGCCAACTCTTCAGACATGGATTGGACTGGACAATGGGTTGGAGAGGGATACTGGTGAGGAGTGAGCTTCTTGGATCAGGTGGACACTTGAGACTATGTTGGCATCTTCTGCCTGGAGGGGAGATGAGAGGGTAGAGGGGATCAGAAGCTGGCGAAATGGACACGTAAAGACAGAGTGGAGGGAGAGAGCTGGCTGTGTCATTAGGGGGAGAGCAATTGGGAGTATGTAGCAAGGTATATATAAGTTTTTGTGTGAGAGACTGACTTGATTTGTAAACCTTCGCTTAAAAAAAACAATAAAAATTATTTAAAAAAAGAAAAAGATGGTGGGCAGCACACAGAGCTTGCGAGACCTGGCCATGAGGCCAGGAGACAGCTGAGATGCTGAGGCTGAATCCTGTGGCTTATTCAACCCCATAGCACTCGCGTTTAAAAGCAGCGTTTTTGGTGTTCACTCCTGATGTGCTGACCTCTTCTCACAATGAGATTTCTGGCCTGGAACCTTCTAGAATCTGTCATTGGAGTATCACTGCCTCTGCACCTGAATTAACAAGACACTTAATGTGAAATCAACCAAACTCGACTGAGAACATGTCCTTTTCACTCCTCTTGCTGTTCATTTTCCTGATTTGAGACTCTACGGACAGGAGTCTCCAGTTCTACAAGACGCTGCCTCTTGTTGATTCTTCTTTTAACGTCACTGGAGTTGGACTCGGATTATGAGACGGCTCTTAACCTGCCTTAAATGAGTGTCTGAGTGCTGGCTGAGAAGAGAACTGCCTCGATTTAGTAATGCAGCCAATTATCTTTTTCATCAGCATAAGTTACTTTATAAATTACCTAAGCTCTCACTTGGATATTCTCACCTTTGCTGCAGTTATACATGCACTGGAACCAGGAGAGGTGGCTTTCAATCCTGCCCTTGTCCTGGTGTGACTTTGCATGACATGATTCATTCCCCTAACCTCGTTTTCCTCATTGATGACCAGGAGCAACACTCAGACCCACCCCCAGGGAGCCACAGGCCTGATGGGAGCACTCCTGTGTTTTATGCTGTTCAGGGTCACGGGACCATGCAAGATAGGCAAGCTTGAGCTGTCTTTGGGAGCTGTCCCTAAATGCATTTTGAAAAATGTGAAGGATGGTAAGTAGGTTTTGGAGACAGAAATCACAGTTAGAATTTGTCTTCATCATACAATGAAAAAGCTGCCAAATAGAATGACGGCTGCCCAGAATTGATGAGTGAATGTTGTCGTTGTTTGTAGGTGCCGTTGAGTGGGTTCTGACTCATAGCGACCCTATGCACAACAGATCGAAACACTGCCCGGTCCTGCGCCATCCTTACAATTGTTGTTATGCTTGAGCTCATTGTTGCAGCCACTGTGTCAATCCACCTCGTTGAGGGCCTTCCTCTTTTCCGCTGACCCTGTACTCTGCCAACCATGATGACCTTCTCTAGGGACTGATCCCTCCTGGCCACATGTCCAAAGTATGTAAGACGCAGTCTCGCCATCTTTGCTTCTAAGGAGCATTCTGGCACACTTCTTCCAAGACAGATTTGTTCTTTCTTTTGGCAGTCCATAGTATATTCAATATTCTTCGCCAACACCACAATTCAAAGGCGTCAACTCTTCTTCTGTCTTCCTTATTCATTGTCCAGCTTTCACATGCATATGATGTGATTGAAAATACCATGGCTTGGGTCAGGTGAACCTTAGCCTTCAGAGTGACATCTTTGCTCTTCAAGACTTTGAAGAGGTCCTTTGCAGCAGATTTGCCCAATGCAATGCGTCTTTTGATTTCTTGACTGCTGCTTCCATGGCTGTTGATTATGGATCCAAGTAAAATGAAATCCTTGACAACTTCGATCTTTTCTCCGTTTATCATGATGTTGCTCATTGGTCCAGTTGCGAGGATTTTTCTTTTCTTTATGTTGAGGTGCAATCCATACTGAAGGCTGTGGTCTTTGATCTTCATTAATAAGTGCTTCCAGTCCTCTTCACTTTCAGCAAGCAAGGTTGTGTCATCTGCATAATGCAGGTTGTTAATAAGTCTTTTCGATCCTGATGCCCCGTTCTTCTTCATATAGTCCAGCTTCTCGTATTATTTGTTCAGCATACAGATTAAATAGGTATGGTGAAAGAATACAACCCTGACGCACATCTTTCCTGACTTTAAACCAATCGGTACCCCCTTGTTCTGTCTGAACAGCTGCCTCTTGATCTAGGTACAGGTTCCTCATGAGCACAATTAAGTGTTCTGGAATTCCCATTCTTTGCAGTGTTATCCACAGTTTGTTATGATCCACACAGTCGAATGCCTTTGCATGGTCAATAAAACACAGGTAAACATCCTTCTTGTATTCTCTGCTTTCAGCTAGGATTCATCTGACCATCAGCAATTATATCCCTGGTTCCACGTCATCTCCTGAAACCAGCCTGAATTTCTGGCAGTTCCCTGTCGATATACTGCTGCAGCCGTTTTTGAATGATCTCCAGCAAAATTTTGCTTGTGTGTGATATTGATGATACTGTTCGATAATTTCCACATTTGATTGGCTCTCTGTTCTTAGGACCAGGCATAAACATGGATCTCTTCCAGTCAGTTGGCCAGGAAGCTGTCTTCCATATTTCTTGGCATAGACGAGTGAGCACCTCCAGCACTGCATCTGTTTGTTGAAACATCTCAATTGATATTCCATCAATTCCTGGAGCCTTGTTTTTCACCAATGCCTTCAGAGCAGCTTGGACTTCTTCCTTCAGTACCATCAGTTCCTGGTCATATGCCACCTCTTGAAATGTTTGAATATCGACTAATTCTTTTTGGTTATAATGACTCTATGTATTCCTTCCATCTTCTTCGATGCTTCCTGCGTCGTTTAATATTTTCCCCATGGAATCCTTCACTATTGCAACTCAAGGCTTGAATTTTTTCTTCAGTTCTTTCAGCTTGAGAAACGCCGAGCGTGTTCTTCCCTTTTGGTTTTCCATCTCGAGCTCTTTGCACATGTCATTATAATACTTTACTTTGTCTTCTCGAGCCACCCTTTGAAATCTTCTGCTCAGTTCTTTCACTTCATCAATTCTTCCTTTTGCTTTAGCTGCTCAATGCTCAAGAACAAGTTTCAGAGTCTCCTCTGACATCCATCTTGGTCTTTTCTTTCTTACCTGTCTTTTCAATAACCTCTTGCTTTCTTCATGGATGATGTCGTTGATGTCATTCCACAACTCGTCTGGTCTTCGGTCACTAGTGTTCAATGGGTCAAATGTATCCTTGAGATGGTCTCTAAATTCAGGTGCGATATACTCAAGGTCACATTTTGACTCTTGTGGACTTGCTCTGATTTTCTTCAGTTTCAGCTTGAACTTGCATATGAGCACTTGATGGTCTGTCTATTCCACAGTTGGCCTCTGGCCTTATTCTGACTGATGATATTGAGCTTTTCCCACGTGTCTGTCAGTTTGTCGTGCTGTGGGGGGCTTGTGTGTTGCTGTGATGCTGGAAGCTATGCCAGCAGTATTCAGATACCAGTAGGGTCACCCACGGAGGACAGGTTTCAGCTGAGCTTCCAGAATAAGACAGACTAGGAAGAAGGACCCGGCAGTCTACTTCTGAAAAACCTTACCCAGTGGTGAGTGAATGGTTCTAGGGAAGTTGGCTTTGGGTGGTAGAGAGTTTAACCCTTTATTTGAGCACCTTTGTGCTGAGCATCTTTTTGAAATTTACTATCCAATTTCCTGCCTGCTTACACAAGTTTCCTGGACATAATTCATCAATGCCCTGGGTCCTGGGTTGTCATTACCCACATCAATTTCACAGTCTTGTGCGTTTGGTGGGAATGATGTGGGAATACCTGCTTGCTGAGTCCTGGGCTTATCTCTGGGCTTGTCTCTCCAGGGACCACTGGCCCCTCCCTGCCTGGGGCTCTGGGGGTATTGAGGCTGGGCTCAGACTTCCTGCTTGCTCTTCCTGTGATGTACAGACATGTGCCCCTCCATGTGCCCCACACCTTCTAGGCTCCTACAGCATAGGGGCACATGTGTATCTGTAAGAGAAGTGGAGGCTGTTTAGTTAGGTCTTTGAGGCTTTCTCCTGGGTTCAGAAATATTCCAGACATTTGGACATGTTAGAAAGAGGGTTTCTGGACCATAGAGGTTTCACTTTCTTTTGTATCTTGTTAGCCTTTCATTTTTTAATTTTCTTTCACTTTCTGTATTTTTTCACAAACATTTGGGAGAGACTAAGCTTTTTATTAAAGAAGTATCTTAGTTATCAATGGGACTCCAGGTTTTCGCTGGGTTGAAAGGAATGTTTGTTGGCCCTTGGCTAAGGAAGAACTGGAAATGGAGAAGTAAAATCAGAACTTCTGTTAATATTTGGCATTTGCATAGACTTAATTTTTAAAGTTTTTTAAAATTATTTTTTTGTTGAAAAATACATAGCAAAGCATATACAGTTTCAACAATTTCTATGTGTACAATTTAATGACCATTTCCGCCTTCCTTTTCTGAATTGTTCCTCCCCCACTAACATAAACTAATTCCCTACTAAGCTTCCAAAGTAACCTTTCGAGTTGCTGTTGTTATTTTGATCCCATATGGGTAGTTTCCTAAAAGAGCACAATTCTCAAGGCAGACATTCTTTACTAGTTAAACCAAAATTTATTTTTTATTGTTTGGTTCTAAGAAGACTTCAGGGGATATTTTTGGTTTAAGGTTTACAAATTATCTCAGGGCAACAGTTTCAGGGGTTCATCCAGCCTCCATGGCTCCAGAAAGTCTGGAGTTCATGAGAATTTGAAATTCTGTTCTGCACTCCCCCTTTTGATCAGGATTCTTGTATAGAATCTTTGATCAAAATGTTCACTAATGGTAGCTGGGCACTATCCAGTTCTTCTCGTGTCATGGCAAAGGAGGCCATTGTTCATGGAGGCAATTGGCCGCACGTTCCATATCCTCCTCCTGTTTCAGACTCTTCTAATTCCTCTGCTGCTCCAGGCAAATAGAGACCAATTGCTGTGCCTTGGATGGCTGCTAGCAAGCTTTTAAGATCCCAGGCACTATACAACGAGCTAGGAGATAGAGCAGAAGCACCAAAAACATTAGGCCACCTATCTGGGATGTTCTGTGTACCTAAATTTCCAAACTGAGAAACCAAATCCCGTGAGGTTTTTGGTTGTACATAAGCAGCGTCAGCAGCTGCTTTTTTTTTTTTTTTTGTATAGCTATATATCACACAACATTTGCCAATTCAACCTTTTAAAGTTGTACAAATTATTGACATCAATTACATTAATTGGCTGTGCAACCTTAATCAATGTGAATTTCCCATCACCATAAACAGAAACTTAATGCTCCATAAGCAATAACTCCCCCTTTCTCCTTCCTTCCTGGTTCTGGTAACTACTAATAAAATTTGGTCTCTATTCATTTGCCTCTTTGTCATTTTTCATTTTATATAAGCGAGGTCATACAATAGTTGCCCCTTTGTGAGTTATTTCACTCAGCAAAATATCTTCAAGGCCCGTCCATGTTGTAACATGTATCAGGACTTCATTTCTGTTCCTGACTGAGTGCTATCCAATCATATGTATGTACACCATTTTGTTTACCCACTCATCTGTTGATTGGCATCCACCTTTTGACTATTGTGAATACTGCTGCAATGAACATTGGTATATATATGTCTGTTTGTGTCACTGCTTTCAAATACCATGGGTATATTCCTAGCAGTGGAATTGCTGGGCCTTGTGGTCATTCTATTTTCAGGAACCGATACACTTTTCCACAATGGCTGTACCATTTACATTCCCACAAGCAGTGGGTAAGGGTTCCAATTTCACCACATCCTCACCAACATTTGTTATTTTCCTTTTTTAAATCTTAGCCATTCTAAAAGGAGTGGCTTTGATTTGCATCTCTCTGATGACTAAAGGCACTGAGCATCTTTATCTGTGTTGGCCATTTGAATGTCCTTTTAGGTGAAATGTCTATTCAACCCCTTTGCCCATTTTATGATTTGGTTATTTGACTTTTTGTTCTTTAGTTGTTAAGTTTCATATGTATTTTGGTTACTAGATTTTTATTAGATGCATAGTTTGTGAATATATTCTCCCAATTGTTAGGTTGTCTTTCATTTTTTGATAAAGTCTTTTGATGAACAGAAGTTTTTAATTTATATGAGGTCTTGTTTGTCTTTTGCGGTTCACGCTTTTGTTATTATAACAGATAGGCCTGACAGGCTTGTCCCTGCATTTTCCTCTAAGAATTTTATGGTTTTATTTTTTCGCACTGAAGTCCTTAATCCATTTTTAATTAATTTTTGTGTATGGTGTGCGACATGGATCCTGTTTCATTTTTCTCCATGTGGAAATCCAATTTTCCAACAGCATTTATTGAAGAGATTCTTCTTTACCCATTGAATGGACTTAGCATTCTTTAAAAAAAATTAGTTGACCATAGATGTGTAGGTTTATTTCTGGACTCCCGATTCAGTTCCATTTGTCCATGTGTCTATTATTATACCAGTACCAGGTAGTTTTGATTACTGTAGCTGTGTATTATGTTTTGAAATCAGGAAGTATGAGTTTGTTCTTTTCCTTCAACATTGCTTTAGTTATTTGGGGCCTCTTACTATTCCATTTAAAATTGAGGATTGGATTTTCCATTTCTGGAAAGAAGGCTGTTGGAATATTAATAAGATTGTGCTGAATCTATAGATCCCTTTGGATAGTATTGACATCTTAACAATATTAAGTCTTCAATCCATGAACACAAAATATCTTTCCATTTATTTATGTCTTCTTTAATCTCTTTCAGCAGTGTTTTATAATTTCCATTGTGAAAGTCTTTCCCATCTCTGATTAAATTTATTCCTAGGTATTTCTTTCTCTTAGATACTATTGTAAATGGAGTCATTTCCCTAATGCCCCTTTCAGATTTCTCATTGCCGTTGTTGTTGACCTTGTATCCTGCAAATTTGGTAAATTTCTGTAATAGCTCCAGAAGCTTTCTTGTGGAATTTTTACTTAATTTTGTTTTTAATATATGATCATATCACCTGTGAATAGAGATAATTTTTCTTCTTTTCCTATTGGGATACCTTTATTTATTTATTTTATTGCTCTGGCTAGGACTTTCAACACAATATTGAATAGGAGTGATGAGAATAAATAAAGTGTCTTGTTCTCAATTTCTATGGGAAAGCTCTTAAGCTTTCTTCATTGAGCATAATGTTGGCTGTTGGTTTTTCATAGATACCATTAATCATATTATGGAACTTTACTTTTATTCCTGTCTTGTTGAGAGTTTTTATCCAGAAAGGTATTGGGTTATATCAATTGTCTTTTTTGCATCCTTAGAGATGATTATGTAGTTCTTTTCCTTTGTTCTATTGATGTGGTATATTACATTGATTGATTGTCTAATGTTGAACCATCCTTATATTCCTGGAATAAATCCCATTTGGCCATGTTGAGTGACTCTTTTAACATGCTGTTGGATTCTGTTTGCCTCTATATTCATAATTGATATTGATCTGTAGTTTTCTTGTGGTTCTGTGTACCTCTATATTCATAAATGATATTGATCTGTAGTTTTCTTGTGGTTCTTTGTCTGGCTTTGTATCATGGTTCTATTCGCTTCATAGAATGAGTCCAGGAGTATTCCATCCTTCTCTACCTTTTGGAAGGGTTTAAACAGAATTTATGCCAATTCTTCTCTAAATGTTTGGTAGAATTCCCCAGTGAAGCCCTCTGGTCCAGGTCTTTTTTTTGGGGTGGGAGGTGAGGGTGGTGGAGGGTGAGGGTGGTGGGGTTGTGATTGTGATTCAATCTCTTCACTTGTTTTGGGTCTATTGAGATTTTCTGTTTCTTCTTGAGTCAGTTTAGGTAGGTTGTGTGTTTCTAAGACTTTGTCCATTTCATCTAGGTTATCCAATTTGTTGGACTAAAGTTGTTCTTGGTATTTTGTCATTATTTTTATTTCTATTAGAGTCAGTATTAATGTCTCCACTTCCATTTTTCATTTTGGTTATTTGCATCTTTTCCCTTTTTTTCATTATCAGTCTATATAAAGCTTGTCATTTTATCAATCTTTTCACAGAACCAACTTCTAGTTCATTATTTCTATCTATTGTTTTTCTGTTTTTGATTTTATTTATTTCTGTTCTGATCTTTGTTATTTCTTTTTTTCTGGCAGGCTGAGGCTTAGTTTGTTCTTCTCTTTCTAGTTCTTCAAATTGCAGAGATAAGCTGTTAATTGGAGATCTTTTTTTATATAAACATTTATTACTATAAATTTCCCTCAGAACACTGCCTTTGCTACATCCCATAAGTTCTGGTATTTTGCAATTTCATTTACAACTGACTCTAAATTTTTTTTTTATTCTCATTCAATTTTTTTCTTGACTCACTGGTAGTTTAGTAGTGTGTTGTTTAATTTGCATACATTTACATGTTTTCCAACTTTTTTTTCTGTTATGAATTTCTAGTTTCACTCCACTGGGGTCAGAGAAAATACTTTGTTTGATTTCAATCTATTTTAATTTATTGAGACTTGCTTTATGACCTAATATGTAGTTTATCCTAGAGAATAAGTGCATGTACACTGTCAAAAACCAAAAACCAAATCCATTGCCATTGAGTCATTTTCGACTCCTAGTGACCCTATGGGACAGAGAACGGCCCCATAGGGTTTCCCAGGCTGTAATCTTTACAGAAGTAGTCTGCCACATATTTTTTCCATGGAGTGGTTAGTGGGTTTGAACCACCAACCTGTTGGTTAGCAGCCAAGCCACCAAGGCTCCTTTGTGTATACTGTAGGAAAATGTATATTGTGCTGTTGTGAAGTGTCCTATATATGTGTGTTAAGTCTAAGTTGGTTTATAGTGTCATGTAGGTTCTCTGTTTTCTTGCTGATCTAGATGTTCTGTCATATATTGAAAGTACTGTACTGAAGTCGCCAACTACCATTGTAGTACTGTCTAGTTCTCCCTTCAATTCTATACATAGTCTTGATTGTCTTCTTGATAAATTTATGCTTTTATCTCTATGTAATATCCATTTTATCTTTTGTCTTAAAGTCTAATTTGTCAGTTATTAAGATTGCTACTCCAACTCTCTTTTGGCTATTATTTCCACGGGATGTTTTTTCCTTTCTTTCACTTTTAACCTATTTGTGTTCTTGGGTCTAAGGTCTGTCTATTGTAAACAGCATTTAGTTGGATCATTTTTTAAAACCCGTTCTGCCACTTTCTGCCTTTTGCTTTGTACATTTAGACCATTTACATTTGCTGTAATTACTGATAAGAAAGAACTTCTCCCATTTTGTTTTTTGTTTCTTTTTTGTCTATTTCCTCTAATACTGCCAGCTTTTGTGTTTTGATGTTTTTTTGCAGTGAGCCATTTTGATTCCCTTTTCTCTTTTTTGGTGTAATTTTTTAAAGATATTTTCTTAGTGGTTATCATGGACATTATATTTGACATCTTCCATTTATAGCATCCTAGGCTTGGTCGATACCAACTTAACTTCAGTAATATACACACACACCAAAAAAATTTGTACCTATAACATTCCTACTCCCCTGTTTTGTTGTTGCTATCACCAATTACATCTTACATTTCATTTGCCTTGCAACATAATTTTATCTTTTTTTTTAATACATTTGTCATTAAAAGCATGAAGAACAAAGCAATTGGAATTATCGAGCATGGATACCTTATTACTGGTTCTCATACTTGCCCTTGCAATTACCTTTATTAGAAATCTTTCATTTTATATATGGCTTTGAGTTAATTCTAATGTCTTTTCTCTTCCATCTGCAGGCCTTCCATTGCTACTTTTTGTAGGGTAGGTCTGGCCCATATGAACTCTCTTATCTTCTGTTTTTCTGGGAATGTTTTAATTTCACTGTCATTCTCAAAGGACTGTTTTGCTATCTATAGTATTCTTGATTGATATTTTCCTTTCAGCACTTAAAATATATTGTTCAATTGCCTCTGGTCTCCAATGTTTCTGTTGAGAAATCTATATTTAGTCTTACTGGGGGTCCTTTATATGTGATTGTTCACTTCTCTGTCACTGCTTCCAGGATTTTGTCTCAAATTTTTTGAGAGCCTGATTATGATGTGTCTAAGTGTAGATCTCTTGTGTTTATCCTGCTTGGAGTTCTTTGAGATTGTTGAATTTGTAGAGTCATGTCTATCAGATTGAAGAAATTTTCTGTCTTTATTTCTTCAAATATTTTTTCTATCCCTTTCTCTCTCATTTTCTTCTGGAATTCCTATGATGCTTATATTAGGTCTCTTGAAGTTGTCCCATAATCCCAGCAGTTTTTAGCCTCCATTCTTTTTATTCTTCAGCCTCCACAATTTCAACTGTCTTATCCTCTGATTCACTGATTCTTTTTCTGCCTGATAAAATCTGTTGTTAAATCCTTTCATTGTGTTTTTTATTTCAGTTATTATCTCTTACATTTGCACAATTTCTGTTTAGTTTCTTTTTAGGGTGTCTACCTCTTTTTTAAAGTCTTTGTTTTGTTCATGAATTGTTTTTCTTATTTCTGTTAGATTTTTGTCTGTTTTCCCTTAGTTCTTTGATTATGTTTAACATTGTTGTATTATATTCTTCCATTCTGTTCATTATGGGGCTTCTGTAGATGTGATTTCACTTCCTTCATCTTGTTCCTTTGTATGAGTCATTGTTTTTCCTATTTCTGTGTGTCTTGTGATTTTTTTGTTGGGACATTGAAATTTTCAAGGGTGTTATATCTGTGCTTGCCTTCAGGGGATGCATAGGCAGAACTTCCTCTGTATCAGGAGGAGGAGGAGCTGGTAGTTCCCAAACTGATCTCTGAGAGATCTGTCTTTTTGATTTCAGACCCTCAGTGGCCCTATCTTTGTTGAGGGAGGAGTCTCCCCTTAAGTGACTCATGTCCTAGCTCCACTGCGGGGGCCCTTCAGTAGCAGTTGATATCTGTCCAGCAGCCAACAGTTACTGGGTGGGAGAGGGGCTGGAATGCTCCAAACAAACTCTCAGGAAGGTCTGCCTTGGTTATGTCAGAGCCCCGTTTGTAGTATGCTGGCTGTGTGTTCAGGCCTCACTGAAGATGCCTTCCACTTCTTAGCTCACAGAAGACTCAGTCAGCAGTTCTCAGCACAGGCCAGAAGGGGGAACAGGCAGATCCATCCTGACCTGCTGATTTTAGAGGCTGGAGCTATGGGGTTTCCACTGTGTGCAGGCAGGGAGTATGCTGGTTGTGGGCGTGTATCCCACTGCAGGCAGTCTTCTGTAGCAATTCACAACAGCCTGGCAGCTGACAATTACCAGGTGGGGAAGGGCTCGTATGCTCTCAATGGACTCCCAGGAAGGTCTGCCTTGTTGTTTTCAGACTCCCACCAGCAATATGTTGGCAGTGGGTGCAGGATCCACTCAACGTACCCACTTTCTAGATCACAGCAGCCTCAGTCAGCAGTTCTTAGGGCTGAGCAGGGGGGGAGGGGGCAGACAGACTCAAACTGACTCCCAGGAAGATCTATCCTGTTGATATCAGAGGCCTGAGCCATGTGGCAACCGCTGTGTGCAGGCAGACAGAGTGCTGGTCATGGGGTAGGATTCCACTGTAGGGGGCCTTCTGTAGCATTTCACAGCAGCCTGGCAGCCAACAGTTACTGGGTGGAGGAAGGGTTGGCATCCTCCAAATGGACTCCCAGGGAGATCTGCCTTGTTGATTTTAGAGCAGAAGCTTGGGATGCTATCTCTTTGCACAGGCATGCAGTGTGGTGTCTAGGCAAGCAGGCTCCTTTGTTAGAGTTGCTTCCCCGGTTCACAGCAGCTGGTGGCCCATCTGGCTGGGGGAAGGGCAGGGACAGTGGAAGAAGTGATTTTCCTACTATATGCGACTTGTCATTAACTTGTTGATTCTTGCCTATTGCTGTTGAGTCAATTCCAACTCATAGCGCCACATCATGTTAATGGTTAGGAGGTTAACATCATAGAGGTTAGGATTTACAACACACAGAATAATTACATCAGATCACAAAATGGAGGATGTTAATGGGAGCCCTGGTGACACAATGGTTAAGAGCTTGGCTCTTGTTAAAGCCATCCACTTGTGGTATTTCTGTTATAGCACCACTAGCAGAAATGGCAAGATGACACAGGGAGAAGCATTCTGTTTGGGTCTTAGGTCTTTGAGTCATTGTCCCCATATGAGTAGATCCCAGCTGCAGAGGATATCCCTGAAAGTAGGTACTCTTAGAGATGACTAAGCAGGCTTAGAGGGTGGAGCCTCTGGATGAAATCTCAGAGACCACAGGAAAGCCCTAAGCTGGCCCTCCTGGGCAGCCTCCTGGGCAGGAGATGAAGTCCAGAACCCATTTGGCAACTGTGGAAAAGGAAAGAACTGGCAATGTTTGGAGGGAGAAATAGTTTGAATTGGGCACAAAGAATGAGTTGGAACTAAAAAGTGAAAGAAAGAGATGAGTCAATGATGATGCCAAGATTCTTCTAGAAAGGCTCATCAGTGGGAACTGGTAGAGAAGGATGGTGAGTGTTGTTTGGGGCCTGCTGGATTTGAGGGTGATGAACAAATGTACATGCCTTGCTACTGTTGGAATAGGATTGTACAGCAGGGGAGAAATCTGGGTGGGGGATGCAGACCTGAGAGACATCAACCCAGAGATTTGTGGTTCACATCCATGTGGATAGCAATTTCCTGGGGGTTGTCCCCTGCTGACCAGAAAGAGGCTGCCTTCTGTAAGTCCTGAAGGAAGGCCTGCTGCTCTGAGGTCCCCAGTTTCCACAATTGGTGGCATTACTGGGAGCCATACGAGCCCTGTGGATAGTTTCTCCACCTCCCGTCTGAGGATCACTCTGTCCTTATCCTCTCCATGCATCTCATATGTTGGCCAAGCAGAGTCCACCCGTAGCCCTTCTCCTCAATCATTCTCCTGATATTTTGGATCCTACTTAACATGCCACTTGAATGAATGAATAAATGATGAGTGGGCTGCACTAACTTCAGTTCTTACTGCTAGTCTCCTTGACCCAGAGCCCTAGGCTCCACAGAGGCTTGGCCTGGCCTCAATGTCTATGTGGGATGGTTTCTGTGTGCTTTACTTTAGGACTTTTTCCTTCTGCATTTAGAATATTTGTAGAGAAACATAAGCCTTAGGGTTTCTTTATAGTTCAACAATTCAAGTAGCTGAGAAACAGAAGATTAAAGCTTCTAGGCACGAAGTGAATAGCCAAATTCTTTCCTTTAATTTCCCAAGCTAAGTAATGAGTGAAAGATAAAAAAAAAAATAGTGGTGCAAAGAGTGAGAACCAAATTAGATTTCAGGTTTCTCCCCACTCCAACTTAAGAATAAGTAATGCAAATAGTTGTTATAGTGGGGGAGGGGATAAGGAAATGACATTACAAAAATAAATGCCATCCAGCGTCCAGGCCAGATCCTCTTTCCTGTGTGTGCCGGGGGCTGGGTTTGCTGCTTGCAGTGTGCACTGCGGGAGCTGGCAGCTTCATGAAAAACCTCTCCCCGGGAAGTAAGGAAAGCCTTAGTTAAATGGGAAAGGAGATAGTTTCAGCCTCAGGTCCCATGTGAAGAAAGGGACACTTGGAAAGTGTAAAATACTGTGTGTCCCTAGAAGCTGGGAATTGACATCCAAAACCATCCCCAGGGGTTTTTTTTGTTTTGTTTTTAGCTCTGTTGAAAGTAAAGAATAGATTTGCTTTTATTTTTCACAAATTTATTTTTTATGTACGAAAAAAAATGCAGGTTCTATGTTAGAGTGGTTGAGCCAAATTCCAAATCGTGGAATGTCATTAGTATAGCCCGCAAGGAAGGACTGACAGGCTCGGCCAACTTTGCAAAGGGACAGAGCCTTTAGTTCCTCTGGGCGTTCTCCTCCCTCTGCCTCCTACTCCTTGGCTTGGGTCCAGGCCAGGAAATGACTCCGATGGCTCCTAGGCTGTTGTTCCAGACAGCGATCCTGGGAATTCAAGTGCAGCCTTCCAGCACAGTCTGGCTTGCAAGTAACCCGATGGTGTGAATCCAGTACAGGCTGGCGTGCCTGCAGCTATGGAAGAACAAAATGGGATTCATTTCCCAGTGATTTCTCCAAAGCACTCCCTGGGAAATTTCACCTTGGGAAATAATCATCTCTGCTTCTTAACAGTAAAATATAACTCCCAAACTATACCTTTGGAACTGTGGTTAAATATTCTGTATCTACCTTTACCTCCTAAAGACATCTTCCTTCTTCTTTCCTCTGCTACAGGGTAAAGGCTTTACGCCTTTTCTTTCCAGTAGTTAGTCCTGTTGGCTCAAGAACAGAAGACAGAATTTGTCAATGTCGTTCAAATTATCTGAGCCTTTGTTACAGCAGATCCTCCGTCTTTATGTTCTACCCACATTTCACAGGTACAGAAAGAGGTTCAGACAGACTTCCCAATTTAGGGATGGGTAGAGGGGTGATTTGAACCCAGTTCTACTTGAGCTCTTGCTCTCTCACTCCCTCCTAAAGGCAGCCATAGCTTCAGAACTCATGGTAGGCAAATGACGTTCCGTTCCTCATTACACTTCATGTGTCTCCACTTTGTAATAATTGTACCTTTCAATGGATCTCTTAATCTTACCAACAGTACAATTCCTATTGCAATGTAAAAAGTAGAAATCTCCAACAGGGATTGCAGCTATGGCTGCCTTTAGGAGACAGTCTGATTTGAATTTTGTCTTTTCGTTGTTGATACTGTTGTAAGGTACCCTACGATTGGTTCTGACTCGTACCGATCCTATGTACAACAGAATGAAACACTGCCTGGTCCTGCGCCATCCTCATAATCTTTGCTGTGCTTGAGCCTGTTGTCACAGCCACTGTACCAATTTATCTCATTGAGGGTCTTCCTTTTTTTTGACAACCTCTACTTTACCAAGCATGATGTCCTTCTCCAGGGACTGGTCCCTCCTGATAACATGTCCAAAGTACATGAGACGAAGTCTCTCCATCCTCGATTCCAAGGAGCATTCTGGCTGTACTTCTTCCAAGACAGATTTCTTTCTTGTGGCAGTCTGTCTTAGGTATAGTCAGTGTTCTTTGCCAGCACCATAATTCTAAGGCAACAATTCTTCAATCTTATTCAATGTCCAGCTTTTACGTGCATATAAGGTGGCTTCAGTCAGGCACACCTTAGTTCTGAAAGTGACATATTTGCTTTTCAACACTTTAAACAGGTCTTTTGCAGCAGGTTTGCCCAATGCAGTACCTCATTTGATTCCTTGACTGCTGCTTCCGTGGGTGTTGATTGTGCATCCAAGTAAGATGAAATCCTTGACAACTTCAATCTTTTCTCCATTTATTGTGATGTTGCTTATTGGTCCAGCTGTGAGAATTTTTGCTTTCTTTATGTTGAGGTGTAATCCATACTGAAGGCTGTGGGGTCTTTGATCTTCATCAGTAAGTGCTTCAGTCCTCTTCGTTTTCAGCAAGCAAAGTTGTGTCACCTGCATATCACAGGTTGTTTATGAGCTTTCCACCAATCCTGATGCTGCGTTCTTCATATATTCCAGTTTCTCAGATTATTTGCTCAGCATACAGATTGAATGAGTATGGTGAAAGGATACAGCTTTGACGCACACCTTCCCTGATTTTAAACCACACAGTATCCCCTTGTTCTGTTCTGACAACTGCCTCTTGGTCAATGTACAGGTTCTGAATGAACACAATTAAGTATTCTGGAATTCCCATTTTTTGAAATGTTATCCATAATTTGTTATGATCCATACAGTCGAATGCCTTTGCCTAGTCAATAAAACACAGGTAAACATCTTTCTGGTGCTCTCTGCTTTCAGCCAAGATCCACCCGACATCAGCAATATTCCACGTCCTCTTCTGAACCCTGCTTGAATTTCTGGCAGTTCCCTGTCGATGTACTGCTACAACAATTTTTGAGTTATCTTCCGCACAATTTTACTTGTGTGTGATATTAATCATATTGTTCGATAATTTCTGCATTCTATTGGATCACCTGTCTTTAGAATGGGCACAGACATGGATCTCTTCCAGTTGGTTGGCCAGGTAACTGTCTTCCAAATTTCTTTGCATAGACAAGGGAGCACTTCCTGATCTGCATCAGCTTGTTGAAACATCTCAACTGGTATTCCATTGATTCTTGGGGCCTTGTTTTTCACCAACGCCTTCAGTGCAGCTTGGATTTCTCCCTTCGATACCATTAGTTCTTGATCACATGCTACCTTCTGAAATGGTTGAACATTGACTAATTCTTCTTGGTACAGTGACTCTGTATATTCCTTCCATTTTCTTTTGATGCTTCCTGCGTTCCTCCATATTTTGCCCAATATTGCAACTCGAGGATTGAATTTTTTCTTCAGTTCTTGCAGCTTGGGAAATGCCGAGTGTGTTCTTCCCTTTTAGCTTTCTAACTCCAGAACTTTGCACATTTCACTATAATACTTTACTTTGCCTTCTTGAACGATCCTTTGAAATCTTCTGTTCAGCTTTTTTGGTTCATCATTTCCTCCATTCCCTTTAGCTACTCTAAGTTCAAGAGCAAGTTTCAGAGTCTCCTGTGACATCTCTTTTGGTCTTTTCTTTCTCACCTGTCTTTTTAATAACCTTTTGCTTTCTTCATGTATAATGTCCTTGATGTCATCTCACAACTTGTCTGGTAGAGCAGTGGGGAGGGGATGGAGGGAGTGGCAAAGTGTGTATCGATGGTTACTGGGTGCTCTGTCTCCTGCTGGGAGTTCCACAAAGCTGCTTTTCCATGCTCCCTGTCTGGTGATCCCTGACAGGAGTCCAAGGTGGCAAATCCATGCTGCGTTAGCTGATAAGGGACCTCTGCACATATCTCTCCTTGCTTTCTGTCCTCTGTCATTTTCTTATTCTA
The DNA here is from genome assembly GCF_024166365.1 of Elephas maximus indicus. Taxonomy (NCBI): domain Eukaryota; kingdom Metazoa; phylum Chordata; class Mammalia; order Proboscidea; family Elephantidae; genus Elephas; species Elephas maximus. The sequence continues at coordinate 89,446,450 of NC_064833.1, forward strand.
TTCAGTGTTTGGTTGAGTTCTTTATCTCTTCATTTGACAGTTCGGGTTCCAGGAATGATGCTTGTCTCTGTTTTACTTGATTTTTGGGTCTTTGCTGTGGAGGGGCTAGGGCCAGGCCATGAGCGTCTCATTCAGCACACCTCCTAGAGGAAATAGAAGGAAATGAAATTGAGGAGCAGGGGCACAGGGTCTGTTTAAAGGCTCTTTATGGAAGTGATTTTTGGTCTTCCTGCGAGTGTGTACAGCCCTGCCTCCTGCCCGGTGTTAGGGGGCAACAGAGTGTCCAGAAGGGGTGTGAGGAAGGAATCCAAGTGACAGCTTTACCAGGAGCAAACCTCAGGTCAGGACATGTAAGCAAACATCCAGGCTCTGGACTTGACACAGCCCTGGAATGACTGAATTATAATTATACATAATGGCTTCATTCACACCTTTCAACACAGCATTGCAAAACCCCGAAGTCCAGCAGGGTAACTAAGGGAATCTGGTAAACAAACCAAGGAGAAGGCGCCCTCGGTCCTGCCTACTGCCCCTGGACACACCCAGAGTCCTTCACAACTGACATCTGTGTCCAGGACTTGAAACAAGGTGTTTAGAGAAGAATAAAAAATGTCGGTTTGTATCTGTGGTAAAGTAGCTTTTCTTAGTATTTTGGGTCATGTTCTTTACTCCCTTATTCTTCCAGGTTATTTATAAAAATAATTATATTGATTTGTTTGCCAAAATGGTCCGAGGAGTCAGGTTTAAAAGTTTCAGAAATAATATTTTAAAAAGTCTTCTGGATTAGGAAAGAGATGGTTCTGGCAAAGGGCCTGTGAAGTGAGTGTGTAACTGGCCATAAAATGGGACAGTGATCCATGCCTCTACACCTCTTTGAAACATGGGCGCACAACTTGCTGGCCAACAGCACTCTGTGGTGTTCATAGAGCCTGAGAGGGGGATGGAGAGCAGCGCTGTGGGCTGGCAGCAAGGCCACTGTTACCTGACAGTGACGCACTGCCCTATGAGGCTGGGACGTTGACAACCAAAGTCTCAAGCCCTTACAAGAATTAGTAGGAGAACTTAAGGTTTTTCTGAAGCCAGTAGAGGCCTCTGCCACCTTCCCAAAGGCTGTGGCTTGGTGCTTTTCAAAACACCATTATTGCAGTTCAGATTTACTGCTTAGCTGTAGAACTTTGGGATGCTGTATTAGAGATAGGAGTTTAAACTGACGAAGAGTTTGTGCTACAAAGATTTTTGAGTTCTTTAGTTAAAAGATACACCTAACAGTTAAGTAATGTGTCTATTCATGTGCCATACACACATATGTATATATTTAACTGATGTTAAGTCATATCTATCTATGTATGTCACATACACACATGTATGAATTTATTACAAATACTCATCACCTATTTAAATACATGAAAACAATTTTGTCAGTCAACGCAACAATGAGGGGCAAGGCTGCTTTTTTTTTCAGCTTTTTATTTTGAAACAATTTTGAGCTTAACAGAAAAGTTGAAGTACCTTGCAGAGACCCTGTTCAAATTCTTCCAGTTGTCACAAGAATGAGCTTTATAGGAAAAGGACCCATCCACGGTCCTGCAGCCCACCCACCCATCACTCGCTTGAGCTTCCTTCAGTATGAACTGCACCTCAGTCTTTCCTTGACTGTCACTTGACATTTAGAAAAATTGGTGGCTAATAATTTGGTAGACTGTCCCTCCATTTGGGCTTGTCCAGTGCTTTGTCGTGATTAACCAAAAACCAAACCTTTTGCCATGGAATCAATTCTGACTCATAGCAACCCTATGGGACAGAGTAGAACTGCCCCAGTGATCTTCCAACACTGATCTTTACAGAAGCAGACTGCCACATCTGTCTCCAGCAGAGCAACTGGTGGGTTCAAACGCCAACCTTTCAGTTAGTAGGGGAGTGCTTTAACCACTGCACCACCAGGGCTCCTTTTCTCATGATTAGACCCAGTTTTTACATGTTTTATATCAGACATGATATCGCAGAGATGCTATTGTGATCTTCTCATTGCAACTTAACCCAGTGCCGTCGAGTTGATTTCGACTCATAGCGACCCTGTAGGACAGAGTAGAACTGCCCCATTGAGCTTGCAAGGAGCACCTGGTGGATTTGAACTGCTGACCTGTAGGTTGGCAGCCATAGCACTTAACCACTGCACCACCAGGGTTTCCTCATTGCAACTTATCAGATGGCAAATCAATGTTGAATTTTCTCATTACTTGTGACATTGACTTTGATCACTTGATTAAGATTTTATTTGCAGGTTTTCTCCTGTATATGGTAATCTCCACTATATGGTATAATCTCTACTATATGGTAATCAATAAGTATCTGATGTGGAGATCACATTAAAACTATTTAAGATCTCTTTCCTCATCCCACTTTAACCTTTGCATTTATTAGTTGACATTCTACTATAAGGAAGAAATTTCTCTCCTATTTATTTATGTCTGATATTTTAAATTAAAGTGATGTTCAGTGAATTTCTACTATACTCAATGGGTTATAATTTATTGTTATCATTATTTATTTTGATTTCCAAATTAGCCTAGACTTGGTCAATGAGAGCTTCGTCACTCTGGTCTTATGTCCTTTTGACATGCCCCCATTGTTTCATGAGCACTGTCTTACTTTCTGGCTAACAAGATGTTCCAGTGACTTTTGTACTTCTCCTCCCCTAGCCCTGAACCAGCCATTTCTCCAAGGAACATCGGTTCCTTTCGTTAGTGAAAGCTTTTATTTGGAAGCCATAGTCTGGGATATAGGTGTGGTCATTGTTGTAGGTAGCGTGGGAAATCTATTTTTAGATTTATATTGACAGCAAGTGCTCTTAGCATCCCTCATGTTTCAGCCCAACACCACCTGTCCAGTCTAGCTTTCGCTTTTCTGTCCCGAATCCTGTTCTCAGTGGTGAAAACCTGGCTCCATTACCCTCAATCCTTACTCTTTTGCTCAGTGTCCCTCCATGAGCAGCACTTTGTTAAGCCTCTACTTCTCCCCCTGCCCCAAAACTGGGCTGTTGCAACCCCCTCCCCATCTTTTTAAAGGTGGGAATTATGTGCTATAATATTTATGAGAGTTACACAGGAAATGAATATTGTTCAGCAGTTTTAAATCTTTAAAATATAGAGAAAGCGAGCAAGTCAGGAATATTAAATCTGCCAGAAAAAAAAAAAAAGCTTTGTTGTGTGGCTTCCTTCATCTAAAATGTGTGACACATACTTGCCCTACAGAGCTCAGGGGCTGGTTATGCCCCATAGAGTGAGGCTCTGGCCCCTTCTGTGCTATTATAATTTTTTAAATAATATTGTGTTTTCGGTGAGGGTTTACACAGCTGTTTAAGTTCTCATTCAACAATTTCTAAACAAATTGTTTGGTGACATTAGCTACACTTTTCACAATGTGTGAACATTCTCATGATTTCCATTCTGGTTGTTCTGTTTCCATTAATCTAGTTTCCTTGCCCCCTACCTTATCATCTTTGTTTTAAAGTAATTGTTGGCCATTTGGACTCATATGATTTTTTAAAGAAGCACGGTACTTATGGGTGATATGATATTTGCTATTTTGTGAGCCATTCTGTTTTACTGTTATGATTTGAAGATTGATATTTGTGCTATGTACAAATAGTTTCATTAGCAATAGGCAGATTAGTAAGAATTCTGTCCTAAGTCTTATGGGTTGTTTATTTAATTTATGGTTCTTGAACCCATTATTAGAACCTGGTAGCAATTAAAATAGCAGTTATTTGTTGAGGCTCATAAGTTTGATATATTATGTTTGTTTTAATTTTTTCTTCTTATTCATTATCTTGCAAAATACACTGAATATGTTTTGAAGAAATTCATAGCTGTTTAAACTGTAGTTACTGCATTGTGGGAATGAATCTCAGGTGCTTCGGCTGGCCTACCAGCCTGAGATGCCCTGTCTGCTGGTGCCAGCAGGGTCTGCAAACTTTGTGTGGCGAAGACTGCATCGAGAAATGAAACCTAGAACAAGGTCTCCTTAGATTTGGCCAAATTATTTATGTAGGTGTAGCAAGAGTGTTAATTTACCATAAACCAAAACGCAAACCAGACTCATTGCTGTAGACTTGATTCCAAATCATAGCTGCCCTGTAGGACAGAGTAGAATTGCCCCATAGGGTTTCCAAGGAGCAGCTGGTAGATTCGAACTGCTGACCTTTTGATTAGTAGCCATAGCTCGCCATAGCTCTTAACAGCTGCACCACCAGGGCTCCATAAAGGCCTCTTAAATGTGCTGTGCTTCAAGTTTTCATCAGGAATCTCAAACTCTCTCCAGGCTAGAAAGCCAAGCCAAGAACTCGTCAGATTTCACCTGCATAGTCTATGGATTTGCATGAATTCCTCTCTTCTCAAGGGCCCCAAATACTCTAAGGTTAGTGGTCCTACCAGGAAGTGACCTTCCTTATTTACCTGTAAGACTGGGAATCAGGTACCAGGCTGGTTTTCCTGGGAGGGCTTTGTAAGTGTTGGCTCTATAAAATCAATCTTAGTTCCTTAAAAGCATCTGGCCATATCTGATTCTATGAGCACCATTCTCAAACATGATGTTCTAGTCAAAGCTTGGTTGCATAACCAATGTTTCTAATTATGACCTGTTAACGAGGAGGACAGATTCTTATTAAACCTATGAAAATAACTGTATTGCCATGAAAAGAAGAATACTGTTGTTGTTAGGTGCTGCCAAGTCGGTTGTAACTCACAATGATGCCATGTACAACAGAACAAAGCACTGCCTAGTCCTCCACCATCCTCACAATAGTTGTTATGCTTGAGCCCATCCTTGTAGCCACTGTGTCAATCCATTCCTTATAGGGTCTTCCTCTTTTCTGCTGACCCTGTACTTTACCAAGCATGATGTCTTTCTCCAGGGAGTGGTCCCTCCCAATACCGTGTGAGAAGAAGCCTTGGCATCCTTGCTTCTAAAGAGCATCCTAACCATACTTCTTCCAAGACAGATTGGTTTGTTCTTCTGAAAGTCCATGGTATATTCAATATTCTTCACTAACACCCTAATTCAAAGGCATCAATTCTTCTTCAGCTTTCCTTATTCATTGTCCATCTTTGTCATGCATATGAGGCAATTGGAAATACAATGGCTTGGGTCTGGTGAACCTTAGTCCTTAAACTGACATCTTTGCTTTCTAACACCGTAAAGAGGTCTTTTGCAGAGATTTGCCCAAAGCAATACGTTGATTTCTTGACTGCTGCTTCCATGGGCATTGATTGGTTTATGGTCAATTAACACTCTTGCTACACCTTACTCCAACTAAAATGAAACCCTTGACAACTTCAATATTTTCTCCATTCATCACGATGTTGCTTATTGGTCCAGTTGTGAGAATTTTTTTTTTTTTTTTATATGTTGAGGTGTAATCCATAATGAAGTCTGTAGTCTTTAATCTTCATCAGTAAGTGCTTCAAGTCCTCTTCACTTTCAGCAAACAAAGTTGTATCATCTGCGTATTGCAGATTGTTAATGAGTCATCCTCCAATCCTCCAACTTTTCATATAGTCCAGCTTCTCCGATTATTTGCTCAGTATACAGATTGAATAAGTATGGTGAAAGAGTACAACCCTGACACTCAGCTTTCTTGACTTTAAACCATGCAGTATCCTCTTGTTCTGTTCCTTGTACGTGTCTCTTGGTACAGGTTCCGAACCAGGACAAGTAAGCGTTCTCGAATTCCTATTCTTCGCGATATTACCCATAATTTGTTAGGATCCACACAGTTGAATCCCTTTGCATAGTCATCAAACACAGATAAACATCTTTCTTGTATTCTCTGCTTTCAGCCAAGATCCATCTGACATCAGTAATGATATCTCTCGTTTCATAGCCTCTTCTGAATCTGGCTTGAAAATGAAAATAAGAATGATCAATAAGAATGTCTAAATTCTGAAGGGTTCATGCAGAGAGAATAAGACATTTGCAAATGTGTCATTTCAGTTTAGGAAAGCATAGTCTACTAAATTGTTTTCATTGGCTTCATTAGATAGTTTAAGAGGAAAGCAGGCTTCCTTCTATTTCCAAAAATAGATCATTAAAACATTAGCAACATTCTAAACAAAAACCACTGTCACCTCTTATTAGTTCATTCAGTACTGTGCAATTCATTCTTGTTTCTTTGGATCCTTTTTTTTTAAAATTATGGAAAAATATCTGTAACAAAATCTGCTGTTTTAACCATTCTAAGTGTATGATACAGTGGCATTAATTATATTCATAATGTTGTGCAACCATCACCACTATTCATTTCTGAAAATTTTTCATCATTTCGAGCAGATGTTCAGCACCCCTCAAGCAATAACGTCCCATTTTTCCTTCCCGCCAGCTCCTGGTAACCTCTAATCTAATTTTTTGTCTATGAATTTCCTATTATAGATATTTCATATAAGTGGAATCATACAATATTCTTCCACGTCTGACTGATTTCACTTAGCATAATGTTTACAGTTCACACTGTGGCATGTATCAGGATTTCATTTCTCTTTATGGCTGAATAATATAAATCCAAACCCAGTGCCGTCGAGTCGATTCCGACTCATAATATATGCCTGTACATTTTGTTTATCCATTCGTCTGTTGATGTACCCCAGGGTTGTTTCCATGTTTTGGCTGCTGTTAAGATGCTGCAATGAACATGCGTGTATACACATTTGTTGGAGTTTCTGCCTTGATGTCTCTTGAGTATTTGAGTTGCTAGGTCATATGATAATTCTATATTTAACTTTTTGAGGATTCTACTGGATCTGGTTTAACAGTCTCTGTTTCCCCAAAAGAGTTCTGGAAATCCTGACTCATCCCTGGAATGGACTCAAAGCTGTTTCAGTGATGCCATCAGAAGCCTGCACCCAAAATACCTGGCATAGTCCTTTCACACGGGGCTCTGATCTGGTCCTTTGTTGAAGACAGAGCCCTCTGGCCCATGGCTAATTTAGGCAGAGCTTTCAGGGAAGCATAGAACAAACCAAAAAAAAAAAATCTCTAGATGATGTAGTCATTGTAAAGCCCAGGAAATTATTCTGAGAAGACACAGGGCTGTGGTTAACTTATTACTGATAATTTTTCGGAAGTGAAAGGTCTGATAAAGTTCACAGCAAGAATAGTGCAGCTGGCAAGAAGTTTCTATGAGATGCAAAACAAGATAATAAAATCAATCCAGAAAAGTTTTAGACAAAATAACTGTAAACATAATGATTAACTCTATTTTCAAAGAGTAGTGCCACAAATGGTTAAGCCCTCCACTTGTAGCTGAAGGGTTGGTGGTTTGAATTCACTCAGAGGTGCTTCGGAAGACAGGCTTGGCAGTCTGCTTCCAAAAGGTTACAACCTTGAAAACCCTATGGAGCAGTTCTACTCTGCACACGTGGAGTCGCCATGAGTTGGAATCAACTTGACAGCAATTAACAAAAACTGGATATTACATATAATTTATTAAAGTGGGTTTATTAAAAATCTTTATAGAGGATACATCTTCAGATAAAACATAGAATAATCCTGAAGTAATATACAATGAATATAACAAGCATACAACTGGAGTAAACCGACTATATCAAGAGTGTCAAGTAAAGAGAGTTAGGAGGTCTGGAGCAGCCCCTGACTGTCTCCATATTAATAAGGCTCCAGATGTAAGTGCTGTGAAGCCCCAGTTGAAAACCACTGGCCTGGAAGATATCAGATTCAAATTTAAAAAGCAAAACTGTGACTAAGTGAACATTTTAAAAAATAGCAAATTGTGACAGAATATATTTCTGTTGTGTGATTAGAGGGTAATAGATCTGCCTGGACTCTGAATAGAAACATATCAAGGACAGTGAGGTCACTTGACAAATCTCTGAGGACTTTCCAAGCACAGCACAATTTTGGAAATATTTGTATTAATGACATTTTATCCATAAAATTTAACTTAGGGAAAGCTAAGTATCTCTTCTGATTTGGCAACTCTTCTCGTGTGACTCAATAGTCAACATCAAATAAACCCAGTAAAACTTTTTATAAGGTAAAAAACCAATGCTTTGTGATTTTCTAGGAGCCTGCTGGGAAATCTCAAAAGACAATATTTTGGATTCGATTTTGGGAAGGCAAAGAATCGAAAGTTGTGAGGAGATTTGAACACTCGATTAAGATATAATCATGGGTTGCTGAGAAACAGTACTTGACTACCTATTTATTCAAAGTGGCAATAAAAGGTTTTAGAAGGAAATACAGGTAAGAACATGATCGTAAAGAGCTTTAGCCCGTCCAAAAGTGAGAAGAAGATGCTCTTAAATAATGGAGTCCACATAAAGTACAGGAAATTTTTCCAAGAAACACAGCATCTTTGCCTTGGGTAAGGAAAAACCTTTCATAAACTCTTAGAAAGAGCAGACCAATACTCCAAAAAAGAAGAAAAAAGAAACAGAAACTCTTTTTGAAAACCTTATAAATAAACCTATCAAATATTAGCCAGCTTTGACCATAACAAATAAAATTCCTTTTCAAAAACCTACAACTTTCTGTATCCATTCAGGTTTTGTCCTACACTTTCCTCTTTGTCATTCTGAGCAAGCAGTCATTTTACTGCAGGGCAAAACTACTCTCTTTTCTCCTTAAGAAAAACACATCCCATACTATTTCCATACAACATTGTACCTCTCTGCCACTATTGTTCCTAGTTGAGGCTCATTCACGCATACAAAGTAACTTGTGTTTCACAGAGAAAACATGGAAGTACATCCCTCACATGCAAGCATTTCGGAACATACTAGCAGAACTGAACAAATACACATTTCACAACCTTCTGTAAACATACACATCTCTTACAGTACAACTCACGAAGTAGCAAAAGCCAGAATGTTTAACAAATATGTATATGAAACCCTGGCGACGTAGTGGTTAAGTACTACGGCTGTTAACCAAGAGGTCGGCAGTTCGATTCTGCCAGGAGCTCCTTGGAAGCCCTATGGGGCAGTTTTACTCTGTCCTGTAGGGTCACTATGAGTCTGAATTGACTCGACGGCAACGGGTTTGGTATTTTTTGGATATATGTGAAAAAGAGAGAGAGAGAGAGAAACCCTGGTGGTAGTGGTTAAGAGCTACGCTGTTAACCAAAAGGTTGGCAGTTCGAATCCACCAGGCACTCCTTGGAAACCTGTTGGGACAGTTCTACTCTGTCCTATAGGGTTGCTATGGGTTGGAATCTACTCGATGGCAATGGTTTTTTTTTTTTTTTTGTATATATGTATATACATATACCCATCCTGTTGCACATACGGTCGTCAACATATATAAACCTGTTGCTGTGGAGTCGATTTGGACTGTAGCAACCCTGTGGACAACAGACACCCTATAGGTTTCGCTATGAATCAGAATCGACCCCACAGCAATGGGTATTTCAATGTATTTTGTTCACTGATCTTTAAATTGCTCGTGGTGCTATTTTTCTGATTAACCGTCTTAAATAAGAATAAAAACAAACAAAAAAAAGTCTTATCAAATTTGGAGCATCAGTTTCTTTGTTGAAAAAATATTTTCATTTATCAAGTGATGTTGCTTCAAGGGAAATGATCGTCATTATGTCTGAAATACTGACTTTCACGTTGTGCAGTTTGATTCGCATCATCCAAAAGAGAGTTCTCACGTTTAGCTAAACCCCAACACTCTTGGCACAATTCTGTGATTTAAAAAACAAAACCAAAAAACCCCATATCTCATAATATTTAAATTTCTGTGTATACATTTAGCTTTCAGAAGTAAACCTGAATAGAAAAGTAACAAAATCCTTCTTCCACAATGTAGCTTTCCTACCAAAAAGGTTTTCATCATTGCCTCCCTCCAAGGGATTTCACAACCCAGTTAAATTTTAGAAGAAACATTGATTTTAAGCAACTAAACTTTTTTTTTTAAAGCTGCTCAATATTTTCATATTAACCCAGAAACCCAATGCCGTCACAAAAACAAGATCTAGAATGGTGAATTCTGGGCAAAAGACAGTAGAGGGCAAATTCTAAGCTTAGGAAAGGAAAACATTGTGTGCTGCTTGTCTGGTAACAGCACTGAAGTTAACTGGGAATCAGCTCACCCACTGACAGCCCAGGCTCCAGAAGACACCACAGCCATGTGCCAAAGAAGGGCACCTTTCATATTTTATCTAGAGAATGGAGGGATTCATTTATTCATTCATTTAATCATTTGGTCATCCCCACCCACCCATCACTTAGTTGAACTATATTCAGTTATGCGCCAGGCAGAGTGAACTCAGGGGTTTGACTGAGGGGCACCAGGAAGTGACATGATGTCCATGCTGCTCTAACCCCTGGCCTGTGAGTGCTCAAGGCATAAGGTGTGCTTGCCCCAACCCTGCTCCCTTCCATGCACACTCCTCAGATGCCATCTCAGTTTCCCTATCTTCTTCCCTCTAGGGTCCTTTTGGTGCTCATATGAGTCGAGTCTGACCATCTGTGTACAATGTCAGAGCAGCTGGGAGGGCCCACTCTGTGAAATTCTCTTTGGCTCCACCTCCTTTAGAGCATCCAAAGAGAACTTCAACTACTTGAAGTTGACTTCTAGTATCTTTTAAATATTCAAGAAAGGACTTGGAGATTTGGTATTAATGAGACTAAAGAAAATTGTTTTGCCTCTCCTCACTTTATCATTCTTTCTACCCTCTTTTCCAGTTTTCTACTTTTACCACAAATCTGGAAACAATGTATAACGACTTAGTTGAATCTGTCAAAAGAAACTGAGTCAGTAATAAAATTAATCTATTGGCTGAAGTTTATTAGGGCACAAGATTCACGAATGGGATAGCACCAAACTGAAAGTGGAAAAATACTCCGAGGAGTACCTGAAATGACTGGCTGTTTTTTTTTTTTTGACAAAACGAGGAAGCAAAAGAAGCTTGTTCCTGATTGGTTTATACAATTTACTACTGAAGTCCTGTCAAGATTTCAGGTCAGCAAGGGTGGCCTGATTTACAGGACAGCCAGACTTAAATTTGAATTAAGACAAGTCTTAGGGGCATCGTCCCCTCAACTGCTGACGCCATTTTGTCAACCACACGACTCCATTTTTATTTCATTTAACAAATCTGTATAGGTAAAGGAAACCCTGGTGGCATAGTGGTTAAGTGCTATGGCTGCTAACCAAAGGCCAGCAGCTCGAATCCACCAGGTGCTCCTTGGAAACTCTATAGGGCAGTTCTACTCTGTCCTGTAGGGTCGCTATGAGTTGGAATTGACTCCACAGCAAGGGGCTTGGTTTTGGTTTTTCATATAGGTAAAAGAGTCAGCCTTCTAAATGATTAGTATGAGAATAGCACTCCTATCTGTCCACATGGACTGGTGCTCAATTAGAAGCTAGGCTTTATAACGGGTGTTTTTAGACATGACTTAAATTAACTGAGGCTTAACTTGTGCAAATCACAGGTGTCTGTGGGAGACCCAGAATTCCTAGTGTCTGAGAGCTCTTTGCAATATTCTACATTTGCAGAGTTTAAGTGGTAAATTCACCTCATTAAATCGCCTCTACCTCCTCCCAATTTCCTTCACTTTTGTTCTCAGCCAGTGGTCGCTGAGAGGCCTGTGCTTATTTTGACTTGGGAAGAGTTACAAAGTTAAATTCCAATTGCTTGGAGGAGGGCCATAAGCCTACTCAGGGCGATAGTGTTAGAAGATCTATCTCAGAAAATCTTCTCAAACCTTCCCAGATAAGGTGCCAGACAGACTGAACTGAACAGACAGAACTGAACTGCGCCTTTGGGTGATTAGGTGTGAACACAAGTAGCCAGCCTCAAAGGCAAAAATGTCTTTGAGGCCTTTTGTTTTCTCTTTTAAAGGCTTTAGTATACAAATACTGTTTTGTTACCAGTAGGCTAGTTGCTGCCTATCTTGTTGGTTAATTGTTGAGTAAATTACTTCTTCTAGAAAATAATGCAATGTTTATCCAAAGGCTCTGAGTCTTTCCATAATCTCTGAAGAAAACCTTCACAAATACCACAGTGTGAGATATAAGTTTCTAGAATACTTCCTATGGTACCATATCCAAAGCAGGTACTCAGTACGAAATGTGACCTGACTAGGAATCGATATCTTCATTTATTCGTTCATTCAGTCATGTGCTTATTCACTTAATTGAATTGTATCTAGTGATTTCCTGTTATGTGTCAGGCACTGTGAATACAATAGTAACAATAAATATTGTCTGCTCCAAATGGTCTACGTGAACGATAAATAAATGTGCATTATAAACAGTGTCAGGCTTGCTATGATGAGTGTAAGTACAGGCACTATCAGCCCAATGCCTTCCCAGGGCTCTGGCATACCTAGGTTGAAATTTAAAGGAAGAATAGGCATTAATCACGTGAAAAGGGCAAGGAAAGAATGTCAAGGCAGCAGGAAGAACACATGCCAATGCGGTGTGTGAGAAAGTGGAGAACACTAGGAATTTCCTTGTGAATGCAACTCGGCTTGAGAAGGTTGGTACTGGCGGGTGTGGATGGAGGAGAGACAGCGTGTAAATCAAGAAGGACACTGGGGTAGGTTAAGGAGTGTGAATGTTAGGTGGACAACAAGGGAGAGTCACTTAACAGGGTGGGCCAGGGTGGGAGTTTGGTTTGGGAAATCTGAGGCTATAGTATGTGTATAACATCCAGGAGGAAATACCACTTAGGCCATAAGATAGTGGGGACTGAAACCCAAGAGAAGGGTCTGGACTGGGGATATAAATTTGAGATTCATTAGTATATAGATGCTAAATGAAGAGTATATAGAGTATATAGATGCTAAATGAAGAGTATATGAGATTCATCAGTATATAGATGCTAAATTTGAGATTCATCAGTATATAGATGCTAAATGAAGCTGTTGGAATTTTCCTGGGGAGTGTTAGCAGGGGAGTGGACCAATGTGGAAAGATCTAAGAGAAACACAAATGTTATGGGATGAGCAATGACCCAAGGAGAAAATGCCAATACTGACAGACACTGTAGAAGGCTGATGCAATAGGCACTTCCTGTTTTTCCTATTCATTGATCTATTTTTCTTAATACTACTTTCCTTTGAGAATCTTCTTATCTTTTTTTTTTTAATCCTTCTTTGCGTCTACTGGAGTTCTTTACAGAAAAAGGTGAACATAGCAAGTGCGCATCACCAAATCTTGAATTCTGGAGAACTTGATTTTCTTATTTCCTAAAAATTCCTTGAGAGAACAATAGTAAAGTTGATGATTCGTTAGAAAAAAAGTAATGCATCAATTTTGGCAAAGGCTCCCATAGTTTCCTGTTTGATAAAACTGTGTGGGGTGCAGGGTGGCCTGGGAGAATATTTTGTTAGTAACTGAGAGTTAGAATTAAAAGAGCTGAATTGATCCCAATCCAGCTTTGTTTTTTCTGCTTCCCTTCCCTTCTCCCTTGAAGAGTTTATTCATTGCAGAACTCCTTTGTGAAATGATCTTTGTGTTCTTTCTGGCCTGAAATTATGCTCCAATATTCTTCTGGAATGTTTTCATTTTCCTTTAAAATAATAAATTTTTTGACTCTCTGGAACTAAATTAAATTAGATAACATAGTCAGGAAAGAAAGAGAGAAGCTAGAAATCATTCCTGTATTGGGATTATTGCTGAGTTCTAAAGCTACTTGCTTTGGCCAGTATGGTCTTGCATAAGCTGCAGTTACCTCTTTTAACACACTCCAGTGCCATCCCTTGCTAGCTGTGTGACCTTGGACAAATCCCTCAACCTCCTTAAGCATCATTTTTCATCTGTGAAATGGGAATAATAATACTACCCAATCCACAAGATTGTTAGGAAGGTAAAATGAAAATGTATAATAATTGCTTGGCATATAATAAGTGCTCATAAATCCTAGTTTGTCTATTATTAAAATGGAAAGGTCCATATATAGAATTAATGTGGGAGCAATAATCTATGAAGCATTACATTAGTATGCTGTTTCCAAAACAAGAGGCTGTAGGAAAGATGAGGTCTTTTGGGCGTGAGGGTGTTCAATTTGTTCTGTTATATATAAAGTCACCAAGAGTTGGAGCTGACTTCATGACAACTAACAAGTTCTGTAATAGAATAAGCCACGACGATTTTAGAGAAGATAGTTATTAGCAGGAAATGGTATGAGATTGACAGGGAGGGTCGTTTGAGGAAGGGAAGCCAGCAGGTGGGAAGCGGGTGCCATGGAGCCCCCGCGTGCTCAGTCTTCACACCTCCTAGGGCTCGGAGGCTCACTCCTGCTGAACACGATGCCTCTGTGATGCTGTATACACACACACACACACACACACAGGCTTCCAAAACATGAGAAGTGGCTCAGTCCTATTTTCACTCATGTTGTAATGTGTGGGACTGCACATTCCAGCTCCGACAACAGCCAGCGGTCCCGTGAGAGCAGAAGGTGAGGGCCTGTTGCTCCCCAAGCTCACCTTATCCAGAAAGCAGAGGCAATGCCTCCTACCCTCAGGGCAGCTGGAAGAATTAAATGGCATAGCATATGGTGAAACCATTTTTAAAGTCCTAAAACTGTACAATCATCAGGTGTTACTAATATAGTTCAACAATATAAGTGGTCACATTTCTGACTTTGTCAATGTGATGTCTCATCAATATGGAAACCGTGTCATGTGTTTCATTTTAACGAAAAAACCCTCATATTTTTCCATAGAGTCTCTGAGAAATTGGCAGATGTTAGAATTAACCTAATTTTTTGAAGGAGTTATCTCCTAGAGTTAATAGTGACTCATCCAAGGACTTTAAACCAAAATCAAACCTGTTGCCATCGAGTTGATTTCGAAGGACCTGATGTGGTGGGAAATAAAGCCCAATTTCTTTCTGAAAATGCTAACTTCTGCTGGCCCACTGCAAATCAAGTCACTTAGAGGAGTCTTCAATAGTCAGGCACAGTCGACCTCAGCAGCCTGGAATGTTTCTTCCTGTGAGAATTTCTGCTGGTCTGGTCAGCCGCCCATCCTCCAATCTTCTTAGCTTCAGACCCTGGGGACTCATGGGTTATGGGGAAGGGGGCAGACAGAGCCTGAGTGGAGGCCTGCCGCCTTTGGCCACTTGGCTGCATGGGGCCATCAACGGTGTGATACCAGCCTTTGGAAAATGCCTCTGGAGCAGAAGCCTGGCTCCAGGGTAGGTGGGCTCCCATACAGGAGCTCCCATACAGGAGCAGGTAGGCAAGGGTTCCTTTGAGCAATGAGTTTTACTGGTTAATGAGGAAAACCACCTCACGAGCTCCACCAGTCTTTGGACTGTGAGGCACTTACACACAGGCAGGGCAAGATTAAATCATGTGAGTGCCCTAACCACTGATAATCTGCAGTGCACCCTGGTCTGCCTACTCTAGTATTCAAACAGGATATGTGAACTATATATATATAGAGTCAGAATGAGTTGGAATGGACGCCACAGTAATGGGTTTGTTTTTTTTCTTGGTTTATACATATATGTGCCTGTGTCTCAGCTATCCATGATGTAACTTCTTTTTAAATGCTGCAAAAGACCACTTTAGAATGTTAAAAAGAAAGATGTCACTTTGAGGACTGAGGTGTGCCTGACCCAAAACCCATTAAACCTGTTACCCTCGAGTCAATTCCACTCATAGCAGCCCTATAGGACAGAGTAGAACTGCCCCGTACAGTTTCCAAGAAGTGCCTGGTGGATTCAAACTGCAGACCTTTTGGTTAGCAGCCATAGCTCTTAACCACTATGCCACCAGGGTTTCCACCCAAGCCATGTTATTTTCAGTCACCTCAGATGCATGTGAAAGCTGGACAATGAGTAAGGAATACCAAGGAAGAATCCATGCCCTTGAATTGTGGTGTTGGTGAATAGTATTGAATATACCATGGACTGTCAGAAGAATGAACAAATCTGTCTCGGAAAAAATGTAGCCAGAATGCTCTTCAGAAGCAAGGAAGACAAGACTTCATCTGACATGCTTTGGACATGTTATCAGGAGGGACTGGTCCTTAGAGAAGGACATCATGCTTGATAAAATAGAGGCTCAGTGAAAAAGAGGAATACCCTCAATGAGATGGATTGACACGATGGGCTCAAGCACAGCAACAACTGTGAGGATGGTGCACGACCGGCAGTATTTCGTTGTCGTACTTGGGGCCACTATGAGTCAGAGCTGACTCCATGGCACCTAACAACAACAACATAATATTAGCAACTGAATGCAAAAGTGGCATATGCCATTTTCTCAGAATGAGATGAACTGGATTATAAAATTTTTGGTGGATGTGGGATACTAAGATTTTTACCGCATACAACATTATCTACAAAAAGAATATTACACATATTCTACAACAAAGAAAATGAGTCAGTGAACTTAATTCTTCCAATAATCAATGTAAAATTCTGTAGATCTCCCCTAATGAAAAGTTGACTTTCATCAATTTTGCTTTAAACGGCTCATACTTCAATTTTGATGCCTGTTCCATGATAAATGCTATAATTATAAATGACCAAATGAAAAGATACCATAAGAGAAAATTTAATGACCAGAAAACACATGTTACAAGAAATCACTGTATTTTATTTTTAGGTAGATCTTCCATCTCTAACGTGTTATAATTAAAAGCATTTCTTTCTATTCTTTGCTGTTAGCAATCAATGATTTTGTCATAATTAAGCTGCTGAACAGTAACTACTTCCATACATAGTAAGGATAATGGTTCGAGCCTTTCTTGAATCATTGTTGTGTGCTCGTGTTTCCTTGAGTCGTGTCTGGCATCTGTGTCTTTGCTTTGGACAACTGGCGACCCTATTTTGTTGATGCCCTAAGCAGGTGCTTACCTTGCCTATTGGATAACCTGTGCCTATACACAGGTATGACATCATAGAGAGAAGCTCTTTGGTCAACTTGATTTGAAGGCTGTGTTTGCCTTCTGGGTGTTGATATTTCACAGGGTTCTTCATGATACCAGGTTTGAGGGAGAATGGAAACTTAAGAGAAAGAACCCTGTAAGGCTGATGGGCCCTGGAGTTGGAGGGAGGCAGAGAGCCAGGCTCAACTCTGCAGTCCACCATGGTGGCCAGGCGCCCACTGGGTGAGGCCTCACCATCTCAAAAATGTGGTGGACTGAGACTAGAACACTCTACTATTCTTCATTTCTCCCAAACCCAAACTCACTTCCATCCAGATGATTCTGACTCACAGTGACCCTATAGGAAAGAGGAGAACTGCCCCATAGGGTTTCCAAGGCTGTAAATCTTTATGGAAGCAGAGTACCACATCTTTCTCCCACAGAGCAGCTGGTAGTTTCAAACTGCTGACCTTTTAGGTAGCAGCCGAGCATTTATCCACTACACCATCAGGGCTCAGTGGGTGTTCCCAGTGTGACCACAGAGATGCACAGCCTGCTTTAATGGGTGCTCTCTGTTGCAGAGGGTCAGTGAAAAAGAGGAAGACCCTCAACGAGATGGATTGGCACAGTGGCTGCAACAATGGACTCAAGCATAGCAACAATTGTGAGGATAGCGCAGGACTGGGCAGTGTTTTGCTCTGTTGTGCATAGGGTTGCTATGAGTCGGAGCCAACTCGACAGCACCTAACAACAACAACAACTGTGTTGCAGTGTGGTAACCTCAGTGACAGGTATTACAGAGATAAAAAAGAGAGACGGCAAATATGGGGTGTGGGGTCACACGAGGCTGTAGTGGCGCCACAGAGGCCTAGACAGGAAGCTTCACTTTCCTTGGAGGGAGGGCAGGCAGAACAAGCTCATTTCTGCTCCCTCCCCAGCTTGATGCAAATCACCTCCAATTCCAGAGAGCAAATTCATATAAATCCTGGGATTAGGAGCTCCACTGTTAGGGCTGCCAGATTTACAAACAAAAATGCAGGAGGCCCAGTTAAACTTGAATTTCAGATAAACAACAGATGATTTTTTAGCATAAGTGTGTCTGTGTCATATTTGGGACACACACTACAAAATCATTTTTTACTTATCTGAGATTCAAATTTAACTGGGCCTCCTATGTCCCCTCTGGCCTCAGTATCCAGGAGGAAATTTCTCTGAGAGCCTCTTGCTGCCCTGGCTCTTTTCTTACTTAGTGCTTCTTTTTCTAGCTTTTATGGTCAATCTTCCTGTGTGATTATATTTTAGATGTAGGTCTCTTGTAAATATCGTGGTAGCTCATCTAAAAATGTTTTGTTTTATTTTTTTAAACAAATAGAAATTAAATTTATGTAAACATATGCTTTTACCAACTTATTTTCTGTTTTCCATTTAGTATGCTTTATCTGTTCTTTTTCTGTTTTCTAATGGACGAATGTTGTTGCCGTTGTGTTGTCAGCTGCCATCAAGTTAGCTTTGTTCCTACGTACAACAGAAAGAAACGCTGCCTGGTCCTGTGTCATCCAGCATGTTTGAGTCCATCATGGCAGCTACTGTACCAGTGCACCTCACTGAGGGTCTCCTTTTACTTTGCCAGACATGATGTCCTCTTCCAGCAACTGATCCTTCCTGATGATGTGTCCAAAGCAAGCATGTCAGACAAGGTTTTGTTGTGTTCCATAAAGTTTTCATTGACTTATTTTCAGAAGTATATTGCCAGGGCTTTATTCCTAGTCTGCCTTATTCTGGAAGCCCCACCAAAATCAGTCCACCATTGGGTGACCCTACTGGTACTTGAAATACTGGTGTTTTAGCTTCCAACGTCACAGCAACATGCAAGCCACCACAGTATGACTTGTAAATATGTTATGTCACATGGCAAAGGGGAACTAAGGTTGCAGATTGAATTAAGGTTGTCAATCAACTGACTTTAAAATAGGAAGATTATCTTGGATTGTCCAGGTAGGCCCAGTGTAATCACAGGGTCCTTTAGAAGTGCAAGAGGGAGGCAGGACAGGTCACGTCAGAGAGAGGTTTGAAAATGCTGCATTGTTGGCTTTGAATATGGAGAAACGGACCATACGCCAGGGATGGCAGACGACCTCTAGAAGCTGGAAAAGCCAAAGAAATGGGGTCTTCTCTAGAGTCTCCAGAAGGAATACAGCACAATGACAATTTGATTTTAGCCCAGTGAGACTTCCAGACTTCTGACCTTCAGAACTGTAAGATTATAAACGTGTGTTGTTTTCAGCCACTAAGTTTGTGGTACTTTGTTACAGTAGCCACAGGAACCTCATACAGTATTTCTGTCAGTGAAAGTGGAGAGTGGTATGCTGTCAATCTATACTTCATCCTCACCCTGTGTGAACTCGGGCACCATTTAGATCTTCTGAATTCCAGTAGGGAGAAAGGTCATGATAGGCCACCTCACCTCCCCAACAGGGCTCCTGGGAGAAGCAAAGGAAGTAAGACTTACAAAGCCTCCTTGAAAATAAGGACTCACACATGCCTGTTAGTGATAGTTACCGCTGTTATGGTGCTCCAGGGGAGCCTTTCTTACCAGTCACGGGGTCCTCATTATATGCAGATCTTGTACTAAGAGGCTACTTGTGTTCCCACCAGTCCTACAAGGTATCACAAGATGTTATGGCCTTGTGGATAGACGAGGAGACTGATGTGGAAAGCTGCTCCGTGTGCAGTGGAAGTTGGTACTGCTAGAAAGTAGCAGAGCCAGGCATCAGCTCTGCCCTGACTCCAGAGCTATCACCTCCTGACCATCTTGTCACACATGGAGCCAGCGGGCCACACAGGCCCAGGGAATGTGGTCCCACTGGGGTCCTGTCTCCCATGCTGGACGCCGCAGCCCTGCTGTCTCTTCATCTCCCTGAGCCAAGCTTCATGCAGAAGGGCCTCCATGGGTTAACGTGGGGCTCTGTGCTTCGACGAGTGGAGACGTGAAATGCCTCAGTCAGGATACACACCAGATGGGTGACTTGGAGGTGACTTCATTCTGGGGGGCAGGGTCTCTGCAGACCACTTCTCCAGTTTTCCATGCTGGTGCCACAGGAGGACATGACCATAGATGAGATGTATGATTCACCATGGAAAACTGGAGGGACAGCCCTAATAATCGAAAGGGGATTTTCATGTTTATCTACTTTGGCGGAACCCTACACTGGCTCAGCCTGGGATTTATGTGTCGTATTTCCCAAGCAAACTGGCTGGTGAGTCTTAGCTCTGACTACGATAAGCTCATTAGGACTCTCCCTGGCTTTGCTTTCACTGGAGGAAGTTTAAAACGGGCTATCCCAGAGTATTTTATGCAGCAGATGAGTCTTTGACTCAAGAGGCAGTGTGCAGTTGTGTGACTGAATGCACACTCTCAAGCCAAACTGCAGGGTTCAAATCCTTGCTTCACCACAGGTTAGGTCTGCTGCTCTCTGCCTGTACCTCAGAGTCCCCACCTGATAAACAGGGAAAGCCATAGTGCTTATGTCTCAGAGCTGCTTGAGGGTTAAATTAGACAGCATGTAAAGCACTCAGCAAACACACACCGGCTCGAAGGGGATCTTGTCCAGGGGTCAGCTCTCAGGCTTTTACAACAGAAGCCTTATACTGCTCTCAGGGTGATGGTTGGCAGTGGAGCGCTGGGGGCGGAGGGGCTGAAGCTTGGGAATGAGGTAAGCATGAGTGTCCTGGGGCTGCCACAACAAAGTACTGCCAACCTGTGGCTTAAACCAACAGGCATTTATTCCTTCGTAGTTCTAGAAGCCAGAAGTTCAAATTCAAGATTTCGGCAGGGCTGTGTTCCCTCCAAAGGCTCTGAAGGAGGACTTTTCTTTGCCTTTTTCATCTTCTGATGCTCCAGGCGATCCTGGGCTTGTGGCAGCAGTCCTCCAGTCTCCTCCTCTGTTTGTCTTCTCCTCTGTGGCCTCTCTTATACAGATACATGTGATTGCGTTTAGGGCCCACCCAAATAATCCAAGATAAACTGCTCCTTTTGAGATCCTCAGCCACATTGCTCGCCATGTTAGGTAATGCTCTCTCTTTTGCCATATAAGGTAGCATTCACAGGTTCAGGGACTAGGGCGTGGACTTACACTTTGGGGGCAAGATTCAGCCCACAAAGCTCCCCAGTACCACTTCACGTGTGTTCTCGGGTAAGCCAGTGTCTTAGTCATCTAGTGCTGCTATAACAGAAATACCACAAGTGGATGGCTTTAACAAAGAGAAATTTATTTCTTCACAGTGAAGTAGGCTAAAAGTCCAAATTCAGGGTGTCAGCTCCAGGGGAAGGCCTTTTTTCTCTGCCGGCCTTCTCATCAATCTTCCCCCGGACTAGGAGCATCTCTACACAGGGACCCCAGGTCCAGAGGACTCACTCTGCTCCTGGCACTGCTTTCTTGGTGGTATGAGGTCCCCCTGTCTCACTGCTCGCTTCTCTCTTTTATGTCTCAAGACACAATCCAATCCTGTAGGTTGAGTCCTGCCTCACTAACACAACTGCCGTCCATCCTCCCTCATTAACATGTAGAGGCAGGATTTACAACATACGGGAAAATCACACAATACCGGGGAATCGTGACCCAGCCAAATTGATACACACATTTTTGGGGGGCATATTTCAATCCATGACAACCAATTAGCCAACAGTCAATGAACCCTTCATTCCCTTACCTGTAGCAGGTTGTACTCTGGGAGGAATCTCTAGGTTTAGTATATCAGAAGGCCTCCCCACTATCTTTTTAGATTTCTACACATGCAAGGTGAGAATCTTTTGCCTACATGCAGAGAAGGCAGAGGTGGGAAGGGGCCGAGGGTCTTCCCTGACATTACAGCATTCATAATGCAAGAAATTAGCAAATCAGTGAGTCATCAGATTCAAACTTGTCTTGAACAATCTGCAGCATGAAAGGAGCTACGAAAGCAAGAAGTGGTGAGACCAATGTAAAGAACAGCTGTAATTTATCATCAATTAACTTACTTAAGCGGAAACCCTGGTGGCGTAGTGGTTAAGTTCTACGGCTGCGAACCAAAGGGTAGGCAGTTGAAATCCGCCGGGCGCTCCTTGGAAACTCTATGGGGCAGTTCTACTCTGTCCTATAGGGTCGCTATGAGTCAGAATCGACTCGACGGCACTGGGTTTTAACTTACTTAACGGTTTAGTTTTTATTTTTCCTGAGTGCATTAGTTCTTATTTGAAAGTTAGGAGATTTCACATGTGAAAGCAAACTTCTGAGTCATTTTAGGACAGGGTAGTTTCCATCTGTGCCTTGCGATCATTTTGGAAGGGGAGTGATACACACATCCTGGTGTGCTGACTGAAGGGGGAGCAGCAGCTGGAGAAGAGGAAAGCTGAAATTAGTGGGCCTGAACTCCTGGCCTCATAGGCCCCTTGGTGTCAAGGGTGTTGTTTCAAGTTTCTCCAGGAAGCACTCTCATGCTAGACCCTTCGTTTGAAGTTTTTTTGATAACAGAGTCCTCTAGTGAGGACAGTAAAACAGCTTAAGAAGTTAAGCTTAAATTTCTTAGCTCAAGAAACACCTCACGCTCTCAGAGCTAGTGGGCCACTTCCCTTCTCTCTTGCAATTAGTTGATTATTATTACAATTATTGAATAGTCATTTCCAGTAGTTGAGAGTTGAGTTTGACAACAAAAATGTATTTAAAAATTCACAACTGAAGATGATCTGGGTAAATACGACCTGACCTTTAGCTCTGTAGTAGCAGTGTGTTCAAAGTAACTGGGCCACGTGATGCAGGGAGTCCATGCTACTTCACTCATCACATGCCTCGGGGACTTGCCAAATTTAGTGTACTGATGAAGAAACTGAGGCAAAGTGCTAGGATGTACTGAGCGTTCTGGTAGCTGTAGGTGTGGGCACTTAGCACATCTGTAACTGAATAATGACTTCTCATCTCTCGCCTGCTGATGGAAGAGAACTGCATCAGGCAGGTGGGTGCTTTATTCCCAGGGCCTGTGCAGGGCCTCAGACATTGTAAAAATGGCATGGAGGTGGCATCTGACATTGCCACCTAACTTCACGAGAGGGAGGAGAGAGAATCATCAGCCCTAGGCTGATTCCTATGAGGTGGAGGTCAAACATACCTCCACCCTGCAAACTTTTTACCAAATCTGACACCAGCTGTCCCTCCCACAGCACTCTCTACTTCTTTGCTGATTTCCATAGTTCGTTGCAAATGGCCACATAAGAATTCACAGACCATACTCGCAGTTATGGGATTTATTAGAGAAATAACAGGAACAGCTCAGGATACAGTTCTTTGATCAGGACAGCTTCTTCTCAGCCATGCCCACAGGCAAGCCTCTCTCTCAGCCATTGGCCCTCAGCCCTCAGCCCTCGCCCTGGCCTCTGCCCTGCTCCAATAAGTGTCTGAAGGCACTCCACTCCACCAGTAAGCTTCCTGCCTGAAGGCACTCAGCTCTCTTGCCCCAAGGGTCTGTAAGCCTAGCTTCATCAACAAGTTCTCAGAGGCACGCCACTCACCAGCAAGCCTCCTGCCTGAAGGCGCTCAGCTCTCTTGCTCCGTGGGTTGGCACACCCACTGTAGCTGCCTTGCTCTGTGGGCCAGGAAGCCCACTGTGCCATCTGGCTCCCGTCTTCTGGTTCTGCCACTGGATTCTACCCTGCTTGCTGCCGCTTCTCACTGCCTCTGTTGTTACGGCTCTCTCTGTCTCTTGGGTCTAGGAGGTTCTAAGTGCAGGGACCCTGGGTTCAAAGGATGTGCTCTGCTCCTGGCTCTTCCTTGGTGGTAGTAAGCTCCTCCGTCCCCACGTATAGGATGGTTCATTTTAAGCCTAGCAGAATGGCAAAACTGACCAATGCCCTCATTAGGGTTCCATACATCTTATTTTCATGTTCCCACTCCTGCAAGTGTTCCGTGCAACTTATTTGCATTATTAGCAGGCTGTCCAATCCCCTGAGTGGGCCACAAGCACCTTATTTGCATAGTCCCACCAAGGGATGGCTTACCCAATAAGGAAGGTGCCCAGGGGCTTAATTGTGCTTACTTATTAATCAAAACCAGGTGAAATTGTGCACTACAGATTAGTAAGGAAACAATTAAGCTCACGCATACCTTGCTTATTATAACAGCTTATACGTACCCTGCTTACTGGTTAATCTGCCCATGACCCCACCCAACCATTTTATGGGTGTCACAAGACCGTGAATTGTTAGAAGAGCCATATTAAATAAGTCACCGCACTGCACACATCTAGGTGCTCAAATGAGTGAATTATATTCTTGAACAGCCCACGTTTTCCTCCAGTAACCCGGATGCCCTGTTGCTGATTTACTCATAGGAACTAACGACAGCCAGTTTTTTGTTCCCTTAGGCTTTGCTGTTATAGTAGGAATTAGTTTGAATTGAAGGTAAGATCTGTTGGTCTTGGATTTACATTCACCACCATCCACTTTGCCTGAGTATTTGGGATGCTGAAGTCAGTGTTCTATCAGGTCACTGTCCCCTCCAAGCTGGCTCATCCTACTCCATGTTGCCTCCCTGTGGTCCAGGACACAGGACCATGTTTCTGGGCACAAAGCCTGACATCTTTCAGTGCTTTCTCCTGCCATTGGTTCATTTGCTCATTAATTCCACAGCTGTGCTGCATGTGACTGTCTTTGTTAGACTGGTCCTGGCACATGTGGATGACACACAGGGGTGTGGGCTCAAAAGAGAAGCACCTGGAGCTGTGAGCACAGCGACAGGCAGGTCTCTTGAGGAGGCCCAAGGAGCTTCAAGTGCCGGTGGCCGCAGAGAGAGCCTGCATGGACAGGCGTGGGCCTAGCGGCCTGGCACAGAGGGAAGGGGATGTGTCCCGAGAGGCAGCAGACCACTGAGACCCTGTTAAGGGTTTTGGTCTTAATCCTAAGGGCAAAGGAAGCCATTGAAGGATGTGAGTGATGAGTGACAGGATCAGGTTTGTGTTTGCAGCCCCCTTGGGCTCAGCCCAGCTCTGGCTCTTCTCAGAATGTGTGTGCCTCAGTCAGCATCAAATTTCGATGCCACCTTACCACTTCCTCTGGTGACTTCACCTGATCCCTTAGAGGAGGTAGCTGCCGCTGCCCTGAGCCCCTTCAACTCCCATGCCAACCACTGAGAGGCTGAGGTCAGAGGTGGAGAGGCATCTTGTCCGTCACTGTATCCCCACTTGTGCTCCAGTGCATGAGTGAATGAGTGAGGTGGAAGACCCTTGTGTCTTGCCAGGGGTAGACTCACTCTAACTTAGGAGGTCAGGGGTCAGCAGCTGGAAGTTGGCCTCAGGCGCTGGATGGGAGTGGGGAACCCTAGTGGGTATCAGAGGATCAGAGAATATGTCACCACACTTTCCACCTGGCAAGTCCAGCAGGGAAAGAGTTGAGGAGGGAGCCTGGGAGGTCTGTGTTGTGTCTATGCAGTTGCTGCCTTCGTGGATCTACAACATGACCTTGGCTGGGGACTTGGGGCAGTGTTGGTCAGCAGGGTCTGAAGTCAGAACAAAGGACTGGACACTGGGGAGGAGGGAGCAAGGACAGCTGAGAACTCCCAGGAGCATTTTCATCACCATCACTCTCCCCTAACCTTGGAAGCCATAAATCTACTTTCTGTCTCTATGGATTTATCTATTTTGGACATTTCATATAAATGAAACCATACAATGTGTGGACTTTTGTGGCTGTGTTCTTTCACTCAGCATAGTATTTTCAAGGTCATCCGTGTTGCAACATCCGTCAGGACTTCGCTCTTTTTATGACTGAATGATATTCCGTTATATGGTTATGCCACATGTTGTTTATACATCGATCAATTGATGGGCATTTGTGTTGTTTCCTTGTTTCGCTCTCACAGATAATACAGCTATGAACCTTTGGGTACAGGCTTGTCTGTTTTGTTTTGGTTCCCGTGTCAGGAATACAGGCAGTTAAGTGAAAGGAAGCAGCTTCTGAGCTTGGCAGTTAGAACATCATTGCTGTCCACACTGCCATTTGGATGTGCTCACTTCTGAAGGAGCAGATCCAGCTATGCCTGGAATGGCCTTCTGGGGGACAGGGTAGCTGGGGCTCTGGACTCAGGCTTTCTGGACCCAAATCCCAGCTTTGATACTTCATATCCAGTGATCTTGGGCAAGTTATTTGTCCGGGCTTCAGTCTCATAGTGAAAATGATAGTGCCACCTCATAGTCTATATTATCAGAGGTAAAAAGTTAATGCTTATAAAGTGCTTAGGACACCAAAAAAAAAAAAAAAAAAAAAAAACACCCCAAACCCATTCCCGCCGAGTTGATTACTACTTGTAGCAACCTTATAGGACAGAGAACTGCCCCTGAAGATTTCCAAGCAGCAGCTGGTAGATTTGAACTGCCAACTTTTTGGTTAGCCGCTGAGTCTTAACCACTGCACCACCAGGGCTCCATATTGAAAGAGGTAAAAACAAAAACAAACAAACAACAAACTAATGCTTATGAAGTGCTTAGAATAGTGCCTGGCTTATATTAAATGAGCACTAAATATTAGTTTTCACTGACATTCTCATCACAGTCCAGTCCCCTTATTTTATTTTATGAGTAAGGACACTGAAATTCAGAGCGGAGAGGATGGTCAGGCAGACAGCTGAAACTGGACTAGAAGGCTGGGGCACTTTCTCCCTACCTGTGTACAAGTTTTTGTGTGGATGTAGGTATAGGATTGCTAAAAGTCAGAATCTGCTTGACAGCAAAGGGCCTGGTATATACCTGGGAGTAGAATTGCTGGGTCATGTGGTAATTCTAGCTTTACTTTTTGAGGAACCACTACACTGTTTTGCATTGTGGCTGCCCCATTTTCCAGTCCCACCAGCAGTGTGTGAAGGTTCCAATTCCTCCGCATCCTCATCAACACTTGCGATTGTCTGCCTTACTGATTTGAGCAAACTTGGTGGGGTGAAGTAGTATCCCATTATGGCTTGATTTACATTTCCTATATGACTAAATGATGTCTAACATTTTGTTTCATGTGCATATTGGCCATTTGTATGGTTTTCTTTGAATAAAAGCGTATTCAAATGCTTTTTCATTTGTTAATCTTTTTACTATTGAGCTATAAGAGTTCTTTACATATTCCAGATATAAATCCTTTATCACATATATGACCCGCTGATATTTTCTCCCATTCTGTAGACTGTCTTTTCCTTTTTTTGATGGTATCTTTTGAAAACCAAAGTTTTCAGTTTTGATGAAATTTAGCATATTTTTTCTTTTGTCACTCATGCTTTTGGTGTCACGTCCAAGAAACAATTACCTAACTCAGGGTAATGAAAATTTATTCCTATTTTCTTTTTTTTCTAAGAGTTTTATAGTTTTACCTCTTACATTTAGTTCTAGGGTCCATTCTGAGTTAATTTTTGCTTATGGTGTGAGGTAGGAGTCCAACGTCATCCTTTTACATGTGGATATCCAGTTGTCCCAGCACCATTGTTGAAAAAACTGTTCCGTCTGCAATGAATTGTCTTGGCACTCATGTTGAAGATCAGTTGACTATAAATGTGAGGATGCATTTGTAAATTTATGGACTCTCAGTTCTATTCCACTGATCTACATGTCTATCCTGATGCCACTACTGTTGTAAAAAAAAAAAACCTTGTGTTAATTACTGTAGCCTTGCAGTAAGTTTGAAATTCGGAAGTGTGAGCCCTCTAACTTTGTCCTTTATTTGTCAAGATTATTATGACTGTTTTGGGTCCCTGGTATTTACATATAAATGTTAAAATCAGTTCGTCAATTTCTGCAAAAAAGCAAGCTGGGACTTTGTTAAGGGTCACCTTGAATCTGTAGGTCAATTTCAGGGAATATTGCCACCATAACAATAGTAAGCCTTCTTATTCATGAACATGGGTGTCTTTCCATTTATTCAGGTCTTCTTTAATGTCTTTCAATAATGCTGGAAGTTTCAACAAAAAATTCTGTTGTTAATTTTATTCATAAATTTATTTTATTCTTTTTAATGTTTTGGTAAATGGAATTACTTTCTTATATTCATTTTTGGAATGCTCATTGCTAGCATATATAAATACAATTGATTTTGTCTGTTAATCTTCTGTCCAACAATGTTGCTGAACTAATTTATTAGTTATCATAGTTTTTTTTGTTTTAGACTTCTTAGGATTTTCTTTATACAAGTTCATGTTATTTACAAACGGAGATAGTTTTACTCCTTTTCCATGGAGTAAAACTGAATGGTCTTTATTTCTTTTTCTTCCCTAATTGCCCTGGCTTAAGCCTCCAATACAATGTTAAATAAAAGTTGTAAAAGTAGACATTCTTGTTTAGTTCCTGATCTTAGAGGTTAAGCACCCAGTCTTTCATCATTAGGTATGATGTTAGCTTTGGGTTTTTCATAGATGTCTGTTACTAGGTTGAAGAAGTTCATTTCTAATCCCAGTTTGCTCCAGGTTTTTATCATGAAAAGGTGTCGGATTTTGTCAAATGCTTTTTCTATGTCAAATGTGTTGTGTGGTTTTGTCTTTTATTCTGTTAATGTGATGTATTACATTGATTTTTTGAATGTTAAATCAACCTTGCATTTCAGGGACAGCTCCCACTTGGTTATGGTGTGTAGTACTTTTTATATGTTGCTGGATTTTGTTTGCTGATATTTTGTTAAGAATTTTTGCATCTATATGCGAAAGGGATATTAACTTTTAGTTTTCTTCTGATGCCTTCATCTGGTTTTGGTATGAGGGTAATATTTGCCTCCTAGGTTGAGTTGGGAAGTTTTCCTTCCTCTCCTATGTTTTAGAAGAGTTTCTGAAGAATTGCTATCAATTCTTCTTTAAACATTTGATAGAATTCACCAGTGAAACCATCTGATCCTGGACTTTTCTTTGTGGGAAGTGTTAAAATTACTAATACAATCTCTTTATTTGTCATTTGTCTATTGAGGCTTTATATTTTTTTCTTGAGTCAGTGTTGGTAGTTTTTTCTTTCTAGGAATTCATCTGTTTCATTTAGGTCATCTAATTTGTTGCCATGTAGTTGTTCATAGTATTCCCTCATAATACATTTTTATTTCTGTGAGGTTTATAGTGATGTTCTCTCTTTCATTCTCGATTTGAGTAATTTGAGCCTTCTCTTTTTTTCTTGGTCAGTCTAGCTAAAAGTTTGTCATTTAAAAAAATAATTTTATAAAAGAATCAACTTTTGGCTTTGTTGATTTTCCTTAATTCTGTGTCGCTTATTTTTCCTCTAGTCTTTATTATTTTTTTCCTTCTGCTTGCTTTTTAGTTGCTTTTTTTTTTTTTCTATTTTCTTAATGTGAAGGGTTAGGCTATTGATTTGAAATCTTTCTTTTTAAATATTGCTGTTTACAGCCATAAATTTCCCTCTGAGCACTGATTTAGCAGCATCCTACATGTTTTGGTGTGTTGTGTTTCTGCTTTCATTCACCTCAAGGTATTTTCTAATTAGTCTTGTAATTT
This sequence comes from Elephas maximus indicus, assembly GCF_024166365.1. NCBI lineage: Eukaryota > Metazoa > Chordata > Mammalia > Proboscidea > Elephantidae > Elephas > Elephas maximus. Next base: position 89,475,785 of record NC_064833.1, read on the forward strand.
CTTCTTTGACTCATTCATTATTTGGCAGTGTGCTGTTTAATTTCCACATATTTGTGATTTTCCAAAAATTCTTTCTGTTATTTATTTCAAATTTAAATTTATTTTGATGGAGAATGTATTTTGTATGATTTTAATCATTCTAAACTTATTGAGGCTTATTTTATGGCCTAATATATATATATATTTTTATATGGTCTATACTAGAGAATGCTCAATGGAAATTTGAGTAAAATGTGTATTCTATTGTTTTCATGTAGAATCATCAATAGATGCTTATTAGATCTACTTTATAGGTTATAGTGCCCAAGTCTTTTTTTGCTGATCTTCTCCCAGGTTGTTATATCCGTTATTTGATGGTGGGGTATTGAAATTTTTAACTAACATTGTTGAATTCTCTATTTCTCCATTCAGTTGTGTCAGTTTTTGCTTCATGTATTTTGGAGCTCTGAATTTAGGTTAATATGTTTATTATTGGTACATCTTCTTTTCTCTAGTAAATATTTTTGTCTTAAAGTCTATTTTGTCTAATGGTGGTATAGCCGTTCCAGCTCTCTTTGGTTATTGTTTGCATGGTATATCTTTTCCCATTCTTTTACTTCTAACTTTTTGGTATCTTTGATTCTAAAGGGTGTCTCTTACAGATAGCACAGAGTTGGATCATTAAAAAAATCCATTCTACCAGTCTTTGTCTTTTGAGAGGAATGTTTTATTTATTTGCATTTAATTTAATTGGTGATAAGGTAGAATTTACACAAATTTACAAATCTTGCTATTTATTTTTTATAGGTATTATGTATTGTTTGTTCTTCTATTGCCCCATTGGAGTCTGTGGGTGGTGCAAACAGTTGAGGTTGGTGGTTTAAACCCACCCAGAGGTGGCTCTGATGGCAGGCCTGGAAATCTGCTTCCAAAAGGACACAGCTTTGAAAACCCTGTGAAACAGTTCTACTCTGCACACATGGGGTCACCATGAGTCAGAATCGACTTGACAGTAAATACAAGCAACAACTTTCCTTCATGGAGTCTTGTATTTTGTAAAATAGACATTTTCTTTCATGTACCAGTTTGTAATTTCTTTTACTACATTTTTAAAAATTTATTTTCATTGTGGTTTCCCTGGGGATTAACTAAAAACCACCTATTTCAGATCAATATCATTTCAATTTCAGTAGACTACAAAAACTTTGCTTCAGTATAGCTGTTACATCCCTCCTCCCTTGTGCCATTACTGCCATACGTACTACAAATTTATACACTATAAGCCCATCAACATTGCTTTAATCATTTTTTTTTAAGTCAAATAGGAGAAGAAAAGAGTTACAAACAAAAATACATTCATGGGGAGATTCTTAGAACATGGCAGCATAAACACACAATCATTCCAACCATCTTCTACAAATACAACAAGCCAGTGGTGCTTGGCTTTAAGGGACTCTGAAGCAGGGAGCAGAGGGCACCAGTGGGGAACTGCAGACAGGAAAGAATAAATCTTCAATGAGTTGCATATAGTGGGAAAATTGCTTCTCCCACTCTCCTGGCCTCTTCCCTGATAAATGCGGGCCACTGGGTTCTGTGAACTGGGGAAGTGGCCCTAGAAAAAGAGCTGGCTTCCCTAACCATCACACCTCTGCCTGTACAAAGAGACAAGACCTCAAGCTTCTGCTCTAGAATCAATAGGGCAGGCCTTCCTGGGGGTCCATTTGGAGCGTGCCAGGACCTCCCCACTGTGAACACCACCAGCTGCATGCCTTCTATGAATTGCTACAAAAGGCTCTTGCAGTGGAGTCCACTCTCACAGTCAACATGCTACCTGCCTCCTTGTGCAACCTATTGCCCAGGCCTCTGAAACCAACAGGACAGACTTCCCTTGGGGGTCAGTTCAGGTCTAGTCCTTCTAGTCAGTGCTGAGGACTGCTGACTGAGCTGCTGTGTGCTAGAAAGCAGGCAACTTGAGTGGAGGCTACACTGACAGCCAACATACTAAGGGAGGGGGCTCTGATAGCAACAAGGCAGACATGGAGTGTGACAGCCCCTCACCCACCTGGTTATGGTGACTGCAAGACTGCTGTGAATTGCTACTAAAGAAGCCCTACAGTGGAATCTGCTCCCATAGTCAGCACTCTTCTGCCTGCCTGTGCACCCCATAGCTCAGGCCTCTGAATCCAACACAGCAGACCTCCCTGGGGGTAAATTAGATTCTGTCTGTCTCCCTTTCCAGTCAGCACTTAGGATTACTGACTGAGGCTGTGTGCTAAGAAACAGACATCTTGAGTGGAGGCTGCACTCACAGCCAGAAATGTACTGGGGGACTATTATAGCAAAAAAGCCGACCTCTCTAGGTGTCCAATCTGAGCATCACAGCCTCTCACTCACCTGGTAATAGGTGGCTTCCAAGCTGCTGCAAATTGCTACAGAAGGCACCCTGCAGTGGAGTCTGCTCTCAGAGTCAGTATTCTACACGTCTCCCTGCACACTCCAGGGCTCAGGCCTCTGAAACCAAAAGGACAGACCTCCCTGGGGGTCAGTGTGGGTCTGTCTGTTCCCCCTTCCTGTCGGTGTTGAGAACTGCTGACTGAGGCTGCTGTGTGCTAGCAAACAGACATCTTGTATGGAGGCTACACCCACAGCCAAGATACTACAGGGAAGGGGGCTCTGACAGTAGCAAGGCAGACCTCCCTGGGGGTCTGTTTGGAGCAAGACAGCCTCTTCCCATCCAGTAACTATCAACTGCTGGCCTGATACAAAGTTCTACAAAAAGATCCCTACAGTGGAGCCAGGAGGTAGAGACTCGTAAGTGGAGACTGCTCCCCAAACAACACAGGGCCACTGGGGTTTTGAAACCAGCAAGACAGCTGTCTTGGAGGTTCTTAAAGGAAGTACCAGTCCCTTCTCCTCCTGAAGTGGAGGAAAGTATGACTGTTCTTCCCTTGAATGACAGCTCAAATAAAAGCAGCTCCCGTAGAGCAGGGAAGGAAGCCTTGGGCAAAACCTGAGGGCAAGACCCAGCCCCAAAGGGGTCATGCTGGGTGTCAGCTTCCAAACTGAAAATGTGGTTGCAAAAACAGAGCAAGGGAGGGAGTAATAACCAGATAGAAAAGACTGTGCCTCCTGGTGGACAAATTGATTAGTGCACAATATCTCACCTGAGTGGTGGTGCTGGCTGGCTGGTGGACAGATTGACCACAATATGTTCTCTGGTGCCTTTGGGAGATATTGAAAGTTGAAAACCAAGATCTGGGGCTTTCAAATCCTAACTAAACCAGGGAAGGAGAAGGAGCTATCACACAGAGAGAGAATGGAAATGGTAAGCAAAGAACAAAGGCTTTGCCTGCCTAAAAGTTTTTTGCAGAAAGTAGTGCAGGCAAAAACACCAAATACTGTGGAGAACTGAGAAAGTTAACACCCTTGAAAATTCCAATGCCCCAATGTAAAATTTATAAGACACAAAGAAAAGATGGTCCGTCCAAATGAACAAGATAAAAGGAATGAAAGTGCACCTATGGAAGACCCAATAACGAAAGCATAATTAAAGTGTTAAGGGAAAGCATAGACAAAGAACTAAAAGAACTAAGGAAATCAGTGTAAGAACAAAATAAAGATCTAAAAAAGGGGGTAAAAAGAAACCAAACAAATATTGCAACTGAAAATGACAATAACTGAAATTACAAACACAATGGAAGTATTTAACAACAGATATGATTAGAGAGGCTGAAGATCAACAAGAACAAAGGTTCAAGAAGGCTGAATGCAGTTTAATGGAATTAGGGAACAACATTAAGAGATCTAATATATGCATCATGGAAATTCCAGAAGGAGATGAGAAAGAAGGGACAGAAAGAATATTTGAAGAACTAATAACAGAAAATTTCCCCAATCTGATGAAGAATATGGATATACAAATCCAAGAAGCTCAAAAAATTCCAAGCAGGATAAAATCAGAGATCTACACCAAGACACATCATTGTCAGTCTCAAAAAAGTAAAGATAAAGAGAGAATCCTGAAAGCAGTGAGAGAGAAGCAAACAGTCACATATAAAGGATCCCCAATAAGATAAACTGCTGATTTCTCCTCAGAAATATTGGGGGCCAGAATGTAATGGAATGATATATTCAAGGTGCTGAAAGAAAAAAAAAATTCTGTCAAACAAGAATACTATACCCAGTGAAACTGTCCTTCAAGAATGAGGACAAAATTAAAACATTCCTGGACAAACAGAAGCTGAGAGAGTTCATATCCACCATGGCATCACTATAAAAAATACTAATGGGATTTCTGGAGATGAAAGGGAAAAGACACTAGAAAGTAATTTAAAGCCATAAATAAAAAAGAAAGGTCCTTACCAATGGGACTTGCATGAACAAGTATAAAGGCTATTAGTAAGGTATTCATGCTTGATAATTCCATTTTGTCCTTCGTGCTTTTTATTGACAAATGTATAAAAAGCAAAGATAAATGTATGTTACAGGAAACATGAAATATAAAGACATAGTGATAACAACAACAAAAAGAGAAGTGGGGAGAAGAGTGGTATAGGTATAGAATTTGTTGTTATGTTACTGAAGTTGGTACAAACTTACCTAGGATATTACAAATATCTGTTACCATCAAGTTGATTCTGATTCATAGTGACCCTATGGGACAGAGTAGAACTGTCTCATAGGGTTTCCAAGGCTCTAATCTTTATGTAAGCAGACTACCGTATCTTTCTCCCACAGAACAGTGGGTGTGTTCAAACTGTCAACCTTTTGGTTAGCAGCTGAGTGCTTTAACCACTGCAGCACCAGGGCTCCTTAAAAAATTTTTTTTTTAAGAGCTCCTTAGGATGTTATAAATACAAGCTGTTAAATATAATATTCATGGTAACCACTAAGAAAATTCTAAAAAAAAAAAAAAGCACAAAAGGAAAAAAATGGCTCACAACAATAAACCAACAAAACACAAAACCAGGCGGTAGTAAAGGACAAGACAAAGAAGGCTTAAGACACATAAAAAACAAATAACAAAATGCTAGAAATAGGTCACTTACTATCAATAACTGTGCTGAATGTGCAGGTCACTCATAGGGTTGCTATGAGTCAGAATCGACTTGATGACAATGGGTTTTTTTTTTTTCTTTTGCACTGAATGTAAATGGACTAAATGCTCCAGTCAAAAGGCAGAGAGTGGCAGATTAAAAAAAAATGTGATACAACTATATGCTGTTTGCAAGAGGCACACCTTAGACCCAAGAACACAAATAGGTTGAAAGTGAAAGGATGGAAAAGTTACTCCATGGCAATATAACCAAAAGAGAGCTGGGGTGGCAATCTTAATATCTGACAAAGTAGACTTTAAGATAAAATCTGTTAGAAGTATTAAACATGGGCTTTGTATACTGATAAAAGGGTCAATTCATCAAGAAGATTTAAGAATCATAAATATATGCGCAACCAACACCAGAGCACCTAAATATATAAAGCAAACACTGAAAGAATCAAAGGAAGAAATAGACAGAACCACAATAATAGTCGAAGACTTCAATATACTCCTTTCAATATTGGATGGAACATCTAGAAAGAAGACCAAAAAGGAAACAGAGGACATGAATGATGCTATAAACTAACTAGGCTCAACAGATATGTATAGAACACTTCACCCAACAACAGCACATTATACATTCTACTCCTTTGTGTGTGGACCATTCTCCAGGATAGACCACATATTAGGCACAAACCAAATTGGTAAATCTTAAAAGATTGAGATCATACAAAGTATTATTCCTGACCACAAGGGAGTGAGGCTGAAAAAAATTATGAAAACAAACAAAAAAAACCCTGGAACATACACAAATATATAGAAATTAAAAAACACACTCTTAAACTACTCATGGATCAATGAAGAAATCAAAAGAGAATTCACAAATCTCTTAGAGTCCAATGAAAATGAAAGCACAACATGCCAAAATTTATGGGATGCAGCGAAGGCAGTATTTAGAGGGAAACTTATAGCAATAAATGCCTACATTAAAAAAAAAAAAAAAAGTAAAATCCCAAATCAACAGCCTAACTCTACATTAGGGAACTAGAAAGAGAAGAGAAAACTAAGCCTAAAAGTGCCAGGTAAAGAGAGGTAACAAAGATTAGAGCAGAGAGAAATAAAACTGAAAACGGAAAAACAATAGAGAGACTCAACAAAACCAGAAGCTGGTTCTTTGAACAGATCAATAAAACTGTCAAATCTTTAGCTAGACTGACAAAGAAAAAAAAAAGGAAAAGATGCAAATAACCAAAATAAGAAGTGGAAGAGAAGACATTACAACTGACTCAATAGAAATAAAGAGAAATATGACAGAATATTATAAACAGTTGTATGGCAACAAACTGGATAACCTAGATGAAATAGACTAATTCTTAGATACACACAACCTATCCAAACTGACACACACACAAAAAGAAAATCTCAACAGACCTGTAACAACTGAAGAGATTGAATTAGTAATCAACGCCCCCCCCCCCGCCCGCCCAATAAAAAGTCCTAGACTAGATGGCTTCACTGGAGGATTCTACCAAACATTTAGAGAAGAATTGACACCAATACTATTTAAACTCTTCCAAAAGATAAAGAGGGAGGAATACTCCATAATTTATTCTATGAAGGGAACATAACCCTGATAGTGAAACCAGACAAAGACAACACAAGAAAAGAAAACCATAGACTAATATCTCTCAGGAATATAGATGCAAAAGTCCTCAAGAAAATACTAACAAAGAGAATCCAACAGCATATTAAAAGAGTCATACACCATGACCAAGTGAAATTTATTCCAGGAATGCAGGGATGGTTCAACATTAGAAAATCAATGTAATACACCACATCAATAGAACAAAGGAAAAAAATCACATGATTATCTCTATGGATGCAGAAAAAGCATTTGATGAAATCCAACACCCTTTCTTGGTGAAAACCCTCAAGAAGATTCGAATAGAAGGGGAAATTCCTCAACACGATTCTATGCATATATGAAAAGCCACAGGCCAACATTATACTTAATGGAGAAAGACTGAGAGCTTTCCTCTTGAAATCGGGAAGAAGACGAGGGTGACCGTTATCACCACTTCTATTCAATTATGTTAGAAGTCCTAGGCAAAGCAATAAGACAAGAAAAAGAAATAAAAGGTATCAGAATTGGAAAAGATGTAAAATGGATGATATGATCCTATGTATCAAACATCCCAAAAAGTCCACAAGAAAACTTCTAGAGCTAATAAAGGAATTGAGCAACGTTGCAGGATACAAGGTCAACAAACAAAAATCAGTATGGTTTCAATATTACGAGGAATTAGAAATCAGAAAGAAAAATTAGGGAAGCAATTCTATTTACACTAGCATCTAAGAGATTAAAATACCTAGGAATAAATGTAACCAGGGATGTGAAAGACTTATACAATGAAAGTTATAAAACACTGCTGAAAGAGATTAAAGAAGACTTAAATAAATGGAAATATGTTTCGTGTTCATGGATTAGAAAACTTAAAATTGTTAAGATGTCAATACAACCTTAAGTGGTCTATGTATTCCATATAATTCCAATAGCCTTCTTTACAGAAATGGAAAAACTAATTCTCAAATTTATATGAAATGGCAAGAGTTACAGTAGCCAAAGCAATGTTGAAGGAGAAGAACAAAGTAGGAGGACTCGTACTTTTTGATTTGAAAACATGTTATATAGCTACAGTAGTTAAAACAGCCCAGTACTGGTATAACAATAGACACATAGGCCAATAGAATAGAATTGAGAGTCCAGAAATAAACCCACACATCTATGGTCAACTGATTTTTAACAAGGATTCTAAGTCCATTCAACAGGGAAAGAAGAATCTCTTCAATACACAGTGTTGGGAAAATTGGATTTCCACATGCAAAAAAATGAAATGGAATTCATGCCTCATACCATATACATAAAAAAGTAAAAATTGGGTTAAATACATAACTGTGAAAACTTAAGCCATAAAATTCTTAGAAGAAAATACAGGGCCAGTGTTGGGCCTACTTTTTAACAATGGATTATCTAATATAATAACAAAGCACAAATAGCAAAAGACAAAATAAGTAAATGGTACCTCATAAAAATTAAAAACTTTTGTTCATCAAAAGACTTTATCAAAAAAGAGAAAAGACAAGGTACCAAGAGGGAGAGTATTTTCAGAAACCATATCTATATCTGATAAGAATTTAATAACTAAACTATATATAAAACTTTGACAACTTAACAACAAAAAGACAAAAAACCCAATCATAAAATGGGCAAAGGACTTGAATAGACATTTCATTCAAAAACAGCCACAAACACATGACAAGATGCTCAATGTCATTAGCCACCAGAGAGATGCAAATCAAACCACAATGAGATGGCGTTTCACTCCCACTAGGATGGCTAAGGAGCCCTGGTGGTGCAGTGGTTAAGAGCTCTGCTGTAAACCAAAAGGTCAGCAGTTCGAATCCACCAGCTGCTGCTTGGAAACCTGATGGGGAAGTTCTACTCTGACCTATAGGGTAGCTATAAGCCATAATAGATTCAACAGCAATGGGTTTTGTTTTGTTTTTTTAAAGGATGGCTGGATAAAAAAAAAAAAATAATAACAAATGTTGATGAGAATGTAGGGAAATTGGAACACTTATCCATTGCTGTTGGGAATGCAAAATGGGACAGCCATTCTGGGAAACAGTGTGGTGGTTCCTTAAAAAACTAAAAATAGAACTATCATATGACCCAGCAATTCCACTCCTAGGTATATGCCCAAAAGACTTGAAAGCAGAGACTCAAATAGATACTTGTACACCAGCGTTGATTGCAGCACTAGCATAGTAGCCAAAAGTTGGAAACAAATGCCCATCAACGGATGAATGAATAAACAAAATGCAGTACACACATTACATACATACAATGGACTACTACTCAGCCAGTACAAGAAATTAAGTCCTTATATATGGTGCAATATGGATGGAGCTGGAAGATATTATGCTGAATGAAATAAGTCAATTACAAAAGGACAAATATTGTGCAACCTCATTTATATAAAAAGACAAGAATAGGCAAATATATAGTGGTTACCACGGGAGTGAGGTAGGGGGTAAGGCAGCATTATTTCTTACAGAGTACTGAGTTCCTGTTTATGGTGATGGAAATTTTGTGTTCATTCATGGTAGCACATTAACATAATTGCTGTCAATAAGTTTTTTACATCTGTAAACAGTTGAATTGGCAAAAGTTATGTGATAGATATATCTACCAAAAAAAAAAAAAAAAAAAGTAGCTGCTGAGGCTGCTTATGTATAACAGAACACCACATGGGATTTGGTTCCTTGGTTTGGAGGTTTAGGGTCATGGTTTCATGGGACATCCCAGTTAATTGGCCTAATAACATATGTGTTCAGTGCTTCTGCTCCACCTCCTAGTTCATTGCATAGTGTCTAGGGTCTTAAAAGCTGGCAAGCAGCCATCCAAGCCAAGACAATTAGTCTTTATTCACTTGGAGCAACAAAGAATGAAGGAGAGCCAGGAACAGGAGGAGGATTTGTAATGTATCACTAATTGCCTCCATGAACTACTGCCTCCTTTGCCACAAGACCAGAAGAACTGGATGGTGCCCGGCTGTCATTACTGAATATTTTGATCAAGGATCCTATAAAAGAAACCTAATCAAAAGGGGAAAAATACAAAGCAGAATTTCAATTCTTATGGAATTCAAACTTTCTGGTACCATGAAGGCTGGATGAATCCCTGAAACTATTGCCCTGAAATAATCTTTAAACCTTAAATCAAAAATATTCCCTGAAGTCTTCTTAAAATCAAGCAATAGTTTAACTTAACTAGCAAAGAATGTCTGCCTTGAGCGTTGTTTGTGCTCTTTTAAAATCTATCTATATAGAGTCACATTGACAATTGAAAGTAAAAAAATTACATAGGAAACTTAGGGGGCAATGAGTTTATGTTAATGGGGGAGGAACGGCTCAGAAAAGGAGGGTGAGAATGGTTGCACAATTTGAAGAATGTAATCAATGTCACTGGATTATATATGTAGAAATTGTTAAATTGGTGTACTTCTGCTGTGTATATTCTCAACAACAAAAATTAAAAAAATTATTAAAAAAATAAAAACTATACTGAAATGAAAAAAAAATATATTGAGATTGATTTTTGTATCTACCTGTATAGTTACTGTTTCCAGCACTCCTTATTTCTTCTTATCTGAGTTACTGTCTATGGTCCTTTCATTTAACCTGAGGGACTTCTATAGTATTTCTTGTAGGACAGGTCTTCTAGCCACTGATACTCTGTTTTTGTTTATCTTGGAATGTCTTAATTTTGCCATCATTTTTGAAGGATAATTTTGCTGGACATAGAATTCTTGGTTGATATTCCTTTTCTTTCAGAACTTTGAATATCTTTCCCTTGCTTTATGGCCTGTGTGTTTTCTGATGAGATACCAGATGTTACTCTCATTGAAAATACCTTGTACTTATATGATGAGTTTTTCTCTTGTTGCTTTCAAGGTTATCTCTATGTTTTTGGCTTTTGACAGTTTAATAATGTCTAGGTGTGGATTTCTTTGAATTTATCTTATTTGGAGTTAATTGAGCCTCTTAGATATGCAAATCTATATTTTCATCAACTTTGGGAAGCTTCCAGCAATTATTTCCTCAAATATTCTTTATGCCAGTTTCTCTCTCTCCTCTCCGTCTGAGATTCTCGTTATGCATATTTTGGTATACTCGATGTCATCCCTCAGGTTTCTGAAGCTTTTTTTTTCCTTCATTCTTTTAACTTTAAGTTTCCTGATCATATGTGGAACTGATGAGCTGTGGAAAGGGGTGTGGTAAGCAGAATAATGTCCCCCCTGCTAATAAAAAGTGTACATATTGCAATCCCCAGAACCATATGTTATATTGTATGACAAAGGGAAATTAAGTTTGCAGATGAAATTAAGTTTGTTAATCAGGTGACCTTAAGATAGGGAGGTTACTCTGGATTTTCTGGGTAGCATCAGTAGGTAATCAGAAGGGTCCTTAAAAGTGGAAGAGAGAAGCGGAGGAGAAGGTTGGAGTGATGCAATGTGAGAAGGACTCAACCCTCCACTGCTGGCTATGAAGATAGAAAGATGGAAGGAGGCCATGAGTTAACGAATGAGGGCAGCTTAAGAAGCTTAGAAAGGCAAGGAAACAGATTCTTTCCTAGAACCTCCAGAAAGAAACACAGTCTTGTCATCACCTTGATTTTAATTCATTGAGACCCATGTCAGACTTCTGGTCTACAGAAGTATAAGATAATAAAGTTGCGTTGTTTTAAGTCACTAAATTTATAGCAATTTGTTTCAGCAACAATAGGAAACTAATACAAAGGAGACTGGATTAGGGCAAATTAAAATGCCACACAGCTACTCTTATTGAGATTCATCTATTTTATTTAAATAAACGCTCCTTGGATTGTTTCCAGCTTTTCGTTAATTTCCACAGTTCTGAAAAAGCATATTTTGACAATTTTTACCAATGTTCTTGTTACTTTTATGGAGGAGTGAATTTTTGGAAATATTTTTTGGCCATTCCAGGACTGCTTCTAGTAGGACAACCATTTTTAAACTGTATTTGCTGAAGTCCTGGGGAATCTGCAGAAAGTTTTCAAAGTTTCAAAGGGCATATAGGAGGTCAAAGGATGGTCAGGCCCTCACTCAAAAAGTTGAACCTGAAGCAATTTCATTTTTATCTGTTTAACATATTTGGCTTCCACTCAAATTTTATTTAAATGGTTCTTCGTTTTTTGAAAACAAACACATTTAAGAACTCTGCTCTCTCTTTTCTCCTCTCTTTTCACTTAATTCTTGTAGTCACAAATAAACATTGAGAAGTTATAGGACGATTGCTTCCTTGTGTAGCACCACACCTACTCGGCATTATTCTAGGAAGAACTGGATGACAACTAGTTGAAGAGATGGAAACATAGATATGAGCAGGTCATCTCTTGGAACTGCTAATAGCCATGAGTTGATTGATTGAATTAGGATGTGGTAAGGTAAGAAGCATAATCTCAATTGAAGAGATAGGTAATAATGTAAAAATCAGCAACAATAAAAACTCCAAAACAAACAAAAATACCCAAGCTGGGACCTGGGGACCATAGTTTCAAGTGACATCTACGTCAATTGACATAACAAAGTTTATTAAGAAAATTTTCTGCATCCCACTTTGGTGGGTGGCTTCTGGAGTCTTAAAAGCTTGCCAGCAGCCAGTTAAGAGGCATCAATTGGTCCCATACCACTTGGAGTAAAGGAGAATGAAGAAAACCAAAGACAGAAGGAAAATATCAGCCCAAGAGACTAAAGGACCACATGAACCAGAGACTCTACCAGCCTGAGACCAGAAGAATGAGATGGTGCCTGGCTACTACCAATGACCGCTCTGACAGGGAACACGACAGAGTCCTGCAAGGAGTGCGAGGAAAGCGTGGGGCATAACTCAAATTCATATAAAAATACCAGACTTAATGGTCTGACTGAGACTGGAGGGACTCCTAAAATGGTGGCCCCTGGACACTCTGTTAACACAGAAATAAAACCATTCCTGAATCCCACTCTTCAGAAAAAGATCAGACAGGACTGTAAAACAAAAAACAATATATATAAGGAGTATGCTTGTTATGCTTGTTAGTTCAACGAGATACACAAGACCAAATGGGCGGCTTCTGTCTGGAGGCAGAATGAAAAGACAGGAAGGGACAGCAACTGATTGAATGAACACAGGGAACCCGGGGTGGAAAGGGGGAGTGTGCCGTCACATCGTGGGGACTGCAACTAATGTCACAAAACAATATGTGTATAAATTTTTGTATGAGAAATTAAAAAAGAAAAAAGAAGCCCCCCCCCCCCAAACCCAAGACATCAGCAACAATGGCCAAGTCCTGTAAAATTCTAAAATTGAGTAGAATCACACGTAGGGTGTTAGAGCTGGGTGGGTCCACAGAGGTCATCTGGTTTAATCCCCTAATTCACAGAGGCAGAGCTGTTGTTTTTAAGTTCTGTAGTGAGTGACAGAAATGGCTCCATGACCTTCTGAAATGATTACAAATAGCCAGGTAGAGTCAGTGATGAGATAGAAGACCCACTGCCAATGGTCCTTGGGCTAGAGGGCCATAGGCATCATCCTGAAAACCAATTTCTGTGACAATGAGAAAGGTAAGATTGTGACATTGGGTTCCCTGAACTTTACCCTCAGACTTACTTAAGTTCTATTTCTAATCACTAGCTAAGGGGCCTTGGGATTAAGTAACTTAATATCTCTGAGTCTTGTTTCACTGTTCTGAGAAGAAAGCAATACTTATCTCTCAGAAATAAGTGGGACAACATATGTAAAATTGGCTAGCACGGGGCTTCTCTTCCCTTCCCTATCAGATGGTGTTTTGGTCAAAATTCCAATTGTGTAAATTAGCTTCTGCAAGAGGTGACATATAAACCCACAGAAATAGAGTTAGGGTGATATATATTTATATACCTCCACCATTCTGCTAAGGTAACAACTTTCAGTTTGTTTTCAGAGTAATCATTCACTTTTAAAATTTGAGCTTGACTATATGAAAATATCCTTTAAAGTAGAGATAAAAAAGCCAATGATCCTTCTTCTTTCAACATAAGCCAGTTGAAGTGGCTGGTTGACCATGCCCTCAATCAGAAAGTTTCTCAATCAGTGTCCTTTACCCCTCATCCGAGGATGTTTGGCAATCCCTGAAGGCAATTTTGTTGTCACAACGGGGCAGGGGGTAGTGGTTGCTACTGGCATCTAGTGGGTAGAGGCCAGGGATGCTGCTAAACATCCTACAATGCACAGGATAGCCTCCCATAAGCAATAATTATACAGCCTAAATTGTCAATAGCACTGTTGCTAAGAGACCCTGCTCTAGTGTTATCTAAATTGTTAATGGTCTGAGCCCCCGTGTGATAAGATTTTTTGAGTCAATCTTTCTGTCTGTTACATTTCTGTGTTATGTAGATGCTTGCTGCAGTGGATCAAATGTGCTTCTCCTTCTACGTCCCATTGTAGGTTATTGAATTGTCACTGAGACCCATTAATTAACTACCACTATCTAAGTAGGACAAAGCACCTATAGAACCCAGACACATTCCGCCAGGGTTAGCAACAGGGGCAGAACCAGCCCTTCTACCACAACTACCCCTACACTTTTCTCTTCTTCTTCCAAAAGAAAACCAAACCCATTGCCATCAAGTTGATTTTGACTCATAGTGACCCTATAAAACAGAGTAGAACTGCCCCGTAGGGCTTCCAAAGAGTGCCTGGTGGATTCAAACTGCCAAGCTTTTGGTTAGCAGCCGTCGCTCTTAACCACTATGCAACCAGGGTTTCCTCTCCCCTTCTTAGTGGTTATAAAATGACTGGGGGGAGTTAGAGTAGTGAGAGATTAGAGAGTGGTCATCATTGGGGTCATAGGTCATAGGGAAAGATGGCATTTGTGATGAAGTTTCTTTCTTACTTCCTGTAACAACTTCTCCCCCTCCTACAAGACAAATAGACCAGGGAAGAGGAGACTATGCTGGGAAAATCACTGGTGGGGACCAGGCATCTGGCTAAGACCACCTCTCCACTACTTGGTGAGATGCTAGCTTCTGCCAGGGTGCCTGAGTGAGCAGGGGAGAGATGGGGGTGAGGGTGGGATGGGGGAGCAATCATATGTCCCAAATGGACACTGGGGATGGTGGCTGGGCTTGAACCAAGGAGCAGCTGGTGGCCAGGATCTCTGGTGATTGGAGCTGAGGGGCAGGGAGGTGTTGCTGTGGCAGGAGCATCCATGTCAGGGAATCATGTAGGGGTACCACACAGGCTCCTCCTTGTCACCCCCATGCACCCTGCCAGAAGGTGGCATCTGGGAGCCAGACACAGAATGACAGTGGAAACTAGCACCAGTCTGAGAGGCAGAGAGGCACAGTCAGCTGAGTGAAAGACCCTTGTGCTGTTCCTTCAGCCTCCCATTGCCCCTGAAGGAGAAAGTCTTGAAAAGGGAGAAGGAGGAGGACTTTCAGAGCAATAGCAGCCCCCTCCTCTCCACTCCGAGAATCCGGGGTCCCCTCAAGCCTCTCCTGTGGAGAGGGGATTTAAATCGAGGATGAGACTGAAGTTTCAAGTTGGACTGGGCCTTACTAACTGGAAGAGACCAGGAAGTTACAAAATCTGCCTTAGATTTTGGGAAGAGATGGTATGGGGAGGTTCAGTAGAGCCCGTCAGCAAACTGATTCCACAAAAGCCAGATAGTACATAGGCTTTGTGTCTGCTGGAACACTCAGCTCTGCCGCTGAAGGGAGAAAGCGGCTGCAGACGATGTGTAAGTCAATGGGGATGGCTGTGTAACTTTATTTAGAAGAACAGGAGTTTGGCCAGATTGGGCCTACAGGCAGTAGTTTGCCAGCCTCTGCAACAGACTGACTGGAGGCAGAGACTGGAAAAATAAGACTTTGTTTTGCATATCCCATGACTCCTGCCTCCTTGAAAAAATCAGATTCAACTGTCCTTGCTGATTCTCCCTAGAAAAATAAAGCCCCTTTCTACTTCCTGATGGCTGAGAGGGCTTGCCTCTTCTTTCTCTATAGACCTTGTGGGTCCTCACAACACTTCCTCTGTGTTCAGTCACATGGGCAAATTTGAGCTCCATGAAAACAGGCATTTTATTTGTAATGAACACGTCAAACCAAGGTGCCTTTCACGAATCAGGTAACCAACATAGGTTAGTGAATTAAAAAAAAAAAAAAAAACAATAAATGAGCAAACAGGTATCTCCACTTCAAAGACAGAGGGTGTGAGAGTTTTCTCTGTTGTGTAACAAGGTACCACAAACTTAGAGACCTAAAGCAGCCCATGTTTAAGATCTCAGTGTCTGTGGGTCAGGAATCTGGGCATGGCTTAGCCAGGTCCCCTAAGCAGAGTCTCCCAAGGGGATACGCCCACTCACCTGGCTGCTGACAGACCCCCTCCCTCTGGTGTAAGACTGAGATAGCATGTGTTTTGCTGACTGTCAGCCAGAGGCCTCCCTCAGCTCCTGGAGGCCACCCACAGTTCCTTGCCCCATGGGCTTTCCAGCGTATTCACTTATTTCACCAAGCCCCCAAGGAGAGTCGCTAACAGTCTGTCGGCATGTAGAGTCTTATATAAGTAATGTGATCAAAGAAATGGCAGCCAGTCTCCTTTGCCATATTCTGCTGGTTTGAAGTAAGTCACAGGTCCTGCCCACACTCAAGACTGAGGGGGGGGGTCACACAGGTGTGAGCACCTGGAGGGTCCACCTGGCCCAGAAGCACGGTTTTCAGACTGGTTCTACACAATGCTTATTGAGGCAACTGAACAGAGGCAGGTGAGGGCCCAGCAGACCCCCCAGCCTCACAGTTGAGTGCCGCAGCAGAGAAGGGGAGAACATGCACTGGCGCAGGGCCTGTCTTGATTCTGCTTCTCCCCAGTGAGGAGCTTCCCCCAGGGCTGCTCAGCCTTCCAGAAAATGTCCTTACTTTTAGAAAAAGATAGAAGAAGATTTCTGGTATTCCACCTACCTAGAAATCTGGCTGTCCATAGGAAATATGACATCATATGAAGATGAAAGGCTTCCTTTGGGTGTGGCCCGTCTTCTTCCCTATAGGGAAACTGAGGCATTGGATCAGAGAGCCCGGGAGCAGCGTGGCGTGATGGTAGCAGAGTTCTGAGTCAGCCCAGGCACACTCCAGGGTGTGTCTCCCAGATGGTGCCATTTCTCTTTCACTGGCAGGGCTGTCTGCACACCGTGACCTTCATCAGGAGCCATTCAGCAGAGCCCAGCTCTCTCAGCCAGACAGCGCCAATGGGGAGTGTGGCCCCCTAGTCAGAGCAAGGAAGGTCTGAAAAGATCATCCCAAAGAATAGTTTAAAGTATTTTTTCCTGACATGAGACCTTTGGACTACTGTCCTTATTTTCCATGAAAAGTAATTCTTTATTTTTAATATTTCTGGCTAAAACCAGAAGTCAGGCTTTAGGCTGTCTGTGAACATTTTATGTAATTCTTCACAACTAAGGAGGACTGATAATACTTTTGGCCAGAAGGATGTCTTCCTGACTTAGGAATGGTACATTCTACCAGTAGTTTTAGGGTGTGGGGGAGGGATTGGATCTGGAGTTAGTCTGGAGAGTAAAAGTGAACACTAGGGCATGTGTGGAGCCTTGCTGGCACAGTGGTTAAGAACTGGGCTGTTAACCATAAGATTGGCAGTTCAAATCCACCAGCTGCTCCTTGGAAATCGTATGGGGCAATTCTCCTCTGTCCTGGAGAGTCACTAGGAGTCAGAATCAACTCAACAGAATGGGGTTTTAGGGCATGTGGGAATGCTTTCAAAGAGCCCTCAATTCTAATTCATGGAGCAGTGGTCCTCAAAACTTTGTGCATAAAACTTGCCAGGGAAGCTTGTTATAAACATACACACCAAGGCTGGCTCTCAAGACTCTAATTCACTGAGTCTGCTCAAAGCTTCTGGAATTTGTATTTTTAACAAGTTCCCCAGGTAAATGTGTGGCAGGTGCTACAGAAGCCATCCAGTGAGAAATCTGGTAGCCTTGTGAGGTTTTCCTAGTCCAAGCCCTCACCTTACAGAGGAGAGGCTGGCTTCGGAGACGCCAGCAGTCTGGCCAGAGTTGGGCAGTTAATTAGGACTAGGACGTGATTCTCAGGTCAGTAATCTTTCCATTATGCTGTCCTATCTCCTGGAAAGATTTATTCTAGTTTATATTTCAAGGATTAGGTACATTGCAAGAAGACAGTTTAAAATAGAATTTGAAGAGCATTCCCAAGCAGATAACTTTGCAAGAGCAAAAAAAAAAAAAAACACACAAACAAAAAAACCTTTACCTTGAGTAGATGCAGTTTCTGAATCTCTGCAGGAGGCAGCGCACAGGTTCCTTGTTGGGTGATTCACAAAGAAAACAGGCCAGCTCCCTAAGCAGCCCATTTTGTCACTTCTGCTCCACCTTCCCGCAGTGTTACCTCATGCCTCCCTGATGGCCTGTCACCTGTAGACAGCAGGCACTGGGCTAGGCTCAGGGCTGGAACATCACCCCGTGACACTGCTCCTGCTTCAGGAACACTTGCTACCAGGTGGACATGGTGGCTGTGTAAAGCGTGGGAACACATGCCCTATAGCCCCACCACTGGGTGATAAGTATCAAGGGTCTGGTTTTGGCTTGGGTGTGCTTTGCTATTTACCTGTATGTTCTAATACTGAAGGTACCACGAACTGACAAAAGAAATAACAAATCTGTTTTGGAAGAAATACAGCCAGAATGCTCCTTTGAGGCAAGAATGGCCAGACTCTGTCTCACATATGTTGTACGTGTTATCAGGAGGGGCCAGTTCCTGGAGAAGGACATCATGCTTGGTAAAATAGAGGGTCAGAGAAAAAGAGGAAGACCTTCAATTAGATGGATTGACACAGCAACTGCAACTATGGGCTCAACCATGGCAACGACCTTGAGGATGGCTCAGGATCTGGCGGTGTTCCGTTCCACTGTATACAGGGTTGCTCTGAGTCAAAACCGACTTGACGGCACCTACCAACACGTACCCGAAAAACCCAACACATACTTAAAAAAAAAAGTAGAAGGTCAGCGAAAAAGTAGAAGACCCTCAATGAGATGGACTGACACAGTGGCTGCAACAATGGACTCAAACGTGTAAAAAAAAAAAAAAATTGCCATGGGGGCTTATGAAAATACCTTGAGGGGAAGGGAGTAGTTGGCAAACAAACATAGAAGGCCCACGTTATTTGCATAAAGTTATGGGGTGTGCGTGTGTGTGTGTGTGTGTGTGTGTACATATACGAGCCCTGGTGGTACAGTGGTTAATGGACTCAGCTGCTCAGCAGTTTGAACCTGCCAGCCATTCTGTGGGAGAGAGATGTGGTAGTCAGCTTCCATAAAGATTTACAGCCTTAGAAACCCTATGGGACAGTACTATGCTGTCCTATAGGGCCATTGTGAGTAGGGATTGACTTCACAGCAGTGGGTTTTTTTTTCTTTTTTGGTTTTGTATATATGTATATTAAAAAAAATAAATTTTTAATTTATATATATATATGTACGTATATTTTTTCCTCATTTGCTCTTAATTCTGAAAACTGACATTTTAATGGCAGAGGACAAAGCAGAATGAGGTGTGAGATAATGGTTGTACTAGGTCACCTCGGGGACGCCTTAAGGCAGAATAGCTACAATTTTAGAAAGCTGAAAGAAAGTGGCCTGAATGGAGGAAGTTAACTAAGCAATTTTGTTCTTCCCTCCATGAAGGCCCAGTCAGAGCCTGCGGTAAATCACCAGTCAGGGAAAGGTGGCCTGTGCAGACATGGCCGGCTCTCCTGGTGTGGTGACTGCTGCGAGGGAAATAACAGCGGTCGTGGAAGCCCATCTTTTAGCATGTGCCCAGAAAATACACCCAAAATACATCTTCCCCACCATGCTCTGATGCAGGAGAGAGCAGGCTCCCACAACACCAGCTGCATGTATTAAAAGGGCATTTTATTACCAGGTGATAGGATCTTCCTTCCACAAATGGGCAGAATGCCAGAGTTACTACTTGCCAAATTGGGTCTTCTTCGAAGTCCCACAATTCAAGCTGGGCAGAGGACTAACAGTAACAACAACGCTGTCAGCATAACTGGCAGCTCCCGCCTGCACCCTCGGTGTTGCTGTAACACTCTGGCTAACAGCACACTCTCTCGGGACCGTGGCAGAGCTGAGAAGCAAGGATGATTCATGCCGACATCTGAAGCTGGGGACTCACTCTGATGGGATTCCCACATTATGTGGGAAAACGTTGAGCACGCTGTACACATCCACTCTGAGCCAACACTGGATTCCTGCATTGTAAGCGACTGGTCTCCATGCACAGTCAAGTGTCACACACAGTGCTTTGCCAGTAACACCAGGAGGGAGCAGCTGTAGGAAGTGCTCCAACAATGTCAGCTATCCATTTTTTTTGTTATGTAAAAATAATTTTAATGTTGTAGAAAAAATGAGCATGTAATAGCTCTAATGAAATACAAACCATTCCTAAACACAGTAAACTTACCGTTGTAAGAACTGTTAATCCTTCCCCAGGTTCTTAGAACCTGGGTACAGCACATCATAGAAAGTAACCACTCCTTGAAAACACACCCAAAAACCCATGGGTAGCAATTGTGGTAGCCCAGGAAGACAAAATAGGAACACTCAGAAGCAGCAGACAGTGCTGCACATTTTCTTGGCAAATTCTGCACTGTTCAGGGCTTTGTGGTAAGTTTCCCTAGCCCAGTTTAGTTTCTCTTAGCCATTGTCACCCAAAGCTGTCTTCTGACAATAACTCTACTGGAATGATCATCTGCCTTCCACATCAATGTCATGTTTTCTCCCAAGTACTGCCTCATCTTTACCTGCCTCAGAAGATGGCAACTAATGACTTTCTGTGACGTCATGATTTAGAAAGTTTAAACCCACAAATTATCCATGTGGTAAAACTTGTAATTGCTATCATTGCACATCCACCAGTTCATTTAAAAGTTTGGTTTAAAAAGACAAATATAATTCAACTCATCCAGGAGACAAGGGCACTTAATGCTGCAATTTCCAGAGCATCATATGTCTGTCATTCCCTGCCGTGATGTTGCTGCTGCTGCACTGCTCATTCATCCATATACAGGTCACAACACCTGTGTGGCCCTGAATTCTCTCACTGAGGTTTGCTCCGAGGAGGTCTGAAACAAGCAGTTCACCAGACTGACTACCAGATAAAACTGAATTTCCCTCCCAGATAAAGCAACTCTGCGGCTCTTCCGAAGTCAGAGACGAGATGAGCATTCCAGTCTGGACATCTACGGTGTTAGGACAGCCGTCTTCTGTGCTGCGGACATGGCGGCTAGCTGGGCTAAAAGCAGTATCACACAGTCCCTGAATGGTATGGTATCTGGTGCTACATGGTGGCAGTAGTGAGGTCCTCATACACTCACTGTGCCTTCTTTGGTGCCTGAAACCAACAGGGTACTCGCAGCATTTAAACTGATTGTATCTGCACTGACATCAAGCACCAGCTTAGCAAGCAAGTGAAAGTGGTGTCTTTTGGTACCTGGCATCTCTGCAGGAATGCCAGACCACACCTTCACTTAGGGTCCCAAGATGCAGAATACAGCCTGTTGTCATGCCAACAGATCTTACTAACAGCATCATCATGTCCCATTCATGTGTCCAAATGCTATGGAATAAAAATAAACCTTAGTATCCCATGAAGAATTTATGATAGTGGCATCTCCTGGTCAAAGTAAAGAAGATAAAGCCATATTAAAAAATGACATACTTCATTGTAGCATTTTAGATTCTTTAGAAAACATCTGCAAGGTGGAATCGTGGGATGTGATGAGGATTGAAGAGTCATTGCAAGAGACTGCTAGTCCAGTCAATGCCTCTTGGTGGATCTTACAGTGCTTGTGTAGCTTGGTGATGTTCATCCAGACAAGGGTTTTTCTTTCTTCGGTCAGGTCTTCAAAGGGCTCTTTGCCTGGACATACTGGGGAATCTGCTAGAGACACATTGTGACTGGAGGTTTGGGACAAACTTTTATTTATTTATTTGTACTTTAGATGAAGTTTTACAGAACAAGCTAGTTTCTCATTAAACAGTTAGTACACATATTGTTTATGACATTGGTTAACAACCCCACGACTTGTCAACACTCTCCCTTCTCAACCTTGGGTTTCCTATTACCAGCTTTCCTGTTCCCTCCTGCCTTCTGGTCCTTGCCCCTGGGCTGGTGTGCCCCTTTAGTCTCATTTTGTTTTATTGGCCTGTCCAATCTTTGGCTGAAGGGTGAACCTCAAGAGTGACTTCATTACTGAGCTGAAAGGGTGTCCGGGGTCCATACTCTCAGGGTTTCTCCAGTCTCTGTCAGGCCAGCAAGTCTGGTCTTTCTTTTTGAGTTAGAATTTTGTTCCACATTTTTCTCCAGCTCTGTCTATTGTGATCCCTGTCAGAGCAGTCAGTGGTGGTAGCCGGGCACCATCTAGTTGTACTGGACTCAGTCTGGTAGAGGTCACAGTAGATGTGGTCCATTAGTCCCTTGAACTAACCTTTCCCTGTATCTTTAGTTTTCATCATTCTTTCTTGCTCCCGAAGAGGTGAGACGAGTGGAGTATCCACTTTTAAGACCCCAGATGCTACTCACCAAAGGAGAGTGTAGAATATTTTCTTTATAAACTATGTTATGCCAATTGAGCTAGATATTCCCTGAGACCATGGTCCCTACAGCCATCAGCCTAACAATTCGGTCCCTCAGGGAGTTTGGATGTATCTATGGAGCTAAGAGTCGGAATCAACTCCATGGCAGTGGGTTTGGTTTTTGGCTTATGGAGCTTCCATGACCTTGCCTTGTACAAGTTGTGCTGACTTCCCCAGCATTGTGTACTATCTTACCCTTCACAAAAGTTATCACTTATCTACTCTCTATTTAGTGTTTTTCCATCCCCACACCTCTTCTCCCTCGTAACCATCAAAGATTGCTTCTTTTTGTGTATAAACCTTTTCATGCGTATTTAGAGTAGTGGTCTCACGCACTATTTGTCTTTTTGTGATTGACTTATTTCACGCAGTGTGATGCCTTCCAGATTCACCCATGTTGAGATGCTTCACAGATTCATCGTTGTTCTTTATTGTTGCATTTAATACTCCATTGTTTATCCATTCATCTGTTGATGGGCATCATGGTTGTTTCCATCTTTTTGCTATTGTGAACAATGCTGCAATGAACATGGGTGTGCGTATGTCTATTTGTGTGACGACTCTTATTTCTCTAGGATATATTCCTGGGAGTGGGGCTGCTGGATCACATGGTATTTCTATTTCTAGCTTTCTAAGGATGTACCATATCATTTTCCAAAATGATTGTATCATTTTGCACTCTCCCCTGCAAGAGTTCCGATCTCCCTGCAGCCTCTCCAACATTTGTTATTTCTTGTTTCTTTTATTTGTGCCAGTAATGCTGGGGTGAGATGGTATTTCATTGTGGTTCTGATTTGCATTTCTCTAATGGCTAGTGATTGAGAGCACTTCCTCATGTGTCTGTTGGCCACTTGAATGTCTTCTTTGGTGAAGTGTTTGTTCATCTCCTTTGCCCATTTTTTAATTAGATTATTTGTCTTTTTGTTGTAGAGGTGTTGGGTTTTTTTGTCGATTTTAAAGATTAGACCTTTGTCTGATTTGTCATAGCCAAAACTTTTTCCCCAGTCTGTAGGTTCTCTTTTTTCTCTTTTGGTGAAGTCTTTTGACGAGCAAAAGTGTTTAATTTTTAGAAGATCCAAGTTATCTAGCTTATCTTCTGGAGTTTGTGTGTTGTTGGTTGTGGTTTGTATCCTGTTAATGTTGTGTATTAAGGCCTTAGTGTTGATCCTATTTTTTGTTCTATGAATTTCATAGTTTTTGGCTTTACATTTAGGTCTTTGATCCATTTTGAATTAGTTTTTGTATATGGTATGAGGTATGGGTCCTGTTTCATTTTTTTTTGCAGACAGACATCCAGTTTTGCCAGCACCATTTTTTAAAAAGACTGTCTTTTCCCCATTTGATGGTCTTTGGGCCCAGGATAAACTTTTAAACTTTGTGGTGATCTTTCGAGGATGCTGGGTCATAAGCAGCTCCTTTGGAGCCTGCCTGAATTCCAAGATTTAGGTCAGCATGGCTAGTTTCTCATCACGATCCTTGATGCTGTTCAAGTCTACACATCCTTCAGGGGTTGGGGGATGAAATGGGTCGCTCCTTTTTTGCTTGTAGCCAAATATTAGATCAATCCACCCATGAAGATGCTCTGACATGTAACTGCTTTCCAACACATCTTTGCTCTTCTGGAGAAAGTCTCCTCAGGACTTGGCCAAGGGGGAAGTTCTACACCATGAACCATTTTCCTTCCTTGTCTCTTTCCCAAATTCAATTTCAGGCTATTGACTAAAATGCTGACATCATCAGCACATAATTCAGGAATCAATTCTTTAAAATCTGTGGCACCATCCAGTTTTTCCAAGTTCCTGCAATACTGTTGAACATTCTATCTGCATTATCAAATCTTTCATTCTGTAAATACAGCATATACTCTGGTGCAATCCTAACAAGATAAAACACCACATAACTGGGAGAAAAGAAGTGACTTCCATACATGAATTTTGGCTCTGGCATTTCCTGTAGCATGTAGGCAGCCTCTGCAGCCATTTCTCATGTAGGGCCCAGACTGGCTTACTAAGATCCAGAAGGTTCCTGGATTTGACAAGTCTAGTGCAGAACCGTAATAGTCATTTATCATCCAAGGAAACACAGGCTGCCGGGAGGTGTTGCGGCTCAGGTCTGCCAGGTTGTTGAGGTGCAGTAGTTTGAGAGGTGCCCTTGCTGCCACTATAGCCTGTAGCTCTCGGCAATGTTCTTGGCCACACGCTGCTCTACATATTTGACAATATGATAATAGAGGTCATCACTAGCTCGAGGTCCATAGAACTTTAAATCAAAACAGGTCCTCTTCCGTACAAAATACTTCCCAGCCCAAAGGCATGAGGCCGTGCCTCCTTTTGTAAATACGCAAGGTATCCTGGCGTGTTTTCTGCACGACAGGTTTTGGGTACCCGTTGAGAGGCTGGAAATACACGTGTGTGTCCGTGATGCACACGTGCACAAGGCTGGTCACCAGAGGCACCACCATCTCTGCTTTGCATTCCATGCGCAGCTTTTCAGAAACACTTTGGAATCTGTTTTTGTTAAATGTTGGCCTAGCCAAATGCGACTGCAGAACAGCGGTTGTCATGGTGGTTTGATCCCCCCGTTTGTCAAGGCAGGATGCTCTATGGAGGTGCAGCAAGGTCTCCACAACATCTTCCACTTTTTCTGAAATATCCAATTCAAAGACATATTCCATTTTTCCCTTTCTCTTTTATATGGTGCAACAACGTTATGTTCTTTAATGAAATATACCTGACTAAACATGAGTGAAATTCCCCCAGATTTTGCCTTTGCGAAGCGTTTATTGGCTCCATATCTCTCCATGTTTTCCCACATCCTACATCCTCATACAGCCTGACTTAGAGCATTTTGTTAAGGAGCCCCTGATTTTCCTTTCAGTAGAACTGCCTTTGTGCTGAATATGATTAGCTGTATGCTGTTCAAAGCAGTGCTCCTACAAATTACAGAACAGCAAGGAAAACCTCTCCTCGGAGTAGAGTTGCAGCGGCTGCGCCTGCCCCTTCGCTTCTTCCGGATAAACGCCCCTGCGGAAGGGCGCGAGCTGGCGCCCCCAGAGCGCCCGTGTTCAGGCACCGCCTCTCGGCCAAGACCGCGGCCCTAGGACCCGGGGGAGCGGACCCGGCGAGGGCCTGTAGGTCCTGGCACCGCGGCTGTGCGCGAGGGATGGGCGGCTGCAGGCCTGGCTCTCGGGTGGGCGCCCTGGCAGCCGACAGTCAAACACTGCGTCCGAGGCCCTGAGTCCTGGCCACGCTCAGCGCTCTTTATCTCCTGTTGGTTTTGAATAGTCATCTAATTTTATTTTTCTAGCATGCATCAGCCACAGAAAAGACTGGGAAATTTCTAAGCTGGGCATTTTCAGTTTGCATGTATATTCAGTTTGTTGTAAAACAAACAAAGAGCTTTAAGAGCCTTGTGGAAATCCATACTTTGGCGATAACTGTATGGTTTAAAAGTAAGTTTTTAAAGCAGCTATTAGCATAAGTCATAAAAGTGATGATGGTAGAAATATATTTTTAACTTAAAGTTTGACTTTTTAGTTTTCAATGTAAAAGTTGAAAACCTAGATTACAGCTCCTGGAAAATATAATTTCTAGAATATGTAATTCAGGATTTGGTATGATTTTGTCATTACACAAAAATCAGCAGAAATAACTGCAGTAGATTAATTTTTTAAAACAAATTAAACCTATTTTTCTTTCCTCCGAAAGGCTTAGGGTGATACTAAAATGTGACTTACAATTATCTGAAGTTTATTACACTAAAACCTGCGAAAGCCGGAACCTGTGTAAAGCGGGGAATCTGCCAGAAGGAAAACTCAATTGTTTTCTACTAAAACAAGAGATAGAAAAGTGGTAAGACTGCTCCCTGTCAAAGGTGGAAAACTTGCAAGACCCTCATAAATAAGGCAGTCCGATAGGTTCCGGCCGTAACCCTGGTGCCGTAGTGGTTAAGTGCTACGGCTGCTAACCAAAGGGTCAGCAGTTCGAATCCGCCAGACGCTCCTTGGAAACTCTATGGGGCAGTTCTACTCTGTCCTATAGGGTCGCTATGAGTCGAAATCGACTCGACGGCACTGGGTTTGGTTTTGGTATAGGTTCCTGCTCTCACAGATTTCACTGTAATGTTAATATTTCCATTTTGTGTTACTAGGGATCACATCTGCGATCTGTGGTATGCTGCCTGCTTTTGCTTTAAACCGATTTTGGTTATGAGCTCAGTGGGAACGGTGATGTATTTTTCTGTGTTTTTTACTGTTCTGCATCGCTTTTACTGACGCTCCATAAATAAAGTTGTTCCTGGTTGTCTGGTCTCAGTGGAAATTGAGTATGAAGGTGGCCACAAAATCTTGCATCTCTTCTTGTCTTAGCCTAGATCCAAGGAAGAATATCCTGGATTCCAATCCAAACCCATTCACTTTTAATTTCACAGACTATTGGTATATTTTTTGAAAGCATAGAGGTGTTTTTTAAAGACAAACATTCTGGGGCAGTCAGAAGTATTGTGTGCGCACGTAGGTTTGTCTCCTTCCCTTCCCGCGTGGAATTAGCTGCTGCATCCTTGGCTTCATTCTCACACAAAAAGTATCCATTAGGGAAGACCGGCTATTTGTTCCTCACCTTTCATCCTGGTGCCCATTTAATTATTCTACAGTAGTCGTTGAACACAGCGCCGGGCACACAGTAGGTGCTTGCTGACTATTGCAGAATGATTAAAAGAGATGTTTGATGATTTCAGTTTTAGCTGGTCAGTTGATAAAGAAGGCTAATTTTGGGGACAAGAAAGTCATGAAGCGCCAAATGGCCCCGAGACTGCACTTGCCTACGTGCTCTCCTCTCTGCCCCTTTCCCCCAGCTCACTCCTCTCCATATCTGCATGGATCACTATTCAGCTAACAAGGAGCCCTGGTGGTGCAACGGTAAAGCACTCAGCTGCTAACGGAAAGTTCTGCAGTTGGAGCCCACCTGCGGCTCAGTGGGAGAAAAGACCTAGTAATCTGCTCCTGTAAAGGTTTACTGCAGTCTACGGAACCCATGGGGCAGCTCTAGTCTGTCCTATAGGGTTGCTGTGAGTTAGAATTGACCAGTTGGCACACAACAACAATTCAACCAGCTTAAACTTCTTCCTCTTAATAGACAATCTTGAAGATGCAAACTATAAAGAAACAGAAAGGGAAATCTAAGTGCCGTCAATTTCTAATTAGCCCCTCTGCCTGCTTTCTTTCAGGCCCCAGTTCTTTGGCTGAGGCCCATTTACTCAAATCTGACCTCAGATTTGGTTACATTAAACACTGTTAAGAAGGCGTAGGTCTTTAGCCCCTTTGCTCCTACTTTTAAATAAAAATAAAAGAGTTACACAGGAAGTAAAATGGTCTAAACATCAAAGAATGGACTTTAGAATTTTTGTCGTGTTCCTACCTATGTATTTTTTTTTTCTTTTTTTAACCATATTAAATGTGAGTTACTTGTATGCATTACAAGTAATCAGAAAAGAACCCCAATAAATGTCATTGCCCAGAATGGATTTAGGCAATCAGGGCTGTGCCAGGTTCCCATCCTATCAACAATGTGAGAAAATTTCTCAGGGTGTTCCATGGGATGGGAATTTGCTGGGAGCTTAAACCTGCTGAGCGACTTAGTCAGCTGTCCCTGCGGCCCATCCCTTGAGCTCCCAGCACCCAAGCCCGCCTCAGCCAGCTTTCCCATGTGCACCCCTGGTCCTGGCTTCCTTGAGGATTGTGAAACTTCTTATTGGAGATATTTCACAGCAAGTCTGGGGTTATGCATTTCCCAGGCAGCCCTGCCCTTGGTGTTAGGGTGATACTTAGTTCGTAGAGTGTAACTTCACTATACTATCTGCCAGAGCTTAGAGTGTAACTTCACTATACTATCTGCCAGAGCGTAGAGTGTAACTTCACTATACTATCTGCCAGAGCGTAGAGTGTAACTTCACTATACTATCTGCCAGAGCGTAGAGTGTAACTTCACTATACTATCTGCCACAGCTCTCTTTTCCAGGAGCTGTTTCTGGTCACCCTGCTGGTCTCAATGCAACGGCTGTGTCCTCTTTCCTACTGGAATTCCTTGAAGCCTGGTGGTACTCATTCAGTGTGACTTTCTTTAACAAACTCACGGGAGATGAAAACAAGTGTGTCTCACACCTTAAGAAAGAGTCTTGCTTACCATACAAGATGAAACCAGCGCACCTGCCCTCCCCCAAGGCCTGCCCCTCCTTGCTTGTCTTGCAGCATCTCTCTTCAAGGCACTGAGGTGAGGGTTTTCACTCCACGGCCTCAGAATCAGGCTTGAACTCTGTGCCGGAGCCACCATGGCTACCTGAATTCATTGCGACATGTTGAAGTTCTTGTCTTTTCGAAATGCATCAGAATTTGTGGAAAAACTTCCTATTTAGGGAACATTTTTTCCCTCTTCAAAATTCAGACATTGCTGTGATGATAAATAAGCACTCTATTATACAGAGACTGGAGTCCTAGTGTGGGAATACGTGAACATGCTTGGCTGCTAACCGAAAGGTTGGTGTTTTGAGTCCACCAAGAGGCACCTTGGAAGAAAGGCCTGGTGATCTACTTCAGAAAAACCAGCTATTGAAAACCCTATGGAGCACAATTCTACTCTGACACACGTGGGGTTGCCCTGAGTTGGAACTGACGTGGCAGCAGCTGACTATACAGGGAACAGAGATACTTAGTGGACAGCAAAGAACTTTCCAGTGTTTGAGAAGTCCAGCTGGCCTTCTTTATCTTTGATCTATTTTGTCCCAACCACAAGAAATCCACTTTTCTAGCCAGAAAATAGATGGCTTCCAGCAGTTACTAGGTAGAAAGCCCGAACAAATCATAATCGGTAATGCCTTTGATTCTTCTGTCTGCTGCACTCTCCCCTGACTATGCAGGTGCCTCCTGATGTCCCCTGGGAAACTGCTGTCCTGGAGCAGGAAGCACGGTGCTGTCCCAGAAAGAGGGCTAGGCTCTGCATCCCAGCCAAAGACAGTGAGTAAAGGAGCTCCTTTACCCCTTCATTTAGCATTCTCTTTTCTGATGCAGTATTATTTTTTAGGGACGAACAATGAACCAAACACATGGAGGTAATTTTGATTTTCTCTTTGTGCCGGCAACTCAAGAAAACTCAATCAGGTGTTCCACTTTCTAGCTTTCTCACATTGTCGTACTGCTTCCCGCTAACTTCATCGATGGCCCTTATGGTTCTTCATTTTCCTGAATAAAGCAAATTATAACTTCTATATGAATGATTCTAAGATTTTATTGCTACCGGAGTTTGTTTCATGAGGAGAGATTCGATGTCCTCTACTAATTACTTTTGCATTCAGTGCTACTGTGGCCATAGATAATGAAGTGGATTCATTCATCCATTCATTCCTTCAATGTCGAACACATGCCAGGCATCCGGCAATGCGCTTGGTACTGGGACACGGTGATGTGCACTAGCCTTGCACTTTTCCTGGTAGTGCACCCTAGGAGTGTGGAAGAGGATAGACTGAGAGGTGGGAAGAAGATGATACATTTCCCACTTTTGTGATTTTTCAATCTTATCCTTTTGAACATTAAATTTTAGGGTATATATTATTTGATGTGCATAGCATAATAATACAATAATACATGTGCATACCTTAAAATGAACAAATATATTAGATGAATTAAATTAACTTTTTTCTGATAAATAATTGAGATTACAATGATATGGAGATCCTTGGTCTAGAGGATGGTCAAAGATTTAGAAAGTCAGGCCAAAAGGTTGAAAGGGTGGCATGGCTTAGGTTAGAGACAGGTCACAGGAAGTGAGAGGTATTGAAATCTGACTGAGAGCACAGGCTCTCTCCAGTGCCTGCACTCTGCACATGGGCTTTCCAGACTCTTCATCTGACTCCTTGCATTTGTTTTTTCGCCTCCGCTGGGCTGCCTTTGCCCCAGGCGTCACTGAGAGGTGTTCTTGTGTATGCTGGTTTTCTATGCCATCTTAGCACTTTAAGTGACCTGTTAGCTCGTGAAGTGCAAAATACGTATAAGCACTCAGCCTCTGTGTGGAGACTTAACATGCTAATGAAGGAAAATCGACCTCTTCCTCCATCCTGGAGAATCAAACCCTAGTCTAAAGAAAATATGTAGTCATTCCCAAGCTCTGGACACCTGCTTGAAGGTCAATCCTGAATATTCATGATAAATTTACATTTCCTTGTCTGCTCTCTGTAAAAGCCTACCTCCCTAAGCTGCCTGCCAACAGTCTTTGAGGCAGCAACCCCAACTGCTCCTTTCCTTGTGCAATGAAATAAAGGTACCTTTCCAATCTCCCACCTTGGCCTCTCATTTATTGGCTGTGATAAGCCAGGTGAAACAAACAAAACAAGCTCTTTGTGGCAGTGGCTGCCCTCTGGGTTTTAGGTTGCTTAGCTGCATGCCTGGCCTCCACTGACTAGATGCCAGCAGCACTCTGTCCAGTTGTGGTAGCCAAAAATGTCCCCAAACTAAAAACCAAACCCATTGCTGTCTAGTCAATTCCAACTCATAGTGGCCATATAGGACAGAGCAGGACTGCCCCATAGAGTTTCCAAGGAGTGCCTGGTAGATTCAAACTGATGACCTTTTGGTTAGCAGTCATAGCTCTTAATGTCCCCTGGGGGCAAAATCATCTTCAGTTGAGATCTAGTGGTCTGGGCTCAGAGTCTTCCACTGGCCCCTCTGCACCTGGCCAGCAGGCTGGAGGTGAGCAGGCACATGGAGGTCACACAGGTGGGCTGATAGCACAGCTGCAGCAGGTGTCTTACTTTCACCCTCCCTTCATTGGCCAGAGTTTGGTCACATGGCCCACAACAGAGGCTGGGAAATGCTGTCTTCCTGTATGCCAAAGAGAAAAGTACAGTGGTGAACAAATAAGTAGCATTAACTCTGCCACACCCACCTATGCCTATAGGACTGTGATGGTTAAGGTTGTGTGTCAACTTGGCTGGGGCGTGATTCTCAGTGATTTGGAAGTCATATGATGTTGTGATCACTTCCATGATGAGATTTGATATTATCTGATTACCTCCATGTGGGAGCTGCTGTGAGTAGCCAATCAGTTGAAAGGGAGTTTCCTTGGGCATATGGCCTGCATCGAATATAAGTGAACATTCTGGGAAGGCTGATGGGCTTTTGCTTGTTCTGGATCCTGCAGCTGGCTTCTGTTCATCTGACCTCTGGTTCTTGGGACTTGAGCTAGCAGCTTACCTGTGATCTTGTTTGCCGATCTTGAGATTTGTTGATCTTTGCAGCCTGTAACAGCCTGCAAGCAAGAACCCTGCTGTCTTATCTGCCGATCTTGGGTTTGCCAGCTCCGCGGCTACGTGCATCAGGAGAAGCCTCTATGCTGACCTACAGACTTGGGATGATCCAGCCTCTACAACTGTGTGAGCCATTTCCTTGATATAATTCTATATATATTTATATGCTTCACTGGTTTCATTTCTCTGGAGAACCCAGCTTAAGACAGGGACTTGGAATTATTTTGGTAGCATTTGTTGGTATTCCATTGGTACTAATGAAAATGTTATCAAAATATCTAACCAAGGTCCTGGTACATAAGATTGGAGGAGGCTTCCAGGAGGGAGAAGATTCTCTCCATCATTCATTTTCCTAAGAGAGAAGAGGTAAAAAAGAGAAAGTAAATATGAAATGCCACAACAAAAGAATGAGATTCTCCCTCGTTTTCCAATGAGGGACTTTTGAGAGGTCTATGTGTGACTGAGGGATCTGAGTGTACTGCTGAGGGTGTGCTCAGTAGCAGAGCTGAGTGTGGGTCCTGGGGGACAAAAAGGGGACACACCAATGTCCTTTGAGGTCCAGGCTGGAGTGCAGCACCAGAAATCATCACCACCAGTTCAACCTTCTCAGGCACCAACAGAAAGGTAACATTGTCAAATGATTAGGCTTTTAGTATTGTGGAGAAACTCTCCACTTAGATATGCTGGAAACCCTGGTGGTGAGGTGGTTAAGAGCCATGGCTGCTAACTAAAAAGTTAGCAGTTAGAATTCAGCAGGCTCTTCTTGGAAATTCTATGGGGCAGTTCTACTCTGTCCTATAGTGTCGCTGTGAGTTAAAATTGACTTAACAGCAACAGGTTTGGGTTTTTTTTTTTTGTTTTGTTTTTAGATATGTTACTCTGCATTAATTAAAGTCTCCTTCCACTTCCATATTGAGACTCATCAAGGCGTTGTTGTGTGAGGCAGAGGGTGAAGTGGGGAGAGGTCAGAAGAGGAGAGTCCAAACTTGCCTGTGTGGTAGTGTAATAGTAATGCAATAGCTATGTCCAAGAGAGCCAAGTGAAAATTTTGGCAAAGCAAAGTAACTTCAGTAGTAGTCTTAAAAGGCACAGACAAGCTTTATATTGTATTATCATCTACTTCCTGTGTCTTGGATATATTTATTGTGAATGTTTTATAGTGATAATTAAGTTGGCTGATTATGATGGTATATACATTTTCTAGTTCTACTGGATTTCCAAAATATCCCTTATACCTTTATCACTACCTATAGAATCTAGGCAAATTATTCATGTAGTAGGTTCTAAATCCACCACCCTTCTGTCAGTTTGTCATACTGCAGTTGCTTGCATGTTGTTATGATTCTGGAAGCTATACCATCAGTATTTCAAATATCAAAAGGGTCACCCATGGTGGAGTGGTTTCAGTGAAGCTTCCAGACTAAGACAGACTAGGAAGAAAAGCCTGGTGATCTACTTCCAAAAATTAGCCAGTGCAAACTTTATGGATCACAGGATATTGTCCAAGGCTTCAACTCACTTACTCTGGATGTGTCATCAGGAGGGACCAATCCCTGAAGAAGGACATCATGTTTGGTAAAAAGGAGAACCAGTGAAGGCAAGGGAAACTTTCGATGAGATGGATTGACACAATAGTTGTAACAATGGACTTGAGCATACCAATGATCATGCAGATGGCACAGGACTGGGCAACGTTTTGTACTGTTTTACGTGTGGTCGCCGTGAGTCAGAGCCAACTCAACAGCAATAATAGCAATGGGTTCTAAGTAAATAACTTGAAAAATGAAAAAAATTAGGAACAAATCTGCCACAGTAATCACTGTAGAGTCACTTTATCACTGTATGTAGATATTAAAACTTCTTCTCTTTGAAAGTTTTTCCATGTTTAGAAGAATCCCTAAAATCTTTCTAGAAAAATCCACATTCAAAAAGTTTTTAAAGGTTGTAGGAGTGATTGTTTTTACTATTTGGTTTATGCTGCAATGTCATCTTAGTAGGATAGGCACTGGCCCAGATAAGACGCCCCACTTAACACTAGCTCTGTGTCAGGCCATGAGGGGCCCAGGGAGAGAGAGGTGAACAAGAGACCCTGAGGGCTTATGGAATCTGTGGGTGGGTGGGGAGACAGACGAGTCCACAAATATGAAATAAAACATTTACTGGTATGTGTAGGAGGCTGTGGCTACAGGAGGAGCGTGTGCCCCAGTGGATGCATCCGGCTGACCTTCTCCTGTGGAAGTGGGTGGGCATTAAGACCAAATAGTGCCAGGTCCCTTAGGACCATCATGCCAAGTGCACAGCAGTGAATGTCAGGGCAAGGGCTCCCAACTTGGCTCCACTACCCTGGCTTTGTGGCCATGGGCCAGTCATTTATTCTGAGCCTCAGTTACTCATGTGTAAGAAAAGATAACACCCTGAGCTTATCAGATGGGTGGGATCAGGCACCAGCGTCCACGTAGATCACCACTGCATCCTCAGGTCCTAATGTGGTTCCTGAAGCACTCAGAGCACATTACTGGAAGATGAATCATCATTGACTAGAGGGTACCATGGTGCAAAGCTCCTACCTGCAGCTCCTGGGATACAGTGTTCAACAAATGGTTGCTATTATTGCTTGTCTTAGAAGAAATACAACCAGAATGCTCCTTAGAAGAGAGGATTCTCTTCTTTGGCTCCTCACTTTGGACCTGTCATCAGGAAAGACTAATTGCTAGAAAAGGACATCCTGTTTGGTAGGAAGTCTGCAAAAATTAGGGAAAATCTCCATGAAATAGATTGACACAATAGCTGCAACAATGGACTCAAATATATTAATGATCATGAAGATGGTGCAGGAATGGGCAATGTTTCTTTCTGTTGTGCATAAGGTTACCATGAATTGGAGCTGACTCAACAGCAATCAACGGCACTATTATCATTATACCTTTGGGGACAAGATAAAGAAATATGTGCCAGTAGGTGGGTGGCTGGGTAGAGTTCCCGTGAGTTCACTGAGCCACTGTGGAGTGTTGATGACTGAATTACTGTCCAATGGAGGCTGTGTTCCACTGCTGCACTGGGCTCAATCCCTGGCTCCTTCTTTGTTAGCATCTGCGTCTATGATTTAGGAAACAGGTTTTCCAATTTTGCGAAAGACACATAATTGGGAGGGACTGATGATGAATAGATTTAATAAACTATACCAAACATTCCTGTGACAGATAAGACACACTGCTGATCCTTAAAGAGTTGACCATTGGGTAGGGAAGTCACTGGTTCAGAAGTAACTAGGGTGAAGCAATAGCTATAATATGGGTTCAATCAATTTTCTGTGGCTATTCAAGGAAAGAAGCAACTGAATTCAGTTGGAAGGAGTAGGACAGAGAAGGAGACATTTGAGATGAGTCTGAAAGTACCAGTGGAGATTAGATAACACATAGGGGGAAATCAGAATTTTAAATGGCTGTAATGGGTAGGCTCTGATCTAAAGCCATCAGAGTGACAATTACCAGGTCCAATGTGCAATACTGCATTTAGGTTTACATTATCAATCATGCAAGTAAAGGATGGGGGTACCTGACTTGAGAGAAATTCATTAGAAAAATCAAATCCAGGAGGAGGGGCAAGATAGTGTTATAGCTAATCACGCCCGCCCATCCCCCAGCAGCAAGTTTAGAAGAAAAGAGGTAGGAATTTACACAACCGAAGATCATGGAACCCCGGACAGCAACTGAAAGGCTGGAGACCCAAGGGGAATGCTGAGTCAAGAGGAAGATAGAATACACACGACGGGAAAGCAGCGACCGTCCCCACCCACCTTGCCAGCCCAGCTCAATGTGGCCATCTTGGGAGGGAGGTAGAGGGCACAGCTGAGCAGAAAACACAAGGGGGGAGCAACGTGGAGAACACAGACCAAGACAGACAGATTGAACAAACAGTCCTGTAATGGAGTGGCATGCTGGGTGGGGTATAGGTTGGGACTGGGCAGGCCTGGAAGAGAGTGGCACTCAGGCATAGCATAGAGTTGAGGCTAGGGAACCACAGGAGTGTGTGGACTGAACTGCAGGAAATCCCAGGCAGGGAGTTTGAAGCCTCGACCTAGTACCATTGGGGAGGTGTACAGAGAAAGGGCAACATCGTGGTTTGTGCTCTCCTACCCCGGAAGAGCACAACAAATTGAGATCCCTGGTGGCATGTGCGCAGCTCAGATGCCCCCTGAGGCGTGCACCACTATAACCCAATGCTGTAAACGCACTTACCCTGCCAATGCACAGGCACACTGACCACCCCATGCCACGGAGATGCCCATTCAAACCTGACCCCACAGGCACATACACTGGCCCCAATGCTGGAAGCACCAGGACTGTGGTCATGCCCACCCCAGATCTGTGTTGCTCCCATACT
Organism: Elephas maximus indicus; assembly: GCF_024166365.1. Lineage (NCBI taxonomy): Eukaryota > Metazoa > Chordata > Mammalia > Proboscidea > Elephantidae > Elephas > Elephas maximus. The sequence continues at coordinate 89,511,748 of NC_064833.1, forward strand.
CCACATTTGACTGGTGATGCACCTGACACACTGAGGTCAAGTTGACTCATAGTAACCCATAGGACAGGGTAGAACTGCCCCATATGATTTCCAAGGCTGTAAATTTTTCCAGAAGTGGACTGCCACTTCTTTTTCCCACTGAGCTGCTGATCTTTGGTTAGCAGCACCAACAAGGAGAAATCTGAAAAGGAAACCAAGAAAGCAATATCATTTACAATAGCAGCTAAAAAAATTAAAATACCTAGGAATAAACCCAACCAGGAATGTAAAGCACTTATTCAGTGAAAATTATATAACATTGCTGTAACAGAGTAAAATAGCCCTAAGTAAATGGAAAGAAATTCCACGCTCATAGACTGGAAGACTTAATATTGTGAAAATGCCAATACTACTCAAAGCGATCTACAGACTTAAAGCAATCCTAATCCCAATTCCAACAACGTTCATTAAAGAAATGAAAAAAGTAATCCTCAACCTTGGAAAAGGTCGAGGCCCTGAATAGCCAAAGCAATTTCAAAAAAGAAGAACAAAGTAGACGGTCAAACACTTCCTGATTTCAAGACATACTATATAGCTACAGTAATTAAAACCATCTGGAACTGGTTCAATGATAGGCACATAGACAAATGGAATAAAATTGAGAGCCCAGAAATAAATCCATACATCTATAGACAACTAATTTTTGACAAGAGTGCTGAGTCCATTCAGTGGGGAAGGAACAGTCTCTTTAACTAATGGTGTTGGCAAAATTGATTTACACATACCGAAAAATGAAACAGGATCCATGCCTCATAGCATATACGAAAATTAATTCAAAATGGATCAAGGACCTAAATAAATGTTAAAGCTAAAGCCATAAATTTCTTGGAAGGAAACAAAGGGCCAAAACTATGGAACCTAGTTTTTTTTTTTTTTTTAAATGATAGATTATCAAATAAAACAGCAAATGGATAAGCAGCAGAAGACAAAATAGATAACTGGGAACTCATAAAAGTTAAATACTTAGGTTCATGAAAAGATTTTATCAAGATTGTAAAAAGACAACCTATAGACTGGGAAAAAAATGTTTGGGAATGATATATCTGATAAGAACCAAATATCCATAATGTATATAAAACTTCTATAATTTCACAACAAAAAGACAAATACTGTATTTTATGCAGATAACTCACACCTTCCATGTTTGTTTGCCAACCATGTCCTCCCTCCACAAGGTATTTTCATAAGTGCACTATGCTAATTTTTTTACAGCAACATGTAAAAAATATTGCCACAGCAGTGCTTGCAAGAATACCTTGAGGGGAGGCCTCTATTGGCAAACAAACATAGAAGGTGTGTATTGTTTGATCAAAAATATGGTAACCCAATCAAAACATGGGCAAAGGACATGCACAGACAGTTTGCCAAAGTTTAGCCATTAAAAACCAAAACCCACTGCCGTCCAGTTGATGCTGACTCATAGCAATCCGATAGGACAGAGTATAACTATTCCATAGGTCTTCCAAGGCTGTAAATCTTTGCAGAAGCAGACTGCCACATCTTTCTCCCACAGAGCAGCTGGTTTGTTCCAACCACCTTTTGGTTAGCAGCTGAGTGCTTAAGTCCTGCACCACCAGGGCTCCCATTAGCCAACAGAGAGAGATGCAAATCAAAACTACGGTGAAATACAACCTCACCACTACTAAAATGCCAATGATCAAAAAAACAGAAAATAACAAACCTTGGGGAGGATGTGGGAAGATGGAAATCCTTATCCACTGCATTGCTAGTGGGAATGTGAAACGGTACAATTGTTGTGGAAAACAGTATGGGGATTCCTTAAAAAAAATTAGAAATGGAACTACAATATGACCCAGCAATTTCACTCCTAGGTATATAACCTATGTTCCTAAAAGTAGTGACATGAACAGACATATGTACACTGATGTTGACTACAGCACCACTCACAATAGCAAAAAGTTGGAAACAACCCAACTGCCCATCAACAAACGAATGGATAAACAAAATGTGGTGATACATACAATGGAATACCAATCTGCCTTAAAGGAAAATGAAGTCCTGATACATGCTGCAATGTGGATGAACCTCAAAGATGTTGTTGTTTTTATGTGCCGTTGAGTCAGTTCTGGCTCAAAGCGACTCTATATGCAACAGAATGAAACCCTGCCCAGCCCTGTGCCATCCTTACAATCGTTGCTATGTTTGAGCCCATTGTTGCAGCCACTGTGTCAATCCATCTCTTTGAGGGTCTTCCTCTTTATTATTATTATTATTTTTTTCTGGTTCACAGACATTAGGCTGAATGAAATAAGTCAGTCACAAAAGGACAAATATTGTATGGGATCACTTATATGAAATGACAAAAATAGGTAATTATATGGAGACCGAATGGTTACCAGTGGTTAGCAGTGATGAAAGGCAGAGAGGGGAAATCTTTTTCTGGTAAGTAGTAAATTTTTGCTTATGGCGATGGGAAAATTGGCATCAACTAAGGATATAGGATCCCTATGAGTTGGAACTGACTTGATGGCAGCGGGTTTGGTTTTTTGTTTTATTTTTTGGTAAGGATGGTGGTTACATAACTTGACCAATGTAATTGTTATTGCTAAGCTGTTGTTGCTAGGTGCTGTTGAGTCGGTTCTGACTCCTAGCGACCCTATACACAATGGTATGAAACACTGCCCACTCCTGAGCCATCCTCACAATCGTTGTTATGCTTAAGCCCATTGTTGCAGCCACTGGGTCAGTCTATCTTGTTGAGGGTCTTCCTCTTTTCCGCTGACCCTGTACTTTACCAAGCATGATGTCCTTCTTCAGGGACTGATCCCTCCTGATAACGTGTCCAAAGTATATGAGACATCCTTGCTTCTAAGGAGCACTCTAGTTGTACTTCTTCCAAGACAGATTTTTTCGTTCTTCTGGCAATGGTATATTCAATATTCTTTGCCAACACCACAATTAAAACGCTTCAGTTCTTTGGTCTTCCTTACTCATCATCCAGGTTTTGCAGGCATATAAGGCGATTGAAAACACCATGGCTTGGGTCAGGTGCACCTTAGTCCTTAAAGTGACCTCTTTGCCTTTCAGCACTTTAAAGAGGTCCTTTGAGGCAGATTTGTCCAATGCAATGTGTTTTTTCATTTCTTGACTGCTGCTTCCATAGGTGTTGATTATGATCCAAGTAAAATGAAGTCCTTGACAACTTCAATCTTTTCTCTGTTTATCGTGATGTTGCTTATTGGTCCAGATGTGAGGATTTTTGTTTTCTTTGTATTAGGTGTAATCCATCCTGAAGGCTGTGGTCTTTGATCTTTACCAGTGAAGACACTTTCAACAAACAAGGTTGTGTCATCTGCATGACGCAGGTTGTTAATGAGCCTTCCTCCAACCCTGATGCCACATTCTTCTTCATATAGGCCAGCTTCTCAGATTATTTGCTCAGCATACAGATTGAATAGGTATGGTCAAAGGATACAACCCTAATGCACACCCTTCCTGACTTTAAATCCTGTAGTATCCTCTTGTTCTGTTCAAACGACTGCCTCTTGATCTATGTACAGGTTCCTTATGAGAACAATTAAGTGTTTTGGAATTCCCATTCTTAGCAATGTTATCCATAATTTGTTATGATCCACAAAGTCAAATGCCTTTGCACAGTCAACAAAACACAGTTTAACTGTGTTTTTGGTATTCTCTGCTTGCAGCCATGATCCATCTGACATTGGCAATGATATCCCTGGTTCCATGTCCTCTTTTGAATCTGGTTTGAATTTCTGGCAGTTCTCTGTCGATACACTGCTGCTGCTGCTTTTGAATGATCTTCACCAAATTTTACTTGTATGTGATATTAATGATATTGTTTGATAATTTCCACATTCAGATGGATTACCTTTCTTGAGAATAGGCATAAACATAGATCTCTTCTAGTCGGTTGGCCAGGCAGCTGTCTTCCAAATTTCTTGGCATAGACAAGTGAGCACTTCCAGTACTGCACCCATTTGTTGAAACATGTCAATTGGTATTCCGTCAATTCCTGGAGCCTTGTTTTCTGCCGATGCCTTTAGTGCACCTTGGACTTCTTCCTTCAGTACCATTGGTTCCTGATCATATGCTACTTCCTGAAATGGCTGAATGTTGACCAATTCTTTTTGGTATAGTGACTCTGTGTATTCCTTCCCTTTCTTTTGATGTTTCCTGTGTGGTTTAATATTTTCCCCATAGAATCCTTCAGTATTGCAACTCGAGGCTTGAATTTTTTCTTCAGTTGTTTCAGCTTGAGAAAAACCAAGCATGTTCTATTCTACCCTTTTGGTTGTCTATCTCCAAGTCTTTAAACATGTCATTATATTATAATACTTTCCTTTGTCTTCTGGAGCCGATCTTTGTCTTTGAAATCTTTTGCTTTAGCTACTCGATGTTCAAGAGCATGTTTCAGAGTCTCTTCTGACATGCATTTCGTTCTTTTTTTTCTTTCCTGTCTTTTTAATGACCTCTTGCTTTCTTCATGTATGAAGCCCTTGATGTCATTCCACAACTTATGTGCTCTTCAGTCATTAGCGTTCAGAGCATCAAATCTATTCTTGAGATGGTCTCTAAATTCAGGTGGTATATACTCAAGGTTGTACTTTGGCTCTTGTTCCAATTTTCTTCAGCTTCAACTTGAACTCGCATATGAGAAATTGATGGTCTGTTCCACAGTTGGTCCCTGGCCTTGTTCTGACTGATGATATTGAGCTTTTCCATTGTCTCTTGCTACAGATGGAGTCGATTTGATTTCTTTATATTCCATCTGGCAAGGTCCTCACATACAGTTGCCATTTATGTTGGTGAAAACAAGTACTGGCAATGAAGAAGTCGTTGGTCTTGCAAAATTCTATCATGCAATCTCCAGCGTCATTTCTGTCACCAGGGCCGTATTTTCCAACTACGGATCCTTCTTCTTTGTTTCCAACTTTCGCTTTATAATCACTAGTAAATATCAATGCATCCTGATTGTATGTTCGATCAGTTTTAGACTGCTGAAGTTGGTAAAATTCTTCAATTTTGTCATCTTTGGCCTTAGTGGTTGGTGCATAAATTTGAATAATAGCCAATTTAACGGGTCTTCCTTGTAGGCAGTGTACTTCAGAATCGATCTTGAAATGTTCTTTTTGACAATGAATGCAATGCCATTCCTCTACAAGTTGTCATTCCCAGCATAGTAGACCATATGATTGTCCGATTCAAAATGGCCAATACCAGTCCATTTCAGCTCACTAATGCCTAGGATATCAATGTTTATGCATTCCATTTCATTTTTTATGACTTCCAATTTTCCTAGATTATACTTTGTACATTGCACATCCTGATTATTAATGAATGTTTAGCAGCTCTTTCTTCTCATTTTGAGTCATGCCACATCAGCAAATGAAGGTCCCAAAACCTCGACTTCATCCACATCATTAAGGTCGACTCTACTTTGAGGAAGCAGCTCTTCCCCAGTCATATTTTGAGTGCCTACCAACCTGAGGGGCTCATCTTGTGGCACTATGCCATACAATGTTCTGCTGCTATTCATAAGGTTTTCACTGGCTAATTCTTTTCAGAAGTAGACTGCTGGGTCCTTCTTCCTAGTCTGTCTTAGTCCGGAAGCTCAGCTGAAACCTATACACCATGGGTGACCCTGCTGGTATTTGAATACCAGTGGCATAGCTTCCAGCATCACAGCAACTCGCAAGCCCCCACAGTATGACAAACTGACAGATGTGTGGGGGTTCTAAGGTGTACGTGATAAAAAAAGAGCAAAATGGCAAATATAGTGTTATATATAAATTTTACAACTACAGCAATTGTTGATACTACTTAGATATAACTAAACACCTCATAGGATTAGTTTTCTTGGTTCAGAGGTTTAGTGTCAAGTTTTTGTGGTTCTATCCAGTAAATTGACCTAATGCTATCTTTAGAGTTTCTGTTCTACCTCCTAGTTTGCAGAGTAGTGCCTGGGATCTTAAAAGCTTGCAAGAGTGGATGCCCAAGATACAACAATTGGTCTCTATTCACCTGGAACAGCAGAATAAGAACAAACAGAAGGAATTGGAGAAGGAAATGGAATGCAGATCTAACTGCCTCCATGAATTACTACCTCCTCTGCCATGGAAAAAGAAGAAATGGATTTGTTCTGCAATTATAGAACATTTTGATCAAGGGCTCAATAGATGATGGATCCTGATCAAAATGGGAAAAATGTGGACCAGAACTTCAAATTCGTATGAAAACCAGACTTGCCGGATCCATCGAAACTGGGGGAATCCCTGTATCTACTGCCCAGAAATAACCTCTAAACCTTGAACTGAAACTATCCCTTGAAGTTACCTTTAAACTAAATAACAGATTAGCTCAATTAATCAAGGATTCTTCCTCCAGCACTGCATTCTTTTAAAGAATTACATATATGAGATCAAATTGACAACAGTAACTCTAAAGCACAGATGTAACATTTGAGGGGCAGAAATCCTAAATTAATGGTGGTGAAATAATAGGGGTAGAGAAAGTGAGAATGGTAACACAATGTCCAGTATGTAACCAATGTCATTGAAATGCACATGTAGAAATTGTTGAAGGGGTGTATGTTCTATTCTGTATATTTCCATCAAAAATAAATATAAAAAAAAATCAAACCCAGTGCTCTTGACCATGAGCTTATTAGCCAACAGGGTAGTGTCAACTGCAAAAGAGTAAGAGGACCTTAAGTCTAGTGACATAAAAAATAGGTGAATATATATAATGTCATTGAGGACATCTTTAGCCTGTGATGTGTGTGGGTATATCTAAGTGTGTGTGTGGAAACATGCATGCACATATTCTGTATTTCCAGAACCTATGGCCTCCTTATGGACTGGGTTTTATGGCCTCCTTATGTGATACAGAGCGAGAAGCAGGAGTTTTGGAGCCAGGCAGGCCTGGATTCCTATGTGTCAGGTAGTGGCTGTGTGTCTTTCCAGAAACTTTAGTTTGCTAATTTATAAAGTGTGAGTGATAATAGTGACTTAATGGTTGTTGCAGTGAAATTTAGAGATAATACTTGTAATGTGCTTACCATAATGTCTGGTGTAAGGACTTAGTAATACCATTGGATGATATCTGGAGGGAAACAATGGCTTCAAAAGCAAGCTTTGCAGAGCAGTGCTTTTCTCACTGCAGCTCAAAGGCCCTTAGACGAGCTGGGCTGGTAAGGGCACTTCTGGCCACCCATCTCACACTCCTTCCCTCTATCATTTGTCTCCCTCATTTCTGAGCAAAGATTTTGGTAAAGGAGAACTTGGGGACAATGTGGCAAAGCCACAGGAACAGTTAGAGGAGAAAAATAATCCTAAAAGAAATAATGTTTTAACTTAAAATGACAATAGCCTGCACAACCTGTGAGTGTTCTCATTTTCTGTAAAGTATCTTTACATATTTCTGAATTTTTCCTCCTTGTAAATTTCAGCTGATACTTGGTTGCTATATTTCACACAAGTTACATGCATGTGTGTGTGTCTTCACATAATTTTTTCTCCACAGAATTTCTCCTCACAAAGTAATTACTAATTAAAGCATCAGAAGCTAATGTAAAATATAGTAAAAGCAAAGCGAGCCAAATGGTAGCTCCTTTATGAGTTGAACACAGAAGAGTTTGCTTAGTGTGCAGACTAACATGATGTTCTAGGAGAGTCTTGCACAAGTGCAATGGTGGAGGGTGGGAGAAATGGGCAGCTCCAGGCCAGAGCTGCTCAGCTGCTCAGCACTGGAGACCTCAGTGCTCTTCCCGTGTGTGGCCAAGGAGGGGGAATCTACCTACACAACAAAGGTTCTGTTAAGAGGTATGAGCATTGGGACCTGTAGCTGAATCAGCATGGTCCTGTTTTATCTGGGTAGGTGTGGCCCTTAGAAACATAGGTCTAAACACTGAACAACTAACAACATTTATTGACTTAATTTCATGCAGACTTTTGTCCCAAGTGCCGAGGGGAAGAAGAAAGGAAACTGAAGGCAAGGAATTTACAGCTGAGTAGATTACACACACGTGCCATTGGGTATGGAACATTTTTGGCTGGCAGCCAGATGTAGATATGCTGTTCCATTGTTCACCCTCTGTGCTGGTACTTTCTGCTAAGTATCTCATCCCAGAATAAGTAGAATAACTTGAAAGAGTTCTTCCTCAAATCAACGAGTGTTTGTATGTCTTTTATCATAAATACCAGACCACTTAGAAATCAAGCATGGGTCTACATGGACAAAAACAGGCAAACAAAATACTCTCAGCAAATTAAATTCATGCGGATTGTCAATCTGGGTGCTTTTGGTTTGTCACCACTGTCCTTTAACAACCTCAAATCTATAAACATCCTTCATAAATCAGATTTTTGGCAAGAATAAAGAACCTCATTTCTCAATTTATGTTGTTTGTATCAACGCCCATGTTTGCCTGTGATTGACAGGGCTGCCCAAAGCCCTGGTCGAGGTATGGCTCTGATGCAGGAGCACCAGGAGTACTTCTTTGAGAAGCACACATGGGCGGTACTGCCTCGGGACACGGCTTCGTTGAAGTGGGAGCACAGAGCTTTCATACTCCTATTTGAAGCAGGGCCGAGACGGAAGATTCTTGAAGCCCTAGGCAGTTCTGGGGTCCTGATGTTCTTCGACTTTATTAACGGGGGGGAAAAATGTAGATATTGAAGGACTGCTTCATATTTCCTCTCTCCTTTCCACCCCACACTCACCTGTGGTGACCCGGGCAATTATTTATATGGATGGCCCATCAGTCAAACGCGTCCCTGCAGAACCCAAGCCACGGAGCTGATGAGTCCCAGCGCTGCTCAGACTATTAGGCACACTTGGTTGTTTTCGTTTGAACTTGGGTTGAAGGAAAAGACCCAAGTGGAATAATATAAAACTTTATAGGTTAACATTGGCCAAAAACCTTTTTATTTTTAGACTGTGGAGTCTTTAATTTCCCGTGTTTCCTTTGATGGCTGAATTTTCTGTGTAAGCTAATTGGCTCCCAAGAAGCTAACTGAAAAATAATCTGTAATAGCATTCTTCCTCAAATAAAGTAGCAAGTATTTTGGAGACACAGAACCTAATCTTAATTTATTTTAAAGAATGTTCCTTTTTTTTTTTGATAACAGTGTTTTTTTTTTTTTTTTTTAATAGCAGTGTCTTTGTGAGAAAGGAGCCGTGGTGGCCCAGTGGTTAAGATCTCGGCTGCTAACCAAAACACTGACAGCTTGAATCCACCAGCTGCTCCTTGGAAACCCTGTGGAACAGATCTACGCTGTCTTATAGGGTCGCTAGGAGTTGGAGTTGACTCGACAGCAACGGGTTTGGGGTTTTTTTTGTGAGAAAAACTGACATTTACTGAGTTTCTGGCACATAACAAAGCACATTATATGCGTTATCTTGTTAAAATCTCATAAAAAGAAACCCTGTGGAATAAGTACTTTTTAATATATCCATTTTATGGGTGGAGAAACCAAAGCTTACAGAACTTAGAGTACCTTCCAGAGTCGAACCTGTGACCGCGCCCATATGTTGCAGAGCTTGGTTCTTAATATTCACAAAGCAAATGTTTTGGCCAAATTAATGAGGTGAGAGCATTAGGACAACTTTGTAATTACTTGGTTAATTGGTTTTCTCCACCCTCCTTGTTGTCATTGTTAGTTGCCGTTGAGTTGGCTACAACGCATGCTGACCTCATGTAAGATACAGGACAGACCTTGCCTGATCCTGTGCCTCTTCACAACTGTCGGCTTTCTTGAATCCATTGTTAATTGTTGCAGCCACTGTGAGGCCTAGAGGACTCATTTTCCAGAGCTACACTGGACAATACTCTGTTGTGAACTGTCGGGCTTCCACTGGCTGATTTTTAGAAGTAGATAGCCAGACCTTTCTTGGTAGTCTTAGTCTGGAAGCTTCCTTGAAACCTGTCCACCATGGATGACCCTGCTTATATTTGAAATACTGGTGGCATAGCTTCCAGCATCATAGCAACATGCAAGCCACCACAGTACAACAAACTAACAGATGAGTGGTGGCTATCCTCCTTACCAAATCAGTTTTTACACAAATAATGTTGGGTGTCTTTGTTGTATATTTTTGCTCTGGGAAAGCCTAGTGAATGTCTGTAACCAAAAACCAGAACCAAGCCCATTGCTGTCAAGTTGATTCCGACTAATAGTGACTCTTCCCTCATGAGATCATAATGTGTTGATCTTAATACAGGAAGGAGCCTGGGCCTTGTGCAGATACTCCTGACATCAGAGGTTCACTTTCTGATCTGCCTTTGGGTCTGAGAGTCAGGGAAAAAGCAGAAACAGTACCCGTGAGGACACAGAAACTTCACTCCGGGTGAGGGTTATCCTCGGCTCCCAGAGCAGCCCCAGATGGTGGCTCTTGGATTTATACGGGTGGCCTTTCCTGGAAACTCCCCAGGTGATTCTAATGATCATCCAGCTTTAGAACCCATTTGCCTACATCAGGGGTTAGCAAATTCTTTCTGTAAAGAGCCAGATAGCACACATTTTCTGCTTTGTGGCCATACGGTCTCTGTCACAACCACTCAACTCTGTTGCCATAGTGTGACAAATAAGTGGGCTGGATTTGGCTCTGGCCCAAGTTTGCTGACCTCTGGCCTAGATTATCATACTCCAAGTACTAACAAGTAAATGGCTTTTTTGAGGGTTTTGGTTTGGGTCTGATAAATTTTCATTCATTTATTAAACACCTACCATATGCCGAGTACTAGGTAGACAAAGAGAAAATGCCCTACTTCTAAGAAGCTTGCATTTAGAACGGAGGTTCCCAAACAGTCTGGTTATTGAATTCAGCTTAGGCACCCGAAAATGCATATTCCCAGGCCTCGCACACAGAACCAAGTCCAGTTCTCTGGAGAGGTATTAGTACTCTGTAATTTTTATACAATATTCCATGTGATCTTGCTAAAGCTGGTCTGAAGGAGCCATGGGGGTGGGGGTGTGTGTGGGGGTGGGGTGGCTTTCTGGGCTGAGTCAGGGCTCTCTGTTCAGGGTCATTCTATGCCTGGTCGGGTCTTAGTGATGGACGGAGCCTGAGGCTGAGAATCAGAAGGCCCATAATGAAGACTTGGCTAAGTACTCATTAGCTGTGGGACTCTGGACAAGCTATTTACTCTCTCTGACCTTCTGTTTCCTTCCATGTTAAGTGGGGATAGCAATACTTCAGAGGAGGGCCACTGTAATAAAATAAGATATAGGAAGTATCTGGAAAATGACAGATAGTGCATATAGTAATGGTAATTGTTGTCAAAATGCTATTGTTATGAACCAAATCTGGCTTCACCTCAGAGAGCCATCACTGTCTCTCAGGTTGGGCCGAGACAACTTTCAACTCCGGCTCTTGGCTAGACTCAATTAAAGTCAGATGGTGTTTGGGAAGAGGAACAGAATTGTGGAAAGAAGATATTTCTGCTTGCTTTGCCTTTCCACTTTCATTATAGGCTCTAAGTACAACTGGGGAGGACACCTGGCAAGTGTACTTTTGGGGTATTTAATATCATTTTGCCAGTCCTTAAAGGTTCAACTGAAATCTCTGGAACACTTTATTGTTGGGATTTCACTTTTCCTACTAAATCTTACATGGGTACTATCTTAGCCTGTGTTCTCTAGAGAAGTGAAACCAGTAAAAAGAGAGATTTATATCAAGGAAATGCTCAGACAGTTTAGAGACTGGAATGTCCCAAGTCTGTTGATCAGGATAGAGGATTTTCCTGATTTACCTCACTGCAGGGGTTGGCCAACCCAAGATCAGCAGGTCAGAGAGCAGGGCTCTTGCTCACAGGCTGTGAAGAACAATGAATCCCAAGATTGGCAGGCAAAAACCACAAGGCTTTTCCTGATTCATGTACCTGCAGGGGCTGGTGAACCCAAGATTGGAAGGCCAAAGAGCAAGGCTCTTGCTCACAGGCTGTGAAGATTGGCAAGGCTCTTGCTCACAGGCTATGAAGATTGATGAATCCCAAGATTGGCAGGCAAGACTGCAGGTGAGCTGCTAGCTCAAGTCCCAAGAGCTGGAGGTCAGATGAACAGAAGCTAGCTGCAGGATCCAGAATGAGTAAAAGCCCCCAAGCCTTGCCAGAACGTCTGCTTATATTTGATACAGGCCACACGTCCAAGGAAACTCCCTTTCAACTGCTTTGGCTACTCACAGCAGATCCCATCAGGGAGGTGATCACATTATATCAAATCCCATCACAGAAGTGATTACAATATCACATGACTGACAAACCACTGAGAATCATGGCCCAGCCAAGTTGACACACAATCTTAACCATCACAATCCACCCCTTGTCAACTTGGCACCTGTATAAAAAAACATCTCCTTAAACCATACATAACTTCTGACTAAAGACAATCATAAAGTCATACTTGTGCCTAACACGATACAATGCACACACATATAACTGAAAATGTACTAGCCTTGTCTACATCTTATATTTTGTAAGTGAAGAAAACAAAAATATTCTATGCATACATACAAAGCAGAAATATTCATAACAATTACAGTCCTTGTTTCTGCAACTGGTCAAGTGGCAGTAACAGATATTTAGAACGACCTTCTTCTGCCTCCCATTCTGTAATCCCTCTGCCCTCAGCAAGCACCTCATCTGATCAAGGTTCTTTGCCTGGTGGGGTGGCCCAAAACTTCATTCCTGAAGGGTCTGAGCTATTAGTAGTCATGTTTGAATTTGGTTGCTGTAGTTTTCCATTGACTTTAATCACGGAGCGTGGTAGTACTAAGAGATGCCTTAAGGGATCTCCTGCAGTTCACATATACTCTTCTTTACCTCCATGATGTACTATCAGTCCAATTTCCTCTTCATAATCAGGATCAGTCACACTAGCTGGTATGGTAACTCCCTTCTTTGCCTGTTGATCCAGAGACATAAGGAGCCCAAAGTTGCGGGGTGGCATTCTTAGGTTCCAGTTAAATGGAATCAGTGATGTGTCTCCAGGTGGAAGCATTCCTTCCTTTGGGACAACAATCTTAGTAATCTAGTGCTGCTGTAACAGAAATACCACAAGTGGGTGGCTTTAACAAAGAGAAATTTATTCTCTCATAGTCCAGTAGGCTAGAAGTCCGAATTCAGGACGCTGTCTCTAGGGAAAGGCTTTCTCTCTCTATTGGCTCTGGAGGAAGGTCCTCGTCATCAGTCTTCCCTTGATCTGGGAGCATCTCAGTGCAGGAACCTCAGGTCCAAAGGACACGCTCTCCTTCCAGCACTGCTTTTTTGGGGGTATGAGGTACCCCTTCTCTGCTCGCTTCCCTTTCCTTTTTAATCTCTTGAGAGATAAAAGGTGGTGGAAGCCACACCCCAGGGAAATTCCCTTTACATTGGGTCAAGGATGTTATCTGGGTAAGGATGTTACAATCCCACTCTAATCCTCTTTAATACAAAATTACAATCACAAAATGGAGGACAGCCACACAATACTGGGAATCATGGCCTAACAAAGTTATACATATTTTGGGGGACACAGTTAAATCCATGACAAGGACTAAGACCTCTAGACACACATAGCATAAGGTTGTGAGGACAGGAAGCAAAAAATTTGCAAGTGGGTCACTAGGGGTAACAGTGAGTGGTGCCACTCACATTTCCACCCCTTGATTTCTGGACTCATGAATCCTGGCTCTTGGAGAAATAGCACCATATATTGAACACTGTTTTAGAGCATATACAGCTTCCTGGAGAACACCGCACCAACCTTGCAAGGTATTGCCACCTAGCTGGTGCCATACTTGTGTCTTTATGAGGCCATTCCATCATTCTATCAAGCCAGCTGCTTCAGGATGATGGGGCACATGGTAAGACCAGTGAATTCCACAAGCACTGGCCCACTGCTGAACTTCATTTGCTGTGAAGTAAGTCCCTTGATCCGAGGTGATGTTATGTGGGATATCATGATGGTAGATAAGACATTCTGTAAGTCCATGGATGGTAGTTTTTGCAGAAGCATTTCATGCAGGGAAGGCAAATCCATATGCAGAGTAAGCATCTATTCCAGTGAGAACAAAATGCTGCCCTTTCCATGATGGAAGTGGTCCAGTGTAATCACCTTGTCACCAGGTTGCTGGCTCATTATCTGGAGGGATGGCACCATATTGGGGACTCAGTGTTGTTCTCTGCTGCTGTCAGATTGGGCACTTAGCAGTGGCTGTAGCCAAGTCAGTCTTGGTGAGTGGAATGCATGAGCCCATGCATAACCTCCATCCCTGCCAGCATGGTCACTTTGTTCATGAGCCCATAGAACAATGACAGCAGTAGCTGGGAAAAGAGGATGACTGGTTTCCACAGACTGTGTCATCCTATCCACTTGATCATTAAAATTCTTCTCTGCTGAGGTCACCCTTTGGTAAGTATTCACACGAGACACAAATACCTTAACTTCTTTGGCCCATTCTGAGAGGTCTATCCACATACCTCTTCCTCATAAATTCTTGTCTCCAATTTTCCAATCATGTTCCTTCCAAATCCCTGACCAACCAACCAAACCATTGGCCACAGCTCATGAATCGGTATACAATTGCACATCTGGCCATTTCTCTTTCCAAGCAAAGTAAACAACCAGGTACACTGCGCAAAGTTCTATTGGGAGAACTTCCCTTCACCACTGTCCTTCAGGGAGGTCCCAGAAGGGGGCTGTAGTGCTGCTGCTGTCCAATTTTGAGTGGTGCAGAACCATCTGTAAACCAGCCATGAGTTTTCTTTTTTTCAGTCAACTGATCATAAGGAACTCCCTATGAGACCATAGGTGCAGACTGGGAGATGGAAGGTAATGTGACAGGAGTGGAGACCATGGGCATTTGGGCAACTTCCTCATGCAAATTACATGTGCCTTCAGGTCCTGCTTGGGCTCAATCTTTTATATACCACTTCCATTTAATGATGAAACGCTGCTGTGCACATCCAACTTTATGACTCTGTCGGTCAGACAACACTAAGTTCATGATGGACAGCTCAGGCTGCATGGTGACTTGGTGTCCAACGGATAAGCATTCAGTCTCTACTACAGCCCAGTAACAAGCCAAAAGCTGTTTCTCAAAAGGAGAATAGTTATTTGCAGAGAATGGCAGGGCTTTGTTCCAAAATTCTAAGGGTCTGCACTGTGATTCACCAAAAGGGGCCTGCCAAAGACTCCAAATCACATCACTACCTTCAAGCACCATTTGGATCAGCCAGGTCATATGGCCAAAGCGGCAGAGTGGCCTGCACAGCAGCCTGAACCTATTGCAGAGCCTTCACTTGTTCTGGACCCTACTCGAAACTAGCAGCTTTTTGAGTCACTTAATAAATAGGCCGGAGTGGCACACTCGAGTGAGGAATATGCTGCCTCCAGAATACAAAGAGGCTCACTAGGTGTTGTGCCTCCTTCATAGTTGTGGGAGCAGCCAGATGCAGTAACTTATCCTTCACTTTAGAAGGAATATCTTAGCATGTCCAACACCATTGGACCCCTAGAAATTTTGCTGAGGTGGAAGGTGCCTGAATTTTTGTGGGATGCAAATGTTTTACCAGTACGTCCAGAGTCGTTGACACTTCTTTCTTACCAGGTCTAATCAGCATAATGTCATCAATGTAATGGACCAGCGTGATGTTTTGTGGAAGAGAAAGGTGATAAGTTCTCTATGGACTAAATTATGACATAGGGCTGAAGAGTTGAAGTAGCCCTAAGGTAGGCAACTGAAGGTGTATTGCTGAGGTTTCCATCTAAAGGCAAACTGATTCTCATGGTCCTTTGAAACAGGATGGAGAAAAATGAATTAGCCAGATCAATAGCCGTGTATCAGGTACCAGGAAGTGTGTTAATTTGCTCAAGCAGTGAAACTACATCTGGAGCAGCAGCTGCAATTGGAGTCACCACCTGGTTAAGTTTTTGATAATCTACTGTCATTCTCCAAGGTCTGTCTTTTTTTTTTGCATAGGCCAAATAGGTGAGTTGAATGGGCATGTGGTGGGAATCACCACCCCTGCATTCTTCAAGTCCTTGATGGTGGCAGTAATCTTTGCAATCCCTCCAGGAATGTGGTATTGGTTTTGGTTTACTATTTTCCTAGTTAGGGGCAGTTCTAATGGCTTCCACTTGGCTTTTCCTACCACAATAGACCTTACTCCACTTGTCAGGGATCCAATATGGAAGTTCTGCCAGTTGCTGAGTATATCTATTCCAATTATTAATTCTGGAACTGGGGAAATCACTACCGAATGAATTCAGGGATCCACTGGACCTACTGTGAGACAGACATAAGCTAAGACACCATTAATAACTTGACATTCATATGCCTCCACTCTGACTGGTGGGCCACAGTGACACTTTGGGTCTCCTGGAATTAGTGTCAGTTCAGAACCAGTATGCAGTAATCCCCTCAAAGTCTGATTATTTCTTTTTCCCCAGTGAACAGTCACTCTCATAAAAGGCCATAGATGTCTCTGGGGAAGGCTGGAAGAAAGATTAACAGTATAAGTTTTCGGTAGTGTATTGGAGTCCTTTCTTAAGAGGACCTGGCCCTTCATTCAAGACGTCGTGAGTCTTTAAACTTGCTCAAGTCTGGGAATTGATTCAAGGGCCATGACTCTATTCAGTTGATTTCAGTTAGACTGCTGTTCACTTGAACTAGAATTCATCTACTTGTACAGATCAAGTAAATATTTAGTAGATTTCCCATCTATTTCACTCCTAGGGATACCATAACTAAGTAGACAATGCCATAAATACATAAGAGTCAGACTATTCTGATTACTGCTTTGACTCTGCTGTCCATTACAGTAACCACACCCATTTTGTCTTTGTTGATTGAGTACAGCCACTTGGCCCCTACTACCATGGGGTCAAATCAGCCCCATTGTAGTTAGGTGACTTAATTCCATTAGGGAAGTTTCGCGCTGTCAAACCTGACTTACGTAAAATAGCAATCACAGCACTCTTCAAGAATGCTGGCGCTCCCTTCACAAATTTGTTCCTTACCGTTTTGGTAAAAGGCATGTCCTCTGGGCACTCCATGTGGGTCTAACCTGATGAATCCACTCTAGCATGACAATTTTCCTAAGCCTTTGGATACCTCCTTCTACAGTATACCAAGAAGGTCTGATACTTTAACTTGATTTAGTGTAGGGCACTGTGTAATCCATGCTTCAGCAACCTAGCCAAATAAACTATTAGATCCTTTCCTAACTTCTCAAGCTGAAACACTGAATGAAGAATCTGTGCTTAGTGGGCTCATAAACTCATAACTCAGGCTGATCCATCTTTGTGTTCTTCGCACCATTATCCCACAGCCTTAATAGCCATTCCCACACATATTCCCCAAGTTTCTGTTTGTACATTTTAGAAAAGTCAAGCAGTTTTTTTGGAGTGTAGCATACCTCCTCCTGGGTCACACTTTGTACTTTACCTTTTGGGGCTCACTGGGAGTTAAGTCTATTTGTAGGTCTAGGAGCCAAAATTGGCGAGGAACTGTTTTGAGAACGTTCAGCATTGTCTTGTAAAGCATCTGCCTTAGGCAATGCCTCAGGCAATGTCTCAGGCAAGGGCTCTTTAGAGGCAACTGGGCTAGGGCTAATCTCATTAGATGGGAGTAGGAGAGCTGGTTTTGCTGGTAGGAGTGATTCAATGGAATTTAGGGGCTCAGTGTCTTCAGCTTCCTGATTTTCTGCCCATATGTTCCCATCCCAAGTTTCAGGATCCCATTTCTTCCCAATCAATGCTCTCACTTTAACTTCAGACACCTCTCAAGTTTGGCAGTTGAGTTAGTATTGTAATTCAGCCACTCTTACAGTAAGGTTCTGGGTTTGGTTTTTGGCAATATTAACTCAGTTACTACAAGAAATAAGTCTTTCTTTCAAGGCACAAGTGGAAAGTTTGAGGTCTTTTATGCGGCACTTGAACTTTGACTCTGAAGCCCTGAGCACATCTCTTTCTTTCACCAGTTTAGTGAAAGTAGGACCAGCCAACCAGCTTCTCATTATGACAAAATTGTAGAAAGGTGTCACACATGCCATCACCCAGAGCCTCGCCTTTCACTAATACCTGATCTATCGGTGGTGATATTTTCTGTATTCGTATTGCCACATCACTCCACAGATTAGCAGTGCCGTCTTTACTGCTGGAAGCAGAGTCATCAACATCTATAAGACTAACCAGACTTGACAACCAATGTAGAAAATTCCTCCTTAGAATTTTGTTTCTCTATACCATTCTTGGTACCAAATGTCTTAGACTGGGTTCTCTAGAGAAACAAAACCAGTAAAGTGTGTGTGTGTATGTGTATATATATATACACACACACATATACATACGTACATACATAGAGAGAGAGATTTATATCAAGGAAATGGCTTATGGGGTTGTAGAAGCTGGAACGTCCCAAGTCCATTGATCAAGATAGAGGCTTCTTCTGATTTCACGTAGCCACAGGGGCTGGTGAACCCAAGAAGGGTAGGTGGGAGAGCAGGGCTATTGCTCACAGGCTATGAGGATTAATAAATCCCAAGATTGCCAAGCAATACCGCAAGGCTTTTCCTGATTCACATAGCTGCAGGGGCTGGCAAACCCAAGATTGGAAGGTCAGGGAGCAGGGCTCTTGCTCACAGGTTTCGAAGATGGATGAATCTCAAGACTGGCAGGCAACACCACAGGTAAGCTGCTAACTCAAGTCCCAAGAACCAGAAGTCAGAGGAACAGGAAGGAGCCAGCTGCAGGGCCCAGAACCAGCAAAAGCCCCCAAGCCTTGCCAGAATGTCCGCTTATATTCAATGCAGGTCACAGGCCCAAGGAAACTCCTTTTCAATTGATGGGCTACTCACAGCAGATTCCATCATGGGGGTGATCACATATCGAATCTCAACAGGGAAGTGATTACAACATTACACAACTGCCAAATCACTAAGAATCATGGCTCAGCCAAGTTGACACACAATCTTAACCATTAAAAAAAAAAAAATTTTTTTTTTACAGGTACTAAAGTACAGAAAAGCCAGGTGGACGCTTCTGAAATCTTTGTGGCTCAGAAATGCCTTTGTTCTCCCAGTGAAGATGATTTAAGCCATTGACTAATAGAGCTATAGCCTCTGAGTATTTTGAACAGTTTGAAGGAAATCAGTCAGATAAATGCAGTTGCCCTCAATGAAACACATTTGTTAACTCAGTTTTCCATATCAACCTATTCCCATTAGAGCTAATCTCTTCTGTTTGTCCTGAATGCCAGAAATCCTGCTCTAGATGAAATGAAAATGAGACATTTACCCTTTGAGCTAAATTATCAGTATATTAGAACTGGTCAGCTCCAGTGTTAAAGAGGGTTTTGCAGGTCCAGCCCCCTCCAACAGGGCCCCCTAGGCCTGCAGAAGGGTCTGGATTGTAGGAGGCTGTGGCCATCCTTTCCCCTGTCTTTGGGAGGAGTGAAGGCAGACAGTGCCCCCACATCATATCCCAGCAGCTGCAAGATGTCTGTGATTCCCAGCTGTGGTCAGACGCAGGGGCAGTGAGAATGCCAGTGTAAGCATGGGCCTGCTTGGGTTCTAGGAGGCAACACAGGGTGCACTTAAGACAGAGGCCTAGCACACTGGTATGCCCTCCTCAAAAGCTGTAAGCGTTCATAAAGTCCCAATTACACGGATTAAAATAAAAACAAAACAAGGCAAAAGCCCACTGTTTGTGACAGGCTTACAGGGACCCGGGTCATGCCCTAAGGCAAGACTGTGACCTGGCCTTGCCGTGGGCCTGGCCTTCCCTGAGTGCAGGCCCACTCCTCCTGAGGAACCAAGCCCTTTGAGGGCCCATGTGTGCTGCAGTGTCCTCTAGGACCCAGACTCTGGCTGAAAGCCCAGGACTAGACATGGCAGAACAACAGTGCCTGGCCTGTTGTCTCCCCTGACATCAGGATCCTGCCAGTCAGGTCCTGAAATGGCTTGATTGGTTGTAAATAGCATGTTTAGAGTTCAGCTTGAATTGCTCCTTAGCAGACCCTACAGAGCTAGGGGGCACTCTGGGTCACACCACCAGGCCTCAGGCTAAAGTCCTCCCTGGCTAGTGCTGCCTTCCTCTCTGCCTGGCACCCTGTGGAGCATGCTGGGGTGGGGCCTCTCGCTGGGCCTGGCTCCATGTGCCTGCAGATACTTTTCTCCTTCTTTCCAGGGTCTGCTCTATGCCCATTTGTCCCTAGTGTGGCCCACTCTTCCCTTCCATGCTCTCTCAGCCAATTGCCAGCAGTTGATTGAAAAGGGCAGTGCGAGACCTGCAAGATTTCCTCCACTGCTGAGCTGTCCCTCACTGCAGGGCTTTCCAGGCCTGTCTTCTGGGGATGGTCTCTAGGGGTTTCCTGTGCTAAGGGGAGGAGGGAAGGGAGGGGAGGGAAAAGAAGGGGGAAGGGAGAAAGGGGAGAGGGAGGGGGAGGCTGCCAGCTCCCAGGGAGCTGGCTTCCGGCTGTGCCATTCCCACAGGCCTGGCCTCCTCTCCAGGCATCTGTTTTCATTTTCCTCCTGCTTAAACCTGCCTCTCCCCAACCTCGGCATCCTCCCACCATTCCCACAAAAGACACAAGATGGATTTCATCTGTGTCCTGAAAGAGGGCAAGAAGCACTCAGCAAGGGGGACATCCGGGAATGCAGAGTGCAAACTGCTGCCTGGGCGTCTCTGGAGAGGAAGAGGAATGTTACAGGATTTTAATCAAGAATCTAACAGCAAGTTCCATCTTTTCCCCTGCAGCAAGCTTCACTGATGAGATGGAGCTCTCGGGTCTCATCCTTTTCTTCTTTTTTGTACACTGATAAGCTATGAGGTCAGGAGCCACACACTGCACCTTCATCCACTGGGTCTTTAAGGATGACACCAGCCCTATTCGCTCCACATCAGGTTCTCCACCCAGATTTCCCCGCCTAGGTTCTAAGAGTGGGGAGCAAACATGTGCACAGCGTTCCTCAGTCTTCCCTCCTTGAATGGGGTGTCTGGGTGCTTGAGGAGGAAGGAGGGAAGAGGAAAGCTTACATCTGTAGGCTAGTCTGTCTCAGTCCCCACCCCTCCATGTCACTCTGGCCATGGAGGTGCTTAAACAACATCTCTTAAAATCATCTCTTGAGTTTCAGTTTTAGGGTAGTCGTATTTAGAGAAAAAAATAATTTGAATTTTAAAACTGAAGGGATTAAGCCCTATGGTGGGATTTGATGCATTTGGGGGTGGAGGATAAGACCAATGAGAACAATCCTTCACATCATATCACAGACGACTTGCACCCTCCCCACTTCTAGAGAGACTCCTGGAGGAAGGGCTTTCTCTCCCCACTGTCCCCATAAACTCAGCTGTCGTTTTCATGGAGTGACATGGTATCCCTCTGTGCTTCTAACAGAGAAAGTGGTTGGGCTCACTAAGTGGGAGAATTCTTGGGGTTTCTTAACACCGCACCGGGAGAAGGGGGAAATAGCTATATTTTGCCAGAATCTTCCAGCAGCAAGGAGGAGGTGTGGCTGGGGTGGTAGGCTGCTTCTTCCAGAAGTGGTCTGAAAAGCTGATGTGATGCCTTTGACATGGCCCTTCGCAAGGACTTTGAATGTTACTGGGGCCGATGTCAAAGTCTCCTAAAAATGTAATCACCTTTCTTATTTTCACTTGAATACATTCCTCAAAATTTCTAGTTGATGCAAAGCATTCTAAATTGCCTAATGCAAATTTTCTAGAATGTGACATAAATAAATTAAAAAACCAAAGGAAACAAAAATTCCAATTTATATACACGTATGTGTTGTATATAAATTTCTAATTATTTTTATATTTAATAAGTTTTTATAGCATATTAGCTGTTGTACAAAACATAGCATGAAATGACTTACTTTGCCTCATGGATTTTTTTTAAAATTCAGTTTTGCTTTATATCTGGTTTTTTTTTTTTTTTCTCCCAAAGGCTGTGTACCCAACAGTACAATAAGATACAAGAATCTGAAGCCACCCCTTTTGACACTACTTGGTGACTTGGCCTCCCAATTCAGGCATGCTTGTGACACCCTGTCCTCCTCTTTGTATTAAATATCACTTGAAACAATCAGCAGCTTATCTCTTGGCAGTGGGTAACTGGCAGGAAAGCAGAACCATTTCAGAAAAAAATTTCCTGTGATGCCTCTTCCACTTTTCATCTGAAGAAGTGGGCCATTGAGATTGTTGACGTGGCCACCAAGGGCCACAATCTTCTCAAGGTGGCATTTCCACAGGAGGCCCCGCAGACCCCAACCTCAGTGCAGTCTGAACGCCAGGGCCATAGCATTGATCCCTCCCAGGCCTTGAATTTTCACGAACACTCAGAGGCTAGAGTTGTCGTCAGCACAGCACTTTGATGGCAGCCTTGAATGGACAAGGAGGGAAGGCTCAGACTCCATGATAAGTGAGCAGAGCACACTGCTCAGAGGAATGGCTGCTCTCACCAGGCCTTGGGGACCCTTGCCGTGAGCAGAGCGAGGGCACAGCATGCCGTCTGAGCAAGAGGAACAGGTGTCAGGTTCTGAGATTGATAGATGCAGCAAGGGCTTTACAAAGAAAAGGGACCCTCCCAGCCTGGCCACAAGCACCAGCAGTGAACTCTCCTCTCTGTATGGTGGGATCTACTCCTGGAAGTCCTTGCCAGGCAGTGTTATATTCTGCAAGACCCGGTCACCCCACGGGAAGCACCTCCACGGGGAGGGCAGCTGTGGGATCTGGAGCAGAGTGGGCTAGGACCCCACAGGACAGGTCTGGATGTGTGGTAACCAGCTTGCAGCAGCCTCCCAAGTTCCTTTTTTTGTTTCTAGTGCTTTCTGACATCTCAGTCGGGGCTAACAATGTGGCTCATAAGAGAAAGGGGGTTTGGTGAAGTAGAACCAAATAATGCAATAACCAGAGTTATTGGGAAATTACTAAATTTCATCAAGCAAGTTTGAGGTCAGATTGCTTGGGTTTCAACATTGGCAGCTGGTTCAATAAGCTATTTACCTTTCTGGGCCCTTGCTTTCTTGCCCATAGAATGGTCGTCATGAGGATTAAATAAGAAAAGATGTGTTTTAGTTGGGGTACTTGCTGGCAACAACAGAGATGCCCTCTGTACCTGAGCAGGGCCTGCATTTGCTAGAAGGCAAGGTTGCTAGTCAGGGCGGAGAGCAAACAAGACAGGAGAGGTGCTTGGAGCACTGCTAACTGCTTCCAGATGGAAGCAATCAGCTCTTTTGCACTGGATGGCCCACTCCAAGGAGCGGGGTGAGAACTAGGGTGTGTGTTGAGACAGGTTGTGACTCATTGCCCCAGAAATGATAGGGATTCTGATGCTGAGCTGCTAATCAATGAAAAATGAGGACAAGCCCTTGGTCAATGCTGGTTGTTACGCTGACTCATTTCCACATTCTGTGACATGGCCTAAAACCCAGTGGAAAAAAATGGCCTAGGAAGGCACACGTATATCAAAGGCCTGCTATAGTCTACTACAGCACCTGGTAAGAAGGAAGACGTGCGCAGAACGTGCTTGCTGATACAGTTTCAGAAGAGTAAACCAAACCCAAAAACCAAACCCTTTGCAGCCGGGTCTATCCTGACCAATAGCAACTCTATAGTACAGAACAGAATTGCCCCATAGGGTTTCCAGGGAGCAGCGGGAAGATTCGAACCGCAGACCTTTCTGCTAGCAGCTGAATGAAGAGTAAAGATAGCTGAAATTCACGGGCAAGTGAAAATGGTTTCTTGTGATGGTAGCCTCACTGCAAAAGAGCAAATTAGCCCAGTTCCTCCTCCTCTGTTTGCTTTCATGTGTAGCTACGGTCACCTCCTTTACCATCCCCCACTTCCATAGTTGAGATAATGAACTTTACCTGAAGCTGTTTTTTCTGAAAAACAAATTCCAATGAGAAATATGCACCTGGCACAGAGAGGAGCACATCTTCACTTCCACTTTGTTTTCTAAGACCTTGTTAAACGTGTACTTTTACTCAGAGGGTTGTATACTGCCTAGGAAAAAACTGTAAATGATGTCTTCTTGCAGACTTAAGGAGCTTAGCTGCTAATCAAAAGGCGGGCAGTTTGAACCCACCAGCCGCTCTGAGGGAGCAAGATCTGGCAGTCTGCTTCTGTAAAGATTTACAGCCTTGGAAAGCCTATGGGGCAGTTCTACTTTGTCCTATAGGTCGCTATGTGTCAGAATCAACTTGATGACAATGGGTTTGGTCTTGGTTTGCAGACTTTTGCAAGAATTGGACGTATGCATGTGAGTGATCTTAGGTTTTAGATGAAAACAAACGAATGATTAAGGATGTTAGGTATTCCACGTATTTCTTTAGCTCCCAGGGGAGTCTAGGATCTGCTCTAGCCAGAGAGTTAACATCCAGAGGAGGGAAGATGTGTCTGGTGTGACAGATTTGTCTTTTTATCTCTGTGATGAGTGTGCTTCCTTATAAGGCAACCCCATAGTTTGCAAGGTGCCACATGTTTCCATCGCAATCTGCACTTTTTACTCCTTGTGCAATTATTTTATACGTTATTTGCATTTGCTTAAAGCCCACGTTTTTCCTTGTAAGGTCATGAGGGCCAGAGCTGCTGGTATTTTGTCTGCACTGTGTATCCGATGCGGGCCAGTTCATGGGCTGCGGCGCCCACGACTGGGGTGAAACACCAGATTTATGTTTGCTTGCTGTGTGACCTGTGCAAGTTACTTATCCTCTCTGTGCCTCAGTTTCCTTGTCTGTAACAACAGGGGTAGAAGCATAATCTACCTCAAGAAGGCAGTGATGATTACCAAGGCGAAGCCAGTAGCCTGGCTGGGACACGGGGAGTCGTGCAGGAAAGAAGAGGGCCGTGCTTTCCCGAAGCATATCAACGTGCTGATTCGCTATGGTGTCTCCCTCGGCGAATGGCTCCACCCACTCGGAAATGGAGACCTTCACAGCCACTCGAGACCAACTCCAACAGCAAGATCGTTCGAAAGAGACCTGTGAGTAATATAACCATGAAAGGCTTGGGATTTGGGATAAAGTCTGTAAACAAAACTGGAAAACTTGAGAAGGCCCTTGTGAAATGCTCAAGTGTAGAGCTGGGCTTAGGTGAGTTAGAAAAGCTGACGTTGAAACCCCTTTCCTCGTGGGCAAGGGTTTGTTTATAGAGCTCGCTTGAGATTAAGCCAACTTTAAGGGTCCTGAATGGTCCTGAATGCCTGCCCTCACCTGGCAATAGAGGAGGTGCAGAGAATGAAGACATTAAAAGGGGAAAACGACTCTTTGTTTTCTCCCTTTTCTGTTTTCCACGGGTCAAGTCACTGCTCCCTTCAGCGGCTGGCTGTTGGGTGGAGGGCTTCGCTTCTTCAAAACGGAGCTCAGTGAGGATGAATGTGCAATGAGGGTAGGAGCGCTGAATCAAAGAGCACACACACACACTCACACACTCACACACACACACACATGCAGAGAGAGTGCTGTAACGATTTTAAGACCCTACTTAAGGTTTTACAAGCACATTTGTTTGACTCTGAAGCTACAGGAAGAAATATGGCTGTCTGCGGTTAAGGCCAGGTCTTGGTGTCCAGTTTCAGATTTCTCAGCTGCATGGTCCTCCCAAGGGTTTCTTCTACTAATGTGCAGGCAACTTTTCACTGAAGTCAAGGCTACTGACAGGGAGGTGGGTGCAAAGGCGGCCTCAGTGGCCCAATTTTTCAGGTACCCAAGAGCACATTAAAGTCCCACATCAGGGAGGTAGAGACCAGTTACCTGGACTGGATATTCCTAGTTCCGTGAATCTGCCTGGATGCACACCACCCACACTTGAAGATGTGCCCAGCCTTGGCCAGCTATGTCTCCCACCCTCCAGCTTCTCTGAGCATGGCTTCCGAGTTAAAGGGAAGGCTTTCACAACTGTGTAGTTCCCAAAATTTTTTTTGCATGGTGAGTAAAACAAGAAGTGGATGTAGGCCCCAAGTGTCCATGAGGAAAGCAAGCTTACCAGTCTATCCGTAAGTGGTCCGGTCATCAGAAATTAGCTATATAATGGTGCTGGGGGGGCGTGGAGGGAGAGAGTGGTGATAAGTTGACACCATTAAAGATGCCTTCGTGGTGTAGACTTTGAGCAGGGAACCACAGTACTAAGTACTGTGGGCAGGGCCTAAGACCACAGACCAGGAGCAGGGAGAGGTGGCCTCCAGCTGGATTCACGGAACCACAAGCATCCAGTCTGCTGCCCAGCCCTGAGAGAGGTGCCGTGGAGGGTGCATCTGAAGGTAGGGTCTCTGCCAACACCTAGGCTTCAGATTTTTCCTGGAAGCAGCTGTGCGTACCTCCTGAGAGAAGACAGGAAGGCCCCATCTCACCCAGTTTAGAGCCCACAAAAGAAGGAAGCAGCAAGAGAAGCTCCAAATCCTTTTCTTTTGTTCTGAAAACAGGTCTTATCAATGTGCCATTCTAATCTTAAATTAGCCTCTCAAATCCCTGATGCAGGTCTGTCAGTGTGCCCTGTAGCTCTGAGTAGAGCTGTGCCGGTACCCACAGGGAATGAAAGCATTCTTTATCTATTATCACCTAGTCACTAATTTAGTGTCTCTGAGCAATTAGATTTGGCTTGCAGTGGGGAGTCATTTCTCAGCAGGAATACTCAATGAATTACCTTATTGTCTCTTTGTTGCCTTAGTGGGGGTCCTTTAATACCAGCCAGGGGCAGATGTTGCTCCTGGGCAAATCGGAGCACAGAAGTGAGGACGTGACTGATGGTACCCTCTGGGCCTTGGTTACCAGGTCTATTTCCTTCTCTACTGTTTGGCAGTAAAGAAGATTTAGGAAGAATTCAAAGCTGGTTGCTCTTGATTAAAGAGAACCCCTGGTTGTGGAAATTTGTGCTGAATAGTGAGTACTTTCTTCCTCTCTGAAATACTGACCCTCTGACCGGGCTCCTCAGATCCATGGGGAGGTTTTTCTCCCTGTTGTTAGAGAGTTTGAGCACCAAACATTCTTTTTTAATTGGAGATAGGGAGCGTTGTTAAGAATTTAACTGTGGCTTGCAAACACCTGCTCACCCTCCCACACCGTGCATGCAGGTACAGGTAAACTTTGCAGCAAGCACAGGTCTCTTTCCCAATTGCTTCAACAGGTAAAAACTGGCAGGATTTCCTGGCAGAACACACACTCTAATTGTCCTTCTAGCTGATACCTGTTCTGAGTTGCTCTGAATGGGTTTATTATAAAGCTCTCCTATGATCACCACAAGCTACGAGGCCTTCCTTCCAGCAGGTTTGCTTTTTTTTTTTTTTTTTACAGCTTGGTGATTGCATAGACTGTAGAACAGTTCAGAGAATTACAGACAAAGCCAGAGGGAGCCGCTGCTGGCTTCTTCATCACTCTGGGCACAACAGGTGTATGTAAAGGTGACTCTTACTGGCAGAGACGGTGCCTGGGGAGCTGCAGGTCCAAGCATGTAGGAGGTTTTCAGAGGTGAGGTGTAACATTCCGAAGGTGTGGGTTGAGTTCAGATAAGCACCCGCAGGCTTGGATCTCGGTAGAAACCTGTCTGAAATGCCTCAAACAGCCGGTGGATCTGACTGGAAGCCGCCCAGCTACTCTGATCCCCTGAGATTCAAGGTTCCTGTGAGCGTTGGCCCAGGATAGCCTCTCCGTGTCTGAACCAAGCATGGAAAAGCAACAAGATGCCCTCTCACTTCCCGTTGTTCCATGCTTGTTTGATGGTGTGGTGCGTTTTACACGCAGACCAAGTGTTAGAAGAGTGCAAACACTTGGGCTCCCGCCTGATTTCAGAAACCTGCAGAGGCAGGGTGGGGGCGCGGGTTGGCCCATGCGCGAATAGTTCACATGAGTCGGTTGTTTTTATTCTGAGTCAGGGAAACAGTGTCAGAATTGTGTGGTGACCCAGCATTTGTGTTGGAGGCCTGGGCTCTAAGAGTTCATACGGTGGCCCTGCTGGCTGTTAATGTGAGCTAGTTTCCTAGGACTCTACACTGGCAGGAAGCCCTGAGATGGGACCTCTGCCTCCCTGTCACAGCTGATACAAAACCTGGGCTAGCTGGACCCTGGGCTCGGTCCAAACTGGGTGGCGCTCCTTGATCTTATGTAAAAAGTCAGTTGTTGTCAAGTTGATCCCGATTCATTGTGCCCCCATGTGCGTGGGGGTAGAACTGTGCAGCATAGGGTTTTCTGTGGCTGATTTTCCAGTAGTAGATCAACAGGCCTTTCTTTTGATATGAGTCTCTTGGAACCTTCAAACTTTCAGTTAGCAACTGAGGACATTAACCATTTGCACCAAATAGGGACTCCTATCTCATATTGTTGTTGTTAGATGCCATTGAGCCAGTTCCAACTCATAGCAACCCCATGTATAACAGAACAAAACATTTCTCAGTCCTGTGCCATCCTCATAATAGTGGGTATATTTAAGCCCACTGTTACAGCCATTGTGTCAATCCATCTTGTTGAAGTTTTTCATCTTTATCACTGACCCTCTACTTTACCAGACATGATGTCCTTCTTCAGGAATTGGTCCCTTCTGACATGTCCAAAGTAAGTGAGATGAAGTCTCTCCACCCTTGCTTCTAAGGAGCATTCTGGCTGTCCTTCTTTCAATATAGGTTTTTTCATTCTTCTGGAAGTTTGTGGTATATTCATTATCCTTCACCAACACTAGAATTCAAAGGCACCGATTCTTCTTCAGTCTTTCGTTTTCCAGCTTTCGCATGCATATGAGGCAGTTGAAAAGACCCTAGCTTAAGTCAGGTACACCTTAGTTATCAAAGCGACATCTTTGCTTTTAAGATTTCAAAAAGGCCTTTTGCAGTAGATTTGCCCAATGAAATACATCATTTGATTTTTTTGACTGCTGCTTCCATGGGTGTTGATTGTGGATCCAAGAGAAATGAAATCCTTGGGAGGCGGGGCCGAGATGGCAGAATAGCCAGACAGTTCTAGTGATCCCTCTTACAACAAAGACCTGAAAAAACGAGTGAAACGATTATATTTATGACAAGCTAGGAGCCCTGAACATCAAAGGCAAAGTTAGGAAACAGACTGAGCAGCAGGGGAAGGGAGAGATGGTTTGGAAGCAGAGAGGAGTTCCTGGGCCTGAATTGCTGGGCTCCCTCAGGCACCATTCTTGGAAGCGGCTGCAGCAGGCTGGTAGTAGTGTTTGGCTACAGTTTTCCTCAGGGAGAAGCAGCGAGCCGTACAGGCTACTCACACCTCCGGTACCAGAGAAGAACGGTGTTTCAGCAAAAGCTAAAACTTGGGTGTATTTTACTCTTCCGCCACCCCCAAGCCAGCTTCAGAGGCTGTTGATTTCCCTGGGTCTGAGATAGGCCCTGTTGAGTGCTGGGAACCATTCTCCTAGCCTTGGGGAAGGAATGATTTTGCAATTGGGGGAAAAATAATTTGCCAGCCCTGCTAACCCGGGAAACTCCAGACAAAAGTGGCTCCTGTCCAGGCATAAATGGTCCATGGACTTTGGAAACCTTTCCCCCCCTGCATGGACTTGTATGGGCCTATTTCAGGAGAATAGGCCCTTATTGGCAGACTGCAACTGTTTCAGCTATGTGGTGGAGAGGTGGGTGTTTGATGTTTGACACCACTTTGCCTATTAAACAGGGTCCTCACCTACCCACATCAGGGGCCTAAGAACTCATGGCTCTACTCAGGTCACCCAGCCACCTGCGACAGGGGTCCAAGGATAACTGGTATCTCCCAGTCCTTACAACCAAAAGCATTGGGGGCCCAGGGTCCATCTGCAGAACCCACCCACCTGTACGCTGTAGGGAAGAGGAACGTGCTTTCCTCAGAGATACTGGGGAATGATTCTCAGCCCCCCGTCTTGTTCAGAGTGTGAACATCTGCTGCAACCAGATACCGCTACCCACACCCATAACCACTGCCCCTTTAAGACTGTACGACAGAGCCTGTACCACACACTTCATGACCAGATACCTGGACACCTGAGCTGAATCCATACAAGAAAAGTGAATGGGCTCCTAGACTGCAACACCTGATAACAGATCTAGCCATCTGGTGACAGGACGTCAGAGCTTCAAAGGCAAAAATAATCAAGATAGCTCACTCAAGCAACCCATTTGGGCATATCAAAACAAAACAAAGCAAATAGCTAGGATAAAATAAGCAAACATAAACTAATATAATAACTTATAGATGACTTGGAGACAACAGTCAATATCAAGTCACATAAAGAAACAGACCATGATAGCCTCAACAAGCTCTCAAAACAAAGAATCAAGGGATCTTCTAGATGAAAGAGCCTTCCTGAATTACCAGAGGCAGAATACAAAAGGTTAATGTACAGAACCCTTCAAGAAATCAGGAAGGAGATCAGGCAATATGCAGAACAAGCCAAGGAACACACAGGTAAAGCAGTTGAAGAAATTAAAAAGGTTCTTCAAGAACATAATGAAAACTTTAATAAGCTTCAAGAATCGATAGAGAGACAGCATTCAGAAATTCAAAAGATTACCAATAAAATTACAGAATTAGACAACTCAGTAGAAAGTAGGAGGAGCAGAATTGAGCAAGTGGAAGGCAAAATTGGTGAGCTTGAAGATAAAGCCTTGGCACCAATATATTTGAAGAAAAATCAGATAAAAGAATTAAAAACAATGAAGAAACCTTAAGAATCATGTGGGACTCTATCAAGAGAAATAACCTACAAGTGATTGGAGTACCAGAACAGGTAGGGATAACAGAAAATGCAGAGAGAATTGTTGAAGATTTGTTGGCAGAAAACTTCCATGATATCATGCAAGATGAGAAGATATCTGTCCAAGATGCTCATTGAATTCCACATGAGGTAGATTTTAAAAGAAAGTCACCAAGACATATTATAATCAAACTGGCCAAACCAAAGATAAAGAGAGAATTTTAAGAGCAGCTAGGGATAAACAAAAAGTCACCTACAAAGGAGAATCAATAAGAATAAGCTCAGACTACTTGGAAGGAACCATGCAGGCAAGAAGGCAATGGGATGACTTATATAAAGCATTGAAGGAAAAGAAGGGCAAGGCAAGAATCATATATCCAGCAAAACTGTCTCTCAAATATGAAGGTGAAATTAGGACATCTCCAGATAAACAGAAGTTTAGGGAATTTGTAAAAACAAAACCAAAACTACAAGAAATACTAAAGGGAGTTCTTTGGTTAGAAAATCAATACTGTCAGGTATCATCCCAACACAGAAACACTGGACAGAACAATCAGATGTCAACCTGGACAGGGAAATCACAAAAGTAAATCAAGATTAAAAAAATGCTCAAAACGGAAACAGAGATGATATTATGTAAAAGAAGACAACATTAAAACAATAAAGAGGGACTGAGAAATATAATCATAGATCTTTCATATGGAGAGGAAGACAAGGAGATACAAAGAAATAAAAGTTAGGTTTAAACTTAGAAAAATAGGGGTAAATATTAAGGTAGCCACAAAGGAGAGTAACTATCCTACACTTTAAAATAAAATACAAGAAAAAAAATAGAGACTCAGCAGAAACAAAATCAACAACAACGAATAAGAGGGAAAGCCAATATATAAAGTTAAACTACTTAGCACAAAAAATTAAATGGTAAAAAGAAACTGTCAACAACACGCAAAAAAAGACATCAAAATGACAGCACTAAATTCATACTTATCCATAATTATGCTGCATGTAAATGGACTAAATGCACCAATAAAGAGACAGAGAGTGCCAGAATGGATTAAAAACAAGATCCGTCTATATGTTGTCTACAAGAGACAAACCTTAGACATAGAGACACAAACAAAAAAACCTCAAAGGATGGAAAAGATATATCAAGGAAACAGTCATCAAAAAAAGCAGGAGTGGCAATATTAATTTCTGACAAAAGAGACTTTAAAGTTAAATCCACCACAAAGGATAAGGAAGTTATATAATGATTAAATATACCAGGAGGATATAACCATATTAAATATTTATGCACTCAATGACAGGGCTGCAAGATACATAAAACAAACTCTAACAGCATTGAAAAGTGAGATAGACGGCTCCACAATTATAGTAGGAGACTTACAACACACCATTTTTGGTGAAGGACAGGACATCCAGAAACACAATAAAGACACAGAAGATCTAAATGCCACAATCAACCAACTTCACCTTATAGACATATACAGAACACCCAACAGCAGCCAAATATACTTTCTTTTCTAGTGCACATGGACCATTCTTCAGAATAGACCACATATGTCATACAGCAAGCCTTAGCAGAATCCAAAACATTGAAATATTACAAAGCTTCTTCCCTGACCATAAGGCCGTAGAAGTAGAAATCAATAATAAAAAAAAGCAGGGAAAAGAAATCAAACACTTGGAAACTGAATAAAGCCTGCTCAAAAATTACTGGGTTAGAGAAGGCATTAAGGAAGGAATAAAGAAATTCATAGAATCCAATGTGAATGAAAACACTTCCCATCAGAACCTTTGGGATACAACAAAAGCAGTGCTCAGAGGTTAATTTATATCAATAAATGCCCACATCCAAAAAGAAGAAAGGGCTAAAGTCAAAGAATTATCCCTACAACTTGAACAAACAGAAAGAGAGCAGCAAAAGAAACCCTTAGGCACCAGAAGAAAGCAAATAATAAAGATTAGAGCAGAATTAAATGAAATAGAAAACAGAAAAACAATTGGAAGACTTAACAAGACCAAAAGCTGGTTCTTTGAAAAAATTAATAAAATTAGTAAACGATTGGCCAAACTTACAAAAGAAAAACAGGAGAGGAAGCAAATAACCCCAATAAGAAATGAGACAGGCAATATTACAACAGACGCAACTGAAATTTAAAAGAATCATATCAGATTACTATAAAGAACTGTAACAAATTCGAAAACCTAGATGGAGTGGATGAATTTCTAGAGACACACTGCCTACCTAAACTAACACAGAGGTGGAACAACTAAATAAACCCATAACAAAAGAAGAGATTAAAAACGTAATCAAAAAACTCCCAACAACAAAAAAAAAAAGCTGTGGCCCGGACGGCTTCACTGCAGAGTTCTATCAATCCTTCAGAGAAAAATTAACACCACTACTACTAAAGGTACTTCAGAACATAGGAAAGGAGGGAATATTCCCAAACTCATTCTATGAAGCCAACATATCGCTGATACCAAAACCAGGTAAAGACATCACAAAAAAAGAAAATTACAGACCTATATCACTCATGAACTTACATGCAAAAATCCTCAACAAAATACTAGCCAATAGAATTCAATAACGTATCAAAAAAATAATTCAACGTGACCAAGTGGGATTCATACCAGGTAAGCAGGGATGTTTCAACATTAGAAAAACAATTAATCCATCATATAAATAAAACAAAAGATAAGAATCACATGATTTTATCAATTGATGCAGAAAAGGAATTTGACAAAGTTCAACACCCATTAATGATAAAAACTCTCAGCAAAATAGGAATAGAGGGAAAATTCCTCAACATAATAAAGGGCATTTATACAAAGCCAACAGCCAACATCATCCTAAATGGAGAGAGTCTGAAAGTGTTCCCCTTGAGATTGGGAACCAGACAAGGATGCCCTTTATCCTATTCAACATTATGCTGGAGGTCCTAGCTAGAGCAATTAGGCTAGATAAAGAAATAAAGGGCATCCAGACTGGCAAGGAAGAAGGAAAAGTACCCCTATTTGGAGATGACATGATCTTTTACACAGAAAACCCTAAAGAATGCTCAAGAAAACTACTGAAACTAAGAGTTCAACAGAGTATCAAGATACGAGATAAACATCCAAAAAACAGTTGAATTCCTCTACACCAACAAAAAGAGCATCGAAGAGGAAATCACCAAATCAATACCATTTACAGTAGCACCCAAGAAGATAAAATACTTAGGAATAAATCTTACCAGAGATGTAAAAGTCTTATACAAAGATAACTACAAGACATTACTGCAAGAAACCAAAGGAGACCTACATAAGTGGAAAAGCATAGCTTGCTCGTGGATAGGAAGACTTAACATTGTAAAAATGTCTATTGTTTGAGTCATGCCCCATCAGCAAATGAAGGTCCCGAAAGCTTTACTCCATCCACGTCATTAAGGTCAACTCTACTTTGAGGAGGCAGCTCTTCCCCAGTCATCTTCTGAGTGCCTTCCAACCTGGGGGGCTCATCTTCCAGCACTATATCAGACAATGTTCCGCTGCTATTCGTAAGGTTTTCACTGGCTAATACTTTTCAGAAGTAGACTGCTGGGTCCTTCTTCCTAGTCTGTCTTAGTCTGGAAGCTCAGCTGAAACCTGACCTTCATGGGTGACCCCGCTGGTATCTGAGTACCGGAGGCATAGCTTCCAGCATCACAGCAACATGCAAGTGCCCGCAGTAGGACTTTCACCAACATAAACGGCGACTATACACATGGACCTCGCGAGATGGAGCACACAGAAATCAAATTGACTACATCTGTGGAAAGAGACGATGGAAAAGCTCAATATCATCAGTCAGAACAAGGCCAGGGGCCGACTGTGGAACAGACCATCAATTGCTCATACGCAAGTTCAAGGTGAAACTGAAGAAAATCAGAGCAAGTCCACAAGAGCAAAAATATGACCTTGAGTATATCCCACCTGAATTTAGAGACCATCTGAAGAATTTGGCCCATTGAACACTGGTGACCAAAGACTGGACAAGTTGTGGAATAACATCAAGGACGTCATCCATGAAGAAAGCAAGAGGTCATTGAAAAGCCAGGAAAGAAAGAAAAGACCAAGATGGATGTCAGAGGAGACTCTGAAACTTGCTCTCGAACGTCGAGCAGCTAAAGCAAAAGGAGGAATTGAAGTAAAAGTACTGAAGATTTCAAAGGGCAGATCAAGAAGACAAAGTATTATAATGACATGTGCAAAGAGCTGGAAATGGGAAACCAAAAGGGAAGAACACACTTGGTATTTCTCAAGCTGAAAGAACTGAAGAAAAAATTCAAGCCTCAAGTTGCAGTAGTGAAGGGTTCTATGGGGAAAATATTAAATGACGCAGGAAGCATCAAAAGAAGATGGAAGGAATACACAGAGTCATTATACCAAAAATAATTAGTCAACGTTCAACCATTTGAAGAGGTAGCATATGATCAGGAAGCAGTGGTACTGAAGGAAGAAGTCCAAGCTGCGCTGAAGGCATTGGTGAAAAACAAGGCTCCAGGAATTGATGGAATATCAATTGAGATGTTTCAACAAATGGATGCAGTGCTGGAGGTGCTCACTCATCTATGCCAAGAAATATGGAAGACAGCTTCCTGGTCAACTGACTGGAAGAGATCCGTATTTATGCTTATTCCCAGGAAAGGTGATCCAACTGAATGTGGACATTATAGAAAAATATCATTAATATCACGCACAAGCAAAATTTTGCTGGAGATCATTCAAAAATGGTTGCAGCAGTATATTGACAGGGAACTGCTAGAAATTCAGGCCGGTTTCAGAAGAGGACATGGAACCAGGGATATCATTGCTGATGTCAGATGGATCCTGGCAGAAAGCAGAGAATACCAAAAGGATGTTTACCTGTGTTTTATTGACTATGCAAAGGCATTCAACCGTGTGGATCATAACAAACTATGGATAACACTGCGAAGAATGGGAATTCCCGAACACTTAATTGTGCTCATGAGGAACCTTTACATAGATCAAGAGGCAGTTGCTTGGACAGAACAAGGGGATACTGATCCGTTTAAAGTCAGGAAAGGTGTACACCAGGTTTGTATTCTTTCACCATACCTATCCAATCTGTATGATGAACAAATAATCCAAGAAGCTGGACTATATGAAGAAGAACGGGGCATCAGGATTAGAGGAAGACTCATTAACAACCTGCGTTATGCAGATTACACAGCCTTGCTTGCTGAAAGTGAAGAGGACTTGAAGCACTAACTAATGAAGATCAAAGACCACAGCCTTCAGTATGGATTGCACCTCAGCATAAAGAAAACAAAAATCCTCACAACTGGACCAATGAGCAACATCGTGATAAACGGAGAAAAGATTGAAGTTGTCAAGGATTTCATTTTACTTGGATCCACAATCAACATCCATGGAAGCAGCAGTCAAGAAATCAAAAGACACATTGTATTGGGCAAATCTACAGCAAGGGAACTCTTTAAAGTGTTGAAGAGCAAAGATGTCACCTTGAAGACAAACATGCGCCTGACCCTGGCCATGGTATTTTCAATCGCATCATATGCATGTGAAATCTGGACAATAAATAAGGAAGAACGAAGAAGAATTGATGCCTTTGAGTTGTGGTGTTGGCGAAGAATATTGAATGTACCATGGACTGCCAGAAGAATGAATAAATCTGTCTTGGAAGAAGTAGAACTAGAACGCTTTGTAGAAGCAAGGATGGCAAGACTGTGTCTTACATACTTTGGACATGTTGTCAGGAGGGAGCAGTCTCTGGAGAAGGACATCATGCTTGGCAAAGTACAGGGTCAGTGGAAAAGAGGAAGACCCTCAACGAGGTGGATTGACACAGTGGCTGCAACAGTGGGCTCAAGCATAGCAACAATTGTAAGGATGGCGCAGGACTGGGCAATGTTTCATTCTGTTGTACATAGGGTTGCTATGAGTCGGATCCGACTCGACAGCACGTAACAACATCAACAACAGCCACAGTAGTCAAAACAGCCTGGTAATGGTACAACAACTGATACGTAGACCAACGGAAGAGAATTGAGAATCCAGACATAAATCCATCCACATATGAGCAGTTGATATTTGACAAAGGCCCAAAGTCAGTTAAATGGAGAAAAGACAGTCTTTTTAACAAATGGTGCTGGCATAACTGGATATCCATCTGCAAAAAAATGAAACAAGACCCATACCTCACACCCGGCACAAAAACTAACTAAAAATGGATCAAAGACCGAAATATAAAATCTAAAACGATAAAGATCATGGAAGAAAAAATAGGGACAATGTCAGGAGCCCTAATACGTGGCATAAACAATATACAAAACATCACCAACAATGCAGAAGAGAAACTAGATAACTGGGAGCTCCTAAAAATCAAACATCTATGCTCATCCAAAGACTTCATCAAAAGAGTAAAAAGACTACCTACAGACTTGGGAAAAAGTTTTTAGCTATGACATTTCCAATCAGTGCTTGATCTCTAAAGTCTACATGATACTTATAAAAACTCAACTACAAAAAGACAAACAGAATTAAAAAATGTGCAAAGGATATGAATGGGCACTTCACTAAAGAAGACATTCAGGTAGCTAATAGATACATGAGGAAATAGTCATGATCATTAGCCATTAGAGAAATGCGAATCAAAACTACAATGAGATTCCATTTCACTCCAGCAAGGCTGGCATTAATCTGTAAAACACAAGATAATAAATATTGGAGAGGATTTGGAGAGTCTGGAACACTTAAACACTGCTGGTGGGAATGTAAAATGGTACAACTATTTTGGGATTCGATTGGCACTTCCTTAAAAAGCTAGAAATAGATCTACCATAGGATCCAGCAATCCCACTCCTTGGAATATATCCTAGAGAAATAAGAGTCTTTACATGAACAGATATATGCACACCCATGTTCATTGCAGCACTGTTTACAATAGCAAAAAGATGGAAGTAACCAAGGTGCCCATCAATGGATGAATGGATGAATAAATTATGGTATATTCACACAATGGAATACTACACGTCCATAAGAACAATGATGAAACTGTGAATCATTTCATAACATGGAGGAACCTGGAATGCATTATGCTGAGTGAAATTAGTCAGTTGCAAAAGGACAAATATTGTATAAGACCACTATTATAATAACTGGAGAAATAGTTTAAACAGAGAAGAAAATATTCTTTGTTGGTTACGAGATGGGGGAGGGAGGCAGAGGGGTACTCACTAATTAGACAGTAGATAAGAACTATTTTAGGTAAAGGGAAAGACAACACACAATACAGGAGAGATCAGCCCAACTATACTAAACCAAAAGCAAAGAAGTTTCTTGAATAAACCGAATGCTTCAAAGGCCAGCATAGCAGGGGTGCGGGTTTGGGGACCATGGTTTCAGGGGACATCTAAGTCAATTGGCATAATAAAATCTATTAAGAAGTCATTCTGCATCCCACTCTGGAGAGTGGCGTCTGGGGTCTTAAACACTAGCTAGCAGCCACATAAGATGCATCGATTGTTCCCAACCCACCTGGAGAAAGGAAAATGAAAAATGCCAAGACACAAGGTAATTATGAGCCCAAGAGACAGAAAGGGCCACATAAACCAGAGACTACATCAGCCTGAGACCAGAATAACTAGATAGTGCCTGGCTACGACCAGTGACTGCCCTGGCAAGGAATACAACAGAGAACCCCTGAGGGAGGAGGAGAGCAGTGGGATGCAGACCCCAAATTCTCATAAAAAAAGACCGGGCTTAATGGTCTGACTGAGACTAGAAGGACCCCAGTGGTTATGGTTCCCAGACCTTTTGTTAGCCCAAGACAGTAACCATTCCTAAAACCAACTCTCCAGACAGGGATTGGACTGGACAATGGGATAGAAAATGATACTGGTGAAGAATGAGCTTTTTGGATCAAGTAGACACATGAGACTATGTTGGCATCTCCTGTCTGGAGGGGAGATGAGAGGGCAGAGGGGGTTAGAAGCTGAAAGAATGGACATGAAAAGAGAGAGTGGAGGGAAGGCATGTGTTGTCTCATTAGGGGGAGAGCAATTAGGAGTATATAGTAAAGAAACCCTGGTGGCATAATAGTTAAGTACTACGGCTACTAACCAAGAGGTCGGCGGTTTGAATCTGCCAGGCGCTCCTGGAAACTCTATGTGGCAGTTCTACTGTGTCCTATAGGGTTGCTATGAGTCGGAATTGACTCGGCGGCAGTGAGTTTGGTTTGTTGGTTAGCAAGATGTATATAAATTTTTTATAAGAGAGACTCACTTGATTTGTAAACTTTAACTTAAAGCACAATAAAAATTTTTTAAAAATGAAATCCTTGACAATGCCAGTATTTTCTTCATTTTTCATGATTTTGCTTATTGGTCCAGCTGTAAAGGTTTTTGTTTTCTTTTCGTTGGGGTGTGATCCATACTGAAGGCTGTAGTCCTTGATTTTCATCAGTAAGTTCTTCAAGTCGTATTTACTTTCAGCAAGCAAGGTCATGTCATCTGCATATTGCGGGCTGTTAATGAGTCTTCCTCCAGTTCTGATGCTGTATTTTTCATATATTTCAGCATCTTGGATTATTTGCTTAGCATACAGATTGAGTAAGTATGGTGAAAGGATACAACCCTGACTCACACCTTTTCCACCTTTAAACCATGCAGTACCTCCTTGTACTGTTCCAACAACTGCCTCTTTGTGTGCGTACAGGTTCCACAAGGACACAATTGTCTGTTCTGGAATCCCCATATCTTCTCAATGTTGTCCATAGTTTGTTATGATCCACACAGTTGAATGCCTATGGATAGTCAATAAAACACAGGTAAAGGTCTTTCTGGTATTCTCTGCTTTCGAACAAGATCCATCTGACATCAGCAATGATATCCCTCATTCCATGTGCTCTTCTGAATCCAGCTTGAACTTCTGGCAGTTCCCTGTTGATATACTGCTGCAACTGTTTTTGAATTATCTTCAGCAAAATTTTACTTGCATGTGATATTAATTATACTGTTCAATAATGTCCATATTTTGTTAGATCACCTTTCTTTAGAATGGGCACAAATATGGGTCTCTTCCAGTCTGTTGGCCAGATAGGTCTCTTCCAAATTTCTAGGCTTAGACAAATGAGGACTTCCAGTGTTGCATCCATTTGTTGAAATATCTGAATCGGTATTTCATCAATTCTTGGAGCATTATTTTCTGCCTATGCCTTCAGTGCAGACTGGACTTCTTCCTTCAGTACCATCGGTTCTTGATCATATGAAGTGGCCTTATTAGGCCTCTTCTTACAGCAGAAGCTAATAACTAAGCAACTACTTTCAGGTAGCAAAAGTGGATGGTTTTGGCTTATTGGGAAACAGACAGTCTGTGTTTGGCACGTCTGTTCTGAGCTAAGGTGATATCAGAAGGGTATCCTCTCATGAGATAACTGGGGGACTTCAGAAAAGACGTGAATGATAGCGCTGTGTCTTGTGTGTGCTGCAGGTGGATTCGGTCTCAGGAAAGTCTAATCCTTTGTACCTTGGGGATGGGTGCAAATGCTCATGTAGATTAACTTTCCCTAGAGACACTCTCAGGAGTGTGCTGTCTGAGTCTCACAACATTGAATAATAGCAGGTGCACTGTTGGGCTCATTGGCGCTTGCATTTCCCAACACCAATCTTCTTTCTCGTGTTAACAACACATGAAATCCATGAGGAAATGCTCCCAGGGTGGCTGCAGGTGAACTGCTATACTAGTCTGGGGCCTCCTAGGTGTCCAGCCTTACCCAAGGGACAGGGAATGTGCCAGTGAGGCACGTGTGGGGTCTGCACAGAGCCCTGAGATTCGATTCAGGAAGTGCGTACCCACCTGGGGTTCGGGTGCAACCGTGGGAGCAGGCATCTCCTCCTGCCCACCTGGGGTGCAGGTGTGTTCATGGGAGCAGGCTGGACTCAGCTGCGGCATTCCTCTGGCTCACAGGAGCCTGTTCTGTTTGTTGTGAGCATCGTTTGTGAAGCCCGGGGTGATCAGGCTGTTGCTTGGGCTCAGACAGGAGACTCCATGCCCACTTCCTTTGGGAGTGATGGCTCCTTTTCAGTTCTGGGTCCATTGTTTGCAGAGCAGCAAAGGTCACCAGAGGAGCATCTCCTAACTGCAGAAGTGCTATGATGTCTAAAGCTAGTGACATATTATATTTGGAGCTATTTGTGAAGAAGATCAAAGCCTGTAGGCTTAACCACTAGCCCTACCTCATTAGTGGCTCACCTTTGCACATTATGACTACTGATAGGTGCTGTCTTGTGCTACCTCCCCAGGGTAGGCTGGCTGGTAGTCATGGATCTGTTGTGTGGACAGGACGAAGCTGGGGTGGTGGAGGCCTCCGGCTTGCACGTACTCATGAGCAGTCATGATTTTCCAGACTCCTGGCCTGTTCCTTCTCAGCGGTATAAAGGTGAGTACTTCCTCACAAAGAATATTCTTTCAGTTGCAATGACCGGGGTGTGGAGAGGTGGGAGGAGCAGGAGGAGCAGCCTCCTGGAGCTGGGCCATGGTGGCAGGGTGCTGGAGACTGACTGGAGTCCAGCTTGTTCATGGGGCATGGGGAAGCGCAACGGGGAAGGGGGATGGTCCTGGGGAGGCTTGCAGGGTGGTGGCTGCCCCCCCAGCTTGGAGCTGAGGAAATGCCCCTTAGAAGTACACAGGCATGGGACTCTCCTTCCGAGGGTGAGCATCAGCACCACATGCTTTATGGGTGGTCTAAATATGTCACTTTCCAAACTCAGTAAGGGAAAAATTTCGAGAAACTCTGGCATTACTCTGCTTGGTCTGGGCCCCAGACTTAGGGGAGCACTTTGATGAGCAACAGATCTCTCACAAAATGATTCTTTTTTATGGATTTTGATTAATGACTGGATGGCTAATGTTAATGACTAATGTCAGTATAGACACAAATATTCAGCAGAATGTAT
This sequence comes from Elephas maximus indicus, assembly GCF_024166365.1. Taxonomy (NCBI): domain Eukaryota; kingdom Metazoa; phylum Chordata; class Mammalia; order Proboscidea; family Elephantidae; genus Elephas; species Elephas maximus. Next base: position 89,553,392 of record NC_064833.1, read on the forward strand.
ATTTAAGAGTATTCACACATGTTGACCCTCATATCCTGCTGTGGTCATTTGGTGGGCGTTTGGGTGCAGCAGATAACCAAGGGGGTGTGACCCATGTCTGGCCCCTGCACCAGCCTGATTTCCTCATATCTCTTCTCCCAGCCCTTCTTGGATGTGTGTGCATCTATGAATGCCCCTTCCACAGTGGCGCTGTGGTCTTTCTTCCTTTATCTGCGTGGCTCTGCTAACTCCTGGTTCTGCATTCCTTCTCCCTGTTCTGGTTGTTGTTGTTAGTTGCTGTTGGGTCAATTCTAACTCATGGCAACCCCATGTGTTACAGAGTAGAACTACTCCTTAGGGTTATCTTGGCTGTAATTTTAATGGAAGCTAATTGCCAGGCCTTTCTTCCATGGTACTGCTGTGTGTGCTCAAACCATCCATCTTTAGGTTAGCAGTTGAGCACAAACCATTTGCACTACCCAGGGGCCTTGTATTTCAAGCCTTAGGTCTTTCTATTTAATGCTTGTTCCTTAATTCCCTTTAGCTACCACAAACCTTTCTTTTTCCAGGACTCTGACAGGGGATAGGGCCTGCCTAGCCCACAGAGGCTTCGTGGGAGCAAGGATGGGCCCTCAGGGTAGACACAGTGGGTGCTTCCCCAGTGACCTGGCCTGATCGCCCTGCACAGCCTGTCTGCTGGAAAGCCCCTTCTGCCTCATGGGTCTTCACTCTGATCTTGTCACCTCAGGATGCTGTTGTTCTTCCCAGTGGCATTTTGGAATTTCTGCATTTGTTTTCTAGAGAGTTTTGTGAGTCTTCCTTCTGTGCCTAGAAATTTGAGGTTGGGGAAATAGCCCAGCAGGCAGCTTGGGCAGTCAACCACAGGGACCCCAGAGCCACCCCTCTGGCTGTTGTCGTAGATGGGTGAGGCAGTGTGTGAAGTGCCAGAGGAAGGCCCTCATGCCCAGGATCAGCTTCGCTTTGTAACCTCTCCTCACCGCACAGCCAGATGGACCACCGTGTACCTGTGGGACAGGCATGCTCATGGCTTTAGGGCGTTTTGCAGTCTGAGCATTCACAGATTATGAATCACTGGATGAAAAATGGACCCAAACCTGGCCCGTGTCCTGAGTCACCACACTGCTCTGGGTCCAATGGTCTAGAGGTGCATTCCTGGACAGGACAGGGAACCCTGAATCTGCACACACCTGGGGAACAGATTCCCAGTCAGGGGACACCAAAATCCATGCACCACCCCCGGTGTATTCCCGGACAGGGGGATACCTGACTCCACGCACACTTGTGGAATACTCCCAGACAGGGTGTCATGGATTGAATTGTGTCCCCCCCAAAATATCTGTCAGCTTGGCTTGTTCCTGATTCCCTTGTATGGTTCTGTGATTGTCCACCATTTTATCATCTGATGTGATTTCTCTATGTGTTGTAAATCCTAGCACTATGATGTAATAAGATGGATTAGCAGCAGTTATATTGATGAGATGTAGAAGATTAAATAGTGCCTTTAAGCGAATCTCTTTTGAGATATAAAAGAGAGAAGTGAGCAGAGAGACATTGGGACCTCATATCACCAAGAAAGCAGGGCCGGGAACAGAGCGTGTCTTTTGGACCTGAGGTTCCTGCACTGAGATGCTCCCAGACCGAGGGAAGACTAATGACAAGGATCTTCTTCCAGAGCCGACAGAGAGAATAAGCCTTCCCCTGGAGCTGATGCCCTAAATTAGGACTTGTAGCCTACTAGACAGTGAGAGAATAAATTTCTCTTTGTTAAAGCCATCCACTTGTGATATTTCTGTTATAGCAGTACTAGATGACTAAGATACAGGGGGATACCTAAGTCCATGCACACTTGGGGGACAGACTCCCAAACAGGAGGCACTTGAGTCCACACACACAAGGAGTGCAGTCCTGAACAGGGTTACACCCAAGTTCATGCACACCTGGCAGACAGAGACCTCGACAGGGGGTTACCTGGGTCCACATGCACCTGGGAGACAGATTCCCAGATAGGGGACGCCTGAATCCATACACATCTGGAGGTACACTCCCAGACAGAGGGATACCCGAATCCACACACACCTGGGGGTACACTTCCAGAAAGGGGAACACCCAAGTGCACGCATACCTGGGGTACATTGCCTATCTGGCAGGCAGCATCAGACCTCCTCATCTAACTTAACAAGGGAGAAGGAGATTCACCTTCACCATCACCCTACAGCTGAATCGTCCATCCCCCAACCTTTTTACCAATACTGACACCAGCTCTCCCTCCCACAGCACTCTCTACTTCTCTGCTGGGTTCAATAATTCATTGCAATGGCCATACAGAACTCAGACTATACTCACAATTATGGGGTTTATTAGAGAAGTAACAGGTTACAATTCAGGATAAGGTTCAACTTGGAGGTAACAGGAACAGCTCATGATACAGTTCTTCCATCAGGACAGCTTCTTCTTGGCCATACCTGCAGGCAGATCTCTCTCTCGGTCCTTGGCCCTCACCCTAGCCCCTCGGCCTGGCCTCTGCCCAGCTCAGGTATGTGTTACGTAGCCCTTTAGCTCCATCGATAAGTGCCCAGAGGCACCCCACTCTGCCAGGAAGCCTCCTGCCTGAGGGCACTCAGCTCTCTTGCTCTGTGGGCTAGGAAGCCCACAGTAGTTTCTTTGCTCTGCAGGACAGGAAGCCCACCATGCCATCTGGTCTCTTGGTTCCCACCGTCTCATGCTGCTGCTGCCCACAGTGTTACAGCTCTCTCTGTCTCCTGGGTCTAGGAGGTTCTCAGCAAAGGGACCCCAGGTCCAAAGGACAGCTCTGCTCCTAGCTCCTCTTCTTGTTCATAATGAGATCCCCCTTCACCTCTGCGATTGGCTCCCTTTAAGCCTAACAAAATGGCAAAACTGAGCAACCCCCTACGAGGGTTCCATGCACCTTATTTACTTTGGCCAAAACTGTCCAACCCCCTTGGTGGACCATGCATGGCTAGAAGGGCCATATAAAGTAATTCACTGCACCACACCTGAGTCCATGCACACCTAAGGGACAGGTTCCTAGACGTGGGACACTGAGTCCACACATACTTGGGATACATTCCCAGATGGGGGGCACACCAGAGTCTACATACGCCTGGGGGCACACTCCTGAACAGGGGGACATGAAAGTCCACACATACCTGCGGCACACTTCCAGACAGGGGAACGCCCGAGTCTACATACTTCTGGAGGTTCACTCCCAGAGGGGTGGAATACCTACATCTGTGCACACCTGGGGGTATATTCCTGGGCTAGGGGATACTGGAGCCCATTCACAGCTGTGGTCACGCTCCCAAACAGAGGGACGCCCAGTGTCCACACATTTGTTTGCTTCCTCTTCCCACAGGGTCTACTTTGACTGCTCGGAGTAGGGGATTCTTACCACCTCCCATAGTGTGTAAAAACAGACATTTTATCTTTATTATTGTTGAACTTTTCTGAGCTAAGCTGAAGAAGTGTATTGAGATGCTTGATTCTCAGGAGACTGAGTTCAGAAACTTCGGGCTTTTACAACACAAATAGATATCATAGGCCACTTATTCTCTGTTTGCTTTGTTTATTAAGACTTATCCACCATTTATAAAACGACTAATGTGTACTCTGTGGGCTGGTGTCTGACGCTGCCTCCCAGGCCTTATATCAGACTTTGTCAGTGCTGAGACAACTCTGGGCTCTCCGGTCATCTTCACACATTTACACATCTCATAGGGTCGCTATGAGATGGTATCGACTCAACGGCAGTGGGTTTTTTTTTGCGAAGCCCATGGTGTGCCTGCGCTGCACCGGGAGCTGGGGAAAGTACTGGAACGGACAGAGACTGACTGCTGTGGATGGGTCAGAGTGAATGCTGCCAGTGTCATCCAAAACAAACATGGAGGACAATCATTTGCAATTTGAATTAGAAAGCCAAAGGGACCCTAATAAATAGTAACCAAACCAAACCTAACCTGTTGCTGTTGAGGAGATACTGACTCATAGCGACTCTATATCACAGAGTAGCACTGCCTCATGGAATTTTCAAGGAGCAGCTGGTGGATTTGAACTGCCAACCTTTTGGTTAGTAGCTGAACTCTTAACCACTGTGTTACCAGCTTTACATTAGTTTCTCTTAGAGAACCTGAATCTTTGAAACATATTAGTGGTTTAGTCTCTGACATGGTACTTCTGTTAGTTTTTCAAACATAATGCATATACTTTCTGGAAAAGAGTTGTGTGTTAACATGACTGCCCCAAATTCTGGAACCTTAAAATGCCCAGAGGAATGTCTTATCCAGAAGGTGGATAGCACAACTTTCCTGATGTTGAAGGCAGGCTGGCATCCCTATTTGCATACTCCTTCTGGAAAAGCTTGGTATTTACGTGAGTCAGTAATTTTGCCAAAGTTATGATTTAATTTAAAAAGTTGGCTTTGTTTACCCTTGTTGTTGTTAGGTGCCGTCGAGTCGGTTCCGACTCATAGCGACTCTACGCACAACAGAAAGAAACACTGCCTGGTCCTGCGCCATCCTCACAATTGTTGTTATGCTTGAGCGCATCGTTGCAGCCACTGTGTCAATCCACCTTATTGAGGGTCTTCCTCTTTTCCGCTGACCTAGCCATACAAAATGGACATCTTCTAAGCTCTAACATAAAATCAGAGGTGATTTCCTCTTCATCCTATTACCATAGCATTCCAGGTTCAGATTTAAAAAGCAGAAAAGACAATGTGCCAAAATGCAAAACTTTTGGGAAACAAAAAAATCCATGAGACACCAATAACAACTGAATTTAAAGGTTCCAGCTTCTGAGCCAATATATTATTTAAGAATGTTTTGGAGCCTGGCTGACCTGGTTTGAATCCTAGCTATGTCGTAAGCAGGTTCCTTTCCTATCCCACATTTTCTCCAAGAGGTGCCTGCCTCCAGAGTGTGGTCTTGAGCAGAAGCATGTCTGTGCCCCCCATGCTGCCTGTGACTCCTACACAGTGTGTTCTTAGTGTGAACCTCTCTGGCTAGTTGTCCCTGACTGGCTTTGTTCCTTTCTTCCTACAGGGTCATCTGCCCAACAAGAGATGGATTCCTTAGGAATAGATTCCATCGGGTATTTTCTTCCACAAGGAGGAAGGACAGGAACATGAGGAACTGGTGGAGCTCTTATGCATACAGTGAGTACCAACTGTGGGTGTCCAATCACCCAGTCAGTCCTCATGAAATGACCTTGACCAGCACCCAGGGCCAGCCGGGAGTGGTGTCCGCTACTGCCCACATCTCAGCCTGCCCCAGGTGTCTTTGGGGCTCACATGCTGCTCCCCCACACTCCCCTGGCACTGTCCCGCAGCAAATTTGTTGACCACACCTTACTGGCCATTCCTTACCTGTACCTTCAGAGCACCCTCCTCTGTCTTTTAGAAAGCCCATTCCTCCCTGCATGCAGCCCCCTCCTGGCATCGCTAGCTCATGCTTGTTCATTTCCGAATGGCTTCTGTAGAAATCTTCCCCAGGCATTGGTTCTTTTTCAACCTCATTGAGACCAGGATAAACCCGGCTCTGGGGTTGACTTGACTGGTCTTCACAGTGCTGTGTTTTAGAAGTATTTCCATTTTCCATTCTTTGGATGGTCTTTTCCTTGTAAGCATTTACTTTATCTTCTACTTGATCACACAGTTCTGGAGAGGCAGGGTAAGGCTTACCTGTGTGAGGACTCTCCTCAGTAGTGGTAGATGCCAACAGGTAGAACACTGAATGTCCAGTACCCTCATACATTGGAACTGCACAATGAGGTGTTTAATTTCAGAACACTCTATACTAGACCAGGACTTATTCTCCATGTCCTCGGTCCTCTATACCAGCCCACCTAAGTTTCTTTCTTTATTGGGACATTCCTAAGTGTTTAATATATCTATTACTTCTGGCAGCATCTTGTGGCTTTTTAAAAAAGGCAGACATGAAATGTACAAATTCTGAAGAGGCATCATCGATAGCCCTATAAATATGTCTATAAATTTTTAAATTAATGTACAGTAACATTGAGTCTTTGTGCAAGTGTGCAGGCCTCTAAGCCTGAGCTTGTGTGTCATTTGGCGCCACCACCACAACGACCACCATCAGGGTGCAGAACACCCCTGTGCCGCTCTCTGCAGTGACAGCGTTCCCACTGTAGCCCCTGAGCCAGGCTCTGGCCTCGTCACAGTACACTGTCTGCATCTACATGGAATCATACAGCATGTGACCTTTGGAGGCTGGTCTCTGGCACTCAGCACAATGCTGTTGAGATACATCCAAGTTGTTGCAGTAATTTGTTCCTTTTTGTTGCTGAGCAGTATCTCACTGTATGGATATACCACGTTTGTCTGTCTCTTCATCAAACAAGCTAGGATGTTTCCAGGTTTTGGTGGTTATGAATAGAGTTGCTTTATACATCTGTGTACAGGTTTTGGGGTCAATATAGTTTTCATTTTTTTACATCAAGACTGACAAACTTTTTCTTAAAGGGTCAGATAAACATTTTACGCTTTGTGGGCCAAGAGGTAAGATTGAGCCTGTTTTGTGTATACTTATATAACCATTTAAAATATTAAAAATACCCATAGCTTGCACAAGCCATAAAAAAAAATAATAATAAAAATGTGGTGCCTGTTTCTGTAGATAAAATTTTATCTAAACATAGCCACACCCATCTGTTAGCGTATTTTGCATGTGGTGGTGGCGCCAAATGACACACAAGCTCAGGCTCAGAGGCCTGCACACTTGCACAAAGACTCAATGTTACTGTATGTTAATTTAAAAATTAAAATTTATAGACATATTTTGTATAGCTGCTATCCCCAAGGGCAGAGTAGAGTAGTTGTGACAAAACAAAAAACAAACCCATTGCCGTCGAGTCAATTTGGACTCATAGCGACCCTATAGGATAGAGTAGAACTGCCTTACAGAATTCCCAAGGAGCACCTGGTGGATTTGAACTGCGGAACTTTTGGTTAACAGCTGTCCTTAACCACTACGCCACCAGGGTTTCCATAGTTGTGACAGAGACTGCTAAATCTAAAATATTTACAATCTGACCCCTTAAGAAAAGTTTACCAACCCCTGCTCTGGAGTAAACCCCTAGGAGTGGGATTGTCAGCCATATGGTAAGTATAAGGAGCCCTGGTGGTGCAGTGGTTAAGCACTTGGCTTCTAACCAAAAGGTTGGCGGTCCTAACCCACCAGCCGCTCTGTAGGGGAAAGATGTGCCAGTCTGCTCCCATAAAGATCACAGCCTTGGAAACCCGACAGGGCAGTTCTACCCTGCCCTATAGGATCACTGTGAGGCTGAGTGGACTCGACGGCAAAGGATTTGGTTTTTTGGTTTTTATTAGGTGTATGGTGGTATGTCATTGTGCTTTTAATTTGCAGTTCCGTAATGACTATTGATGTCAAGCTTATTTGCCATTCGTTTACTCTCTTTGGTGAAATGTCTGTTCAAGTCTTTTGCACATTTGAAATTAGGTTGTTTGTTTCCCTACGTTAAGTTTTGAGGGTTATTTATATATTCTGGTTGTAAGCACTTTGTCAGACATGTTATTCGTGAATATGTTCTTCTAGTCTGGAGCTTGTTATCTTCCTTCCTATTAATGGTGTCTTTTGGAGGACAAAAGTTTGTAATTTTGATCAAGTCCAATTTGTCAACTTTTTCTTTTGTGTTCATGGTACATCTAAGGACTCTTGGCTCAACCCCAGGTCATGAAGGTTGTCTTTTATTCTTTTTTCCAAGAAGTTTATAGTTTTATGTTTTACATGCATATTTATGATTCATTTTGAGGTAATTTTTGTTTAAGTTGTGAGGTTTGTGTTGAGGTTCACTGTTTTGCATATGGATGTTCAGTAGTTCCAGCATCATTTGTTAAAACGACTGTGTTTTCCCCGCTGGATTCCTTTGCACCTTTGTCAGAAACCAGCTGGTCAGGTTTGTGTGGATCTACTTCCGAACTCTCTTCTGTTCCACTGATCCATGTGTCTATGCCTTGGCTGATACTACACTCTCTTCATTATTGTAGCTTTCAAGGAAATCTTTAGCCTTCGTCAGTGAGCATTTATGTTCCACATTTCATAGGTTGCCTCTTCCTCATATCACTAATGCTTAATTTGGCACATTAAGCCTGCATTTGGTAAAATTTAACTTAGAGGACAATACAGGCTTGCTTGCATTTGTCTGGTACTTGTATCCATACAGTACAAGTGTACTCTCACAGTTTTGCAGAACTTGGCGTTTTACAAAGTGTTTCCATAGGCATTATTTTGCTTGACCCTTTCCCAAATAGCATGAGATGTTTTCTTAGCTCTATTTAAATATAAGGAGACCTGTGACTTGCCTAAGGATCCACAGCTTTTAAATATGAAAATGGGACTCAAGCATATTCCTTTCCTATCTCCTTCTTGCATCCTTCCAAAGAGTCTCCGTTTTCCTCAGTGTAAAATCTGAAGACAAGGCGAAGTCCCACCAGGACGTCTAGGAGCCACCCACCACCCAACTCCTACCACCGTCCAGCTTAGCCTTGGTTTGCTCTGACCCTGCCACATTGGCCTCCCTGCTGTTTCTGAATATTCTACCATGCCCCTGCCCAGGATCTTTGCTCTTGAATTTGCCAACTCTGTTAGGTCTCTGCTCAAACACCACTTTCTTGTTGAGGTCAGCCCTGACCACCCTATTAAAAACCATACTATCCTCCGAGCGTCCTGCTGTTCCCTTTTCCTGTTTTATTGTTTTGGTAGCATGTATCACCATTTGACACACTGTGTACTTCATTCGGTCATTTTGTTCATCCTCTGATTCCTCCCACTAGACTATGCACTCAATGAGGGCGGGAAGTTTTGTTTCATTCACTTTTGTATCCCCAGCCTCTAGACAATGCATGACATAACAGGTGCTCAATATTGAAGGAATAAATCCTGATTTGTCATGGTAATTTCTCTCAACCAGAGACCATGTCCTATGTCCTCTTCTCTTAGAAAGTATCTTCTTTCCTCATGTATGACTTTTTTTTTTTTTTGTCTTTTCTCGTTCTTTGGCCTCCAATAGTTCTTTCATCAAAGGTCTCGGGGACACAATAGATATATATGCCTGCAAAGAAGGTGACTATAACAAAGTCAATCTCTGTTTCTTGTTAGAGGATTATTTCCTGGTTACACCTAGTCTCTTACAGCTTTTTAAAAACCATTCTGCCCCTCTCCAGAACCACAGATCGGTATATAATGCTAAATCTCCTAAAGAATTGCTCAGTCCAGGACCACTGGGGAGTTTGTACAATCTAATTGATGACACACGTATGTGGTGGGAGCCATCGACTCATTCTAAATAAAGCAGATTTATTAAAGGAAAAAAAAATGAGCTGCAATTGTGGAAAATTTTCCTGAACACTTGATTATTGTATTAAGTTCCCATGAACTGTGGCTCTTATTACATGCGTTCCTTGCCCATGACTGTAACTCTATCTTGTGGTCGAAAAGGGAAAATTTTGTTAAAACTTTGAGGATATGTATTGCATACAGGGAGAAAGGGGCCAATTTTAAAAAAGTGTCTCAAAGTTCTTAAAAAATAGCTTTCCCTGACACCCTCAAGGAGCCGGGGCAGGACCGCCGGACGGTGGTGACTAACAACCACTTCTTTTGAGTGGGCTCCGTTTTAACCACATGGCTTCAAGGTCGCAGAGTAGGTGTGACTTATAAAGACCCGAATTATAGCAGCAAGGCTGCATGAATGATTTTTTCCCCTTTGTAATAATAATGTCAGACTGTTATTACACTTGGCTCTGGGCAGATTGGAAGTGTTTCTCAGAAGGGAAGTGCTTATAGCTCTCTGGCTCTTTCAAGAGTTCCATTCCCAAGTCCTCGCTGGAAACTTTCAGGAAACCACATTCCTTTTCACGTCCCCATTTAGCAATGTGATCTCTCCCAGCCAGAATGCTTCCCAGACCACCTCATCAGCCAGGCCTGGGAATGGAATGTGACCAGAAGGGGCTAGCACATTGGGGCTGAGGTCCTGTTTCCATGTTGTGTTTGTGAGTTATAGAGCAGAGAAATGATTTGTTCTCCTGAGAATATTGTCTCAACCCCTCGCCTGTTTCAAAAGGTTCACCGTCTGTAATGAATCCAAGGCTTCAGAGATTCTGTGTAGGGATGGGAGGGTGGAACTTGAGATGATGATGATATCAAGTTCTGTCTCAAAGTGGCTGGAGTGGGCCTGGATTTTACTCCAAGAAACATTTGACAATTGAAAGAAAAACCCATAGGAGGCTGACTGGTGATGTTCCGTGACTTCATTTGGAAATGATGAGGCCAAAGGAAATTGAAGAGTAAGATAGTGATCTCTTGTTTTAAGATTCAGTGTTTAAAACAAACAAATAAGAAAAAGAATAATCGATTTTTGAAAAACATGGTAGAGATTTTGAATATTATATAATTTTGGATGAATGATTTGTTTATTTTTTAAAAAATCCAGTAAAGCAAATATCAGCACAAAATAAGAATATCCAACAACTTACCATAAAGATTATTATATTGTTGTTGTTAGTTGCCCTCAAGTCAGCTCTGACTCAGTGACCTTACATATAGTAGAGTGAAACCTTGCCTAGTCCTACACCCTATTCATAATCATTGGTATGTTTGAGTCCATTGTTATGGTTATTAAAGATTATTATAGACCTTCGCAAGTCACCAGCAGCTACGAAGGATGGCACAGAAACACTTTCCATGATGAAGTTCCTTATGACATGGAGAACAGGCTCAGTGGGCTGGCCTTTTTATTTTATGTTGTTTTCATGGTAACTGGATGAGTATATATGGCACAGGCTTAATAGAATGAGGGATTAGGTGGTGGGAGCAGTAATATTCAAAGGAGTAACAATATTAGGTGGTCAGAAATGGACAGATTTTTTCCAAGGGTGTATTTCATCCAGTGCTTCTGTAGAATATAATTAAAATTTATTTTCTCCCTGATGAAAATCTGTTAACTGAAGTCATGTTAGTTGCCAAAGATACCTAGGTAGCACAGAAAATATGAAGAAAGCTCCTTTAGTAGCTAAACTACTCCCTGTGGTAGGTATATTGACTTCATAATCTGCTTCTTAGAGAAAGAACTGGAGAGAGATGTGGAAATATGCTTGTAGAGTAATAGAGTCCAGGTTTTGCTAGAATAATAATGGCAGAGGGGCAACTGCTGTGCTTCTTACCTCAACAGACTCTGTAATTGTAATTATAACCTTTCTAAGAGCTTTTTTTTAAGAGCTATGTTGTTTTTGTGTATTTTCAGTTAATTATTACTTAAAAAAAAAAAAAAGAACCCAGTGCCCAATTATTACTTAGATTTGTGTTATTGTTGTTAGTTGCCATCCAGTTGATTCTGACTCATGGCGACCCCTGTATGCAGAGTAGAACTGTTCCATAGGGTTTTCTTGGTTGTAATCCTTAGGGAAGCGGATCGCCAAGCCTTTCCTTTAGCTATATCACTGGGTGGGCTCAAACCTCCAATGCTTGGATTAGCAGCTGAATGCATACTTACATGCGCACATGTGTTTATCAATGTCTTGCTCACTAATACTTCCTGCATCTTTCTCCTGGCTCATCTTCACCTTCCTTACATATATAATATTCTTTAGCAGTTACTTCAGTAAAGGTCTGTAAATTCACCTTTCTCTGAAAAGTCTTTATTTGGCTCTCACTCTTAAATAACAGGTTGGTTAAGCATAGAATTCTAGATCAACAATTCTTTCCTCTCAACATTTTGAAGATATTCTTTCATTGCTTTCTGGCCTCTTTCTTTTGAGGAATCTGCTTTCGATCTAAATGACTTTTCTCTAGGGTTGCTTTTCAGATATTCTTGCACTCTTTGGTGTTTTGAGTGTCTAGGTGTGGATATATTTTTAACTTTGCTGGTTGGGATTTGGTGAAACTTCTCATTCTATGGACATAGGTTTTCCTTCAGATTTGAAAAATTCTCATTGAAATATTTCTCTTTAAAATATTATCTTACTTCCAATTTCTCTATTCTATCCTTCTGGAACTCCTTTAGACATTTTATCAATTAGAGAGATTGTGTTCGGATCCACCAGACACATTGCTTGAATGAACGGGAGAAATTTTCTTTTCACAAAGCAAAGTGTTTGTAGGTAGTCGGGCTCAGCATCCCTTTAGCTTCTGCTTCACCACCCTTTTGTTCCTTTGCTCCACCGTTAGAACTGTCCGTGTTCTACATGGAAAGAACTGGGAGGGCAAAAGGCAAGTTTTTAAAGAGTATCCTCAGGACTTCACCAGGAAACTTCTGCCTCTATTTTGTTGAACAGAACTGAGTAACTTGGCCACCGCTTTTACTTTGGGGGAGCTGGGGAATACTTTGGTTTTAGCTGAGCATAGTGTCATCCTAAACAAACCAGCGATCTGAGGTCAGTTGTTCCCTGAGGCCAACTTTTAGCTAAATAACAGATTGGTGATTTGTTAGTAAAGAAGGGGAAATGGAACCCATGGAAGCAAAAGGCAATATTGGCTGGCCACAGGCAGATGCTGAGACAGTATCCTTTATCTCCATGTCTCTTAGTTCTTTTTTTATATTACTACTTCTTTATCTCTCTATAGCTCTGTATTCTGGGCAACTTCCTCAGATGTACATTCTAGTTCACTAATTCTTTTTTTAGCTGTATCTGGTCTGGTATTCAACCAGAAAATTTTAATTTGGACATTTATATTTTTCCTTTCTAAATTTTCCAAATCTGCCCATGCTTCTTATAAAGTGTCTTCTTTCCATACTTATTCTGTTGTTTCTTTTATCTTTTTAATAATTTCAAAATATTTATTCTATAATTTATTTCAGAAATTGTTCTAATATTTCAAGTTCTTGAGGGTCTACTGTGTCTGCTGATTCATTCATAATAAACACTTCCTTGTGTGTTTTGACTTTGTTGGTCATGAGATTCTCTCTAGGGGAAAGAGCGGGGCAGAGTTTTCCTGCAGTCCTGTATGGCCTGGATGGAAGGAATGCCTCTCAGAGCAGCTCTGTGTGTGTCACCAGCTCAGGAGATGCACCAGGAGGGTGTTGGGCTGCTCATGGCACCATCAAGAGGGTCCAGTCTCCTGGAAGACTCTAACTCAGCCAGAGTCTGGGTAGTATATTTCCTGGCTGGCCTGTGGTCCTTCCCAGTCCAGTATCTTTCAGTTCTGGTTCCCACTTGCCTCTCACCCTATGTGGTGCTGGCTGTCCTGGGCCTAGCAGGGACCAAGAATTCAGCATGGATGAGACCTGATTGAGGCCAACAAACAGTGCAGCACAGAAATTGGGAGGCTCAGCAAGAAACATATCCGCTTAGCCTGGACCTGCTGAGGTATTCTGAGGCCTATGTTAGAAATGGGCACTGAAAAAGAAGGTCACAAGAAGGTGCACTGCTTGGTCCTCTCTTTACATGAAGACTTTGGGTACCTAAATAGCCTATGACAGTATCTTGCCTTAGCCTTGCAAACTGTCTGTGCTGATACAAACAGAAACCAACAATCATTGGTGGTTACCAGGGATTAGTGTTGGTGGTGGGGAATCACTCTCTAGATAGTAGAGTTTTGTTATTTTTGGTGATGGGAAAGGTAACACCAAATGTGGGTGAAGTGTGCACATTTGGCCAAGGTAACTGATGTCATTAAGAAGTACACAAGAAAAAAAAGGAATTTTTTAGTAAATGCTATGACAAGTTTTCAACAACAACATCAACAACTGAAAAATAGATGTCTAATTACATATGTATGTAATCCTTCTCTTCTGGTCCTTGAGAACTCGTCCAGCAACTCTAAGAATGAGTGATGCCTGGAACCGGTAATAATTCCTTTGATGAACAAAGTGAGTCTAACAATCTCAAGGGTTCCCCGGCCTCAGCAGGACAAAGTAGGTGGGTATCCAGTCATGGAGCTGGTTTGAGGTCAGCATGGAGGCCCCAGGAGTGTCTCTGAGCAGAGGCTGAGCCCTGCTTGCACACAGCATGGGCTGTGTATGCTCTGAGTCTGGGTGGGTCTTCAAGGGCTGCCAAATCCATAGCAGAGTGGGAGAGAGGCTCTAGAAAGTGCCATCAGATTTCAAACTGTGAAGTGTCTTGAATGAGCCTCCTAGCACCTTGACAGCTGCTCCCTTCTGTACCTATGACTCCTCCCTCCAAGACAAAGTTATAGTACCCCATAATGACGTCACTCAGTTCAGCTGGGCTGTGGGGAACAGTCATGGCCTGCTGACCAGCTGAGGCCAGGCAGCACTTGAGCATGTCTTTCAAAAAGCCATCTCCATTGTCTCCTTTGTGCTTTCCAGAGGCCACGGGGCTGGTAGCCTCCTCCAGAGCAGGGGACATTACTCAGGAGCTCCCAGAGCTGTGCTTCTGCTCTGTATCAGGCCACAAGTGTTGGCCACACTGTCTGCAAGAGACCCTTTGAGAGGACCTGGCTTCAGAGACTGGTCCCAGGTGGACCATGAGACGGTCCAGGGCAGGAAGAGACACCTGTTTGCGAGCATGCCACTGTACTCAGGGATGGTCTGTTGCAGGGCTCTCAGGGGAGTGTGCTTATCTGTCTGGCAAAGAGGGCTTCATCCACCCCTGGGCCTGGTACAGACCTATCCAGATCCCTTGGTGCTTACAGACACAAGATCCCAGGATGGAAGGAAGCAGAGCTGGAAACACTCTCTGCTCTAGGGTAAGATAAATACTAACAACTTCCGTTTTCTTTCTGTTACCTTTTTCCTGAGATCATGAATGGGAAAACAAATTTTAAGTCATTCTGCAAAGAGTGCAGTTGACTTTTTGATGTTGTTGGAGGGGAAAAAGCATCAATTAAGTGGCTTTAAACGTTCTGTTGATGAAGTAGAGAAGTTGTACTTCATAATTAAAAAGTATGAAGACAGATTTGATAGCAGTTTTCTTGTTCATCCTCCTCCACCCCAACTCCTAATAATCCAATTAATCCTTAAGAAAAAATCCTATAAATACATGAAGGAATATAAATTCTACTTTATAAACTGTTTTAAAATGTGTCTTTCCACCTGTCCTATTAATCTAAGCCCCAGAGCTGTCTTTGCCACCTAAACACTTATTTGTGATATTGTTTAGTGATTGAACTGTATAATCTGCTTGGAGATTACAAGATGTTCTTACCCTCCAATTCCATGGCTTCCATGGAAGTTGTGGAACTTAACCATCATGGAAGAATAACATCATAGAATAAATGAAAGACAGAATGTGAGAGATAGAGCTCAAGAGCAGGAGAGAGATGGATGAAAAGGAAACCAAACAGGAAACTCTAGTGCTGAAGCCCACTGTCCAGTCTCACGCAAGGAGAACACCAACGTTAATGAGGATGCTGAGCCTACTTGATTTATATTTACCTTGACGTGACATCAGCCTAATATAGGAACACTGGGGGGACCCCGGGAACTTCCCTTACAGAGCTGGAGACTATGTCTGACCTTTACCAAACTGTAACAGTCAAAGATTGCAGAAGCTTTTGCTAATAGCTCAGAAGCAATTTCTTCCACATTAAATATTTTCATTTCATGGTCCTTGAGAATGAAGTAAGCTTTACTATAATTCTAGGCCTCAAATTCAACATATATGTTGCCAATCAACAATGAAAGGATTGGATTTTCCATCATGCTGGTCATAACCAAACATGTCCTCTCTTGTACTTTTAGAAATATCACCCACCCTTCCAAGGGTGGTGATTAATTCATAACTCCTAGGACTTAGCTTATCGAACCTGGTTAACCGTGATAAAAGTACTCAGAAGTACCAGTTTGAAGCAATAGGAAAAAGTAACCAATAATGTAGCTTAGAAATGCTTTTATATGCTGCTCAACTTCATTTCAACTGATCATCTCAAGTTTCATAAAATGCAATAGCAAGCATCTTCATGATTTTATTATAAATACAGTGGTGAGTTAGAGAAGGACTAAATGAATTCCCTGAAGTCACACAGTACATTACGCAGGCTGAGGGAAATCCAAAATTCCACCAGCTTCATTTTTTCCTCATACAGGTTGTATGTATAAAAGATGAATATGGTGTATCCGTAAATGTAATTAATTTCGTTAGAACTTCTCTCTAAATTCTTAATTTCTATGCTTCTGTTTCCAAACAATATAAATAAAAGATCAGTGTCAGAGTTAATGTCCAAAAAGTGTTGGTGACAAGAAGTCTGATTGTGATTTTGTGACATTTCTTACACCTAATAATCTTAAACGGTTGTTGTTAGCTGCCATCGAGTAAGCCCCTGAACTCATGGTGACTCCAGGCCTTTGCGATCCATAGGGTTTTCATTGGCTGATTTTTGGAAATAGATCACCAGGCCTTTCTTCCTAGTCTGTCTTAGGCTGGAAGCTCTACTGAAACCTGTTCAGCATGATGGCAACATGCAAGCCTCCACAGACAGGTGGTAGCTATGCATGAGGTACATTTGGCTGGGAATCAAACCCAGGTTTCCTGCATGAAAGGTGAGAATTCTGCCACTGAGCCACCCTGCCCCAGTCTTAAACAGCTCTAAATACACCTCATGAGGCAAGCCTGTGGCTGGTTTTGTGTGCACACATGCAAGCCTATGTGACTAGGGTGTCGATGTTTTCAGGAAAGGATCCTTTCAAAGCCTATGGAAGCACTATGTCCTCAGGAATGCTGTGGCAGTAACGAAGCCATAGAGATGCTTTGGGAGCACCTGCCAAGGGCCCATCATGCAGGTCACAGTAGTGAGGAGCCTGGCCCCGCTGGCTTCACCACTAATGCCTGTGGCAACCTTAGCTAGTCCTGCTTCCTGTCAGCCTTGGTTTTCTCATCTGTGAATTGAGAGCTTCAATTAGAAAACCAAAACAGCCAATTCACAGAGCCCAATACCAAAGCCCCTCATCTCGAAGAAGGGCCTAAGAGAGGTGCTAGTCAAGTGAGTGAGGGCAAATGATGCTGAGTCCTGGGACTGGGCTGGGCGATGGGCAGCCAGACGGCCACATGGGGGCAAGCTGGGAGCCAGGCACCCTGGGACCCTCTAGGTAGCACAGCTACCAGTTCAAGCCCAGCTGCTGAGGGGGCTGGAGGGAAGTAGGGGGCATTTGGGAAAGAACTCAGGCTTCAGCAGGGGACAGACTCTGTGTCAAGCCCAGCATTGGTGGCAGGGGATCCACCTCTCGGTGCCACCTTTATACATGGGCACCCCACATGATAGCGGTTACAGAGCAGTCAGCTGTAGGAGGGCATTCTGGATTCAGCAGTGCTTTGTAAATGTCTGATCCCCCAGGGCTTGGGGGTCAGCTCCAAGGTGGGCTCGCTGAGGGCCACAATAGGGCCCAGGGCCTCAGGGCCACAGGTGGCCAGGACCACAGGCCCCTGGCACGCTCCAAGATTGGCCTACTTGCAGGACACACGCTCTTAGAAGCTGTCGCTGCAGGGCTGTGGACAGGCAACTTTGCAGGCTGAACTCAAGAGCATCATGCCAGAGCCATGCTCTGACCTGTCCTGGAGGTGGTCTCCTGACTCCCTAACTCCTACCTTTCTTGGGAAACTCAGAGAGGGGCTGAGGGTCAGGGCAGATGGGGAGGTGGGCACGGTGTGCTTTCTGTGTTCTTTGAGCTTTCTTTTTGATGTCTGGAAATGCCAAAAGGAGGCTCTCCTTTAACTCTAGGCACTAGCTTTGGTGCCCACCGCCTTCAGCACAGAACCCCACTGGAGTCACACTTGGCTCTTAAACGTGGCATGTTCAGAGATGTCCGAGAGCTGTGCTTTTCAGCTCCTGAGGCCACAGATGCTGTCACACTGCTGAAGAGAGTGTCTAGGGTACCAGGGGTGGGGGGGTGGGGGCTGCCAGTATTTTACCTGGTGCAGCCTTTTTTCTCTCGGGTGGCCTGCTCCTGGGCACGGGACCGGTGGTGCTGACACACTCGCTCCACCCCAGCTTCTGAGAGTGAGCCTGAGGGGAGGAGACCTGCTGCCTGGTCCCCACTCCACTCGCACGAACGTGCTTTCAACTTGGAACTGGAGGCTGGACGTGCATGCATCAAGGGCTGCATGCCCAGGGTCTAGCGCAGTGGTGGGCACAGCCAGCGCTCACAGAATGCCGGTTGACAGAAGTTTGGAGTTCACCATGCAATGCCTCGGGCTCCTTTCCATCCCGGTTGTGTTTCCCCTTGGTTCAGGTCTCAGCTCACACGCGTATGCCCCCCTCTGCCAGATTGAGGGCTATCATATCTCCCTGCATACATCCTTCTTAGGACTTAATCATAGCTGGACACAACCTGCATATTGTTGTGTTTACTTGTGCCTTGCCTGTCTCCCCCCTCCTGCTGGACTGTTGTTGTTTGGTGCTGTCAAGGCAGCTCCAGCTGGTGGTGGCCTTCTGTGTGATAGAACAAGATATGGCCCAGTCCTGCGCCATCTTCGTGTTTGGATCCATTGTTGTAGCTATCGTGTCAGGCCGTCCCGTGGAGGGTTCCTCTCATTTTTGCTGACCGTCTGCCAAGCATGACGTCCTTTTCTAGCAGTTGATCTTTCCTGATGACATGTCCCAAGTTAGTGAGCAGAAGTCTCGCAATCCTCTCTTCTAAGGAACATTCTGGTTGTATTTCTTCTAGGACTGATTTGTTCATCTTTCGGACTGTAAGCCCTGTCATATCATGTACCAGATACTTTCTGATTTGTTCAGTGCTTTTCCCCAGTGCTTAGAACAGTACCTTGTACGAAGTAGGCACTCAGTATTGTTGAATTTGTTTCAGTGGTTTCTGATGATCATTAGATAAATTGTAAAATACAACAATGCCACAGATATCTAGACGGCAGACTTTTGACAACTTGTACCATCTGGGAAATGCTTTTGAACATGAAAGTGAAAAAGCAGTTGATGTCTGAAATATGAAGAAGAAAACTCCATGCACACAAAGCAAGTACTAGACTCCTTAAACCATATTTTTTGTGGTTTGCATGAAAGTCTTAGACTAGGTGATCTTGCAACACCAGATCAGAAGTAATAAATGCACAAAGTGTTGGCAGAGATGCTGACTGAACAGTTCTCTTTCATAGTAGGTTATGAAGACCAAGAAGTGGGCATGGGGTTCTACAAACACACTGCAGTCACGAAGACTTGTATTGATGATCAGGAATCCTCCAGAATAAGGTGGAAATCCAGGATTAACAAAGTAGAAATATAGATAGTACACATATGCACATGGGTATACGTGTACTTTAAGGAGCCCTAATGGTGCAGTGATTAAACACTCAGCTGCTAACAGAAAGGCCAACAGTTCAAACCCACCAGCAGCTTCATGGGAGAAAAGACCTGGTGATCTGCTCCTGCAAAGATTACAGCTTAGGAAAGAAGCCCCGTGAGGCAGTTCTACTCTGTCCTATGGAGTTGCTGTGAGTTGAAATCAAGTTGACAACGACAACATATGTGTACTTAATAACAAAATCAAGCTCGTTGCTGTCAAGTCGAAGTTGACTTACAGCGACACTATAGGACAGGGTAGAACTTCCCTACAGGGTTTCCAAGGCTGTAATCTTGACCGAAGCAGATTGCCACATCTTTTTTCCATATAGCAGCTGGTGGGTTTGAACCACTAACCTTTCAGTTAGCAGCCGAGCACTTAACCACTATATCACCAGGGATCCTTATATGTTTACTTAGTAGTACTTTAATTAAATATTGTCACTTTATAGGTGCAGGTACTTGAAAGGGTAAGCTTCCTTTACGTGGTTTTCATTTAGTTGTTTCTTCATGGGACAGTTGGTGTTGCTGTCAAAGTCCCACATGAATGTATTTCTCTTTTTTATGTTTTAGTTTTTATAATACAGAAACTTTCACTAAATTACCTAGATAGACCATGTAGATAGATTATTTCTTGTCTGTAGACAATTACATCAGGAATATGCTCGTCTTACCGAGAGGCTGACAGTTCTCATCCTGTGCACAAGGCCATGTATGCCTGGCACTCCAACAGCTGCTCTTATTTTTAACTGCTTTTGTGTGAGAATACAAAGAGAAATATCATGTACAGAACAGGATGTTTTCAATGCTGACTTAGATTGCATTACCTAATACTGTAGTTACAGACTTCGTAAGAGCCATCTGCAGGTGTTGAGGGCCTCAAATATGCCTGTGATTGCGCTTTAGATACTGATAGCTAAAACCAACTGGAACACTCCACACATAATATTTGAAAAGGCACCAGAAATAAATCATGTATTATTTTGGGCTGGAACGATGACCTGACTTGTTACAGATATCCAGTTTATGAAGGCTGTGCTCTAAGTGTGTTCTCATGGGCAGTGAACTTGGGGGCTGGCTCCCGTGTCTGTGAACTGGAGAGAGCACGACACTCTGTCACATAAGGCACATTCGATTCCATGAGATGCTGGATGCGAACCACTGTGGAGTCCTGGGTGCCACCCAAATGCAAGTTGTTAATATTCGGTGCTTTGAGGTTTTACTAAAAACACCCTCTCACCTTTCGTTCACTTTTGAGACAAACCTAGGAGGTGCCCATATTTGCAGATGAGAAGGTTCACTTTCAAGGTCAACGCTGTGAGGAGGTGAACGTGGAACGTATATCTCTCAGCTCCTATTTGTATCCTCTTCTATTATTCCAAATCATGTAGGGTATAAGCTATAAGATTGAATACGGGGCAATTCTGTAAGCATTCCTTCAGAAGAATGTAAGCTCTTCATTCAAGAGTGGCAAAATTTAGACCTTCTTTTCAAACTCGGATAGGAGTGATGTTGAAGAGGCGCTCTCACCCTTTTCCCAGCATTACAATGGGACTGACTGAGGAGTTCCTCTACAAATACCACTGAATTTCACTGACCTCCCTTTTTAAGCTCTGTCATATGTGGTTTCATAAACCCCAGGCTTACTGTGCTGTTTCAGGGAGCACATCATCAGACCCAACAGTGGGCTTAGCAGGGGGAGACCACCACTTCCTTGCTGCATGGCTTCCCCCTTGGCAGGTTCTACCTGCAGTGTTCACAGGGAGGGAACAGAGAGTAAGGTCATTGATTTAATTACAGCACAGCGATCATTTGTTGAAAACTACTTCGAGGAACAATATAAGCATCATCCCATTTAGGCGTCACACGAAGCAAAATGGTTAAGAGATTATGTAGATTGAAATCTTAGCTCTCTCCATCTGGATGATCTTGGTCAATTATTTAAACACTCTGGGCCTCAGTTTCCTCGTCTGTAACATGCCCGGTTCTCATAGAGCCTCATTAGATTTAAGTTAGGGATATGAAAGCCGCTTAGACAATGCTTGGCACATAGCAATACTTAGTCACTGTTAACTGTCTGTATTAGTATTAAAGCCCATTTTACAGACGAGGAAACTGAGGTTCCAGTAGTAAAATGATTTGCTCAAGGTCACACAGTTAGGCAGACAAACCACAGGTTTCTGTCTTAACCATGATATTTGTGGAAAACTCACAATCAAATCTGTGACCTAGGAGGAGACTAGACAGCCTGCTGTCCTCTGCTGGGGTCAGAATTTTTCCATCTCTTAAGGGAGGATGGAACTCCTGTATTGGCCAAGGCTTCTCCAAGTTTAAGGCCAGTCAGAGGCTTGGGACATATATTGCTTCTTGCAATAGCTATCATTTATTCTGACATCAATTCTGAAGTCTTTACATCTTACTCAAGGAAACCAAATACAGACCGCAAATAAGCGGTGCTACTGCAGAGCAGGCGACATGCTTTCCTTTTTTCCTTTATGGAACTCACCAAGATTAAATATTTTTCTTGAAATCATATGCCTATAATTCTTTGCTAACTACTTGGCAGAGGTGACCATGGCCTGAAGGCACAATTGATTTTTATTTCAATTTCTTTTTGGGCCATTGCCCCTGCCTTGAACAAAGAGCATCCTGACTTCTCATGCTGGTTAGTAGACTCAATTGCTAGGTTTTCCTGCCAAGCTGTGGATTTCATGCAAGCTCTTGCCTTGGTGGTTATGAGGGCAGAGAATGAATGCTGTAGAGAACTGCATGAGCCACTTTCTTGGGAGGGAAAGGAGGAAGCCTTATGGTTAAAGCAGGTTTCTCAGTCTCAGCACTGTTGATATTTGGGGCTAGATCATTCCTTGCCATGGGGCTGTCCTGGGCATTACAGGACGTTTAACAGCACCCCTGGCCTCCACCCACTAGATACCAGTGGCACCGTCCCTCCCCAGTAGTGACTACCAAAAATGTTTCCAGACGTTGCCAGTGTCCACTGGGGGGCACAGTCACCCATGGTTGAAAACCACTGTTACAGGTTTGGGGTCTTTGGCTTTTCCAGGGTATCAGAGACAGAGGGGGTTTTAGGGCCTGAGGTTAGGTTTTGGTGTGCTGCTGATAGGTGGCGGAGTTCAACCAACTGTTCATGATACTCAGGGTGTTGGAAGACAAAAGCTTTCACTGCTAGGGCTGTTTGCATATTAAAACACATAATAAATTAATATGTTGGCTCATAGCTCTTCACACTGTAGAAGACTGGACCTCTATTTTTTTTAACAGTTAATCGTTTTGCAGTGATCTTCTATATCCAGAGGTATGTTGGGCTTTCTTACTGTTTAAAAACACATACCACCCAGACTCCCTTAGAAAATAAATTTCACGCAAGAAGAGGAAATGTTTAGAAGTAGAAGAATAGGTTAACTTTTTCATTAGGACTATGGTGTGGTTTTCATTTCTTCTACCGGGGTTTCTTTGAAGCCCAGAGCATGTTTGCAAGGCTAGTCTAAGTCTTCTCCCGTACCGTTACTGGACAGAATTAAGAAAATAAGAATAAAATGGGAAGGTCAGGTTCTCCATGGCCCAGTCATAAGTGCAGTCCAAGGGCCCTTGTAACTCCTCCTGCTGCTGCCACTGTGTGTGTGTGTGTGGTTTGAACTTGGTTGTGTTAGTCCAGTGAGAGTTCCAACCCCTTTTGCAATCCAGAACCAAATGAGGCAGTTAGGAAATGTACTTAATTGCTGCTGGGAAGATAGAGCTGCTTTGTGGAGCTTGTTTCAAATGGGTTTTGTTTTGCATCTACAAATTCATTCAAATCCTATCAGCAAAATCCATAGATTGTGATGTCATGCAGATTGAAACCAAGAAAGGCTGTTTAGGATGCCTCCTGCCAGATTTCACTCACAGCTTCAGGAAACTCCCTCAGCACCGGTTGTTTCTTTCCTATTTAAAAAAAAAAAAAATTGGTTTTCCTTTATGATCAAGACTCTAGGGCTGTGCTTTGCTAGCCTCACTTCCATTTATAGATTTTTCTTTTTGTAACAGCCCTTGGACCTATGGCAGCTCATCTGTACTACTGTTTTTCTAAGCTCACATCATGCTAATTTATTATATTAAAAACAGAATATATCTTCATAACTGTGCAGACACCAAAGTTGTCTAGGGCCTGAGAAGAGAGTAGATAGAGGAGGAATTTACTAGTAACCTGTCTCACCTATTGATGATTCTAAGGTTGATGAAATTGAGACAACAATTTCAATGTACATAATTTATGGACTTTAAGGCTAATTGAAATGAAAACACATTCTCAATCTGCACCTGGAAGTCCCTTTGCGTGGACCCATTCTGTGCACTCTCTCTGAGGTAAGACTAATTTTGTTGCGCCTCCTGGAGACCTCACTCTTTCATCACTGTGTGGAGGAATTGGGCTTTAATAAAGCCATTGGGGATGACTTAAGGAATCGATATATTTTAAGTCTATTTAAGGGGAGGTGTGAGCCTTAGCCATTTTTTTTAAAGGAAAAGGATGATTTTCAACGCAAGGGTAAGAAATTGGAGGGACCTTGGGCATGTGCATTTCACCCCTCTGTCTGTTCCATTAGGAATGTGGTGGGGAGGGAGCCATATCCTTTAGCACAGCAGGGGGTCTGTACTGCCCCCTGTGATGGGAACTATATGCCCACCCTGGTTGGGATTAGAACTGGGTGTGTGTCTGATTCCCTTTGGTGAGTCTGTTACTGTTGTTAGTTCCCATTGAGTAGATTCCGATTCATGGCGGACCCCTGTGTTGCAGAGTAGAACTGCTCCATACATAGGGTTTTCTTGGCTGTAATTTTTATAGAAGCAGTTCACCAGGCCTGTTTCCGAGGTACTACTGGGTGGGTTGGAACTGCCTACTTTTAGGTTAGCAGTCAAGTGCAAATTCTTTGTGCCACCCAGGAACCTACCAAAAACTGCCTCTTCCCAGTGCTGTTCTTGAGTGATAGCAAAGGTCAGGTGTCTTAGCGCAAACTATCACAAACAGGGAATGAAATTGTAGTGTTGCATTAATGAATTCATGAACAGATGTACAGTGGCTTGGCAGTCGAGTTTACTTTGTGTCTGTCTGGGGATCTGAATGGCCGATCCTAAGAGCAGGAATGATGTGTTTACTCTCTGAGCTGTGTTCTTGTGTCACCGGTATGTGAGGCCATCCTTGATTTTACAGTCATACTTACTCCTTTCTTACCACAATGGTTACCATTTCATATGAAGTTGCTTGTTTACGTCCATGCCCCTTACCCCACAATTTCAGAACCGAAACCCTGGTGGTATAGTGGTTAAGAGCTATGTCTGCTAACCAAAAACTCAGCAGTTCAAATCCACCAGGCACTCCTTGGAAACCCTATGGGGCAGTTCTACTCTGTCATATAGGATCTCTATGAGTCAGAATAGACTGAATGGCAATGGGTTTGGTTTTTGATTTTAGAAAAGTTATAACTTCTAGGAGCTTGTTTCTACACTTAGTACATTGACACAATAAATATGCCAGTAAACTTTGGTTGAGAAAACAATTGATGCATGAATGAAGATAAGTGTCTCTAATGAAAGAGTGAGTTCCTGGATGATGCAAATGGTCAAGCATTCAACTACTAGCTGAAAAGTTGGCAGTTCAAAACCACCCAGAGGCACATTGGAAGACAGGCCTGGCAGCCTGCTTCTGAAAGGTCACAGCCTTGAAAATGCTATGAAGCCATTTCTACTTTGCACACGTGGGGTCACCAAGAGTCAGAACTGACTCCGCACAACTAACAACAATGAGACAGCCTCCAAGATCTCAGAGTTGTGTTTGGAATGTGCTGTGAGGCGACAGACCAAAGAAACAAGGCTGGAAATACTGAGGTGCAATAGATGGGTCTAATATTTCAAAATGCAAAAAATAATACAATGGAGTCATTGTGATGTTGTTCAACCAAAATGAGTTTCTTTTTTTTTTTTTATCCTAATTTTTTAGCTCCTGCCTGCTAAAGGGCCTGTACTTAATCTCGTAGGAACTCATATTTATTTAACAAATACCTTCTGGACTCCTACCATGTGTAAGGCACTCCACTAGAGTGCCCCTAAAACACCTTACAGTCCAATAAGACTGTAAGCATCTCCTTGTTCATTCCCTCATCCACTCAGCAAACCACCACGAGTCCTCGGCTAGGTCAGGAATTGTGCTGGTGCTTAAGACAAATGTGGGATGGGGCGGTCTGGGTATCATTCAGGGCCTGGCATAACACACTGAACTGGATACTCTGAGGAGAGTACAGTGAAGGGGACATTTACAAAGACGTAGGCAGGTTTCAGGAAAAGCAGCAGGGAGTGCTGGGGAGGTATAAGGTGGGTGTCTTTACAACCTCTACACCATAGCCGGGTGCCCCTGGAGCTAGAGGACAGGGTCCAGTTGCAGGATAAATGGAGAATGGTGAGGAATGGGTTGCAGGCCCTGAGCCATAGTCCTGAGTGTGTGAATGTGCTATTTAAGAAGCAGAGCAACAAGACTCAGTTGCTGATTGGACTTCAGTATGTGCGAAGGAGAAGAATCTGGGGCCCTCAAGTTTTCTGTTTGGGTAAGAACAGGCAGCTATACCAGTCACCAAAGCTAATGGGGAATACAAAAGGATGAATAGACTTTGAGGGGAAAGAACATGATGGTAAGCTTGGTTTTAGTATTTTCAAGTTTGAACTGCCTATGAGATGTCCAGTGGAGATACCCACCATGAACTGGAAGTGTGAGTTTGCAGCCTGGGGAACTGGGAAGCTGTCATGGAGATAGCACACCACCAACCAAGTAGATGTGGATAAGATCTCTCTGGGAACAAGGGGGAAACTGCATGGTGTTCGTTGAAGGAGGGCTATGGACTTGATTTTGATTTTAAGGTTTGGTTAGAATTATCTGACTAGAGGGAGGGAAGAAGTCAAGATCTGTGGAGGGAAGGGCTGTGCAAGGCTGTGGTGGGAATGCCCACAGGAGGAAGGAGACGGGAAGAAGTCTCATTCCTGATAGGCCCCTGAGGAGCATGAGCCCCTTCTTACAGAGCAAAGGTGAATGGCTGTGAAGTCACTAACAGCGATGCTGGGTCCCAGGACATGGTGGCCCTGTGTGGGCTGGCCTCTGTCTTGCTCACTGTGACATCTCCAGAGTACAGAGCAGGGTCTGGCACCCAGGAGCCTTTGACAGTAATTTGAACATGAACCACGAGAAAGAAAAATGCGTTGCAGACCAGCTCTGAGGTTATGGGCCTGCATTCCTGGGAGAATGATACTATCTTTGGTAGAAATTGGAGATCAGGTGGGCTAAGCTAATTAAATTTGGGAAGGAAGATACTGCATTAACTTTTCAATTTACTGAATTTTCAAACAATGATATGGAATTCAAGTGAAAATGTCTACTTGCAGCTGGAAGTATGCACCTATGACTTGAGAAAAATGTCAAGGCTGTAGCTGCAAATTTCAGTCATTAGTGTAAAATGTTAGTATAAAGGTAATTGTTGAAGATCATAAGAAAAAAGAAGGCCAAGGTTGCAGCCTTAGGGCTCAGCCACAATCAGGTGGGAGATGAGAAAGAGAAGCTACTGAGGGAAGGAAAAGCATCAAAGGAGATCTGTGATGGGGGAATCCAGAGCTTTCTTCAGAGAGAAGCAGTGAAAGCGGGCTTACCAGCAAAATGTACTGTTCCTCTGGCAGTTGTAAGCTCTTGGTGTGGGAGAGGCACAGGTATTGTGTGGAGGCCTGCCTGCCCACCCTTCAGGACAAATTGCCCAGGCATTATATGGTGAGTGAATCAGGAGGGCTTTCCAATTAGTCTCTGATCTTTGTACTGACAGACTTGAAGTTCTATGTATGAAGGGAAGAGGAATTGCTGTTTTAGTTTCTATCTCTGAAGAGGGCCCAGATTTTGGGGGAAAAAAAACCATCACTCCCTTTAGCTTTATAAATAATCTTTAGGACCTCCAAACACACACACGTGAATCTGGCGTTTTGT
Organism: Elephas maximus indicus; assembly: GCF_024166365.1. Classification (NCBI taxonomy): domain Eukaryota; kingdom Metazoa; phylum Chordata; class Mammalia; order Proboscidea; family Elephantidae; genus Elephas; species Elephas maximus. The sequence goes on from NC_064833.1 coordinate 89,580,635, forward strand.
TGTTTTTCTCTTTCTAAATTTTGTTTCCCCATGCATCTGTCAGTTTGTCATACTGTGGTAGCTTGCATGTTGCTGTGGTGCTGGAAGTTATGCCACTGGTATTTCAAATACCAGCAGTGTCAGCCATGGTGGACAGATTTCAGTGGCGCTTACAGACTAAAATAGACTAGGAAGAAGGACTGGGCAGTCTAGCTCTGAAAAAAGTTGGCCAGTGAAAACGTTATGAATAGCAGTGGAACACTGTATCGTATAGTAGCAGAAGATGAGCCCCTCAGGTTGGAAGGTACTCAAAATACAACTGGGGAAGACCTGCCTTCTCAAAGTATGGTCAACCTTTATGATGTGGATGGGGTAAAGATTTCGGGACCTTCATTTGCTGAGATGGCACGACTCAAAATGAGAAGAAAAAAAAAAACAGCTGCAAACATCCATTAATAATCAGAACATGGGATGTAGGAAGTATGAATCTAGGGAAATTGGAAATTGTTAAAAATGAAATGGACCACATAAAGATCGATATCCTAGACATTTGTGAGCTGAAATGGATTGGTGTTGGCCATTTTGAATCAGACAATCATATGGTCTACTATGCCAGAATGAGAAATTGAAGAGGAATGACATCTCATTCATCCTTAAAAAGAACATTTCAAGATCTATTCTTAAGTACAATGCTGTCAGTAATAGGACAATATCCATATGCCGACAACGAAGACTAGTTAATATGACTATTATTCAAACTTACACACCAACCACTAATGCTAAAGAGAAAAAAATTGAAGATTTTTATCAACTTCTGCAGTCTGAAATTGATTAAACAGGAAACCAAGGTGCATTCGTAATTATTGGTGATTGCAATTCAAAAGTTGGAAACGAAGAAGGATTGGTATTTGGAAAAAATGGCCTTGGTGATAGAAACGACACCAGAGATTGCATGATAGAATGTTGTAAGACCAAAGACTTCTTCATTGCAAATACATTTTTTCAATAGTATAAACGGTGACTATTTGTATGGACCTTGCCAGATGGAAATACACAGGAATCAAATCGACTACCTCTGTGGAAAGAGACAATGGAGAAGTTCAATTGTCATCAGCCAGAACAAAGCCAGGGGCCAACTGTGGAAAAGACCATCAATTACTCATATGCAAGTTCAAGTTGAAGTTGAAGAAAATTAGAGCAAGTCCACAAGAGTCAAAATAGGACATTGAGTATATTCCACCTGAATTTAGAGACCATCTCAGGAATAGATTTGACACACTGAACACCAGTGACTTAAGATGAGATGAGTTGTAGAATGACATCAAGGACATCACACATGAAGAAGGCAAGAGGCCATTAAAATGAGAGGAAAGAAAGAAAATGCCAAAATGGATGTCAGAAGAGACTCTAAAACTTGTTCTTGAACATAGAGCAATAAAAAAAAACTGAAGAAATGACGTAAAAGAGCTGAACAAAAGATTTCAAAGGGTGGCTCAAGAAGAAAAAGTATTATAATGAAATGTACAAAGACCTAGAGTTAGAAAACCAAACGGGAAGAACACATATAGCATTTCTCAAGCTGAAAGAACTAAAGAAAAAATTCAAGCTTCAAGTTGCAGTAGTGCAGGATTCTATGGGGGAAATTATTGAATGACACAGGAACCATCAAAAAAAGACAGAAGGGCAAATCCAAACTCCCTTAGGGACTGAATTACTGGGCTGAAGGCTGTGGGGACCACAGCCTTTGATGAGTAGCATCTTGGGTCTTAAAAGCCTGTGAGAGGCCGTCTAAGATACTCTACTGGTCTCACCCCTTCAGGAGCAAGGGAAAATGAAGAAAACTGAAGACACAAAGGACTTACAGACCACAACTACCACAGCCTCCACCAGACTGAGTCCAGTACGACTAGATGGTGCCAAACTACCACCACTGACTGCTCTGACACAGATCACAATAGAGGGTCCCAGACAGAGCTGGAGAAAAATGTAGAACAAAATTCTAAAAAAAAAAAAAAAGACCAGACTAACTGGTCTGACAGAGACTGGAGAAACCCTGAGAGTATGGCCCCTGGGCACCCTTTTAGCTCAGTAATGAAGTCACTCTGGAGGTTCACCTTTTAGGCAAAGATTAGACAGACAATAGGACAAAACAAGACTAAAGGGACATGCCAGCCCAGGGGCAAGGACTAGAAGGCAGGAGGGGACAGGAAGGCTGGTAATAGGGAACCCAAGGTTGAGAAGGGAGAGTATTGACATGTCATGGGGTTGTTAACCAATGTCATAAAACAATATGCGTACTCATTGTTTAAGGAGAAGCTAGTTTGTTCTGTAAACCTTCATCTCAAGTACAATAAAAGGAAAAGAAAAAAGGTGGAAGGAATACATAGAGTCACTGTGCCAAAAAGAATTGATCGACACTGAACCATTTCAGGAGGTAGCATATGATCAAGAGCTGATGGTGGTGAAGGATGATGGTTAAGCTGCACAGAAGGGAATGGCAAAAAACAAGTCTCCAGGAGTTGATGGAATACCAGTTGAGATGTTTCTACAAAGGAATGCAGTGCTGGAAGTACTTGTCTATGCCAAGAAATTTGGAAGACAGCTTCCTGGTCAACCAGCTGGATCCATATTTGTGCCCATTCCAAAGAAAGGTGATCCAACAGAATGCAGAATTTATCGAATAATATCATTAATATCACATCCAAGTAAAACCACGAGGATCATTGAAAAGCGGTTGCAGGAGTACATCAACAGGGAACTGCCAGAGGTTCAAGCAAGGTTCAGAAGAGAATGTGGAAAGAGATATTGCTGATGTTAGATGGATTTTGGCTGAAAGCAAAGAATACCAGAAAGATGTTTACATGTGTTTTATTGACTATGCAAAGGTGCTGGACTGTATGGATCATAACAAATTATGGATTTGTTCATTTCAAAGAATGAGAATTCCAGAACCTTTAATTGTGCTCACGAATAACCTATCCATAGATCAAGAGGCAGTCGTTGAAACAGAACAAGTGGATACTGCGTGGTCTAAAGTCAGGAAAGGTGTGTGTCAGGGTTGTATCCTTTCACCATACTTATTGAGTCTGTATGCTGAGCAAATAATCTGAGAAGCTGCACTATATGAATAAGAATGCGGCATCAGGGTTGGCAGAAGACTCAACCTGTGATGTGGAGATGACACAACCTTGCTTGCTGAAAATGAAGAGGACTTGAAGCACTTACTGATGAAGATCAAAGACTACAGCTTTCATTATGGATTGCACTTTGACATAAAGAAAACAAAAATCTTCACAACTGGACCAATAAGCTACATCATGGCAAATGGAGAAATATTGAAGTTGTCAAGAATTTCGTTTTACTTGGATCCACAGTCAATGCCCATGGAAGCAGCAGTCACGAAATCAAATGACATATTGCATTGGGCAAATCTGCTGCAAATGACCTCTTTATTAAAGTGTTAAAAAGCAAAGATGTCACTTTGAGGACTAAGGTAAGCCTGATCCAAGCCACGGTATTTTCAGTGGACTCATATGCTTGTGAAACCTGGACACCGAATAAGAAAGATTGAAGAACTGATGCCACTGAATTATGGTGTTGGCGAAAAATAATTGAATAAACCGTGGGCTGCCGGAAGAACAAACAAATCTGTCTTGGAAGAAGCACAATTAAAATGTTCCTTAGAAGCAAGGGTGACAAGACTTCATCTCATGTACTTCGGACATGTTATCAGGAGAGACTAGTCTCTAGAGAAGGACATCATGCTTGGTAAAGTAGAGGGTCACCAAAAAGGAGGAAAACCCTCAATGAGATGAACGGACACAATGGTTGCAACAATGGGCTCAAGCATAACAAAGATTGTGAGGATGGTGCAGGACTGGGCAGTGTTTCCTTCTGTTGTATATAGTGTCTCTACGAGTCAAAACTGACTGGGTGGCACTTAACAACAAATTTTATTTTTTTTTGTTGTTGAAAATATACAAAGCAAAACATACAGTGATTCGACAGTTTCTACACATACAATTTGGTGACATTGATTACATTCTTTGAATTGTGTAACCATTCTTACCTTCCTTTTCTGAGTTGTTCCTACCTCATTAGCATAAACACAATGCCCGCCTAAACTTTCAAATTGGTGTTGTCAATTTGATCCCATACAGATAGTTCTTTAAAGAGAATAATGCTTAAGGGAGACATTTTTAACTAGCCAAGCTAAACTATTATTTGGTTTTAAGAAGGCTTCAGTGGATTAAAAAAAAAAAAAAAAAAAAAATTTTTAATTTTCAGTGGATATTTTTGGTTTAAGGTTTAAAGATAATGTCAGGGCAGTAGTTTCAGGGGTTCACCCACCCTCCATGGTTCCAGAAAGTCTGGCATCCATGAGAATTTGAAATTCTGTCTGCATTTTCCCCCTTTTGGTCAGGACTCTTCTATGGAATCTTTCATCAAAATGTTGAGTAATGGTAGCTGGGCACCATCCAGTTCCTCTGGTCCCATGGCAAATGAGGTAGTTCATGGAAGCAGTTAGCCACACATTCCATGTCCTCTTCCTGTTCTTGACTCTCCTTTTTTCTCTGTTGCTCCATATGAATAGATACCAACTGTCATGCTTTGGATGGCTGCTTGCAAGCTTTTAGGACCCCAGGCACTATGCAATGAACTAGGAGGTAGAACAGAAGCAATGAAGATGTTATTAGGCCAATTAACTGGAATGTCCCATGAAACCATGACACTAAACCTCCAAACTGAGGAAGCAGATCCCATGAGGTATTTGGTTGTGCATAAGCAGCCTCAGCAGATAGTTTTTTTTTGGGGGGGCGGGGGGTAACTCTTGTAAGTATATCTATCACACAGCTGTTGCCAATTCAACTTTTTATAGGTGTACAACTTATTGACAGCAATTACAATAACAGGCTGTATAACCCTACCCTTAATCAATGCAATTTTTCTGTCACTGTTAACCTGTCTTGTCCCTCTCTCTCCTGCCCCTGGTAACCACTAATAAACTTTGGTCTCTATATATTTGCCTTTTCTGTCTTTTTACACAAGTGAGGTAATACAATATTTGTCCTTTTGTGATTGACTGATTTCACTCAGCATAATGTCTTCAAGCTCCATCTATATTGTAGCATGTATCAGGACTTCATTTCTCCTACTGGCTGAGTAGTATTCCATTGTGTGTATTTAACACGTTTTGTTTACCCATTCATATGTTGATGGGCATTTAGGTTGTTTCTGCCTTCTGGCTATTGTGAATCGTGGTGTAATGAACATTGGTGTACAAATCTCTTTTTGAATCTCTGCTTTCAATCTTCTGGGTATATACGTAGGAGCAGAATTGCTGGGTCTTATTGTAGTTTTTATCTTTTTATTGTAGTTTTTATCTTTAGTTTTTTGAGGAACTGCCACTCTGTTTTCCACAATGGCTGTACTATTTTGCATTCCCACCAGCAATGGATATTGTATCCCTGGTGGCACAGTGGCTAAGAGCTACGGTTGTTAACCCAAAGGTCGGCAGTTCGAATCCACCAGCTGCTCCTTGGAAACCTTATGGGTAGTTCTACTCTGTCATATAGGGTCACTATAAGTCAGAATCAACTTGAAAGCAATGGGTTTGGTTTGATTTTTGCTAGTAATGAATAAGAGTTCCAATTTCCCTACGTTCTCAACAACATTTGTTATTTTCAGTTTTGTTTTTTATCTTAGCCAACCTAGAAGGAATGAAATGGTATACCATTGTGATTTTGATTTGCATCTCTTTGATGGCTAATGACGATAAGCATCTATTCCTGTGTTTGGTGGCCATTTGAATGTCCTCTTGGTGAAATATCTGCTCAAGTCCTTTGCCCATTTTATGATTGGGTTACTTGTCCTTTTGTTAAGTTGTTGGGGTTTTATATATTTTTGTTATTAGGCTCTTTTTGGATATATGGTTTGCAAAGATATTCTCCCAGTTGGTAACTTGTCTCTTCTCTTTTTTGGTAAAATCATTTAATGAACAAACGTTTTAAATTTTTATGAGGCCCCATTTATTTATTTTGTCTTTTGCTATTTGTGATTTTATTATATTAGATAATCCATTGTTAAAAGTTAGATCTGACAGCTTTGCCTCTGCATTTTCTTCTAAGAATATTATGTTTTTAGTTTGCATATTTAGGTCCTTAATCCACTAAAAAAATTTGTGTGTGTGTGTATGGTGTGAGGCATGGGTCCTGTTTTATTTTTTTGCATGTACAAATCCAATTTTCCCAATACCATTTATTGAAGAGACTCTTCTTTCCCCACTGAATGGACTTATCACCCTTGTCAAAAATCAGTTGGCCATAGATGTGTGGGTTTTTTTTCTGAACTGTCAATTCTATTACATTGGTCTACGTGTCTTTTGTTATACCAGTATCAGGCTGTTTTGATTACTGTAGCTGTATGGTATGTTTTAAAATCAGGAAGTGTGAGTCTTTTTACCTTGTTCTTCTTTTTCAACATTGTTTTAGCTCTTTGCGGCCCCTTGCCATCCCACATAAAGTTGAAGATTGGTTTTTCCATTTCTGTAAAGAAGGCTGTTGGAATTTTGACTGGGATTGTGTTGAATCTGTAGATTGCTTTGGGTAGTATGGACATCTTAACAATTTTAGCTCTTCCAGTCCATGAACATGGAACATCTTTCCACTTATTTAAGTCATCTTTAATCTCTTTCAGCAGTGTTTTATAGTTTTCATTGTTGAGTTCTTCGCTTCCCTGGTCAGATTTATTGTTAGGTATTTTCTTCTCTTAAATGCTACGGTAAATGAAATTTTCCCCCTAACTTCCCTTTCAGACTTCTGATTGTTGGTATATAGAAACCCAACTGATTTTTGTTTGTTGACCTTGTATCCTGCAACTTGGGTAAATTCCTCTATTAGCTCTAGAAGTTTTCTTGTGGACTCTTGGGGATTTTCTATATATAGGAGCCTATCATCCACAAATAGAGATAATTTTACTTTTTCTTTTCCAATCAGAATATCTTTTATTTCTTTTTTCTTGTCTTATTGCTTTGATTAGGCTTCTAATACAATATTGAATAGAAGTGGTGTGAGAGCATACTTGTCTTGTTCCCGATTTCAAAGGGAAAGCTCTCACTCTTTCTCCATTGAGTATAATGTTGGCTGTTAGCTTTTCACATATGCCTGGAATCATACTGAGGAATTTCCCTTCTATTTCAATCTTCTTTAGGGTTTTTATCAACAAAGGGTGTTGGATTTTATCAGATGCTTTTTCTGCATCCATACAAATGATCATATGTTTATTTTCCTTTATTCTGCTGATGTGGTGTGTTACGTTGAATGATTTTCTAATGATGAACCATCACTGCATTTCTGGAATAAATTCCACTTGGTCACTGTGTATGACTCGTTTAATATGCTGTTGGATTCTGTTCTCTAATATTTTGCTGAGGAGTTTTGCAGTGAATCTGTTTTGAGCTCAAGAATTGTAGCAGGTTTTTGATGATTCTATTATTAAAATTTTACTCTCTGGTTTAATGCTATTTTAAAATAGTGTTTTTGGTTTAATCATTTTTCTAGATCTTGCTACTAGATTAAAAAAAATGTTGCTAGAAGCCAAGATAATTTGTTCGCATAACTGATTTTTAAACAGATATTATGCAAGCTATTTAGTGCAGTAAAGCTCAATTGTACATCTGCTCCTGTGGGCAGACACCAAGATGGACCCCAGATGACAGGCTAATGGACGTGAGACACATGTGGCCAAAAATCAGTTCTCATGACTCAGGAGGGGAATGCAGGTCTCTGTGGCTCACAGCCCTGGCTGGAAGCAGGCTCTGCCTGCTGCTGAGATAAGCAGTTATTCTCCCTGGAGCAGCACTTGCTTCCCAGTTCCCGGGGAGAGCCCCACCTCCTCTGGCCACCCCAGGCCTCCAGCCCCCACTTCCTGGAGGCAAATGAGCAGCCCTGGGAAGGGAATTGTCCATCCTTGGTTTGGCTTACCTCTTCCCTTATATTAAATCCCGAACTGGGTCAGTGAAGTGACTCAGGAATGATGAGGTGGATCACCCAGATCCATTTCACTTTGGGATGTTCCATTTTCTCCCATCCTTGAATCTGGCAAAAAGCACCGGGCGGGGGGGGGGGTGGATTTCAATCATCAGAATTACTGTAAAATTAAAAACAGCCTTAGTAAGCACAGCCACAGCCCACTTGAAGCCAGTGGCTGGTATGAACTTGTTATTGAAAAAAACTGTAGTTCCTGTTTTAATTCTTTCTTTTATTGTAACTCAGCTAGCAACACTGTTTAGGCAGCAGGCAGGCAAAAAGAAATAAAAGTGTAACTTGGATTTTGCACAACTGGGTTCTGCGCCAAAGCACACCACCCATTCACTGAAACCGCGTGCGTTGTACAGAGAGCGCACATAGGTGTAGTTTGGAGAGAGTGGCCGCCTCCGGGGCAGCGGGGACCTGGGCAGCCTGCAGATCGCCCCCTTGATTCGAAGGCGGCCACTCTGCCGCTCCTAGCTCTATTCCGGGAACACACAGAAACACATCAGGTTGCTTGGCACTTTTTTCCTCGGGTATTTTATTCCCTCCCCCCCCGCCCCATGTTTTTACAGTCTCTGTGTAATGACTAGCTGGCAGTGTTTCCTGTCGTTTCATGCTTCTCTTGCTCTGGTTACAGGTTGTACTAACCCGGTCATATCCACAGGGACCACAGACAGCCAACATTTCCAAGTGATATACAGCATCCCCCTTTCTTTTCAAGTGTAAAACATTTACAAGGAAATGGGCTAACGCACTGGAGCCTTCCCCTGGTCCGTCATTAGCGCTAGTCCTCCCTAAGCCCGGGGAGCCCCCCGCCCTGCGCATTTCTGTGCCAGCGGGCGCCACAAGGCCACAATTGCGCTGCCCTAGATTGACGAGCCTCCGATGCCCATTTACTGTGCGCGGCAGCCACTCTGGAGCCGAGGCACATCTGGACGGAGTCAGCCCGAGCGCCGGGGGCCAGCGCAGCCGGCCGAGCCAGCGGAGCGCGGCGGCGAGCGCGGGGAGGCCGGCGCCGCCCGCCCGCGCCCGGCCCCCCCCCCGCTCCCCCGCCCTGCGCCAAGGCCCAGCGCCGCGTCTGGCCCCACTCCCCCGCCCCACTCCCGGCTCCCCGCGCCCCAGCCCGGCGGTTTCCGGAGGTAAACAGAGCGGCCCTGGAGGCCCCGAGTGGCCCTGCCGAAAGTGTCAGGCCTCGCTCTTTATCTGCTGGAGGTCAGAATAGCGATTTAGGAAAACAGAAGCACTGCTTTGAATTTAAACAGCTGAAGAGCCGTAGATTCTGCTGCTACGTATGGGGGCAGGGGGCCTGAAAATTTAGCTCCTACTTTGGTGTTTACTTGTTGCACTTGACGGTAATGTTGGGCTAATTTCATTATCTACAGCCAAATTGGAAAGGAGATGCCGCCTCTGCGCACGCTGGGCGTTAAAGGCTTGTGAGTCCCTGTTCCTGGGCGCCCACCAGCGCCTGGCGACCCTCCCCAGTCCCTGCAAAAGCTGCAGTGATTTCCCACAGGAATGTCAACTGCTGCTTGTAGGAGAGCATTGCTTTCTGTCACTGGGCACCGTCAGGAATGTGCTTGCTGCCTGGATCCACCGAAAGGGTTGGGGGCTGGGAGGACCGGTCTCCGCGCCTGCAGAGGGGTGCCATTCTTCTGTTTCTGAAGGAATGGGAAGAATTCCACTTGTCCAGTTGTCCACTGGAGTGTGTCTACAGGGGGCTAGGTATCTTCCTTGCTTCACTGTGTTGGTTTACTTTCCCTGGTTCCATCGCAGGGGATGAGCTCTTAAGAATTTTGGTTTTGAACGTTTAGTTAAAGCAGAAATCAGTCTAGGAAAACAGGAGAAAGCCACTTGAAAGAGATGGTAGAGAGGGGGAAATGCTAGTGTGTTGTCACCCCAGTGGAAATGGAGAGACGCTTCGAGCTTGATCACAGGTCACTGACACCGCTGCGTCTAGTAGATAACAAGGGCGGCATACACCCTCTTGTACTAGCAGACCTTCCCTCACCCTGGAGTGAGGACTAGTTTCACAGAAGTCTTTAAATGGTGGTGAGGAGTGTCTGAGGGCAGGATATGGAGTACTCAGGGCAGCAGAAGGCTGGAAATGCTCTGGGGTAAGACTTCAGTAAAGCTCCTCATGTGGGATTTGTCATCACGTTTGAAGTCCTCTGACACAAATATAGGGGACTTCAGGACCATTTTCATCTCACAAAACCCTCATGGGCATCACTGTAGCTACTTCATATGTGGCTGCTTGCTAAGAAGGTGACTGGTTACACCAACGCATAGAGTACCCTCTTTCCTCCTGGAGGCTGTATTTTGATGAATTTGCCAGAAGTTGAGCCAAACTGGTGGAGAAAACTGAGGTCCAACTCAGCTAATGAACTATTGGCAGCTATTTAGTGATCTGATGAGGAAACTGGGCTAAAACCCATTCTTCAAATGAGATTTATTTAGCACAATCCCATGATCTACAAATGGCAAATGCAGAATTGGCTCCACCCTTGTTCTCAGTTTACATGTTGAAAAATTGTAGTGGGACCCTTCAGTGACCTCCTAGGGCCACCAGGTGTTCCAGCCCACTGAACACTGGTTAGGCATGCAGGAATCTTATGTCCAAAGCAATTATTCCTACCTTTCCATTTTATGAAGTGTTTCAGTAGGTCCCATGGGTACAACCAAGGTACCTAGATAGAGAATTCCGAATTTGCTAGGTGAGAGACAAGAAATTATGTGGCCTTGGCCCGGTTACTCAGCTGCTTAGAATCTCAGTTTCCTCGTCCATCAAACAGGGATAACATCTCTACATTTCAAGGTCACTAGAGGTTAAATGAGATAATGTATGTGAGGACCTAGACTAGTGCCTGTGGCATAGTTGTTACTCCACAGATGTTTGTAGAAGAAGGATTGTCACTGTGCATTTTGATTTTGGTTTTTGCCATTTTCCTTCTCATCTGTTAGAGACACAAAGAATATGAAGACATTTTGATTGCTTGCCCTTGAATTCAGAGATCTCTTCAAAATTCATCCCAAACATAAGTCTCGCATTTTCTGGGACGTTCTCGATTTCACATATTTGGTTCATTGTCAAACTTGGGTCAGACCATGTATCCTGATTTTGTAAGTTTAGAAACAGAGATCTTTCAGCATAAGATAGTAAATGTGCATCAGCTGTGTTGGAATGTGTTTATAAACTCCGATATCTGGAAGATGGTGCTGGTCTCCATGTCTACAGGGACAGTAAATAATTATGCATCATCTGATCCTGATATTGCAGGATTGCCTCAGTGAAGTGGGTTTTCTCCTAGTGATGGTCCGCCGCTAATCACACTCTCTGGGTCTGCACCTGGTCGTGGTGGAGAGGCAGTGGACTGTCGGTGGCAGCATCTCTAGGGAAACATACGCATCCAGGTAGAGGTTGTTGCATTTTTTTAATTTAAATTTTTGTTGAGATAGCTGTAGATTCATATGCAGTCATAAATAGCACACAGAGATCTTGTGCACTCTACCCAGTTTCTCTCACTGATAACATTTTGCAAAACTATAGTAATACCACAGCCAAGATATTGATATTGACACCATCCACTAGGCTTATTCAGTTTTACTGGCACTCCTTTGTATGTGAGTGTGTTTATTTGTTCTATATAATTTTACCACATATGTAGGTTGACATATGTATCCACCAAACGAGGCACCCTACAAAGCAGTTACAGTATCACAAGAATCCCTCATGTTGCCAGTTTATAACCACACCCACCTCCCTCTTGCCCCCCATTCTTCCACTTCTATCCATAGCCTTTGATGACCTCTAATCAGTCCTCTATTTGCCATTTCAAAAAATATATATATAAATGAAATCATACAGTATGTAACCTTTTGGGAGCAGATTTTTTCACTCATCCTAATTCTTGGAAGTTCAGGTTATTGCGTGTATTGATAGTTTGTTCCTTTTTATTACTGAGTACTATTTCATGGTATGGATGTACTACTGTTTCCTTAACCATTCACCTGTGGAAGGATATCTGGGCTTATTCCATAAAGCTGCTATGAACATATGTGTACAGATTTTGGTGCAAATGTAAGTTTTCATCTTTCTGGGATAAATACCCTTGAATTTGGAAAACAAATGCCAAGAGTAAAATTGCTGGGTCCTGTGCATTTCTCTGAAGGCTTATGAGGTTTAAAATCTTTCTGTGTGCTTATTTTCCATCTATGTATTCTCTTCGGTGAAATGTCCCTTTATGTATATCTTTTGTTCATTTTTTAATTGAATTTTTTTTTATTGTTGAGTTTTGAGAGTTCTTTATGTATTGTAGCTACTAGTCCTTTGTCAGGTAATGTGGTTTGTAAATATTTCCTTCCAGTTTGTAGCTTCTCTTTTCACATGGGCCTTAGCAAAGCAAAAGTTTTTTTGATGAGGTCCTACTTAGTCCGTATTTCTTCTAATGGATCATGCTTTTATGTCAAATCTAAGAACCAAAACCTCCTGCTTCTCCTCCTCTTCCCTCTTCTCCCTCCTTCTCCCCTTTCCCCTTCTTCTCTTCCTACTCCTCTTCTTCCCCCTTTTCCTCCTCCTTCTCCTTCCCTTCCTCCTCCTGCTCTTCCCTCCATCCCCCTCCTCTTCCTTCATCTTCCTCCCCCTTCTCCTCCTCCTCTTTTTTTTTTTTTTTTAACCAAAATGCCTCCCCTTCAGAACAGAGCTGTAACTTCCTGCTATACTGTATCATGGAGCCCTGGTAGCACAGTGGTTAAGAGGTTGACAGTTCAAATCCACCAGCTGCTCCTTGGAAGCTGTATGGGGCAATTCTACTCTGTCCTATAGAATCAACCCAATGGTGAGTTTTTATATTGTATCATAAAATGTGAAATAATCTTCTTAAAGAATATCACAAAATAGGATAGAGCCTCCTGTGTTATCTCACTTCGGTTTCATCCTTACATCCTTCCCTTTCCAAATTAACCTACCAGGTTGTTCTCCAGCTTTCTCTAACAGCCAGATACTATGCTTAGGCAGAGGCGCCCACACTGAGGGCACAGCCAGCCCACACTCCCTCCTTGTTCCTGTAGGCTGTGAAGAAGAGAGCCACCTGGAACAGGCAGTGAAACATGAAAATTAGCTGAGGGAAAGATGAACGATTAAATCGATTGGGCAAACTGCACCAGTGCATCCAAGAGACTTCCTGCCTGCTGCCACTTGGCAGCACTCTCCCTCATGCCTGGTGACACTAGATCTCTTCATGCAGGGGAGTAACCAGGGGTGGAGTAGATGGTCTAGGGGGTATGGAGGAAAAAATCCAACAGAAGAAAGTAGAGCTTTCATAATACGTAATAAATGGCTGACTATAGGACATATGTGACATATACATTAAAAAAAAAAACTTGTCATGGAGTCAATTCTGACTCATAGTGACCATATAGGACAGAGTAGAACTGCCCCATATGGTTTCAAAGGAGCACCTATATGGATACTACACTTTTAAAGAAAAACTTCATAGAATAATAATAATAGGTAACATGTATTTAGCCCTTACAATGTGCCGAGACTTCCCCTGAGTCCTCACTGCAGCACTATGTATAGCTTGACCATATGATTTACCATCCAAACCACAATCCTTCCGAGAGTGAGAGGATGCTATTGTTAGAGGAACCAGGGCCGCAGGTATCCATCAGGGCTTCCAGGAAAACTGGCAGGCAGGTCACCTACCTTAGATGCAACATCCAAGCCTAGAGGAAAGAACAAAGTGCTTACTGATGCCATGCCAGAATGCATGGAGACCTGGAAGTCAGGTTCCGGAGCTGGCCACTAGCCCTAACACAATAAAGGAGGGGGAGGGGAGATGATGACCAGGCTGCTAATTGACTCCTGATCTCCCCTCTTCCCCTCTGCAGTTTGTCAACCCCTACGGTGCTACTCCTTTGCTGGCACCCAGGCCTTTCTCATAGTAGCAGGAACCTGTTTCCTGGCACTGTACTTTGCTCCTTGATTACATTTTTTTTTTAATTTAATGACTTAAATACTATAGAGAAGACAGTGCTGGTTATGACAAGGTGTTTGTTACCTGTATTTTCTTGCCAAACAATTTCCTGACAATATGGATATTTGGAGAAGGTTTCCTGGAAATTTGCCACTAGTTTCAACCTGTTGTTTCAAAAACAACTTTTAAAAGTCGATGATGAAAGGTCTCTTTGCCATCCCAGGAAAGAACTGAGGAAAAGTTGGTAGACTATTTTAGGAATTACCCCTGCTAGTATCTGCTATGAAGTTTTTAGGAGATAATTCGTTTTGTCTCCCCCAATTTTTATGTTAAGAAAAATAATCAGTTATACAAAATCTTAAAACAATGATATTCTTGATTATGTAGGAGTCAATATACTGTCAGCTAATTTCTTTCTTAGTCTTCAATTACTCCAATAACGTTTTCCGTTTATTCTATAAGAGACTATCTAGATCAATTAGTTCTCAGAATCATCAGACTTAAAATTGCTTTAAAAAGATGTTTTGTGTACCCAATTGAGGTACACAGTCTGCCACAAACACTTCAGAAATATCATGTCCTAAATGCACTCATTAAGGACTCCATTTTCAATCAGAAATGAGCACAACCACTTAGACCAGCCCCAGGTGTCTCCACCTATATACCTTACTTAACTTGGCCTTTCCAAACCCACTTTCTCTTGCGACTTCAACATAGTAAAGCCAAGAGCCCTGCACCTATTTCGCAGGAAAGAAAGGACATGTGGCCCAATCAAAAACTTGCCCCCAATTCGAAAGGACCCACCTTTGCTTAAATGACATCTTGCCAGATCCTACCCTCTTTTTTCCATCTAGCTTCCTTAGAGTTTCTTGTAAATGGAGATCGCTATGTTTCTTAAATCAAAGCCCTTTTATCTCTTCTTTGAGTGCCAGGCTTCCTTGCTGCAGCAATTTGGTTTAGTCCCAAATAGAACCTTTGCTAAAATTTTTATAGCTCGACTCCAGAATTTGTCACTTAAGATGAGGCATTATCTTCATAAAAATATTTTTTCTTTTAAAATGCATTATCAAATTTTTTTCACCTATGGAGTTATTTCAGTGTTATTGTTAAAAGAACATTCAGGACAATACATTCCTGAAAACCTAATTCTAGAACTATATTGCTAATCTAGACAATTTTCCAATAACTTTTAAAACATTTTATAATATTTCTTTACCATCATTATTATAATTTTTACTAGAAAAGCCAAAGACATGGGTTCTATATTTCTGTCATCCAAATAGAGTGCTCTGCAGGCTAGTCTTCTCTTCTTGGGTACCATTTTGTCCTGGTAGTGCCAACACATTGAAATTAATTTAAGAAGTACACAGTTTGATCAAGAGAAACTCACTTAAAAGTGCTATGGGGTTGAACTTAACAACAGAAGACAACCCAATCAAAAAAATGGGCTAAGGACTTGAACAGACATTTCACCAAAGAGGATATTCAAATGGCTAACGAGCACATGAAAAGATGTTCAGTGTCATTAGCGATTAGATGCAAATAAAAACTACAATGAGATACCACCTAACCCCTATTACTATAACATTGATCAAAAAAACTGAAAACAACTGGTATTGGCTGGGTTGTGAAGACTGGAACCCTCATCCATTGCTTGTGGGAATGTAAAACGGTACAGCCACTGTGGAAAACAGTTTGGAGGTTCCTCAAAAAGTTGAACATAGAATTACCACATGACCCAGCAATTTCAACCCTAGGTATATACCCAGAAGACGTGAATGCAGGACTGCAAACAGAAACCTGTACATCAGTGTTCATTGCAGCAATATTTACAATAACCAAAAGGTGGAAGCAACCAAAATGTCCATCTACAGATGAACAGATAAACAAAATGTGGTACATATATGCAATGGACTATTACTTAGCCATAAAGAGAACTGAAGTCCTGATGCGTGCCACAACATGAATGACCCTTCTAAACATTGTATTGAGCGAAATAATCATCAGCTGCAAAAGGACAAAGATTGTATGATCTCACTTATATAATATAAGCAAATATATAGAAACCAAAGATTGTTAGTGGTTACCAGGGGTGGGAGGAAAGGGGAGGGTGGGAGTGTTTGCTTAGGGGGTATTGAGTTTATGTTAATGGTGGTAGAATGACAAGGAAGAGGATAGTGAGAATGAGTACAACTCGAAGGATACTGTTAACGTCACTGAATTGTACATGTAGAAATTAATGAGATGGTATGTATTTTGTTAGGTACATTTTTACCACAACAAAAGTTTTTAAAAAATGAAATGATATGGGGTTGATATGTTATGGAAAGCTTAGTTTGGTCAGACACAGTGACAAGAGAATTTCTAAATCGAGATTAATGTTAGCTTTGCACATAGGGTGCTGGCCAAAGATGGACATATTAATTAGGCCTCTTTGCTGTCATATCTCTGTTAAAAATAATTTTCAGAATTAAGTATGATCATGACTCTCATACAGGTATGAAAATGAATGCGTGTTAAAGATTTTATTTTATGTGTTAATCAATTAAGGAACCAAACAGATGTTAAAACCAGTTCAAAGGAAAGTCAAAACACACAAATTTCTACGGAGGAAAGGAATTAGACTGCATATGGAGGCAGAACTAGTATTTCCCTCAGTGGGAGGAAAGTCATTTGAAACTCTACACAACAAGATCTAGTTGGCAATTTAAAAATTACCTGCAACTTGTAAAATAGCTCAATAACAAACAAACAGGGAAAATCAGCCAGCCAGCAGGGCATGCAATACACAATGGCTAATTTTTCAGGAAGTACTCTTTTTTTTTTTTCCTGAGTTGTCTGTGGCTTAATTTTCCCTCCTACAAGTGAATTAAATCATAGGAAGGAGTAAAAGACAAAAACCAAACCACGTTTGTACAACCCTTCAGTTCACTGTGATCAAACCAAACAAATGAATATACATTGTTTCCAACTGAATTTAGGAAAGGCATACTTCACTTAAATGGGAATGGGCTTTCCATTATTAGTAATACCATCTTATTATTTTTCCAACAATGCACCAAGGCTATGCCATTACTTTTGAGTCCAGAACTAATGAACTAATGCTCCAAAAAGACCAGAAACTACAACAAACCAGAAAAGTAACAAAGTATAATAAAAGTAGTGAGATATTGGATAAAATCATAATAATTTCACATAAGAAAGTATATTTACTGTAATATCCTATTATACATATTCCATGGGTTTGCTATTTCCCTCTATCCTGTAAGGAAACGCTGTGCAGAGTCCAGTTCCAGCCCTAACCAATCTTGCTCAGGTCCTAGGAGCTGCGTAGTCATAGTCTCTGTAAACTTGATTCATCTGATCAACGACAGGAGGAAGTTATTAAAGAATTTGGAAGTTTATTTCACTTGTTCCAAGCTTTTCCTCCCCAGTTGCTTCAGCATACAGTGGAGGTTTTTGAGGGCAAATTTAGAAGTAAAAACATTTTCAATTCCCCCAAGAATTTAGCATTAGGTCAGCTTCTGGGAAGGGAAAGAAGTAAAGAAAGTGTTGACTGCCTAGTTTCCCTTTTTGGATACATTTAAAAAAAAAAACTTAAGGAAGTTTTGAATGGTTTAAAGGACAAATTCTAGTGAGTTGAATAAACTAGTTGATGGGTTTGGGAAAGAACTTTAAAGCTTCCTTCTCCCCTTCCTTCTGAGGTTCTGTGCTCTCTGAGGGGTGAGAGAGAGTGTGGGTCTTCCCAACAGCCTGCCCATGAACATGTGCTCAGCTGAGTTATCTGTCCTGACTGGTCAAAGCCACTTGGAGCTTTGTCCTGTTACTAAACCTAGTGAATCTTGGTTTATGCATCTATAAAATGGGGATAATAATATTGACCTTGCAGGGTTGGGAAAATAAAATAATGTGTGCAGAGTAACTGGCATAATGCCTAGAACTCACCAGTAATTCAGTGACTAGTGCTATTATTAAGTACCCCCCCCAAATGATCATCATGATACTTGGTGGCTCTGCCTGGCTTCCTGCCAAGCTCATAGCAAGGCTGGCCCCATGGAGATCAAGCTAATGAAGAGTCTGATGGAGGCAGCCTGATGGACAGGACTGAGGCTTTGGACTCAGAAGGATGGGGTTCAGATGTTGACTTCACCACCAACAAGCCACACAATTGTGGGAAATTGGAAACCTATTATTAAAGTTACCATCAGTGTGTCATCACAGAAATAGTGATTCTGCTTCATGCAATGGGACGAACTAAATGAGGTGGCTCATGGTGCTTAATAAATGACTTGTTACTATTAATATTACTATTAATATCTGTGTGACTCAGTTACCTCCCACTAGACCTGAAGTCATCCATAAGTCCCCCTTCTCCTCCCAGTCTTTGTCGTCAATCCCTAGTCACCTGTCAAGATCTAGCCTCAGTGACCCCTTTATTGTGAAGCCGTCCACAGCCTGTCACGCCCTTCCCTCCTTGCTGACCCCCTTGTATCCTTTGGACCCTTTCACCGCAGCTCTCAGTGGGCCTTAGAGCCTCTGTGGGGCCTGTAAGGACCTGTGCCTGGCCAGCTTTTAGAGTACCTTGGTGGGGAAAGAGAGCATTATCGCCTCGAAAATCTGTGACCACTTACTGAAGGGACGTTCCTTACATACTGCCCTACTCCTAACCAAAACCTCTTAAAAAAAACTCTTGCTGTCAGAGACTTCAGGGCAATTTATTGAAATTTTCTAAGCCTTAGTTTCATTATCATCAAAACGGGGAACCTAAAATTTTTTTTTTTTTTTTTTTACCTAGCTCATAGCTTTCATAGTCTGAAGGAACCTGGTTCTGAGCACATGAAAAACAATGGCTTGTTAAAAAGTTAAGGCCCCAGTACCACGCATCCCAGGATAGAGCGGACTTGGGTGTCTAGAAGATGTGTGTCTTCTCTGTGAACACACTGCTTCTCTCTTCATTGAGCTCTGGCTCAGAGACACACTGAGGCCCAGGAGAAGAGGAAGGGCATGGTTCTCGCAGAAGGCTGTCCTCGGCCTCTCTGCAGCCCGTCCTGGGGCGACCCAGAACTGGCAGCCACCCTTGCTCTCCTTAGCCATCTGAGGGCTCCTGTGAGGTCAAAACCAAGGAGCAAGCTCTTTCGCATTTGTGCAGTAATCTAACCTATTGTCTGAAAATGCAAGCTCTATTGTGAGAAACGTGCGAACTAAATATTTCAGTTTGACCCTAGGGCTCTCTGGGGGCAGCCGGGGAGACGTGTGTCTCATGAATATGCTCCGTATTTGCATTCCTAAAATAGAGCAATCAACTGGGAGCAGGGGCTCTTACTTGAGACACTAACTTCAAAAATACAACAACAAAACAAAACAAATTCAGTCCAAGGAGAAGGGAGACAGAGTTAGAGGCATGATCCTCAGTGCTTCACTGGCTTGGGTCTTCCTTTCGGGTTAGCCTGTTGCTTCACACGTGGTGTGGCTAATCTTACCTCTTCTTAGTTTCCTTGTGCTTGAGGCAACTATGGTGCAGAGAAATTGTGCCAGCTGGGAGTCAGGAGTCCAGACTCTTACCTTCTAACCGTATGACTTTGCACCAACTTGTTTAGCCTTTCGGGTGCTCATTTGCCACACCTGCCAAAAACAAGGACACTAATGCTTGTCATACTTGATTGTCATGAAGAATAAATAAAAATCTGTGAAACTGCCTGGTACTGAGCAGGTACTTCATAAAAGTTCATTACATTTTTTTTTTTTTAACTTTGCCAATCTCAGCGTGGACATGGATTTTTCTAGAACTAAAGTCCTGTTAGATTGCTGTTACTGCTTGAAAACCATCTACCCGTCCTCACTAAGCCTGGACACCGGATTAAAAACCACATCACACTGCTACCTTAGTTTGACTTTGCGCTACTCCTCTTTTCGTTAGCATGAATTTGCTATTCCTGTTTTCATTAACACGATTTTATTTTTCCAGGAATCTCCTGCCCAGGCAAATGATTTGATTGCTTATCAGCAGGAACTTCTTAAAAGACCATCCAACCCTTCAATGGATAGCATCACTAGATGGTTTGCACCCTAGAAGTTTTTGAACCCCTGCCACAAAATCCTCCCTTTACTGTTTCCACCGATCCTGGACTGTGCTGTTGGGGTTCTCACCCAAACTTAATCATCAAGTCTCGCTTCAAAAGAGTCAGCTCAAATCAAATCAATCGGTTCTGACTTCCCCTTCTCACCTCTGAGACACTGCTGAAGCTTTGCGAGGTGTTCTTCCTTACCATGATCAGCAATAGACTCGGACTTGTCTCAGCAACAGCTTGTGTGGGACATTTGGGGAGCCGTTTTTGTGACATACTTTTCACATACCAGATATCTCAGAGAAGGTATCAAATATAGAACTTGAAATATGCCTGCTTTTTGTGTTATACATCTTGAATTATTACTACAATTCTGAATTAACGTTTATATATTTAAAATATTTCAGCTTCTTGAAATTCATCTAAAAATAAATGTATTATTATCATTACAATATTTATTTCTGAAAAGTTCAGCAAACACCCATTTGATGCTTTTTTTTTTTTCTTTAATCACTGCAGCTTACTGATAAGCCTTGCGCCAACCCGAGAGGACATTTAGGGTTGTAGCCTCTGGCAGCAGTTGGGGTAGACGTGAAAGTGATCTTTAGAGGAAGCTCTGCTGCATGCAGGGTGCTGAACACCCACACACCAAACCACACCACACACACTACACACACATATCACACACCACACACACATCACACATACCACATACACACCACACACACCACACACACACACCCCTTACATGCCATACCACACACACCACATACCACATATATGCACACCTTATGAACCACACCACACACACCAAACCATACCACACACACTACACACACACCACACACACCGAATCACATCACGCACAACACAAACACCACACACCGCATATCACATACATACCACACACTACACATACCACATACACACACCTTACATGCCACACCACACACACCAAACCACACCACACACACTAAAGACACATACCACAAACAGCATGCACACACCACAAACACCACACACGCTAAATCACACCACACACACCACATATACCACACATCACAAACACACATTACACACCACACATGTACACCATGCACACACTACACCATACACATCACATGTACTGCACATACCACACCACCCCTCCACGCCTCACCATACGCATCACGTCACACTGTACACACCATACACACAGCACACACACACAACCTCACCCCCCCCCCACACACCATTTTTTAGCCTCCCAGCAATTCTGCCACAGTGCTATTATCTCTATTTTACACATGAGGAAACTGGTCTCCCGTCAAACACATCCCCACAGGACTCAGTGAAGATTTCCAACCCCTGCGTGTCTGACTGCCAGAGAGAAAGCCCAGCTTTCCTCCTAGCCTGGCTTGTACTGCTGCCTGTCCTCAGGCATTCACAGGCGACAGAGGCACAGCCACCTGTTCAAGGCAGACAGTCACATTCACCAACAACCACAGCATTCTGCAGCAAATGTGCTGATGCCATCTTCACAAGCTTTTTGGGACCACTGAACTCCTGAGGTAGAAAATGTGCCACCTAGAAAACATGGCACCGAAACAGGGTGTTTGATTCTAAGTCTGCACCAAAATGGAGTCTGTGGGTCGGCAGGTTCTCTGTCTCCCCAGAGAATCCTCAAGGCTCCCCTCTTGGGCGCCTCACCCTGCCTTCCTCATGCTGTCACCTTCTCCTGCAAATCTATCTATGCAGGACTACTGTGTGTGGCTTTACTTTCTCACTACTATCACCCTAATGAGGAGCCCTGGTGGTACAGTGGTTAAGACCTCAGCTGCTAACCAAAAGGTTGGCAGTTTGAATCCACTAGCTGCTCCTTGGAAACCCTATGGGGCAGTTCTACTCTGTTATGAGTCATAATCAACTTGATGGCAATAGGTTCTGTTTTGTTTTTTGGATCACCCTAATGCACCCCATAAGTTTGCGGGGGGAGGGGAGAGCAACATTCTCCTACCATCACACATGGGACCCCTGTAGCTGTCCCTGCTGGAGTGAGGAAGGTGTTTCTGCTGGCCTTCTCATGCTTCACAGGCTTCTAGCGGGTTCTCCAGGGCTCCTGGCATTGCCCTCTTGTATGATATTCCTTGCCTGATCTCACAGCCCTCAGCACATGGTCCATGTTGAGTGGGGAGGTGGAAGCATTCCCGTTGGGGTGCCTTGAGGTGTCATGTCCAGGTGTCATGTCCAGGTCTCTTGGGCTGCAGCCAGCCTAGGTGACAAGAAGGCGCTTGGTGTCTTTGGCTTTCTTGCCCTCGCCTTAGAGGTTGCCCTATAAACGGTTCAAATCTGTGGTAAAATGAGTTCCTTTATGTGGACTTTTGCCTTGGTTCTTTGAAGAAAACAGCTTAGGGAATTTTTTTCTCCTAACCCCTGAGGAGTTACCTTTGCCCTAGTCCTTTAAAGAAGCAGCTTGACAGGGGGGTGGTCCCAGGTTGTTTTATAAACTAGAGAGTTTGTTAATTTTGCCCAGGGAATGTGACATTTCCTGTAGGTTGTAAACAATTTGGTAATTTGATACTTTTGTCTGACCCTGGGCTGCAATCTGCCCTGAGATTGGTCTACATTACTCCCCTTAACAGGATTGGTCAGTTTACTAGTCAGAAAGGTGGTGTGTAAAACCACCCAATAGGATTGAGCAACTGAGTCCACTGAGGAGATTGGTCAGTTTGTGGTCCTGCTGGGAGGGCTATGACTTGAAATTGACAAGGAGTTTGCTCGTATAAGTGGTCATACCAACCAAGGTTTTTAAAGGTGAGGAGGGAACCTCAAAACCACAAAGAGCCTGGAGAGGAGCAGTTTGCAACCGGGGTTTCCAGAATGCGAATCTTATAATATGGGTCAAGGGGTGTAACACTGAAGACAATGAGAGGCCTGGAAGGGGCTCAGCAGTAGAACCAGCAATGACAGTGAAAGCTGCTGCTCTAAGCTGGGCCAGTTAACAGAAGAGAGGCCTATGGCAAGGAGGCTGAAGGCACAGAGCCCTGTGCAGTGAAGAGGGGGCCTGCGTGGCCTAGAGGGGGATAGTGTGGCAGAGGGGCCATCTGCATGGCAGAAAAGCCTGCGTGGCAGAGGATCTGCACTGCATGGCTGAGAGAGCCTGCAATACTGGCTATGGGCTGGGCCAATTAACAGCACAAAGACCTGAAAGCAGAGAGCAGCTGAGAGCGCTGCCCTGGTTGGAAGCTGTCCTGCACTGAAGAAGGGAGGCATGTGCCCTCCACTCGGGGGAGCTTTCTAGTTCTTGCCTATGTGCTTCATGATCCTGATCCAGAGTTATTTCTGTTACTTGTAAGTTGATCTTGATTCTAAGTTGCAGTTTATTACTTCCCTAATTAGCCATATAACTGTGAACATAGTCTGTGGGTTCTGTGTGGCCATTGCAACAAATTATTGAACCCTGCAGAGAAGTAGAGAGTACCGCAGGGGGAC
The DNA here is from genome assembly GCF_024166365.1 of Elephas maximus indicus. NCBI lineage: Eukaryota > Metazoa > Chordata > Mammalia > Proboscidea > Elephantidae > Elephas > Elephas maximus. Next base: position 89,604,155 of record NC_064833.1, read on the forward strand.
CAGCTGATGTCAGAAATGGTGGAGAAGTTGGGGAACAGAGGTATGTCTGACTTCTACCTCATAGAAACCAGCTTTGTACTGATCCTGATTCTTATCTTCTATTAACTTAAGCAATTCCTGAGGCTACATTATAGATGATGTCAAAAGTGAGATTTGTTGCGATGGCTCCTGACTCATGGAAGCATGGGATTTTGGAAAAGAAAGGATTAATGGGCATAGGATGAGAAACTTTAGATTCTTGGATGGTTATTTTGGTTTTTGCTATCTATAATGGCCAAGAGAAAGTAAGAGATTTTGATGGGTAACACTGTGTGTCAGCTTGGCTGGGCCATGATTCTCAGTGGTTTGGCAGTCATATGATGTTGTGATCACTTCCATGTTGCAATTTGACCTGTTATTATCTCCATGATGGGATCTGCTCTGTGAGTAGCCAGTTGGTTGAAAGGGAGTTTCCTTGGGCATGTGGCCTGCATAAAATATAAAAATATAAATGGACATTCTGACAAGGCTCCTGGGCTTTTGCTTGGTCTGGATCCTGTAGCTGGGTCCTGTACATCTGACCTCCAGTTCTTGGGACTTGAGCTAGCAGCTTACCTGTGGTCTTCCCTGCTGATCTTGGGATTTGTCAATCTTCACAGCCTGTGAGCAAGTGCCCTGCTCTCTGACCTGCCCATCTTTGGTTTGCCAGCCCCTGCAGCTACGTGAATCAGGAGAAGCCCCCAGCCTGGCCCATTGACTTGGGACTTTCCAGCCTCTACAACCACATGAGCCATTTCCTTGATATAAATCTGTCTCTATATATATTTATATGCTGTAGGGTAATGCTCTTCAACTATATGCATCCCTTCCTAATGGAATCAGCTTTGCTCTTCCCTGAAGCATGCTGGGGATGAATTCGGGATGGACTCAGGCTAAGGTACAATGCCAGGAGTGGCATGACTGGGCCAGCAGCCAAGGCTGAGGGATGCCTTAGCAACAAGAAGGAAAACATCTGGGCCTGGACGTAAAGTCCCTGGGAACACTGACTGCCCAAGGATGTGGGAGAAAAACAATGAGCCTTGGTCCCAGCTGGAACGGTACATAAGCTTGGGTCCCTTGCTAGGTGGTTGTGGAAAATACTCCAGCCGGCCGCCACTGGAGAGCAGTTGCTTGCCCATGTCAGTAAGTTTCTCTGAATGCATGAATCTGGAAAGGCCATGTGTCAGTTCTTCAGATTATCTGCCAGGATGCACAGTGAGGGTCTTTCCTTGCTGGGGCTGTTCCCAGACGTATGCTTTACTTGTTTTGCTTCTCTAGAGAACCCGGCCTAAGATAGAGATGTTATGCTTCAGTTGTGGATAGGGAAGTCACTTTTGGAGTGATTTGGGGTATAAGCTTGGCAGGTTAAACAAGCTGATTGATTGGGGGCCTAGAGTCTTCTGGTTTGACCCAGCTAGTGAACCCAGGTCATATGCTAACAAATGGGTAAGATACTCAGAGGATGGAAAAGAGAAGATGAAATTTGAGTCTTTAAAAAGGTTATATGATTATCTGATATACTATGAATATTGGTTTGACTGAGGAATGTTTTCCCTACTTGGTATTGTAAAAGATGTCTGAATGTATGATGGAAGTGAATATTGGATATTGTAAAAAAAAAAAAACCAGCATGTAACTCTGCCTTTCAGGCAATACTTGATTGGATATGCTAAAACAGGAAATAGATAATGGGACTTATGACAAAAGCTTGTGATATCAAGCGATTTGCATTTGAGACAATTATATTGGACTTTGATTGAAGGCTCAGTTAGCCAAAGAGCTGCTTGATGAATGAACAGTAAAAGGATGTCGGTGTGGGGCACAACCCTATGGAATCTGAAGGGTACATTGGAATAGGACATGTCAGTGCCTAAGAACCCCCTTCCAGGACTGGAAGTTAATGGGAGCCAGTGAGTAGATAGCCTGGTATGCTTGCTTGAGTTGACAACCTGGGTCCATGAGATGAGTGGAAATGGAAGAGGTACAGCAATAAAGAGATAAGCTTGAGTTTGGACGTGTTCCTCTGGCACCTATTGGCCTAGCCCTTAATGGCTAGGGGTGAGAGAGAGAGAGAAGGGGGCAGTTATCTAAATGTCAGGGAGTTGTATGGACTCCCAAGCCTGTGTTTGGTACCCACTGACCTAGCCTGGATGGCTAGGGATGAGATGATCTGGCCCTGGGTAAAGGGGGATAAGATGACTTGGCCCCAGGTAAAGACAGAGATTTTTGAGGCTGCAAAATTGGAATAGCAAGCAGGATTCACCACAATTAGGTGGCTTTCCCTGGACAGAACTTTGTTTATAGATGAAAATGCTCAGAGTTCTAACCAGAACAGAAGACTGTTCAGACTAAGAAACATACTTGTTTCCT